>NC_064626.1:1183079101-1184569726 GCF_023864275.1 Schistocerca cancellata
GCGTAGTTTGTAACGAGCCTCATTGCTCATAATTTGTGACATGCGCCGTTTGCCTATCATAGCTGTGATGTATATTAATGTTTTCATTTAAATTCTCTCTATGAATCACACAGCACCAACTTCATGCAGAAGGCCCGTAATATCATTAACAACTAGAATCTGCAGTCTTGTGATTATCGAAGAACCAGCGCCTTATCCGCTGTATCTCAAGCCTTGCAATTTATTTTTCGATACCAAGTTACTCAGTTATTATGAAAATTCAAATCGTTCAAATGACACTAAGCACTACGGGACATCGAGAAAGTTTAACGAAGGGCGGCACATTTTGCTTTATTGCGAAATAAGGGAAAAAGTGTCGCAGACATAATACAGGATTTGGAATGAACTTCATTAGAGGAAAGGCGTTTTTCGTTGTGGTGAGATCTTCTGACGAAATTTCAGTAACCACATTTCTCCTCCGAAAGCGAAAATATTATGCTGACGCCGACCTACATAGGGAAAAACGATCATTATAATAAAATAAGAGAAATTAGGGCTCGCATGTAAAAACACACATGTTCGTTTTCCCGCGCGCTGTTAGAGGGTGGAATAACCGAGAATTATTTTGAAGGTGTCCTATAAACTCTCTGCAAGGCACTTAAGTGTGATTTACAGAGTAGTCATGTAGATGTAAATGTAGTACATGTAGGGGAGAGTGTTGTATGTTGAGACACTATTCCATTTGTAAATTATGGTGCTCACTTTTTATACGACGCAGTATCTTTCCGAAATCACAAGAATTGCCGTTGAAAATTTTGGTTTCTCAAGAATAAAAACATGTTACAAGATCGCATAGGTAGGTACAAAACAATCGAATGAAATTCAAAAGTGTTGAAATCGATATAATCTTGTCAGTAGTGTATTTCATTGTTTATCTGTTACAATGTTGCTCTACTACACATCAGTACTTTCGCTTCAGTTGATTTCCCTTACAATCAGTAAAGGAAATATACTGATTGTTAGGGAAATCAACATAAGCCGAAGTATTATTAATAACCAGTTGCAAGTCAAGTATACATACATCAAAAAAAGTTTTGCATCCCCTCGGTATCGATGTCGTCATCATGAAGGAAGTCATTCACAAAATGTGCACGACGGGGGCGCGAATTGTCGTCTATGAAAACGAATGCCTCGCCAATATGCTGCCGATATGGTTGCACCATCGGTTAGAGCAGGGGCGGGCAAACGTTGCACGCGGCTCATGAGCGCACAGCGCTGCACGTGTGCTGCTCGCGTGCAATCGTCGACAGGGGCAGTGGCGACAGCCAGCAGGTTGCGGCAGTGTAGTACCAGGCTAAGATGCGGACGTTGATGCGTAGCGACCACTACGTAGTCAACGTTGTATTTCAAGAACCGGAAAATGCAGAGTGAAACAAGGAAACGGAGAAGTGGAGATCTGCTATCTTTTAAAAAGTAATGGGAGAATCATTTTTCTTTGTGCAAAAACGTGAAAATTCAAAATGTTTAATATGTGGCAGTATTCTCGCTGGTCAGCGGAAGTTTAGTATTGAAGGCCATTATAACAAATTTCACAAGGACGAGTACAATTTATTGTCGGATTCTGAGCGGATGGGGAAATTGACTGAGCTTAAGAAGAGCGATCTGACGATACTAGATGAATCTGTCGTAGTTGCTGTGGTCACGAGAGATCTGCGACTTCCTTTCGTCATGTCTCTCATGTAACTGATTTAACATTTTATGGAGCACCGTTTTCAATTTTTCAGGACGACAACAATAATAGCCCAGCGGTACAAGCTAAATATAGCGAGAGCTGGAAAACCATTTGCTGAATTAGTAAGTGTCGGTTAAGAGCAAACATCAGTGATGAAAATTTAAGTAACTGCTTGCATTGGTCTGTATGTAGAAATTTTGTTCCACTCCTCCTGTGGTAATTAAATAAAACGTATCTTAGGTAATAGGTACTCTTTCAAACCACGATATCTTTCAAGCACTACTACTACTAATGTTATTCCTACATTCAATAAAGCAAGCTAGGAAACAAAACGCATTGCCGAGGAAGGAGCGGACAGAAGGTATGGCGGGGAGGGGAGATAAGCGGGGGGCCAGCTTGCCCCTGTGTGCACGCCATGCAGAACACCTGTTAACTGCACGCGTGCAAGTGCACCGCACACGTGCAGGATTCCTGCCCGCCCCTGGGTTAGAGAATGGCATTTACGTATCGTACAGCCGTTACGGCGCCTTCCATGACCGCTAGCGGCGTACGTCGGCCCCACATAATGCCGCCTTGCTGCACTCACTGGACAGTGTGTCTAAGGCATTAAGCCTGACTGGGCTGCCTCCAAACACGGGCGCTGCACGGCACAACGGGCTCAGTAGCAGTAGCTGGAGTAGGGCACTGGTTTGAGCAACATCTTCTAGAGCGAGGAGGCTCTCCTGGAAGACATAGCTTCACTGAGCCTCGGGTATGCCCTTACAACGCCCACACAAGACGACAAAATACCATAGACACTAAATGGAAAACTATTGCGACGCTAAGAAGAATTAAAGTGCCGATACGTCAAGAGCCATAGCTGCGGTTGTATGTGCGCTCTGTGCCTCGCCATCTCGCCGCCCGCCAACCGCCGCATCGATACTAGCAGGGTGAAACTTTCAGTACTGTATTCGTATGGATCAAAGAGTGAACTGTGTTTGTTTGGTGCAATAATAACGTATATTTTACCAGAACTTTTCCATCATTTAATTATCCTCACAACTAACCTAGACAGGGTCCTTTCCAAACGTTGTGCAATCCGAGTGTCCCGAAATGAAAATTAAAAAATTGTGTTAACAATAATTATTTGCAGAACTGGCTATATTAGAATGGTGTTTAAAGAAATGTTTTGTTACTGAACCAGTAAATGAATAGCGAATGTCTAACGAAGTCGAAAGATAATTTTAGTACTGAGGTAGTAATGAAGTTTATAATTTCGAGACAGATTTAAAGGCATTTAAATGAGCAGTAAATAAGACGAAAAGAGTAGTAACTTATATACAGGAAATCTTGAATGAACAGTAAACTCAGTAATCATTTTCTTAGATACAGCGATCGTAACAGTTTCAGGGTCCCCCCTTCATTCATTTGAATTCTGAGTTTGCTAGATTGGTTTGACCAGCAAAAGTTAAAGTTAATATAAAAGTCATTATTTATCAGTGTTTTATCTTTATCAAAATTGACATTTTGTGTGTGGCATGAAAGTGCAATTTCTAGGGTAACCTACGCCCGATTTTAACCAGATTAATAGACAGTATAAAGTTTTGTAGTAAACATTATAGTGTAGTGTTATGTATTCATGATTTTCCATATCAGTACAGAACGTGGAACTATCAGTTCAATAGATTTTCCGGTTCTAAAATTCTACTATATTATGCAGTGTTACAACTTGTTGTTTTGCATGAATATATACCAACTTGTACAGGGAAGAAACTCAGTTAATGCCTAATTAGGCTGGCGACCGTATTATTTTCACATTGGTAGCATCTTCGGGTTTGCTTTTGGTCCATACTGACGTGTGATTGCATTTCGAACTTAACTTGACGGATCCTTGTTATTAAACAGTGGATGTAAGTCTGATTTGCCACCATCCAGGTACACGCGTTCGATATCTATGCGAAAACCCTTTCTCATAAGGTGAATCCCGCTCACTTACCATAGCACAGGCTTTAACGAGTACTGTGTCACGGGGCTTACAAGTTAAATTTTCTACATATCGTTCCGAATATAATCTTCCGACTACCTTTTCCCTTCCGATTTCTTCACTTTTTTTTCTACCGCCATTTCGCTTTGCCTTCCCAGAACGTACTAATGATTTTGATTCCTCCCGGGTAATGTAACCGAAAACAGTATTTTCCTGAAATAACGAGACCTGGCTGAAAGCTACGTATGCTGGCCGCCTTTTGTACACTTGGTACTGCCGAAGCTCTCTAATGCAGAGTGCTTTTAAAAGCTTTCCGTTATGGGATGAAACTTCTTAGCTCGCTAAGAGGATCATCCGCTGCCTCACTGCTTCGAGCAGAAACCCTCTAGAGCACGATACGGCCTACAACGTGTAACAGCAGGTCCTAAACGTCGCCAACAATAGTCGTGTTTCAATGTAAGTCAGTGTCTCAGCATAGTTACACTTACGACATTGCGATTTCTTATTAATGTTAATGCTTCACTACTGCAGGACATGCTCCATGTAAGTTAATGTTGCATCCATTGGATTTAATGTAATGTAGCATACTTCATGAGTGATTTCTGAAATAACGATGTATGACCATACATTTCTGGATTTATAGACCTCTTTTTTCATTATGTGTGATAGCCTTTGTATGTTTGTTGGGTCGTGATCAAAGGCAAGCAGCCAAAATCACCAACGACTATGTTTCTTCGACATCCTTAATATTAAAACAGAAGAGTTGCAGGTAGCCTAAGGATCCTTCATGAAAGTAAATATCAGAACATTTAAATTACAGGAAGGAAAGGGTGTAACTCCATCAGGGGATCATTGCAAGAATGTGAAATGTACGCTACACACGCTTACTGTTGGTGGAGACAAATAAACAAAGATTCAAAGTAGTGAATTGCTGCCAAAAGCAGGTATTTCCTGACGTCCCGTCCATAAATATCACGTCTTATTTTTTAACTATACCTTCGGCAGTCGGACATTGGACGTGGAGCGCTTACAACGAATGGAATTATTTCTGATTGGACTATGTCTCTCGAGAAGTGTTTTCAGTAAAATTCTTAACTTTCGAGAGATCAGGAGTGATAATGAAATAAGATCAGGATTGAACGACTGAGATTTCTGAGAAGAATTTTGAAAAGTGCTGTGCTGTTAAGGAGACTACCTATAAAATGCAGGTATCACGCATTTTACGGTCTTCTTATGGGGTTTGGATCCTTTATTATGTTGACTAAAAGAAACAATTCCAGTTTTCGGCAAACGTACCAGTGCTTGTTGTTAGAACCCGCAAGACAATTTATCCAGGCTATGTAGGGAAATTACTGGGAATAATCAAAGTAAAGTAAAGTTGTTTTCACGAACCAGTTTTGGATACATTTAGAGACCGAGTAATCGAGGCACGCTGAGCAACAGACCTAGTGCATCGATCGCACATTACACATAAAAATGACGAGAATAAGACATATTAGGCCAAGTTTGGAGCCTTCGAGTCAATGTTTGGAATAGGATAATGACTAAAGCTGTTAGAAAGTACTATATCCATGCAATCTACAGTATAGACTGTATATGTATTTGTAGGTGCCTGCTGAACTCCGCGATTTTCGTGTATTATATATCCTTTCCAGTTTTGTTTTTGTCTGTTATCGACAGGGTTACAACATATCGAGATAAGCGTTATAGCTAAGTTGCTTACTTCCTGGGTGATAGACTGTAGTCTGAACGTGACAGTGACCGTCCATTGTGATTATCGGTAAGAATTTAAGGGCTAGCCGGCCGAGGTGGCCGAGTGGTTCTAGGCGGTCTGGAACCGCGCGACCGCTACGGTCGCAGGTTCGAATCCTGCCTCGGGCATGGATGTGTGTGATGTCCTTAGATTAGTTAGGTTTAAGTAGTTCTAGGTTCTAGGTGACTGATGATCTTAGAAGTTAAGTCCCATAGTGCTCAGAGCCATTTGAACCACTTAAAGGCTAATTTAGAAGACTCCAGAGAAGAACTTATCATCAGCTACAATAGGCCAGTCGTCTCAGTGTTGTACGTTACTTCATATAATAATATCTATAGTTGTTTTTTATCTTGCAGCAAATTGCAAACATTTGGAAGTTTGTGGTAAGATCTTATGGGACCAAACTAATGAGGTCTCCGGTTCCTAAGGTTACACATTACATAATCTAACTTAAACTAACTTACGCTAAGGACAACACACACACACACCCATGCCCGAGGGAGGACTCGAACCTCCGACGGTGACAGCCGCGCGAAGCGTGACTAGAAGCCCCAGACCACGCGGCTACTCCACGCGGCGCAAATGGGAGAGAGCGGAAATGAATAACCATGATTTTAACAGACATTCTTTTGCCCGGTGTAGTGCAGCAAGTCAACGTGGCATGAACTCAACAAGTCATAGGAAAACAGCTGCAGAAATACTGACCTCTATAGCGGTCCATAATTGCGAAAGTCTTGCCGGCGCAAGATTTTGTACACTAAATGGCCTCATCAGTATATCCCATAGATAATCGATGGATTTCATGTCGAATGATGTGGGTGGATAATCCATTAACTCGAATTGTCCAGAATGTTCTTCAAACCAATCGCGAAGAACTGTGGCCCGGTGACATGCCCCATCGTTGTACATAAAAATTCCGTCCTTGTTTGAGAATATGAAGTCAATGAATTGCAGCAAATGGTCGCCAAGTAGGCGAACATAATCATTTCGAGTCAATGATCGGTTCAGTTCGACCAGAGGACCCAGTCCATTCCACGTAAATACAGCTCACACGGTTATGGAGCCACACCATATTGCTCAGTGCCTTGCCCATGGCTTCGTGGGGACTGCGCCATACTCCAACCCTACCATCGGCTCTTACCGACTGAAACTGGGACTCATTTACCGCCGGCCGGGATGGCAAAAATTGCTATACGCAACCGTAGGAATGCCTTCGTCCTCAAGTGATCACTTGAGCTGTAACAAATGCATACTCAACCTGGACAGCAATTCGAAGCCTCCTTTTGTTCCCTTGCAACACGAGATAATCCTTGCCACGTCAACAAGCCTTTGACTACCCAATTCAGTACATTGATCCTCCTACTTGATACTGTGTGTGCTATCCCCCATGAATACAAGGAACTGCACAGACTCAGTGACAACCCGATAAACAGTAATACAGCCGGCCGCTGTGGTCGAGCGGCTCTAGGCGCCTCAGTCCAGAACCACGCTGCTGCTATCGTTGCGGGTTCGAATCCTGTCTCGGGCATGGATGTGTGTGGTGTCTTTAGGTTAGTTAGGTTTATGTAGTTTAAGTCTAGGGGACTGATGACCTCAGCAGTTAAGTCCCAAAACTTAAGGGTAGAGTAGACTGCTCAATGTCCTGTTGAAGAATCATAGTCTTTTCAGTCAAATTGCAGGGGCGAACTACTAGTGGGGCAGGAGGAAACCCAATTGGCAAGTTATTACAGCTTTTATCCTAATTTATTTTTTAGTTCAACTGTAGTAAACTTGACTGGTGTGTCCGCTGAAGACGGCGCAGGAAAAATAGCTAACTGTGAAGGAATATGAAGTTTATTGTAACACACATGAGCAATCTTCACTGACAGGAGTAAGCTTTTTAACACAATTATTGAAAACAAGTCAGTTCTTGAATACTGAAAAAATAACAATTTCTGAAGGCTGAAGGCCTGAAAATGTCAATGTAAAGTTCCAAAACCCAATGTCCACACACTCTGCATGCCACAATCAAAGTCCAGCATGGACATGAAATTGTTATCGTCCCAAAAGGACGAGCAAAAGTTAATGTCCCGAAACAACAAAAATGGCTCTGAGCACTATGGGACTTAACATCTATGGTCATCAGTCCCCTAGAACTTAGAACTACTTAAACCTAACTAACATAAGGACAGCACACAACACCCAGCCATCACGAGGCAGAGAAAATCCCTGACTCGCCGGGAATCGAACCCGGGAACCCGTGCGTGGGAAGCGAGAACGCTACCGCACGACCACGAGATGCGGGCCCCGAAACAACCCAAAAATGTTTTAGTCCTGCGTATTGTCGGTGAAAATCGAAGACAAATACTACAAAGTCGAATGGACAAGGCGTTGGAGGCCATGTCTATGTAACTGGCAGCTCCTGGAAGCGAAGGTCAGTGTGGATGTCAGCGTCGTCATAGAAGAGGCACCAGAGTGAGCTCCTGACTGTGGGAATGCTTACACAATCGGTGGCTGAGTCAGGAAACTCATTTGGCGTGAACTACTGGAGTGCAGCCCAGCGCTGGCCTAAATAACGCCAGATAGCCGGGATGCTGAAGGTACTTCTTTCTGCCGCTTGACCCGTGGAAAAGGCAGGTCCACAGGGCCAGGGACTGGCAGTGCCTAGGGTGCTGACCGCTGATCGGGCACTGTGTGAGCATCTCTTCTCTGTTTTCCGAAGAGCAGTCTCCTGTGAGTTTCGTGTCCAAACAACCCGTCTGTGTTGTTGGTTGCTCGCGGAATAGGTACAAGGCCTCGACAGAGCACTGACGATGTTCTTTCAAATAAAACTGCTCATGACATTGCAAATGTGCATCAACAGAGTTGTGGTCGTGTCTCAGAAATATTATTACACTGTTCCCTGAAAAAGAGGTGCAAATCTTATAATATCGCTTAACTGCACAACTGTAGGATACCTTTCCTCTATCAGTTATTCATTTATTCATTTTCCATATGCCAAAATGCGCTACGAGATAGTCGCTCGTGAACTCCTGTATGCTGATGATGCAGCAATTGTTGCGAACTCCGCAGAAGAGCTGTAAGAGCTAGTATCAAGATATAGTCACGCATGCCATCTATTCTCGATGACTGTAAACAGCAGTAAGATCGTAATTGCGGTTCAGGGTACTGACACAAAGCCGAATATCACTCTAGATGGCACTACTCTGCAAGTCGTAGATAACTTCTGCTATCTTGGATCTACTATAGAATCAAACATGTCTATTGACAAAAAAATTAATGCTCGTAATGGAAGAGCTGCGACAACTACACGTGTTTGAAAAAACAACAAACTCTCTTTGACCACCAAAATGCTTGTATATCAAACTTGCGTCCTCAGCATCCTTTTGTATGCATCGGAAACATGGACTACCTATGCCAAACAAGAACGTAGCCTTAATGCTTTTCACATGCGGTGCCTGAGATTCATCCTCGGAGTAACGTGGAAGGACCGAGTGACCAACGAAGCAGTACTATCTAAAACTGACTGCAAGAGTATTTCGGCTATCTTGAAGCAGAGACGACTCCGCTGGCTGGGACACGTCCACCGTATGGATCCTGACAGATTACCACGTGAGGTGATGCTTGGAGAGATCTCTATAGCCAAAAGACCTGTAGGACGTCCTGTATTGAGGTTCAAGTACTCCTGTAAACGAGATATGGAGAGCTTTGGAATCGACACAAAGAGATGAGAGGCACGGGCTAGCATGAGACCAGCGTGGCGTGATGATATATCATCTGGAATGTCGAAGCATGATGAAGGCTTGTTAGACAGATTAAGGCAGAAAAAGCTTCGCAATGCTACCACTGCTCCTGCCTCAACAGCCAGATACACTTTTGATGATTGCGGCAAGAGATACCGTGCTGCCATTGGCTTGACAAGTCATATGAAAAAATGCAACCCATAAACACACAGACACTGCAACAATCATCTACCAAGATTTCGTGGCCAATATGCATGCCAAAATAACAAAAAATAAAATATAAAAACACTCTTGAATTTTTTTTCAAAATTTGTTCCATCATGTAGCAAGTGTACAGTCAGAGATGTTATTAAATACCACGGTCTCATTACAACTGCATCCAGCGGACTTAAGAATGCAACAGTTTTTGCAGAAGTCTTCATAACGTCATTCCACTCCGCGGGTAACTTTTTAAATGTTGTTCACCAATAATGCTCTTTGCTGTACCAAAATCAATTCTGAGCTATGTACAGTACCCCATTCGTCAAGAAATGCTTTGCATGTTAATGCCTTATAGTAGAATTTTCTTAGCACCTCCACCGCTTCGGGTGGTATGATAAATTTGAATCGGCAGATCCTGTCCGGTGAAAATACATCCAGCTACCCTGCCGTTCTCTAAATCTTGAGGTTGTATGGAAGGTGAGAGGGAATTTTTTGATTACTCCATCCTTAGTTCATTGCCTTTTGTTGTGTGAGACTGAGGCGAGAAAAGTCATCGGTTAGTCATACGCACATATACGGAAAACGGTAGTATTGCGAACACATGGTATGAAAGGGAAATGCATTGACAGAGCTGTCTTTTGTACTCAAGTAATTCACGTGAAAAGATTTCCGACGTGATTATGGCCGCACGGCGGGAGTTAATAGACTTTGAAAGCGGAATATTAGTTAGACATAGACGTATGGGACACTCCGTTTTGGAGTTAGTAGACTTTAAATGCGCAATGGCATTCAGACGTAGACGTATGGGACATTCCGTTTCGGAAATCGTTAGAGAATTCAATATTCCAATCTCCACAGTGTCAAGAGCATGCTGAGAATACAAAATTTCAGACATTACCTCTGACCATGGACAACGCAGTCGTCCACAGCCTTCACATAATGACCGAGAGCAACGACATTTTTGTATATATGTCAGTGCTGAAGCTTTAAATAACCTCAAAAATTAATGTGGGATGTACGACGAACATATCCGGGCTCTTACTCGGTGGCATTAATAGTGGGGGCAAAATACATCCAAATAAGAGTAGCGCATTTCTTCTGTCGCTGTTTGATGGTTCCAAGTTCTGGCCAAAATTCAGTGTTGCAAACTACAAGAGACGAGGCTTGGTGCATGGGGAGGTTTAGTGTTACAGTTCTGGAGTATATGTGACACGAAAGACAAACATGTTTATTTCTCCAACATACGTCTCACGAAACTAACTCTGACAAGTTATCTACAGAAATTAAGACTCGTGCTAAATACTGATGACTTCAGGTATTACTGTATTTTTGGGACGAAGAGATTGGCACAAGAGGGCGAAAACCTGATGGCCAGCAGCAACCAGACAGTTTACTGACGTCTGAGGCATGCGTAGCTATAGTGTTATCTAAAAAATACCTTCAGAACACTTCCTAACACTTAAATTTATGTTCGATATTAATACATTCCTCTTTTTCACAAAAACTTATCTTCCCATTGCAAGTCAGCATATTATTTCCTCGCTCTCTACGTCGGCTATCCTCAGTTAATTTGCCATATAGCACAAGTTATTGACTAATTTTAGTGTCTCACTTACTAATCAAATTCTTCAGCATCACCCCATTCGACTATATTTCATCATCCCTGTTGTACCTTTCGTGACGTTCATCTTGTAATTTCTTTTCAATAATTCGATATGCATTCATACGTTACGTCTAATTTCACACTTTTCATCTTACAAATCGTTTTATTATTCTTGCAGATTCCTCGGTGCTCAAATGTTAAGAGAACAACCGTCCGCAATTCGTCCAGCTCTTCTTTCTCACTAATGGCTTCGAACCATCGTCGTTCTGTCGCTATTTACACTACTGGCCATTAAAATTGCTACACCAGGAATATGACGTGCTACAGACGCTAAATGTAATCGACAGGAAGAAGACGCTGTGATATTCAAATGATTAGCTTTTCAGAGCATTCACACAAAGATGACGCCGGTGGCGACACCTAAAACGTGCTGACATTAGGAAAGTTTCCGACCGATTTCTCATACACAAACAGCAGTTGACCGTCGTTGCCTGGTGAAACATTGTTGTGATACCTCGTGTAAGGAGGAGAAATGCGTACCGTCACGTTTCCGAATTTGATAAAGGTCGGATTGTAGCCTATCGCGATTGCGGTTTATCGTTTCGCGACATTGTTGCTCACTTTGGTCGAGATCCAATGACTGTTAGCAGCATATGGAATCGGTGGGTTAAGGAGGGTAATTCAGAACGCCGTGCTGGATCCCAACGGCTTCGTATCAGTAGCAGTCGAGATGACAGGCATCTTATCGGCATGGCTGTAACGGATCGTGCAGCCACGTCTCGATCCCTGAGTCAACAGATGGGTACGTCTGCAAGACAACAACCATCTGCACGAACAGTTCGACGATGTTTGCAGCACCATGGACTATCAGCTCGGAGACCATGGCTGCGGTTACCCTTGACGCTGTATCATAGACAGGAGCGCCTGCGATGATGTACTCAACGACGAACCTGGGTGCACGAATGGCAAAACGTCATTTTTTCGGGTGAATCCAGCTTCTGTTTACAGGATCATTATGGTCGCATCCGTGTTTGGCGACATCGCAGTGAACGCACATTTGAAGCGTGTAGGCCTATTCGTCATCGCCATACTGGCGTATCACCCGGCGTGATGGTATGGGGTGCCATTGGTTACACGTCTCTGTCACCTCTTGTTCACATTGACGGTACTTTGAACAGTGGACGTTACATTTTCGATGTGTTACTACCCGTTGCTCTACCCTTCATTCGATCCCTGTGAAACCCTACAGAAAATGTTCGAATGCTGCCCTGTCCAACACATTCTCCAGATCTGTCACAAATTGAAAACGTCTGGTCAATGGTGGCCGGGCAACTGGCTCGTTACAATACGCTGGTCAGTAATCTTGATGAACTGTGGTATCGTTTCGAAGGTGCATGGGCAGCTGTACCTGTACACGCCATCCAAGCTCTGTTTGACTCAATGCCCAGGCGTATCAAGACCGTTATTACGGCCAGATGTGGTTGTTCTTGATACTGATTTCTCAGGATCCATGCACCCAAATTGCGTGAAAATGTAATCACTTGTCAGTTCTAGTATAATATATTTGTCCAATAAAAAAAAATTGCGTGTGACGAGGGCCTCCCTTCGGGTGGACCGCTCGCCTTTCGATTTGACCCCACTTCGGCGACATGCGCGTCGATATTTGTCCAATGAATACCCGTTTATCATCTGCATTTATTCTTGGCGTAGCAATTTTAATGACCAATTGTGTATTTAATAATTCAAAATGGTTCAAATGGATCTACTCACTATGGGCCTTAACATCTGAGGTCATCAGTCACCTAGACTTAGAACTACGTAAACCTAACTAACGTAAGGACATCATACACATCCATGCCTGATGCAGGATTCGAACCTGCGACAGTAGCAGCAGCGCGTTTCTGGACTGAAGCGCCTAGAACCGCTCGGCCACAGCGGCCGGCATTTAATAATTACACCGAGCTCATACCATCTTTCAATTTGCTGTATTCCAGCACCCAAGCTCAAAATATGAACATTGCAGTTGGCAAAACCTCTGTACTGTATTTCACGCTTCTTATGAAAGAAAGCTTGATAGCAAATAGGTCTCGTAATTTCCGTACACGCGCATTTTAATAACAATAGATGACATTCAGAACTTAGGGATTCTAACTACTAAAGCACCAGATCAAACAATTCATTTTGACAATGACTCCAGAGTTTCTTTCCGGTTACTCTGGAGTTAGCTGAATTATTATCACATTAAATTATTGCTAATTCATTTTTTTCTGTTCGGAATCTTAGAACCAGTATCACAAAATGTTAAAAGTAGACAGCAGACGCCACTACACAAACATAAAATAAATTACCTTCCCATGGCCGGCGTTCACGGTCATGTAGAATTTTTTAAAGGACACCATACTCGTCGTTGACTACAGAAATTATTTATTTCACTATGGCGATTTCTGCGTCTGGGCCATTTTCTAGTGGTTCTCTGTTTACATGTAAACCAAGGCTGCTGGTGCGATTATTCATTCACAAGTCAGGCCTGCCTGTGCACATGGAAGAATAATATGATCTACCACGTTTTACTTTCTTTTTTATTCAGTTTTTCTTAGAATCTCTTCAGTGATGTATTTGAGTTGGACTTCATCAATGCTATGTAAGAAGTGTTATCAGTGCTACCGATGTTTTCTATAATATTGAAAGTTTCATACGTGAAGGAGGATTAAGTGCACTCCCAAACATTTTAGTTTTGTAAATTAATTTGATCCTCCACATTTCATATTATCCTGAGACTATGTCTTGTAGTATTTAATCTACGAGCAGTAATTTAGCAGTGCATCATATTTATTCCATAATTACTTTTTTACACTTTTATCCAAAGCATTACAAGCACTTTGGAATTTAGTATTTTATGCTTTTGTATATCTACAGTGCCCGTATTAGGGCTTGGTAAGAAGGCATAAGCTGTACTTACGCCACAGTGTCTTCTGTTGATTTGTCCAAATTTGTTGTGCTACTCTGTTGGCTGTATCACTGGCGCACATTTTGGGCCTTATACGTTTTTTCATTAGTTGCAATGTATACGCAAACAAAGTAATGTGTAGGATTAATGTCACCAAGTTCTGTAGGAGTGCCCAAGCCAAAATGAGACCGTTAGAGCAGATAAAATACGTATTTTTACGCTGTAAAAAGTTGCTGCCATATGAAGCTAATAATTGTTATCGCTGGAATGTACTGTTTGTGATTATTTCACAGGCAGTTTTGACTCATGAATGTATTTTCGCGCCAACGGCCTTAGGTTACATGTAAAAAGTGTGCTAGAACATCGATTTGTAACGATTTACGTGAATGATATTAACATTGATAACATGTCATGTTGTTGTTGTTGTTGTGGTCTTCAGCCCTGAGACTGGTTTGATGCAGCTCTCCATGCTACTCTATCCTGTGCAAGCTTCTTCATCTCCCAGTACCTACTGCAACCTACATCCTTCTGAATCTGCTTGGTGTATTCATCTCTTGGTCTCCCTCTACGATTTTTACTTTCCACGCTGCCCCCCCCCCCAATACTAAATTGGTGATCTCTTGATGCCTCAGAACATGTCCTACCAACCGATCCCTTCTTCTAACATGCCATGTAATTTACATCATTTCACGATGTACAGAGCTTCACACTCGCCTCAAATTAGACATATTTTTAACGATGACATGTTTACATGTAGGAAGATTGTAAAGTGTGACGTGTGCTGCAGCAAAATGTAAAAGATGTATTATTTTCACCATTTTTGTAATACTGTGCTAACTACACGACATTTTTGTGAGGTTCTGTATATACCGGGTAATCAAAAAGTCACTATAAATTTGAAAACTGAATAAATCACGGAATAATGTAGATAGAGAGGTACAAATTGACACACATGCTTGGAATGACATGGGGTTTTATTAGAACCAAAAAAATACAAACGTTCAAAAAATGTCCGACAGATGGCGCTTCACCTGATCAGAATAGCAATAATTAGCATAACAAAGTAAGACAAAGCAAAGATGATGTTCTTCACAGGAAATGCTCAATAAGTCCACCACCATTCCTCAACAATAGCTGTAGTCGAGGAATAATGTTGTGAACAGCACTGTAAAGCATGTTCCGAGTTATGGTGAGGCATTGGTGTCGGATGTTGCCTTTCAGCATCCCTAGAGACGTCGGTCGATCACGATGAACTTGCGTCTTCAGGTAACCCCAAAGCCAATAATCGCACGGACTGAGGTCTGGGGACCTGGGAGGCCAAGCATGACGAAAGTGGCGGCTGAGCACACGATCATCACCAAACGACGCACGCAAGAGATCTTTCATGCGTCTAGCAATACTTTGTTTTTTTTTCTTGGTTCTAATAAACCCCCATGTCATTCCAAGCATGTGTGTCAATTTTTACCTCTCTATCTACATTATTCTGTGGTTTATTAAGTTTTCAAATTTATACTGACTTTTTGATCACCCGGTACGAGTACACTCCGTGCTTCATTGCTGGATTGTTTTAGCTTTTACAGTACCGCTTGAAAATTGCTCAAATGAAGAAACTGCAGTAATGAAATAAAGGATTTCTACAGTCAGTGACGAATATGATGTCCTTTAAAAATATAAAACATTATCGCAATGGTTTCAGAAATCTGTGAGGATTAAAGAACGTACTGGTGTCGTTTGGTCGGCTGCACGTATCTGAGTATATATATCATAACCCCCCCCCCCTCCGTACCCTCTCCCCCTCTTCCCTCAGCAAACTGAATTACCGCCCAACCGCCCGGTGCAGCAACGCCCTCGCATATCAGTTATCCGTGCTGCGCGTTGTGAATACCTCGTCTGTCTTTTTGCTCTACAGCTCCATATCACACCGTTGGCAACTTCCTGAAAATTAAGTCCTTAATTTAATTTAAGTGCATACCGTGAAAACTTACGGCTTCCAGCAAACACTTGGAAATTTATTTCTACAGCATGTAATACACTGGCGTAAACATAAATATGCAGACAATGAGAGTCTTTGATTTGACAGCAGATTCACATCTAGAGTAATAACAGATGTTGAAAAGATCTCTCTAGCAGAACTCCTTCGTGTTGTATTAGACGCATTGACAGTTTTGTGTGTTTTCCAGAGATTCTGTCCCTGAAAATTAAAAATAATTTCATATAAATGCAATCTTTTGAAAACGTTGCTGCAAGTCCGTTGCTAACTCCAATTCATTCGCTAAATTCTTTTAATGCAGAATGTAACGCGTTCTGCTACCGTCACAAACTTTCAAATGAGCTTTGCGTAGACCGCCATCGCTGATAACCACGCCATTGAGCGACCATAAGCTCCTAGGCCATCATGCGGGCAGCAGGAGTGCCCCGGCAAGAATTTTTTTTTTCTTTTTAAGGTTTCCCGTTGTTCCTGACTTGCTTCTGTATTTCGACTTAACACGTCTCTTCCACTGGTCACAGTGATAGTGGTCGATGGAAGTGAGGCGTCAAGCAGAAAAGTTACTTTTTTACCTAAGTTCAACACCAGGACGGCACATACGCACATAAGATAAAAAAACCTCCACTGAAAATGCTTCACAATAAAAAGAAGCGAAACACATATAGCACAACAAGAAAAATGTTTCCTTTATTTCATTAGACAAACCAAGTCCAAAGAAAACTAGGGTTGATATGCGTGTAAGAAGCATTTAAATCACAATATCTCGTAGAATCTAGCACCCACTCTAACGATACGTGCGCTAGCTAAATTCTTTTGAAAAATTTGGAATTTTATTAATAAATCTTCTTAGTTTCCAAGCTTTATGTAAGTCATTATACCAAAACCGAAAACCTGAGCATACAGATACACTCCTGGAAATTGAAATAAGAACACCGTGAATTCATTGTCCCAGGAAGGGGAAACTTTATTGACACATTCCTGGGGTCAGATACATCACATGATCACACTGACAGAACCACAGGCACATAGACACAGGCAACAGAGCATGCACAATGTCGGCACTAGTACAGTGTATATCCACCTTTCGCAGCAATGCAGGCTGCTATTCTCCCATGGAGACGATCGTAGAGATGCTGGATGTAGTCCTGTGGAACGGCTTGCCATGCCATTTCCACCTGGCGCCTCAGTTGGACCAGCGTTCGTGCTGGACGTGCAGACCGCGTGAGACGACGCTTCATCCAGTCCCAAACATGCTCAATGGGGGACAGATCCGGAGATCTCGCTGGCCAGGGTAGTTGACTTACACCTTCTAGAGCACGTTGGGTGGCACGGGATACATGCGGACGTGCATTGTCCTGTTGGAACAGCAAGTTCCCTTGCCGGTCTAGGAATGGTAGAACGATGGGTTCGATGACGGTTTGGATGTACCGTGCACTATTCAGTCTCCCCTCGACGATCACCAGTGGTGTACGGCCAGGGTAGGAGATCGCTCCCCACACCATGATGCCGGGTGTTGGCCCTGTGTGCCTCGGTCGTATGCAGTCCTGGTTGTGGCGCTCACCTGCACGGCGCCAAACATGCATACGACCATCATTGGCACCAAGGCAGAAGCGACTCTCATCGCTGAAGACGACACGTCTCCATTCGTCCCTCCATTCACGCCTGTCGCGACACCACTGGAGGCGGGCTGCACGATGTTGGGGCGTGAGCGGAAGACAGCCTAACGGTGTGCGGGACCGTAGCCCAGCTTCATGGAGACGGTTGCGAATGGTCCTCGCCGATACCCCAGGAGCAACAGTGTCCCGAATTTGCTGGGAAGTGGCGGTGCGGTCCCCTACGGCACTGCGTAGGATCCTACGGTCTTGGCGTGCATCCGTGCGTCGCTGCGGTCCGGTCCCAGGTCGACGGGAACGTGCACCTTCCGCCGACCACTGGCGACAACATCGATGTACTGTGGAGACCTCACGCCCCACGTGTTGAGCAATTCGGCGGTACGTCCACCCGGCCTCCCGCATGCCCACTATACGCCCTCGCTCAAAGTCCGTCAACTGCACATACGGTTTACGTCCACGCTGTCGCGGCATGCTACCAGTGTTAAAGACTGCGATGGAGTTCCGTATGCCACGGCAAACTGGCTGACACTGACGGCGGCGGTGCACAAATGCTGCGCAGCTAGCGCCATTCGACGGCCAACACCGCGGTTCCCGGTGTGCCCGCTGTGCCGTGCGTGTGATCATTGCTTGTACAGCCCTCTCGCAGTGTCCGGAGCAAGTATGGTGGGTCTGACACACCGGTGTCAATGTGTTCTTTTTTCCATTTCCAGGAGTGTATTTCTTCGTCTCAGAGTATTAACGAAGGATCAGTGAGTAATGGTTCAAATGGCTCTAAGCACTATGGGACTTAACATCTGAGGTCATCAGTCCCCTAGACTTAGAGCTACTTATACCTAACTAATCTAAGGACATCACACACATACATGCCCGAGGCTGGATTCGAACCTGCGACTGTAGCAGTCGCGTGGTTCCAGACTAAAGCGCCTAGAACCGCTCGGTCACAGCGGCCGGTACCAGTAACTAATATCGGCAATTATGGCTTGTACTAGAATATCATCTGCAGAGAAGTATATAAGAAGGAAAAAAGATCTACAAAATTACAGAGTAATAACCTTAACGTCAGTTTTCTACAGAAATGTTGACCATTTCCTAAGATTGAAATAATGAAAAGCATCTGTCCACACACGAAAATGGGCTCAGAAAGTATCGTTCGTTCGAAACTCATCTTGCTCTTTTCTCTTATCATAAGATTTCCTGCGAACTATGGATCAAGGGGAACACACAGATTTTATACATCCAGGTTTCTGGAAAGCATTTGCCTCAGTGTCATACTACAGACTGTAATCGAAGGCATCTCATAAACGTTGGCGGCTCGAAGACTTATTATGTCATAGAATCCAGTATGTTGTTCTACTCGTAGAGAGAAAGGAATGGTCAATACGGCCCCAGGGCAGTCTGATGGAACCGCTGCTATTCTCTACATACATAAATCATTTAATGGATAGAGAGGGCAGCATTCTGCGGTTTTTCACTGATTCGCTGTTGTGTACATCCACATCTACATCTACATGGTTACTCTGCAATTCACGCTTAAGTGCCTGGCAGAGGGTTCATCAAACTATTTTCATACTACTTCTCTACCATTCCACTCTCGAATGGCGCGTGGGAAAAAGGAACACCTAAATCTTTCCATTCGAGCTCTGATTTATCTTATTTTATTATGATGATCATTTCTCCCCACGTAGGTGGGTGTCAACAAAATATTTACGCATTCGAAAGAGAAAGTTGGTGACTGAAATTTCGTAAATAGATCTCGCCGCAACGAAAAACGCCTTTGTTTCAGTGACTGCCACTCCAACTCGCGTATTATATCAGTGACACTCTCTCCCCTATTGATCGATATCACGAAACGAGCTGCCCTTCTTTGCCCTTTTTCGATGTCCTCCGTCAATCCTACCTGGTAAGGATTCCACACCGCGCAGCAGTATTCCGGCAGAGGACGGACAAGTGTAATGTAGGCTGTCTCTTTAGTGGGTCTGCCGCATCTTCTAAGTGTTCTGCCAACAAAGCGCAGTCTTTGTTTCGGCTTCCCCACAATATTATCACTGTGGTCTTTCCAATTTAAGTTGCTCGTAATTGTAATACCTAGGTATTTAGTCGAATTGACAGCCCTTAGATTTGTGCGATTTATCGAATACCCAAAATTTATCGGATTTCTTTTAGTACCCATTTGGATGACCGAGCAATTTTCTTTGTTTAGTGCCAATTGCCACTTTTAGCACCATACAGAAATTCTCTCTAGGTCGTTTTGTAATTGGAATTGATCGTCTGATGATTTTACTAGGCGGTAAATTACAGCATCAAACTGCAAACAATCTAAGGGGGCTGCTCAGATTATGACCAAGATTTATGTAAATCAGGAACAGCAGAGGGCCTATGACACTACCTTGCGGAACACCAGATATCACTTCTGTTCTAATCGATGATTTACCGTCTATCAATACGAACTGTGACCTCTCTGAGAGGAAATCGCGAATCCAGTCACACAACTGAGACGATACTCCACATGAACGCAATTTGATTAATAGTCGCTGGTGAGGAACGGTATTAAAAGCGTTCTGGAAATCTAGGAATATGGGATCTATCTGAGAAAGTATCGTCATTTAGTGACTGCAGGAGCATACGAAATGACATAAATAGAATTTCTCCTCGGTGCGATCAATGGCAGCCTGCTTTAGATGTGGAAAAATGTAAGTTAATGTAAATGAGTAGAATAAACAATCCTTTAATATTGGAATATAGTGTGGGTAATGTGCTGTTTAACACGCCGATTAAATATCTAGGTGTAACGTTGCAAAGTGACGTCAAAGGGAACGGTCACGTGAGGTAGACTGTAAGGAAGACGAACAATCGAATTCGGTTTACTGACAGTATTCTAGAAATACGTAGCTTATCTGTAAAGGACACTGTATGCAGAAAACTTATGGGACCCATATTTGATTACTGCTTGACTTTTTGGGATCAGCACCAGCCCGAGTTAAAGGAAGACATCGGAGCAAGTGTGACGCGAGCTGCCAGATCTGTTAACATGCGAGTATTAGGAAACGCCCCATGAACTCAAATGGGAATCCATGTGTGGGGGGGGGGGGGCGAAAGGAAGAAGACTTTCTCTTCGCGAAGCACTGCTAAGAAAGTTTAGAGAACCGGCATTTGCGAGAGATGGCAGAAAGATCCCATGGCCACCGACTCCGAATGCAAGGTAAATGATATTAGGACACGTAGGGAAGCATTCAGTCATTTTTCCCTAGTTCCATTTGCGACTGGAAAAGGAAAGAGATTGGTTACCAGTGGGACAACGTACCAACCACCAGGAACCGTATGGTGACTTGCGGAGCACGTACATGGATGCATATTTCATGAAATAACATAATACGTATTGAAGGATCTCAGCATGAGCCTCTTCGTGATTTTTCCACAACACACAGCTTCATCTGTTTGCCTCTATGACCTCAATTGTTGCTGCAAATGGTCTACTACCCTAGATGTAAAGAAGAAAAGGGAAAAGACTGAGAAGCTCAGTGCGTTTGTGGTGGCCACAGTGTATTATACATTTTTAGTTTTAACATTTTATTAGGTTATTGGTACTTGTCGGAGCCCCACACGCATGTCTGATACATTTAACTGCCATATTTTGATGTATCTATTCTTTCCTCTTCAGTCCGATCAGTTGAATGTATGAATGAGTGTGTGCAAGTACTTCAGTGCGTAGATCCGTGGGAGTGTAGTAGTTGGCCATTGTCTCAGAACAGCCAACTGTAGGAAACACGTACCAGATAGCAAAGAGGTTTCTGTTTGCCTTGGACGATCCTTTTGTATAGGTTGGCACCACAATAGAGGTTCCTTTGGCCGCTTCCGTAGGTTCGGGGGCGGTTTTGTTTGGAGAGGGAATGTTCGTAGAGTATTCCATGGGACGCGAGATGGGTGAAACCTACTGGCGGTAAGTGTGCCTTTTCGATGAGAAGTTAACGTTGTGTTCAGTGTAAGTTTTTCAAAGCTAGTCAAAGTAACTGATTCTTTACATCGTTCATGGTTTATTATAGTGTGTGACAAATTTTACTTGCTAATTCGCGAGTGTTAAACGCGTTAAAATCCAGGGACGGTTTAAGCTATTGCTCAGTTAAACTGTTAATCAAACATGTGGAGCTGTGTTGAGTTTCTTGTGATTAAGCTCATTTTGTTTAATATCCCTTTCGTGAGAGCATTTATATTGCGTAAGATTTCCGTGATTTTATGAGCGTATTTTGTGCAATTCTTCTCGCTTGATAACTTTCTTTGTGCACGCTTTTCTTCGTGAGGACCACGTGGTCGTGATCTAATAAAAAAGTCTACAGTTCCAAGGCCACAGTGAACTTCCTCTGTAGAAAATTTGAGTAAATTGTGATTCTTATTTACTGTTCATTTTTATAGCAATTCACTTTAATAGAAATTTTATTCATTTATCCCGCATGTTAAAATCAAGGGTACTGTGATGAAGACTTTTAGTTCTTTTGCTTCTTCTTAGTCTCTCTGTGAATGTAAGTGTTCATGATAAAACCATCCTTTGACTATTCCTCTGCCTTAGATCATAGACCTTGCAGGACACTCAGAAGTAAAATTCAAGGGTTAATTAATATGCGACGTAACAGATTGCAGCAACAGCAACCATCATATTACTCACTATCCACTATCATTAAACTTAGTGATCTAATAAATGTTCTTTTGGCAGAATTTTTGGTTACCCTGTCACTGCCAAAATTCCACTCCATGCTTCATCCAGTCCTGATGTACGGCACATCCTACCACATTCAGTTTGCGCGACAGTTGTATTGAGGGTATTCTTTACCCTACCATATTCAGGTTAGTTGTAAAGACACCCATTAATAGTGAAGATACCATTCAGTATGTCTCGATGGTGCGATGATTCGTAATAAGATAGTACTTTAAATAGATTAAGTAGTCCTTAAAATTGATTAAACTTGGGATTTTTAATGTTTTACGACAATAATTAATTAAAAGCAAATAAGTTAATGTATGCTTCCTGTCCAGGGCACACAACGTACATCAGTGCTAAAGCTACGAATTTATGACAGCAGTGGGAAATTCAGAATTGGGATACGAGTCAGACAAATTTCACACCACTTAAACTGTTCTCAGCAGCTCTAGAGGGAATTTTCAGATTTCTGAGCTGGGTGATAAAGCATTTCACGTTACTGAACCAGAACTGAACCATCAAGAAACTCTATCGTAGATATTCAGTATTAATGTTAAAGAGTGGCAGAGGAAGTTTGGAGTGTCTGAAAAATAAATTCTAGTAATGTCAAAATGGAGAATAACCAGTTCAAACAAGAAGAAGTATCAAAAATTAAAAACGAGGCGTAGAACGGCTTTAGGTGTCTTTATATTTACGGAAGTTGAAGACAACAACTGGATGCGTCACAAAAAATAGTAAAGACTGCCTGTTGTGTTCTGAAAACAAAGATCCGCAGAGTTTCTAAAACAAAGATTCAGATGTGTTTGAAATGACAGGCTAGCTGATGGTAGTGAGATCTGGGCTATTAATGCAAAAACTCTCAAAAAAGCAGCACAAAGAGCAATGGAGTGATGCATGTTGAGAATTAACAGAAGAGAAAGGAAAAAAGGTAGAGGGATCAGGTAACCAACTACAGTGTAAGACATTGTTGGGGCTGTAACGAAAATTATATAGAATTAGACGGACCAGGTAGCGGGGTGCAAGGATGGCAGATGGCCCATCTAAGGTAAGCTTTACAGCTGCTTCTCCGCGTCTGATGGAAGAAAGCTTTTGGTTATTTTGATCGATTATCTCCATCTATTTCTGGTTTTTAAAACAGATGTGGCTAAACAGGAAAATAATTAGCGTAGCCTCTGCCAACGTGCGAGAGTCGATTAATAAGTAATGCCCCACATTTTTTCTCAGAAGATATTTATTATTAAGAGTCAGAATTTGGTGACAATATACATCAGCGTGTCTTCTCCATGCCCTATTTTTGTACGCAGTCTCCATCACGTTCCATGGTCGTATGCCATCGTTGTGAAAGAGCATATATTCTCTGCTGGTAAAAGCTCTTGTCTTGTAGGCGTAGCCATGTTTTCACTGCATGACTGACATTCTCGTCATGTTCAAAGTGTGTTCCCCGTATAGAATCCTTAAGCGGCCGAGAGAGATGAAAGTCCGAGGGTGCCACGTCTGGACTGTAGAGTGGATGAGGCAATGATGTCCAGCCCGATTTGGCGATGTGTTCCATGGTTCGCAGACTTGTGTGGGCGTGCATTATCGTGTTGGAGCAAGATTTGTGCTGGATTCTAGCTCGATCGAACGCGACGAAAACGTTTCTTGAGTCTATTCAGAGTCTTCACGTATGCCTCTGAATTGATGGTTGACCTTCTTGTCATCACATCCACGAGAATGACACCATCGCAATTCCAGAAGACTGTCACCATGACTTTCCGGCAGAGGAGCTTGTCTTTTTTTTGTGGTTAATGAGGAATATGCCATGTACTGTCATTTGTTTCCGTCATAAAGTGGTGCACCCAGCTTTCTTCGCCCCTAACGATCCGTGACAGAAAGGCCTCTCCGTTGGTCTCAAAACGCCCTAAAATTCAAATGAAATGCCCTTTCTTTGAATCTTATGGTCCGCTGTGAACATTCGTGGAAACAATCGTGAGCACCTCTTTGTATATCCGGGAGTCTCGATCATTGCAAACACACTTCCAATGCTGACCGACAATTCTGGAGCCAGTTGTGGAGTTGTGATGAGCCGGTCGGCACGAATAATGGCATCCGCATGATTCTGCATGTCTGCAGCAGTGGCTGTGACAGGACGTCCCGAGCGTGACTCATCATAGAGCTCTGTTTATGCATTTCCTATCAACTGCATCATCACCATACACTGCACACAAACGTTTATGGATGTTCATCACGGTTTCTTTTCCTGTCCACAGGAGTTCAATAACAGCACCTGAGTCGTATGTAGACGCCATTTTGACACTGTATTTCGGCTCTGCCATCTGCCAGAACGGTTCGAAGCTTCACCAGAGCACACAATAAACATCAAATGTGAAGCACGAACTAGGACGTTCGTCTATCTATTTTAATGGCTTTTTTAAAAAAGTGGGGCATTACTTATTGAACGTCCCTCGTATTTGAGGATCACCGTTTATTTTAGCAAATCTGTTCCCTTTTCGTCCACTCAATTTCACCACTCCTAGGATAAAACCAAAAACATCATCTTCATACTCTTTTCATTCATTTCATCAAAAATAAGACGGTGGCACTGACAAAAGTGTTCAAGTGAGAGCGGATTCGAAAATAACGGATACTTGACAAAAAAGACGAAAAATTACACAAAACACGAAATTAAACCTAAAAAGACACGTCGCACCCGGGAGAGGTAAGATATATGACAACCAGTGGAGCTCTTTCCTGGATTTCAAGAGAGCAAAAATACGGAGATGATGGTCTAATCCAAACGGATATTTCAATTAATAAAACATTCAGTAAAAGTGTTGATTAGTACCACCGAAGAACGTGATGCGTGGAAAGAAGGAAGACTTTAATCAACAGTCAGTGTTAAATGACTGTTGATGTTGGAGTTAATCTTTTATTGACAGGCAGATACTATTGTGTGCATATTCAGCAACATATGGTTCAAAATCTATGTCCTCACAACGAACTGCGGGACTGGAACAACATCAATAATTATGATGACAATGTATGTTGAACTCGAGCACTGCGTTGGCAAAGGGATCGTCACGCTTATTCATCTTATTATTTCTGTATTTTGGCGTATCTTTTGCACTGGCAATTTGGATTAGTGATGGCTAGCTGCGAAAGTGTCTGTTCATTATCGAATCATTACCTAATTGGTTATGAAATGATTGAACAAGATTTCTACATTCTGAGCTATTCAAACCGAACAACTTCGAACATTCGGCGTCTAAATCCAATTGCCTACTTTACGATGAGACATATGTGCCACTGAGTGATTGTGTTCACAACTGACTCAGTTTACAATAGGCATTTGCATTGAGCATACACAACTTCTGAACGACATACAATTCTGGCACTTGAACAGTTGCGAATAGCTCACAATACACAAATTTAATTTCATTAACCAGTTCAGAACCATAGTTCAGAACCATACCAGTAATAGTTCGATAATGAGCGGACACGTTCGAAACTAGCCACTGTTAACTCATATTATCAGCGAAACTGAGAATTAAAAAACAAAGAAATAATGAGAAAATAAATGTATTTTAAAGCAACGACACTCAACGAAATCAATGCTGGATCTACATTTCTAATAGCAGTAAATCCGCTGCTGTTCTGAGCTTTACAACGATGTGTGGGAAGGTGCCAGGAGCGTTCATTCGGAATGAATGTGGTAAATGGTTCAAATGGCTCTGAGCACTATGCGACTTAACATCTGAGGTCATCAGTCCCCTAGAACTTAGAACTACGTAAACCTAACTAACCTAAGGACATCACACACATCCATGCCCGAGGCAGGATTCGACACTGCGACCGCAGCGGTCGCGCGGTTCCAGACTGAAGCGCCAAGAACCGCTCGGCCACAGCGGCAGGCTGAATGTGGTAAAAATTTGCTATCCATCACCACAGCAACAATAGGGTTACGGCAGATGGTGAAAATACTCTTGTACACTGATTCTGAGTAGTAATCTTCCTTCAGTAATACTCACACGCATACTTAAATAATGCGTGACTTCTTGCCCAAATTATTCCAATCATTTATTGACGAAAGTGTTATAGAATCATTACTTCTCTTTTTTTCTGACTCATAAGCTTTTTTATTGGTTTGATGCAGCCCGTCAGGAATTCCTAAGTTGTGCTAACCTCCTCATGATAAAAGTATCGCTTATACCCTACGTCCAAAATTATTTATTCGATATATTCCAATCCCTGTCTTCCCATAATCCCTGTCTTTCCATACAGTTCCCGCTAGTGCCATGGAAGTTATTCCCTGATTTCTCAACATATTTCGTATCGTCCTGTCCCTTCTTGTCAGTTTTCGATATACAGAATGAGATTTTCACTCTGTAGCGGAGTGTGCGCTGATATGAAACTTCCTGGCAGATTAAAACTGTGTGCCCGACCGAGACTCGAACTAGGGACCTTCGCACACTCCGCTGCAGAGTGAAAATCTCATTCTGGAAACATCCCCCAGGCTGTGGCTAAGCCATGTCTCCGCAATATCCTTTCTTTCAGGAGTGCTAGTTCTGCAAGGTTCGCAGGAGAGCTTCTGTAAAGTTTGGAAGGTAGGAGACGAGGTACTGGCAGATGTAAGGCTGTGAGTACCGGGCGTGAGTTGTGCTTCGGTAGCTCAGCTGGACAGTCTGCCGCCGGCAGTGCTGCGAGGCGGTCACGCGCCAGAGCGCTGCGGGCGAGGCGCGCACGGTGTGTTTGTGTTTACTTCGGCCGCTGTAAGTGGCGTTTTCCCTTCTAGACCACCATGGCGCACAACTATCGGAAGAAAACATTACGTTTCAACTTTTGTTCCGACTTCGCCCGACCCAAGGCCCTGGAGGTAGAACGATTTATTCGCGATGAAGTTAAAATACCACCAACGGATCTAATTGGTATCCACTTGTCCATAGTTAGCAGTACCGTCTATGTCAAAATGATCAACGATGCGGCGTGCGACAAGGTGCTTCAAGAGGCAAAACGTGGACTGCGCTTCTGTCATTCCGACGGCAACGTCGGACCCGTTACCGTCGATCACGCAGGTCTCGGCACACGGACGATAAGGATCTTCGAACTGCCGTTCGAACTACCTGCAGACGTCGTCATCGAGGCGCTCCGTCCCTATGGCAACGTTCTGGAACATGTTGCCGAACGATGGGTAGAATTTCAAACCTATCCCGTCTTAAACGGTGTTCGACAGGTCCGCATCGAGTTGCAGAAACACGTGCCTTCCTATCTACGTATCGGAGGCTGCCGTGCCATTATAATGTACGACGGCCAACCTCGGACTTGTTCCGGTTGCGGGAAAGAAGGTCACCTACGGTCTGAATGCATTCAACGACGTGTCGCGCAGCTCCCGTTGTCAGAAGCGTCCGTCAAACCCACGATGACCGCCCTACCGGTCACTTACGCAGCGGCTCTCGCCACATCTACTGTTTCGTCCAGTCCGTCGTCCGGTCCTTCCGATCGGCACGTCCCACCGTCCCGGTCACCTATGGACGGTGCGGACGTCCCACCTGACAACCTTGCCGCCGAACAGGCTCCCGCACCGGACGCTGAGGAGAACAGTACTTCTTCACAACACCTGTTTGACAATTTCATTGTACCCACCGACGCCTTCGAACCAGGTCGACGCTCCTCCTTGCCGTCGTCCGACACTGAGGAACACGTGCGCAAACAACGCTCGCCACGTAGGCGCAAACGCCGTCGCCGTTCACCCACGGGCTCTCAAAGCGTCGCCACCCGCGACGACGAAGACGACACCTAACCAGCCGACATTTACACACAGAGGTCGGCAGACAACTTTCACGATGAACAAGACGTTTCGCAGGACGGGACCGCTATGGAGGTCGCCACGCACAATGTAACGATCGGTGCGCCGGTTGAGACGCCTGTCTCCCCGCCGACAACTCCAGATCTCTCTCACCACGACGCAATTCCCATGGACATTGGACAGACCCACGGCACAGGAGCATGGGCCGACGAAATTGACGAAGATACGCCCCCTCCTCCGGATGAGTTGCCTCCGCCGGACAAGGCTGCCTGTTAACATCAAAAGCGAGGCACTGCAGCTGATGGGACGGGACTTCCTGTCGGTGCCCTCCTCTTACTTCCCTTGGTGATGGTAGATGCGCGTCCACCACCACTGAAACAAACGTACCGGTTTGCCACACTGAACATCAACATAATCGGCACTGCACCCAAGTGCAACTCCTATTTGACATGCATCGGGCCTCTGACGTCGACGTCGCCCTTCTTCAGGAAGTACGCGTTGCCACACTACCACCAGTCTACCGCTACGACTCATACACGTCCACATGTGATCACTCAGGGCGTGGAGTGGCTTTCTACATACGCGAAGGAATCCCACTCCAGGACACGACAATCCTTCCCTGTGGAAGAGGCATGGCTGTTACCATCTTCCACACGCGCGTCATCAATATCTACGCTCCGTCTGGCTCCACGAACCGTCGGCAGCGGTCCACTTTCTTCGGGCATGACGTGGCGCCCCTGTTTTCTGGACGCTATGATCGCCTTATCATGGGAGGCGATTTCAACTGTGTCCTCCATCCGCAGGACCAAATGCCTGGTTATTCGCCATGCCCGGCGCTGCTCACCTTAATCGAAGGTTTTCATCTAGTGGACGTTTGGGAGAAAATTCATGGCAATACCCCCGGTTTTACCCATTATACAGCACATTCTGCGAGCAGATTGGACCGGTTTTATGTCTCTGCCCACCTTGGCAATGAGGTCGCCCAAGCTGAACGATGGCCCCTTGCATTTTAGGACCACTGCGCCGTCATTTGATCTCTGGCTCTGCCACGTCAATCAGTGTGGCGCAGCAGAGGTTACTGGAAGCTTAATACCTCCCTCCTTAATGATCCACACTGCCGACAATGTATTGCCACTACATGGGCGTCTTGCGAATGACGCCTCCCGCAGTACACATCCACTTTCCATTTGTGGCTCAAATGTGCCAAACCTGCAATCAGAAAGGCCTTACAATGTAGCAAGGAAGCAGCAGCATGGCATCGAGACACCACAAATTTTCACTACGCCGTTCTCCGTGATCTCGATGCACTCCCTCCATCACCTGACACCCATAGGGAACGAGAACGTACTAAAGCTCGTCTCCTCTCTCTTCAACGTGCACGGCTGCATGGTGTCGTTGTGCGTTCCCGACGATAAGACCTCCTCCACGACGAAACCCCATCCACAATCCATGCCGCATCCGACCATAGTCGTCGACGTCGACTTTTCGTCCCCAACATCACGACCTCCGATTGTGTTCACCACACAACACAGGCGGCAGTGGTGTCTGCCTTTGCTGAACATTATCACCAATTTTATGATGATGAACCGATGGCGACACCCATTCCTGATGATCTCCGTCCTTCCCCTGATCGGACCCTCACCGTAGCGGAGTCGACGGCCATGATGTCTACAATCACCGCAGAAGAGGTGGTAGATGCGATCAACAAAGGGGCCAAGAACAAATCACCCGGACCGGATGGTCTCCCGGTGGAGTTTTACCAGGCGTTCACCACGTTAACGCTTCCTCGCTGGACGGAAATGATTCAGGAACTCTTTACTCCGTCCTTCCCAATTCCACCTGAATTCGTCACTAGCATTCTTCTACCTGTGCCTAAACCGAAGGGAGGGTCTCATGTCTCTGCATATCGCCCCCTTACACTACTGAATGCAGACTGTAAAATCTATGCACGCCTCTTAGCAGCGCGCATACGCACAGTCTTACCTACGGTCCTTTCACCTGAGCAGACTGCACGTGGTTGTGGGGCCACCTTACAAACAGCCCTAGGTGAATGCCGTGACCTCATTGCACTGGCGTCGGTTTGTCGCCTTCGTGCAGCACTGGTATCCGTCGATTTCACGAGTGCCTTTGATCGCATTCGACACCCGTTCCTCCTCATGGTGGCGACACGTATGCGGCTCCCATTACTTTTTTGTCGATGCCATTCGCCGGTTACTACTTCCCGCGGTCTCGATGGTACAAGTCAATGGGAGGCTTGTAGGACCGATTCCTATACGCCGCTCTGTCCGTCAAGGATGCCCTATGTCTACTTTACTATATGCCATTGCACTTGAGCCACTCATCACTGGACTTACCTCTAGACTGCAGGGCCTCACTTTGCGTGACTACACCTTTCACTGTATGGCTTATGCGGATGATCTCCTCTTTCTCACCTGCTCCTCCAAGGAACTCAATGACGCCATCCAATGGATCCACCAGTGTGGACGTCTTTCTGGTAGCATTCTTAATGTCCGTAAATCGACTATGATGCATATTGGGCGCGGCCTTCCGGCTATGGTGCCGACGCCACTCCCAGTCAGTGCCACCCTTCGTTACTTGGGTATCGAATTTACGAGCTCCACACACCGCACAGTGGCCCTGGCTTACCGGCGGCTTTTGCAGTCGATTCGGCACCATGTCCGCGGTCAAGTGCACCGTAACTTAAACCAACTTCAACGTGTGTCCTATGTCAACATGTATGTCGCCCCTAAACTGGTGCACGTCGCCCAGATCCTCCCAATGCCGTTACTCCTTGGCCGCCGTATCCAATCAGCCTTTGGATATTTCGTGTCAGCAGGAGCACTTTTCAAAGTCCGCTACAACACTCTAACACTGCTTCCTGCAAAAGGTGGTCTCGGACTCGTCAACGTGCGGGCACGATCTTCTGCACTCTTTGTCCACACTCTGTTGCGACACTGGCAGGGGTCGGTCCCGTCCTTAACACGCAGTCTCTTAGATATCCTCCTACCAGCTTCTCTCGATCCACCGATCAATGTGGCACCTATTTCTCCATTATTGTACCACGTCGCCAATTGTTTCATAGAACTCAGCTACGTTCGGGCCGATCTTCCAGTCACCCGTCCTCCCCGTACAAAAGATTATTATAGTTTGTTTATGCTGTCCAACCCTTGCGACCCCATGGTGCTACAGCATCCTGACATTCACTGGCGCACGGTTTGGGGATGTGTGCATGCACCCTTTTTACCGTCGTCTGTGTCTGCACTCTGGTATATTTTAGTCTATGGAAAATTCCCGACTAATAGTCGACTTTATCGCATAGGACTGGCCACCTCCCCACTCTGCCCTGACTGTCAGCTCGAAGACACCGACGAGCACCGTCTTACGTGCCCCCTGAAACAAAACGTATGGCTCCTCATCCAACGAATCGTGGGCTTTTACCTCCGTGCCCCGCCAACGACGGTAACCCCGGATTTCCTGTTGTTGCCCCAGACATTTCACTACCCCCTTGCTAAGCACAATGCCCTCATCTGGTTTCGAGGACAGGCTTTAGAATACCTCTTTCAGAGTGGTCCGCATACAGTCCTTGACTTCTGGTACAAAGTTGGGATCGCGCATAGCACCCTCACCCGAAAACCATCTTACCGACAAACTTTTGCCGGTTATCTCCGCAGCGTCTTCCTTGACCCCCTCAAAGTTGGGGTGTACCATGCCTACCTGTCACATGATGCAACACCCTTATCCACGTTCTCATGCATCGACCAAACAAAACAAAAAAAAAAAGGAAGAAGACAGAATATGTTATATTTTGTTGTATTTAATGTTTTTACAGAATATGTTATATTTTGTTGTATTTAATGTTTTTCTTTTTAATATTTTTTTTGTTTAACTAACAGTCATTTGTATATGTTTAAATGGTCCTTTGAAGAACTCTTGCATAGTGAATATATATGTACTTTTAGTTTGTTCAACACAAATTATTAAAAAAAACACAAAGAAAAAAAAAAGCTGGTAGAGCACTTGCCCGCGAAAGGCGAAGGTCCCGAGTTCGAGTCTCTGTTGAGCACACGGTTTTAATCTGCCAGGAAGTTTCAGTTTTCAATATGTTGCTGTTTTCGCAACTTTTAAAGAGAACCTCTTCAATCCTTACCTTATCGGTCCACGTAATTTTCAACATAGCTCTAGTGATGGGGAGCTCGTGAATGAGTCGTTCAAATGAACGCTTCACTCCAGTGAAGTGTGAACTAACCACTCAATTTCAAAGAACTGGTACTTCAAACTCTTCACAGATAGCACACTCCACACTCTTTTCTAGTTCACTCACTCTCTTCCCCTCTCCCTCTCCCACTACATCGGCGCTACGTCACTCATTCTCCCTTCACTTCAGTCCTCCCTCCACTGCCTGTCGACGAATCGCGCGGTGTTTGTGGGGAACGATAGGGTTAGGTGGGGTAGACGCGATGAGGGGCGATGGGAAGGTAACATCAGCTGCTCCCTGCAGTGCTGACATCATTACCAGCGACTATTTGTGCAGTTATACTTCGCGTCTACGGGTAAGCTACCGTTGGCAGCGCTTGCAGACAAATGAATATTAAAATACAAACGAAGAGGCTGGCTGTGTGAGTACGCACAGCCAACATGAAAATAAAATGCTTACCTTGTGAGTCTGGAACTGAAGCATGCGTGGAATCCACGCTTGAAAGATAATCGTTCATGTAGGAATGTTTATCTCGTACACATTATTGAAATAATTACACTAAATGTCAATTTGAGGATTGTCCTAATTAAATTTAAAAAAAATACACATATATATTTATGAATAAGCATCAACGGATTTTGTGAATCTTCAGAGATTTCCGTTTAAAAACATGATTTGTTCCACTTTTTTCCCTGTCAGACGATTTCTTCTGTCAGTTATAAGGTGTCCTGCCTTCGAGAACACTCTTTCACACGGCGTGGAGGTTGCGACAATACAGAGTCGTATTTTTGCAAGTTCAAAGAGCGAGGGGTATACTGACAGTCGTTCAGACCACCACTGAAGTGGATTGCCTTGTCTCTGTAGCAGGGGCTCTTGTAAGTATTTGTCCACTTCCACTATTGCAGCAGCTCTCGGGTGTGGATTACTCTGCAGCCTGGAAAACATTTCATCAAATTCGAGCCAGAGACTGGAAGTAGATTCAGTGGTTGGAACTGAGATTGTTGCAGTAGCAGTGGATTTGTTCGTCACAAATTTCTCACAGTGCCTGATCAGGTTTAATTTCACATTCTCAGCAGAATTTTTATCAGAAAAACCATGTAATTTGAAGCGGGGATCCAATGCAGTTGCTTCTGCGAAAATGGAATTCTCCTCTATATTTCTAAATCGTCGTTTTAGGTCTTCAGCTAACTTTTCGGCCATCTGTTGCACGTCTACATGAATTTCAGTGTTCTTAACAAACCTGCAACACCACTTTTTCAACGAGCGACTAAGGAGTATAACTTTAGAAGCAGTGACAACATTTTCACTTGACATTTCCTCGGTGCAGTCTTTGAAAACTTTCAACAGGTCACAGGCTTGTGTTACACTTGCAATGTCCTCTGCCGTCAGATTTGGAAGATCCGGATAATTCAGAGTGATAACTGTCATTAGGGAATTCTTAACCTCGATTATTCTTCGCAGCATATCATAGGTTGAATTCCATCTTGTAACAGTGTCCTGTTTTAGTGTCAGAACTGGCTCTTTTAACTGTTCCTGCATCTTTTTCAGTTTCGTGCAGGCCTGCGAACTTCTTTTAAAAAATTCAACAATTTTTTTTACTTTATTCAGAATGGGTTGAATGTGCGGAAGCCCATTCTGAACAATTAAATTGAGTGTGTGCGCAAAGCAGGGGATGTGTTTCCAGGCTGTGAGTCTTATAGCTGCCACAATATTAGCAGCATTGTCGCTGATGACACACACGACTTTTTCTTGAATGCCCCATTCCCTTGTGACACGTAGCAGTTCTTCCGAGAGTTTTTCTGACGTGTGCCTTTCGTCGTATTTAAAGCACTCTAGGAGGGAAGACGCCAGCTCCAGGTCTTTAACGTAGCGTGCTGTCACCGACAAATAACTCTCATTTGTAGTTGAGGTCCACCCATCCATTGTCAGCACAACCGCTTCCGCAGAATTAATTTTGGCTCTCACAATTTCTTTCATCATGGCGTACTGTTGTTGTAGCAGCGTATTGGAAATGGTCTTCCGAGATGGCATTCTGTAAGCACCATTCAGTTTGCCTACAAAACTTTGGAAATGTTTGCTTTCCACTATGTTGAAGGGCAAATAATCCTTTACAACAGTCTGCAGAAGTGCGAAATCTATCTCCTGATTTCTTTTGTTAGAAAGAGGTTTCGGAAAATACATGGGTAATGTTCCGTGATATTGAGGTCTGCTTTCTGATACTGAAGTGATACTGTTATTTTCTGGCACCAACTGCTGTTCGCTTCTGGCATTTGCTGATGTTGGTTCCGGATTGTCCGGGTTTTTTATCCAACAAATATCGGAAGATGCAGGAGCAGGGGGCGCTAAGCACCTGACTGACAATGACACTGTTGGATGCAGCACTCGAACATGACGCGCAAGATTAAATATATTTCCTCCTTTATATGAAATACACTTAGAGCAATAATTACACTTTGCTTTACCATCACCTAAATCGGCGAAGAAACCCCAAATCTCACTACTTCTATGCGATCGCGAGTTGCTAGCCATTGTATAAGAGTGAACAGACGCAAAAACTGCTTTCCAAAGAAAATAAAGAGGGATTTTACCTAAAATCGTACCAATGACTACAGGTGACAGTTTACGTTTTGAATTTGGAGAGTTATTATTCTCAACAAAAATAAAATCTACAGGAAAACTTCTGAATAATTACTTAACGTAGGTATATAGACTTTGTAACAGTGGTAAACATACTCATTCTGTTTTGGACTAAATTTTAAAAGGAACAAAATTGGACTGCATTTCGTTGATAGCCCTAGTTTTCAGTCCATGAATAAAACAAATAAGGTTTCACTTGGCAGATAAAGACTTTTTTGGGCGCTTCATGAGAAAATGTCGAGCAAGATTAAATGTAATACCTTCTTTATATGTGACAGGTTTCTCTGTTTATCTTTCCTTTGTCCCCTTCGACCATGCTCTATTTAACTCTCAGACTCTGTAAGAGCGTAAAACGTCGCGTTCACGTTACTACATAGTTCGGCCATCTGTTGATAAAATGAAGTATTACGAAGCTTTATTGTACGAGCGAGGCGAAGCGAGCGTAGCCGCGGCTGAGCGGCGAACTGGGCAACTTCGCCAGCCTTCCGTACTTCATGAATGAACTACTTCATTTGAACGCTTCACGGCAAGGAGTGAAATGAATGAAGTAGTTCACGGGAATGAACGAGCTCGACCCATCTCTACATAGCTCTACATCTCCACATCTCTAATTCTACGAATTCCTTCTCATTCAGTTTTTCCACAGACCACGATTCATTTCCGTACAACTCTTCCTCAAATTGAGGCCTATGTTTGATACTAATGGAGTCCTTAGGATCTGGAATGCTTTCATTGCCTTCGCTACTATACCCTTTACGTCCTCGTTGCTTCGTCCCTCATGTGTTGTTTTGCTTCCAAGGCAGTACAGTTTCTTAAATTTGTCTATTTCGTAGCCACTGATTTTCAAGTTAAGTTTACCGCTTATCTTATGTATGCTACTACTCACTACTTTTGCCATTTTTCGGTTTACTCTCAACCCGTATTCTCTATAAATTAAACTGTTCATTCCATTCAACAGGTCCCATAATTGTTCTTCACTTTCACTGTGGGTGGCAGCAATGACATCAACGAATGTAATGACTGATATTCTTTGGCCCTGAATTTTAATCCCACACTTGAAACTTTCTTTTATTTCCGTCGTTACTTCTTTTTGTGTATAGACTGAACAGAAGAGATGAAATACTCCATCTCTTCTTACGCCCTTTTCAATATGAGTTCTTTCCTCTGTGTCGAGCGAATCAACAGGATGTGGTTGGACGCCAATGCAGTTGACAGAAGTACTTTGGAAATAAAAAGAGAAGCTAGGAGTAAAAGCAAACCACATTAAATGGCGTTGAAATGTGGTTGGAAAAGGGACGGTCCCATATTGATGTCCAGTAATATGTGTCTGGATACTTTTGATTATATAGCGTATAAGGAATTAACGCGGATCGTTAACGATATGAGATGAAACAATTGTGCTGAGATGAGGACGATAACTAACAAACAACAGGATTCTACAATACTATGAAACCAATCTTGAAATTGAAGACCAAATTAGATCCACCAATGATAGCCGAGAAAGCAACTGACTGCAACTGAACATACATTATTATTACAGATGAACTTACGTATTAACTAGTATTTTAACATTTTAAACACTTTACAAGAGGCCGCAGCAGTAGATCTACTAGGGACTTAATGTGATTGATACCGATCATTGACGTCTACTTATTTATATTAACAGTACCATTGAAGTTAATGAAAATGAAATACACCTTATACATGCTTCATGCAAAAAACGCAGAAACTGGAGTGTGATGATATTTTCAGAAGGAACTGATTCAAGGAACGTCCAGTAAACGCGAGGACCTTTGAACTACTCGAGAGAGACTTAACTAAGAACAGAAAGCACTTTACTGCAATATAAGTAGAAAATTTTGAAGGAAACAAGCGAGTGACTGGAAGGCACTATGATTCTTTTTTTCTCTACATCTGTGTCAGCTGATTGTACAAATATGAACAAGGTTATCTGAAACGTCCCCTTAGAACAATTATATAAGACTGTGCTTAAACTGACACACAATATTTTTTTAGCGCAACGCAATCTGACTTTCAAAAATCCCTACAAAAGAATGGCCCTGACTAACATTAACCTATACGTTTCACAAATCACTTACCTCACAAAAATCTTCGTTACTCAAGCTACAGCAATACAGCGAGCGCCACTACTGCCAGCTAAATAACAGATTCAAACTACGGAAGGCACTAACTACTAGTAGGCATAGTTAGCAAATGAAAGATTTTAATAGAGAACAAACAATGTATTTACCTTAATATCATCAAAAATCATAATATATGTAATTTCAAAACTCTGCCATTTCCTTCCACACATCTACCACTGCTGGCGGCTCACCACTAACTGCGCAACGCTACGCGCTGTTCACATCCAGCTGCCGCTGCCCAAGACTACAATGGCAAACAACAATGCAAACTAGCCACAGACTGCACACAGCACAGCCAGTGATTTTCATACAGAGCGCTACGTAACGTTGCCAATAAGAAAACATAAACAGCCTACTTACATTGATCCCAGATTCCACAACGACAAACTAATTCACATAAAAAGAAAACCTTGTACCAAATTACCGGAAAACTCTAAAGCAGAGTGAGGAAAAGAGTAATCGCTTTTTATGGACAGATTCTCAGAATGAATTCAAGTAAATTAATAAAAAAAAATTTTTTTACTACTTCCGCAACAAAGAAAGCCTGAAACGTCCCCTTAGAACAATTACATAAGACTGTGCTTAAACTGACACACAATATTTTTTTTGCGCAACACAATCTGACTTCCAAAAATCCCTACAAAAGAACGGCCCTGACTAACATTAACCTATACGTTTCACAAATCACTTACCTCACAAAAATCTTCGTTACTCAAGCTACAGCAATACAGCGAGCGCCACTACTGCCAGCTAAATAACAGATTCAAACTACGGAAGGCACTAACTACTAGTAGGCATAGTTAGCAAATGAAAGATTTTAATAGAGAACAAACAATGTATTTACCTTAATATCATCAAAAGTCATAATATATGAAATTTCAAAACTCCGCCATTTGCTTCCACACATCCACCACTGCTGGCGGCTCACCTCTAACTGCGCAACGCTACGCGCTGTTCACATCCAGCTGCCGCTGCCCAAGACTACAATGGCAGACAACAATACAAACTAGCCACAGACTGCACACAGTACAGCCAGTGATTTTCATACAGAGCGCTACGTAACGTTGCCAATAAGAAAACATAAACAGCTTACTTACATATCTAATCAATGATTACGTTAACTATTTATGCTTGCGACTTGCAATAACAATTACTACTACTACTACAATTACTACTACTTCTACAATAGTAATAATAATGCTATTACATGATGGGGTAAATGTGCCAAAGAGTGCGCAGTCACAAAGAGAGCGCAGCCTGTGTACCTGACAGTAGACAAAACTGATCAGCTTGCCACTGACGTAGTCATGTTCAGAGTGGTATCAGAAACACCTCGTACAAGTTCTGTGAAGAAGTCGATTGTTTCCGAAGTTTCATCTGTCTATCTTTCTTGATATAGTGTTGGTACTCCGTTGCATAAGTTATACACAGAATGCACGAGAAATAGCAATTCTTGTGTACTGCCATCTGTTGACTTCGCTTGGAATCATTGTTTCTGTAATAAACAACGTCCCCAAAGAGTGCGTGCTTTCTCTTTAGGGTTGGTTGGTTGATTTGGGGCAGGGAACCAAACAGCAAGGTCATCGATTCCATTGGCTTAGGGAAGTACAGGGAAGGAAGGCGGCCGTTCCCTTTCAAAGGAACCATCCCGGCATTTGCGTGAAGTGATTTAGGGAAATCACGGGAAACCAAAATGAAGGTGGCAAGTCGCGGGTTTGAACCGTCGTCCTCCCGAATGCAAGTCTAGTGTGCTAACCAGTGCGACAGCTCGAATGGTCTCTCTTTAGGTCACAACTGCAAATTTTTACCTTTTGAGTACGTTATGGAGTCCGAAGGATATGTTTTGTTTCTGAATGACTTCAAATTAAGTACGAAAATTGGACAGGAAGCGCATGTAAACTGAAGAGCTTCACAGTGAGGCCAGACAACGAACTGAAAATGGAAACAGCAAACAAAGGTTGCTGCTGCTCTTGCCGGCCGGTGTGGCCGTGCGGTTCTAGGCGCTTCAGTCTGGAACCGCGCGACCGCCGCAGGTCCGTATCCTGCCTTGGGCATGGATGTGTGTGATGTCCTTAGGTTAGTTAGGTTTAAGTAGTTCTAAGTTCTAGGGGACTGATGACCACCGATGTTAAGTCCCATAGTGCTCAGAGCCATTTGAATCATTTTTTGCTGCTGCTCTTGGTAAGAAGGAGTCTGCTTTAAGGAACAGACTGAAAGCTGTGAGTAGAGAGCACAGATTTTGGCGTTTCTACAGGACTGGATACACTGCATTAAGTGTGGGAGATGGTGGCACGAACAGTGCTTTTCATTTGAACGTGACACTGCGTTCATTTGTGACATGTTCTAAACGCGTACTCTTTGGGCATGTTTTGTGCACTCTTATGCGCAAGTGAACGGTAGAGTGCGCATTTCACGTTTTATGTACTTTTGAGAAGTTCATAAAACTGTTATCTCTTTGCTGCTGTGGTTTCCTGAACATGTAGATTTTGCGTTAGCAAATACAAGCCTAAAATGATTTTGTTTCTTGTTGATAATAACCTAGGTGTTTATGGTTATTCCTTAACTGCGCACTCTTAGGTAAAGTTCCGCTATATCAATTATAAATTGCTAATAACAGATTATAATTTTTACTATCACTATTTCACATAGGGAAGATAAGAAAAGAGGGGCAAGGTGAAAGCAATAATTTTTGATCTGAAGTTGAATGGTCCGCAAAATTTGTGGACGTTGTTATCAATAGAGTACATTAGTGAAAAGCAAATGATATATCAAAGACGGACCTCGTTGAGTAACATAAAAGATTTTACGATGAAGTAACCTGAAGAACGAGAAGTTAATCTTCCAAGATGCTCCTCCAGGCGGGTGTAAAATGAATGTGCGCATCGGAAGTACTGAACGCAAAAAATGAAGAATTGGCCCTGTTTGACTATACTCTGAAGCAGATCTTAGGATCTGTTAGAGGTGATTATCTCTTTCTTGCTCTTTAAAATGTAAATTACAACATAAACATAATCGACTGATTAAGGGAACTAACAACCACCAAATGATAAATGCTGTTTCTGCTTATACATTTATTGTAGATTAAAGCCCCTTTATTACAACTATTTATATATCAATGTCCAGTGGACATAAAGAGATACAAATGAATTTCCTAACTAAAACGATTGATCAATTGCCCAAATCTGCCCCTTTTTATAGCTAAGCGATCTAATATAAATAATGCGAGACAACTGATATCATCTATGTACCAAACACTAGAAGACACTACTTTCAAAGATGCTCTAAGTTGTGTGCAGCCTCAGTGGAAATAAAATTTACGTGATCACAGCCCTAATAAGCTGAAGCATTTAGCTGCTTCCGGGGCGTCGCAGTGATGGTTCTCGAACACGTCTGCAACGATAGAAGAACTGCAGCCACAAAATAAACTCCTTCAAACACTAGGACAGTAGAAGGCGGTCTTCTGACTAGTATACTCTAATACTGTCCTCTCCTCTCCTTGTTCTACAGACAAGAAACGCGAATTCCCGAGTTCAGATAAAGTGATAAAGTCTCAACATGAGTGTAGGCAGCAGAAGTGCTCTCAATCACTGAACGTTGCATACTCAGCGACGACTCCCTACCCGGAGGCGAAGTCCAGAATCGTATAAGTTCGCAACAGTACATTGCATAACTGTTCTAACTATAAAATCTCCTGAGAGCAAAGACAGCAAGTCCGTCTGTACCAAAAAAAGCTGATACTGAGCGACCGTCAAACCGATGCACTCCAAACGGAAGACCTCTTCTCTCCACCGCTGGCTTCCCAGCAAAGCTCGGTTCCCCTCTCTCGTAACTAAGAAGACGAATCATATTCTCGAAACCACGGAGTATTCTCCCTCTCTACAGATTCTTCCGAATGCCGACTAACCATATTTTAGTCTTCTGTCGTCCAGCGCGGAAAGTTTGCGAGAAAATAGCTACACTCTTACAATGGTACGCTTCTCAGAGTAGAAATCCTCGGAAATAACCCAGCCTGCGATTTCCGAGGTAAAGCTTCCTCGTCCTCTTTGCTACGTCCAAGATTTTTTCAGAGTTTCCAGAGTATTATCCGGTTATTCTTCCTGCACTACTACAACACCGACCAGCAGCCACTGTGTTGTGCTTCCGCGCTCTGGTGCCCAGACCGTCTGTCTTGGCACTACCTGTGTGAAGCAGGACCAACACACCTGTGCAGGCTTTTCCACCCAGGGCTTGAGTTACGCTTGCCGTTTCATTTCCACTGGCGTTCCAACCTCTACTAGTATAGGCAATCATTCATTACGCCGTTCTGATAATAAAGACACTCCGTCACCTTTCATGCAATAATCGTTAATAACTATTTACAAGGTGTACGTGACAATGTCAGACTTCTTTAAATATTCATATATCGATATACAACCTATCAAATGACACCTAATTGCGGTTGTAAATCAAGGCAAAGTATGTAGATGAGTGCTTGTAAGGTGTGAAATTATAGCCACCTTACAATCTGAGTGTCAGGCAATACAGTCGTAGTTTGCCGATAAACGAAAGATTATGTCAGACTACAGAGGAACTAACTGAAATATCATTTATAATTAATTAAAGTCATGAAATACTACAAACCTGTTCCGCCACAAAAAGCAAGCATAAAACGATTACCATCAGATCAGCATCACGTAGAAACGAGAATTGTTACCAAGAAAATCCTGAACGTAATCCCAGCTCAACCATCAGAAGATTGAAGTTCCTCAAAAACTTTAGAGCAAGTCCTCCGCTTCGAAATATTAAACAAATAGTAGGTCATATAAAAAGATAGTTCTGTCGCTTCTTCATACTTTTAAACGAACAGACAAGGACTACAATTTCTCTCTGGAGCATGTTCTATAGGAAGGAAAACACAGTAAAATACAGACCTTCAGACACAGTTAGACCTCCGGATAAGCGGCACAGAATAGTGAAAAACTCTCTCAACAAACGAAGAGGCAAACATAAGAACTTCACCTTAACCATAAAGACTGACGACTTTTCTCACAAAACGTTGGTAGGGAACATCGAGAATCCTATAACCATTCCGCGTTATTACTGGCGTTTTTCTCGCAAGAAGTTTCAGGTAAAGATAAGGGGAATTATTGGACAACCGAAGCCATAGAGACGGGCCTAACAATGCTTTCCCATACGTGCTGCTACTGTGTATGGTACCACACACAGTTACTAGAACCAAGCATTTACTTTATAGCATTGTTTGTTCAGCTGCATTATACAATCAGCAGCCTCGGTTAATAAAATTACTGACTGTAACACGCATGCATGCAGTAAATTTGATGAACGAAATCAAGAACGAGGTAACATTCAATATTAGAATGTATAAACCGTTTCGCCTAAGTAATAACAATTATTTTCCACGAGTATGTACCGGACTAGATACAAGGTATTAAAAACAGTTGTCAGATATTTTGAGAGACGGTAGTAGTCAACAAAACAAGCAAAGACGTCCAGTAAATATGACTCTGAAATTCACTCTAAAGAGCTATGACCATTTGTTTAATAGGAGAATGTGATTCACAGTATCGAAAATGAACAAGTGCTCATAGCTCCTAAGATATGCCATTTTGGAACCGATGTTTATTGAGCTTTCTTTCTTGTTTTGATGATTACTACTGTCACTCAGAATGTTCTACACTTTTTAATACCATTATGTTAAAGAAAGATAGCGTTTATCACTCTACCGCGTAATAATTTGAAAATACGGAATTACAGCTATTGATTTTTGCTCTACCAACCAATTGTATTTCTTCTTTTACTCCATTAAACATATGTTTTAAATTTGTCATTATCAACGTAATGCATGTGAAACATGACGCACAATTACTTTCATGAAATTCCTTTCCGGCATCAAAGGTGGAGGTCCTGTGATAGTCGAATAACTTTTAAATTAATTAGCTAATTCATTCCATGACTTCTAGATATTTTTGTACTATTTGTCTCGTTGTGAAGAGGAATGAGTTAGCAGGCAGGGTGGTTACAATAATGAGTCAAAACATTTTGTGCTCTGCTTAACAGCGCCTTCGTCCACCTTTGAAACGTAGTATAACACTATTTCGGTTTGGCACACTGTCGGCCAATCTTTGATAGTCTTTTGCCATAAAAATAAAACAGCCAATCTCATTTGTCATCTTTTTCCCATGCTAGCCCAGTTTCTTCGAGATAGACCAATCAGAGAGCTTCTAATTGTATTACACATATTGAGCTCTCCCAATAACAGCGTAGTATTTCACAGACTTAAAAAAGGAAACAGCCAATGACTTTCCTCAATATCTTTGTGGGCTATTCACCTTTTAGCAATATAGGCCAATCAAACAACCTCTAAGTTAATTGTGTTAGCAATGATAGTTTTGAATTTTTCTGGAATAAAACTGAAACCGCTTTTTAGAGATTCTCTATCAGTAGGCGTGGTTTGGACATTCTTGTCCAGTGGTACTGCCAAGTGCGTAATGTCCGCATGTGTATGAATGTTTTTCCAGGAAATATTCGCCGTGTAAGTTGGAACAGGCATCTATTACGTTTGCCTGTCTACTCACTCAGGCTGAAATTGGGTGGGTACATAAAGGTCACAAGAAAAACTCTGAGCTACGTAGCTCACAATATATTATGGAATCGTTTGGTTACAATTTCGTAACATTATTTGCAAAGTTTCTTACACGTATACTCTAATACAGAAAAAAAGGCCCACCACGAAGGAATTATTCGAATGCAACGGAAATCGTAAGATGCGAAGTGCACGTACACATAAACAAATGATTATAATATCAGAAAACTTATTTGATCTATTTAAGAGAATGATCTTCTCAAATTGAGCAAGGCAGTAACGCGTTGGTCCACCTCTGGCCCTTATGCAAGCAGTCATTCGGCTTCGCTTTGACTCATAGACTTGTAAAGGAATGGCGCTCCAGACCATTGGTGCTGGTTGTCGACCCGTATGGTAGGCGATAGTCAGGATGCTATTCCTCCGCCGTCCGGGGCGTCTCCAGACATGTCTTCGGCCTGGAATCTCATTAACTGGAGTAGAGTTGTCTTCAGTGACGAGTCCCGCTTCGAACTGAGCCACTATGACCAGCAAAGACATCGCTGGATACGTCGCAGTCAGTGGTGGGATACCAACCTAGATGTCGCCTGCCAACATGGCTCGACAGTCAGGAGTCATGGTCCCTGGGTGCCCTTCCTTTTGATAGCAGGAGCCCTTTGGTTGTCATCAAAGGCACCTTCCCAGCACAGCGGTACGTCGATGATACTCTACGTCCAGTTCTGTTGTCCTTCATGGCAAGCCATCCTCAGCTCACATTTCAGCAAGATAATGCCCGCCAGCACACGATGAGAGTTTCTGATTCTTGTCTTTGTGCGAACAAATCCATACCTTGGTCAGCAAGGTCGCCAGAACTCTGCTCATTGGAGAATATTGGAGGCGTTGTAAGCAGGCCCTCCGACCATCTTGGCGTATCGATGATCTAACGGGCCAATGGGACCAAATTTGGCATGATATACCTCAGGAGAACATCCATTGACTCTATGAATCAGATCCATGCCGAATAACTGCTTGCATAAGGGCCAGAGCTGGACCAACGCATTACTGAGTTCCTCAGTTTGTGAAGCTCTATCTCTTGAACAAATCATCCAACTTTTCTGATATTGTAGCTATTTGTTTATCTGTACATGTACGTCATAGCTACCTGTTTCCGTCCCAATTGGACAATACCTTCTTTCTTAGTGAATAATCAGTGTGCCTAAATTACATTTTCATCATCATAATACGGATATAGCGTCTAGGCTACAATTTCAGTTACTGCTCTCATTGCATCTTTCGTACGTCTCCAGCATATAGGTTACAATTTCAGTACATAATTTGTCCTCAAATGCAAGTTACGGTTTCAGTTTACATCGTTTCTACGTCTGCAGTACGTAGTTTACAATGAGAACATAACGTCCACAATCCATGTTTTACTGTAAAGCCAGTTTCAAATCACCTCCTACTGCGCACACAGCTGCTGATTACAACTGTGTCCTTGAAAATGATTGCAAACTATAGTGCCCACTTTATCATTGAGTACAAAGCGTTTATCGTCTTTTAAAAATAATGTCCATTTCGTGAAGAGTGTATTACTATACTCTTACATTATAGAATAACTTCTTTGTAAAACAGTATTGCACACTAGGGATAAACCGAATGAGATAGCACTGTTTTTAACAGAATGGCCCCAATCTTCATCCAGCCTTCCCGATTTAAGTTGTCTGTGGTTTCCCTAAATTACTCCAGGCAAATGCCAGGATGACTCCTACTGTATGGCCACGGCCGCCTGCTTGTCCCTTGCTTGTCAAACTGGACCTATCAGAATGTAGATGCCCATGTACATGAATTACATTATTCTTGTTGTTCTTAAATTGTAATATCAAGAAATATTCAACCTTTCTTGTAAATGTGGTTTGCAGACGAATAAAACTAACATTAATACTGCTACTAATGCTACAGTTACTACTGAATTGCTTTGTGGTAGAAACTGTACACAATTTCGACCGAAGTAGTCACCAAACAGTCGATTGACAACAGTATTTAATGCACGTACTTCATAATCACCAGCGGTTAATTCTGTTGCTAATTAGTGTTTCACATGTTTGGTTTTGTTTTGTTTCAGTTTTCAGAGTACACATTGCTTCTCTCAGTCCTACGAATTTTGTAATAATCTCCCCTGACACGTCATGCTACATTAAACGGGCTTTCTTTTAACTGACTCATGGGAGATCATAAATATTGTTGTTGAGAAAATATGGAGGCTCAAACCACGCATGCAAATCACATGTAGTAACATTATGTATATTTGATGAAATTAAATAATATAGTATGGTATGCATGTCTCACATTTTAACGTTTCTTGCCTTAAATTCCTGCAAAATATGCCCATAATGGAAATGTACAAGAAGCATTTTAGGAACATCTAAAATAGGGCACAACTAAGCTATGGGTTTCTGATGAAGCTTTTATTAACAGATCTGTCACAGCTGCAGCGCATAGGGTATGTTTGGGAAATACTTTTAAACAAATGGTTCATTGCGAAGGCTGACCTACTGAAGCTTCACTGCAAAGTGCCTGATCGTAAAAACAAACTTCAAAATGGCAATACATGCTTTACAAAGTAATAACAGATGACTGTCACAATCAACATGTACCTTCTGACTTGCTAAGCACGCACATGCTGATTTCGATAATCATCTGCGACTGCTTTGTAAAACATGTATTGACATATTGATGTTTATTATTAACAACAGGCAGTTCCAGTGCAGTCACAGTAGGCCAGGATTGTTAGAATCTAGTCGCGGCACATATGTACTGAGACCATGACAGGTATGTTAATGAACGCTTAATGAAATGTTAAAACAGGTTGCTAGTCTTGTACCATCAATTATCAACCAAATTGCGTTATCGTATAAAATGCAGGACATAGCAGAGTTTCTTAATTTCGTATTTATTTAGATCGATGTCGATCTTAAACAACCACTCACAGAAAAAAGAAAGAAATTAATGGATCAAAACCAAAATCGATCGTAATAAAAACGAAATTGAGGAACAGAACTGCATCTTACATAGATATAGTTGACTGTCACCTAAAATAAGTGTGAAGTTTCCTTAAATATAACACTGAGCTCGAAAGTCAGTCTTGCAGTCCATATCTACGTTATAAATCGAAATTTTAAGTCGCAGTGATATTCCACTGTGACAGTTTCAGGAACTGTTTTGTACTTTGCCATGTTCTTGCAATGATCAGATAAAATTCGCATGGATTTATTTTGACCCTTCTATTTTGTTCAGTTTCTTCCATTTTTTGCAGCTCGATAAAATGGGCATTGCAATTCGTCAGATTGTGAAACACAACCAGCGCCATAAAATTAGGTCTATAACAAATTTCAGGTATCTTGTTCATCTCTTCGGAATCTCCCTGTTCCACATCAGTTTCCTTAAAGCATCCCTTTCAGCTTTCAGATGTGGCAAAGTTCTGCTACTCTAAACGCTATTTCCTCTTAGAGGGCAATATTTATCTGCTTATTTCGGAACAACTAATTTTCTATGTGCTTGCCAGACTGATACAACTGTTTGCTAAACCACTCCACATAGTCGGCATCTCAGTACAGGTGAAACTCTGAACATTCCTCATCGTATCTACAGTATGTGTAGAAAACAATGGTGTGTACACATCAGTTTCGTCAGTAACGCCCAGTAGTAACAAGCATTCGATATGTCACAGTTTTGAACATGGCTGTTTTTCAGAAACCGTACATCAGTTTCAACGGAGAAATAACACAGTCAACCAGTTTCAAACAATTTTTTTAACCTGGGTTTCGACACCTCTAACGACGTCTCCATCAGAATAAAATTTTAACGACCGTAGTCTTACAGTGCGAGAAGGCAATAGTCAAAGTTTCGAGGAGATACGCTCAAGTCCAAAACTAAAAATTAAAAATTTTCCAGCTTTTGGTTTGTATACCTTGCGAGGGACAACATCAAACACATTACGCTTGTTAAGATTTCATTTTGCTGAAGACATTCTTAGAGGTGTCGAAACCTAGGTCAATGTGTTAAAAAATTATATGCAATCGATTGGTTGTGTTATTTATCCGTTGAAACATTCGATTTGTGCATATATGGAAGAACGATAGCTTTTACTGCTTGACACACTTTTATGTACTGTTTCTCTGTTTTGAGCATGACATTGCTGACTGTTTTGAATGGAGAACAAACTGCTGGGTAATATTTTATTCAGAATCGGTATTGCAATCGTACTCTCCAGAAAATACATTATATATCTCCACAATTCTTTGAAACATCCTACAATATTTTATTCACTTATGTATCTCACATAATCACCATCATAGGAACATTAGAGAGATTCGGGCTTGCATGGTGATGCTTTCCTTTACTTGTACACAAGTGGAATACGAATCAGGGGGTGAGAGGAAAACTGTACCAGTACGCTATGCAATCCGTGTACCACACATTTTATGTTGGTTTGCAAAGTACATACAGGATGACAATTATTGAACTACATGACACAAAATCGTCATAACGTCTGAACGGGTTGCGTTAGGATCTTCAAACTGCACGACTGGCCGCGGGGCATGATGGGAATTAGTGTCCGCATGCGAAGCCGGCCGCAGTGGTCGTGCGGTTCTAGGCGCTGCAGTCTGGAACCGCGAGACCGCTACGGTCGCAGGTTCGAATCCTGCCTCGGGCATGGATGTGTGTGATGTCCTTAGGTTAGTTAGGTTTAACTAGTTCTAAGTTATAGGGGACTAATGACCTCAGAAGTTGAGTCCCATAGTGCTCAGAGCCATTTGAAGCATTTTGAACCGCATGCGAATGCTTTGGTTTAGCGACGAAGCCCACTTTCATTTCGATTGGTTCGTCAATAAGCAAAACTGGGGCATTTGGGGGACTGAAAATCCGTACTTCACGATCGAGGAGTCTCTTCACCCTCAACGGGTGATGTGTGGTGTGCGATATTCCTTGACGACACGGTACTACCGAACGGTACGTGACGGTTTTGGAACATATTTTCATCCCATTATCCAAAGTGACCCTGATTTCGACAAGATGCAGTTCATACAAGAAGGAGCTCGACTTCATCGAAGCAGGAGAGTGTTTGACGTCCTGGAGGAGCACTATGGGGACCACATTTTGGCTCTGGGGTACCCAGAGGCCATTCACATGGGCCTCTATTGCCCGCCATATTTTCCGGATCTGAACACATGCTACTCATTTCTGTGGGGCTATATTATACATAAGGTTTACAGCAATTACTACAAAACCATTGCTGAGCTGAAAACAGCCATTGAGGCGGTCATTGACAGCATCGATGTTCCGACACTTCAACGGGTCATGCAGAAAGTCGCTATTCGCCTGCGCCACGTAATCGCCAATGATGGCAGGCATATAGAACATGTCATAACCTAAATCAGAATAACTGTATTGACGTTTACATGTTGAACAAAGTATGTGCACGCCTTGGTTCGTAACTAATTTACGTTTTTTTCCATACAGTTCACTAATTGTCACCCTGTATATAAATATACTAAAGAATATAATTTATTAGTCCCTATGGGAAATAATATTAAGAAGAAGATGAAAAATATTAATAATGCAGCAGAAAAGGAGAGGAAAAAAGTAGGAAATAGAAAACAATACCACACAGACAAAACTTAGCATTGAATAGTGTGAACTGAACTACTGGAATAGGAAGTTGATAAACTGATATTAGCAAACAGTGTATCTTCTGGTGGTTGAGAGGCGGTTGCTTGTACAGGACGGATCTACAGTAGGTGTAAATGGCGGTTGCGACCTTGACTTGTTACTACGTGGTGCTGCTCTCCATTAATTCTGCTCCTCGAACACTTGCCGGAAATAATTGGACTATTAGTCCCTCTGTACTGTGGAATTTGCTGGGAGGCACGAAGACGCTATTGGCGCGAACTGTGGAGCGCCGAGGCAAAGTAGTAGGCGTGCTGCGAAATTTACAGTGGCGGGGCGTTGGCGCTGCTGCTGCTGTTGCATACAGAACAGTGACTGCAACTCCCTCCAGTAGCTACGTCTGCAGCAGGCAGCACGGGCACTGTGCTCTGGCAGCCAGACTACAGACGTCGTTCTTCGACGATACCATCAGTTTCGACTGCATCACTAGTGCTCAGGATCTTAATACTAAAGTTGTTTTGTGAATTAGGAGGACAGGAAAGGAGCAGATTTAGAACTATTGAGGCTATAACGTCTTAGAAGTAGAGGCAGAGTTTTTTTCTGCTTTTATCATCAGGCTTCTGACTGGTTTCATTTGGACAGAAAGAGGTTTTCCCTTGAGACAACGTCCTCCGTTGTTCGCTGTGTATATTGAAAACTCACTCTCCCTCTACAGCCTCTACCCTCTACAGATTTCCCACTACCATTTATTCCCTGATGTCTTAACTCTCGTCCTATCAACAGGTCCCTTCTTCCAGTTAGTGTATTTTATCAGTTCACGTCATTTTCAACGTCCTACAAAAGCATTACATCTGAATCGCTTCGACTCTACTCTCTTCCGGTTTTCACACGGTCCACAGAATCCGGTGCTCCAGATGTATAAATTCTTAGGTATTTCTTCCTCAAGTCAAGGCCTATGTATAATATTAGAGTTCTTTTAGCGGGAGTGCCAGATCCTGCGCTGGTCTGCTTCTAATATCTTCGTTGCTTACTCTACTATGTGTAGGGCCTAATTTTGCTCTCAAATTTCTCGCTGATCTCCTTTCTCCTACACCATATGCAGTATTTCATCTTCACTTTCCCTGATAGTAGCAGTGTCATCAGCAATTTTTTTCACCTTGAATTTTAATCCCAATACAGTTTCTTCTTATTTCAGAGATTGCTTCTTCGATGCACAAGTTGAGCAGTAGGGGATGAAAACTGCACTCCTGACTCACTCCCTTTTCAATCAGAGAACTTGTCTCACGGCGCGCCACTCCTACGGGTGCTTTTATGTTCTTGTACATTTTGCCTATCACCTGTCTTTACTACCTATAACTTATACCCGTCATTCTGAGAATATCAAATGTCTTCTCCATTTTACGTCGTCGAGCGCCTTTTATAGGTCTTAACATTTTTAAGTCTTGCTTCTATAATGAAGGACGTCAGAAATGGGAATTTGACACATTTTCTTGAAAGTGTAATCGTCATGTAACAGATACACAACTTACTTGTCAAATACCAAAAGTAAGTCACACCCATAGGACACTAAAACATGTCGGTGGCTCGATGTTCGAGCTGCAGGTACCCGCCTTCAATCTCAGAAATTGTAATTGGCATGATACGAAAGACAGAGAGGTACATCGCATCGTACTGCACGATGGTCGCTGGTGTTGGGTACACGTCTCATGATCTAACGGGTAGCTACACCGAGATGTGTAACACTACACTGCGATAAAGCAGGTTTGGCCCACACCATCCCACTTTATCTACACTCCCAACACGTAAGTTCAGATATTAACGGTAATATTACGATAGTGATCACACGTTACACAAAATGTCAGTTTTGCCTAAACGGAAATTCCTTTGAAAACTTTATTATTCAAGTCATGCTAGTTAATAGTCTGATTGTACTGCAATAATTAAATTCACTAGAAATATAGTAGTTGAAAAGTTATTGTAATTACAGAATTTCATACAGCCAGTTACCTATGAAAACATTGCAAGCTAATACGTTAAATCTAAAGGAGAGACCCCATTCGCTACAAAGAGTAATTTTCCCTGATTTCAAAAATGTAATTACATTTTGTCAAACTCAGTTTGATTATCAGATATTATTAATTAAAGATTTCTACTAGCTCAAACTTTCAGAACAGATTATAACCAAAGTACTGTAACATTCCAGGATTTTTTCTACATACTTTTTTATCTGAAGTTTCTGCCTCCATTGACATCCATATTATGTGAGAACCTTCACTAACGAAAAACTACATAAGTTTCAATAACTAAATTTCGCTGCAGAGTGAAAATTTCATTCTCAATTACATAATTTTAAGTCAGTAAATTACATTATTCATTGCGAATGTCAGACCTGTAATCCAGTGAATTCCATTGCGTATACGTAGTTCGGTTTGGTACATTTTAAAAGCTACTGGTCATATCCAGCATTTTTTAAACCAAACCACCTCATTTTCAACTGTCAGCAAGGAATTAACATATTACAGGATTTTCGAACTGAATGACCAAAACTGATAAATATTCTAGCACGTGTCTTTATAAGGCCGAAGCTTGCACAGTTTCAGTGAGTCTGCTTTGAGTCTACGTTACTGTACGATTAGTCTTAGTTTTGACTTAATTTCGGCCAGTATAAGTCTTAGAATTGCATCTATCGCGTCAGTGGATTAAATTCGTGATTCCTTCGGCACCACGTTTCGGTTACAGAAAAGTATGCACTTCGTCTCGTATTTATATTTATTTACATCAGGCTCTGGAATTATTATACTGCAACATAATGTTCCATAAGCAATACTGTGTGAGCTCATCTGCAAGTCGTGAGCAGTATCTGTTATAATACTAGTAACCTCTTTGAGTATTTGTACAATTGTTGCAATTGTTAGTTGTGAGAGGATTATTAATATTTGGTGTACCTGCAAGGTACTTCAGAATTGCTTACATGGTTGTTAAAGAACTGCTATTGCCACTGTTAATATGGATTTGTAGTAGTCCCTCGTGTAAATATTACCAGACAACGTGATGGTATTGTTCTTTAGCTTGTTTTGAAAATGTCCCTTTTCCTTACCTGATAGAAACATTTAAACTGCATGAGACCTTAATAAAAACAGGAAGACTCTTTCGTGTGAAACTAAAAATCATCTGCTTGACTTTTCGTGTAGTTGGACATAGAATCGTGTGACATACGTTTTCAGACTGTGACCAACGTGAGTGCGCAACTACCGGGTGCAGATACTTCTGCAGTTAGATGCCGAAACGCGACAGCGTCCAGTTTTAAGTGCGACAACGTGTCCACTTCGAAAAGATGGCGCGTATTGCATAATGAATTTCTTAAGGGATATTTAGTGCCGTTAGAGTCATTTTCAATTATAATGTCTGTAGTGTTGTTTTATTGTACGATTTTTTGGCATACTGAAAACAAAGATCGCCAATCCACGATGACACATGCTGTTGCAAACAACTGGTTTTTCATGTATACATCGCTCTTCTCTTGCCCAAAGATAACGATGGAAGTTGCGATCTATTTTATACAATTTTCAGTGTTGTTCCATTTTCTTTTCACTACTAGAATGAACTTCAAAGTAACACGAATGTTATTAATTTGGACGACCATAAACATGTTTACAGAGAGGAAGAAGCGTCATAATCTGTTGAAAGCGACTTAGAATGTATAGCTAACGTATTCTTCATTGCTAACTTTCCAGAACACATCACTCATGAACATCATCTACTTTATTGCCAGGACGACCTATATTGTACTAGGAAAAAACCACGCAGATACAACACAGTTTTATATCAGTTTAGCATGACATTTAAGAGAGACAACTCTCATGGATAGATGCGTATACAAAACCAAAATGTGCAGGAAAAAAAAAAATCTTACAGTTCGAGAATGGAATATCTGAGGAATGGTACTGAACATCAGTCACATAGTTTTTAATTTATGATCTTTTACTGCTCCTGTTAAGCTATCTCTGATAAAAACTGCTCTTTCAATGCAAATACTTTACTTAGATCAAGTAAGTCAGAATGAAGAATCGTGTGATGTCAAGACTTTTGCACGATATACAAAACTGTTAACACTTGATCAATAACATCCAAACAGTTTCACTGTCTTAATACGACGCAGTGAATACTATTGACTTAAACACAGGATGCTATAGCTTGGTGTATGTATGGGGATAAATGCGTCTATCATACATCGAACATTTACCAATTTAACTTCCAAATTTCCTAGTCACGGTGTCACATTTCAAAATTTTCCTTTCTTCCCCATGCTCTAAGTCAAAAGCGTACTGATGTTCGGTACCAAAGTGCGATTACCTAAAATATCACAGCCTTTGACTAGCTGAGTAATGGCACATCTGCCGATTGGTTACTTTGGGAAGAAGTCATACGAGCCAATATTACGCTAGCACAGGCGTGTGCCTTATCTGAACGACACAAAACAAGGTACTCTTTTCCCGCCTGCATTTCGATGCGTTATTCCGCAAGCGATTCTGACTGTTGGTTCCACATTTTTGATATAGGTGACTGATGTAGCAGATTCCTAGCTTTGAGATGGTCATTTTCATGCAACGAGTTACAAAAGTATGGTGAGACTGCGGTTGGCATTTTGGCAGCTTGGCGTAATATTTGCTTGCAGCACTTTCAGATCTTTAATGTGCCTTTCCTTGTGTTGAAAATTAACATTCGTTATTCATTTAGGAACTTAGTTATTCGACGTACATGGCACAGAATCAGGTTTTCATTAATACTTCTCAAGTAGGTATGTTAAATACATCAAACACTCGTTAATTTAAATGATACCAGTAATACTCAGACTACGTCTTCATTCAATTACTCCTACTTTGGTTACCTTGTATACCACGTGGAGAATGTACAGGCAACGGCGCTCTTTCCTGTTTCATGAATGTGGTTTGAACTGAAATAATTGTAGGGTGAAATGTGGCTGCCACAATTTATTTACTGTCCAGTGTCACTGATAAATTTATCTTTAAGGATATGGCAGTTATGTGGCAATGTATGCGTTTTGCTCTCTGCACGTAACTTCGAGTATGAACTGTCATGCATAACTTGCCTTCAACAGGAACGTAAGTCAGTGTAGGGCATAATTGTAATCAGTATAAAAAATTTTTTAGAATTGCAATCGGCAGAAACCTTTGGGTATTCTTGGCATCATATCAGGTTAGAAGGTAAGTTTCGCAGATCTCGAGACGGCTTCATGGCCTTTATCCCGTACCATCAGGGGGCGGCATATTAATTACTGGATTAGGCAATACTAGTGATCCAATTGGGATGCAATCTATCTGATCTGTTTGCGTTTAGTTGTTGGATGTGGAAAACCACCTAAAAACCACATCCAGACTGAATGTCCTGATCCGGTGGACCTCCTCAAATCATGGAAGCTGCATGATAACATGTGTGGCTATATGCACAGGTTTTGCTACAGACTGATTGCTACTAATCATATTACGTACGGCGTGACTGCTTTCGATCTCTATTTCTCAGGTTAGTACACAGATGTGTTAGGTTGTCATGGATGATAATGATGATGTTTCGGATTGTGGGGCGCCCAACTGCACGGCTATCAGCGACTGTACAAATTCCCAACCTTTACTCACTCCAGTCTCGCCACTTTCATGAATGAAGATGTCTATGAGGGCAACATAAACACCTAGTCATCTTGAGGCAGGTGCATGATCGTGCCGGGAATTGAACCCGGGACCCCGTGCTCGGGAAGCGAGAACTTAACCGCGAGACCACTACCTGCGGACGGTTGTCATGGAGCCAATCATGCTCATTGCACGTGATTCACCTATAACGAGGACTATGTACACTTTCTTCTGAAAGTGGCAGGCGTCAAATACGGGGAGCGAAAGGTATTTACAATATGTACAGAAACCACATTGCAGTCATAAGAGTCGAGGGGCATGAAAGGGAAGCAGTGGTTGAGCAGGAAGTGAGACAGCGTCGTAGCCTATCCCCGAAGATATTCAATCTTTATATTGAGCAAGCAGTAAAGGAAACAAAAGAAAAATTTGGAGTTGGAATTAAAATCCACGGAGAAGAAATAAAAACTCTGAGGTTTGCCAACTACGTTGCAATTCTGTCAGTGACAGCAAACGACCTGCAAGAACACCTGAACGAAATGGACAGTGTCTTGAAAGGAGGATATAAGATGAACATCAACAAAAACCAAACGAGGATGATGGAATGTAGTATAAATAAATTAGGTGATGCTGAGGGTATTACATTTAGAAACGAGACACTGAAAGTAGTAAATGAGTTTTGCTATTTGCGGAGCAAAATAACTGATGATGGCAAGGAAAGCTTTCGCGAAGAAGAAAATCTGTTAATATGGAGTATAGATTTAAGAGTCACGCACGTTCTGAGGCATCAATGGACCACCAGTTTATTACTAGAGGGAAGCGTGGAGGGTAGAAATCATAGAGGGTGACCAAGAGATGAATATGCTAAGCAGATTCAGAATGATGTAGATTGCAGTAGTTATTCGGAGATAAAGTGGCTTGCACAGGTTAGAGTAGGATGGAGAGCTGCATCAAACCAATCTCTGGACTGAAGACCACAGAATCATCTTACGATATTGGTAGGAGTAAATGTGATTACAAAATCCACTGAAGTATCCATTATGCCATAAATTCTTTGCGCTATTTAAAGTAGGAGTTAACTACTCCCGAATGTGCTTTTAAAATTTGATCAGATAGCGTTATAAATCATTACTTGGGTTCAGACTTGATACAGAAAGGAGAATGTGTTCAGGATACTTAGTTTAAAATACTCTACACAAGAAAAATAACGAAAATCGTCCAAGTGTTCCAAAATTATCTTTTCAAATTTCATCACGTATATTTAAGAAATGAGAATAGGTAGAAAGGTGTGTTTGCGGCACAATGTTCACTAAAGTATTAGTAGCCGTTTAACAGACTTTTATGTGTGCACCATTTATAGCACGCGGGATACCTAAGCGGTTTTTCATTTCATCCTATACCAGACCTAGCATAAGTTTATTAACGTGTGCAGTTGCTGTTCTGATGTGAGCTTGCAGTTCCTGCAACACAATATAATAATTGCCACCGTCAGATTGAAAGTCAGCAGGTGGCTAAGGAACATAAGCACAGCAGACGTGAGTAGGGATTCATTCTAGAGAAGATACCTGCTGCAAACAGAGAACTCCATTGTCATAAGAGACTTTAGAAAATGATACATTAAAACTTTAAGACTACCCTCATACTATCTGTCATTACATTACTCACTTCACATAACAAGAAGTTTTATGTGGGTAGTCATGAAATTTCAATTACCACCTAGAAAAATATGTAAATACTGTCAAACAAAAAGTGAAGCACCCTTAAGACATTGTCGGATGCCAACGTTGGGTATGTAAATGATTAGAGTTCCAATTGGTTGTGACTGGAAGAACAGCTACCAGAGTATATCAGTATTGTTCGTGTTTGGTTTGGTACTAATCCTGGTAGGGTATATTTGGGGTGTGAATAGCGTCAGATGTTGAGTAATTACTGTGAAGGACACGGAGATCGTGCGTACTCGCTTAAGACAGCGTTATCAGCACCTGATGCAGTGTGAAGTGTGAAAATGGCCCGCCCAGGGTCTCGGTTTCGCAAGCTGGTTGGTTCGTATAGTACCCAGATTTGTGGAGCACTTGGCTGTGACTGTGGTATGATGTTGGATTGCATGGGAATGTGGAGGGTAAGTATATTTGGCATCAAGGTTCCAGTCTACCACGTCTGACCATGACAAGGGAGATGGCCGTATTTTACACCAAACCTTTACATTCGTGCCTGTCCTCCGAGAGCAAGTAGTGGGTTCTCTGCAACACTTTCCTGTCATCCCACAGCATTGTTCAGAGACTAGCCGGACTAGGGAATTACCGCCATATACGGAAGATGCCGTTGACATCACAACAAAAAAGGCAACTTTCGGAGTAGTACCGCGGCCGGGAAGCACGGACAACTGACAAATGGCGTCACGTTGTGTTCAGCCGTGAGTCGAGGTTTTGCACTATCTTCCAATGTTTTTCAGTCTTACTCCAGACCTCATGAAGTGGAAATCAAACGGGTAGGACTGTAGGGACCTGGAGAGAAGCACCATTCTTCCAATGTTTTTCAGTCTTACTCCAGACCTCATGAAGTGGAAATCAAACGGGTAGGACTGTAGGGACCTGGAGAGAAGCACCATTCTTCCAATGTTTTTCAGTCTTACTCCAGACCTCATGAAGTGGAAATCAAACGGGTAGGACTGTAGGGACCAGGAGAGAAGCACCATTCTTCCAATGTTTTTCAGTCTTACTCCAGACCTCATGAAGTGGAAATCAAACGGTTAGGACTGTAGGGACCTGGAGAGAAGCACCATTCTTCCAATGTTTTTCAGTCTTACTCCAGACCTCATGAAGTGGAAATCAAACGGGTAGGACTGTAGGGACCTGGAGAGAAGCACCATTCTTCCAATGTTTTTCAGTCTTACTCCAGACCTCATGAAGTGGAAATCAAACGGGTAGGACTGTAGGGACCTGGAGAGAAGCACCATTCTTCCAATGTTTTTCAGTCTTACTCCAGACCTCATGAAGTGGAAATCAAACGGGTAGGACTGTAGGGACCTGGAGAGAAGCACCATTCTTCCAATGTTTTTCAGTCTTACTCCAGACGTCATGAAGTGGAAATCAAACGGGTAGGACTGTAGGGACCTGGAGAGAAGCACCATTCTTCCAATGTTTTTCAGTCTTACTCCAGACGTCATGAAGTGGAAATCAAACGGGTAGGACTGTAGGGACCTGGAGAGAAGCACCATTCTTCCAATGTTTTTCAGTCTTACTCCAGACGTCATGAAGTGGAAATCAAACGGATAGGACTGGAGGGACCTGGAGAGAAGCACCATTCTTCCAATGTTTTTCAGTCTTACTCCAGACCTCATGAAGTGGAAATCAAACGGGTAGGACTGTAGGGACCTGGAGAGAAGCACCATTCTTCCAATGTTTTTCAGTCTTACTCCAGACCTCATGAAGTGGAAATCAAACGGGTAGGACTGTAGGGACCTGGAGAGAAGCACCATTCTTCCAATGTTTTTCAGTCTTACTCCAGACCTCATGAAGTGGAAATCAAACGGGTAGGACTGTAGGGACCTGGAGAGAAGCACCATTCTTCCAATGTTTTTCAGTCTTACTCCAGACCTCATGAAGTGGAAATCAAACGGGTAGGACTGTAGGGACCTGGAGAGAAGCACCATTCTTCCAATGTTTTTCAGTCTTACTCCAGACCTCATGAAGTGGAAATCAAACGGGTAGGACTGTAGGGACCTGGAGAGAAGCACCATTCTTCCAATGTTTTTCAGTCTTACTCCAGACGTCATGAAGTGGAAATCAAACGGGTAGGACTGTAGGGACCTGGAGAGAAACACCATTCTTCCAATGTTTTTCAGTCTTACTCCAGACCTCATGAAGTGGAAATCAAACGGGTAGGACTGTAGGGACCTTGTGGGAAGCACCATTCTTCCAATGTTTTTCAGTCTTACGCCAGACCTCATGAAGTGGAAATCAAACGGGTAGGACTGTAGGGACCTGGAGAGAAGCACCATTCTTCCAATGTTTTTCAGTCTTACTCCAGACCTCATGAAGTGGAAATCAAACGGGTAGGACTGTAGGGACCTGGAGAGAAGCACCATTCTTCCAATGTTTTTCAGTCTTACGCCAGACCTCATGAAGTGGAAATCAAACGGGTAGGACTGTAGGGACCTGGAGAGAAGCACCATTCTTCCAATGTTTTTCAGTCTTACTCCAGACCTCATGAAGTGGAAATCAAACGGGTAGGACTGTAGGGACCTGGAGAGAAGCACCATTCTTCCAATGTTTTTCAGTCTTACGCCAGACCTCATGAAGTGGATATCAAGCGGGTAGGACTGTAGGGACCTGGAGAGAAGCACCATTCTTCCAATGTTTTTCAGTCTTACACCAGACCTCATGAAGTGGAAATCAAACGGGTAGGACTGTAGGGACCTGGAGAGAAGCACCATTCTTCCAATGTTTTTCAGTCTTACGCCAGACCTCATGAAGTGGAAATCAAACGGGTAGGACTGTAGGGACCTGGAGAGAAGCACCATTCTTCCAATGTTTTTCAGTCTTACTCCAGACGTCATGAAGTGGAAATCAAACGGGTAGGACTGTAGGGACCTGGAGAGAAGCACCATTCTTCCAATGTTTTTCAGTCTTACTCCAGACCTCATGAAGTGGAAATCAAACGGGTAGGACTGTAGGGACCTGGAGAGAAGCACCATTCTTCCAATGTTTTTCAGTCTTACTCCAGACCTCATGAAGTGGAAATCAAACGGGTAGGACTGTAGGGACCTGGAGAGAAGCACCATTCTTCCAATGTTTTTCAGTCTTACTCCAGACGTCATGAAGTGGAAATCAAACGGGTAGGACTGTAGGGACCTGGAGAGAAGCACCATTCTTCCAATGTTTTTCAGTCTTACTCCAGACGTCATGAAGTGGAAATCAAACGGGTAGGACTGTAGGGACCTGGAGAGAAGCACCATTATTCCAATGTTTTTCAGTCTTACTCCAGACCTCATGAAGTGGAAATCAAACGGGTAGGACTGTAGGGACCTGGAGAGAAGCACCATTCTTCCAATGTTTTTCAGTCTTACTCCAGACCTCATGAAGTGGAAATCAAACGGGTAGGACTGTAGGGACCTGGAGAGAAGCACCATTCTTCCAATGTTTTTCAGTCTTACTCCAGACCTCATGAAGTGGAAATCAAACGGGTAGGACTGTAGGGACCTGGAGAGAAGCACCATTCTTCCAATGTTTTTCAGTCTTACTCCAGACCTCATGAAGTGGAAATCAAACGGGTAGGACTGTAGGGACCTGGAGAGAAGCACCATTCTTCCAATGTCTTTCAGTCTTACTCCAGACCTCATGAAGTGGAAATCAAACGGGTAGGACTGTAGGGACCTGGAGAGAAGCACCATTCTTCCAATGTTTTTCAGTCTTACTCCAGACCTCATGAAGTGGAAATCAAACGGGTAGGACTGTAGGGACCTGGAGAGAAGCACCATTCTTCCAATGTTTTTCAGTCTTACTCCAGACCTCATGAAGTGGAAATCAAACGGGAAGGACTGTAGGGACCTGGAGAGAAGCACCATTCTTCCAATGTTTTTCAGTCTTACTCCAGACCTCATGAAGTGGAAATCAAACAGGTAGGACTCTAGGGACCTGGAGAGAAGCACCATTCTTCCAATGTTTTTCAGTCTTACTCCAGACCTCATGATGTGGAAATCAAACAGGTAGGACTGTAGGGAACTGGAGAGAAGCACCATTCTTCCAATGTTTTTCAGTCTTACGCCAGACCTCATGAAGTGGAAATCAAACGGGTAGGACTGTAGGGACCTGGAGAGAAGCACCATTCTTCCAATGTTTTTCAGTCTTACTCCAGACCTTATGAAGTGGAAATCAAACGGGTAGGACTGTAGGGACCTGGAGAGAAGCACCATTCTTCCAATGTTTTTCAGTCTTACTCCAGACCTCATGAAGTGGAAATCAAACGGGTAGGACTGTAGGGACCTGGAGAGAAGCACCATTCTTCCAATGTTTTTCAGTCTTACTCCAGACCTCATGAAGTGGAAATCAAACGGGTAGGACTGTAGGGACCTGGAGAGAAGCACCATTCTTCCAATGTTTTTCAGTCTTACTCCAGACCTCATGAAGTGGAAATCAAACGGGTAGGACTGTAGGGACCTGGAGAGAAGCACCATTCTTCCAATGTTTTTCAGTCTTACTCCAGACCTCATGAAGTGGAAATCAAACGGTTAGGACTTTAGGGACCTGGAGAGAAGCACCATTCTTCCAATGTTTTTCAGTCTTACTCCAGACGTCATGAAGTGGAAATCAAATGGGTAGGACTGTAGGGACCTGGAGAGAAGCACCATTCTTCCAATGTTTTTCAGTCTTACTCCAGACCTCATGAAGTGGAAATCAAACGGGTAGGACTGTAGGGACCTGGAGAGAAGCACCATTCTTCCAATGTTTTTCAGTCTTACTCCAGACCTCATGAAGTGGAAATCAAACGGGTAGGACTGTAGGGACCTGGAGAGAAGCACCATTCTTCCAATGTTTTTCAGTCTTACTCCAGACGTCATGAAGTGGAAATCAAACGGGTAGGACTGTAGGGACCTGGAGAGAAGCACCATTCTTCCAATGTTTTTCAGTCTTACTCCAGACCTCATGAAGTGGAAATCAAACGGGTAGGACTGTAGGGACCTGGAGAGAAGCACCATTCTTCCAATGTTTTTCAGTCTTACTCCAGACCTCATGAAGTGGAAATCAAACGGGTAGGACTGTAGGGACCTGGAGAGAAGCACCATTCTTCCAATGTTTTTCAGTCTTACTCCAGACCTCATGAAGTGGAAACCAAACGGGTAGGACTGTAGGGACCTGGAGAGAAGCACCATTCTTCCAATGTTTTTCAGTCTTACTCCAGACGTCATGAAGTGGAAATCAAACGGGTAGGACTGTAGGGACCTGGAGAGAAGCACCATTCTTCCAATGTTTTTCAGTCTTACTCCAGACGTCATGAAGTGGAAATCAAACGGGTAGGACTGTAGGGACCTGGAGAGAAGCACCATTCTTCCAATGTTTTTCAGTCTTACTCCAGACCTCATGAAGTGGAAATCAAACGGGTAGGACTGTAGGGACCTGGAGAGAAGCACCATTCTTCCAATGTTTTTCAGTCTTACTCCAGACCTCATGAAGTGGAAATCAAACGGGTAGGACTGTAGGGACCTGGAGAGAAGCACCATTCTTCCAATGTTTTTCAGTCTTACTCCAGACCTCATGAAGTGGAAATCAAACGGGTAGGACTGTAGGGACCTGGAGAGAAGCACCATTCTTCCAATGTTTTTCAGTCTTACGCCAGACCTCATGAAGTGGAAATCAAACGGGTAGGACTGTAGGGACCTGGAGAGAAGCACCATTCTTCCAATGTTTTTCAGTCTTACTCCAGACCTCATGAAGTGGAAATCAAACGGGTAGGACTGTAGGGACCTGGAGAGAAGCACCATTCTTCCAATGTTTTTCAGTCTTACTCCAGACCTCATGAAGTGGAAATCAAACGGGTAGGACTGTAGGGACCTGGAGAGAAGCACCATTCTTCCAATGTTTTTCAATCTTACTCCAGACCTCATGAAGTGGAAATCAAACGGGAAGGACTGTAGGGACCTGGAGAGAAGCACCATTCTTCCAATGTTTTTCAGTCTTACTCCAGACCTCATGAAGTGGAAATCAAACAGGTAGGACTCTAGGGACCTGGAGAGAAGCACCATTCTTCCAATGTTTTTCAGTCTTACTCCAGACCTCATGATGTGGAAATCAAACAGGTAGGACTGTAAGGAACTGGAGAGAAGCACCATTCTTCCAATGTTTTTCAGTCTTACGCCAGACCTCATGAAGTGGAAATCAAACGGGTAGGACTGTAGGGACCTGGAGAGAAGCACCATTCTTCCAATGTTTTTCAGTCTTACTCCAGACCTCATGAAGTGGAAATCAAACGGGTAGGACTGTAGGGACCTGGAGAGAAGCACCATTCTTCCAATGTTTTTCAGTCTTACTCCAGACCTCATGAAGTGGAAATCAAACGGGTAGGACTGTAGGGACCTGGAGAGAAGCACCATTCTTCCAATGTTTTTCAGTCTTACTCCAGACCTCATGAAGTGGAAATCAAACGGGTAGGACTGTAGGGACCTGGAGAGAAGCACCATTCTTCCAATGTTTTTCAGTCTTACTCCAGACCTCATGAAGTGGAAATCAAACGGGTAGGACTGTAGGGACCTGGAGAGAAGCACCATTCTTCCAATGTTTTTCAGTCTTACTCCAGACCTCATGAAGTGGAAATCAAACGGGTAGGACTGTAGGGACCTGGAGAGAAGCACCATTCTTCCAATGTTTTTCAGTCTTACTCCAGACGTCATGAAGTGGAAATCAAACGGGTAGGACTGTAGGGACCTGGAGAGAAGCACCATTCTTCCAATGTTTTTCAGTCTTACTCCAGACGTCATGAAGTGGAAATCAAACGGGTAGGACTGTAGGGACCTGGAGAGAATCTCCATTCTTCCAATGTTTTTCAGTCTTACTCCAGACGTCATGAAGTGGAAATCAAACGGATAGGACTGGAGGGACCTGGAGAGAAGCACCATTCTTCCAATGTTTTTCAGTCTTACTCCAGACCTCATGAAGTGGAAATCAAACGGGTAGGACTGTAGGGACCTGGAGAGAAGCACCATTCTTCCAATGTTTTTCAGTCTTACTCCAGACCTCATGAAGTGGAAATCAAACGGGTAGGACTGTAGGGACCTGGAGAGAAGCACCATTCTTCCAATGTTTTTCAGTCTTACTCCAGACCTCATGAAGTGGAAATCAAACGGGTAGGACTGTAGGGACCTGGAGAGAAGCACCATTCTTCCAATGTTTTTCAGTCTTACTCCAGACCTCATGAAGTGGAAATCAAACGGGTAGGACTGTAGGGACCTGGAGAGAAGCACCATTCTTCCAATGTTTTTCAGTCTTACTCCAGACCTCATGAAGTGGAAATCAAACGGGTAGGACTGTAGGGACCTGGAGAGAAGCACCATTCTTCCAATGTTTTTCAGTCTTACTCCAGACGTCATGAAGTGGAAATCAAACGGGTAGGACTGTAGGGACCTGGAGAGAAGCACCATTCTTCCAATGTTTTTCAGTCTTACTCCAGACCTCATGAAGTGGAAATCAAACGGGTAGGACTGTAGGGACCTGGTGGGAAGCACCATTCTTCCAATGTTTTTCAGTCTTACGCCAGACCTCATGAAGTGGAAATCAAACGGGTAGGACTGTAGGGACCTGGAGAGAAGCACCATTCTTCCAATGTTTTTCAGTCTTACTCCAGACCTCATGAAGTGGAAATCAAACGGGTAGGACTGTAGGGACCTGGAGAGAAGCACCATTCTTCCAATGTTTTTCAGTCTTACGCCAGACCTCATGAAGTGGAAATCAAACGGGTAGGACTGTAGGGACCTGGAGAGAAGCAACATTCTTCCAATGTCTTTCAGTCTTACTCCAGACCTCATGAAGTGGAAATCAAACGGGTAGGACTGTAGGGACCTGGAGAGAAGCACCATTCTTCCAATGTTTTTCAGTCTTACTCCAGACCTCATGAAGTGGAAATCAAACGGGTAGGACTGTAGGGACCTGGAGAGAAGCACCATTCTTCCAATGTTTTTCAGTCTTACGCCAGACGTCATGAAGTGGAAATCAAACGGGTAGGACTGTAGGGACCTGGAGAGAAGCACCATTCTTCCAATGTTTTTCAGTCTTACTCCAGACCTCATGAAGTGGAAATCAAACGGGTAGGACAGTAGGGACCTGGAGAGAAGCACCATTCTTCCAATGTTTTTCAGTCTTACGCCAGACCTCATGAAGTGGATATCAAGCGGGTAGGACTGTAGGGACCTGGAGAGAAGCACCATTCTTCCAATGTTTTTCAGTCTTACACCAGACCTCATGAAGTGGAAATCAAACGGGTAGGACTGTAGGGACCTGGAGAGAAGCACCATTCTTCCAATGTTTTACAGTCTTACTCCAGACCTCATGAAGTGGAAATCAAACGGGTAGGACTGTAGGGACCTGGAGAGAAGCACCATTCTTCCAATGTTTTTCAGTCTTACTCCAGACCTCATGAAGTGGAAATCAAACGGGTAGGACTGTAGGGACCTGGAGAGAAGCACCATTCTTCCAATGTTTTTCAGTCTTACTCCAGACCTCATGAAGTGGAAATCAAACGGGTAGGACTGTAGGGACCTGGAGAGAAGCACCATTCTTCCAATGTTTTTCAGTCTTACTCCAGACGTCATGAAGTGGAAATCAAACGGGTAGGACTGTAGGGACCTGGAGAGAAGCACCATTCTTCCAATGTTTTTCAGTCTTACTCCAGACGTCATGAAGTGGAAATCAAACGGGTAGGACTGTAGGGACCTGGAGAGAAGCACCATTCTTCCAATGTTTTTCAGTCTTACTCCAGACCTCATGAAGTGGAAATCAAACGGGTAGGACTGTAGGGACCTGGAGAGAAGCACCATTCTTCCAATGTTTTTCAGTCTTACTCCAGACCTCATGAAGTGGAAATCAAACGGGTAGGACTGTAGGGACCTGGAGAGAAGCACCATTCTTCCAATGTTTTTCAGTCTTACTCCAGACCTCATGAAGTGGAAATCAAACGGGTAGGACTCTAGGGACCTGGAGAGAAGCACCATTCTTCCAATGTTTTTCAGTCTTACTCCAGACCTCATGAAGTGGAAATCAAACGGGTAGGACTGTAGGGACCTGGAGAGAAGCACCATTCTTCCAATGTTTTTCAGTCTTACTCCAGACCTCATGAAGTGGAAATCAAACGGGTAGGACTGTAGGGACCTGGAGAGAAGCACCATTCTTCCAATGTTTTTCAGTCTTACTCCAGACCTCATGAAGTGGAAATCAAACGGGTAGGACTCTAGGGACCTGGAGAGAAGCACCATTCTTCCAATGTTTTTCAGTCTTACTCCAGACCTCATGATGTGGAAATCAAACAGGTAGGACTGTAGGGAACTGGAGAGAAGCACCATTCTTCCAATGTTTTTCAGTCTTACGCCAGACCTCATGAAGTGGAAATCAAACGGGTAGGACTGTAGGGACCTGGAGAGAAGCACCATTCTTCCAATGTTTTTCAGTCTTACTCCAGACCTCATGAAGTGGAAATCAAATGGGTAGGACTGTAGGGACCTGGAGAGAAGCACCATTCTTCCAATGTTTTTCAGTCTTACTCCAGACCTCATGAAGTGGAAATCAAACGGGTAGGACTGTAGGGACCTGGAGAGAAGCACCATTCTTCCAATGTTTTTCAGTCTTACTCCAGACCTCATGAAGTGGAAATCAAACGGGTAGGACTGTAGGGACCTGGAGAGAAGCACCATTCTTCCAATGTTTTTCAGTCTTACTCCAGACCTCATGAAGTGGAAATCAAACGGGTAGGACTGTAGGGACCTGGAGAGAAGCACCATTCTTCCAATGTTTTTCAGTCTTACTCCAGACCTCATGAAGTGGAAATCAAACGGGAAGGACTGTAGGGACCTGGAGAGAAGCACCATTCTTCCAATGTTTTTCAGTCTTACTCCAGACGTCATGAAGTGGAAATCAAACGGGTAGGACTGTAGGGACCTGGAGAGAAGCACCATTCTTCCAATGTTTTTCAGTCTTACTCCAGACCTCATGAAGTGGAAATCAAACGGGTAGGACTGTAGGGACCTGGAGAGAAGCACCATTCTTCCAATGTTTTTCAGTCTTACTCCAGACCTCATGAAGTGGAAATCAAACGGGTAGGACTGTAGGGACCTGGAGAGAAGCACCATTCTTCCAATGTTTTTCAGTCTTACTCCAGACGTCATGAAGTGGAAATCAAACGGGTAGGACTGTAGGGACCTGGAGAGAAGCACCATTCTTCCAATGTTTTTCAGTCTTACTCCAGACGTCATGAAGTGGAAATCAAACGGGTAGGACTGTAGGGACCTGGAGAGAAGCACCATTCTTCCAATGTTTTTCAGTCTTACTCCAGACCTCATGAAGTGGAAATCAAACGGGTAGGACTGTAGAGACCTGGAGAGAAGCACCATTCTTCCAATGTTTTTCAGTCTTACTCCAGACCTCATGAAGTGGAAATCAAACGGGTAGGACTGTAGGGACCTGGAGAGAAGCACCATTCTTCCAATGTTTTTCAGTCTTACTCCAGACCTCATGAAGTGGAAATCAAACGGGTAGGACTGTAGGGACCTGGAGAGAAGCACCATTCTTCCAATGTTTTTCAGTCTTACGCCAGACCTCATGAAGTGGAAATCAAACGGGTAGGACTGTAGGGACCTGGAGAGAAGCACCATTCTTCCAATGTTTTTCAGTCTTACTCCAGACCTCATGAAGTGGAAATCAAACGGGTAGGACTGTAGGGACCTGGAGAGAAGCACCATTCTTCCAATGTTTTTCAGTCTTACGCCAGACCTCATGAAGTGGAAATCAAACGGGTAGGACTGTAGGGACCTGGAGAGAAGCACCATTCTTCCAATGTTTTTCAGTCTTACCCCAGACCTCATGAAGTGGAAATCAAACGGGAAGGACTGTAGGGACCTGGAGAGAAGCACCATTCTTCCAATGTTTTTCAGTCTTACTCCAGACCTCATGAAGTGGAAATCAAACAGGTAGGACTCTAGGGACCTGGAGAGAAGCACCATTCTTCCAATGTTTTTCAGTCTTACTCCAGACCTCATGATGTGGAAATCAAACAGGTAGGACTGTAGGGAACTGGAGAGAAGCACCATTCTTCCAATGTTTTTCAGTCTTACGCCAGACCTCATGAAGTGGAAATCAAACGGGTAGGACTGTAGGGACCTGGAGAGAAGCACCATTCTTCCAATGTTTTTCAGTCTTACTCCAGACCTCATGAAGTGGAAATCAAACGGGTAGGACTGTAGGGACCTGGAGAGAAGCACCATTCTTCCAATGTTTTTCAGTCTTACTCCAGACCTCATGAAGTGGAAATCAAACGGGTAGGACTGTAGGGACCTGGAGAGAAGCACCATTCTTCCAATGTTTTTCAGTCTTACTCCAGACCTCATGAAGTGGAAATCAAACGGGTAGGACTGTAGGGACCTGGAGAGAAGCACCATTCTTCCAATGTTTTTCAGTCTTACTCCAGACCTCATGAAGTGGAAATCAAACGGTTAGGACTGTAGGGACCTGGAGAGAAGCACCATTCTTCCAATGTTTTTCAGTCTTACTCCAGACCTCATGAAGTGGAAATCAAACGGGTAGGACTGTAGGGACCTGGAGAGAAGCACCATTCTTCCAATGTTTTTCAGTCTTACTCCAGACCTCATGAAGTGGAAATCAAACGGGTAGGACTGTAGGGACCTGGAGAGAAGCACCATTCTTCCAATGTTTTTCAGTCTTACTCCAGACGTCATGAAGTGGAAATCAAACGGGTAGGACTGTAGGGACCTGGAGAGAAGCACCATTCTTCCAATGTTTTTCAGTCTTACTCCAGACGTCATGAAGTGGAAATCAAACGGGTAGGACTGTAGGGACCTGGAGAGAAGCACCATTCTTCCAATGTTTTTCAGTCTTACTCCAGACCTCATGAAGTGGAAATCAAACGGGTAGGACTGTAGGGACCTGGAGAGAAGCACCATTCTTCCAATGTTTTTCAGTCTTACTCCAGACCTCATGAAGTGGAAATCAAACGGGTAGGACTGTAGGGACCTGGAGAGAAGCACCATTCTTCCAATGTTTTTCAGTCTTACTCCAGACCTCATGAAGTGGAAATCAAACGGGTAGCACTGTAGGGACCTGGAGAGAAGCACCATTCTTCCAATGTTTTTCAGTCTTACTCCAGATGTCATGAAGTGGAAATCAAACGGGTAGGACTGTAGGGACCTGGAGAGAAGCACCATTCTTCCAATGTTTTTCAGTCTTACTCCAGACCTCATGAAGTGGAAATCAAACGGGTAGGACTGTAGGGACCTGGAGAGAAGCACCATTCTTCCAATGTTTTTCAGTCTTACTCCAGACCTCATGAAGTGGAAATCAAATGGGTAGGACTGTAGGGACCTGGAGAGAAGCACCATTCTTCCAATGTTTTTCAGTCTTACTCCAGACCTCATGAAGTGGAAATCAAACGGGTAGGACTGTAGGGACCTGGAGAGAAGCACCATTCTTCCAATGTTTTTCAGTCTTACTCTAGACCTCATGAAGTGGAAATCAAACGGGTAGGACTGTAGGGACCTGGAGAGAAGCACCATTCTTCCAATGTTTTTCAGTCTTACTCCAGACCTCATGAAGTGGAAATCAAACGGGTAGGACTGTAGGGACCTGGAGAGAAGCACCATTCTTCCAATGTTTTTCAGTCTTACTCCAGACGTCATGAAGTGGAAATCAAACGGGTAGGACTGTGGGGACCTGGAGAGAAGCACCATTCTTCCAATGTTTTTCAGTCTTACTCCAGACGTCATGAAGTGAAAATCAAACGGGTAGGACTGTAGGGACCTGGAGAGAAGCACCATTCTTCCAATGTTTTTCACTCTTACTCCAGACCTCATGAAGTGGAAATCAAACGTGTAGGACTGTAGGGACCTGGAGAGAAGCACCATTCTTCCAATGTTTTTCAGTCTTACTCCAGACGTCATGAAGTGGAAATCAAACGGGTAGGACTGTAGGGACCTGGAGAGAAGCACCATTCTTCCAATGTTTTTCAGTCTTACTCCAGACGTCATGAAGTGGAAATCAAACGGGTAGGACTGTAGGGACCTGGAGAGAAGCACCATTCTTCCAATGTTTTTCAGTCTTACTCCAGACGTCATGAAGTGGAAATCAAATGGGTAGGACTGTAGGGACCTGGAGAGAAGCACCATTCTTCCAATGTTTTTCAGTCTTACTCCAGACGTCATGAAGTGGAAATCAAACGGGTAGGACTGTAGGGACCTGGAGAGAAGCACCATTCTTCCAATGTTTTTCAGTCTTACTCCAGACCTCATGAAGTGGAAATCAAACGGGTAGGACTGTAGGGACCTGGAGAGAAGCACCATGCTTCCAATGTTTTTCAGTCTTACTCCAGACGTCATGAAGTGGAAATCAAATGGGTAGGACTGTAGGGACCTTGAGAGAAGCACCATTCTTCCAATGATTTTCAGTCTTACTCCAGACCTCATGAAGTGGAAGTCAAACGGGTAGGACTGTATGGACCTGGAGAGAAGCACCATTCTTCCAATGTTTTTCAGTCTTACTCCAGACCTCATGAAGTGGAAATCAAACGGGTAGGACTGTAGGGACCTGGAGAGAAGCACCATTCTTCCAATGTTTTTCAGTCTTACTCCAGACCTCATTAAGTGGAAATCAAATGGGTAGGACTGTAGGGACCTGCAGAGAAGCACCATTCTTCCAATGTTTTTCAGTCTTACTCCAGACCTCATGAAGTGGAAATCAAACGGGTAGGACTGTAGGGACCTGGAGAGAAGCACCATTCTTCCAATGTTTTTCAGTCTTACTCCAGACATCATGAAGTGGAAATCAAACGGGTAGGACTGTAGGGACCTGGAGAGAAGCACCATTCTTCCAATGTTTTTCAGTCTTACTCCAGACCTCATGAAGTGGAAATCAAATGGGTAGGACTGTAGGGACCTGGAGAGAAGCACCATTCTTCCAATGTTTTTCAGTCTTACTCCAGACGTCATGAAGTGGAAATCAAACAGGTAGGACTGTAGGGACCTGGAGAGAAGCACCATTCTTCCAATGTTTTTCAGTCTTACTCCAGACGTCATGAAGTGGAAATCAAACGGGTAGGACTGTAGGGACCTGGAGAGAAGCACCATTCTTCCAATGTTTTTCAGTCTTACTCCAGACCTCATGAAGTGGAAATCAAACGGGTAGGACTGTAGGGACCTGGAGAGAAGCACCATTCTTCCAATGTTTCTCAGTCTTACTCCAGACCTCATGAAGTGGAAATCAAACGGGTAGGACTGTAGGGACCTGGAGAGAAGCACCATTCTTCCAATGTTTTTCAGTCTTACTCCAGACCTCATGAAGTGGAAATCAAACGGGTAGGACTGTAGGGACCTGGAGAGAAGCACCATTCTTCCAATGTTTTTCAGTCTTACTCCAGACCTCATGAAGTGGAAATCAAACGGGTAGGACTGTAGGGACCTGGAGAGAAGCACCATTCTTCCAATGTTTTTCAGTCTTACTCCAGACCTCATGAAGTGGAAATCAAACGGGTAGGACTGTAGGGACCTGGAGAGAAGCACCATTCTTCCAATGTTTTTCAGTCTTACTCCAGACCTCATGAAGTGGAAATCAAACGGGTAGGACTGTAGGGACCTGGAGAGAAGCACCATTCTTCCAATGTTTTTCAGTCTTACTCCAGACCTCATGAAGTGGAAATCAAACGGGTAGGACTGTAGGGACCTGGAGAGAAGCACCATTCTTCCAATGTTTTTCAGTCTTACTCCAGACGTCATGAAGTGGAAATCAAATGGGTAGGACTGTAGGGACCTGGAGAGAAGCACCATTCTTCCAATGTTTTTCAGTCTTACTCCAGACGTCATGAAGTGGAAATCAAACGGGTAGGACTGTAGGGACCTGGAGAGAAGCACCATTCTTCCAATGTTTTTCAGTCTTACTCCAGACGTCATGAAGTGGAAATCAAATGGGTAGGACTGTAGGGACCTGGAGAGAAGCACCATTCTTCCAATGTTTTTCAGTCTTACTCCAGACGTCATGAAGTGGAAATCAAACGGGTAGGACTGTAGGGACCTGGAGAGAAGCACCATTCTTCCAATGTTTTTCAGTCTTACTCCAGACCTCATGAAGTGGAAATCAAACGGGTAGGACTGTAGGGACCTGGAGAGAAGCACCATTCTTCCAATGTTTTTCAGTCTTACTCCAGACGTCATGAAGTGGAAATCAAACGGGTAGGACTGTAGGGACCTGGAGAGAAGCACCATTCTTGCAATGTTTTTCAGTCTTACTCCAGACCTCATGAAGTGGAAATCAAACGGTAGGACTGTAGGGACCTGGAGAGAAGCACCATTCTTCCAATGTTTTTCAGTCTTACTCCAGACCTCATGAAGTGGAAATCAAACGTATAGGACTTCAGGTCACGGCTGGTAGTGAGTACAGGAACTCTGCCGACACAACGTTACGTCACGTATGTCCTGCGTCCTCATGTGTTGCCTCTCAGGCGACAGCATTGTGGCGCCATTTTTCAAAATGACAATGCTGTTTCACACATGGAACGTGTCTGTATGAACTACTGCATCTGCGTGATGCGCACTCTGATCCTCAGCAAGATCATTACTTCAGTCCCCAGTAGAACAAACATGGGACCAGGATGTCAACTTCGCCCCACTGCCAGTAAGCAGGATTTAAGGCACCATTTACAACTCTTGTGAGCCAGCATGTCTCAGAAAAGGATACAACGATTGATGACATACTTCAAAACCGAATCACTGCATATATCCTTGCCAGGGATGAGGAGGGGTGGAGTGCGACGTCATACGGATAAATAGGCTCATACTGCCAAGTTACTTGTAAATCTGACCCTGTTCGTAATCTATGAAATAACATCACATACCCCGTCAACCTGTGAAGGTTCATTCAGTTCTCATCTTCTTTCTGGTTTTTTCTTTTTTGACAGGCATTATGTACGTATAAACATTGTTAAAATTGGTGATATTTATAGATGCGGAAATTTCGAAAGAGTTAATTAGGTAATTAGGTGTAATTTTCTTCATGCACAGAATAATTGCACAGCGTATTTGACGTTGCTTTAATGGATTTTCTTCTTTCAGACATCCTAGTCACGAGCCAGCAAGGCGTCAAGTGAACTTGTTAAGAAGGGACATAATCGCAGTGAAGAAAGACTTTGAGGAAAATTCCAGCTGTTGAGCGTAGTCTATAAATGCTACCAACTTAACACTCGTTAGCTGTTACAAAATTATCATCACTAAGTATCTATGTGAGTTTTTAGAAAGCAAAGAAGGCAAAACAGCTTGACAGTACACTATTGGGGCATGATTAAGTCGGTACAGAAGGCTTCAACGAAATACATAAAAGCCACGCGTTTTCCTGCCTTCACAGGCGTACGAAGACTAGGAAAAGCTCTGCGTTGTTGCGGCAGGGCTATGTTTCGAAGAACGTTGACTCACTGTACATGTATCTTCCTACTGTCAGACGACTATGAAGACTGGGAAAAGCACTGTGTTGTTGCAGCAGGGCTATGTTTCGAAGAACATTGACTCACTGTACATGTATCTTCCAACCATCAGAGGAGTATGAAGAGGGAGACAAGCGCTATGTTGTTGCAGTATAGTTATATTTTGAAGAACATTGACTCATTGTACATATACGTTCAACAATAAAAAGTTCTCTTACCTTTTCACCATAAGATCTTGATGCGGACACACATCAAATGTCAGTCTCACACGGAATGATGTGTGAGAATTTACTATTACTTCAGTTCATCGAGAAAGATTATATCTTCAATTGTGTCTTTATCTCGAGTTAAAATACATGCAACTCGGTTCTCGAAGAAGATGATAATTCCAATTTCAAATAATACAGATGCTACTAGGTGTGAATATTACTGAATCATCCGAGTAATAAGCTTTGGCTGAAAAATACTGACAGGAATATCAGTACAGAAGAATGAAAAAAACTGGTAGACGTCAATAATCTCGGGGACATTCAAGTTCGTTTCCGAAGACTATAGTTATGAGAATCGAAGAATGTGGAAGAGACAGAGTGGTAGCTTATTTCCAATGATATTCCATACGTACGTTGAGCAAGCTATGAAAGAAACCAAGGATAGATTTGGAAAGGGAATTAAAATGCAGAGAGACTAAATTAAAATTTTTAAATTTGCCGATGATATTGTAACTTCAGCAGAGACAACAGAGGATGTGGAAGAGCAGGTGAATGGAGTAGAAGCAAAACAAAACGAGAGTATAAGCTTCTGACATGTGGTGCAACAGGAGAAAAATGGAGATCATATGGGTAGACAGGATAAATAAAATTGTATGGGTAGATAGGATAAACGGTAATAAAAGAATGGTTCTGGAGGGAATTAATATTCAAGGTGAAGGGGTATCAATGATACGATTTGCTGATGTCATTTATATCTGAGTGAAAGTGAAGAAGAATTGCATGATCGGCTGAATGGAATTAACAGTTTAATCAGTACAGAGTATGGACTGAGAGTAAATCGAAGAAAGAGGCAGGTAAAGAGATGTAGTAGAAATGAGACTAGCGAGAAACTTAACATCAGGATTGATGGGCACGGAGTAGATGAAGTTAAGGAATTCCACTACCTAGGCAGCAAAATAACCAATGACGGACGGACCAAGAAGGACATCAAAAGCAGACTAGCACTGGAACAAAGGGCATTCTTGGCCAAGAGAAGTGGGCTAGTATAAAACATAGGCCTTAACTTGAGGAAGATATTTCTGACAATCTACGTTTGGAGCACAGCACTGTATGGTAGTGAAACATTCACTGTGGGAAAACCGGAACAGAAGAGAATCGAATCATTTGATATGTGGTGCTACAGAGGAATGTTGAAAATTAGACTGATAAGGTGAGGAATGAGGACGTTCTGCGCAGAATCGGAGAGGAAAGCAATATGCAGAAAACACTGACAAGGAGAAGGAACAGGATGACATCACATCTGTTAAGACATCATGGAATGACTTCCATGGTACTAGCGGGAGCTGTAGACAAAGACAGAGTCTGGAACATCCAGCAGGTAACTGAAGACGTAGGTTTGTAACACCTCCGATTTCATTTCGACCCGACCTGGTCTGATCGAATAGCAGCCCAATAATTATTAATTAATGTGACCGTGTACCCAATGGGGCTGGCAATCGGAATTGACTGTTACGGAGTTGTTACTTTCCAGTTTGATCTTCTCTAATGCCGTAATAATGAAATGTCTGGTAACAAGAAGAACACCAACACAGTTTCACTAATCAAGAACCTATATTCGTCTCAAAAAGACAAAAAGGAGGAGACAGCCACTGCCTTCGTCATACATATCTAATTACGGCTAATCTCAGCACAGGCTTCTTCGTTATTCATTACCGTCACACGCTAATCCAATCACTGCAATCCAACACTGCAATCCAAAATGATGCCGGCGCAGTAGACGCGAAACCAAAATATCGGCACTAGAAATATCACTGATCACTCTCGTAATTATACTTCTTCACTTTCCCAGTATTATTCTAGCACAAAGGGGTTAAACCGCGGCGATGGCCACTCCTTTTGTCGGTAAAGCCTTGCATTACAACAACTGGCCTCCACACAGCTCGGCCCGCAACATGGGACTGACCCAACTCACACTCGCTCTCGCAACACGACACAATCGATTGTTTGCCCTATCGACCTGTGCCGAGTGCAAACTTATAGTAAGGGCCCACGGACTCCTTACAGGTTGCAAGTCTACTCTGAGATGAAGAGGTTGGCACAGAAGTGGGGATTCGTGGTGGTCCGCATCATACCAGTCAAAAGACGGATTACTCAAAGAAATCTACAGAGAACTAAATCATACTGAGAATAGTCGAAGTTTGTGCCAAAAGTTCAGTAAAGGATGGGCTTATTTTGTTGATAGAACACGTCACGAGGCATCAATGAATCGTCAGTTTCTTAGTGGAGGGAAACTTAAGGGTGAAAATTATAGAGGGAGACCAGAGCTTGTTCAAATGAATGTAGGCTGCAGTAGTTACGTTTCCGACTTTGATAAAGGTCGCATTGTAGCCTATCGCGATTGCGGTTTATCGTATCGCGACATTGCTGCTCGCGTTGGTCGAGATCCAATTACTGCTAGCAGAATATAGAATCGGTGGGTACAGAAGGGTAATACGGAACGCCGTGCTGGATCCCAACGGCCTCGTAGCATTAGTAGTCGAGATGACAGGCATCTTATCCACATGGCTGTAACGGATCGTGGAGCCACGTCTCGATCCCTGAGTCAACAGATGGGGACGTTTGCAAGGCAACAACCATCGGCACGAACAGTTCGACGACGTTTGCAGCAGCATGGACTATCAGCTCGGAGACCATGGCTGCGGTTACCCTTCACGCTGCATCACAGACAGGAGCGCCTGCCATGGTGTACTCAACGACGAACCTGGGTGCACGAATGGCAAAACGTCATTTTTTAGGATGAATCCAGGTTCTGTTTACAGCATAATGATGGTCGCATCCGTGCTTGGCGACATCGCCGTGAACGCACATTGGAAGCGTGTATTCGTCATCGCCATACTGGCGTATCACGCGCCCTGATGGTATGGGGTGCCATTTGTTACACGTCTCGGTCACCTCTTGTTCGCATTGACGGAACTTTGAACAGTGGACGTTACGTTACAGATGTGTTACGACCCGTGGCTCTACCCTTCATTCGATCCCTGCGAAACCCTACATTTCAGCAGGATAATGCACGATCGCATGTTGCAGGTCCTGTACGGGCCTTTCTGGATACAGAAATTGTTCGACTGCTGCCCTGGCCAGCACATTATCCAGATCTGTCTCCAATTGAAAACGTCTGGTCTATGGTGGCCGGGCAACTGGCTCCTCGTAATACGCCAGTCACTACTCATGATGAACTGTGGTATCGTGTTGAAGTTGCACGGGCAGCTGTACCTGTACACGCCATCCAAGCTCTGTTTGACTCAATGCCCAGGCGTATCAAGGCCGTCATTACGGCCAGAGGTGGTTGCTCTGGGTACTGATTTCTGAGGATCTATGTGCCCAAATTGTGTGAAAATGTAATCACATGTCAGTCTAGTATAATATATTAGACCCATGAAAACCCGTTATCATCTGCATTTCTTCTTGGTATAGCAATTTTAATGGCGAGTAGTATACACTCCTGGAAATGGAAAAAAGAACACATTGACACCGGTGTGTCAGACCCACCATACTTGCTCCGGACACTGCGAGAGGGCTGTACAAGCAATGATCACACGCACGGCACAGCGGACACACCAGGAACCGCGGTGTTGGCCGTCGAATGGCGCTAGCTGCGCAGCATTTGTGCACCGCCGCCGTCAGTGTCAGCCAGTTTGCCGTGGCATACGGAGCTCCATCGCAGTCTTTAACACTGGTAGCATGCCGCGACAGCGTGGACGTGAACCGTATGTGCAGTTGACGGACTTTGAGCGAGGGCGTATAGTGGGCATGCGGGAGGCCGGGTGGACGTACCGCCGAATTGCTCAACACGTGGGGCGTGAGGTCTCCACAGTACATCGATGTTGTCGCCAGTGGTCGGCGGAAGGTGCACGTGCCCGTCGACCTGGGACCGGACCGCAGCGACGCACGGATGCACGCCAAGACCGTAGGATCCTACGCAGTGCCGTAGGGGACCGCACCGCCACTTCCCAGCAAATTAGGGACACTGTTGCTCCTGGGGTATCGGCGAGGACCATTCGCAACCGTCTCCATGAAGCTGGGCTACGGTCCCGCACACCGTTAGGCCGTCTTCCGCTCACGCCTCAACATCGTGCAGCCCGCCTCCAGTGGTGTCGCGACAGGCGTGAATGGAGGGACGAATGGAGACGTGTCGTCTTCAGCGATGAGAGTCGCTTCTGCCTTGGTGCCAATGATGGTCGTATGCGTGTTTGGCGCCGTGCAGGTGAGCGCCACAATCAGGACTGCATACGACCGAGGCACACAGGGCCAACACCCGGCATCATGGTGTGGGGAGCGATCTCCTACACTGGCCGTACACCACTGGTGATCGTCGAGGGGACACTGAATAGTGCACGGTACATTCAAACCGTCATCGAACACATCGTTCTACCATTCCTAGACCGGCAAGGGAACTTGCTGTTCCAACAGGACAATGCACGTCCGCATGTATCCCGTGCCACCCAACGTGCTCTAGAAGGTGTAAGTCAACTACCCCGGCCAGCAAGATCTCCGGATCTGTCCCCCATTGAGCATGTTTGGGACTGGATGAAGCGTCGTCTCACGCGGTCTGCACGTCCAGCACGAACGCTGGTCTAACTGAGGCGCCAGGTGGAAATGGCATGGCAAGCCGTTCCACAGGACTACATCCAGCATCTCTACGATCGTCTCCATGGGAGAATAGCAGCCTGCATTGCTGCGAAAGGTGGATATACACTGTACTAGTGCCGACATTGTGCATGCTCTGTTGCCTGTGTCTATGTACCTGTGGTTCTGTCAGTGTGATCATGTGATGTATCTGACCCCAGGAATGTGTCCATAAAGTTTCCCCTTCCTGGGACAATGAATTCACGGTGTTCTTATTTCAATTTCCAGGAGTGTATATTCTGGAATGAAAATGAAATGTCGTGTGACTAGGGCCTCCCGTCGGGTAGACCGCTCGCCTGGTGCAAGTCTTTCGATTTGAAGCCACTTCGGCGACTTGCGCATCGATGAGGATGAAATGATGATGATTCGGACACCACAACACCCAGTCCCTGAGCAGAGAAAATCTCCGTCCCAGCCGGGAATCGAACCTGGGCCCTTAGGATTGACAGTCTGTCGCGCTGACCACTCAGCTACCGGGGGCGGAAATATTCTGGAATAGAAATTATTGATCACTAATATTATTCAAGATAAGTAAATTCGTTGCGACATTAATGAAACTCATTTCGTTTGCAGGTACCACTATGGTGGTCTCTAGTCTGCATGTATTCATATGATTCTAAAATCTGTCATTAGACTGAAACACCGACTGTGGACTGTGAAACATCATGTGTTCCCATGTACAGTTGCCTCCAGGTGCAACACTATCCTCTTCCATTTGGAAGGGCGTTGACATTAGCCTATTGCTCTGTACCTCGACAACATTTACTGTCAGTAGATTGAGCAACAGACTTAGAGCGCATGCAACTTCTTTAAATAGAAATATTTTACTGCTAGCAACCAGAGCGCCTCGTACCGCTGGTGAAAAGCTCGCCCGCTGGATTTTTCGACAATAGCGGAGCGTGTCAATCGGCTGTCACACACACGACAGCTGCAGAGGCGAAAATTCTGAAGTTATTTAAAGTGGTGTATTGTGCCGAATAGCAGAGTTTATAACGCGCAGGGAGGTCTGAAGCCTTGCCCCTAAAGTCGATGTATCTGAATAGAAGGATCTGGGTTTAACAGCTACCAATTATGAAATTACAATCTCAAGGCGACAAATGTATTGGATCTGCGGAAAGCGTTAGTACTATCTCCACTGATTTTCGACCAATTCATGATGCAGTATCCACTATTAAGAGGGAACAATAAGAAATGAACACTGAGAACGAAGTTTCTGGATAAAAAATGGCGCAAGAGTGGGTTGTAATCTTCCGCCCCTGCTGTTCTATCTACACACTGAAGAAACAATGACTGAAATAAAAGAAAGATCCAAGAGTGAGAATAAAATTCAGGGTGAAGAGGTATCAGTTATAAGATTCGCTGACGACATTGCTATCTTCAGCGAAAATGAAGAGGTTAAATTTGAGGAAGAATTATATGACGCGTTGAAGAGAATGAACAGCCTGATTAGTACGTAATGTGGGTTGAGAATAAATCGAAGAAAGACGAAAGTAGTGGGGAGTTGTAGAATTGAGAATAGAGAAAGTTAACATCAAAACGGTGGATTACGAAGTACATAAAATTAACGAATTCTATTACCTAGGAAGCAAAGAAAGAAACGATGAACGAATCAAGGTGAACATGAAAAGCGGATTACCACAGACAAAGAGGCCAGTCCTGGCTAAGATACGTCTGCTAGTACCAAACATCGGCCTTAATGCTTGGAAGAAATTTATCAGAACGAACGTTTGGAGCACAGGATTTTATAGTAGTAAATCGTGGACTTAGGATAATTGGAAAAGAAGGGAATTGAAGCGTTTGGGATGTGACGCTATAGAAAGATGTTAAACATTATGTGGACTGAGAACAAATGAGGAGGTTCTCCGGAGAATCGGTGAACAAAGGACTGTATGCAAAATATTGACAAGAGGAAGGGGCAGGATAATATCACGTGTGTCAAGATGCCAGGGAATAACATTTGTGGAACGTAACATTACGGTGTAGTAACTGTAGGACGAGACAGAGATTAGTATACATTCAGCAAATAATTTAGGACGTAGGGTGCAGATGTTACTCTGAGAAATTCAGATTGGAGCAAAAGGAACTCACAAAATAATTAGAAAACTGATGAAAAAAATAAAAGAAAGTGTTGCAGTTTGAGAATGAGGGATGCATTCCTTGGGTAGGACAGTGCACATTCGTGAGAGCATAATAGTAAAACAATCTAATGTTAGTGTACTTACAGTGTAACTGAAAGAAACTCGGAAAAAGTGGACAGGAATGTATAATAATACACTCCTGGAAATTGAAATAAGAACACCGTGAATTCATTGTCCCAGGAAGGGGAAACTTTATTGACACATTCCTGGGGTCAGATACATCACATGATCACACTGACAGAACCACAGGCACATAGACACAGGCAACAGAGCATGCACAATGTCGGCACTAGTACAGTGTATATCCACCTTTCGCAGCAATGCAGGCTGCTATTCTCCCATGGAGACGATCGTAGAGATGCTGGATGTAGTCCTGTGGAACGGCTTGCCATGCCATTTCCACCTGGCGCCTCAGTTGGACCAGCGTTCGTGCTGGACGTGCAGACCGCGTGAGACGACGCTTCATCCAGTCCCAAACATGCTCAATGGGGGACAGATCCGGAGATCTTGCTGGCCAGGGTAGTTGACTTACACCTTCTAGAGCACGTTGGGTGGCACGGGATACATGCGGACGTGCATTGTCCTGTTGGAACAGCAAGTTCCCTTGCCGGTCTAGGAATGGTAGAACGATGGGTTCGATGACGGTTTGGATGTACCGTGCACTATTCAGTGTCCCCTCGACGATCACCAGTGGTGTACGGCCAGTGTAGGAGATCGCTCCCCACACCATGATGCCGGGTGTTGGCCCTGTGTGCCTCGGTCGTATGCAGTCCTGATTGTGACGCTCACCTGCACGGCGCCAAACACGCATACGACCATCATTGGCACCAAGGCAGAAGCGACTCTCATCGCTGAAGACGACACGTCTCCATTCGTCCCTCCATTCACGCCTGTCGCGACACCACTGGAGGCGGGCTGCACGATGTTGGGGCGTGAGCGGAAGACGGCCTAACGGTGTGCGGGACCGTAGCCCAGCTTCATGGAGACGGTTGCGAATGGTCCTCGCCGATACCCCAGGAGCAACAGTGTCCCTAATTTGCTGGGAAGTGGCGGTGCGGTCCCCTACGGCACTGCGTAGGATCCTACGGTCTTGGCGTGCATCCGTGCGTCGCTGCGGTCCGGTCCCAGGTCGACGGGCACGTGCACCTTCCGCCGACCACTGGCGACAACATCGATGTACTGTGGAGACCTCACGCCCCACGTGTTGAGCAATTCGGCGGTACGTCCACCCGGCCTCCCGCATGTCCACTATACGCCCTCGCTCAAAGTCCGTCAACTGCACATACGGTTCACGTCCACGCTGTCGCGGCATGCTACCAGTGTTAAAGACTGCGATGGAGCTCCGTATGCCACGGCAATCTGGCTGACACTGACGGCGGCGGTGCACAAATGCTGCGCAGCTAGCGCCATTCGACGGCCAACACCGCGGTTCCTGGTGTGTCCGCTGTGCCGTGCGTGTGATCATTGCTTGTACAGCCCTCTCGCAGTGTCCGGAGCAAGTATGGTGGGTCTGACACACCGGTGTCGATGTGTTCTTTTTTCCATTTCCAGGAGTGTATAATTACCCCCCACGACAAACTGATAAAGTAACTCGGTGATGAAACTTTCTGGCCGGCTGGGGTGGCCAAGCGGTTCTAGGCGCTACAGTCTGGAATCGCGCGACCGCTGTGATGGCAGGTTCGAATCCTGCCTCGGGCATGGATGTATGTGATGTCCTTAGGTTAGTTAGGTTTAAGTAGTTGTAAGTTCTAGGGGACTGATGAACTCAGAAGTTAAGTCCTATAGTGCTCAGAGCCATTTGAACCATTTTTTTGAAACTTTCTGAGAGATAAAAATTCTGTGTCGGACTGGGGCTCGGGTCCTGAAACTTGTCTTTCGCAGTCAGTACTCTAGCCAGGCACGTATCGCGACATACCCTCACATCTTCGCTTCTTGGTGTTACTGAGGACAAGAAGATCTGGTCGACGTCAGATACGCGAGAGGGAGAAGTGATTTTGAGAGAGCAACTGACATGGTGCGATTCTATTTGCACCATACCATAGAATTTGGACTATCAGATTGTGCAGACGTCTCTGTACCACGTTCTAGAGACTCTGATCAGATGTATCCGGCACCCATAGGTAACGCGGTGTTAACCACTAAATGTGACGCACGACGGACCCGCCAATATACGAGGGTCACTCCAAAAGAAATGCACACTATTTTTGTAAAAATACAGTTTTCATTCTTCATGTGTGAAAGTTTTACAGTGTGTAGATACATCCTTCCCGCTTGTTTTCAAACTTAGTTCCATCTGTTCCCGTGAGTGGCGCCGTCACAGCATGTCTTCAAGATGGCTGCTACACTTGACGTTCTTCAGAAGAAACGTGCTGTCATAGAATTCCTGTGCTGCGAAAACGAGACAGCGGGAAACATCTACAAGAGGTTGAAAAAGGTGTATGGGGATGCTGCTGTCTATCGCAGTACTGTTAGTCGGTGGGCAAGCAGGTTACGTGATGAATGCGGGCACGTCAATATTGAGGATTGTCCTCGCAGTGGCAGGTCTCGTACTGCACTTACTCCAGACAATGTGCAGAGAGTTAACGAATTGGTGAATGCTGACAGACGCATCACACTGAACGAATTGTCACACTATGTTGTGGTAGGGGAAGGAAGTGTTTGCAGAATACTAGAAGTGTTGGCGTTAAAAAATGTTTGTACCAGGTGGGTTCCCAGGATGTTGACAGTGGATCAGAAAGTAACAAGAAAAACGGTATGCAGCGAACTTTTTGAACAGAATGAGAATGGTGGAGATAAATTGTGACAGGTGATGAAACGTGGGTCCATCATTTTTCACCAGAGGCGAAGAGGCAATCAGTGGAGTGGTATTATGCAAATTCACCCAAGAAACAAAATTCAAAACCACACCTTCTGCTGGAAAAGTTATCGTTACGGTGGTTTTCGATTCCGAAGGACTCTTGCTTGTGGACATCATGCCAAGTGGAACCACCATAAATTCTGATGCATATGTGACGACACTGAAGAAACTTCAAGCTCGACTGAGTCGTGTTCGACCACATCGGCAAAACAGGATGTTTTGCTGTTGCACGACAATGCACGGCCACATGTCAGTCAAAAAACCTTGGAAACGATCACAAAACTCGGATGGACAACACTGAAACACCCGCCTTCCTGTCCTTACCTGGCTCCATGTGACTATAATTTCTTTGGGAAACTGAAAGACTCTCTTCGTGGAACATGGTTTGAAGATGATGACTCCCTTGTGCACGCTGTCAAACAGTGGCTCCAACAGGTTGGTCCAGTATTTTACCGTGCGGGTATAAAGCCGCTAGTTCCAAGATGGCGTAAGGCAGGTGAGAGGGGTGGAAATTATGTAGAGAAATGAAAATATTGTTCCTAAAGGATGTATCTACACACTGTAAGATTTTCAAACATGTAGAATAAATGATGGATTTTTAAAAAAAAATAGTGTGCATTTCTTTTGGAGTGACCCTCGTAAATTTGGGCGTGGTATGGTGGTATATTGTATTGTCAGTAGAGAAGCAGTATCAGCAGATTTGTTCAGCGACTTCGAACTTTGACTAGTCACTGGGTGTCTCCTGGTTAACCGATCCGTCGGATACATTTCAATCCTTCTAAGGCTGCCAAAGTCGACTGTTGGTGATGTGGTTGTGGAGTTTAAACGCGAATGAACAGCCACAGCGAAACCAAGGTCAGGCACACCTCATGTTCTGACGGACAGAGACGTCGAGTAATGCGGCTGGTGGATGTAAAAACTCGCATAAATCAGTGGAAGGAATCACTCGTGAGTTCCAAAACTGCTACCAGCAGTTCAGGTAGTACAATGGCTACCTGTAAAGTGTTAAAAAAAAAATTAGGTAAAGTGGTCGAGCAGCTTCTGCTACGCCTCAGATTTCTGTAGTCATTCTAAGCGATACCTGAGGTGGTATAAAGATCGACGCAACTGGACGGGGGGCGACTGCAAACGAGTAATTTGGAGAGTTGAGCCACTGTACTTGCAATCCGATGGAATCGTTTGGGTTTGGCGTATGGATTGAGAACATTGCCTCCCACCCTGTTGTAAGGTACGAAGGGGTACCAAAAAAAAACTGGAATTACTTTTTAGAACCTATATATTTTCCAGTTGTTTACAAAACAACCTTATCTCTTTCAAAATATTCTCCACTACAACTAACACAGTTGTCCCAACGGTGCTTCCACTGTTCGAAACATTTTTTGTAGTCGTCTTTAGAAATGACTGGACAGCTCCTCCCTCGTTTTCTTCTTGACTTCTGCGGTGTTGTCAAATCGGTGTCCTTTCGTCCCCCCGTTCATGAATGGAAATAAGAAAAGGTCGCACGGAACAAGGTCCCGCGAGTAAGTGAAACGTCCCCTTAGAACAATTGTACAAGACTGTGCTTAAACTGACACACAATATTTTTAGCGCAACGCAATCTGACTTTCAATAATCCCTACAAAACAATGGCCCTGACTAACATTAACCTATACCTTTCACAAATCACTTACCTCACAAAAATCTTCATTACTCGAACTACTGCAATACAGCGAGCGCCACTACTGCCAGCTAAATGAAAGATTCAAACTATGGAAGGCACTAACTACTAGTAGGCATAGTTAGCAAATGAAAGATTTTGATAGAGAACAAACAATGTATTTACCTTAATAGTCATAATATATATATATATAATTTCAAAACTCCGCCAATTCTCTCCCCACATCCACCACTGCTGGCGGCTCACCTCCAACTGCCCAACGCTATGCGCTGTTAACATCCAGCTGCCGCTGCGCAACACTACAATGGCAGACAACAATGCAAACTAGCACACAGAGCGCTACGTAACGTTGCCAATAAGAAAACATAAACAGCCTACTTACATAAGGTGCATGGGGCAGCGGAACCATGCCTGTTAAGCCAGAAACTGCCTAACAGAGACGGCTTTGAGTGCAGGTGCGTTGTTGTAGTGGAAGAACCATTCTCCTGTTCGCCACAAATCGGGTCTTATTTGACGAACACTGTTGCCCAATCTTCTTAAAAGCGTCCAAATAAAAGGTTTGATGGACTGTCTGACCTGGGGGAACAAACTCTGAATGAACTCCGCCCTTTGCATTGAAAAACCAAATCAGCATTGTTTTGATTTTTAATTTGACTTGTCGACATTTTTTAGACAGAGTGACGATGAAGTCTCCCATTGCTTGACTGTTGCTGTTTCTCGGTCGTAACCATAGCACCATGACTCATCACCAGTAATGGTCTTGGGTCGAACATCTGGATCAGTTTCAAGCTGTTGTTTAAAAGCACGACATGTTTCAACTCGACGTTGCTTTTGATTGTCAGTCAAAACCTGAGGAACAAACCTTGCAGCAACCCTTTTCAGTCCCAAATCTTCTGTTAAAGTTCGCTGAACCGAGCTCCAAGATAACCCACTAAACAGTTCATCAATTGTCTGTCGACGATCTATGAGCACAAGCTCTCTAATTTTTTCATTATTTTCGTCGATTCGGGCAGCTGGTGGATGTCCAGAACGAGATTTGTCATTAATCGACATGTAGCCATTTTTAAATCACTCGTACACTTCAGTTTTCCCCATACAGTCATCTTGTTCAGTTGTTTTCAACATTAAAACAGTTTCAGCAACATTTTTTTCCGAGTAGAAAACAAAATTTCACAGGTGCACGTTGTTCACTGAAACTTGCCATTAAAAACGAAACACGAACAAAATAGCGCTAGCAGAAACAATCACTGCAGATGAACAGAATAAGCCAGGTCGACGTCAGAGGCGGCGCTGACATGGCAGTGCGTTGCGCTCTACACACCTATCGGGAGAAATGCGTACTAATCAAGATCCGCCCACGGCAATGTTGTTTCATTTTTTTTTTTTTTTTTTGGGTACCTCCCCTTATCCTTTCCCTAAAGTTGTTTCAGGAGAGTCCGTGCCATTAGTTGGTTATTAATTGTGGAGAAAGCAGCCTTATCATAAGTTGTTGTAGTATGTGGGAGGTAAAACGACAATCTGTAACCTAAGTAAAGTAAAAGAAACAGTATGTCTTTGTATTTGTATTGTCCTAAAGAGCAAGATTCAGTACAATAAATAGTTTTTGGTTTAACTGTGGTGCGTGAAGAGTTTCTCTTCTCCAAATGACGTACGTACTGACTAATTCGGTACTTAACAATTCGGTACTCACTCTCCCGCACCGATGTCTTACGTATGGCGACGAGTGAGAAAGTATGCGGAGGAGAACAAAGTGAGAGAACGGCTCTGAAATTTAAAAAGTGATCGTGAATTTTTTAAAAAATGATTTTTAAAACTGTTTTATACTTCTGACTTCTTGTTAACAAACTTCACAATATTTCAAATTGTTTTAATATTATTATCAGAAATGCCAATCCCAGACATAATGCATATAATACTTTGGAACTTTTTAATAACTTTTCTTAGTGCAGTGCACTAGTTTTTATAATGGTACACTGTTTCTGGATCATTATTCCCCTAGCTATAAGATAGGTTTCCCTTTTCTGTTCACAAGATATTTTTATCCCTTTAGTAAGCCATGGCTTTTTAGGTGTTTTTTTTACAATTATATTTCACTGTTTTCTTAGGGAATAACGTGAGTTGACGTTATAACTTTCTCATATTCTCTGCAAACTTCATCACAGTCAACATTTTAAGGTTTTATTAAAGTCTTAAGTTTATTAATGTTCCTTACTGTTTTCTTTGAGTGTCTCTGAACTATACAAGGAGCTAAGTCATGAAATGGGTTGACGATGCTACATAATCCGACAATCCGTTTACCAAAACATTGGCCTGCATTTCATCAATTCCCGTTTGTTGTATGATTACATTAACTGTAAGGGCACTACTATCTGGACTTCTCAAGGTAATTTGTGACTGGTACTTAATAACATGTGGCTAACAGCGCATCTACACCACATTTCCTCTCAGCTTCCTTCAAGAAATGAGTATTTTAAATCACAATGTGCCACAACCCCTCCTTTCTGTCCGTCAGATAGCATAAAAAATCATCAAAATTATTCATGAAAATTCCCTAGTCAGTAGTGGGCGGACATATATCGTAATAATGTCAAACATTACATTCCGCAATATTAACTCACAACTTAAATGCCTCTACATCCTGATCCACACAGGATTCAATTATTTGTACATATGTTTATCTGTAATCCTTTTTACGAATGTGATAACTGCCTTATTCATATCGTATCTACATGGTTATGTCAATCGAAATTCTGAATTTGACATAAAACCAATGTCTCACCTGTCCCAATAATCACAGGGATTTGAGAGTACGGTGAATCTCCTCGTTATCGCATGATTCGAAATGTTTTGTTTTAAAAACATATTTAATTTGCATGCTGTTTATCTATTGCTCATTCCGCTAAACTACAAAAAGGCGACAAACTGTGTGTAAGCCTATTTACATGAAAAAATATTTTGCTTGTAACTACTTTGGAGTGAGGCGGAAACCGGATAAAGCCAATGAAGGGACGGAAAAACCTCAGCTGTGTGTTTTGTAGCCGCATGATGTGTTTAATTAACTACGTACGAAATGCAGGCAAACACCAAACTGCAGTTCGTTTAGAAGTGTTGCTACGCGTGTGAAAGGCATTACAATTATTTGCGGTCCATGAATTGCGATCTCTCAGGGAAATTGTGGTCTCCTGTGAATTTGCCACTACGTTGGCGTGTTACAGCCTCTTTGCAGCGCTCCCAGCAGGAAAAGTTGGGCAATTTGCAGCGTTAATCGTTAAAGCAGGCAGCGCTTTTACGCGATGGCGCCCACAATGGATGTCGGAGAACGCGCTTTTGTGAAAGACTCTCCACGTGGGCGGTGGGTGGCTCAAAATGCATCGGAGGCTCTCAGGCAGAGCCAATACCGGCAGTCGCTCGGAGGTCGTTTTTCTGCCCTGTAACAGGTTTACGTACTTATACATAAAGTTCCTACTTCAATTCCCAAGATTAAAAACAATTTCTAAATATGTACACGACAGACACGGCTACACACTGTGCAAACGAAGTTTTAAGCGACTCTTTAGCTGCCTCCGCAGAGAGTTATTCATAAGTGATGCCCCAGAGTACAAAGTCTACGTTGATGATTCAGTGGTCTTGGGCCATTAGACAAAGTCGTGTTCAGGGATATTACAGGAACTACTTTTCGAAGCAACGAAGTCTAGTAAATATGTGCTCTAAAAGACATACCGTAAGGATGTAGAATTTTGGAACACGTATTATGTTGGAGTATAATGACTTTTCTGGAGACTAGAAATCTACTCTGTAGGAATCAGCATGGGTTTCGAAAAAGACGGTCGTGTGAAACCCAGCTCGCGCTATTCGTCCACGAGACTCAGAGGGCCATAGACACGGGTCCACAGGTAGATGCCGTGTTTCTTGACTTCCGCAAGGCGTTCGATACAGTTCCCCATAGTCGTTTAATGAACAAAGTAAGAGCATATGGACTATCAGATCAATGTGTGATTGGATTGAAGAGTTCCTGGATAGCAGAACGCAGCATGTCGTTCTCAATGGAGATTAGTCTTCTGAAGTAAGAGTGATTTCAGGTGTGCCGCAGGGGAGTGTCATAGGACCGATGCTATTCACAATATACATAAATGACCTTGTGGATGACATCGGAAGTTCACTGAGGCTTTTTGCAGATGATGCTGTGGTGTATCGAGAGGTTGTAACAGTGGAAAATTGTACTGAAATGCAGGAGGATATGCAGCGAATTGACGCATGGTGCAGGGAATGGCATATGAATCTCAATGTAGAAAAGTGTAACGTGCTGTGAATACATAGAAAGATAGATCCCTTATCATTTAGCTACAAAATAGCAGGTCAGAAACTGGAGGCAGTTAATTCCATAAATTATCTGGGAGTACGCATTAGGAGTGATTTAAAATGGAATGATCATATAAAGTTGATCGTCGGTAAAGCAGATTCATTGGAAGAATCCTAAGGAAATGCAATCCGAAAACAAAGGAAGTAGGTTACAGTACGCTTGTTCACCTACTGCTTGAATACTGCTCAGCAGTGTGGGATCTGTACCATATAGGATGGATAGAAGAGATAGAGAAGATCCAACGGAGAGCAGCGCGCTTCGTTACAGGATCATTTAGTAATTGCGAAAGCGTTACGGAGGTGATAGATAAACTCCAGTGGCAGACTCTGCAGGACAGACGCTCAGTAGCTCGGTACGGGCTTTTGTTAAAGTTTCGAGAACATACCTTCACCGAAGAGTCAAGCAGTATATTGCTCCCTAATACGTATGTCTCGCGAAGAGACCATGAGGATAAAATCAGAGAGATTAGAGCCCACACAGAAGCATACCGACAATCCTTCTTTCCACGAACAATACGAGACTGGAATAGAAGGGAGAACTGATAGAAGTACTCAAGGTACCCTCCGCCACACACCGTCAGGTGGCTTGCGGAGTATGCATGTAGGTGTAGATGTAGATGTAGAAGGTATGGAGATAAGAGCATTTCTTTATCTTCGATTCTGTGTAAGCTCTTGTAGAGCAAGCTTTTTGATCTCCATATTTTGAGAAGTCGTAGTATGGACCAAGACAAGGGAAAAGTGTCTAGTAAAGATGGGCTCTGAAGAACATACCTGAAGAACTGTGAGACATCTCTTCAACTGAACAAGTGCTCGTAGATCAAGACATGCATTTTAGAGCATATGTTTACTGGACATTGTCTTCGTGTTTTTGTCAATAGTACCTCCTCCTCAAAAGCAAGGATTTGGCAGTGTAAGAGATTCGTTCCACAGCATCGAAGATGAATTCATACTCAGAGCTCTTAAGTCATGCATTTTAGAGTCCATATTTACTGAAAACGTCTTTGACCTAAGGGCAAAGGCTTTTGAATCACTAATGTGGGCTGTGTCCTATGATACATGACTTTTGAATCACTCTGTATAGTAAACAGCGATGGATGAGAACTTATTTAAAGTGAATGACCGGCTTCAACATTCACTACCGTCGTTTTTGTTTAGGTGTTGGCCACACACCAGTCGCACGGCCGTGTTCCTGATCTATTATTTCCTGGAAATTGATTGAACTACAGGGAAGGTATGGTTGGGGAAATAAAATCTCTTGAGAGTAGCTTGGCTACATAACTATAAATTATTTCTATTAACTGTGGTGAGAGAACGACAGATTAAGCCTCAGACTCATTCAGGAATGTATTGTCTTGAACACCACGCCGTATTTCAGAGCTCAAGTTTGCAAATTCAGAAGTCTGCAATTTCTGAGTCCACGAACACTTAAATAAAAGTCTCTAGATCAGCCACACGGAAAATTTTAAACACCTTTACAAGCAATTTCCTGTCCAGGCCATAGAGCATTGTCTGGCAGATACAGTAACTGTAGTATTGATTTACAATAAAATAAACGCTGCAGTTGTTCTTTTGTTTTCCTTTTAATTGCCACGACTCGATACATCATCAAAACAGCACTAAAAACTACTTAGCAACTATGGAGCCCGATTCAAATAACAAAAATACAGGGGTTTGTAGAAGTTACCCACGATGAACTGATAAAAGGCATAAAAAATTAAATAAAATACAAGTCTACGGTAGAAGCAGCTTTTTGTGATAGGAGCAACTATCCCATGCAAGTCATGCTTTCGTGTTCGCTCTCTGAAAAGACATTCAGTTAGTTGGTTGGTTGCGTGTTCCATTGATCAATTGCACGGTACGGTAACCGTTATGATGTGGAACGTGTCAAGTGCGCAATGAATGCACTCATGAAACAAGATTTTTTAATATGTATTTATTATAATACAGAGTTAAAGATTAATATTTCTATTATTTTCCCCATTCCCTTAAATGGCGAAAAATGCGTATACTATATTTACAGATTTATTTATTCCTATTCAAGAATTTATCTGTGTTATAGAAGGAGTTGTCAAGGAGATATGATTTCAATTTATTTGTGAAATAATTACTGCTGTCTGTCAGACATTTTATTTCATCTGGTAATTTGTCGAAAATTTTTATCGCAGCATATTTTACCCCTTTCTGTGCCAGAGATATGTTGAGTAAAGGATAGTGTAAGTCTATCTTTTTTCTGGTATTATAATCATGAATGTCACTGTTGTTTTTAAACTGGTCCATGTTGTTGAGAACAAATTTCATTAGTGAATAAATGTACTGTCAGGCTGTTGTAAGAATTCCCAAACTTTTAATAAGATGCCTACAAGATGTGCGACTATGAACCCCACACATTATTCTTTTGAACAGTGAATACTTTTTGTCTAAATGTTGAGTTACCCCGTCCGCAGCTCGTGGTCATACGGTAGCGTTCTCGCTTCCCACGCCCGGGTTCCCGGGTTCGATTCCCGGCGGGCTCAGGGATTTTCTGTGCCTCTTGATGACTGGGTGTTGTGTGCCGTCCTTAGGTTAGTTAGGTTTAAGTAGTTCTAAGTTCTAGGGGACTGATGACCATAGATGTTAAGTCCCATAGTGCTCAGAGCCATTTGAACCATTTTTTTTTAGTTACCTCAAAAATTATTCTGTATGACATCAGAGAGTGAAAGAATGCAAACTATGTTAGCTTTCTAGTTTCTATATCCGCAAAATTGACAATTATTCTGATTGCAAAAGTTGCTGAACCAAGTAGCTTTAGAAGATCCAAAATATGAATTTTCCAATTAAGATTCTCATCTATGTGTAGACCCAAAAACTTAGTATGCTCTACCCTGTCTACTGACTTCTGTTCATGTGTTATATTTATTGAAGGAACTGCACTTTTTGCAGCAGAAAATTGGATGTACTGTGTTTTTTCAAAGTTTAGAGCAAGCCCATTTGCAGAAAACCAATTAATGACTTTTCCAAAGACCTTATTTGTATCAGTTTCCTTTACCAGATTAACAATGATGCCTGTATCATCAGCAAACAGTGTCAGTTCAGCATCCTGTTTCAGATAGGAAAGGAGGACGTTCACATATACCAAGAACAAAGGGGATCCATGATTGAGCCCTGCGGAACACCAAACGTAATTTCACCCCAGTTAGATGTAGTGGCAAACTTTTTGAAATCACTTGACCCATATAAGCAAATTTTTGCTTCCTGTTCTGTAGGTACAACCCCTCATATGCTATTCCACTTATACCATAAAACTGTAATTTCTGTAACATAATGTCATGGTTCATACAATCAAATGCTTTGGACAAGTTACAGAAAATTCCTATTTGTGACATTGTAATATTTAAAGACTCTATTATGTGGACAGTGAAACTGTATATTTCTGTCTCAGTGTAACACCATTTTTGAAATCCGAACTGTGATTTACTAAGTATCCCATTACTGTTGATATGGCCAACCACTCTTGAGTACATTACTTTCTCGAAGATTTTTGAAACTGCTGTAAGCAAGGATACTCACCGATAATTATTGACATCTGTAGTGACCCCCTGTTTGTAGATCGGCCTGAAAATGGCATATTTTAATCTGTCTGGGAAAATACCTCGAGTTAGTGATGCATTACATATGTGACTCAGAACATCAGCTGTAATTGCTCCACATTGTTTTAATGTCTTATTACAGATGTCATCTACTCCAACAGAACATTTATTTTTCAAAGCTTTAATAATTTTACTTATTTCACAAGAGGTTGTTAGATGAAGCTTAATCTGACTAAATTTTTTCAAAACAGACTCTTCCATTTTAAGATCTGTTTCTGATTTTACACGTTCGCTACAGTCAAACGTTCTATATCCATAGCTATGGGCCACACATTGGTGTGCGAGTTTCAGTACCATTTTATTCAATAGTTCCACATGTCATTTACAAGACGACTATCGTCACATGTATGAAATAAATAAGATGTAACTTTAAGAAATCAGTACGCAAGGTAAAATTAATTGACAATCGTTAGTGTTAAACATCTTTAGACATCAGAAACTGATGTCTAGTTATAACTAACCAGTTAATCACTTCCTGCGATTTACATAGGTATGGTCTTGAATGAAGAGTGTTGCGGGGAGAGAAGGGTGGGAGGGGTAAGAGAAGAGAATGAGGATTGGGAGACGATGCAGAACAGAGAGGATGGACTGGCAAATGACTGAATTATTTAAACGTTTTTAGGTACTTTTGAGTTAATATAGGAGATACTGACCATGCTTCATGCTGGAAGGGGATTTCGTAGGATGGGACACCATATCCAAAAATCATCTTAGTGCTCTCGGCTAGAGTACTACTAGCGTCAAATGTTAGGCACTTACAACACTAATTGTTCTAAAAATGTACCTCCGAGTGCAGGGTCAAGACAGGCCGTTACTGAATAGTCAGTAAACCCCTTACGATATTTCATTACTGTTAGCCAACGTGTATTCTGTATCATAGTAGTTTACGTTCTCTCTTCAAGAGTAATGTAGCAGGGAGACGTAAGCACATTTTGTTTCAAAAATGGTTCAAATGGCTCTGAGCACTACAGGACTTAACATCTGAGGTCATCAGTCCCCTAGAACTTAGAACTACTTAAACCTAACAAACCTAAGGACATCACAACATCCATGCCCGAGGCAGGATTCGAACCTGCGACCATAGCGATTGCGCGGTTCCAGACTGAAGCAGGCTAGAACCGCTAGGCCACACTTGCCTGCGCACATTTTGGTGTCGACCTTTTTTTTTCCCTACACTGAATTCATAAGTTTTGAAATACGAATACTGTAATTTTTAGAAAATGCTACAAATTTAAAGTTTTGAAGAATAAGAGAGAATTATGCCCTCTCCTTCGCCCCATTTCCCCGCCATTCTCTCTCTCACTCTCTCTCTCTGTCTGTCTCTCTCTCTCTTACTCTGAGATTCTGGCATCTGGGGTGGAATCTGTTTGTGCCTATAGAAGGCTAATTGAGCGATTAAACGCGCGTTTCCTCTCTGGGAGAACCATCAGATTGTTCACTCGGCTCTGGAGGTCATTAACGCCGCCTGCTCTGTAGGAAGGTCCCTTTGCCTGACCTCCCTTTTGTCATTCGCACCAGCCGCCTCTCCTTCCCAACAAAGGAGGTGAGAAGCGCCCTAATGCGTCAGCCTGCGTGTTCGCTAATCTGTTTCAGTTTGATAAAATAAACGAATGCTTCGTTATTTTGACAGAGTCAGCAGGAGTAACTTGTAGCGGGGTGTCAGGCTAACTGGTGGAGTCACGTGCCCTGTAACAGGTAGAAGCAGAGTTGAGTGTCAATTAGTCTATGATGATGTTTGGTTTTTAGGGTGGTCAACTGCGCGGTCATCAACACCCGTACAAAGTCCCGAGTTTTACACAGCCAAATTTTTTACGCAGACAAAATCTGTCCTCTGTTACGAATGATGATGACGATATGATGACGACAACACAAACACCCGGTCCCCTGGCAAAGAAAATCCTCAACCCGGCCTGGAATCGAACTCGGGACCCCTTGATGGCGAGGCAGCAACGCTAGCCACTAGATCACGAGTTGCCGACGAGTGTCAATTATTATGGCGCAAGTTAATGGAGCTGGGTAGGTAGCATAAAAAAAGCGTTTACGCAGATACGTTTATTCCGAGTGAACGATACCGCAGTCATAGTATTTTGTCTATAAATGACATAAAATAATGGTAGTAGTCAGCGATACTAATCAGCGATCTTTATCGCTAGTGGCCGCTTCATCGCTGTTATAGATTTCTTTTTTTAAATATGTCTTTACGGGTTTCGGATACAGCCGTCGTCAGAAGAACGTTTTGCTAAGAATCTCGATGCACTGAGTTCAGAAGTGCCCTTGTATAATGAAGAGCGATGGTACAAATCATGACACAAGTGTGCGTGTGAACTGACGAGATACAGTCGTGTGACTAGGGCCTCCCGTCGCGTAGATCGTTCACCGGTTGACGCCACTTCAGCGACTTCCGCGTCGATGGGGATGAAATTATGATGTTTAGGACAACACAATACGCAGTCCCTGAGCGGAGAAAATCTCCGACTCAGCCGGGAAGCGAACCCGGCCCCTTAGGATTTACGTTCTGTCGCGCTGACAACTCAGCTATCGGGGCGGACACGAGATGCAGTGTATCGAGGTTTCTTAATGCGATTCTGATGATGGCTGTGCCCGAAACCCATTAACATGTATTTCAATAAACAGCAGTCCAGGTGGACAATTACACTGACTAGTCACAGTGTTTCCAGGTGGCAGTCGGCGCCCCAGAGACGCAGGTTGGTCACGTTCGGGTGAAAATGCTTAGCTCAGGAAGAGGCCTCATTAACGGCTAGCACCCAGCGTCGCCTCGTGGAGCAGGAGCTGAGGCGAGGCTAGGCAGTTGGCACTCTGGCAGAGGAATGCAGTATCAGGACACCACGCTGGCAAGCAAAACGCTTCCATGACCGACTCCACAGTCGGTATGTTGGCTGGTTCAAATGGCTCTGAGCACTATGGGACGTAGCATGTTGGCTGGAGTGTAGAAAGTACTCGACCACACAGAGTTGAATCAAATGGTTCAAATGGCTCTGAGCACTATGGGACTTAACATCTGAGGTCATCAGTCCCCTAGATCCTAGAACTACTTAAACCTAACTAACCGAAGGACAGCACACAACACCCAGCCATCACGAGGCAGAGAAAATCCCTGACCCCGAGAGTTGAATCAAGGACTCATAACAAAGTACAGCGATAATGGCCCGCGGGTAACCCAACAGTAGTAGTACGTGTCTCCACAATGTATGCGGCAGCTCGGCTGTAAATCCAGCCGAGCCATGAACCACGAACATCCAGGTTGCTATCCTGAAGTCGGTAGAAGTCCACCAGCAGATCTTCTACCGGGTGAAAGGGATCAGTTCGACATATGGCGGTGACAGACATAGGTGCAGTCATCAGTTCTGCAGCTAGCGAAAGCGGTGTCTAGTGATAGTTGTAAGGAGACCCATTTCAGCTCGTCGACGGGCTCGGAGTGCCTCTCGTATCTTATTACAGACAGTTAAAGCCACTACAAGGCTGAAACGGTCAGTATTTATGCCAGCTTGCTCCACCACGGTTTTGCCAAGTCGGCCGCTGTGGTCGAGCGGTTCTAGGCGCTTTAGTCCGGAACCGCGCTGCTGCTACGGTCGCAGGTTCGAATCGTGTCTCGGGCATGGATGTGTGTGATATCCTTAGGTTAGTTAGGTTTAAGTAGTTCTAAGTGTAGGGGACTTGATGACCTCAGATGTTAAGTCCCATAGTGCTTGAGCCGCGTGCGGCTCGTGTTCGTGCTGTTACTGCCGTCCCGTTTCTTATTCGATTTTCTGGCGTCTCTAAGTTGCTGGCTTGGCTGCCCGTGAGTGGCAGCAGCAGCAGCGGCTATCGATAAGAGCGCTGTCGTACTATCTTTGGAGCGTCCGCTAGTATTTGTGGGTCGTCGGGTGTCGGGAGTTCAGTGGGGATGGAGCAGCAGTGAGGTCTGGACAACCATGACTCGCCTGACCGTTGCCAACACACATGACTGGAGTGGGGACGACCTTGGCTGGTCGTTCGGTCGGTCGTCTCATCGGATGACGTATATTTGGTTGCCGACCACTTCTGGGTTATCCGTGTGTGTCGACTTGTGATTCATCCTTGTTGTTCCACAGTCACTGGTTTTAGTACTGTTTGAGTTGTAGATGTGTTTTTATGGAACTGTGTGTAGCTTGTGGAGTTTTGACTGAACAGCTGTTTTAATGCTGTCTGTGTGCTGCGGGTTGGGACTGAGCAGTGAGGAAGTCTCCGCGGCGCGGGCCAGGTCAGGACCACTGGCGGCATGCATGCGCTGTCAGATCGTGAGGCGCTAGATGTGAGAGCGACAAATTTCTTTGTCGACCAAACCAGGACTCTGAAGTTGAGTGATCAATTAACCTGTTATGAACGTCAACTATTGTGACATCTCTTCGTTCATTTGTGGGTTGTTGCTCCCTGGGCCGTTCGGCCTAGCAGCAGCGAATGATGTGTTGGGGTCAGCGAAATTCTGCAGCCGTCTTCCTATATTGTGATAAATTATTAAATCGACTGTAACTTACCAGTGAAGTGCACCAGCGAGATTTTCTGCCCTGTGGCCGTTAACGACCCTGTTACCTGCCCTGGTCATTTGGGTACTTTTCGGGCAGTGTGCTTTTTCTCGTCGTCTTGACTCTATCCGGCACGACATGTAGTTCGACAGCCTTTTAAGTTGTTTGGTTCATATTTGCTTAGTTTGGTTATTGTTTGCCTGGTTGTTTTTAAATGCCAACTTCTGAAGACGTAGTACTGTTCGTATCCTCGTCCTCGGCCGATATTTTCCATCACTGTGCCGTTGGTTGGAGGGAAGGGAATTGGTTAAATTGTTGGTCTGTCCTTGGGCCGTCCCTAGTTCGGGTTGCCATCCAGTTATTTAACTTCAACTCTCGGCTGCCTGTCTCACCTCACCTTACGTTTGAGCTACCTTCTCAGGCCAACCCTTGGAACACTTCTGAGCACCACTTGTTCTGTTTGTTTTAGATTGTGATTTTCATTTTAGTGAAGTATTGTGGGAAGCCTTCGGCCCTGTATTTATTCAGTTCTTTTTAAGTTTTAAATAAAGGTCTTTAGCTGTGTTAAATAAAAATTTTGAAGATTGATTTTATTTTTAAAATAAATTTTCCTTATAATTTGTTCTGTCTGAAATTGTTTGTAATCTAGGCCTTAAGCCGTTAGTTGTTCGACGTGTTATGTGTGCCCTTCAGCCGAGGATTTACGTGAACCCCTTTTAATAAGGCCTTCAGCTGTGTGTATTCTTTAGAGGAAAATTTTTTGTAAGAAGGAAGGGGTTTATTTTAAATTGTTTGTCTGACTTGTTGTTGAGGCCTTCAGCCGCTGTTTCAAATATATCGGTGGCCTTCAGCCGTTAATTTAAGTTAATATTTCTTTAATTATGCTTTCGGCCGTTCTGTTGTAAGTTTAAAAAGAAATTTCTTGGTTGGAAAAATTGTTTATTAATGTGTTTTAATTATGGCTGTCCTTCAGCCGCTAATTGTTTTCAATTGCATGTTTTTTTAAGAAAAGAATTTTTACCTTCTATTTGAAATTGCTTTTGATTTCTAAGCCAGGCCTTCAGCCGCTCTTGCTTTTAGTGTGGTTTTGGGCTTTTAGCCCAGAAATGATACGATTCGCTGATGACATTGCTATCCTGAGTGAAAGTGAAGAAGAATTAAATGATCTACTGAACGGAATGAACAGTCTAATGAGTACACAGTATGGTTTGAGAGTAAATCGGAGAAAGACGAAGGTAATGAGAAGTAATAGAAATGAGAACAGCGAGAAACTTAACATCTGGATTGATGGTCACGAAGTCAATGAAGTTTAGGAATTCTGCTACCTAGGCAGTAAAATAACCAATGACGGACGGAGCAAGGAAGACATCAAAAGCAGACTCGCTATGGCAAAAAAAGGCATTTCTGGCCAAGAGAAGTCTACTAATATCAAATACCGGCCTTAATTTGAGGAAGAAATTTCTGAGGTTGTACGTCTGGAGTACAGCATTGTATGGTAGTGAAACATGGACTGTGGGAAAACCGGAACAGAAGAGAATCGAAGCATTTGAGATGTGGTGCTATAGCCGAACGTTGAGAATTAGGTGCACTGATAAGGTAGGGAATGAGGAGGTTCTACGCAGAATCGGAAAGGAACGGAATATGTGGAAAACACTGATAAGGAGAAGGGACAGGATGATAGGTTATCTGCTAAGACATGAGGGAATGACTTCCATGGTACTAGAGGGAGCTGTAGAGGGCAAAAACTGTAGAGGAAGACAGAGATTGGAATACGTCAAGCAAATAATTGAGGACGTAGGTTGCAAGTGCTACTCTGAGATGAAGAGGTTAGCACAGGAAAGGAATTCGTGGCGGGCCGCATCAAACCAGTCAGTAGACTGATACTGACGAAAAAAAAAAAAAAGAGCTCAGAAAGCATCTCAAGTTCCTTAACTAGGCCTTCAGCCGTGTTGTTTAATTGCGATCTTTTAAAGCAATGTGTAAACGAGTGGTTCTTAGAAAAATAAAGTTGTGTGTTTGACTGTGCAACTCACTGTACCTGTTTATGGCCTCATCCACGATCATAAACTTATTCTGTGCGCTCTCTAGTTCCTACCAATCTGGTTTCAGTGTCTAGAGTCATTTGAACCATTTTAGTTTTGCCAACCCATCAGTCCTCATCACATCAGACAAGCAAGTTTCAGGTCTGGCAGTGTTGAAATCCATGCTTCCGCGATGGCATCGGTGTTGCCACCAAAACAGCATTTCTTCCTGCTGCTGCGCTTGTAACGTTTTGCGAAAGTAAGTGCAGCTCACATCTGTGATCTTCCATTCGCTAAGGCGCCTTCCATGAGCCCGTGGCGAAATTTTTCTGCTGACCTGGGCGTAGATTTTCGACTTCCGATTGACAGAATACGTGGCACAACATGCCTGCCTTCTTGGGAGATCTGGTACACTGGATCAGAAATTGCCAATACCTCTTAAAATAACTTCGAAACACATCTTACATTTTTACTTACATGTTCAGTTCACTCTTATTTTCTTTCTCCTAATTCAACTTGAACCACAGTGTTCACTGGCTGTATATATAATTAGGATCTAATTTTTAATGGAGATCCCTTCGGTCGAAATTGGATGTACGGGGAATATACGTGGGAGGACAGCTCTTCGCCTGAGGTGGAGGTAGGCTGCACGGACAAGAGTCAAAACTAAGATTATACCTGAGACTGAAACACTTACCGCTACGACTCTGCGGTAGTGATCACAACAATATTGCTGTAGGTAGTGAAGCATTTGCTCTACCCTGATACAGCCTTTCTGTGTTGCTGTCTCCTTATCCAGAGACTAAAGAAGATCAACTTCCAAGATACCGTTGAGGTAAATTAGGTTTTGGGCTAGGAGCATAACCAGAAGTTTGTCAAACCAGTAAAACAGAGGATACGTTATACAAGTTGCTTCAGAAGTGATGGTCAATATTCAAGGATATGACAGGAATACAAACAAAAAAGTCAAGTAAACATGGGGTCTAAAACGCATACCTTAAGAACTATGAGCAATTCTTGATCTTCGATACTGTGAAACAGATCTCTTTCACTACAAGCTCTTTGCTTTCCATATTTTTAGAAGGACTAAAACAAGGAAATAGTCCAGTAAACATGTGCACTAAAATGCATGACTTAAGAGCCATGAGCACTTGTTCATCTTCGCTACTTTGAAACACAAATCTTGTAATGTAGAAGTGCTCATAACTTTTAAGGTATGCATTTTCGAGCACATATTTACTGGAATTTTTGTTTTGTTTTGATCCATATTACCACTTTCAAAATGTGGAAAGCAAAGAGCTTGCAGTAGAAGAGATCTGTTTCACAGTATCGAAGATCAAGAATTGCTCATATCTCTTAAGATATGCGTTTTAGACCTCATGTTTACTTGACTTTTTTCTTTCGAATGATCATTCCTGTTACATCCCTGAATATTGACCACAACTTCTGAAACACCCTGTATTTACGATAACAGTTTTTATTGCGGTAGCTGAAAGACGAAAAGTTTTCCTTACAAAAAAATGGCTCTGAGCACTATGGGACTCAACTGCTGAGGTCATTAGTCCCCTAGAACTTAGAACTAGTTAAACCTAACTAACCTAAGGACATCACAAACATCCATGCCCGAGGCAGGATTCGAACCTGCGACCGTAGCGGTCCTGCGGTTCCTGACTGCAGCGCCTTTAACCGCACGGCCACTGCGGCCGGCTTTTCCTTACATGTCTCATGCAGTGTCATTTATTAATATGTTGCTGCCTCTCAGCTCATACCATCCTGTAACCTCAGAACGATATTGCTCACATCTGTCAGTAGCTATTAGCGACTACCGAGCGAGGTGGCACAGTGGTTAGCACACTGGACTCGCATTCGGGAGGAGACGACGGTTCAATCCCCTGTCCGGCCATCCTGATTTAGGTTTCCCGTGATTTCCCTAAATCACCTGAGGCAAATTTGGGGATGGTTTCTTTGAAGGGGCACGGCCGACTTACTTCCCCATCCTTCTCTTTCCGATGAGACCGATGACCTCGCGGCCAAACCTATTAGCAACTGGTACATGGAATATATCCAGTGCAGTCCTGCTCCATGAAAATAGAGTTGCAGTGCTATGCCACAGGCATTCCTCAGATATTGTTCCTCCTAAGAATAAATCTGTCGCAATGCTTCCGCATTAGACTCGATCAGTTGGGTCAGGGATATAGCGACTTGCTTCAGCCGACGGCGTCGTATGTCGTTCCCTAACATTTACACATAGTTTCTCCCTCCTGGTGACATGAGTTCACTTTCTTCATTCTAATTTGTACGTATTTCTCCAGATTCTCCCATGCACCACCTATGGGTGAATTCTACAGCGTTACCAACTAGTATGGGTGCTTGCTAACGGAGATTCGACCAGTGCATGTAGACGAGCACAGTCGATGTCGCTCTTTACCATCGCGAGGTGATAGAAAGGTGATAGGATTTTCTTATCCGAGGTAGCTCAGTAACTTCCTTTTGTGCCTTACGTAGTGACAGCAGTGTAGAGCTTCAGTGCACATGTGCTGCATGGTACACGGTCTCCCGTAATCTTGCTACCTCATGTCAAATATCTTTATATTGTCAGCTAGTGTTCATAAACGTGTGAAAAGTAATTCTAACGGTCTCTACTACCCTGAAATACCGGTTCACCGCGATGGTGACCATTTTTATATAACCCTATAATTCCATCATTAGCCCCCGTAACATCCTTGTGTTGTTCGCTATTCCTGCTCGAAGTTTTTTAGCTGCATAATGTACCATTCAGTTGCAACCTAATTCCCTTCACCTTTACTAACGTGTCATTCCTGAGGCAGACCACCCTCTCTTATCTTACTGAATGGAGGTGGCACGAAATCCGCAATGCTTTTATTGATCGCAATCACGTTCTGTAGGAGACAAGCAGCCAATTTATTCTCCTTTACCTTCGGTAATACTCTTCTTCTCTGACTCAAAGTACAGTTACGAGACCATTTCTTTCACCCTCCACATCTCATTTCTCACTTTCAACACATTGTATGCTAACTCAAGCGTCTGCTTGTGACTGTTTACGATGACGTCCTCTTGTCTGGAGGAAACTACCCTTCCCTATAGGGGTCAGTTTTGCAATGCACATACCTCCTTGCAACTACAAAGGCGCAGCACTTCGAAAACAATGATGCACTCCATGGCCATCCTTGTGAATGATGTTATCTTGAGAAAGGAACTCTATTCCTTTCATCTGACGTTCCTAGCTACTGTGACATAAATACAACTAAAAATGAATCATCTGAATATACTCCTCCTCCTTACATGACCCCAGTGCATCTGAAATTTTGCATGCAGTTTGCGCGAGTGCATCTAGTTTCCTCTCTCTTTCTTCTTACCCTCCTTCTGACCTTCTGAGAGGCTACTGCCATCACAGGCGGCAATACTCTGCTCACCTCCAAAAAGGATTAGTTGAAAACAGTCTTGGTTGCAATTTTAGTTTTTATATTTATTAACTACGCCTTCCTTAACCTCAGTAAATACTTTCTAGAAAGTATTTACTGAGGTTAATGAAGGTGGTGTTGGCTTGATGTACTCGACGATGCCGTTTAGCTACACTGTCTAAAGGATCGACCTAAGAAATACCAAATTAAGATCAGCCTGAGGATGCCTAAATAAGGTGAAACGCGTAGTTGATAAATATAAAAACTAAAATTGCTACCAACACTGTTTTCAACTAATACTATTAAACACTGGTTTGCTGATTCATGCCACAGACAAATTGGAAGAATTCCAAAACGGATTTTTTTTTGCGACGTTATCTCAGTAACATCATACAGACCTAATACCGGGTTTTTTCGTTTTACCCTCTGATGAAAATCTACATCGACTTCATATAAGTTCTTACTCCGCAAGCCACTGTAAGTTATACGGCGGAGGGTACGCTGTATCTCTACAAGTCATTTTATTTCCTGCTCCACTCGAAAATGGAACAAGGGAAAAAAACGACTGTGTATATGTCTCCGTACGAGCCCTAATTTCTCTTACCTCATCTTCGTAGTCCTTATGCGAAATGTACGTTGGCTGCAGTAGAATCGTTCTGCAGTCACCATCAAACGCCATTTCTCTAAATTATCTTAACAGTGTTTCTCGAAAAGAACGTCGTCTTCCCTCCGCGGATTTCCATTTCAATTTCTGAAGCATCTCCCTGATACTTGCATGTTGTTCGAACCTACTGATAACAAATCAAGCACCCCGCCTCTGAACTGCTTCGATGTCTTCCTTCAATTCGTCCTCGTACTGACGCCAAACACACGAGAAACACTCAATAATGGTTCCCACTAGTGTCCTATATGTGGTCTTCTTTACAGATGAACCACACTTTCCTAAAATTCGCCCAATAAACAGAAGTCGACCATGCACCTTCCCTTGCCACAGTCCTTACATGCTCGTTCCATTTCATACGTGTTTGTCAACATCACCCACTCACCTATGCGATATTTCGGAAACTTAACATTGCGTTGACCCAGTCTTTCTTGACACTCTAATGCGTTGGTGATTGCTTCTTGCACCCATTTCCACACTGCTTTCAACTTGTTCACGACATTTCGTACAGGGACACTGTTATTTCCCACCTTCCGGTTGATTATTTCAAATGACAAACGTTTCCTACCAAACACCACCTAGTATGTTGACAGGCTTGTGCTCTCATGGGGCTTCCAACTACAAGCTGCCACCAAAGATGGTAAGAAAATATAGCTTATCATCTTATCCGTAGTCCAATATACCCTCTCCATCCTTCCGTTAGTACGTGGACATAAGCTTGTCGTTAATTTTTAAATACACAACATGTGACTTAACGCATTTATAATGCGCTCACGTCAATCATGTGTCAAGAAGAGCTGGTATGGGTCGTTTCAGAAAAATTAATCAACGAGTGGATTGTAGGTTTGTACGGATGGCTCTTACGAATAGATGAATGACAACAGCTAAAAGAGGTTACAGGCAGTGACACAAACAATCGTCAGGAACGAATTATTGGAAGTTGGGTTTTAGATTTCTAGTCACCATGCTTCTTATTTCGCTGACGCCATACCATAGTCAACAGAGACTTTGATGGAGGACAACCAGAATCAACTGTAGTGCTCAGAGATTAGTCTCGCTTTGGTTGTAGGCGACATATCGACTCCAAAGTGTCCGTAGACTACCTGTTGAAAAGTCGCAGGAAGCAGGCATCCTCTAGACCAGTGGTCGTCAAGCTGCAGCCAGCGGTTCTCAACCGTATTTTATAATAATACTCATCTAGGAACTAAAAGATTGATACCAAAACGTCAACTAACGTTAAGAGATTCTTAAGAATGTAATTTTCCTGCTCTGTAACAACAAAAAATACTTACCGAGACAGTTATTTTTTACGAATTTAATAGTAGTTGACATTGGTCATATCGAGCTACAGCTTAGTAAAGTTGTCCGATAACTTTAGAGCCAGAGGGGTAATTATCGTGACAACGGCGGTCGTAGAGGATGTGAGAGGGGGAACGTTTTATTGTTTGTCGTCCAGTACCGACAACTCACGAGTATGCGTGGATCGTATCGATCAACGGTTGTGGTACAAATATCAGACAGAAGTAAAATGACGATTCGAAATGGAAAAACGTTCAAAGTACCACTTTTCATAAAACGTATTTCCAGTTCGGTTGTGTATGCGGCAATCTGTTGTATGTCTTTTGCCTTGATGCAGGGGCCGAACCGTAGAGAAAGTCTTGCGTTAGTAGACGGCACTTGGTCTCTGTGCTAAGCCGTGTTCCAAAATTTACAAGAGATGACAATTAGTCTTTGACTACAGTTCAACTAAATAAAAACTTAAAGCTGTATCTCTGTACTGTTGGTTGGTTGGTTGATTTGGGAGAGGTGACCAACTACCGAGGTCATCGGTCCCATCGGATTAGGGAAGGATGCGGGAGAAAGTCGGCCATGCCCAGTCGAAGGAACCAGGGCTGTCAATTCGACTAAATACCTAGGAATTACAATTACGAGCAACTTAAATTGGAAAGACCACATACATAATATTGTGAGGAAGGCGAAACAAAGACTGCGCTTTGTTGGCAGAACACTTAGAAGATGCAACAAACTCATTAAAGAGACAGCCTACATTACACTTGTCCGTCCTCTGCTGGAATAATGCTGCGCGGTATGGGATCCTTACCAGGTAGGATTGATGGAGGACATCGAAAAAGTGCAATGAAGGGCAGCTCGTTTTGTGTTATCGCGCAGTAGGGGTGAGAGTGTCACTGATATGATACGCGAGTTGGGGTGGCAGTCACTGAAACAAAGGTGGTTTTCTTTGCAGCGAGATCTATTTACGAAATTTTAATCACCAACTTTCTCTTCCGAATGCGAAAATATTTTGTTGACACCCAGCTACTTAGGGAGAAATGCTCATCATAACATAATAAGAGAAATCAGAGCTCGAACGGAAAGATTCAGGTGTTCCTTTTCCCCACGCGCCATTCGAGAGTGGAATGGTAGAGAAGTAGTATGAAAATGGTTCGATGAACCCTCTGCCAGGCACCTAAGTGAGATTTGCAGAGTAACCATGCAGATGTAGATATAGATGTACCTCAAGCGATTTAGAGAAATCACGGAAAACCGAAATCAGGCTGACCGGACGCAGGTTTGAACAGTCGTTCTGCCGAAAGCGAGTCCAATACGCTACCACTGCGCCACCGTGCTTGATCTGTACTTTCATCATTACAAATAAAATGTTACCCCTCAGTATTTATACCAATTCCAATAATATCTTTCTTTTTTGCTATTGTGTCGAAAGTTGGCGTTTTTGAGATCGCTGTAGCTTTTGATGTACTCAAATAACAACATTAACTGTGTACAACAGACCGGCGGTTGTTCCCGTTTATATTACATTTGTTGTTGTTTACGTTAGTTGTTGAAAACGTAGCCAACAACTATTTTAAGCAACTACAGATTCCATACAAGCGTGAACAGCCTTCTGAAAATGAACTAGTCAGTTCGCAACCGGTAAGAGCACAATTTTTGTAAATACGTAGCATTATTAGCAGCTACTGGTTGTTTTCTTCTTTGCAAGATACCACTTGTAAAAAAATTTCTGTTGGCACTTAGAACCAGTCAGGTTTCTGATGGGGCTCTCAGAATGTTCTTAATGCAGTATTTATTTTCAGGTTTCTCCATTTAGTTTTTGCGGTGGTGCTGTGAGTAGCATAGTTCTGTGATACCATAACAGCTTCTCAATTTCTGACACAATCTAGTCATCTACAATCAGATATACACAATTGTTTCATTATCCTGACTAACGACGGATTCCGTAGATACAAGGTTCTCCACTTCCATTTTTCATATGGATTCCTGATTGTACTTTATAGAGACTGTCATCTTCAAATGCGGTATAGGTTAATTGTAGCAAGATATGTGAAGTTAAGGCTGTTGTAATGGAATACAATGAGTAGAAGAAAAATGACATTAAAAACATTTTGTAAAAACTTGTGATCGTATTCCATATTGCATAAGGCATTTAAATACAGGAAATATTTCTGTTATAATTAGTGAATCATCTGCTCACACAAACAACACAACACCATTCCATCGAGCAATTATATTGTCACAGCTTTGGAGCTGCTGAGGGTGGCAGCAACCTGAAACAGAGAAGAGTCGATACGAATTGTTTCAAACGGTGCCTACTTTTCACTATCAGCACTTGGAGGAGCCGGTGGCCAACTTACCGCGTCCATACTATAGCTAGTCTGTTGATGGCTCGTAGCATGCTAATTTGTGTAGGTTAATTAATAATAAGGTCGTTACAGTTGCGGCCCGATTTCCCACCCGACAATTTAAGTATTGGCTATTGAGCAAAAGTTAAAAACCATTCAAAAGCCAAGATCACACAAAATATTTTTTATTCAAGACTACTGGTTTCAACAGTCTTAGCTGTCGTCTTCTGGTCTTTAATATTTTTTGGTAGTAAAACATGTTCATTTTACCCTGAACCTCATGCACAAGATTTTAAGTGGATAAACCTCAGCACATTATGAACTTTTAAGATCGCAGCGTAAAATGAACATGTTTTACTACAAAAATATTTGAGCCCTCAAGATGACAGCTAAGGCTGAAACCGGTTCTCATGAATAAAAATATTTTTTACGGTCTTGACTTTTGACTGTTTTTTAACAATTAAAACAGATAGCCCTAAAATGCTCCGACAGAGAGAAAATGCAATCAAATTTAGTAAAACTGTTTGAGCACCACTGATCTTGACCCATACCTCTCCAACTTCTGGAATCATGAGGTGGAGAACTGTAGGGTATGGAAACAATGATTTGGTAATTGCTTAAGGGGGATGGGGGGCTCAATACTCGCCTGTGTGAGTCAAAAGTGCTAAACACCGTTTTCATACACTTTATACCAGAGCGCCAAATGCCCCATTCCATCAGAATAATCTAAGACTCTGTACTGTCATTAACAACGCCTTGAGGAACGTACAGATCATTGGTGACCTGGGAAGTCCGGTGATCTGTGTGGGATCCGATATTGGCTTCCAGACAGGAAACTGACACAGCAAGTGTTTCAGGTATGAAGTTGAAGTCCTCACAGTGGCGTCTGAAGACAGTTTGCTTCCATAAGACAACGAATACAAGAATGCATTCGTACCCCTGTGAGTCACATCTCATACTGATGTTAATGATAGACATCAGTTCCCACAGGGATTAAAGATTAATAATGTAATGCCTGTTACGAGATAAATACCTTTACTAAGTTTGTTAAACATCGGGCTGGTATTTCATGTTTAACGCTTTCCGTTTAGGGCAGGGTACATCAGCTCGAGTCATCTAATATGGGTGGCCCACCCACGAACATTGTTGCAACAAACGATGTACAGTATGGTGTCTGATTCTATCAAGGAGACTACGTAGTAATCGGATAATTGGGTTTCCTTTTTTTATTTTAGTGTACTGGAAGGTCAGAATTGACTTGCCAATCCTGTAAAGCAAGTTGCTGCAACTCTGAAAATTTTCGAAAAAATCGACGTCTAAGATTTCCGAGTCACTCTAACGCAATAAAATAAGATCCGTTTTACGGCAATTAGCAACCCTCTGAAGTATAATTCTCAGGCACCATACTGGGGAAGCGTAGTTTCGATTCCTGCTCAATGAATATTTTTAAACAGAAGTGTATGTTCTACTGGCATTTCCGTTAAGTCTAAAATACATAAAGACGAAAAAAAATCATCCGTAATGATTTTCTTAATTTAAACAATTGCTATTAACAGTATTTCATAAAAGTTTGGTGATTAAGGATTTGTATTTGCAATGAAAACTGGATTTTTGTCTGCTATACGTAATTAGAAATAAGAAGACGTACACTTTTCATAAAAATGACAATTCTATGTGAGATCATGAATTTTATGTTTACATGACAGTGTCTGAACCAAAAGGAAAATAAGAAAAAGTAATGACCAAAACGAAACCAGTCTCGAGCACTAATGATATTTTCTCCATCTTTATGTATTTTTCGCTTCGCCGAAATGCTCTCAGAATATGCACCTTTGTTTAAAAATGTGCATCGGCTAGGAATCGAACATAGGTCCTCTACGTGACTGACGAATATTCTACCACTAATTTTGCCAATCTGGGAGTCATGGGGCAGAGTGGGTCGCAACCCGAGACCGGACCACTGTTTCCCCTTTACACCTTGCGGAAAACGGAGCGGCAAACCAAAATACAAAGAAAAATGTTGTTGTCTACAGACAATGAGCAACATATTTTTCCTGTGGTACCGAAAGGGAAGACTTATAATACGCCGTGCTAAGTGGAATGGAGAGCTGAACAATGGTTCTAGCTCGTGATAGGCACTGAGAAGAAAACTGAAAAACAAAACAGTGAAAGACACGAAGTAAGTGACACACCACCGTACCGGACGTCGGGTCACCTAACGTATCTTCTCGTTTTAGTCCATGTTGTACCACGTTCGTTCGTTAACGTTACAGGGTGGTTCACGTAGATATGCAAATATTTTATTCTACACGCAATGCTAAAGAAAAAAATCATATAAACATAGCTCCGCAAATATTTAGTTACGGAGTTACGGCTAATAAAAGGTTTTGCCTGAAATTTAGCAACTTCGCTAATATTATGCCATCGCAAAAGTGTACGAGGTTAAAATAAAGCACGATTTCCATTTATTTTGTTTTTATTGATCTGGTGAATCTCATAAAACATGTCCCAGACGCGTATCTGCAGTAGTTTTCCAGAACATCCAGAGAAACAAAGACGCAATTTCGTAAAATTTTTACTTTATTTACTACTTGGCCCAATTTGCTTTTTAAATTTCACACAACTGCACAAAATTTTCAACAGAAGTTGTAGAGAATTTAATTTTGGAAAAATGATGGTATTATCGTTAACTGAGACTGTATGAATGTGTCAGATAATCTGCTTTTATTAATACCGCAGCACACGTGAACTCATGTTAAACCGGAAAAAACAAAGCTTAGTGTTAAGGAAGTTGTAAAGTGCACATACAACTTCACAACATAGTCACAATAAATGTTGAAATATGTCTCCACCGAGTTCGATGCTTTTGCTGCACGTGTGTGAACATTCGAAATACTGCGCTAATGGTTCGTGCATTCGGAATCCTCCGAATTGGATAACGTACGCGATATTCGTTAACAGCAACCGTAGCATTACCATCACATTATCCATAAGTAAACACCGTATTGGAGTATTTCTCTGTCGTAAATTTGAAAAGCATCCCTATTTCATAAATAATCTACAAACTACAACATTTACTATATGGTTTCACTTAAATACACTGTTGTTATTATGTTATTTGACGAAGGTACACAAATATTTTAATATGTTATTCTACAAGTAAAACTAAAGAAAAAAGGTTAGGAAACAACTGGAACAATTCACTAACGATTGCCAACAATGACTAAGCGTTTCTACATTATGAATGGAAAGTAAACAAATTTACTTCTATGATAATCTTTGCTTCTCTAGATGTTGTGGAAAACTGCTGCAGATACACGTCTGTGACATGTTTTAGTAGATTCACCAGATCAATAACATCAAAATAAATAGAAATCGCGCTTTACTTTAACCTCGTACAGTTTTGCGATGACTTCATATTAGCGAAGTTGCTAAATTTCAGGCAAAATCTTTTATTAGCCGTAACTCCGTAACTAAACATTTGCGGACCTATGTTGATATAAATTGTTTTCTTTAGTTTTGCTTGTAGAATACATGTTAAACTACTTGCATATCTTCGTGAATCGCGCTGTATAATCAGTCATACCAACTTCTCTCACCAGGGACGTTCAAATAGTCGGTGGGTGGTGCAAAACACTCCTTAAGTAATTTTTAAAAAGTCGCCTTTATTGTGGGTGGTGAACAACGGCATGTTGTCGTTCTTGAAAAAAACACCAGAAATCAACAACGTGTTCAGAGTCGTCACGGTAGAGATATTTCACGGCCTGGCCGCAGATCCGCAAGACTGCATTCGTCCGAACCCTGTTGTATAATCGGTTCAATCGGTAGAGGAACCATATGTGAAGCGATATAGTGCGGTGTTGCACGTGGTATATACCCTGAAATATGGCGTAGAAGGTACCAGACCTACCCCGCGTCCCCACAGCTGCAGCAGTATTAGTCGGTATCCAGTTCGGGAATGTCAGGCAAGTGGGTGAATCCGCCAGGTGCATCAAATAAAGGAGTTTGTGTGTCACATACTTCCGGTTGACAGTTACACACATCGCAGCTTGTGTGTCAGGGATGTACAGGGATGGTGTAACATTCTCGAAACCACTCTTCACTGCCTATATAGATGTTGGAAGTCAATCACGTTACGCCGGCGGTACCGCTGGATTCACCATAGAGTCGCTTCGCCGTCGCCAAAAGTGCGGTAGGGGTCACTTTGTGCAGATAACTGTGGTCCAAACAGATTCGCGCGAAGTGATTGAAGGGAGCTGCAGGTTTCCTAACATAGATGGCGGGTCGAAAGAGGCCGGTTCCATCAGTAAAGACTTCGAAGGCTCAACCTACATCTACGCTGCAGCTTTAGGTGGGGACTGATGTAGAGGGCCACCGTCCTATCACAGACGTAGATTAGGCCTAGCCCCCCTCCCCTTTCTGTCCTGGCGTAGGGTAAGGTTTTTGTTGTTGTCGTTGTGGTCTTCAGTCCAAAGTCTGGTTTAATGCAGCTCTCCATGCCATTCTATCCTGTGCAAGCTTCTTCATCTCCCAGTACCTACTGCAACTTACATCCTTCTGAATCTGTTTAGTGTATTCATCTCTTGGTCTCCCTCAAAAATTTCTACCCTCCACGCTTCCCTCCAGTACTGAATTTGTGATCCCTTGATGCCTCAAAACGTGTCCTACCAACCGATTCGTTCTTCTAGTCAAGTTGTGCAACAAATTCCACTTATCGCCAGTGCTATTCAGTACCTCCACATTAGTTACGTGATCTACCCATCTAATCTTCAGCATTCTTCTGAAGCATCACATTTAAAACCTTCAATTCTCTTCTTGTCTAAATTCTTTATCATCCATGTTTCACATCGATACATGGCTACACTCCATACAAATATTTTTAGAAAAGACTTCTTGACACTTAAATCTATACTCGATGTTAACAAATTTCTCTTCTTCAGAAACGATTTCCTTGCCGTCGCCAGTCCACATTTTATATCCTCTCTACTTCGACCATCCTTAGTTATTTTGCTACCCAAATGGCAAGACTTATCTACTACTTTAAGTGTCTCATTTCCTAATCTAATTTCCTCAGCAACGCCTGATTTAATTCGACTACATTCCATTATCCTCGTTTTGCTTTTATTGAAGTTCATCTTATAGCCCCCTTTCAAGACACTGTCCATTCCGCTCAACTGTTCTTCCAAGTACTCTGCTATCACCGACAGAATTAAGATCTCATGGGGAAACCTCAAGGGTTTTATTTCTTCTCCCTGGATTTCAGTTCCTACTCGAAATTTTTCTTTGCTTCCTTTACTGCTTGTTCAATGTACAGATTAAATAACATCAGAGATAAGCTACAACCGTGTCTCACTCCCTTCTCAACCATTGCTTCCCTTTCATGCCCCTTGACTCTTATAACTACCTTCTGGTTTCTGTACAAATTATAAATAGCCTTTTGTTCCCTTTACCCCTGCCACCTTTAGAATTTGAAAGAGAGTATTCCAGTCATATTGCCAAAATCTTTCTATAAGTCTACAAATGCTATAAACGTAGCTTCGCCTTTCCTCAACCTACCTTCTAAGATATGTCGCAGGGTCAATATTGCCTCGTGTGTTCCTACATTTCTATGGAATCCAAACTGATCTTCCCCGAGGTCCGCTTCTACCAGTTTTTCCATTCGTCTGTAAAGAATTCGTGTTAGTATTTTGCAACCGTGACTTATTAAACTGATAGTTCCGTAATTTTCACATCTGGCAGCACCTGCTTTCCTTAAAATTGTAATCACTATATTTTTCTTGAAGCCTGAGGATATTTTGCCTGTCTCATACATCTTGCCCACCAAATGGAAGTGTTTGGTCGTGGCTGGCTCTTCCTGGGCTATCAGTAGTTCTAGCGGAATGTCGTCTACTCCCGGGGCCTTGTCTCTACTTAGGTGTTTCAGTGCTCTGTCAAATTCTTCACGCAGTGCCATACCTCTCATCTCATCTACGCCCTCTTCCATTTCCATAATATTTCCCTCAAGTACATCGCCCTTGTGTAGAACCTCTATATACTCCTTCCACCTTTCGGCTTTCCCTTCTTTGCTTAGTACTGGTTTAGTATATGAGCCCTTGATATTCATGCAGGTGGTTCTCTTTTCTCTAAAGATCTCTTGAATTTTTCTGTAAGCGGCATCGATCATATCACTACTGATTTATGCTTCTACATTCTTACATTTGTCCTCTGGCAATTCCTGCTTAGTCATTTTGCACTTCCTGTCGATCTCATTTTTGAGACGTTTGGTAAGGCAGTTTTATCTAATATCAAACAACATCGCTCTGCTGACAAAGGAACTGTCAGCAGCCATGATGCTACGAGCCAGTCGGTGTGTGATAGACAGTGGTTGTATGTTGTATGGAAGCCACAATGCTAACTACAGACTGACGCATTGTGTTCACTGAATGATATTGGGGAACCTTAAGGGCTGATCCAGAATCCTGGCCCACGTCTTTTGCAATAAGCGTCTATTATTCATTGTCAATGAGCGCTGTATGTCGACTCTGAAGTGCATTTCTAGGCGTCGTAGTGTGTCGGTAAGCCCATAGAGGTTAACACCCTACCGTTACAAATTCCAACCTATGGGCATCGACTTGACGGTGTTGAGTTTACTTCCTGATGCCGTTCTGTATGTGGTAATGCTGGACATCGCCTCTGTCACGCCATGGGCTCCACGGACCATGGGCGTCACTTCGTTGACGTACACAGTGCAACGGTAAGCTCTGTCGCTAAACTGGAATCCTCTTAATCATTGGTGCAGGCCCCACAGAAAAGGTTCCGAGGCCAAAGCATAAAGGACCATAGATGAACCATAGCCCTGGCACACAACACGGCTGTTGTGGAGGGTTCCCGTCAGGAGGCCATTGGCGAATACCTGTGACGGCGCCCCGCGTAGGAGGAGCATAATGCGTAGAACTGCAGTGACGTAGGTGTGGTCGGCACGATGGAACACTTGACAAAATTCCTGTGAGACCAGCATGGGAGGCGCTGGATCTGTGCTAGAGAGGATAACTCCCTATATTTACACAAAGAAGACTTGATATTTTGTGGACCTCCTAGGGAGGTTTAGACTTCGTAGATGTCGTGGCAGATTGAGCATTGTATATCACTGTCACTATGAAACAAGGTCGATAGACTTATTTTCGGTTCCCACCTTTAGATTTGCGTATTGGCACTATCAGATCTCTGAAGAAAACCTTAGGTGGGCACTTGTCGAGAGATGGTACATCTCTACAAACCTGAGTCCAACATGGTATCGACAGCCGTTGGAAAGTGCTGTACAACTACAATCGTTGCCTATCGGATCCCAGCGATTTTCTAGCTACTCCTTCACAGGATAATTCCGCTCTGCAGCGTAGAGGTGCAGGTAATGCTCATCGAAGACTCCAACAGTTTACAATTCCACCTCTACGAGTCAGCCATCATCAGCAACCAAGGTATGTGCTTTTTACGCTCCAAGTTAACGTGGCTCATCGATGGTCATTCCTGAGCTCATGACGTTTACGTGGAATTATGTAGCTGAAGGCTCACCAGGGCGACGATCTTAGGTTTGGCGTGACTGATCAGCATCTGGTGATCTGGTGAGGATGGAATTGTGACACATTCTCTTAGGATGGTATGATAAAAGTCGACCATGTGTCATGTGGCTGCATTCCTGGCGTACATCATCAGTTACTCTGGAGAGCAGGCTTGATCCAGGCTTGATCCAGTAATCCAATCTGAAGAGGGTGCACCGGCCGACAGCTTGGTGCCACGTGATCCCCACTGCAACCCTGCAGACTTTTGAGATGAGATGGTCGGTGTTCATCTTCCAGGGAATTCGAGTTCTCCATATGTGGAAGGTACAGAGAGCAATAGCACATGTGTATGCCAGATCGTCTGTGAACGCTGTAGGCCATACTTCCATGCACCTATCGCCGCTATTAGGATACATGTGACATAAAACCGATTTATCCTGCTTGACGAGCTACTGGTAACGTGGGTGAGTCTGAGGGATTACCATGTGTATGTTGCCACATGTCGACCAGATGGAGATCTCATTTAAGGATCTCGAATTCCGGCAAAGGTTAACGGTGTAGCAGCTGGTTGGTAGGCATCTGCATAACGCTGGAGTTGCCAACTATCATCAAGTTATCCAGTTCCACAGCCAGAAGGAGCATAAGTATTAAGAAGCTACATGGCATTGACAGTAATGGCAATAGCCTTCTCGTTCAGGAGGTATTGCATATCGGTGACCATCAGACCCTCACAGAGGCGGATGGAAATCTTACTGTGTCTGGGGAACGCATTAGAGACACAAGTTATATATCCAAAGTAGTCAAGAAAGCTTGCTACATGGTCTTCTTGTAAGAAGATAACATTGATATCTGCTGCAGTGAACATTTGTCAGAGCAAGGACAGCTTACGTTGCGTCCAGTTTGCATTGATGTTAATGGTGGATAGACGGAAGGTCTGCTGTCTAGACCCACTGGCTGGAGGTGTCGTCATAGAGGATAAGTGGGTGAGAGAAAGTTCCTCAACGTCGAGCCCAGTTAACGGGGTGGCACATAGGATGCCACTGCTCTCAACATTCCCCATCGCCACATCATTCGACACATCAGTGTCATCAGCCCACGGGAAAAGAGCTGGTGTGAGTTTGAAGGATGACTCGCCATTCCATTCTTCACCGACTGCTGCGACATTGGCCAGCACTGCAGGTCTGACGTTCTAGTCATCTGTCTCGGAAGTAATGGGATATCAGTGTCATGACCTTGATCCGAATCGGCCGTCTAGTATTTTCGTTCGGCGTATCTTCCAGATGACGATATGCATCGTCGTCCTCTTTGAGGACAAACGTGCAGAGGAGGCCTTCGTCAGAGGGAGCCCACTCCCCTGTCTTGTGGCCTCGAGGTGAGCATTGCTTACGGACTTGGGCGTCTATATCGGTGTGCGGTGGGGGTTACATTAGTACATTAGTAGCTCGCTATCCCTAACGAAGGCCAGTCTTGGCATGACCCTAGCGTCCATGTCCAGCTACTCCTTGAATGCAACCACCGGTGGGAGCTGATAGTCTTTAGACACCGAACGAGGTGGCGCAGTGGTTAGCACGCTGGACTCGCATTCGGGAGGACGACGGTTCAATCCTGCTTGTTGATATCCTGATTTAGGTTTCCCGTGATTTCCCTAAATCGCCTCAGGCAAGTGCCAGGATGGTTCCTTTGAAAGGGCTCGGCCGATTTCCTTCCCTAATCTGATGAGACCGATGACCTCGCTGTTTGGTCTCTTCCCCAAACAACCCAACCCAACCCTTATCGCAGTAGGCGTCATCAGGGTCGTCGAAAGCTCTGGTGCTGTGGCGTCGTGCCCTCTTGCGACTACTGTTTCCTTCAGTATATCATCCCTTTCGCTGTCCATCAAGGACAGTGTGCGAGACTTGACATTGTGGAAGTAGAGAATAGTAGTCTCCAAAGTCACAAAAATATCCTGTGTTGAAGGCCTCATAAGACGACGCTGAAGGCATGCCGACCTACCATGCCGTCTGCTCTGCAGCCGAACATGTTTTAGGTTGGCCGTCATACATGATGATGATATGATATCTTACCTATGTTCAGGTAGGGTGGGGCTTCTTTCGAGAGGGTGATTTTTCTCTGGTGCACCCCATTGCAGACTTTGTATATTTCGAAAATTTGTCATTTTTCCGGCATGTGGCTAATCACATTGCCGTACTGTCGAAAACCACATGAAAAGGAAGCTCAAATACTCGCAGCATCTGTGGGCCAAGTCCCGTGTGAGTCACTTCTACAATGTGACTGTTGCAGTTTTTGAACTTTGGGTCTCAGAGCCTTTATTGACCACGTCAGTACACGCTCCCACAGATATCATCCTTACATAAACGATACTGGCTGTGATTAGAAATGTATTCCGACAGTAAACAATGGATCCTTTCTGAGTTGGTCTCTAAGGTAGTGTTCAGCACTGTAAGCACAAGATCCGAGGTGGTCAGGAATAAAGTGATCTTCATCGTGTCCTGCCCATAGGAATGTGCCACGACGTACTGAACGTAAGAACAAAACTAACCCATGGGCGACGTGGATGTAAACGCAGACAACTCGCGCACAACCTCTGTCGGGACAAAGCAGACGTCTTCCCCCTGCTACTTCTGAAAGCAGGCTGAACCACACAAGAACGCTTCCTGTCTAAAAAGAGACATTAATTTAGATAAATAAATGTCGTGTGACGAGGGCCTCCCGTCGGGTAGACCGCTCGCCTGGTGCAAGTCTTTCGAGTTGACGCCATTTCGGCGACTTGCGCGTCGATGAGGATGAAATGATGATGATTAGGACAACAACACAACACCCAGTCCCTTAGCGGAGAAAATCTCCGGCCCAGCCAGGAATCGAACCCGGGCCCTTACGATTGACAGTCCGTCGCGCTGACCACTCAGCTACCGGGGGCAGACCTTAATTTAGATTATTAACCACGTTCGGCAAACTTCAAATTCGTAATTCTCAAGATTTTTTGATGGTCGCATGTACAAGCTTCGTGACTTAGATATTTACGTTCTAAACAGCACGTACCATAAATGTAGAAAAAAGGAATTACAAAATCCGATTGCCATATGTTCTTCTTGAAAATTTTTAGATGGCACCGTTTTGAAATAGTTTATTAAAGTACATTTGGTTACTGCCTGTTTGGTTAATCTGTATGCAAAAGTCTTGAAACGAGACACGTACAGCAAGTCGTGTCTCCTTGCTAGACGCTGGGTGACCTTGTTAACACTGTACTAGAAATGTACAGCATTACACTTTCATGCAGGGCACGCAGCACAGTGGCAGAAGACCCCAGCTAAGCGCGGAGGTCGGCTCTCGCCCCTGGAGCCGGGCCAGCGCATTGTCTCGAGTCAGGGCGGCCGTGGCGGCAGCGGCAGCAGCAGGGACCCGCCATAACACTTGCGGGCGATGGTCGCGGCTAAACACTGCCGTCACTCACAGATTTGGCGCCGTCCGCCGCTCCGTCGCAGCCTCCACCTTATTTGCAACTAAATTGCCTGTACGGCGCTGCCGACATTCTTCCGCATAATTCCTCGCTTTCGTCCTTCTTGCTCCGCAAAGATAGCTATTCGGTTCTACAGCCGCTGTCGCATATACTGAGCTATTCGTGTGCTTTTATTTCGCCGGATGGTTAAAGGACGATGGAGGGACCCATTGATGGTTCTACGAGTAGCTAGCACGAAATACCCTGCCCAAGTCGGAATTACCCTGTTACTGGGCTGTTCTCGTGCGGCAACATGGTATGGAAATTATGAACATCCTTACAACGGTCTTCACTCGCATATAAATGATATTTACAAAGAGATCGTACGAACATTCCTTACCAGATTCATTCACATTGACAGGGTATTTAGGGCACGACTAGAGTTTCAATATACACTGGCGGAAAAAAATCCCACCTCCAAGAAGTACGGCATAAACGAAACTTGGTAGGCCTGTTATTACATCTTAAAGGTGATGTCTTCTCAAATTTCGCGCCAGTCAAATGAGAGTGACGTTAGTAGCGCCGCTATGAGGACGCAAATCAGGTCTGTTTTAAATACACGCTGTAACGGTCGTAAGCGTTAGTTACCTCTGAGATTGGACGTGGTGAGTTGATGTTAATCAAGAATGCCATTCAGCCGACAAAGATGCCACTATCAACTCCACACGGAGCTTGTACGGGGTCGCGTAAGAGGGCTACAAGAAGCTAGATGTCCCTACTGGACTGCAAAGAGATTTGGTAGGAATGTTGTTGTTGTTGTTGTGGTCTTCAGTCCAGAGACTGGTTTGATGCAGCTCTCCATGCTACTCTATCCTGTGGAAGCTTCTTCATCTCCCAGTACCTATTGCAACCGACATCCTTCTGAATCTGCTTAGTGTATTCATCTCTTGGTCTCCCACTACGATTTTTACCCCCCACGCTGCCCTCCATTGCTAAATTGGTGATCCCTTGATGCCTCAGAACATGTCCTACCAACCGGTCCCTTCTTCTAATCAACAAACTCCTCTTCTCCCTAATTCTATTCAATACCTCCTCATTAGTTATGTGATCTACCCATCTAATCTTCAGAATTCTTCTGTAGCACTACATTTCGAAAGCTTCTATTCTCTTCTTGTCCAAACTATTTATCATCCACGTTTCACTTCCATACATGGCCACACTCCATACAGATACTTTCATAAACGACTTCCTGTCACTTAGGAATGTAGCGACTGTATATGACTGCAGGCGGTGATGCTTATGAGAGTGTACTGTCGTAAGAAGACCGGGCTCCAAAGAGTTAAGTAGCTCTACTGAGAGGGAAGAGCATCGTGTTCGCTGTATGACTCTGGAGCGTCATAATGCCTCTGCAGCAGCAATTTGAGCAGCGGTTGTCACAGTGAGACCATGAAGTGTTAAAATCAGGTACTTCAAGGAAAGCTCCGAGCCAGACTCCCTGTCGTAGCATTCCACCGATCCTAAACCAGCGCCATTTGCAACTTCAGTGGTGTCAAGTGAGAGCTCATTGGAAGGCAGGCTGGGGATCTATTGGGTTATCTGATGAATCTTGGTTTTGGCTCGGTGCCAGTGAAGGCCATGTATTGGATAGGAGGAAGGCAATTGACGGCTTGCAATCAACCCGTCTGCGGACTGGACACACTGGACCTACATCTGGAGTTATGGTGAGGGATTTGATTTGCTACGACAGCAGGAGCACTCTCGAGGTTATCCCACGCATCTTGGCTGTAAGTTTGTACGTAAATCTTTTGATTCGACTTCTTGTGCTGTTTTTCATTAACAGTATTCAAGGGGTGTTTTCCAACAGGATAACGCTCACCCATGTACCGCTGTTGTAACCCAGAATGCTCTAGAGAGTCTCGAGACGTTGACCTCGTCTTCTGGATAATCAGATCTGTCTCCAGTAGAGCAATTAGGGCACATTATCGGACGACAACTTCAGCCACATCTACAAACAGCATTTACCTTACCTGTACTGAGCGACCAAGTGCAACAGGCTTGAAACTCCATCACACAAACTGACATCCGTCTTCTGTACAAAAAAATCAATACTTGTACATCTGTATGCTTGCACTCAACATTTTGGCAGTTACAGTGCCATTAATCTACCAGCATTTCATACTTGCAATAGCTTATTTCGCTCACACATTAACCTGTGATCTTGCAATGAGAATCCCTGAAATAAATTACCCAGACAAGTGTGTTCCCAAAGTTTCGTAACTCTTCATTGGTAATTCTTTGGTGTTGCGATTTTTTCCGTCAGTATACATATACAGAATGACACAACTGTCAATCTATTTCGAAAACAATTTAGTTTAAAAATTTTGCGTGTGCTTATATACTTCGTATGGTCGAAGAGTAGGCGAATCCGCGGCCTTAGTTTTATAAGTGCAAGGTATCTGCATCGAATCCCGTAGCCGGTAAGAAGGTGGGAGAAGAACTTTGTAAAAGGACTAATAATCTGCGCTTACATACTAGCTTGATAGGTTCCATACAAGACAGAATAAAAATTCTATCAATCGTACACCGTCAATGGTCTAGAGCGACATTCGGCGATGTGCTTCGATATGCGAGGCACGCCTCTAAATTGTGTTATGACTGAGAAACGTTTATGAATGTAAAGTTTGTTTCACAATTGACACACTGTAAAACCGAGCTCATGCAAAATTTCAATGATCATTACTTGTGCTGTATGTAGCAATAATTACTATTTTCCATCACCCTGATTCGTGTAGTGCTCCAACGTTGTACGTTATACTTGTCACAAACGTAGATACAATAATTTAAATAAAATTTCTATCCCTTTCAGACCCAAGTTACATTTTATGTGTCTTTTTTTTAAATTCGAGCAATGTAAAAACAATTCATAAATTTATTAGGAAAATGAAAATAAATTTATTTTCAGAAATTACTAGAAATTTTGCAACCACTCATTTGTGTGTGTTGCGCTTTTGCTACAAATTTTTTACGATGTACAAAATCTATGACTTGTTTTTATTCTAATTTCAGTATGTGACCTAAGCGAAAACACTTGGTGTCTTTTGATAATTCCAGGTTCACATAAAAATTATTACGTTTTGTTCTTGCACACTATTCGGCGCGTATTTTTGTAGCAATGTCTTGCAAAATTGATCAAATTTGTCTAACCTCTTATCAGAGCATGGTGAACGTTATGGTATATATCTTTTGGTTTCAGTGGTAATTAAATGTTCTTCTCTTTCTGTTGCATCATAATCATCAGTCCCTGTATGGGCTTCCACCTGTGCTGTGACCGTCTTGGTTGGAAAAAGATCATATATGTCCTTTTTTAGAAGTTTATTAGCTTTACTATAATATCTGTACTGAATTCACAAGTGCCACATGCATCAGATATAAATTCATTTCCAGGGTCCACCTCTTCGTTTTTATGTGTATACGATATGGTGCTGATCACACACATCAAATTCTTCCACTGATTGTACTCGCATACAGTTGGTGTGCACACTGAAAAATTTCTTGATTTCCTGTAAACTTGTTGTCAGTTGTTGTCCTGTTAAAGTCACATACTAAACGTCTGTACAGGCTGGAGCTTCTTGGAACAATAATTTAGGAAGTAAGATGCTGGACTTGTAATTCCGATAACAATCTGAAACAAATGAAATGAAACTTTTCCTGGAAAACATTGTGCACACATAAAATCTCTGCTTTAATATAAGTGAACGGAAGGTATACAGCTCTGTCCGATCTTCAGAAGGTAGTAACAGCTAAGCAAAGGCTCATTTTCCCAAATGTGTAGTCGACTAGATACTTCACAATTTCCTGCTGCAGCTGTCGCCAGAACAAGTGTGGTTTGGTCCTCTTGCTGTTGCTTATGATGTTTTTTTTTTTTTTGTTTCATTTTCTCCAGGTTTTCATTTTTAATGTTGTTGCAATTCATCTTCATTGTACTGGGATGTGGATGCTTCTACAAAGTCTTCACCTGAGAACGGCGGCCCAAGCAAAATTTTCCAGCAGTTTCCGTCATTTCTCTTTGCAGTTGGGAGCCAAGTAGAGTCATAAGCATTATCATCACTGCTTAAATGAACTGTATCTGACAGGTTTTGGAAAGCAGTGATCACAGAATCTCTCAAAGATGCTGAAATTGCACCAGAAATTTAATTTTCTTTTTCGATTAATAATAAATATTTGACGGGGTGATATCGTGGTAATTATTTGATCGTCGTGGTAATTATTTGATGCAATGGAATTTTGCATTTGTCGTTAAGCGATTTTTCCGACTTTCAGCCAGCTCGTAGTAAACATAGATCTGGAAACCTTCGGTTTCCCTGGTACGGCGTGTTACGACTGAGGCCCTGAGAATCAATTCTGCAGATACTCTCCACAATGCAAATCTCTATGATACTCCAGCCGAGAAAGAAACTCAAAAGTATATTTATGTATAGGGGATCCGGAAAAAAATTGCTGGTACTTGGCTGCTAAAGGATTAAAAATAACTAAAAGTATTATAGTGGAATTCCATTATCGTTCTGGTAAGATTTCAGACCGGCACACAGTGCTTGCAACTAGATTTACGCCAAAATTAACTCAAATTTTGTGACAATCGAGACCATCAAATACAGCTATGACAATATTAATTTGGTTCAGTTTATTATTTATTTATTTTTTATGTCTGTGTTATACTGTTTTTTGAACTGTGAGATGGAAAAAATAATTTGGGCCATGTATAAATAAGATCCAACAGCTAGCTGTAGAGTTTAGTTATCACCTCTAAATAATGAAACTATGGACATCAATTTTTGTTTATCTACAGGTAAATAAATGTCTGCTGTCTTAGTACTTACTGAAATTTCCACGCCCTACCGTAGCAAAATCCTTGAGGAACCGAAACAAGAACAGCACAGCTCTTTTATAAAGTGGGGTACACCTTTACAATTCAAATTCATTTTTGTTCTGCACTCAAGGAATAATTAGAAACGTTAATTGCTTTAGTAAGATTGTCGTATAGTTCGCACTTTGCAATCGGCCAGACGTGTGACCAAAGCAAATTTGACCATGGCCTTATAATAGATGCCTGATACATGGCGTGAGTGTAGTTGCATCTCATATTAGTTGGCATTTGACTGTTTAATGTAGCACGTTAGTACTACAGCTCGAATAAAAGAACTTCGTAATCGGCAGCTTGCAATGGCGTATGGAAGTGGGGATGGGAGTTCTGTAGCTAGGCGCATAGAAAAGTAAGGATGATGGTTGCAGAAAAATAATTAACACGTATGTCCTGTTCCATACGACATTACTGAAATTGCTAGTCAAATTTTGATCCTTTAGACAGCCACTAAACTAGCCCTTCTATTTATATGAATGATGAATTCACACTTAATCAAAATTTTAATACAAATGATCATTTCTATATCCTTTCCCCAATTACTCCTTACCTATTTGCTAACTGCCGTGTGCGTTTAGTTCTCTATATTTCTCAGGGAAATGAGGCTTCATAGGGAATATGCTTCTTGCAGTTAATAATCTCAACGGTAGAGGAAGATCGAGTAGCATCGGAGAGCGGACTGTATCCTGCAGGATCTGTTTCAATACCCTACCGCTAGTGAGAGCACCTGTCGCACGACTTCACTGTGGACTATGTTGGGAACGAGACCACTCACGCAATTCTGAATTAAAACAACAATGCGTTTCAGTGTGGGGACAAGCCATCCGTTCTTAGTAAGTTTTCCGGTGCACAAACCTAAGACTGAAAGGTTTTGCTTTTGTTGGCATGTAAGTATATTCCACTTTTATGGTATCCATAGATGCAACGAGCCTTACTCTCTACAAAAAATGGTTCAAATGGCTCTGAGCACTATGGGACTTAACATCTTAGGTCATCAGTCCCCTAGAACTACTTAAACCTAACCAACCTAAGGACATAAGACACATCCATGCCCGAGGCAGGATTCGAACCTGGGACCGTAGCAGTCCCGCGGTTTCAGACTGAAGCGTCTAGAACCGCTCGGCCACCGCGGCCGGCTTTACTCTCTACATTTTGCTATACTGTAGACTGTGACAATGTGTAGCCCAAGTAAAGACAATAGGAATGTCACGCTGTCACAGCAGTACATTCGACTTGTACCAGGGAGCACAGAAATTTCGGGTTATATCGAACAAATAGACAGCATAAACGCTTAATTTTTCCGATGGAGAGATCAGAATATAAACAGAATGAAAATAAATTAAGGAAGCCGTAGAAAAAGACAGACGTCTTGAAATGTCAATCAAGAAAGCCAGTGAGAAATTTTCAGTTTCTAGAAATACATTAGGTGGTAGATTTAAGGTTTTACGCGAAATTACAGAGGCAGTCATGAAACATGTTTAGAAAGTAATGTTTTTCCGAAAGCATTCAGTGATAAGCAGGAAACAGTATTTTACGATCATGTTCAAAATTTTGATTACCAGTTTATGTCTTTCAGTAAAGATGAGTTTTTAAATATAATGTGCCAGCACGAAGAACAATTGAAAAAATGATCTGTTCCATAAGACGAAATTGCAAGCTGATAGTGACTTTTACCACGGTTTTTGAAAAGACGGGAAGACTTAATTGAGTTGAATTCACGAGTTTGCAAGGAGCAGCAGGTTTCATCATGGAAAAAGCTGAAAGATTCTTTCACAAATTTGGTGAGCTAATGGACAAGTTCAAGTTTATAATCATTTACATACAATAAAAACTTTGTTCTAACAAACATAATTTTTGTACACTTTAAAATTTGATTTTCGATATAATACTCCAAACACATAACCAACCAAACTGCACTGAATGGCAAGAATTTTTAAAAATCAACTAATGTATGTTCGTATGACATGGAGATTTATTATTCTGAAAAATTGTTTATCATAGTATTGTTTAGCGTGGAGGATGTTGCAGTAAACTATCCAAAAATTTATGATTATTATGTGGAAGTTTACGTGTCCCATACCACCCGACCTTCCCCTGTGTGTTATGTAAGTTGAAGGTGAAAGGAAGGAGAAAGGAAAGGAAAGGGAAGGAACTAATAATACCAGTATCAGCTGTTACGGGACTTCACGCGTGATAACGGCGACGAGTGAAAATAAGTGCCGACCCGGACTTCTTTTGCTAAGTTCCTGCCGGTCGGGGTGACCGAGCGGTTCTAGCCACTACAGTCTGGAAACGCGCGACCGCTACGGTCGCAGGTTCGAATCCTGACTCGGGCATGGATGTGTGTGATGTCCTTACGTTGGTTAGGTTTCAGTAGTTCTAAGTTCTAGGGGACTGATAACCTCATAAGTTAAGTCCCATAGTGCTCAGAGCCATTTTTTTACTAAGTTCCTCGCAATCTTGAACATACATAAGATTGTAAGTCGGCTGTTTTGGTTTTTTATATTGGTAACGACACATAGCGCTCTGTATGAAAATCACTGGCTGTGCTGTGTGCAGTCTGTGACTAGTTTGCCTTGTTGTGTGACTTTTGAAGATTTTGTTCCATTGTGTCTAACTTTTGAAGATTTTTTTCCATTGTGTCTAACTTTTGAATCTTTTGCTGTGTTTGTCCCATTTGTTGTATTAATTGTAATAACAATGCACTGGTGTCTGAAACACGTTCCTCAGTGCTTTTCGGCAGTGAATTTGCACCGGCACCATTCAAATTTTGACAGGTAGAAAATGTGTCTTGACTAATTTGAGAAAACGGTGAGGACCCAAAACTTGAATCTACAGTATTTGCGAGATTGTGTCCTGTCCTTTCGGATTCCCGAGGCAAGCTGTTGCCAACCGATCGATCGATAATGCTTCCCTGTTCACTAATTGTTTCACTGCCTAACCATTATTTGCAGCCTGCTCCATTTCACTATGCACAATTACCAAATTAACTACTTTGAACATTAGTTAATTCATTACATGGTGGCGCTAACACACTGCTTTCGTCTTCAATGTCATGTCTCAGTTTACTTTGGAGCCTAGTATTACGTTTTTCACACGCCATTATTGTCACAATATTTCACACGATAACACAGAAAAGCACAATTTGAAGAGCAAAATAAGAAAACACATTAACATAGCATTGAAAATAATATCTCGTTAATTGCAAGCGCATCTGCAAAATACTTGGTGCAAATCTACATGCATGCCACAACAACAATGAAAGACTGCAACTACAAAGGAGATTCTCTCTACAATTATGCGGTAGCAATAAACAATAGCTACACTAATTACACAAACTACAAGAAAAAAATCAGATTCCAGTGAGGTATCCTCGGCTAAGGGTCGACATATGAAACGTCCCCTTAGAACAATTATACACGACTGTGATAAAACTGACACACAATATTTTTAGCGCAACGCAATCTGACTTTCAACAATCCCTACAAAAGAATGGCCCTGACTAACATTAACCTATACCTTTCACAAATCACTTACCTCACAAAGATCTTCGTTACTCAAGCTACTGCAATACAGCGAGCGCCACTACTGCCAGCTAAATAAAAGATTCAAACTACTGAAGGCACTAACTACTGATAGGCTTAGTTAGCAAATGAAAGATTTTGATAGACAACAAACAATGTATTTACCTTAATAGTGTTGAAAAGTCATAATATACATAGCAGTTCATGACATCCAGTCTTACAAATTTCAAAACTCCGCCATCTCTCTCCCTACATCCACCACTGCTGGCGGCTCACCTCCAACAGCACAGCGCTACGCGCTGTTAACATCCAACTGCCCAACACTACAATGGCAGACAACAACTCAAACTAGCCATAGACTGCACACAGCACAGCTAGTGACTTTCATACAGAGCGCTATGTGGCGTTACCAATATAAAAAACCTAAACAGCCTACTTACAAGATTAAGTAAAAAAGGATAAGATAATGCCACCGCCGCTTGTGCCCTAAACCGAAGAAGAAGTCACACACCACAAAAAAAGAAAGAAAAATCCTTCGCCACTCAACACTACAGGCGTTTCCTCTGTCAGTAAAGAACACAATAACGTCTACCAGAAACAGGGAAGGAGGTTACAAGGAAGGTCTACTTTTAAAAACAATCAATATTCAGCGCACCAGCACGTAGTCGCAAAGAATGGCAATCGACACCAGCGGGAGAAATCCCGCATGCCGGCGACGCATCAGCAGATCATCGGTGTACATATGTAAGTAGGCTGTTTAGATTTTTATATTGGCAATGCCAAGTAGCGCTCTGTATGAAAATCACTGGCTGTGCTGTGTGCAGTGTGTGGCTAGTTTGCATTGTTGTCTGCCATTGTAGTGTTAGGCAGCGGCAGCTGGATGTGAACAGCGCGTAGCGTTGCACAGTTAGAGGTGAGCCGCCAGCAGTGGTGGATGTGAGGAGAGAGATGGCGGAGTTTTGAAATTACATATATTATGACTTGTGATGATATTAAGGTAAATACATTGTTTGTTCTCTATTAGAATCTTTCATTTGCTAACTATCCCTATCAGTAGTTAGTGCCTTCAGTAGTTTGAGTCTTTTATTTAGCTGGCAGTAGTGGTGCTCGCTGTACTGCAGTAGTTCGAGTAATGAAGATTTTTGTGAGGTAAGTGATTTTTGACAGGTGTAGTTTAATGTTACTCTGGGCCATTCTTTTGGGGGGATCTTTGATAGTCAGATTGCGTTGCGCTAAAAAAATTGTGTGTCACTTTAGAGAATGTTTGAGTACGTTCAGTTTTGCTCAGCTGTTTGAAAAGCAAATAGTGTAAGAGGTTTATCAGCACAGTCGTGTATAAATTGTTCTAAGGGGACGTTTCATTTGTCGACCCTTAGCCTAGGATACCTCACTGGAATCTTCTGATTTTTTGTTGTAGTTTGTGTATTTAGTGTAGCTTTTGTTTATTGCTAGCGCGTAATTGTAGAGAGAATCTCCTTTGTAGTTGTAGCCTTTCATTGTTGTACAGTAAAACAGTTGTGGCATGCATATAGATTTGCACCAAGTATTTCGCAGCTACGCTTGCAATTAACTAGATATTATTTTCAGTGCTATGTTAATGTGTTCTCCTATTTTTGCACTTCAAATTGTGCTTTTCTGTGTTATCGTGTGAAATATTGTGACAATAATGGCGTGTGAAAAACGTAACACTAGGCTGCAAACTAAACTGAGAAATAATAGTGACGACGAGCGTAGCTTATCAGCGCCGCCGAGTAATGAATTTACTAATGTTCAAAGTAGTAATTCGGTAACTGTGCACAGGGAAATGGAGCGGGCGTCAAATAATGGTGTAGACAGTGAAAAAGGTAGTGAACAGGGAAGCATTATCGATCGATCGGTCGGCAACAGCTCTCCTCAGGAATCGGGAATGACAGAACACAATGTTGCAAATACTGTAGACTCAGGTTTTGGGTTCTCACCGTTTTTTCAAATGAGTCAAGACACATTTTCCGCTTGTCAAAATGTGAATGTTGCCGGTGCAAATTCACTGCCGAAAAGCACTGAGGAACATGTTTCAGACACCAATGCATTGTTATTACAATTAATAGAACAAATGGGACAAACACAGCAAAAGCTTCAAAAGTTAGACACAATGGAACAAAATCAGAGACAAACACAGCAACAGTTAGACACAATGGAACAAAATCAGAGACAAACACAGCAACAGTTAGACACAATGGAACAAAATCTTCAAAAGTTAGACACAATGGAACAAAAGCTTCATAAGTTAGATTCAGTGGAACATAAGCTTGAACAAACACATGATGATTTAACTACTGAGTTACATAACATTGAATCGAAATGTCAAAAAGTCTGTAATGATGTAAAAACACAAATTTGTGAGCATTTTCAACCTATTTTTTCGCGGCATGAAAATGCATTACAGAATCACGAAGCAGCCATAAAAGAACTCCAAACTATTGTTCATGAAAATCATGAGACCTTGTGGGCTAAAATTGACTCAGTTGCATCTACCGATTCGGTTACGCAACTTGCAAAAACTCAGGAAAACTTAAAGGACACAGTAGAAAGACACATGGAGGAAATTAGTTCTTTATCAGAGAAAGTAGTTGAACTTTCGGATCAGCTAAATAATTTATCTACGAAGGTAGATGATAATCTGAATGACGCAAAACCGGTAGTCTTTAATGACACAGAAGAGAGCGAACAAATTAGGAAACTGAAACAAAATCTGAATCAAATTGATACGCAACATCAAAGAGAAATCCGGGAAGTACAAGATCAGCTGACACAGGTAATACAAGAATTGCGTATTTCAGAGGACACTCGCGCTCCAATACAGGAAGAGGGACTTAGAAATACGGAACAGCCACAAATTAATAACTCAGGGCACTTCGGAAATTATGAAAGAAATTGGCAAGGTACACCGAATTTTGAGATGTAACCGCCGAATCGACGTAACAATGACCGACATGCGACTCGCCGACATGATGATTTTGAGTATAAGCTGTTCATTACTACACGTAAATTCAAAACTTTTAAGAACTCTGCCAACGACATTCATCCACAAGCGTGGCTCCATCAATTCTCTCATTGTTTTCCTCCCAACTGGTCATTGGAGCACAGGTTAGAATTTATGTGTGGCTACTTGGAGAATGAAGCAGCTGTAAGAATGCGATCGGTCATTCACGATTGTCACAGTGAAGGAGAATTTTACCATGCGTTCCTCTCAGCATATTGGTATCAAGCTACACAAGACCGAGTAAAACATAGCATCATGATGATGAAACACTTTGAACAATCTGAATTTTCCAGTCTTGTCAAATATTTTGAAGACATGTTGCACAAGAATCAGTACCTGTCAAACCCATACAGCCCCTCAGAACTCATCCGCATTTGCTTAATCAAATTACCTGAACATTTACGGCATATTATTTTGGCAGGACGTTGCAAAGACGACATTGAAGCTTTTCAGGGACTCTTACAAGAATTAGAAATTGACACAGACAGTCACGGGATGCGAAAACAAGAAAACAATCACTACAGGTCACATCCGTCACAATTCCATGACGACAGAAACAATAAATGGCCACAACAAGCCTATTCTTACAACGTAAGTCGTGACCAAAACAGACACCACCCATATGACAACCACTGGCAGAGTAATAGTTACAGGGAAAGATCACCTTTCCGCGGTAATGACTATCACAGAGACAATCAGAGAAACAGACAATATGGGAACCAAAACAATTATTATCAAGGGAGACAGAATAACTTTAGACGCAACGGTCCAGCACGCAGTTACGACTCGGGGAGAAATTCTCCACCACGTGACAGACAAGAAAGAAACTATGTAAACTACCGACAAAACGACAGACGTGAATTTCATCAGAACTGGCGGGTTTCTAACAGAGCTGGGCCCTCTGGGCAACATGAATTTGTGGAAGTTAGGCCTCCTAATCCCAGTAACGATGCGCGCCAACAAAGAAGCAGACAATGACTCGCACCGCAGGCAGCCGCGTGCGCCGGCTGGCTCCGGGAAAAATAACATTGACGCTAACCTTGAGCAATATTCCCGTATTCTTTACGGACGAATACCGCATGATAATTGCGTTGAAGTTGAAACTCTGCGTACTAGGAAGAGTAAAGGTTTACACCACATTTCACATGTAAAACCATTTATTGACAGATAATCTGCTTTTTAACTTAGTCTTTGCAATTTTCACTTCACGCTACTTGTACAATTTGTCACACTGAGAAACTGTTAACATGCAACAATGTTTGAAGTTAAATATCCAGTGAAGAACCAAGAGAACTTATTTAAACAGAAATTACGACTGCATTGTTGTTGCGAACAGTGTGTGTACATTCTTGCTTGTTAGTTGCACGATTACGTAATGACTATAAGGCTCACATACTTAGAACATTTACCAGTACTGCTAATGAGATTCTAATGCACCTTTTTGGTTTACTTGAAAATACATTCCGGATTTAAAGTACTTTCTGTGAGATACCAGATGAGACAATGGTTAGTTTATGTGACAGCTACACGATTTTATCACGACGCTACTAATGAGTGACAATTTACAATGTTGCTTTTGCGGTGTTTCTGTTTTATATCTGCAGAGTTTTTCTGAATTCTTCTGGAAAGTAAAACATGTTTTAGTAGTAACTTTTGTGGTGTAGCTACAATGAGACAGCCTTTTCCATGGCACAACAATACGTTACAGCACAGTAATTTCTTCATCACAACAATAAGCGTAATAACTAAGAAATCTATATGCAAAGCATTTCACTTTCGTTTATCATGAGGTAAGTACATTGACTTCTTCAGAACTTAGCTTTCGGAGGACGATAACTACGACACTTCCACAGAGATTAGCTTACAGCAAGACGCATATTTAGCGCTACAGGACACGTATTTGAGTGATTAATTTTGTACTTAAAACATTTATTTTTACAGATTTTTGAATTGCAAAGAAAGTTTTCCGTGATACATTTCATTCCATGCTGTAATCTGTAACACCTAAGGGTATAATTACATTAAACCTCAGGGGGGTGCACGCCTACTTTGTGAACCATGTGTTTGGCAAGCACAAGGAGCCCTAGCTAATATGGTATTTGCTTATACAATTTAACACATCGGTACCATATTTCTCTAACACATAAATTACACAGCTATCTGAACATTTAACAGAGAAACAAACATCTTTTTACTACGTCAGTGACACATGTTTACGCAATTACAGAGTTGGATTACTTCACACTTAAGAAATTGTATTTTGTCTGTACTTTTTGCACTGCTCATATTTTTTTGGAACCATTGTGATACTATGATAGCTTTGAATGATGTATTTGGTATGGGATCATGATTTTTAAAGAACGTTTGAGGTAGATGACACTTTTGACATGAGCAGAGAATTTTTTTAGATTTTGAAATTATTGGAGGAGGCTACGACGTTTTTGAGATTTGACTGAGGTGTTATGGTGTTATTTTTACGACGACGATGTGTATTATGCTGTTGAGGTATGTTTATGTCAATAAGATGATGCTACCATATATGAGGAATGTGATTACGTGTTTATATGTATATGAATAATGAAAGAAGTTAAGGACTCTTGACTTGTGAAAAAGGATGTTGGAAACCGAGAATCGTACTTTAAGAGTTATGAAATGTGTGTGTAAACGCGTGAATGTATCACAATGCCGGCGAAAATTTTTTTGGACACTGTTATATTCATAGGATTTTGTTTCTACACACTTGTGACATAAATTTTCGACCTGTGATATTTTCGACCTGTGAAATTTTCACATGAGACTGTCACTGTAGCGGAAACTGGTGTCGTAAATATTTCCGTAAGAAAGTTAAGTGACCACCTGCACGTAATGCGTCGTGGGCACACAGCTGTGTCCAACACCTGGAGAACAAGCCATTAGAGTGTGCCTTTCCGGAAGCACAGGTAAAAAAAAAAAAAAGAAAAAAGGCAGGCCTTTATCCTCGCCATTGACATTCCTTTAGAGAAAATATTGCAAATGCGACACCCTCATTACTTCTATTAACCTTGCTATTGACATTCCTTTGTAGAAAGCATCGCAAATATTACACGCTCATTACCTGAAAACATATGATTACTTGTACTTTGTGCTAATTACTGAAATGCTTATGAATTGATGGGAAATATTCGTACATCTGCACACCTGATTATGACAAGTGTCTTTCTACGAGAGTTGAGAGCTACTGACTTACGAAATGCCACATGACTATTGAATGATATTTTTATGCTTTGGTTTGCGTAATTGCTTATTTCATTTGATATCTGGTTTCCAGCTGTGTTGCAGCATTGCTTTTATAAAATAAAATGCATTTGCTAATGTGAACACTTTCTGTCAACAGATCTATTAAATAATTATTTTATGATCCACATTCTTTAAAAAAGGAGCACTTGGAAAGGAAAGAACAATAAGAAGGAACTAGTAACAGTAACACATAATTTTCTTTTCAAGTACATGGTAATATTTTTTTTACAATAAGTTGTTGTGGTGCACCACTTTAATTACATAGACATTAAGATGACCACTTTAATTACATCGACATTAAGATGTGAATAGACATTTCCCTTTTCTGCATTGTTGTTTTTACTGTAATATTTTTTTCGCTTGAGCTATGTCATGTTTAGGTATAAGTTACTGCTGTTTGCTAGGCATAGTGTTATTGAATTTGACTTTTGCTAATTTCTTAATGCTGCTTGCTTCGCAAATCTGCGTTTTTTTTCATTGCTGTTTATATTAACTGTTTTATGTGATGCAGCATTGCCTCGTCCCTTGGTATATATATCTGAGCTCAGTAGATTTAAGTTAGCTTAAGAGGGGTGGACTATATAAGAAACTAACTATGATGACTTGGAAGAAATGTATTGAGTGCTATATGAAAATGGTATGGGCAAAAAAAAAAAAAAGGATATTGTACAGTGGAGAAAAACTATTTTTGACAGAGCATGTGAACAGAATACAGAAAGCAGGCTTAGATAGGACTTTTGGGAATAATGAAGAACGAAGGGAGATCTCCATGCAAAATGCTGCAGTAAAACAAACCCTGTCCTTTCCTTTTGTGTTATCTCACTATGTGTTTGTGTACCCTTGTGTATTTGTTTTCTTCCTGTCTCTGTGTAGTTTCATAGAATTTTTTCTTCTTTTAATATTAAGCTACATTCACTATGATGAGGAATACTGTTATCCTCAAATATAATTGGCATTAATAATATGTTATTTACCTTGTAAATATGCTTAGACATTATTTATTCTGTTTTGTTTTAATGCTCATGTGTGAAGTGGATGTTTCAATCATTATTCTGATCTTTTATGTATTTACTTATGTCATAATTCCTGTAACACTGATGTATATGTTTATTTCTATTCTGTTGTACAGCCTGTACTACAAATGTTCTCTGTATTGTTATGTTCTTTAATGATGTATTTTGTACCTTTGTAATGGTATTCTTACGTCATAAAATTGTAATTGACACCAGTTCATCATATTATTAACTTGTAAGCATTCATTTCACTGCACACTTTTCTGTTGGTCATAGTATATGGACAATATGTGAGAAGTTGGGACTGTTAGTGTTTGCACGTGTGTTACTAATTCAGCAAGGGACTGGATAACAGCATTGCTGGTTCTAAGGACAATTCCAAAAACTTTGTGAGTGCACAAGTGGTGGTTATGGACTTGCTCTATTATCCGCAAGACTCTTCAATGGTGATTGTGCACCTGCACGGTCGCAGCAGATGGCTGCTGGCCATCTCTACAAGGACTACAGTGGGTCTGCATGTCTGGTGGCCCACCAATACCACAATCTCTACCAGGACTACAGTGGGTCTGCTCTGTGATGACCTACCTACCAATATTCGTCAGAACTACGAATGACTCTGCTGTGGGTTTGCTCTGTTGTGGCCCATTACCTGTCAGCATGTCAAGAGTCAGCACTGTCTTTCTGTTGGAAGGACAACACTACTTCTTCAAGACTGCATGGACATCCACTACTTCCGTGTGCATTGTCTTTTACTGCTCAGACTTTGATAAAAGAAACGGCAGTTTTACTGTGGTGAATGATCAGGACTGTCTTTATGGACTGTGAGAAAATTTTAGCTTTTGACCAACATTGTATTAATCAGTGTGTGCATTTGATATCTTTCTAACTGTAATTATGAAAAAATTTTTCAAATCTGTATTGGCCACTGGCCAAAAAAATTTGTAAAATTTTTTGTGGGGAGCATGGGGGCTATGTAAGTAGGCTGTTTATGTTTTCTTTATGTAAGTTTGCTGTTTATGTTTTCTTATTGGCAACGTTACGTAGCGCTCTGTATGAAAATCACTGGCTGTGCTGTGTGCAGTCTGTGGCTAGTTTGCATTGTTGTCTGCCATTGTAGTGTTAGGCAGCGGCAGCTGGATGTGAACAGCGCGTAGCGTTGCACAGTTAGAGGTGAGCCGCCAGCACTGGTGGATGTGAGGAGAGAGATGGCGGAGTTTTGAAATTACATATATTATGACTTGTGATGATATTAAGGTAAATACATTGTTTGTTCTCTATTAAAATCTTTCATTTCATAACTATCCCTATCAGTAGTTAGTGCCTTCAGTAGTTTGAATCTTCTATTTAGCTGGCAGTAGTGGCGCTCGCTGTATTGCAGTAGTTCCAGTAACGAAGATTTTTGTGAGGCAAGTGATTTCTGAAAGGTATAGTTTAATGTTACTTCTCCCAAGTGCTTATGAATAATCGTCGAGGGGTCGAATCTGTAAAGTGGATGGTCCAGCTGCGAGAGGGGTCACGCGGAAAGCAGTCGGAGAATGTTTGAGAAATATTGTTGGTACTTAGGATTCTTGGCAACTGCACAATGTCGGTCGTTAAGGTATTGCTGTCATCGTTGTCTTGCACGCCACACGTGGTACAGAATGGCGATGCCACCAGAACTATCCGGTGGAGAAGCGACTCGTGTACCTGTTTCCAATTAATCGTCACCTACCAGTTGGATTGGATATCGGTGGCAAGAGTAGAGGAGTGCACTGCCATTCACACGGCATTACACCGGTTGAGGCTATCTTTTCCTTCAGTAACTTTCGGCGGAAGCCGCGGTTGCAGCGAGGCAGACACTATCTTCGCCGCCTATAGACATGGAGCGATAAGTTCTGCGTGGATGTTGATATATTCAAGAAAGTAATAGCTCAAGTAGTAGAGGGGCGCTGGGATGTCTGACAGTGGTTACCGATGATGGTGCCACTAAAGCAGAAGTACTAAGTACAATTTTCCGTAATTCCTCCACGAAAAAAGACGATGTAAATATTCCAGAATTGAAACCAGAACAGCTGTTAGCATGAGTGACATAAAAGTAGACAACTTAGGTGTTGCGAAACAACTCAAATCACGTGAGAAAGGCAAGTCTTCCGGTCCAGATGGTATGCCAGTGAGGTTCCTTTCAGAGTATGCAGATACAATAGCTCCTTTCTTAGCAATTATATACAACCGCTCATTTGACGAAAGGTATGTTCCTAAGCACAGGTCACACCAATATTCAAGAAAGGAAATAGAAGTAACCCACTTAATTACAGACCCATATCACTGACCTCAATTTACAATAGTGTTTTTGAGCATATACTGTACTCGAACATCACCTTCAAGAAAATGACTTATTGATACATAACCAACAGGGATTCAGAAAATATCGTTCTTGTGCGACACAGCTAGCTCTTTATTCCCATGAAGTAATGAATGCTGCCGTCAAGGGATCTTAGATCGATACCATATTCCTAGATTTCCAGAAGGCTTTTGATATCGTTCCTCACAAGGGACTATTAATCAAATTGCGTGCATATGGAGTATCGTTTCAGTTGTGTGACTGGATTCGTGATTTCCTCTCAGAGAGGTCACAGTTCGTAGTGATAGACTGTAAATCATCGAGTAGAACAGAAGTGATATCTGGCGTTCCCCTTAGATTGTTTGTAGATGACGCTGTAATTTACCGTCTAGTAAAATCATCAGACGAACAATTACAATTACAAAATTATCTAGAGAGAATTTCTGTATGGTGCAAAAAGTGGAAATTGACACTAAATAAAGGAAAGTGCGATGTCATCCACATGGGTACTAAAAGAAATCCAATAAATTTTGGGTATACGATGAATCGCCCAAATCTAAGGGCTGTCAATTCGAGTAAATATCTAGGAATTACAATTACGAGCAAATTAAATTGGAAAGACTGGAAAGACCAAATAGATAATATTGTGGAGAAGGCGAAACAAAGACTACATCTACATCTACATCCATACTCCGCAAGCCACCTGACGGAAACTGCTTGCTAGGAAACTGCTACTTTGTGGTCTCCGCCAACGCCTCAACTGGATGACTTTTGGCGGCCACACTTTTTGCTGCATGGCCTACGCAGACGACGTTGTCCTCCTGCTACTCAACGGCAGCGATGTTCAAGCAGCACTAGAGTAGACAGAGTCCTACAGCTCTGCTTCAGGCAGCGTCATTAACATTCGATAATCTCGCGTGCTGTCCGTAGGACGTGAGCTGCCCGACAAATGCATCGCTTCCCGGCGGATCTACGACGTTATAAGATGTCTGGACGTTGATTTTTACGGCCATTGCAGCGATCTGTGCCTCTTAATAGTTGGCACCTACTGATACGGGAGGAGCTCCTTGACCACCGACTCCAAACCCTGGACACGATGCAACAAACCCGGATTGCTAACGTTTATGTCACGTCGCGAATCCCGCACATGGCCCAGGCTTTCCCATCCAGCCGTTAATGCCAGAAGCATGTTGGACGTGTTGAGTTCCTTTGCAGGTCAAGGCATGTTGTTAAAATCAGCTATGAGTACCTTCCCTCCCGAAGGGCAAAAGAGGTCTCAATATTTGTCATATCCAACATCGAGCAACAGTTCTCTCTGCAAGCGCACACTTCAAGATGCGGCGACGTACTCCGACGTGGCTCATCAACCTGTTGGTGAGGGCCTTGCCTCGACTCACATGTTGCCCTACATCTACATCTACATCTGCATCTACATGGTTACTATACAATTCACACTTAAGTGCCTGGCAGAGGGTTCATCGAACCACATTCATATTACTTCTCTACCATTCCACTCTCGAATGGCGCGTGGGAAAAAGAAACACCTAAATCTTTCCGTTCGAGCTCCGATTTCTCTTATTTTATTATGATCATCATTTCTCCATACGTAGGCGGGTGTCAGCAAGATATTTGCGCATTCGGAAGAGAAAGTTGGTGATTGAAATTTCGTAAATAGATCGCGCCGCAAAGAAAACCTCCTTTGTTTCAACGACTGCCACCCCAACTCGCGTACAATGTCAGTGACACTCTCACCCCTATTGCACGATAACATGAAACGAGCTGCCCTTCTTTAACCTTCTTCGATGTCCTCCGTCAATCCTACCTGGCAAGGATCCCACATCGCGCAGTAATATTCCAGCAGAGGACGGACAAGTGTAATGTAGGTTGTCTCTTCAGTGGGTTTGTCACATCTTTTAAGTGTTCTGCCAACAAAGAACAGGGCATTTTTGCGGTACCGATCGTTGTACCGGGATGGGCGGCGTAAGAAGACCATTGTACAGCATCCTAAATGTCGTGCCCCCTAGCAGGGGCTCGAAAGCGTGATCTCCTGCTGACTGGGCAGTTGCGGTAACAAATGCGCCGGACACAGCGTTTTTCGCAAATGCACAGGTTATCTCGGCACCTTCTCCGGCTGACCCACACTCCCACCAAGAGCCAACTATTCGCAGTCGGCGTCCATGTTCTCTATGCTCAGAAATTTTACATCGAACGTATATGTGCAATCCGCACTGAAGGTTGCACATTCATTGCCCATCGTTGAAAGACAGTTATATAAATACTTGGTATCTGTTCTTTCGGACAATAGTTGCATTGGGGCTATATGCGGAATGAGCGGCGACAAGAGAAAATGTTTGCCGAACTGGGACTCGAACCTGGGATCTCCTGCTTAACTGGGTAGCTGCGTTAACCAATTCGGCGGTCAACCGGGGAATGTACCGGGATAGTCTGCGCATTTGCGATAAACACTGTGTCTGGGTGGGGCAGGGTTTGACACAGTTCTCTCGTAAGCAGGAGATCCCATGATCGAGTCCCGGTCTGGTAGATATTTTCACTCCACCGATTTCGCATAAAGTCCTATTGCAGTTGATATCTTAGTTACTTCCATTTTTTTGCCTTTCTCCACCTTGCACCTTCAATTTACATAATATGTATCACAGCGGTGGAACTCACGTTGAGTCTGTTTTTCGGACATGTCCATAAGATCGGGCAACAAGCATTCATATAATACCCTTACGTAAGCCCAAATATTTGCAGACCTACTTACTGTTCGCGACTCCTGTGAGCCAGAATCAACACAGAATCAACTTTCCTGTACATTAATGGTCATATGTCCAAAGTTAATGCTAGTTTACGTCAACACTAGGTCACGGGACTCGACAGTATCACGAAAATGATGTCTGATACGACTGTGGACACAACGACACCACTGTATACTCCAGTTTCGTTGTTTTGTGTGTGTGTGTGTGTGTACGTCTGTAATGAAAGTTTTCGTCGGTTCACAGTTGTTCAGGTCGCGTAGTATGGCCTCAACTACCGTAATACGACATCCCTTAATATAGCTGAGTGGATTTTAGAAAAAGCTGAGTAGTCGCAAACAAACAGTTACAACAAACAACTAGTACCTGTTTGCTTGCGGCAACTCAGCTTTTCTAAAATCCAATCGGTTATGTTTGTAATAATGGTCGCTTGCCTCTACCGGCAGTTTCAACCTGACAAACGAAACGTCGCTGCTTCTTTGTGAACTCAAGCGTCATTGAAATACAACTAATACTTACACGTAGCACACATATTCTGTTTGCCCCGTCCCAGAATTCATATTTAATTTCGTTGGCGCGCAGCACACCCAACGGGTAACTTCTACACTCATGCTCTTAAATTAAGGATATTTGCAGAATGTGGTGCCACACAACGTGGTACTACACACAACTGGCGCTAATAGCATAGGCACATTGAGAACACACACGACACAGATCCGTAAGTCCACGGTATTGGTGATAAGATGAGAAAACTGTCCCGACCCATATGTGCTTCAAAACGCCACTGTTTCCTGCGCATGTACCCCGACATCAGTATGGGATATGATCACCATTCACACGTACACAGGCCGCACAACGGGTTGGCATACTCTGGATCAGGTGGTCGAGCAGCTGCTGGGGTATAGCCTCCCATGCTTACACCAGTGCCTGTCGGGGCTTCCGAAGTGTCCTAGGGATTTGAAGAAGTGCAGCGATACGTCGACTTAGAGCATCTCAGACGTGCTCGATGTGGTTTAGGTCGGGAGAACAGCAGGCCACTCCATTCGCCTGATATCTTGTGTTTCAAGGTACCCCTCCACAATGGCAGCTCGGTGACGCCGTGCGTTATGATCCATGAGGAGGAAGGTGGGACCCATTGCACCCCTGAAAAGGAGGACATACTGGTGCAAAATGACGTCCCGATACACCTAACCTGTTCAGTTCCTCTGTCAAAGACATGCAGCGGTGTACGTGCACCAATCATAATCCCACCCCACACCATCAAACTACGACCTCCATACAGGTCCCTTTCAAGGACATTAGGAGGTTGGTGTCTGGATCCTGGTTCACACCAGATGAAAACCCGGCGATAATCACTGTTCAGACTACACCTGTACTGGTCCGTGAACATAACCTGGGACCACTATTCCAATTACAGTATACTGTGTTCTTGAGACCAAGATTTACGGGCTCTCCTGTGACCAGGTGTCAAGGAATGTACCTTGCAGATCTCCGTGCGAATAAACCATGTCTGTTCACTCGTCTTTAGACTGTGTGTCTGAGACAACTGTTCCAGTGGCTGCGGTAAGGTCCCGAGCAACGCTACCTGCACTACTCCGTGGCCGTCTGCGGGCAATAGTGGTGAGATATTGGTCTTGTTGAGGTGTTGTACACTGTTGACGTCCCGTACTGTAGCGCCTGGACACGTTTCTTGTCTGCTGGAATCGTTTCCATAATCTCGAGATCACACTTTGTGGCACACGGAGGGCCCGTGCTACGACGTACTGTGTCTGACTAGCCTCCAGTCGCCCTAGTATTCTACCCCTCATAACGTCATCAATATGTGTTCTTTGAGCCATTTTAAACACACAGTCACCATTAACACGTCTGAAAACGTCTGCACACTTACTCGCTGCACCGTACTGTGACATGCTCCAATACCTCTCTGCGTATGTGGACTGCTGCCAGCGCCACCGTGCGACGACCGCAGGTCAAATGCACCGCATGGTCATACCCCGAGGCTATTTAAATCCGCAAAGCGCCCACCAGAGCGTTGTTTCACCATGTATCAGCATTATCTTTAATTTATGAGCATGAGTGTAGTTCCCGGCGGTCAAAATGGGAGCAAGCCGAACCCGATTAGTTTCGACACCGACTTATGCACATACACAGTGACCGTTTGTTTGCAGTTTCGAAACTTGGTTTCGCATACTAAAGCAGTCATGTAAACTAGCCCTTACAAACACTATGCGATTAAAAGTATCCGGACACCCCCAAAGACATACGTTGTTCATATGAGGTGCCTTGTGCTGCCACCTATTGCCAGGTACTCAGTATCAGCGACCTCAGTAGTCTTTAGACATCGTGAGAGAGCAAAATGGGGCGGTCCGCGGAGATCGCGGATTTCGAACGTGGTCAGGTGATAGGGTGACACTTGCATCATACGTCTGCAAGCGAGATTCCCACTCTCCTAAACATCCCTAGGTCCACTGTTTCCGATGTGATAGTGAAATGGAAAAGTGAAGGGACACATACAGCACAAAAGCGCACAGGCCGATCTCGTCTGTTGACTGACAGAGACGGCAACAATTCAAGAGGTTCGTAATGTGTAATGGGCAGACATCTATCCAGACTATCATGCAGGAATTCCAGACTGCATCAGGATCCACTGAAAGTGCAGTTAGACGGTAGGTGAGAAAAATTGGATTTCATGCTCGAGCGGCTGCTCATAAGCCACACATCACGCCTGTAAATGCCAAACGACGCCTCGCTTGGTGAAAGGAGCGTAAACATTGGACGATTGAACAGTGGAAAAACGTTGTGTGGAGTGACGAATCACGGTACACAGTGTGGTACGCGATGGCAGGGTGTGAGTAGGGGCAGGCCGTTGTGGCTGAGCAGTTCTAGGCGCTTCAGTGTGGAACAGCGCGACCGCTACGGTCACAGGTTCGAATCCTGACTCACGCATGGATGCAAGTGATGTCCTTTGGTTAGTTAGGTTTAAGTAGTTCTAAGTTCTAGGGGACTGATGACCTCAGATGTTAAGTCCCATAGTGATCAGAGCCATTTTTTTTGGTGGGTATGGCGAATGCCCGGTGAATGTCATCTGCCACCGTATGTAACGCCAACAGTAAAATTCGGAGGCGGTGGTGTTATGGTGTTGTATTTTTCATGGAGGGGGCTTGCACCTCTTGTTGTTTCGAGTGGCACTATCACAGCACAGGCCTACGTTTATGTTTAAGCACAATTTTGCTTCCCACTGTTGAAGAGCAATTCGGGGATGAGGACTTCACCTTTCAAAACGATCGAGCACCTGTTCGTAATGAACGTCCTGTAGCGGAGTGGTTACGCGACAGCAACATCCCTGTAATGGACTGGCTTTGACCTGAATCCTATAGAACGTCTTTGGGATGTTTTGGAACGTCGACTTCGTGCCACTCCTCACCAACCGACATTGATACCTGTCCTCAATGCAGCACTCCGTGAAGAATGGGCTGCCATTTGCTAAGAAGCCTTCCAGCTCCTAACTGAACGTATGTTTGCGAGAGTGAAAGCTGTCATCAAGGCTAAGGGTGGGCCAACACCATATTGAATTCCAGCATTACCAATGGAGGCCACTAACTTGTAAGTCATTTTCAGCCAGATATCCGGATACTTTTGATCACATAGTGTACATGAATAATAATGGTCACTTATGTCTGCCGGCCGTTTCAGGAAGTTATATACGTAACGTCGCTCCTTTTCTTTTTTAACTCAAGCACCATTGAAATCCAGCAAATACTTATGTGTAGCACAGATGTGCTATTTGCTACGTGCCAGATTTCGTTCGTTTTTCTACATCTACATCTACATCTACATTTATACTCCGCAAGCCACCCAACGGTGTGTGGCGGAGGGCACTTTACGTGCCACTGTCATTATCTCCCTTTCCTGTTCCAGTCGCGTATGGTTCGCGGGAAGAACGACTGTCTGAAAGCCTCTGTGCGCGGTCTAATCTCTCTAATTTTACGTTCGTGATCTCCTCGGGAGGTATAAGTAGGGGGAAGCAATATATTCGATACCTCATCCAGAAACGCACCCTCTCGAAACCTGGCGAGCAAGCTACACCGCGATGCAGAGCGCCTCTCTTGCAGAGTCTGCCACTTGAGTTTGTTAAACATCTCCGTAACGCTTTCACGGTTACCAAATAACCCTGTGACGAAACGCGCCGCTCTTCTTTGGATCTTCTCTATCTCCTCCGTCAACCCGATCGTTGGTGCTCAGCACACCCAACCTCAGACCAGGTGCAACTCCTAGTTTCCGGTGGGCAATGAGTGAGCAAGTTGACCGATCAGTTTGGACACCGACGTATGCAACCGCACGTCGCACATGCACAGTGGTCAGTTGTGCAATTTCGAAACTTAGTTTCGCATCCTAAATCAGCCAGGTACACTAACAAAAATGTTCAAATGTATGTGAAATCTTATGGGACTTAACCGCTAAGGCCATCAGTCCCTAAGCTCACACACTACTTAACCTAAATTATCCTAAGGACAAACACACACACCCATACAAGAGGGAGGACTCGAACCTCCGCCGGGACCATCCGCACAGTCCATGTCTGCAGCGCCTAAGACCGCTCGGCTAACCCCGCGCGGCGGTACACTAGCCCTTACATTCTTCCTTCTTGTTGCCCGACAGTGGTAGAGTAGAATTTGCGGCAGTGCCCTAGGGTTGGATGCGGATGGTGTGTCCCTAGAGACTCGCCCTCAGGGTCAGCGAAGGCCAGGCACGTGGGAAAGCTGACAGCGGTGGCCCGCCTCCGCTTAGCCGCCCCCCTCAGCAGCCGCCCCCAGCCCGGCGCCGTAAGGACGCTGCCGCCTCCGCCGCCTCCTCCGCCGGCGCGCCCTCGTTACCGTAATCTCGCGAGGACCGGAGCCAATGAGCGCCGCCACACAACTCCGTCTTACAGCCGGGGCGGACCCCCGTCTAACGAGTGACGCGCGCCCGGCGGCGGAGCCCGCGGTATGATGGCTGTGCGGCTGCTCGCGCTATCTGGCCCCCAGAACGACGGACGTCCCCAGGGATAAGCCGCATAAACGGCAGAGTTCACTCGTTAGCCCGCTCCAAAACTGCTCTCCCTCTCAGCTTCCTCACTGCAGATTATTGACAACTGCGTCTTTTTGCGAAACATTCTAAGGTGAGTCAAAACGGACATTCGCTTTGAAAGCCAACCTTTCACCATTAAAATTAACTATTCAGCCAAGACAGAATGTAAATTATATGTAATTAAAGCGTTTATCCTGCAGGTCCTAATGAACAATGGATTTGAACATAAATTACATCTTGACAACAGTTAATAGTTAACAGTTGGTAAGGCGGGTGCCTGGTTCCTGCACTGTAGTTCCTTCTCTAGATTGTCGCACAAATGACAAAATGGTAGATATCGAAATAGACGACAGAGGGATAGAGAAACAATTAAAATCACTCAAAAGAGGAAAGGCCTCTGGACCTAACGGGATACCAGTTCAATTTTACACAGAGTACGCGAAGGAACTTGCCCCCCTTTTTGCAGCGGTGTACCGTAGGCCTCTAGAAGAGCGTAGCGTTCCAAAAGATTGGAAAAGGGCACAGGTCATCCCCGTTTTCAAGAAGGGACGTCGAACAGATGTGCAGAACTACAGACCTATATCTCTAACGTCGATCAGTTGCAGAATTTTGGAACACGTATTGTGTTCGAGTATAATGACTTTTCTGGAGACGAGAAATCTACTCTGTAGGAATCAGCATGGGTTTCGAAAAAGACGGTCATGTGAAACCCAGCTCGCGCTATTCGTCCACGAGACTAAGAGGGCCATAGACACGGGTTCACAGGTAGATGCCGTGTTTCTTGACTTCCGCAAGGCGTTCGATACAGTTCCCCACAGTCGTTTAATGAACAAAGTAAGAGCATATGGACTATCAGACCAATTGTGTGATTGGATTGAAGAGTTCCTAGATAACAGGACGCAGCATGTTATTCTCAATGGAGAGAAGTCTTCCGAAGTAAGAGTGATTTCAGGTGTGCCGCAGGGGAGTGTCATAGGACCGTTGCTATTCACAATATACATAAATGACCTGGTGGATGACATCGGAAGTTCACTGAAGCTTTTTGCAGATGATGCTGTGGTGTATCGAGAGGTTGTAACAATGGAAAATTGTACTGAAATGCAGGAGGATCTGCAGCGAATTGACGCATGGTGCAGGGAATGGCAATTGAATCTCAATGTAGACAAGTGTAATGTGCTGCGAATACACAGAAAGATAGATCCTTTATCGTTTAGCTACAAAATAGCAGGTCAGCAACTGGAAGCAGTTAATACCATAAATTATCTGGGAGTACGCATTAGGAGTGATTTAAAATGGAATGATCATATAATATTGATTGTCGGTAAAGCAGATGCCAGACTGAGATTCATTGGAAGAATCCTAAGGAAATGCAATCCGAAAACAAAGGAAGTAGGTTACAGTACGCTTGTTCGCCCACTGCTTGAATACTGCTCAGCAGTGTGGGATCCGTACCAGATAGGGTTGATACAAGACATAGAGAAGATCCAACGGAGAGCAGCGCGCTTCGTTACAGGATCATTTAGTAATCGTGAAAGCGTTACGGAGATGATAGATAAACTCCAGTGGAAGACTCTGCAGGAGAGACGCTCAGTAGCTCGGTACGGGCTTTTGTCAAAGTTTCGAGAACATACCTTCACCGAAGAGTCAAGCAGTATATTGCTCCCTCCTACGTATATCTCGCGAAGAGACCATGAGTATAAAATCAGAGAGATTAGAGCCCACACAGAGGCATACCGACAATCCTTCTTTCCACGAACAATACGAGACTGGAATAGAAGGGAGAACCGATAGAGGTACTGAAGGTACCCTCCGCCACACACCGTCAGGTGGCTTGCGGAGTATGGATGTAGATGTAGATGGATGTAGATGTAGATGGTTGAGATTCATTGGGAGAGTCCTTAGAAAATGTAGTCCAACAACAAAGGAGGTGGATTACAAAACACTCGTTGGACCTAGACTTGAGTATTGCTCATCAGTGTGGGATCCGTACCAGATCGGGTTGACAGAGGAGATAGAGAAGATACAAAGAAGAGCGGCGCGTTTCGTCACAGGGTTATTTGGTAAGCGTGATAGCGTTAGGGAGATGTTTAGCAAACTCAGGTGGCAGACTTTGCAAGAGAGGCGCTCTGCATCAAGGTGTAGCCAGCTGTCCAGGTTTTGAGAGGGTGCGTTTCTGGATGAGGTATCGAATATATTGCTTCCCCCTACTGATACCTCCCGAGGAGACCATGAATGTAAAATTAGAGAGATTCGAGCGCGCACGGAGGCTTTCCGGCAGTCGTTCTTCCCGCGAACCATACGCGACTGGAACAGGAAAGGGAGGTAATGACAGTGGCACGAAAAAAAGTGCCCTCCGCCACACACCGTTGGGTGGCTTGCGGAGTATAAATGTAGATGTAGATGTAACCTTGTAAGCGTTACAAAAAAGATTCTCAGAAGTAAATTCACTGAAGTGCCAAAGAAACTGGTATTGACATGCGTATTCAAATACAGAGACATGTAGACAGACAGAATACGGCGCAGCGGTCGGCAACGCCTATATAAGACACCAAGTGTCTGGCGCAGTTAGTAGAAAAAATGTTCAAATGTGTGTGAATTCCTAAGCAACAAAACTGCTGAGATCATCAGTGCCTAAACTTACGCACTAATTAAACTAACTTATGCTAAGAACAACACACACACTCATGCCCGAGGCAGGACTCGAACCTCCGGCGGGAGGGGCTGCGCAAACCGGGACATAGCGCCTGAAACCGCGCGGCCACTCCGCATGGCTCAGTAGTTATAACAGTTACTTCTGCTACAATGGCTGGTTATCAAGATGTAAGAGCGTTTGAAAGTGGTGTTATCGTCGGTGCACGAGGAATGGGAAACAGCATCTCCGAGTTAGCGATGAAGTTGGGATTTTCCCGTACGATCATTTCACGTGTTTACCTTGAATATTAGGAATCCGGTAAAACATCAAATCTCCAGCATCGCTGCGGCCGGAAAAAGATCCTACAAGAACGGGACCAACGACGACTGTGCCATCAACAAGTGTCAGTGCGCGAACCATTCAGCTAAACATAATCGATACGGGCTTTCGGAGCCGAAGGCCTACTCGACACAAAGCTTTATGCCTCGCCTGGGCCCTTCAACACCGTCATTGCACTGGTGATGACTGGAAACACGTTGCTGGTCGGACGAGTCTCGTTCCAAATTGTATTGAGCGGATGGACGTGTACGGTTATGGAGACAACATCATGAATCCATGGACCCCGCATATCAGCAGGGGATTTTTAAAGCTGGTGGAGGTTCTGTAATAATGTAGTGTGCGTGCAGTTGGAATGAAATGGGACCCCTGATACGTCTAGACACGAATCTGACAGATAACACGTTCGTAAGCATCCGGTCTGATCACCTTCATCCATTCATAACTATTGAGCTTTCCGACGGAGTTGGGGAATTCCAGCAGGACCATGCGACACCCCAAACGTCCAGAATTGCTACAGAGTGCTTTCAGGAACACTCTTCTGATTGTAAACACTTCCTCTGGCAACCAAACTCCCCAGATATGAACACTATTGAGAAATATGGGATGCCTTGCGTCGTGCTGTTGATCTCCACCCCTTCGTACTCTTAGGATTTATAGGCAGCCTTGCAGGATTCACAGTGTCAATTCCCTCCAGCACTACTTCAGCCATTAGTCGAGTCCATTCCACGCCCCGTCGCGGCACTTCTGCGTGCTCACGGGGGCCCTACATGATGTTAGCTGTACCAGTTTCTTTGGCTCTTCAGTTTAATTATTCAATACAGCTACAAAAATGAATGGAGCTAAGCGGGTGGAACTGTTGTGTAGTTCTGAATGTAATGAGATTCACCTCACAGACGACATTCAGTGAAATGCGCATATTTATGCTGTCTTTATAGTGTTGAACAACTGTGCACCTCACGTAAACGCAAAACACATGATCTCTGAACATACAAGAGGCAGATTTTCTTTGAGTATTGGAATAAAAGTTGATGTACAGCATGTGCTGTCGTCGCAGCTGCACATATCGTCAATCTACTGTTCAAGTACATATCCGGAAACACTGCAAAATTACATAATATAAACAATGCTTGTCGCTTTGTGAAATGGAGCATACATTTATTAGTTCTACAGCAGATAACAGGGAATGCAACTATTTTTTGGTCTCTTGCAAACCGAGTGCTTATACGAGAGCATGCTGGAAAGTAATGCCTCCGAATTTTTTATGTGAAAACTTCTAAAGCTTTTTAAATAAAATAATTGTTATTAACACTCAACGTCTTTATTATTCGTGTCTACTTATCTGCAACCTTCCACCGCTTGAGGGCCCCGAATTGTTGTGTGAAAGATGGCGCTGTGTAACGGAAGTATGTCGCTACGTAAGAAACAGCGTGCTGTAATAGAGTTTCGAATTCGAAGAGTTGGTCCACACACTAAGTACCATCTCCTTCAGCATGTCAATGCCAGACCACACACGAGAGCTGGAACATCTGCAACAGTGCGACGCCGAGGGTCCACTGTCAACGATCGTCCTCCATACAGTACTGACGGCCCCATTGAACTTTCATCTGTTTCCAAAACTTAAATAACACATGTGAGAACTTCATTTTGATAGTGATGAAGCGGTGCAAGCAGAGGTGAGGTTGCGGCTCCGTCAACAAAGTCAAAGATTCTACAGTGATGGTATCGACATTCTTGTTTCACATTGAGAGAAATGAGTTCGTGGCCAGGGTGCCTATTTGAGCAATAAGAATGTATACATGAAGAATAAAGATGTAGAGTGTTAATAACATTTGTTTCATTTAAGAAGCGTTAGGAGATTTCACATAAAAAATTGAAAGGCATCACTTTTGAACATGCCCTCGTGTAACCAGGTGCTTTCAAAAGGAACAAGCAAGACTAGAACAAAAACGGCCGCATCAAAACCAGATTTCTTAACAACTTACACTGTTAAAAACCCACTCGTTCTACAGAATATGCAGGTATACACTGCATCTTCTTAATCAAATCGAAATTAAAACTGAATTGAGAAAAGGTAAAATAATTCGAAGCATATAAAAAAGTGATATCAAAGAATATAAATGATTTAGAAACTGACATGACCAAGGATGGCAATAGCATGTAAGAATAATTTGGTCCACTTGAACATGCAATTGAAACCTATACATGAAGAAACTAATTCCCATTTTCAGTCAGAAAGCCACGCAATGGCTAACCGCAACATCGCAAATTTATCTCGTTCCGCATAACTGCAGTTGATTACGTCAGCATTGCGTTCCATAAGCCAATAGCACGTAGCGATCTCACACGAAATTTTTCCCAGCGTGGTGTCAAATAACATTTTGCGACCAAGAGACTGAGCAGAACCAAGTCCAGAACAGTAAATGTGTAAAAACTCAAGAGCTACTGGGCAGCTCAAACTGGCACCACGCCACGCCGGAAAACAGTACGAAGTCTCGCAGCAAGTCATCCGATTGGCCGCCACAAACCAAACAGCTTCCCGTGAGACATAAAACGTGTCCCCCCAAGCCAAAGAGCTACTCTAGGAAGTGGATGGGAGTTGGGAATCATAGCGCATCCGGCCATTCCTCTACCGCTTAAAACTGCCAAATTCAGAACAACATGCCGACTCCGTGAAGATTCGGGATACGGGCCATAAAAAAGAAGACAGTGGAGCACTGTTCTGGCTTAGATCGTTTTGTGACTAATTCCTTTATAGACTCATTGCATTTTACCAGTATCCTACCAATTACCCATTCTGCAGCCTGCTTTAAATGCGACCCTTACAAATTTTTACATCCAGGTTGACTTGGAAAATGAGTTTGTTCCCCAGCGCTTACAGGGACTGTAAATTACAGTGTGTAAGATGAACTGCTGATGTGTCGTTGGGTTTTTACAGGACATTAATCTTGGTTTCAGTGGAAAAAGCCATAAGTGTGCAGTACTTAAACCAAAATTTTCTGTTTAGAAGATATATTTCCTTTCAGCATAACCTTCACTCGGTTCCAACGTGTATAGCGTATTACTGGATTTCAAACTACAAAATAGATGAAAAATACCACATATTCTTTGCGAATACTAGTATTTTTATAAATCTAGTATTTTTATAGATCTTTAATTCATCAAGTGATTGTAAAGATTGCTATTCTCGATGGAATTATGGTCTCACTCGTAACGAAATCTATTCTACTCGCATATCACCAGAGTTATATGCTCCATCCTAATAGACCCAACCAAACGCGCTCCCATGGCAAAACTGTTCTTGCATGTATTACAACTCGCTTTACCAGTTTTCCTAAAGGATGTGCATCTTGATCATAAATCCTTTTAATTGTTGTCAAATCTACATGATGATAATTCTTCACTTTTAAGCAATTTTCTTGACTGAGCGCCATTTTAAAAGTCGCAGCTGCTTGTAAGGACAGCTACAAAATTAGAAAATCTCGCCGAATGTTGACATTACGTTAACATCTGAAGAGACTTCTGTTTTTCTAGTTTTCCTCACTAGCAGTAGCGACTTTAAAAATGGCGGTCACTCAAGGAAAATGTTTAAATATGATGAATACAAACTTGTGATTCTTTTGACGCAGGACGTGGGAAGGGGGGAGGAAAAGTTTTATGGTTGATGAGGTGCGTTCTGGCTCCTAAAATTTTATAAATTAAGCACTGTAGACCTCTCTTGTAAACTAACGTTAACGTAATGTCAAGGTTAGTGTGTGAGGGAGGTCCACAATGGTTAATTTATAAAATTTTAGGTAACGCAGCTCTTCTACCATACAATTGACTCACAACGCCCCCCCCCCCTCCCCCCCCCGCAATCACCACCGCCGCCATAAAATTCACAAGTTGGTATCTTTGTATCTTTGAAAACTTGTGATAAAACTGACCATGAGGAATCATTTTTACAAAATACTGTTCTGAACTGCAGTCTTTTAATATGTAATTTCATGTAATCACAACAACAAAAGTACAACAAATATTTTAAACAAGAGGTGCCGCCCTTTGTCGCCATAACGATGTTAGCTTGCTCCCTGGTTCTATCTGATACATAGTTTCAAAAGTCGGTAGTCCAGGTAACTATGATGACACGTTTCAAACTTCTGCCTGCCACATCGTTCAAACAGTTACATCGTAACTGCTCGGTGAAGCAGAAGTTTTTGGTGTACTCTTGTATTCCTATGTCTTAGACAAAAGCTCACCACATTCCAATCCATGTGTAATATTTTAAATCTCCGGAATCGATTTGTTCTAGTGAGTTATAAAAATCGTTTGGAAGTTTTGGCCGAAATTAAGTGCTTGAGCTCCTTCCGAAATCCCACGACCCCATGTGCCCCTTTTGTGCAGCAGAATAGCCGGTAATCAGTTGCAGCTGACTCCGGAATACAATGCCGCGGAAGGAGCAGGTGTTCCGAATGTCGCCGTTGATAGAACATTCTGGCGAACGTGGCTCAGCAGTTCGCCGCAGACCTTTGTTGACCCAATGGGGTCGTCATTTACGAGTGTAGTGGACTACAGGAATATTGTGTCTAGAAGACTGAGGGTTTATCGGGACTTAAAGTACCTCGGATGGCGAGCACGTTGGAGCTGTAACTTATAAGCTCTCACCGGATAGGGATAGGAAAGATAATCGGCCGAGTTAGGTTTTCAAATATACCATCGCGTCATTTCCTATAATCGCAAACTGAAATGTGAGTGGCCGGTCAGTTTTTTGTAAACTGATTCCCCTAAGTGCATGTTCAGCATATTGAGATTGGAGCTTAAAAGGATGGAATCGTATTTTGCAAATGAAATGTATAGTAAAAACGAATGAGTTTTTGAATATTTAGGTCCACCTAATTATTCGAGAAGATAATCTATTTTACCTAATTACATACATGGTGAGTGTAGAAGCTGCAATTAAAAATAGTTTTTTCAGTCAATTTTCTCCAGAAAAACTTTGGATTCTGATATCCCCCTTTTGCAAACCACCAGAAATGTCTCGTCTTAGCTTAGGACGTGTCGTTAAAACAATATACAAACTCATCAAAATTTGTGCCCATTGTAGGTGAATTTCTTTCTGAACGGCATAGCATGGCATTAAATGTATGAGGTAAACTGCTTTCGAAAATCTTCTGCTTAAATATCCACAGTTTAGCCTCATGTGTGCTGTATGTAGTCCTGGTGAACTCAGCACTGGGATATTACAGTTCTAAACAAACAATAATCGGTACCACTTTCGGTAAAATGTTTCTCTGTGACTTTCAGAGTGCAGAAATGACACAACATGCAGTTAGATGATAGTGGATCTTACGCGATAATTACAGTGTTTATTTGCACATCATTTATAGTAACTAAATGAGATTGTATTGAAAGATTTATTGTATCTTTCTTGGAACTGAAATAACTAACAAACACTTTTAATTTCAAAATTTTAGAACTATTCTATGGATTTCGGTAGGTTATGATCCCAAATACACACATGGGAAAAGTATCGCAACACCAAAAAACAGTTAATGTGGAGTAATAAAATTTTGGGAATACATTTATCTACGTAACATATGTAAGTGATTGACATCGCAAGATTACAGAATAATGTAAGCGCGAATCAGCCAATGAAAACGCGAAATGCAGGTATGTGTGTGTAATCGCCAAAATGTTGAACACAAGCGTGTAAAGGTGCTTACATTGTGTTGTACAGGTGCCGGATGTCAGTTTGTGGGATGGAGTTCGATGACTGTTGCACTTGGTCGGTCAGTACAGGGAGGGTTAATGCTGTTTGAGCATGACGCTGGGATTGTCGTCAGATGATGTTCCATATGTGTTCGAATGGGGACACACCTAGTGATCAATCAGATCAAGGTAACATCTCGACACTTGTAGGTAGGAGACGAGGTACTGGCAGAATTGGAGCTTTGGGGACGGGTCGTGTGTCGTGCTTGGGTAGCTCAGATGGTAGAGCACTAGCCCGCGAAAGGCAAAAGTCCCGAGTTAGAGTCTCGGTCCGGCACACAGTTTTAATCTGCCAGGAAGTATCAAATCAGCGCACACTCCGCTGCAGAGTGAAAATGCCATTCTGGATCTCGACACTCTGTCGAGCATGTTGGGTTACAAGAGACGTATGTGGGCGAGCGATATCCCCTTGGAAATCACCCCTGGAATGCTGTTCTTGAATGGCTGTATAACACGTCAGATCATCAGACTGACATATATACAGGGTGTTTCAAAAATGACCGGTATATTTGAAACGGCAATAAAAACTAAACGAGCAGCGATAGAAATACACCGTTTGTTGCAATATGCTTGGGACAACAGTACATTTTCAGGCAGACAAACTTTCGAAATTACGGTATTTACAATTTTCAACAACAGATGGCGCTGCGGTCTGGGAAACTCTATAGTACGATATTTTCCACATATCCACCATGCGTAGCAATAATATGGCGTAGTCTCTGAATGAAATTACCCGAAACCTTTGACAACGTATCTGGCGGAATGGCTTCACATGCAGATGAGATGTACTGCTTCAGCTGTTCAATTGTTTCTGGATTCTGGCGGTACACCTGGTCTTTCAAGTGTCCCCACAGAAAGAAGTCACAGGGGTTCATGTCTGGCGAATAGGGAGGCCAATCCACGCCGCCTCCTCTATGTTTCGGATAGCCCAAAGCAATCACACGATCATCGAAATATTCATTCAGGAAATTAATGACGTCGGCCGTGCGATGTGGCCGGGCACCATCTTGCATAAACCACGAGGTGTTCGCAGTGTCGTCTAAGGCATTTTGTACCGCCACAAATTCACGAAGAATGTCCAGATAGCGTGATGCAGTAATCGTTTCGGATCTGAAAAATGGGCCAATGATTCCTTTGGAAGAAATGGCGGCCCAGACCAGTACTTTTTGAGGATGCAGGGACGATGGGACTGCAACATGGGGCTTTTCGGTTCCCCATATACGCCAGTTCTGTTTATTGACGAAGCCGTCCAGGTAAAAATAAGCTTCGTCAGTAAACCAAATGCTGCCCACATGCATGTCGCCGTCATCAATCCTGTGCACCATATCGTTAGCGAATGTCTCTCGTGCAGCAATGGTAGCGGCGCTGAGGGGTTGCCGCGTTTGAATTTTGTATGGATAGAGGTGTAAACTCTGGCGCATGAGACGATACGTGGACGTTGGCGTCATTTGGACCGTAGCTGCAACACGGCGAACGGAAACCCGAGGCCACTGTCGGATCACCTGCTGCACTAGCTGCGTGTTGCCCTCTGTGGTTGCCGTACGCGGTCGCCCTACCTTTCCAGCACGTTCATCCGTCACGTTCCCAGTCCATTGAAATTTTTCAAACAGATCCTTTATTGTATCGCTTTTCGGTCCTTTGGTTACATTAAACCTCCGTTGAAAACTTCGTCTTGTTGCAACAACACTGTGTTCTAGGCGGTGGAATTCCAACACCAGAAAAATCCTCTGTTCTAAGGAATAAACCATGTTCTCTACAGCACACTTCCACGTTGTGAACAGCACACACTTACAGCAGAAAGAAGACATACAGAATGGCGCACCCACAGACTGCGTTGTCTTCTATATCTTTCACATCACTTGCAGCGCCATCTGTTGTTGAAAATTGTAACTACTGTAATTTCGAAAGTTTGTCCGCCTGAAAATGTACTGTTGTCCCAAGCATATTGCAACAAACGGTGTATTTCTATCGCTGCTCGTTTAGTTTTTATTGCCGTTTCAAATATACCGGTCATTTTTGAAACACCCTGTATTTGCAGTCATGCCGCGTGGGATAACCATGAGAATGCTCCTGCTGTCATACGAAATCGCACCCCAGAACACAGCTCCAGATGTGTATCTAGTGGGTCTAGCACTGCAGCCTTCAACTGACCTACTTCGAACCACCACACAGCCATCACTGACACCGAGGCAGAACCAACTCTCATCAGAAGAGACAACAGATCTCCACCTTGCCCTCCAATGAGCTCTCGCTTGGCACCACTGAAATCGCAAATAGCGGTGATTCGTGGTCAGTGGAATGCACGCTACAGGGCGTCTCGCCCCGAGTTGGCTTTCAAGGAACCGATTTGCAACAGTTCGTTGTATGATTGTGATGCCAGCAGCTGCTGAAAATGCTGCTGGAGATGCAGTACGATACTCCAGAGCCAGACAACGAACACGATGGTCTTCCCTATAGGTAGCGCCTCGCCTTCTTGCTATATTACATTCTCGTGACCACCGCTCTAAGCAATCATGTACAGTGGTTTATTGCTGGCAAGTCGTTTTGCAACATCTCAAATAAACATCCAGCTTCTCGTAGCCCTGTTACACGATATCGTTCAAACTCAGTGAGGCGTTTATAGTGGCGTCTTGGTCTTCTTACAGGCATTCTTGACTAACATGAACTCACCACATCCAGTCTCAAAGGTAACTAACGCTCACGGCAGTTACAGCATGTATTTAAAGCAAACCTGATCTGCATCCTCATAGTAGTGCTACTAGCGCCACTGTTAAGTGACTGGTGTGAAATTTTAATACACATCGTTTTCCAGTTGCAGAAACACGCTTACCAACTTTAGTTTGCGTCGCACAACTCCTTCTTGGTGTTGCGATTTCTTTTCGTTTGGTGGACAATGTGGATATTTTTGTTTTAGTCTGCGTCAGATCTATGTTATATACAGGTTTCTGCATGGATTCTTCTGCTTCGTTAGGACCCTTCAGGATCACGTGTGGCTTGTTTTGCATATTTTCTTTCTTCCCAATACCTCTTCATTCTCTCGCTTGTTCTGTTTCTTTCTTCTTCTGTTAAGGCGACTTTGATTTTGGTGCCCGGCCACCTGTGACCACCCACCAACCCTTTATACTTCCCCCTGTCCTGTACGAATGCCTACTGATTCCTTTCTTTTATTCCTACAGCCTACCAGTCATCTCTGGCTTCCTTCAACCATTATTAGATGTGGCATTCCATATCTTCTTAGTGACTCTCCCCACGCCCATCCTCATAAGGTACCCAACAAATCGTAACTTCCTCTTCCGTATCTCACTCGATATAGGTTCAATATTTCCATACAGTTCCTGTCATGTTATGTGTATCCAGATGTCTCCATGTTCTTTAGGTGCCCCACATGTTTTTCAATATTTTCCGCTCCTCCTTGTCCAACTGTATGCAAGCTCTCTTCCCGAGTGTTATCGCTTCTGATGCATACAGAGCAGCATGTCTTACAGTTACTGTGTAATTTCGCATTTTGGCATTCCGTGACAGATTTTTCTTGCCGTGTGTTGTTTTCACCGCATACCGAAGATTCTGCAAAAACTGTGCTCTGTCTATTGCGCTACTGTTGCTCTGTATGGCACCAGTTACCTTCTTCCCCAAATAAAGAAAACCGTTGACTTTCTCAACCACTTGGCCATCTATCTTCCAGACAGACTAAGTGGTCAATGTCTTGGTCTTCTTATGTGCAATCTTCAGTCCAACCTTTTATGCTGTTTCGGCTAGATTTTTAGTGCTGTCTTGGCCTCTTCTTCTGTCTCATTTAAGACTGCCATGTCATCTGCGAATTACAGGCAGTCTGCTGTTGCATTATGTTTGACCTTGTACTCTATTTGCACACCTTTTATCGTCATGATGCTATTTTGTTTTCTCCACTGTCTCACTATTTCGTCCAAAACCAGGTCAAATAAAATTGGTGACAGTCCATCCCCTTGCCGGACTCCTGTTTTTATTTCGAAGCTGACAGCGTACTGCGATGCCTGATACTGGCAGTTGTGTCGCTTAACGTTTCCTTTATTATTGCATGTGTTGTAGCATCCAGTCCTCTATCTTCTTACACATCAAGCAGAGTACTGCTGACCATTTGGAAGTCCACAAATGTCACTATTGTCTTTTGTCCTTTCCTGTGTCTGTGTTCTATTATCCTTTTTATTCCAAATATCTGTTATGTAGCCTTCCTCCCGTTTTTAAAGCCTCACTGGTACTCTCCTATTGTCAGCCCCAGTTGTTCTTCAACTCTGTTCAGCAAGATTCTCGACAAAACCTAGTACCCTAAGTTTAAGAGAGAGATGCCCCTGTAGTCGTCGCTGTTAGTAGTAGTTTATCCTGTAGTGAAGTAGAAGTGGATAGTTCCTGTGAATTATTATGGGTGGAGGTTACACTCAACAACCGAGCTAGGTTAATAATTGGCTCCTTTTACCGACCCCCCGACTCAGCAGCATTAGTGGCAGAACAACTGAGAGAAAATTTGGAATACATTTCACATAAATTTTCTCAGCATGTTATAGTCTTAGGTGGAGATTTCAATTTACCAGATATAGACTGGGACACTCAGATGTTTAGGACGGGTGGTAGGGACAGAGCATCGAGTGACATTATACTGAGTGCACTATCCGAAAATTACCTCGAGCAATTAAACAGAGAACCGACTCGTGGAGATAACATCTTGGACCTACTGGTAACAAACAGACCCGAACTTTTCGACTCTGTAAGTGCAGAACAGGGAATCAGTGATCATAAGGCCGTTGCAGCATCCCTGAATTTGGAAGTTAATAGGAATGTAAAAAAAGGGCGGAAGGTTTATCTGTTTAGCAAGAGTAATAGAAGGCAGATTTCAGACTACCTAACAGATCAAAACGAAAATTTCTGTTCCGACACTGACAATGTTGAGTGTTTATGGAAAACGTTCAAGGCAATCGTAAAATGCGTTTTAGACAGGTACGTGCCGAGTAAAACTGTGAGGGACGGGAATAACCCACCGTGGTACAACAACAAAGTTAGGAAACTACTGCGAAAGCAAAGAGAGCTTCACTGCAAGTTTAAACGCAGCCAAAACCTCTCAGACAAACAGAAGCTAAACGATGTCAAAGTTAGCGTAAGGAGGGCTATGCGTGAAGCGTTCGGTGAATTCGAAAGTAAAATTCTATGTACCGACTTGACAGAAAATCCTAGGAAGTTCTGGTCTTACGTTAAATCAGTAAGTGGCTCGAAACAGCATATCCAGACACTCCGGGATGATGATGGCATTGAAACAGAGGATGACACGCGTAAAGCTGAAATACTAAACACCTTTTTCCAAAGCTGTTTCACAGAGGAAGACCGCACTGCAGTTCCTTCTCTAAATCCTCGCACAAACGAAAAAATGGCTGACATCGAAATAAGTGTCCAAGGAATAGAAAAGCAACTGGAATCACTCAACAGAGGAAAGTCCACTGGACCTGACGGGATACCAATTCGATTCTACACAGAGTACGCGAAAGAACTTGCCCCCCTTCTAACAGCCGTGTACCGCAAGTCTCTAGAGGAACGGAAGGTTCCAAATGATTGGAAAAGAGCACAGGTAGTCCCAGTCTTCAAGAAGGGTCGTCGAGCAGATGCGCAAAACTATAGACCTATATCTCTGACGTCGATCTGTTGTAGAATTTTAGAACATGTTTTTTGCTCGAGTATCATGTCGTTTTTGGAAACCCAGAATCTACTCTGTAGGAATCAACATGGATTCCGGAAACAGCGTTCGTGTGAGACCCAACTCGCTTTATTTGTTCATGAGACCCAGAAAATATTAGATACAGGCTCCCAGGTAGATGCTATTTTTCTTGACTTCCGGAAGGCGTTCGATACAGTTCCGCACTGTCGCCTGATAAACAAAGTAAGAGCCTACGGAATATCAGACCAGCTGTGTGGCTGGATTGAAGAGTTTTTAGCAAACAGAACGCAGCATGTTGTTATCAACGGAGAGACGTCTACAGACGTTAAAGTAACCTCTGGTGTGCCACAGGGGAGTGTTATGGGACCATTGCTTTTCACAATATATATAAATGACCTAGTAGATAGTGTCGGAAGTTCCATGCGGCTTTTCGCGGATGATGCTGTAGTATACAGAGAAGTTGCAGCATTAGAAAATTGTAGCGAAATGCAGGAAGATCTGCAGCGGATAGGCACTTGGTGCAGGGAGTGGCAACTGACCCTTAACATAGACAAATGTAATGTATTGCGAATACGTAGAAAGAAGGATCCTTTATTGTATGATTATATGATAGCGGAACAAACACTGGTAGCAGTTACTTCTGTAAAATATCTGGGAGTATGCGTGCGGAACGATTTGAAGTGGAATGATCATATAAAATTAATTGTTGGTAAGGCGGGTACCAGGTTGAGATTCATTGGGAGAGTCCTTAGAAAATGTAGTCCATCAACAAAGGAGGTGGCTTACAAAACACTCGTTCGACCTATACTTGAGTATTGCTCATCAGTGTGGGATCCGTACCAGATCGGGTTGACGGAGGAGATAGAGAAGATTCAAAGAAGAGCGGCGCGTTTCGTCACAGGGTTATTTGGTAACCGTGATAGCGTTACGGAGATGTTTAACAAACTCAAGTGGCGGACTCTGCAAGAGAGGCGCTCTGCTTCGCGGTGTAGCTTGCTCGCCAGGTTTCGAGAGGGTGCGTTTCTGGATGAGGTATCGAATATATTGCTTCCCCCTACTTATACCTCCCGAGGAGATCACGAATGTAAAATTAGAGAGATTAGAGCGCGCACAGAGGCTTTCAGACAGTCGTTCTTCCCGCGAACCATACGCGACTGGAACAGGAAAGGGAGGTAATGACAGTGGCACGTAAAGTGCCCTCCGCCACACACCGTTGGGTGGCTTGCGGAGTATAAATGTAGATGTAGATGTAGATGTAGTTATCCAGTACTTGTCCCCTTTCTTGTGCAGTGGTTTTATGAAGGCTTCATTCCAGTCTATGGGTATTTTCTTATTTCTCCAGATATATTGTACGTACTTCTTTCTATTTCAGGCCCACCCCACCTGATCTCTTCACCACAGATACCATTATTGCCTGATGCCGCGTTGTTTTTGAGGTTTTTAATTGCCTCTGCTACTTCTGCCGTCGTGGGTGCATTGTCTAGACTGACTTTCGTCCCCAGAGCATAAGTGTGTCCACGTTACTGTCGGTGCTCCTGCATTCAGCAAATCCCTAAAATACCTAGCAATTTCCTCGCACACCTCTTTCTCGCCAACTTTATTGTGCCATCTTGTCCTATTACGAAGGGTTGTTGTGCCTCGAAGCCTTTAATTCTGCTCTTCATTTCTCTGAAAAAGACTCGTGATTTTGGCCCGCATCTCGTGGTCGTGCGGTAGCGTTCTCGCTTCCCACGCCCGGGTTCCCGGGTTCGATTCCCGGCGGGGTCAGGGATTTTCTCTGCCTCGTGATGGCTGGGTGTTGTGTGCTGTCCTTAGGTTAGTTAGGTTTAAGTAGTTCTAAGTTCTCGGGGACTTATGACCACAGCAGTTGAGTCCCATAGTGCTCAGAGCCATATTTTGACTCGTGATTTGTCTTTTTTGAAGGCTGTGTTTGCTTCTTCAAGTTTCTCATACCATCTACTTCTCATGGAGTTTTTGATTGTTTTGCTAGCAATTTTTCTCGAATTCTGGATGTCCGACCAGTGTTCTTGCTTTGTACAGGATTGCTATTTCATCCATGCTTTCCTCCTGGTCTCGACTGCATCCTCACATTCAAACGTCTAACACTCATGCTTCCTTTTCTTGTTGTTATTAACCAATCGCACTGCCTCTTCTTCCATCATATCTCTCACTCTCTTCCAATCACTCTGAACTACCATTCTCTTTGCATTCTCTGCTCTGGGTATTTTTTCAGAAGATCTAGGTCAATTCTGTGGGTGTTTATGGTCCTATGTTTCCTTGCTGTGTTGGGTATCCATCTGCATTTTATTTCGACAAGGTAGTGATCTGATTCCATCCTGCTATTTTTCCTGATTTTCGTGTTCATAATCTATCTGTGATTCTTGCCACGGATTGCTACATGGCCTAGATGTTTTTCCCCAATCCTGTTTCCAGGGCTGACCCACTTTCTTTTCGTGCTTGCCTTAGCTTTGTAATAGGTGGTCATTATTCTCATCTTGTGTCTCACCATTCTTGTCTGTTCTCTTGTGGGCTGGATAATCTCACACAGGAACTCTAAACTTCCTTTCCGTGCCTATTTGCGCGTTAAAATCTCCTAGCAAAATACTCTTACTTCGTTTGTCCATATCTGGCTCTACCTTATCCAAAGTGGACCAAAAATATTCAGCTCCTGCTTTGTCTTTTTTGTTCTTATTATTTGTTGGTACATGTGCATTCACTATTGTATAGGATTTGTATCCTATTTTCATCGTCAGCTATGACAGCCTCTCTTTTATGCCCTTCCACGCAGTGATACTATCCAGGTATCTACGATCTACTACATAGGCTGTACCAACACCGGGTTTCCCTTTCAGAATTACATATCACTCTGATTCCATCGTGTTTTAGTCCCTGAATCTTGTTTCCTGTAGTGCCAGTATACCAATCCTAAGTTCTCTCATACTGTCAAGAACTTGGTTTAGCTTGCCCACCTTCATCATTGTCTATATGTTCAAGGTTCTACAAGTATTCATTAAGAATGTCATACTTTTTTAGCACGGCTTTTTAAAAATTGTTAAATTATTACACCAAATAAATCTATTACTACTAAGAATTCCTAGTAGCCCTAAAGAAGTAAGCCGGCCGCGGTGGTCTAGCGGTTCTGGCGCTGCAGTCCGGAACTGCGGGACTGCTACGGTCGCAGGTTCGAATCCTGCCTCGGGCATGGGTGTGTGTGATGTCCTTAGGTTAGTTAGGTTTAAGTAGTTCTAAGTTCTAGGGGACTTATGACCTAAGATGTTGAGTCCCATAGTGCTCAGAGCCATTTGAACCATTTTGAACCTAAAGAAGTAATGTCTAGTCGTTCTCACTTTACGTTTGGTCCAGAGTACAGTGCTAGGCGCTCACATTAGTGCAGAATTATGCATTAAAGGTTAACCATTAACAGATTCCCACCAGCACTCAGCTGATGCTACCTACCTCAGAGTTTAATACAGTTTTCCTATTAAGACTGTGTAGATACAGTTCATTATAGACAGCTGTGTTGTAGACAGCAAGTAACTGAGGCTACAGGCAAACTGACAGACATTATTTCATCGATTCACGGAAGAAAATATATCGACGGGGGAAAAATTGTTGATGGTTCTCGGAACTTTGGTTAAAGGTGAATTTAGAGCAGATTTTGCACAAACCTCAATATTCGCTCTAGTTTACAAATATGCCCATTCGAAAAAAAAATAATTATTTCAATACTAGGTTCAATAGAATATTTTCCATGAATTTGTTCAACTGTGTCAATAAAAGTACCTCGTCCCAGCTAACATTTTTCCACGAAATAATAAGCGAGTTTTCTTTGGCATATTAGTTGCATATCATGCAGAATAGCTCTTTTATCAATAAAATCCATCAGTAGATGCTTCTGACCGCATCAGATCACAGGTCCCAGCAAACCTTCTAATATTGTGTATATGTAATTTTTGAGATTCTGAATAATCCGAATCTTCCAAAGTCATGTGTTCAGATCTCAGAAAGGTTAGAGATATTGTTCCTCATACTTCCTTTTTCCAAGTTCTAAATTGGTTGGTTGGTTGTTTGGGGGAAGAGACCAAACAGCGAGGTCATCGGTCTCATCGGATTAGGGAAGGACGGGGAAGGAAGTCGGCCGTGCCCTTTCAGAGGAACCATCCCGGCATTTGCCTAGAGCGATTTAGGGAAATCACGAAAATCCTAAATCAGGACGGCTGGACAGTTCTAAATTCTCTGTCTCTTATTTTCAGGAACGTAGTCGTCTTCGCTCACATGATTCAAGTCGTCATGACCTTGGGCGGCCTAACACTACTGCATCAATCACAGAGTGTGAACCACGGTAGCACGTCGTAGACTGCTAATCAGAATACTATTATACGGAAAATCCTTACAAATACGTGATGGCCTTGAGGAATATTCGAAAAATGGTTCAAATGGTTCTGAGCACTATGCGACTTAACTTCTGAGGTCATCAGTCGCCTAGAACTTAGAACTAATTAAACCTAACTAACCTAAGGACATCACACACATCAATGCCCGGGGCAGGATTCGAACCTGCGACCGTAGCGGTCGCTCGGCTCCAGACTGCAGCGCCCAGAACCGCACGGCCACTCCGGCCGGCTGAGGAATATTCGACTAAAAGGACCCAGTATGTAATGCTGCGACGTCCATTAGAAGTGAAAGTTGTCATGTATGCCAGAAGGAAGTGCATGAGCAAGATTTTTAATGTAAGATTGTTCGCTGACGGTGCATTGTGTACAGGAAAGCATCCGTCTGTAGATAATCTTCAGAAATCGCTAAAGACTCTCTAATATCTCGTAAATAAAATCGCAGTGTTTCGAGTCTCAGTAATCTTGTGGCGATGCTAGCAAAGACGATGAGTGCGAGAAATTTTAATAGCGGTCCGCCCTTCATTTTCCCGGACTGTTAAACAGCATACTGGTCGCACGTAATTATTGCAACGCGGCTGAGTCAACCACCCTGTGCAATTTTCTAAACTGAAATTGTGAAACGACGACTGAATCAGACGTCACCGTCATGACCTTGGGCGGTCTAACTCTACTGCATCAATCACAGAGTGTGAACCACGGTAGCACATCGTAGACTGCTAATCAGAATACTATTATACGGAAAGTCCTTACAAATACGTGATGGCCTTGAGGAATATTCGACTAAAAGGACCCAGTATGTAATGCTGCGACGTCCATTAGAAGTGGAAGTTGTCATGTATGCCAGAAGGAAGTGCATGAGCAAGATTTTTAATGTAAGATTGTTCGCTGACGGTGCATTGTGTACAGGAAAGCATCCGTCTGTAGATAATCTTAAGAAATCGCTGAAGACTCTCTAATATCTCGTAAATAAAATCGCAGTGTTTCGAGTCACAGTAATCTTGTGGCAATGCTAGCAAAGACGATGAGTGCGAGAAATTTTAGTCGCGGTCCGCCCTTCATTTTTCCGGACTGTTAAACAGCATACTGGTCGCACGCAATTATTGCAACGCGGCTGAGTCAATCACCCTGTGCAATTTTCTAAAGTGAAATTGTGAAGCGACGACTGAATCAGACGTCACCGTACATGCAGGTTGGTTTCGTGTTGATGTTACACACTGCCATGGTTCAAATGGCTCTGAGCACTATGGGACTTAACATCAGAGGTCATCAGTCCCCTAGAACTTAGAACTACTTAAACCTAACTAACCTAAGGACATCACACACATCCATGCCCGAGGCAGGATTCGAACCTGCGACCGTAGCAGTCTCGCGGTTCCGGACTGAAGCGCCTAGAACCGCACGGCCACCGCGGCCGGCACACTGTCATGGATGATGGGGAAGAGCAAATATCAATTTGTGGTAAGGGTACCTGGTCCCGAAACTACCGAATCGAAAAGTTATAAGCCAAAATTTTGCTTGTTTCTCTGACAGTGGATCTCTTTTTTTCATGTTTTAGGAGGAGGTATTATGGACCAAAACAAAAAAGTAAAGTAAAAATGGGCTCCAAGTCGCTCTTAAGAGCTACGACCATTTGTTCATCTTCACTATTGTGAAACGCATTCTTCTATTGAATAAGTGCTCATGGCTGTTAGGGAACGCTCTTTAGAGCCCAATTTTACTCGACTTTTTTTGTTGTTGCTCCGTACTACCTCCTTCCAAAATATGGAAAGCAAAGAGCTTGCAGTAGATGGTCTTCACTGTTAGAGATATCAGAACGATTTTCGCCAATACATTTCGACTCGGTCATTTCTGGGCCAAGCTCCCTTACTTCAAGTTGAAACATTTATCTTTCTCCGTCGTTTCTGGAAGTGTGTACCATCATGACAGAATCATCCATTTTGTGTATATAGTTAGCTAACCACGGAAACATTTTGGTGAGGAAAAGAATGCATTTCCATTATTTCGATTGAAGATTCGTTATACCCATGCGTTTTGGTACGTATTGTAGACTTCGTTATGTGTTGCAGACATTGTTTGGCGAACTGACGACTGGGTTTCGAGATGATAATCCCTCGAGTAAAGACTAAACCTACAACCTGCATCTTCGATGAATATACAGTTACAGTTACAACGTTCTTCTCTTTTTTCTTGTGACTTTGTTCTGCAGCGGGGCAGAGTCGGTATGGTTGCTGACGAATTTGGTTATTTTTAAAGGGTGACCGGAAAACGACCAACACAATGATGTGTGTGCATATTAAGGTACCACATATGAAATGTCTGCAGTTATACCCGTCACACCCTGTATCAGATATTTATCTTTATGCACGTTTATTTTGCCGACGTCTCGCTGTCCTATACTCCGTTGCTTTTCGAAGACAATTCATAAGTTTAGGGCACCAAATTCGGCGAACATGAGCATCATCCGGAAAACATTCCAAGATGACTAATTTTAAAAAGCTTGTAACTTAGAAAATGATTCCATAAAACCTTCGTTAACAGCCCATTGCCGGCCGTGGTGGCCGAGCGGTTCTAGGCGCTACTGTCTGGGACCACGCGACCGCTACGGTCTCAGGTTCGAATCCTGCCTCGGGCATGGATGTGTGTGATGTCCTTAGGTTGTTAGGTTTAAGTAGTTCTAAGTTATAGGGGACTGATGACTTCAGAAGTTAAATCCCATAGTGCTCAGAGCCATTTGAACCATTTTGAACAGACCAGTAACCCATTCATCGGTATGTACATGTAATACTTAGACTTTAATTCATCGACACATGCATACATATACTTAGACACTTGTACATGTACTGTAAAACTGATATTTTGTCCTTTTATTGAGATCTATTGAGAAAATACACTCCCACTAATGCAAACGGAATTAAAAGAATAGATCGAGATATTATACAGGGTGACCGATCATTTACTTAGATAATAAATGCGCCAGATTGCTTATAATAAAATATTGTTTTCTAGCTGACAGTTTAGGTAGTCTGAGAAAATCTTAAATGACATATCACGTTTTTCCGATCTTCACCTAAAGACGGTAACATATCAGAAGGTAAGTGGATTAGTAAGAAAAGCGTTTTAGTGGTAATCCCTCAGGTTGATAATTATAATTAATTTTCAGTCTAGATCGCAGTTGAAACACCTCATATAATTGAAGGGTTCCGGTTAATGCCTTTATCATAGTCAAAAATAGTGACTGACTTAGGTTGCAACAGTGTCATGTAGTTGCGATTATCGTGACATGATGCAGCATAGCTATTGCCTTAGTTTCTGAATGTGTTAATTGTGTGAGGCGATTCCCAAATAAAGCTCGAAACAGGAAAATGTTATATGGTAAACAATCTTTTTAACGGTACTGCCAAGGATTTTTCCTCGGTGAGAAGACTGGTACAGGTGGTGGGAGGACTGGTACAGCTTTCACTGATACCATCTGAGGAGCTGCTTTATTGAGAAGTAACGGCTACATGCTCTGGAGAAGTCAGCTAAACTGCCGGGAGAGCGGTGTGCTCACCACATGGCCCTCCATGCAGCACACACTTGACGCTGCAAGGAAGAGGTTGAGACGGTGGTCGATCGATATCCTGTGGACGTTGAGGGACTGGACCTAAGGTCGTTTTAAAACATTTTATATCCTCTTAGAATAACATGTATTACACTCGGTTGGAAGTTGACGTAGAGAATATTTTCGTGAAATCGAAACACATGCTGTGGCCGTGTACTTCGTTGTAAGATAGGCTGAAAGCTTATTCGTATTTCCTGTGGTCTGCTAGAGAAACAGCGATTTCGAGCAGTAAATAGCTAGCTTTATCATATACGCACTATCGTATTACATTATCCACTGACACTAACGTTTCCGAGATGAACATGCCATCTTCAGATATTCTTTTCAAGACGCTGGTTAAGCGTGAAATCCGTCAAAGGCACCTTCCTAAATATAAGAATCAGACGCTACAGTTTCGTACAGCAGTTTGGCCAGACTTACCCGCCTCTGTGGAGGAGGTCTTTAACAGACGCCTGGACGGTGGCACTTTACTCAGAGGTAAGCTGGTTCGAATCTTGTCGGTGGATGAATTTTTCTCTGGCATTATTTGCCCGGGAAGGGCAAGACAGATAGTAGCGTACCGTTCCAGATCACCAATCTCTGCGTGCATGTCCAGCATTAAATTTCAAACCTCTCTGCAGTGTCTCATGAAGTGAGGGATTGTGACACTGTTGACGGTGATCGCTCTTTCGAATGGTGACGTTAAGCTTGACGGCCCCCTTGGTGCAATTCGAGAGGATCCGTCTGGGTGTCGACACGTGGTTGAGTTAGTTAGTTAGTTACGTGTTTCACTGATAAATCTCACCGAAACCGTTATGAAGTGGAACGTATCAAGTGCAAAAGAAATGCACACATGAACAAGGTATTTTTTTCTTTTTTTTTTAACGTAAACAACTACTCTTTTCGATACTGAACAGTTATCAGCACGTTTGTCCTCCGTCATTGGGTACTTTTATTTAGGTCTTATTCTCTAGAAAGTTAAGTGCTTAGGATCTTCTCTATGATATTATTTAGATTGCCTTGGTTGTTTTCATCTGCATGTTCTCCTGTAGTAGAGATATACACTGAAAAATGCTACATGAAGCAGACTCTTAAGGTCTAAAATCGAATTTTACAAAATACAACGTTTTATGTTGCTGTTGTGATCTTGCTCTCGGTTTTAGTCTTAGCAACAAACGCATAACACATTGTTGTCACATATAATTTGTAATGTGCCAGCCACAGCTATTAAACTTCATAATGAATGGAACTAAAATGTAAGACGGTGTAATTCGTGATTTCTTTATCATCATGAGTAGCTCCTCTGCAGTAAAACAGCACGCCCAGGTGAACTACATAAGAAGGAAAGAATCCCATGTAATACATGAGACCGAAATACTTTAGAAATATTCTAAGACTTCTTTTATTTTAAGTTTTCGAAACTTTTTAAGAAAATGTTTCAAAGCATTGAAACAGGTATAAAAATCAGAATTAAAACGTATTTACAATTGTCTCACATTAGCGTAACAAGACGCCTCCAACGTTACTAGTCATATATTAAACCCCTGTAGAGGCGAAGTAGTCAAAAGAAATAAAACAGGAAATCGGGCGAATATTGCGATGGTGCACTGCGAGAAAAACCATATACAAGCACAATGAGTGAAATAGAAAGACATAAATAACGAAAGATCAAAACTGTGGCCTTCAGCGAGCTAAATAACGATACCTCCGCCCCCCCCCTGGACGCCTCGATGCTTTCTCACACCCTCCCTACTTCGCTCACCCTCACACCGTACACCGTTATGAATAAATGTCAGAGGGTAAGGATGGTTAAATAACAGATCGCTAATTCTATCCGCGTAGAATCCAAGAAATTGAGATGACTAAATTGAAACCACAATATACTCACATTATTGTTAACACGTTAAAATTTTTTCTCAATCGGACTATACGAAGTGAAAGGACTTCTAACGATGACAGAAATTTAATAAGATAGCAAAGGACTAAGATAACTTGAAGTAACATAAAACGAGAATCTACAGAGTGTTTCCGTGATACCGTGCAAAAATGTGACAGGAAATAGAGATTGCTCCACTGAACAATTTGAGGTTGGGGGCCTGGGGTCGGAGAAGCCAGCTTATGGAGATATGGGAGTAAACTTGTCTACCACTTTGTCTAGTATTACTGTTTTCCAGTTTAGTTACAACTAACATGCGTAAAAGTTCACACTTACTGTGCTGTTGCCCGCATCTCGTGGTCGTGCGGTAGCGTTCTTGCTTCCCACGCCCGGGTTCCCGGGTTCGATTCCCGGCGGGGTCAGGGATTTTCTCTGCCTCGTGATGGCTGGGTGTTGTGTGCTGTCCTTAGGTTAGTTAGGTTTAAGTAGTTCTAAGTTCTAGGGGACTTATGACCACAGCAGTTGAGTCCCATAGTGCTCAGAGCCATTTTTGAACTGTGCTGTTTATTTAGATGTTTATTTCCTGCAACGAAACAAGGAGGACGAGCCTGCTTACGAGGAAGACCTGATGAAGGCTTTGTTTTCTTTACTTACCCGTAAGGTGGCTCTGTTGTATTTAGGTTGCCCCATTGCAGAACGTGTTATGAATCCACCACAGACCCGTTTATTACTCAGTGCTATTCAGGGAAGTACGGTACAATTCGATGGAGCAGTACCGGTACAGTATTTCCTGGTCGCTGGATTGGCCTATTCCATGGTCTGCGAGGTTACCTGGCCTGAATCCCCTCAATTAGTTCTTGTGGGGACCTCCAAAGTCACTTGTGTAAGAGACCGCAGTGGATGCGGAGATGGAATTAGTTGCCAGAATTGTAGCTGCCTGTGACGTGATTTGAAACACTCCAGGGATATTTGTCAGGGTGCGCCTGAATCTTATTCGACGATGTCTTGCTTGCATTGAGCTGGATGGCCATCAGGTTCTACATCTACATATACGTGATTACTCTGCTATTCACAATAAAATGCCTGGCAGAGGGTTAAATGAACCACCTTCAAGCTGTCTCTCTGCCGTTCCACTCTCGAACGGCATGCGGAAAAAACGAGCACTAAAATTTTTCCGTGCGAGCCCTGATTTATCTTATTTTATCGTGATGATCATTTCTCCCTATGTAGGTGGGTGCCAACAGAATGTTTTCGCAATCGGAGTGGAAAACTGGTGATTGAAATTTCATGAGAAGATCCCGTCGCAAAGAAAAACGCCTTTGTTTTCATAATAGCCACTCCAATTCACGTATCATGTCTGTGACACTACCTCCCTTATTTCACGATAATACAGAAGGAGCTCCCCTTCTTTGAACTTTTTCGATGTCATCCGTCAGTACCACCTGATGCGGATCCCACATCGCACAGCAATGCTCCAGAATACGGCGGGCAAGTGTGGTGTAAGCAGTCTCTTTAGTAGACCTGTCGCACCTTCTAAGCGTCCTGTCAATGAATCTCAATGAATCGCAGTCTTTGGTTTGCTCTACCCACAATATTATCTATGTGATCGTTCAAATTTAGGTTATTTTCAATTACAATCCTTAGGTATTTAATTGAATTTACGGCCTTCAGATTTGTGTGATTTATCGCGTAATCGAAATTTAGCTGATTTCTTTCAGTAGTCATGGGAATAACCTCACACTTTTCCTTATTCACGGTCAATTGCCACTTTTCGCCTCATACAGATATCTTATCTAAATCATTTTGCAAGTCGTTTTGATCATTTGATGACTTCACAAGACGGTAAATGACAGCATCATCTGCAAACAAGACGGCTACTCAGATTGTCTCGGTAATACAGCTCAGGAACAATAGAGGGCCTATAACATTTCTTCGGGGAACGCCGGATATTACTTCTGTTTTAACTCGATAACTTTCCGTCCATTACTACGAACTGTGACCTGTCTGTCAGGAAATCGCGAATCCAGTCGCACAACTGAGGCGATATTCCGTAAGTACGCAGTTTGGTTAGAAGACGCTTGTGAGAAACGGTGTGGAAGCCTTCTGGAAATCTAAAAGTATGGAATCAATTTGACATCAACTGTCGATAGCATTTGTTACTTCATGAGTATAAAGAGCTAGTTGTGTTTCAGAAGAACGATATTTTTTGAAACAGTGCTGACTGTTGTTGCGGTCTTCAGTTCTGAGACTGGTTTGATCCAGCTCTCCATACAGTAAAGCTGCATGCCCGTGCTGACTACGTGTCAATAAATGGTTTTCTTCGAGGTGCTTCATAATGTTCGAATACTGTATATCTTCCAAAACCCTACTGCATATCAGCACATTTTGTAAGATACGGTACAAGTAGTACGTTAATTATGTCAATGATGGGATTAGAGGTTAACTAATGTTAACGAAAAGGTACACAGTAATGTGATTTTATTTCTATTATCTTCTTAAACTGGCTTTTCCAACCCCAGGTTCCGTACCTCAAATTGTTCAGTGAAGCATCCTCTATGCCCTGTTCAATTTTTGCACGCTCTTACGGAAACACTCTGTATACACAACCCGGTAGTGGCTGCAAGGGTGCAGCACGGATGTCAGTCAGGTGAGTACTAACGCTGATAGATGACTTACGATTCTATTAATTTTTATTGCTCAGATATCTACATCTACATCCATACTCCGCAACCCACCTGACGGTGTGTGGCGGAGGGTACCTTTAGTACCTCTATTGGTTCTCCCTTCTATTCCAGTCTCGTATTGTTCGTGTAAAGATCGATTGTCGGTATGCCTCTGTGTGGGCTCTAATCTCTCTGATTTTATCCTCGGTGAAGGTATGTTCTCGAAATTTCAACAAATGCCCGTACCGAGCTACTGAGCGTCTGTCCTGCAGAGTCTTCCACTGGAGTTTATCTATCATCTTCGTAACGCTTTCGCCATTACTAAAAGATCCTGTAACGATGCGCGCTGCACTCCGTTGGATCTTCTCTATCTCTTCTATCAACCCTGTCCGGTACGGATCCCACACTGCTGAGCAGTATTCAAGCAGGGATCGAATAAACGTACTGTAACCTACTTCCTTTGTTTTCGGATTGCATTTCCTTAGGATTCTTCCAATGAATCTCAGTCTGGCATCTGCTTTACCGACGATCAACTTTATGTGATCATTCCATTTTAAATCGCTCCTAGTGCATACTCCCAGATAATTTATGGAATTAACTGCTTCCAATTGCTGACCTGCTATATTGTAGCTAAATGATAAGGGATCTTCCTTTGTACGTATTCGCAGCACGTTACACTTGTCTACAAAGAGATTCAATTGCCATTCCCTGCACCATGCGTCAATTCGCTGCAGATCCTCCTGCATTTCAGTACAATTTTCCATTGTTACAACCTCTCGATATACCACAGCATCATCCGCAAAAAGCGTCAGTGAACTTTCAATGTCATCCACAAGGTCATTTATGTATATTGTGAATTAGAAACGGTCCTACGACACTCCCCTGCGGCACACGTGAAATCACTCTTACTTCGGAAGACTTCTCTCCATTGAGAATGACATGCTGGAAGTTTGAGATATACAATAAAGCTGAAAATGCCCAGATATCATCACTCTGCGCCTGTGTGAGCTTGATGTAGATAGTGGGGAAAGAAAGGCTGGAACAAGAGGTCATTTCTCTAAGTTATCCAATGTTCGAAATTAGGCTGAAAATACGGCTTTTGTGTGACTTATACTATAAAAAGGACACCGGGTACAGGTTTGTATGAAAAGATCCATGGCGCATGAAGTAAAAGCGGTGTTTTGAAGAGCAGCAGGTAGACCGCAACATTGAAGACATCCCAGGAAGAGAGGGAAAAAAAAACCGCGGTAAAAGCAGCGGTAAGCGGCGAGCGGACAGAAAGGCGGCGCAGTATTTGTACGTGCGGCGGTAATGTCTGGGCCGCATCCAGCAACAGCAGAAGCGGTAGAAGCGGCGCACATCGACTGCCGTCCGTTTTTGCTCGTACCGACGGAAACGCTGGCGACGAGCCGGCGAACGGCGTAGCTTCCAGAGAGCTCTCCCCCCCGTACACCAGTAACGCCTCCGGAGAGCAAAAGTTCCGCGTCCCGCAGAAAATTATTTCAAAGTCCCTGATTCACAGGAATAACATTAAATATTTTGCTGAGGCTCCCGGCCGTTGCACCGAATGGTGAATGGAGGCAAGTACTGGACGAAACTGAAACGTGAACTACTGCGAAAAGCAGAAGAGAAAAGCTGGGAGCGATGCTGAAGAAGGGTGGTAAAAATTAATTGAACTTTTACAGCACGTCTAGGGACAACACGAGACGCAACAGCCGAAAGTTACAGTAACTCTGCCGCGGAACTCTGAAAAGGCGCAACACTCGTGTTTAATAGCGAAGAGCAGTGGAGAGCAGCTACAGTCCCTCGCCGGTCCCCTTCCCCTTCTCTCCCTTCTGATTAGATAAACAACGTACGATCCTAAAGAACAATACTCACATTCTGTCCCTCCTAGAGACAGACACATCAATTCACTATCAATCACAAGAAAACCAAAGCATATAATTGAAGCCGACTACCGGCAAGTATACAGGAAATAGATGCGCAATTGCGAAAATGGACCACCATTGGCTGTACATTGGAATGACGACAATGAAAATTCGTGCAGGACCGCGACTCAAACCCGGATTTAACGCTTTATGTGAGCGGTCGCCTGAACTGCTTCGACTATCCGTGCACGAATCACCGCCAGACCCAAACTCCTACACGTCATCGTTCATGTGTCACTACCTGCACTCGTACCTTGTGTATATTCCCGTCCAGAAACGACATACGAGGGCGAGTCAAATGACAAAAAAAAAAAAAAAGGTTCAAGTGGCTCTGATCACTATGGGACTTAACTTCTGAGGTCATCAGTCCCCTAGAACTGAGAACTACTTAAACCTAACTAACCTAAGGACATCAGACACATCCAGGCCCGAGGCAGGATTCGAACCTGTGACCGTAGCAATCGCGCGGTTCCAGACTGTAGTGCCTAGAACCGCTTGGCCACGTCGGCCGGCTCAAATGAAAACCTTGAATTTGTAATAACAAATCGAAATTTCGCGCCGTTGTTGGTAAGCGTGGTACAAACAGCTTGCAGAATCGCCTGTAGGTGGCACCATAGTGCAGATGCACACATACCGTCGCAGTATCAGTATATAGACGGCCGCCCCACTTGCGACTTGCACCAGGGAAGAACAGAGTTCCGTTACTAGGTTTTTGCTTAGTGAAGGTGTGAAACCTATTGAAATTCATTAACGAATAAAGGTTCAGTACGGTTGTGGTGTCGCCGCCAGACACCACACTTGCTAGGTGGTAGCCTTTAAATCCGCCGCGGTCCGCTAGTATACGTCGGACCCGCGTGTCGCCACTGTCAGTGATTGTAGACCGAGCGCCGCCACACGGCAGGTCTAGAGAGACTTCCTAGCACTCGCCCCAGTTGTACAGCCGACTTTGCTAGCGATGCTACACTGACGACTACGCTCTCATTTGCCGAGACGATAGTTAGCATAGCCTTCAGCTACGTCATTTGCTACGACCTAGCAAGGCGCCATTACCAGTTTATATTGAGATTATATAATGTATCAACCAGAGCGATGTTCACCAGTTATGGAATAAAGTTAAGTATTACTTCAACTACGTACTTTATATTTGCTATATTAATTACATTGGAATGTTCCAGACCTCACGCCAGTCTGCGTGAGCTTAACGCGTGCCTTTCGGCATCCTCGCATAGTGACTTGGCTGTCTTGCCAAGTCACAACAACGGTGATGCATGTCTGTCACAGCAGCAAGTCTATGAATGGAGTAGGATGTTCGCAAATGGTGTGACTTCAGTGGAAGATGCTTCTCGTCCAGGCAGGCACAACGAGTTGTGACTCCACAGAACGTTGCAGCAGTTGAAGCCATAGTGAACGGAAACCGCCGAGTGACACTGAATGACATTGAAGCATGTTTACAGATTAGTCATGGGTCGGCACACCACATTGTGCATGAAGTGCCCCAGTTTCACACAGTGTCTGCAAGATGGGTGCCACGGCAGCTGACTCCTGAAATGAGACAACGAGGTGTTGATGCTTGTGAAGAACTCCTTCGGCGCTTTGAACGATCAGGTGATGGCTTCCTTGCAAGAATCGTTACTGGGGACGAAACCTGGGTTCACTTCCACCAACCGGAAACGAAGAGAGCGAGCAAGGAATGGCGCCATTCCTCATCACCAAAGTGATTTCCAAATGTTTGGACCACTCAAAGACACAAAGTCAGGAAAGAAGTTCCGTTCTGATGAAGAAGGACGCCACGCAGTGCATGAGTGGCTGCGTTGACTACCAAAAGAAATTTTTGTTAACGAATTTATGCAGTTTGTAGGCGCTGGAGGACTTGCATTGAGCGTGTGGGAGATTATGTTGAAAAGTTATACAGCTTTGTACCACTTCTGCACAATAAATAATATTTAAAAAAATATTTAAGGTTTCATTTGACTCACCCTTGTATTAGTTGAGTACATGAGATGTATTCGCATTTGTGAATGTGGACAACCATCAGCTGTATAATGGGACGACAACAAAGAAAATTTGGGCTGTATCCGGACTTTAATCCGGATTTCCCGTTTATCGTCAGCTGTCACCTTACCATTATTTTTATTTTTTTCCTTTAATCGCTTTCTCCCTCTCTCTCTCTCATTTTTTGTCTGTTATAGAGCACAAAAAAACATCTAGTAGTGAGTAAAATGTTGCAGGTAATATGATAATCAAATAAAAATTTCTATTGTGTGAAAATAAGATGATGTCCTGTATAAAATAAAATATTTCTGGAAAACATAAGTAAGTAAAGCTTTTGAACATCACATTACTTTTTGACATAAATGGTGTAACAAATAATGAACATAAACTGCTTCTTCCAGTTCAAAACAATAAGCGGACCACGTCCCTTTTCGTGCGAGCGTTCTTCGCTGATCCCGTTGTACCTCGTGATGGTGCCGGGTACATCCATTAGGCTATCAGAGCAGGACCCACGCTCAGACCGAAACTTCCATATGTCGTCAATCACGTGCCTAAAACCTGTACTCGTACATCCGTTATGTATATTCCGGGAGAGGGGAAACATTTTACTTGAAAGTCGCTTGCCTGTTGTCGGTGGATAAATACGATATTACAACGCCTGTTTTATTCCGAATTTCTATGGAATGCAGTGACTACAGCCATCATGATATACATGAAATGTAGTCAAAATTGCGAATATCATCAGCTGTATAAAGGAATGACGACAACGAAAATCTGTGCCGGACAGGGGTTCGAATCAGGTTTCCCGCCTTACATGAGCGGTCGCCTCAACTGCTTCGGCTATTCCACCCAACCTTCCATATGTTGTCGTTTATGATTCACAACCTGCACTCGTACCTTACATACCGTACTTGTTAATAATACTGACAACGCTATTTCTAACTAGCAAATACACCAAGATCATTCGTTGTAAAATCTCAGCACCATTTCGGTCTTAATCTCCTTGTAAGCTGTCTTGTCACAGTGTCGTAATTTCCACTCATTATAGTTTATACCGTCCGAGTTTCTTGAAAACCACGTAATAATTCACGCAACAAAAAATCTCAAAGTTCCGTTGTGTACCAAAATTCTTCACGACTGCTAATACTAACTTTCATTTTCAGATTGCAGGTTCGCCTTTGTACAGCATGAAACGCAGAAGATAACTGGATACATAGAGAGGGATACGGCTGTATTAAACGTCTAATATAACTGCCATCAATGTCTTTTGTTAAATGGTAATGAGTGACCCAGAGTTCCTATGTCCAGTTCAAACATATTAGATCTCATCTTCCCTCGTGAAGTTCTCTGAAATACCTAAACAATTCAAAGTCTTTTGTTGTACGTTCCATAAACTCTTCTCCAGGTTCCAGCACGTAATATAAATGTAAATAAATTCCTCCGATAAAATTGATTTTCATCTCCTCCATAGAGGTTGATGTATTCAAATCCAGATTAAATATTGCTCGAAATTTCAATCCTAAATGCAGATCTATTGATGTTATAAGCTTTGTGAATTAATTTCAACGGACCGGTCTGAGAAAATGAATACTACTCAAACCACATACATTAACACAAAGTTACGAATTAAGTAAAAAAAAAATCTTCCACGAAAACAGTGACAGAATGTGATCGTTGCTATGAGGAATACGGCGTTTACCGTTTTACAACTTGTGACCATATATTCGAATGCGCTTCCCGTCTTTAGAGCCGGCCGGAGTGGCCGTGCGGTTCTAGGCGCTACAGTCTGGAACCGAGCGTCCGCTACGGTCGCAGGTTCGAATCCTGCCTCGGGCGTGGATGTGTGTGATGTCCTTAGGTTAGTTGGGTTTAATTAGTTCTAAGTTCTAGGCGACTGATGACCTCAGAAGTTAAGTCGCATAGTGCTTAGAGCCATTTGCACCATTTTGAACCCGTCTTTAGAGGCATCTTATTCCCAGGGTAGTGGTTTACTGAATTCAGGACCACTGACAACGAAGTTCCATCACCCACGGTAGAGATCTTCCAATCCCGAGCTCTACAGATTTCGAAGTGTCATTAGCAGATTCCTTTTGGTACTCATGTGGATGACTTCAGACTTTTAAGTATTTGGAGTTACGTTTCATCAACATCAACATCAACATCTACATCTACATGAATACTCTGCAATTCACAATGAAGTTCCCGGCAGAGGGTTCACTGAACTATATTAAAGCTATTTCTCTGACACTCCACTGCCCGCTGAAAAAACGAACACTTAAATCTTTCTGTGCGAGCTCTGATTTTTCTTATTTTATTATGTGTAGGTGGGCTCCAACAAAACGTTTTCACACTCTTAGAAGAAAGTTAGAGATAGAAATTTCATGATGAGATGCTGGCGCAACAAAGGACGCAGTTTTTTAATTATTGTCACCTCAAGTCACGTATCATATCCTTGGCGCTCTCTACCCCATTTCGCGATAGTACAAAACGAGCTGTCCTTTGAAGTTGATTCTTTTTGATGCGGAACCCACATTGCTCAGCAGTATTCCAGAAGAGGACGTGCAAGAGCAGTGTAGGCAGTCTCTTTAGGAGACCTGTTGCATTTTCTCAGTGATTTGCCAATAAATTGTAGTCTTTGATTTCTTTTACGCACAACATTATTTGTATGATTCTTCCGAGTTTAATTATTTGTAGTTGTAATTTCTAAGTCTTTAGCTGAATTTACAGCCTTCAGATTTGTGTGATTCATTGTCTAACAGAAATTTAGTGGATTCCTTTTGGTACTCATGTGGATGACTTCAGACTTTTCAGTATTTAGAGTCAATAGCCACTTTTCTCACAATACAGACATCTTGACTAAATCGTTTTGCAGTTTGTTTTGATCATCTGATGACTCTATGAGACGGTAAATGACAGCGTCATCTGCAAACAATCTAAAAATGCTACTCAGGTTGCCTCCGAAATCGTTTATTCACAGCGGGGACACCAGAGGGTTTATAACACTTCCTTGGGGAACGTCAGATATTACTTCTGTTTTACTCGATGACTTTCCGTCTATTACTACGAACTGTGACCTTTCTGACAGGAAATCACAAATCCAGCCGCACAGCTGAGGTGATACTCCGTCGGCTCGCAGTTTGGTTAGAAGACTCTTGTGAGAAACGGTGTCAAACGCCTTCTCGAAATCTGAAAATATGGAATCAGTTTCACGTCCCCTATCAACTGCACTTATTACTTCCTGAGGTAACGAGCTCGTTGTGTCTCACAATAACGATATTTTCTGAATTCATGTTGGCTGTTTGGCAATAAATCGTTTTCTTCGAAATAACGCATGGTGTACGAAGACAGTACATGTTCCAAAATACCGCATATGGACATTAGCCTTGTGGGTCTGTAATTCAGCGCATTACTCCTGTATCCTTTCTTAGTTATTTGTATGACTTCTGTAACTTTTCAGTCTTTAGGTACGGATCTTTCACCGAGCGATCGGTTGTATATGACTGCTGAATATGGAGCTATTGTAGCAAAATATTCGGAAAGGGATCTGACTGGTATACAGTCAGGACTGGAGGCCTTCCGTTTATTAAGTGATTTAAGCTCCTGTAGCGGGCTCTCACAATAATAATATAAAATGATAGTGGTGTAGTGACCCTTCACTACGTACGTATTAAAAGTTTTGGCTGGTTTCGTTGTCTAGGGTCTGGGATACGTAGTTGCCGCATTAAGGCCAAATGCTACTGAGTCTACAGTATACAATAAGAATATACACATGAATAGAATGGTCTAAGGTTTCTATCACTCGGCAATTGCGAATTATGAAAGTAACATATAACTTTATAAATGAAAGATTGCAATTAAATGAAATCTGCAGGTACTTTCTTAACGACTTTAAATGATGAGTACGATAGTAGAAGTACTTTTGAGAATTCGGTGTATTTCTGCAAAACACTTATTGGTGTTGATGGTCCAGCAATGAAATAAAATATTAGTTGAATAACAGGGAAACAATAGATTCGTACTGCACGTAATTAGTTATGATCAACATAGCTCCGAGATATTCGCTTCTAAACGCACACTACGTCTTCACTGTAGAAGCCACGGAAATCTCACAAGTGCACAAGTCAGCACTACGAAATATTTCTATCTGCCGCGACCACACGCAAACCGCTCCACACTCTCCAAGTCCATGACCCGCGTACTGTCCCGCACTCATCTGTGTCCTGTACGACTGTCCTCTCCTGCCGCACACTTCCGAACTACCTGTGTCCTCTGTCGAAACCATCCTCCTCCCCCACTTCCACACAGTCTGACCATTAACGAGCGCTGTGATTGGATAGAGCCCTCCCTCCATGTCTCCAAGCTAACGTACACTCACAAGCATATTTAAGCACATACGAAATACTGGACTTACGTTAAATATTTCAAATTAAATAAATACTCCTACGGCTGGACCATAAAGACGCCCTAACACACATTATTAGATACATAAACAAATTAAATAAACATACGTCAATGGAATAGAACAAAAGATAAGCCAGTAGTCTAATGTCTGTGTGCTTTCTATAACACAGTAAACATTTAACCAATTTCTTCATGAATAGTATATATCGGATATAAACAAAGACACAGATGAATAAATATATTTATAAGCATGCTGCTACCGTTTTTCCGTGTAACTGTGGAGTACTTAACGCCTGACGCCATCGATGGTAATCGGCCACTTTGACCTCCCATAACTCATATACTATTCAAATTACATGCCTGTAATTTATACCAATTTAGGTTTACCCTAATAGCTTTCTATAGACATGTAGATCGACGAAATCGGATGAACCTTTTAGAGTTTGGAAATTCGTTGCTGGGTGTTACTTGTATAATTTACCGTCAGATACTAAACTTTAAACTAATAAAGATATTGAAAATCTGTTTGCACCATCAGAATCGTCGTGCAAATAATAGTTATGTACATGTTTCTTTTTGAGGTATCATGATTCATCTGGCTACTATTAATTTCTATACGAACTGTGAAATGTCTGCTTTGATGGTTTCACAAAGTCCGCCATCTTTGGCACTCTCGGCATACAAGTCTCTTTCATTGACACAGCGTCACCCAGGAATTCCCAGTCACGCGGCTGGACCATGTGCTGGGGCTATCCCTCTCGTCCGGCTAACGTTCGCCACCACGTGTTTGCTGCTGGGCCCCGACTGGCCGAGCGGCCCGTGCGGCCACGCCAACTTAGAATATTTTCAGGGCGCCACAATTCACCCGTTACCTCACACTCATGTTGGTAGTTGTTCTTGGTTCGAATTCTGGAATATTTATTTCGTCTTCTTTGATGAAGGAGTTTCAGAAAACCTTACTAAGTAACTCTGCTTTAGTGACACTGTCATCGGTAACATCACCGTTTTTATTGCACAGTGAAGGTTCTGATTGAGTCTTTCTACTGATGTGCTATGCATACAACCGGAATCCCTTTGGATTTTCTGCCAGTTTTAGAGAGTTTCGTTATGGAAAATATTAACAGCATCTCGCATTGAAGTTTGCGCTACATTTATAGTGTCGTGCCACAAAGAAACCAAACGATGCAAACACATTCCTAGTGTCAGGCGTAACAAATATATTAGCTATGGTAAAAAAAAACACTCTAAGGCCCTGCAATGACACCTACATATATCGTATTACTGAAAGGATGGGACATACAGTGTGGGGCTCGAATAGGTGACATACCTTGGTGAATAGATAAAAGTCGCTAGATCAGGCGAATAAGATGTGTGGTATAACACATCGATGCTGCATTTTGCTAGAAACCTCGTGACAGACAGTGTGGTATGAGCCGGTGCGTTATCTTGATGCAGAACTCATGACTTGTTCTACAACTACTCAGGTCGGTTTTCTTCTTATTTTCTCACGGGGGTTAAACAAAAGTATGAAGATAGTAATGCCGATTAAAAGTTTGGCCTTTAGGAACCCTGTGGTGGTGCACACTTCCATGAATATAGAAAGAAGTCATCGTCGCTTTGAATTTTGATTTTCTGTTTCCAGCTTTCCTCGCTCTCGATGAAGTTGAGCACTTAGTTTCTCCATCATAAGCGAAAAAGCTAGATTCATCGCTTATTATCACTCTTTTCAAAAAGAAGTTGGGCTTTAAGTTTCTGGATCTCATGTGAAAAACAAAGATTCGTCACATGTTATCACTCTTTCCAAAACATTACGATCATTTTCAGTGGTATTCAAAGTGTCAGTACAAACATTTTCACGATGTTCTTCGTATTCGATCGTGAGAATTTTCGGCACCAGTACCACATACAATTTCCTGATGTTTAACAGGTTTGGTAAAATTTGAGCTACGCATTTTTTGTCTATTCCTCCAGTTTCAGCAGCCGATCTAATACTCAACCGACGATCAAATCGTATCAGATTATCTACGGCTTCGATTGTTTCAACCGTTTTTGATGTTGAGGGGCGTCCCAGGCGTAGGTCATCTTCAACATTTTCTCGGCCACCTTTGAAAAGTTTGAACCACTAAAAAATTCGAGTACGTGATAAAAAGACTCCGCCGTACAATTATATTAGTAAAATCAGTTCTGTTATTTTATAGTCTCACCTCGAACATGTGGCCCTCCCTCTCTTCATGGACAACACCGGCAACACCTCATTGATACCTCGACACTAGAATGAACCTTTTACTCTGCAGGAAAGTGTGTACCTTATGGAACTTACTGGCACATTAAAACTGTGTGCTGATCGAGACTCGAACTCGGAATCTCTGTCTTTCGCGGGCAAGTGCTCTGCCAACTGAGCTACCCACACAGGTGTCAGGAGCCCTCCTCACTGCTTTACTTTCGGCAGTATCCTCGAGAACACTTGCCCGCAGAAGGCAAAGTCTCACGTTCGAGTCTCAGTCCGATACACAGTTTTAATCTGCCAGGACGATTCCCCTCGGCACCACATTAAACAGTCGGTTCTGTCGTTAGTATTGCCAGGGCATACTGCAATACTGCAGCTGTATTGCAGAATATAGACGACAACACACCTTAAGGTGTGCCCGTGTGACCGCACCTAAAGGGAAACGACTGAGTAGTCGATACTAGTGTGGGTACCAGTGGGTTAAGATGCTCGATTCGTCTCAGCTTGGAATCTAACAGAAATTTTCTCAGGTCTGTAGTGAGTGATGTTACAAGAAAAACTTCTTGCACCTACGAGAGCCTTCGTTCCAAAATGCCAACGGCCCACTCTCCGTTGAGAATCCTGAACACATTACTTTCCCAAAATATACGTACAGAAAAGGTAGAGATAGTCGGGCTCTTTCAGAAGGGCATTAATTATCATTTAATTCTAAAGAAGCTGCATGTTCAAATGGCTCTGAGCACTATGGGACTCAACATCTTAGGTCATAAGTCCCCTAGAACTTAGAACTACTTAAACCTAACCAACCGAAGGACATCACACACACCCATGCCCGAGGCAGGATTCGAACCTGCGACCGTAGCAGTCCCGCGGTTCCGGACTGCAGCGCCAGAACCGCTAGACCACCGCGGCCGGCAAAGCTGCATGTTCGTCAATGATATCTGTTCCTTCGGGAACAGATACTACCTCCATGTATACTTTTGGTACAGCTTCTTACCTTATCTCAAATAAATATCACATAATGTTACACAGGATAACATAATGTTACACAGGATAAGGAAATGCCACTGGCGATGAAATAATATATAATGGCCTAAGCACAAGCAAAGAAGGAAAGCTAAAAAATAATCCTAATGCAGAACAAAATAGTCCAACACAGCGTGAATATTCCGGAAGGAGAAACTAGTAAACACAGTAAAAAACAAAATTAAAGCTGGAAGTACATGACAAGATCTCTAGTATTCTGCACTTTTAAAATTAAAAGTGTCAAACTCAATCAAAGCTTAGTACGGCGAAGAGCGAGATATACGAATCCAGTGTCGAGAGTGAGTAACAAACAGGATATGGACTGGAACAAAAAATCGGAAGGCAAAGAATAGGCTTAAAAAAAAAGAAGACAGGTTACCGTCAGTTCTCAGCTGGAGCTGGAGCTGGATTGTAAGAAGTGAGGGCTTGAGTAACGGCATCATTCTGTCTTCAAGCAGGGTCCTAAGTAATGGCATCATTCTTTCTTCTACTTGCACGGCGCATTGTCCCGTGCCTTGTATTATCGCTATACTGCCACTCTGCTGAAGAAAAAAGTTCGGCTGAAACCTTGCCAGGCGAGAGAGTATAAAGGGGGAACGAAGTAGTTTATCCAGCAGCTTCGGCAGCTGACATACTTTAACATCGTCTCCAGAGTTCGACAGACGATTTCGGAGTTTCTCGGCCCTTTTTTACCTCTCAGCGTGCAGAGATTCTGTGTCGGGAGTGCCGGAGAGATGGAAGCAGACGGGAACCGGAAGTCGTGTAACGAGTTACCACCACTTCCGGTGCTTCGGCGCCTACTTGAAACCGTTGCCGTCGCAGGTTCGCCCTCCGGAGTCCTCGGAAATTTGCTTCTATTTATAGACGACCAGGATATTATTTTGCAGGGTCGCGGATCGATCTCTGGGGCAGTGTTAGCGCTTAACTGTCTCAGAAGCTGTGAGATCTCACTACTCACAGTGCCGAAGAAAACTGATGCACAAATTACAAGAATAAATTCTTTTATCTGTACAAAAATTACTCACTTTTTATATTATTTGTTTAATACTCGTCAAAACTTCCACTATTATGTTAATGTTACCAGTTTTTAACACCACGTATACCCGCAGCCCTGAGTTATGTGTAGGATACTTATTCGCTGCAGATGGTAGAGCACTTGCCCGCGAAAGGCAAAGGTCCCGAGTTCGAGTCTCGGTCCGGCACACAGTTTTAATCTGCCAGGAAGTTACATATCAGCGCACACTCCGCCGCACAGTGAAAACTTTATTCTGGAAACATACCCGAGCCTGTGGCTAGGCCATGTCTCCGCAGTATTCTTTCTTCCAGGAGTGCTAGTTCTGCCAGGTTCGCAGGAGAGCTTCTGTGAAGTTTGGAATGTAGCAGACGAGGTACTGGCAGAAGTAACGCTGTGAGGACGGGGTGTGAGTCGTGCTTGGGTAGCTCAGATGGTAGAGCACTTGCCCGCGAAATGCAAAGGTTCAGATTTCGAATCTCGGTCCACCACACTGTTTTAATCTGCCAGGAAGTTTCATACTTATTCCCTATTTTGCATTACAGATTTTATCCTCTATGGTTTCCTGCAGTACAACAGAAGATATTTCCTGATATTTTAGTGCGTATCCTGTCACCCAGTCCCTTCTTACGGTAAATGTTTTCCACAAGTTATGTTCCTCACTAATTCTGCGCATCGCCTTCTCATTTCTTATTTTATCCTTCCACTTAATATTCAGCATCCATATGTAAAACATCATCTCAAACTTTTCGATTGTGTTCTTACCTTCGGACCATGCTTCATATTTCCAAACGTAAAACATGGTGTAGGGTAGAGTCTTTGAGCAGTAACGAAAACGTCGTGAGTCCCATGTTCGAACAAGCCACCCCGGTAGCTCAGCGTGTTTGGTCAAATGGCTGGCTGCCTTCTGTAACAAAAAGAAACTGAGTGAAATAATCAAAGAAGAACTTGAAGGGGTGTCACGTGACGTCCCACGAAACCAAACGACGAGAACAATGACGAACAAAATGAGGAAAAAGAAAGCTATCGCTTAAATTGTGAATAAAGTCACCCTCGTTGTGGCAACAGCTTTTATCAAAGAGGGCGGAGGAGCGAACATCTGGCTGAGCTGCAGCCAACAGCAGCAGCAGCTGCCTAATCTCATTCGGTGAACTCACCTTCGACTAACTACACACAGCTAGTGCTGTGTCCACTCCTCTGCCCATCAGACGTTTAGGTGTACTTGTTTCTGATTCAACAGTTTTAACAGAGGGTAGCCGGCCGGGGTGGCCGAGAGATTCTTGGCGCTTCAGTCTGGGACCGCGCGACCGCTACCGTCGCAGGTTCGAACCATGCCTCACGCATGGATGTGTGTGATGTCCTTAAGTTAGTTAGGTTTAAGTAGTTCTAAGTTCTAGGGGACTGATGACCTCAGAAGTTAAGTCCCATAGTGTTCAGAACCATTTGAACCATTTGAACAGAGGGTAAACAGATCCCTGCTTATAGGTGCAATACAGAGTTCTCTGCCTATAGAGGAAGAAAAAGATATGTAAATGCAGTTCTCCTTCTAGAAAGGATGCACACAATGCAGATTTTGCAATGCAGATGTCTCTGCCGATTGTAAAAATGTTGAATACTTTATTCAGATGTATGCGTCTGCATATACGAGGGTTGGAACTTAAATAGTGGCAACTATTTATTCGCAACCGATACAAAAGGTTACATGTTTGCACCGGTCACTGTCATTCAAAGTAGTCACCAGCACTGTGTAGAACCCGTTGCCAGCGATGTGGAAGGTGTAGTATACCGTTAGCAGAACCTGTTCTATTGATGGTGCGAATGGAGCGGTCTACTGCCTGTCGAATCTCTGGAACTGTTCTGAAGCGAATGTCACGAAGTGGTTCCTTCATCTTCGGAGTCAAATCAAAGTCACGAGGAATTACGTCCGAGGAGTATGGTGGATGCTACAGTACTTCCCAGTTCCATAGACCGAACAGAGCAGCCACAGCTTGCGCTGTATGCGCCCGCGCTATGTCGTGCAAAATGATGGGTGGGTTGCTCAGAAAGTGTCACCGCATCTTTCGCAAAGCTGGTCGCAGGTGATGCTCCAGAGCCCCAGTACGGTGAAAGTTATGGTGATTCACGTGTACGACTGTGATGGTGTTATCCTAAGACATTATGTTCCTCCAAGCAGACCGTCAATGCACAGTATTACTGTTCGTTTTTGGAGCATCACCTGCGACCAGCTTTGCGAAAGAAGCGGCGACACTTTGCAATCCACCTATCATTTTGAACGACAATGCGCGGGCGCATACAGCGCAAGCTGTGGCTGCTCTGTTCGATCTATGGGACTGGGACGTACTGTACCGTCCACCATACTCCACGGACGTAAGTCCTTGTGAGTTTGATTTGATTCCGAAGATGAAGGAACCAATTCGTGACATTCGCTTCGGACCGGTTCCAGAGATTCGACAGGCAGTAGACCGCTCCATTCGCACCATCAACAGAGCAGGTTCTGCTAACGGTACACTACACCTTCCACATCCCTGGCAACAGGCCCTGCACAACGCTGGTGACTACTTTGAAGGACAGTAACAGGTGCAAACATGTAACTCTTTTGTGTCGCTGCCCGCATCTCGTGGTCGTGCGGTAGCGTTCTCGCTTTCCACGCCCGGGTTCCCGGGTTCGATTCCCGGCGGGGTCAGGGATTTTCTCTGCCTCGTGATGGCTGGGTGTTGTGTGCTGTCCTTAGGTTAGTTAGGTTTAAGTAGTTCTAAGTTCTAGGGGACTGATGACCATAGATGTTAAGTCCCATAGTGCTCAGAGCCATTTGAACCATTTTTTTTTTGTGTCGCTTGTGAATAAATAGTTGCCACTATTTAAGTTCCAACCCTCGGATTAAAGAAAACTAAAGTCTAAATGCATCTGTTCCTACGGAAAAGACACACGCACTGCAGATGTAACTTCACGTGTTAAACAATTATACACACATACATAAGATGTAGAATGAAAGCAAACGAATGAATAGAGTTTAACAACTAGATTTACTAGTTCATGGAAATAAATTGCAGGTAATATGTCTTTTATGGACATGTTCCACGTGTTGGATTGTTTCATTTTTTCAGATTTTATACATATAAAGGGTGATATTAAGAAAATCGACGAACTGCAGGGAAGAATTTCTGATTGGAAATGGAGGAAAAGGTCCCATTAATATGTGTACGAAAATGGATGGTGTGCTTGCAATGACAGCAAGTCGTTCCGAAACACAGCACAGAGCTGCGTCGCATCCACGTCACTACATATGTTCAAAGTGGCCTCCATAGGATACCATGCACGCGTTCACACGTCGGATCATGGACTTCTACACTTTTTCGCACATTCTCGAGCCGTGTTGTCTCGTTCTATGTTTTTACATTCTTGCCTACTGCTGCGATCCTTCTGTGTATAGTTGTCAGGTGGCGCTTCGGTTGCCTGTTAGTAGAGTCTTTGGTTATAGTTCCTTACATTGTTAACCGCACTGGCAATCAGTCGGCCGGATTCAGGGCGAGAGAGATATAAGGGGCACATGTGATGTACGACGGGCTGTGCGACGAGCTTATGGGCGTACGATTGTCTAAGCGGCTGGTCGTCGCGGAAGTTGAGTTGGTCCACAGTACTAGGGCCTAATGTCGACGCAGCCGATGTAATCTGTATTAAGAAGGCATAGTTGCCGATTGGGTGTTGGTGTGCTGTTCATTTTCTAATGAAGTGTGTTCTGTCCTTGCGGCTGAAGTACTCGTTCCTTGACTGACGCAAGTGCCCCCGTATTGAAGCTGCTCCCGCTACCCCGGATTGCCCGTGATTCTCAGTCACTCTGTTTCGAGAACTGAATTAACCCTTTGGTACTTTGTTTCATACCACTTGAGTAACACATTTCTATGTTTTAATATTTCATTTAATTTCAACTTGTTAAATATTTGCTTATTTGTCAGCTGGGCCGGAAATTAATTGTCATGTGTTCTAGTCCACCACGTGTGTTAGGATCACTGAGGTCGAAATTGAGTCTGATTTTTATTGGAAGTTGTTGCTCCCATGAGTGGTGTAACACTGCCTACAGCTGTGGTAAGTAAAAGCTAGCGGCCCAGTGAATTGAAATGTGTAATGGTTGTGACACACCAAAATAACAATAGTAATCCGTTGTACTTACTACATATTTTATTACTGTCAAAAGCATTATAAAATCACAATCACAATAATACAGGAAACTGCCTTACAAGGGCAGATCACTTGGACAAATAACAAATTTCCTTAACCGAAACAAGACCCATAAAACTTGAAGTGACTAGGTAAATATACTCAGGTAAAGCTTTACTTAAATAGTACTAATGTCCGTGCAATTCCCATCAGAAGTCTCATTACTTCCAATCAGCTGAGGAACAGATTAAGGGTAAGAATACAGATCTTTTAAGGTTTGGCTAGCCAACTTTCCTAAATAAAAATATACAAATGACTGAAACAATTAAGGAGGTACTTTAATTTTTGACCAAATCAATCTTAAAATTTACTTACTCAGTTGATTAATCAACAATATTCTTAGAATTATTACAACTAGAACATGACCGTATGAAATACCCCTAAAATGAGATTGTTTCAATATTGCGTGTGAATTAGCGATAGACGCGAGCAGACCAAGGATTCAAATCAATACGAGAGATCCACGAGACAGGAAATAACATAAAAATGTACTCAACTTTGCACTGCAATTGAAGTTCAGATGCTATAATTCTCCACCGGAAGAATGGAATCATGCAACAATGACAACATAACCCATGATGTAAAGGAGAGGACAGGGGCTTAAATATCTCTCTGCCTCAATGATGCTCTGCTCCCAGTATGCTCGCGTCGACCGCTGCCAATTATCTGTAACAAAACACACATCAACAGCAGACAATATTCTGAGACATAAACTACACAATCTTATCTAAAGAACAGGTGATCAGTACAACTGAATAGCAACAAATTAGCCTCCGTGAGTTACTTGGCCAGTGCAAGCCCTTAAACTTTGATTAATAAGCGCTAAAATCATGCCATAAAGTTAAGATGACAAGAATTATCTCGGCGCACATTTACACGCCAAACTACCAAATGAACTACAAGGTAGAATAGAGGACGGCGCTCGGCGTGTCTTGAAACGCCAGAGCCGGAATTACTACTCGTCGCATTTCTAGGTACGTGTTTAACCACGCTTCATGTCGATTGGTTGGGCGTAGCCACACTTCTTCAACTGCCGTCAAGATAGTTAGTCACGACACCGAGGTAAGTGATAAACAACTAAAACAATTCCAAAGGATTTTTAGTACACTGGCATATTATATTAAGCCGCATGCAACCCTCCGAAGCAACTCAGCGACTCCAATTTAATCGGCAGGCGTATCTTATAAGTGACTCGAAGGAGCTTGTCCTTCCGACCTCTAAGAGAACCAAATTACCATGGGCGGTGTATCTGCCCTCACGACTCAACACGCCGTAGCCACCGGCCCCACTCCTTCGTTGTCCAACTCGTACTCTTGCCGTCCTGCCTACGTGCACAGTCAAAAAAATGGTTCAAATGGCTCTGAGCACTATGCGCCTAGAACCGCACGGCCACAGCGGCCGGTGTACACAGTCCCACGTGGCTCTCGCTCACCGCCGATCGCGACACACCCCCTTAGCAGAGCGCACGCGCTGCCGTTAAATCCGCGCCGCAAAAGACGAGCAGAAGACAAATAAGCATCGATGTCGACTCAAAGATCAAAATGGCGATCGATGGAAACTGGCGCCAGAAACTCACGAGCTCATGAATCTTGGCTCTTTTGCATAACTTAGTTTCGTAACTCTAGTGGGAGTTCACCCTTTCAGGGAAACTAACATTTTTTGTTTCAAATATCATGACAGTAATAGTTGTTTGAGTGTCGTCTCTCAAGATTTGCGTGATACATTCTGTGTCTGTGGGTTGTGTGTGCTTATTACATTAAATTGTTACATTTTATTGTAAGGGTAACCTGTTAGTCCCTATTAATTCTGTTTCTAAGATTCTTATTGTTTTATGTGAGGTTTGGGCCACGCTTACGTTGTGTCTTGGTCTGAGCATTTTCCTGTGTTCCACGATTATTATGCATGATTTATACGTCTGCTTGTTTTCTCGTAGCCTTCCGAGCTGTTCGTAGCGTTTGGAGGCGTTGCTCCGGGGTGTTACCTGTTACCCGCCGGTCCACCGGGCGTAGCATGTCCGCGTCGGCTGTGTGTACGTGTGCGCGGGCGGCGCCGCTTCCCGTCACACAGTAGCCTCTGAGACGTTATGGCCTCCTGGTTTGCTACGGCACCTTTCATAAGTTCAGTTTCTATCTCGTAGCAATCGGGCGTTAATTTCCTAGTGTTGCCCGTTATTCTGCCATCTTATTCAGACCTGGCCTGCCGTACTTGCCCCTTCCGTGTTTTCCCTGTCTGAAGTTTGGTTTTTAACCTAATAGTTTTAATGTTGACGTAATGCTCAATTGTGAAATGGTATTTCGTTATTTTCTCACTCCACTATGCTAAAGAGCCTTCCATGACTGAGAAAGTATGTTTTCAGAATTATCTGATTCACTTGGCCAGTGTTATAAGAAATAAATTTTTATTTATTTATATTGAACCTATTTATTTGTGTTCTGTTTACCTGTCAATGCGAATTGAAGAGTTTCCATTTTTAATGCACCGGGTGATCAAAAAGTCAGTATAAATTTGAAAACTTAATAAACCACGGAATAATGTAGATAGAGAGGTAAAAATTGACACACATGCTTGAAATGACATGGGGTTTTATTAGAACCAAAAAAAAAACCAAAGACGCGTGAAAGATCTCTTGCGCGCGTCATTCGGTGATGATCATGTGGTCAGCCGCCACTTTCGTCATGCTTGTCCTCCCAGGTCCCCAGACGTCAGTCCGTGCGATTATTGCCTTTGGGGTTACCTGAAGTCGCAAGTGTATCGTGATCGACCGAAATCCCTAGGGATGCTGAAAGACAACATCCGACGCCAATGCCTCACCATAACTCCGGACATGCTTTACAGTGCCGTTCACAAAATTATTCCTCGACTATAGCTATTGTTGAGGAATGATGGTGGACATATTGAGCATTTCCTGTAAAGAACATCATCTTTGCATTGTCTTACTTTGTTATGATAATTATTGCTATTCTGATCAGATGAAGCGCCATCTGTCGGACATTTTTTGAACTTTTGTATGTTTTTGGTTCTAATAAACCCCATGTCATTCCAAGCATGTGTATCAATTTGCATCTCTCTATCTACATTATTCCGTGATTTATTCAGTTTTTAAATTTATACTGACTTTTAGATCAACCGGTATGCTTGAGACATGCTCTATATTTATCGTCGTAAGGTGGTGTAAGTGAATCCACAAAGAACGCGTTTTTTGCCGGAAATTGTGTTATAACTTTGGCCAGTGTTATAAACAAATTTTTTTTTATTTATTTATATCGAATCTACTGTTGTTCTGTTTACTTTTAAATCTGAATTGAAGAATTTCCATTAGTAATGTATGTTTTGAACAATGCTCTACATTTATGGTGGTAAGTTGGAATAAGAGGAGTCAGAGGAAACGTGTTTTGGTCAGGTAGCTGAATTATAAGATTTAATTGTAATTCTGTCAGAGACAGCAAAGGACTTGGAAGAGCAGTTGAACGGAATGGACAGTGTCTTGAAAGGAGGGTATAAGATGAACATCAACAAAAGTAAAACGAGAATAATGTAATGTAGTCGAAATAAGTCGGGTGATGCTGCGGGAATTAGATTAGGAAATGAGACACTTAAAGTAGTAAAGGAGTTTTGCTATTTGGGGAGCAAAATAACTGATGATGGTCGAAGTAGAGAGGATATCAAATGTAGACTGGCAATGGCAAGGAAAGCGTTTCTGAAGAAGATAAATTTGTTAACATCGAGTATTGATTTAAGTGCCAGGAAGCCGTTTCTGAAAGTATTTGTATGGAGCGTAGCCAAGTGTGGAAGTGAAACATGGACGATAAATAGTTTGGACAAGAAGAGAATAGAAGCTTTCGAAATGTGGTGCTACAGAAGAATGATGAAGATTGGATGGGTTGATCACATAACTAATGAGGAGGTATTGAATAGGATTGGGGAGTAGAGAAGTTTGTGGCGCAACTTAACTAGAAGAAGGGATCGGTTGGTAGTACATGTTCTGAGGCATCAAGGGATCACCAATTTAGTATTGGAGGGCAGCGTGGAGGGTAAAAATCGTAGAGGTAGACCAAGAGATGAATACACTAAACAGATTCAGAAGGATGTAGGTTGCAGTAGGTACTGGGAGATGAAGAAGCTTGCACAGGATAGAGTAGCATGGAGAGCTGCATCAAACCAGTCTCAGGACTGAAGACCACAACAACATTTGTACAATAAAATACAGGACGTTTACAAATTAATATCAGCGGTTTAACGCTTTACAATATTTATTACATTAAACTTACAGTTATAAATGATATGTCAAATGAAAGAGCAACTCAGACAGTTGTGTTTGGCACCAGTGCGCATATGCAGCGCGCAATATTTCCGCCGCAATCCGCTAGACAGTGGTAGTAGTGAAGATGGCGACTAGTGAACAGAAACTGTTATGTGTTTTGGAGTTTTCAGAGACCGAATCTGTAGTTACTGTACAACATGCGTTCCGGCTGTAGGTCGGTTGTGATCCTCCAAGAGATAATAACTTTCGTAAATAGTATCATCAAAATGAAGATACCGGCTGCCTCCGTAAAGGGAAGAGCAGAGGACGACCAAGAGTTAGTGAAGATACTGTTGAGCGAGTGAGAGAGTCGTTTACTCGTAGCCGAAAGAAATCAGTCCGGACGGCTAGTCGTGAATTACAAGTTCCCATGTCGACTGTTTGGAAAGTTTTAAGAAAACGCATACAACTACGCCCTTACCATTTACAGTTATTACAGGCTCTAAACCGGCAGACCATGGATTACGTGCCAACTTTGCAAACGAAATGTTGTATCATGACGATGGAGATTTTCTGGATCATGTTGTCTTCAGTGATGAATCGACCTTTCACCTTAGTGGACATGTTAACACTCACAATGTGCTCATCTGGGGATCAGAAAATCCTCACGATGTGGAACAAATGCAACGAGATTCCCCGAAAGTTTTCTGTGCCGCATTCTGACGGAATGTTTATAGGCTGTATTTTTTGGTGAACCTACTGTAACCGGCACTTCTTACCCTGATACACTAGAGCAATGGCTCTTCCCTCAGTTGGAGGGAGATGAGCCAGAGAACTTCGTTCTCCAGCAAGATGGAACGCCATCTCACTGGCATAGCGAATTACGTGATTAGTTGAACTTCACTGAACCCAAGTGCTGGATACGCCACAAGGGATCCAATGACAGGGCTTGCTTTGCATGGTCTCACGTTCACCCGACATAACACCATGCGATTTTTTCCTTTGGGGCTTCATCAAGGATCGTGTGTACGTGCCTCTGCTACCAGAAAACCCCCTGAATTAAGAAACTGCATTGAAGCAGCTGTTGCTACAATCACTGAAGACACACTTATCAACGTTTGGGAAGAACTCGGCTATAGACATGATGAGTGCCGGTTGACAAATAGTGCTCACATTGAACACTTATAAGTTTGTTGGTTAAATTGTTTGAGTTGCTCTTTCATTTTACATATCATTTATAACTATAAGTTTAATATAATAAATATTATAAAACGTTAAAATCCCGATAATCATTTATAAACACCCTGTATTGTTGAACTCTTGTGAAGTAACGAATGACTTTTGATGAATGGCCTGCACCTTTCCATGCTCGTATAGCTGTTCCTTTGTCCTGGGCCATCCACTGAAATTTCAGTTCTGGTGCAGAAACCATCGACAGAATCCTTCCTGAAGAGAGATAATCGCTAGCACTCATTGCAGGTGATAGGGATGGTAGTGGTTTTCATGCAGGATACATATAATCGTACTTTGAGTTATACCACGTTGGCGGGCCACTTGCCTGGAGCGTCTACCAGGGTTCGCCCCAATGTCCTGTTGAACCTGATGAACATACAGTCCATCATCTCTCAGCACGTTTGTCTGTCTGAAAGATTGATTAACACACAGACGCCCATAAACGACTTGAAATGTTGTGTGATGTGGTTGGTGTCTGTGACAGTATCTGTTCTGGTGTAGGCATGCAACTTTTCAACTGTTTCCTTCTGTTTGGCCGAACACAACCACCATCTAGGCTGGTTCCTGACCGAATACTGTACCATGCTTCTTCTTACGGTATGCTGTGTCAACCACACAGCCTGCAACATACAAGGAATACCTGGCATGTTGTCTGAGGAACTTGCAGTCATCAGTGGCATCTACCACAGCAACAGTATATTTCCAGACACATGTTGCTATGACCTTTCTAATCAGGAATACGTCTATGCAGTTTATCGGTTTTATTAACATAAAATCTGTGCATGTGTTTCTTTTATTTTACAAAATAGAACAATCAATATGCTTCACATGATGGATTTTTACACCATATTTATGATTTTAACACAGAAAAAACAAGGTACAAAAGCTATATAGGTGCATGGACCCTGACTGCAAATTTGCACATCAACCTGGTAATTCCACCTACTGTGCTGCCATTCATGAACAGCTTTCCAGGGGGTCTTTTGTAATAGAATAACGCTTGCTCACATAACGCTGTTGTAATCCAACATTCTCTACAGAGTATCGAGATGTTGCCTCGGCCTTCTAGATCACCAGATGAGTTCCCAGTCGAGCACATGTGAGACATCTCTCGCATGATCCACAAAAACCATTAACCGTCCCTATATAGACTGACCAATTTGAAAAGGCATGGAATTTCATCCACCAAACACATATCTGACACCTGTATAGCACAATGCATGCCTCTTTGCATTCTTGCATTTAACATTCTGGTGGTTACACCGGTTATTAATGAACCAGCATTTCACATTTTTTATAGCCTACCTTGCACGTACACTAACCTGCTATCTTGCATCGTTAGCCGGCTGCGGTGGTCTCGCGGTTCTAGGCGCGCAGTCCGGAACCACGCGGCTGCTACGGTCGCAGGTTCGAATCCTGCCTCGGGCATGGATGTGTGTGATGTCCTTAGGTTAGTTAGGTTTAAGTAGTTCTAAGTTCTAGGGGACTGATGACCACAGCTGTTAAGTCCCATAGTGCTCAGAGCCATTTGAACCATTTTCTTTTGCATCGTTAGTCACTCAAATATGTTCCTGAAATGTCGTTACTCTACATTAATTATGTTTTGATGTTGTAGTTTACTTTTCCATTGGTGTATAAGTATATATATACACAAAAGGATAAATAAGAAATGTATGTACGTAATAATTGTCCCATGGTATGCTTTCCTATAAAGTTGATGCATTTTACTTCTTCAACAGCGTGGAATACTCATAGCGCAATTTACAAATGGTTTAACTACATTTGACATGAAATATTTACTCACAGCTCCCTTGTCCAACAGCTTGGAAGAGTCATAGCATAGTTGAAAGACTTAAATTTTTCAACTACACTTGACATGACCCCTGTGTCTGACTCCTGTGAGACATAACATTAAACTAAAATGTGATCTCATTTAATATGGCCAACAGTAATGAAATGTAGCCTAGTGTACCGATAATATACACATTGTGTCCAAAATACAGCACACAGTTATGGTGTACAGAAAATGCTATAACTCGAACACATTGTGTGCAAAAACACAAAGTACTCACTCTCATACACAATGTGCAGTGACCCACATGTGTACTCCCAGACATAGAGAGTTATATACACTACTCCACATCTATACGCAAACACCTTTTTTGATAATACCCTTAACACAATAGAACTCTCTCTCTCTCTCTCTCTCTCTCTCTGACACACACACACACACACACACACACACATACATACATACAAATATCAGAGACACACAGAAATTCAGTGTTACCATCATCATCAGAGTCTGATAGCTGGCAAGCAGAGAGCCACTAATCCATAACACGCGATTTAACTTTCTGCATCTGGCTCCTTAAAATAATGACATTTTGTTGAGTATACGTAGAAAAAAACAAAATTCGACATATATGCACATACAGACACAATATGTCCATAGTTAAAGTTCCAGTTACAAAACGCTGTTGAAAGAGAACTACTGTTCAGAATGACGTAAAATTTGAACAGAATGTTATTGATGCGGGGATGAACGTCACCGAACAAAAGAATGTAACGATAATTTTACCAATACATGAACTATAAGCGACTTAACGCAAATGTGTCAGCTACAAAATGACAGGTGAGTCGCAATATGATGGCTAAGGTTTGAGTTGCTTATTTCACCATCCCTACTGTTCAGTTTGAATGACTACAAAAGTTTGTCAGTCAACAATTGCGGTATTGTTAGTTAGATAAGCCCATCCACTATGGGTGGGGTGGAGGGGGGGCGTACTATGTTGAATGGGAAAAATCGATTTTTAAGGTTAATATGATCAAAAAACTCATAAAATGCAAAACGACACCGGTTTCCAATTTCTCTGGTGTAAGACATGTTCAATATGTTGTCCACCGTTTCCTACCACAAGCTGAAAACGAGAAACAACACGTTCCCCAACGGACTGGAGTGTCTCGGGGGTAGAGTCCCGAATGTCTCACGCAGTGTGTGATTCAGTTCTCCTAAGTCCATAATTAGATCACTGAACACATCTTTCAGATACCGCTACAGTCAGAAGTCACACGGTTTAATACCAGATGATATGGTTGGCGAGGCTGTAGGAAAATGATGGGTGATAACCTTTGCAGCAATAACTTCATTGGCTGTGCAGTGTGCAGATGGACGTCATCTTGCATGAAAGTGATCTTACCCACATATCCACACTGCTGAAGGTTAGAATGACGGTGGTGTGCAAAACACTTTCATAGCATCTACCAATGATGGTACAGGTAAAAGGACTTGCAGGACTGACCTCCTCAAAAAAATAAACCCCTACATGATGTGTGAGCAGATTTTCCAATGCTCGTATTCTGCAATTCTGCAATTGGTGTGTCCTTGGAGATGGGAATGGACTTTGTCTATCCACAGTATGTTTCATGGTCGTTCATTATCCATTTTCATGCAAGCAAGAAATTCCATAGGGACTGTTTGTCCTGATGGCAGGTCACCATGAAGCAACTTCCTCAACATGGGTGATTTTGTATGGCTTGTAGGATGATACACAGTATTTTATGCACCATGCTCACAGGCATGTTAAGTGTTTGGATAATTCCCCATGCATCACCTGTTTGCACATCACTGCCTGACCCATTCTGCAGTGTTGTGTCCACAACTCTGACAGACATCACATCAACTGCTTTCCTCCCTCTGCTACATTGTGCTTCAAAAGAACCTGTCTATGCGAACTTTGTAATCATTTTCTCCAGACCCTTGGCAGACGTTGGATCAGTGTCTCTTCTCATACTCTTGAGTGCCCAGAACTTCCGCACGGCTGTTGGCGCATAGTCACAATTCTCGTAAAAGAGCTTTCCCAGCAGCACAGCCGGTCGTGGTGGCCGTGCGGTTCTAGGCACTTCAGTCCGGAACCGCGTGACTGCTACGGTCGCAGGTTCGAATCCTGCCTCGGGCATGGATGTGTGTGATGTCCTTAGGTTAGTTAGGTTTAAGTAGTTCTAAGTTCTAGGGGACTGATGACCTCAGATGTTAAGTCCCATAGTGCTCAGAGCCAACCAGCAGCACACGATCCTTCGTGGAGATCATCATGTTGAACATTTCGGTGCAAACTGAGGTATAGTCATGTGCCATGTGTCTGTTGGTGTGGATATTCTGTCACTTACACCATTCATTGGTAAAATTCTGGTCAGTTTCTTTGTTCAATGACTTTGCCCCATGCCTCAATAACATCTGTTCACATTTGACAACATTCGTAGCAGTGGATCCCTTTCTATAGTGTTTTAAAAGTGGAACTTTAACTGTGGACACCTTGTATATGGAGCAAAGGCGAGGGATATGGCACTTATCATCGGTAGAAATATGCAATACATGGCCAACATTTGAATACAAGGGTATTGTTTAGCCACCAACACTCAGATGTTGGCCATGCCGAAAACTACATAGGGATCAGAATATTAATCTATTCTGGAACAGCACGAAAGGCGACTACTAAATAAAATATGGAAACTTTCACGCACACACACACACACACACACACACACACACACACACACACACACATGTAGAAATGGTACTTACGTTCAAGATTCTCCTAAAGCAGAAAATGCTCCACACTTGAAAAGATTTGATAGAACATTGTCTTCATTGCCTTCGAGATGTTTATCTCGAAACGATGATACATGCTACTACTACTACTATTACTATTACTGCTGCTACCACTACTAGTTGACTGCTTCATGATATGATGACGATGATGATGATGAAATTAGGCCTGCTGAGACAGCTTAAATAGGTATTGCCACTGGAGTGGCGGTATGTTTTAGGCAGCTCCATTCCAGCATTCACAGGTAGTGGACTGTTTATCTCGAAACGATGATACATGCTACTACTACTACTATTACTATTACTGCTGCTACCACTACTAGTTGACTGCTTCATGATATGATGACGATGATGATGATGAAATTAGGCCTGCTGAGACAGCTTAAATAGGTATTGCCACTGGAGTGGCGGTATGTTTTAGGCAGCTCCATTCCAGCATTCACAGGTAGTGGACTGACGTCACGATGGCCGTTTGGGGGGAGGGCGTGGGGGCGATGCGAGGAGAACAGAGTGTTACAAAGTGTTCTAGTCGTGCATTTGTAAAATTATGAATCGAGAGATATAGTTTTAAAATCATTTATTTATAATCTAATTAAATAGTTCCTTTATATTATCTAATGCACACAAAACTTTCTGAATGTTTGTAATTCAAATTGCTCAACTTAGCCATAGCGAAAAAAATTTGGAAATTTGTGGGAAGATCTTATGGGACCAAAATGCTGAGGTCATCGGTCCCTAAGCTTATACACTCTTAATCTAACTTAAACTAACTTACGCTAAGGACAAGACACACCCCTGCCCGAAGGAGGACCCGAACTTCCGACGGGGGGGGAGCCATGCGAACAGTGACAAGGTGTTCCAGACCGTGAGGCTACTCCGCGCGGCAGCTATACTGATTAACCTGACACCAAAGGATTACATTTAACAGGAAACTCTTTGTTCAATGACAGGAGAAGACTAATTGACTGCAAGCCAGAGCGACAGCGTATAATACAACAAAAAGGGCCATAAAAAAGCTGGAGAACATATTGTGTGTGGAGAGGATAGCAGCAAACACGAGAAATAAAACCAGCGTTCTGGTGACTGGACGTAAGACTGTCTGACAGCCGCTACTCATTTATTACATGCGAAAACGGAGCACTTACGGCGACCGGTGTGGATCTATCTTGACAGCCGGAATCCTACTGTTACACCACGTGACACTGCACTCATACGCACTATGTGAACGCTGCAGTTTCCTGCACTAGCATGTAACATCTGTCGTTTCTGACGCTATGTCAACCCCCTTGGTGGAAGCGGTGGTTCTACGAGGGCAGTTCAATAAGTAATGCAACACATTTTTTTTTCTCGGCCAATTTTGGTTGAAAAAACCGGAAATTTCTTGTGGAATATTTTCAAACATTCCCGCCTCGTCTCGTATAGTTTCATTGACTTCCGACAGGTGGCAGCGCTGTACGGAGCTGTTAAAATGGCGTCCGTAACGGATGTGCGTTGCAAACAACGGGCAGTGATCGAGTTTCTTTTGGCGGAAAACCAGGGCATCTCAGATATTCATAGGCGCTTGCAGAATGTCTACGGTGATCTGGCAGTGGACAAAAGCACGGTGAGTCGTTGGGCAAAGCGTGTGTCATCATCGCCGCAAGGTCAAGCAAGACTGTCTGATCTCCCGCGTGCGGGCCGGCCGTGCACAGCTGTGACTCCTGCAATGGCGGAGCGTGCGAACACACTCGTTCGAGATGATCGACGGATCACCATCAAACAACTCAGTGCTCAACTTGACATCTCTGTTGGTAGTGCTGTCACAATTGTTCACCAGTTGGGATATTCAAAGGTTTGTTCCCGCTGGGTCCCTCGTTGTCTAACCGAACACCATAAAGAGCAAAGGAGAACCATCTGTGCGGAATTGCTTGCTCGTCATGTGGCTGAGGGTGACAATTTCTTGTCAAAGATTGTTACAGGCGATGAAACATGGGTTCATCACTTCGAACCTGAAACAAAACGGCAATCAATGGAGTGGCGCCACACCCACTCCCCTACCAAGAAAAAGTTTAAAGCCATACCCTCAGCCGGTAAAGTCATGGTTACAGTCTTCTGGGACGCTGAAGGGGTTATTCTGTTCGATGTCCTTCCCCATGGTCAAACGATCAACTCTGAAGTGTATTGTGCTACTCTTCAGAAATTGAAGAAACGACTTCAGCGTGTTCGTAGGCACAAAAATCTGAACGAACTTCTCCTTCTTCATGACAACGCAAGACCTCACACAAGTCTTCGCACCCGAGAGGAGCTCACAAAACTTCAGTGGACTGTTCTTCCTCATGCACCCTACAGCCCCGATCTCGCACCGTCGGATTTCCATATGTTTGGCCCAATGAAGGACGCAATCCGTGGGAGGCACTACGCGGATGATAAAGAAGTTATTGATGCAGTACGACGTTGGCTCCGACATCGACCAGTGGAATGGTACCGTGCAGGCATACAGGCCCTCATTTCAAGGTGGCGTAAGGCCGTAGCATTGAATGGAGATTACGTTGAACAATAGTGTTGTGTAGCTAAAAGATTGGGGAATAACCTGGTGTATTTCAATGCTGAATAAAACAACCCCTGTTTCAGAAAAAAAATGTGTTGCATTACTTATTGAACTGCCCTCGTATATTAGGAAATGGGCAGTGAACCGGACATGATATCGAGAGCAGGTTGTCCGCGTCGGTTGATGTTCTTTGGGCGGCTGTAGCTGTTATGGTGCTTGTAGCTGGGCGTCTTGTTCAGGCAGGTTCTGCTGTGTCTGGTGGGTAGCAGACAGTGATGCCTCCTGAAAAACGTACGCAGGCTTGAGTCTGTTCACTGATAGCCTTTGAGATGTAAGTTCTAAGGTTTGTTTGTTGCACCTTGGAAACTGTAAACATCACCGTTCACCAGTTTATGAAATATGCTGTCTTGTGTTTTATAATACGTAAAAAAATCATGCACATTAAAATTCTGATTGCATGGATCTATCACTTTAATGCAACTGTGAGATGTATTAACAGATTCATTATCACGTAAGACAAATGGACTGATTTTTGTTCTCCTGCGGATAGAGTGGTTGTCGGTGATTTCTGGGGGGCACATCAGGCCATTTAATAAAACTGTGAAGGTTAAAATGGATCTACATGATCCTTTTATCACCCAATTCAAACGCTCCACAATACATTTTTTCATCTGAGAAACGTCTAGTAGTGATGTACTACATACACCTCCATTACTGTCACGAAATGTCTATTACAGGACTCGCTAAAGTGATCTGTTTATAGATTGTGTGGAGTACAGTTGGTTCCCATTTGTAGCAATTCTTCAAACACCCATGCAACAGTCTTTCGCATCATTGTTTTCACAGATAGTGCAGAAGCGAATTTCGTGTATTTCCTTATGACCATTAAAATAAATTTGAAGTCTTTATTAAACCGTCATATTGCCCTCATAGCTACAAGATCCACATGCTGTAAGGGTTCTAAACCTTAAATTATAGCCTGCCTGCTAGGAAATCTGTTACACGACAGTTTATGGAGTTGTCGAAGAACAGTCTCCTTTATTATTTTATGATACATGTTTCTCTAAGCTTTCAAATTGTTGAAATGATTTCATTCGAATGTGGTGTATTCTTAGCTGCACTGGATGCTGTGAGCAGCCGTAATCGTTCAACTATTTCGTTGGGGTCGTCGTAATAGATCTATTAAGGGGTCTTGTCGTTAATTTTCTTATTCTGAATGTTCTCAACTACATCATACTCTGCAAGCCACTTAATGGTGTGTGGAGGAGGGTACTTTCGGTACCACTATCTGGTCCCTCAAACATTGTTCCACTCGCGAATAGTGGGTGGGAAGAATGATTGTCGGTAAGCCTTTGTATTGGCTCAAATTTCTCAAATTTTTTCCATATGGCCAATATGCGAGACGTATGAGGGAAAATTAATATGTTGTCTGACTCCTCCTGAGTCAATAGTTAATCTCTGCATGATGCACAACGCCTCTCTTGTAACGTCTGCCAGTGGAGTTTGTTTAGCATCTCCGTAACGCGCTCTCGCCAGCTGAACTATACCGTGACGAAACGCGCCGCTCTTCGTTGGATCTTCTCTATCTCCTCTATCAGTCCTTAATCAGTTAATAATGCCATAGCCAGGTACATCCGCTGATGCATGTTCATTAATGATTTTGTTTTTTTAATTTCGAGCTGTTGGTGCATTTTCGTCCTGCTTCATTGGCTTTCTTGTATACGTCCGTCCTACATAATATATGACTATAGCTTTCAACATCTTTTGGTGAATAGCAGTCTCTTTTTGTAGATTCTCAGAATATTAGATTCAGTTAATTGAGTTTTCTTTCGAATTCTCTGCCATCAATCTGTATTCGATTCTAGGTTAAAAGTATAGATTGAGTACCCAGCACATATGGTTTTCCCTTGCTTATTCCATTATTTCTATCTCCCCAAATATTGCTGTAAAGTTTACCAATAGCATTTTCTTCCTCCGGTTCTCTAGCGTTTGAGAGTCATTTGAGAGTTATGTGACAACCAAAAAATGTCCCTGAGTGACTGATCTCATTCCAGGAACTGCTGTTTCTCTCAGATAGATGTATGTGCTTCAACAACGTTATGTTTTGTCAAAGTTTTGTTATACACAGGTAGACTCTGAAATGGTATACAACTTATATACACTTCAATTTGCGTTCTTTCCAGTTACATCAAGCTGTGCAGTTAGCTCGCTCATCTTCTTTTCAGTTACATCATCCCTCGCAGTTAACTCGTCGATTTATGTCATAAGGATTTATTTCCTTGATACTTGTGTTGAGTGTTTCAGGTCTAGTGATATGTCGTGAATTTTCACCTCAACATACAAATTTTCTCTCTCCCCCTCTCAGACTGATTGTGGGTGGATGACTTCACGAATATGTCCATACATTAAACTATAATGATGCAATTACCTTCTAGTTGCAATATTTATACACATTCCATCAATTTCTAAAAATCCTGCAAACTTCTGATGCTATTGATCTAGTGTCTACTGATATGACTATGAAGCTTTCCGTGATGGAGTCTTTGAGTAAAAAGTTCTTGGTTGACTTGCTGCATAAAATTCAGATAAAATTCCAAGTTTTCGATGATACGCTCCATCATCGTCGTCACGGACCAAAATTGACTGTAGTGAGCTGGCAAAGTTCTCTCTCTTATACCCACAGGATGGCATCCGATTGGTTGAATTATATCATGATGGAATGTACAGAGATGGCGCCCTCTACTTACATAGATTTCACTAGCTGACTCCATCTAGCGTTGCTTGCAGTGCCATCCATCGCATTAGGCGTCGGACTGCCAGTACTATTCCCCTGTGTTTCTCCGCCTCTGACACTGGCATAGATTCTCCGCCGTCACCAGCAGTAGCTAACTTTTTCATGGAAGATTTCGAACAATGAGCATTGAACAGTGCTCCCTTCTGGCCATCTACCTTCTTCATATATGTGGACGATACTTTTTTAATCTGGTCGCATGGCAGTGAGACGCTCAGCAACCATAAATTCGACCTAATAGTCTCCACTGATCTAGAGAAAGCATAGACTGTGGATGGGATTCCAGTGTTCCTTTCAAACTCCAGAGTTTTTCACCTTAATTATGTCACCTTATTATATCCTTCTTCTCAAAACACCTATTCTAAGGCACTGTTAACAACGCCAGTTCCCATACCTTCTATACCACTACAGGATTGCCCCAAGGTTCCGTCCTCTCCCTCCCCTTTACCTCTTATACACTACCGATATGACGAAATCACCTAATCACCTGCTCCCATTCGTCTCTTGCAGTATGCTGATGACACCTTTCACATTGCCCTCTATCCTACGTTCCAAAAATCCCAACGATCTCTGTAAAACCACCTCAGTCAGTTTATCCAGTGGTGTAATCAATGGCTTATTAAGATTAACCCCTCCAAAACCAAGGCAAAAGTTATAGAACACATCATCCACACCTCCTGTCGCCATGACCTCTACCTCACCATTTACAGCCGTCCTACCCACCTGACTGACACACTAAAATACCTTGGACTAACCTGCAACTGGCTACTAACATGGAAATCTCATCTGCTAACCGTCCAACAGGAATCCCACATTACATAAACTACTAACTGGTCGCACATGGTGACTATGCCCCTCCAATCCCCTTCATATCTACAGATCCCAGATGCGTCCCATTCTTTACAATGCAAATGTTGCATGGATATACGTCCCACCTCCCCTAAGTTCTATAAGTAACATTGAGTCCTTGAACGCCATACCTCTGCTTACCATCCTCCGCAAGGATCCTTTACCAACTCACACAATTCCTCAACACTCAAACTCAACACCTCCAAATAACCTACATCATCTGTAAATTCGACTCCAATAATCTCATTGTGCCCTTCTCCTTTCCAATCCTATTGTGCTACCTTGGCTCTACCTACAAATCCCACCTACCTTTCACCTACACACACTCCAAGTCCTTTCACAAGAAAATTTCAGTTGTCTTACTTTCCTTCATCATGAATTTCACTTGTCCTACCAACTCTGAATCCACCTTACCTTAATCACCCCCCCCCCCCCCCAACGGTTTCTTCCTTCTCCATTCCCCATACCACACTTCCTCTTTTTACACTTTCCTGTCACTACCCCACCACCTTTTCCTCTCCAACTTATAGACCCCCACACCAGCACCACTTTATCCTTGTCTCCAGAAGCAACCCCTTTCCCATCGCGACCTCTTAGTCTCAGTCCTCATCATCACACCTCTCCTTTCTCCCTCCATTCCAACCTTCTTTTCATCTACAATCTACTGTCCCATGGCAGAGTTTTTCAAGTATTTTTTCTCAAGTGTTTAATGTTCTTCAAGTGTTTCCCAAGTTTTTTTAACTGTGATGTCTGCCCACATTTTTATCAGTGTTTTAAAACACTTCATGCAGACAGAATTACGTTATTTATATTTATCGTATTGATCTCACCTTTTAAAATAACTTTAGATTCGTAATACATATGTCTCCCTGTTTTCTGTTTTAGCACCTAAGTTAGAGTTAACCCATTGGCTGAAGAGCGGGTTATTTCTACCGCTGCTAGAGCACCACCCCCTCCGCCCATTATGGGGAAAGGAGGAATAACAACAAAAAACACAAAAAAATCTTTGAGACGCTGGAGCAGTTCATTAGTCATTTGAGTGGCATACATCTCAACATACAGTGGAGGTGGTGATGGAGAAAGACTGCAAGTTACCTTTCTTAGATGTGTTTGTCAAACGGAATTCAGATGGATGACATGGCCATTCTGCGTACAGAAAACCGATACATACAAATTTGTATCTAAAAGGGCATAGGTTTCACGATCCAACACAGAAGAGAGCTATGGTGAACACCTTAGCACACAGAGCCAGAACTATTTCGGACGTGAATCACCTTAATTCCAAGATCATGCGTCTGAAGATTGTGTTCAGAAGGAATAGGTGTTCTGTCTGAGAGATTAGATCAACAGTGTTGAGAAAACCAAAATGCGATGGGGTCGAGGATGGCTGCAGTAATGCCCGCAAAGGGATTAGGGGAGATCAGGATAACATCAGGGGTGGAACTGCATTCAGGGTAGCTATGCTGTGAGAGAGGGACCATATCAACATGGAGGGAGTCAGTAAACTGACGCCACCACTGGAGTTCAGTATGGGGCTGGCTATGGAGGTTAAGGTCTGTGGCAATAATATAGGTAGAAAAGGTATGGTCTATGTGGGTCAGGACGTCATTAAGAATTGGATGATGTGGTCAGATACAGATAGTGGCACAGGTATCAGTTACGGTTTTGAGGAAGAGAGTGAGAATAAGGTGTTTGATAGGAGCCTTGTAGAGGGGTTGTGGCCAAGCGTTGTGGCTAAATAGGGAGGTTCTTGTGGTGGTCAATTGCAGCTCTGCTTTGGGACATGAGGAGTGCATCATCTGTTCAGTGCAGGATGTATGGCGAAGAGTAGATGATATGATGAGCTTGGTAGAAGGTTTTTTTTCAGGATGAAAGTATCAATATGGTTGTTGGGGAAGGGTTTGCATGAGGAGGTGTTTGTTTGCTGAAAATGTGGTGATATTCTGGAATAGAATGTTATACCACTGTCACACCATGATTTGGGGAGAGAAGAGGTGTCAGGGATGGGTGGCTCAGGTAGGTTTAAACTAGAGTATGGAAATGGGTGAAAAGAAAATGGACTTGGTTGCAGAAATAGGTGGCTTGCGTGTTGAGTTAGAGTGGGCAGCATGAGAAATTTTGTGTAGGTTGCACGGCCTCAGGAAAGGATGAATGTCTTCAAGAAGTATGGTCATAAAGCAAGTGATATCTTCAGCTCGGGAGGTTGGTGGAGGGACCTGTTGGGTTAGGTGGGTGTTGTCATCGGTTTCACAGGAACTATCAGCTCAGGTTTAAAAGGAGGAAGTTAAGTCCTGCACTTGGAAAAATAGGTCAGGTGGGACAGGTTACTGGTATTACATAAGGAGTGTGAAGCTAGGTTAAAACACTGCTTGAGGAAATGGGGGCAGGTGTAAGGGATTTTGCAGTCAATGGTTAATTGGTTATTATACACTAGGCATTGTTGACAGCAGCAGGATTGAGGAAGGGATACGGATGGCTCAACGATGTGTTATCGTTCGAAGATCAGGGCGACATGGTGGAGAAGGTGGTCCATTGTTGATGGGGTTTCAGTGAAGATGCAGACTTTGAAGCTGGGCTCCAGAGTCGCCAAAGATACAGAGTGCTTTCCAAACATTATGGTCAGGATGGGAGTTGAGCTCACACTTCAGCTCTTCCAGCGTAGTCTCATGCTCGATTCATTTGACCATAGTGAAGACTGCGGATGATGGCGAGGAGTTTGTGGTTGCTTGGTTTAGGTGGCTGTGGAGAAGGGTGCGAGGTTTCCATAGGGACCAAAAGAGACGCTGGGACTTTTCTGGAGGAGTTTGGGATTTGATAAAGATGAAGTCATTTCTAGAGATAGTCTGAGTGAGAGATAAGAAAGGAATACTTTCCTGATTTCGAGGAGGAGGTTTTTTGGATCTGAGGAAGTTGGAGTAAGGACAAGACAGGAGGGAGTACGAAGTTCTGTAGATTGTGGCAGATAGGATAGTCTGGCTGTCCGTAAAGTCTGGGCTTTCCACTTGCATAGGTGTTTTTTTTTTCTTTTTTGATCATGGATGGGGGTAGAATCATTGCTGAGGCGTTTGGCGATCTTCCTAATGATCAGCAGTAGAAGAGCATAGCCTGTTAAATAACCACAAGACTTCGCTTCAGCAAACGAGAATATCTGCTAATGCATCGAATTATTGAGATTCTGTGATCAGTAAAGCAGTTGAAATTATGCTTTGTGAGAACTACTTAAATAAATGCATGGAAGCGTGCCATTGACAACGAAAAAGGACAGAGGAATAGTCCTCCCAACTCACCGCCTGATGTAATGGGTGGCGCTTCAAGGAACGCTACATAGAGAGCGCAAGCGTGATCTATGGACACAGGGTGCGCCATCTCTGTATTCACCATCATGACGTAATCCAATTTAACGGATGCTGTCCTGCGTGCGTAGTATAGTGAACCTTGCCACTTCAAGACAGGCAGTTTTAGTTTATTCAATTGACTCGGTTCATTGATAACTACAAAGCTATAGTGTGAACATACGAAGTTCTGAATTCAGCAAATGTTGTGTCAGTTCCTGCCTTTGCCTGGCAAAAGTGTTTTAAATTCAAATTATTCTGTTTGAAGGTAATAAGAAGGCTTGCATTTTCTGTTACGAGTTGGTTTGGGATTCTGAAATGTGTCTGGGTAACGTGAAAGATGTAAAGACCTCTGTGACGGCCAAAACAGATATTTTTGTCTATTTAACACTGACTTTCCACTTTAGCATTGTTGAATGTGAATACTGTATTAGCATTAACTCCATCAGGTGTCAGAACCTCAGCACTTTGTGCGAAATTTATTATATATATATATATATATATATATATATATATATATATATATATATGGAAATGGAAATGAAGTCCCATGCTTCTTTACAGAGCGTAGGGGAACGATGCGGGAGACCCGCACCGCCTTACTAGGCAAGGTCCTAATGGAGGTGGTTTGCCGTTGCCTTCCTCCGACCGTAATGGGGATGAATGATGATGATGAAGACGACACAACAACACCCAGTCATCTCGAGGCAGGGAAAATCCCTGACCCCGCCGGGAATCGAACCCGGGACCCCGTGCTCCAGAAGCGAGAACGCTACCGCGAGACCACGAGGGGTGGACATATATATATATACACTCCTGGAAATTGAAATAAGAAGACCGTGAATTCATTGTCCCAGGAAGGGGAAACTTTATTGACACATTCCTGGGGTCAGATACATCACATGATCACACTGACAGAACCACAGGCACATAGACACAGGCAACAGAGCATGCACAATGTCGGCACTAGTACAGTGTATATCCACCTTTCGCAGCAATGCAGGCTGCTATTCTCCCATGGAGACGATCGTAGAGATGCTGGGTGTAGTCCGGTGGAACGGCTTGCCATGCCATTTCCACCTGGCGCCTCAGTTGGACCAGCGTTCGTGCTGGACGTGCAGACCGCGTGAGACGACGCTTCATCCAGTCCCTACATGCTCAATGGGGGACAGATCCGGAGATCTTGCTGGCCAGGGTAGTTGACTTACACCTTCTAGAGCACGTTGGGTGGCACGGGATACATGCGGACGTGCATTGTCCTGTTGGAACAGCAAGTTCCCTTGCCGGTCTAGGAATGGTAGAACGATGGGTTCGATGACGGTTTGGATGTACCGTGCACTATTCAGTGTCCCCTCAACGATCACCAGTGGTGTACGGCCAGTGTAGGAGATCGCTCCCCACACCATGATGCCGGGTGTTGGCCCTGTGTGCCTCGGTCGTATGCAGTCCTGATTGTGGCGCTCACCTGCACGGCGCCAAACACGCATACTACCATCATTGGCACCAAGGCAGAAGCGACTCTCATCGCTGAAGACGACACGTCTCCATTCGTCCCTCCATTCACGCCTGTCGCGACACCACTGGAGGCAGGCTGCACGATGTTGGGGCGTGAGCGGAAGACGGCCTAACGGTGTGCGGGACCGTAGCCCAGCTTCATGGAGACGGTTGCGAATGGTCCTCGCCGATACCCCAGGAGCAACAGTGTCCCTAATTTGCTGGGAAGTGGCGGTGTGGTCCCCTACGGCACTGCGTAGGATCCTACGGTCTTGGCGTGCATCCGTGCGTCGCTGCGGTCCGGTCCCAGGTCGACGGGCACGTGCACCTTCCGCCTACCACTGGCGACAACATCGATGTACTGTGGAGACCTCACGCCCCACGTGTTGAGCAATTCGGCGGTACGTCCACCCGGCCTCCCGCATGCCCACTATACGCCCTCGCTCAAAGTCCGTCAACTGCACATACGGTTCACGTCCACGCTGTCGCGGCATGCTACCAGTGTTAAAGACTGCGATGGAGCTCCGTATGCCACGGCAAACTGGCTGACACTGACGGCGGCGGTGCACAAATGCTGCGCAGCTAGCGCCATTCGACGGCCAACACCGCGGTTCCTGGTGTGTCCGCTGTGCCGTGCGTGTGATCATTGCTTGTACAGCCCTCTCGCAGTGTCCGGAGCAAGTATGGTGGGTCTGACACACCGGTGTCAATGTGTTCTTTTTTCCATTTCCAGGAGTGTATATTCTCGCAGCGAACAGCATTTAGATGCATTAATAACGACACGAGGAATTCTTCTCATTATCAAATGGATCGCATTAGCGGACCATTCTTGTTATTCGGTATTTCTTAAGTATTCTCAAACCGATCTGCTACTATGAAGCCCTTGTGATGAGTGTACATCATCCATCGACTAACGTTGAATACTATGTGACTACAGCAGCGTACAGGGGGTTTTATAAGAAGGAAGAACACACATGTCATACACATGGTTCATTTATTTCTCCAGGTAGCAGGGTATATATATATGAACTCAAATAAAGTCAAATTCTATGCCTTTACCAAGTGTTGTAAACTCATACATTGTTCTGCATATTGACAAGTAACATGCATTGAGGTATTGAGCTATACCTTGTTATGTGGGATTCAGGTTATGACACGAAAGCTCCTGTAAATTGGTCCACCGTGTTTCATAGGAACTAAGGATGTAAGGCTGTAAAATCAGAGTCTCGGTTAAGTATGTGCTGCACAACGAAACAGCTCTCCGTCAATTTTTTGAATGCCTGTTCAAGAATGTGAATTGATTCTGTTTCGTTAAAAATTTTTATTGCACACAGGAAACCACCAGCTCTGATTTTATGTTGACCTAGTATCAGTGTAGGTGTCGTTGGAATACTTCGAGTAAACGTGCCTGCAGTTGCTACTGAGCTGTCACACAGTCTATACCACTATGCTGTGGTTAATACTGCTTTTGTCCCACAACAATTTGGGTTTTTAAAAATCAACTAGGTTGACTCTATAGCCAGAAAACATTCTGACGCAAACATGTTTACATTCACTTTAGTGTGAAAGACGTATAGAAAATGGATATGAAGTCCTGCTGAGACGTTTTCGTTAGGAGATACTCCACAATATCGTATGGAAACAATAGCGTAAAAACGAGTGAAACCAAGCACCCGCAGTAGTTTACACACACACACACACATATATATATATATATATATATATATATATATATATATATATATATATATATATATATATATATGGGGGGGGGGAGAGTAACACACTGGGTACTGCAAAAGGTGGAACTGCCTAGCATGTTTTGACAAACATCCCTTGTTTCACCACATTTCTAGAAGCATTTTCATGTAGGTTAGCTAAATACCGAAATACAATATTCGCCGAGGATGTAGAGCATATTTTATTACCACCAACTTTCAAATCGCGTAATGATCATCATTCAAAGATAAGGAAAATAAGAGCTTGTACTGAGGCGTTCAGACTGTCCTTTTTCCCTCGCGCGATTCGCGAGTGGAACAGAGGGGGGGAATATACCTTTGGCGCGAATGAGCTGTCACACAGCTGCCACACCCCGCTTGGTGGCTAGGGGACTATGTATGTAGATGTAGACATAGAAATAGGGTGGCATCCAAGCATCACAAATAAGAGGCAGTTTACTACACATCTGAGGGTCCAGTTATGTGTGAGAGTGAATACGTATCAGTTTAATCATGCACCTGGCCGTCACAGTGTAGTATCAGTGTCTCTCATCATTTATGGGCTCTTGCGTATGGTTGTGAGGCAGGCAAATGTGAAGGTTAGATGCAGGCAGGTTGGGAAAGCAGATTTTACTACAACGTCACACTTTGCCCAGACAGTCCACAAACCTGAGAGTGATGTAGTGGTCCTGTGCCGAGTTGCACAAGGATCCGAGGCTGACAGCAAGAGTTGGGTGACGCTAATGGTACGGCAGTAGTAGCGGCGTCTGCGTGATCCACTTATTCACCCTTGAGGTGACAGTCAGAGCAGTGGCTGTCTAACGCACTCTGGCTGCTGGCTGTGGCCTGGCCCAGTGCGAAGTGGAGCAAGGTGTCGTAGACACTGTCAGTTACACAGATGGCAGATGCCAGTGGTGATGGCGGATTGCAGACGGCACAGAGACTTCTGTGGGCCCTTTTCGGAGTGTTTGTGTTAATAAGGACTCCGGACTCCATTATGAGATTTTCACTCTGCAGCGAAGTGTGCGCTGATATGAAACTTCTTGGCAGATTAAAACTGTGTGCACACAGTTTTTATCAGCCAGGAAGTTTCAAGGACTCCATTGATCTACTACGCAACACGCAGTTCTGAGTCAAGGTTACGGGAATAAGTAGTCTCATGAGGCTGTATAATGTATGTCCTGGCCAAACCAAACAACCGTTTCAATATTTACACGATAAAATTTCACTTCAATAGTCAGTAGTGTTTTAATTTATTCCACGAACACTTCCGAAGCAAAAACTTCCTCTCGAGGTGTCACCAAATAATTAGGCAACATAAATGTGTGGCGATCAGGCCAGTCAGTCATGCGGATCACACCCAAGTCAAAGAAACGCGTGGAAGCTGACGACCAGCAACCACAGTGCCTGCCTGGGCAGCACAATACGGAAGTGAGGCTCTATACTTTGAATCTGCTCCATGGAATAAATTAAGAAATTACTGCTAACAGAAGCGAATTTTAATTCTGTAGATGTGTTCGTCAGTTGTGGATGTTAACTTGATCTGAAACTGCTTAGTCCGCAGCTCGTGGTCGTGCGGTAGCGTTCTCGCTTCCCGCGCCCGGGTTCCCGGGTTCGATTCCCGGCGGGGTCAGGGATTTTCTCTGCCTCGTGATGACTGGGTGTTTTGTGATGTCCTTAGGTTAGTTAGGTTTGAGTAGTTCTAAGTTCTAGGGGACTGATGACCATAGATGTAAGGTCCCATAGTGCTCAGAGCCATTTGAACCATTAAAACTGCTTAAATGCTGATATCAGATGGGAATTGTTTAACTTAGGACAGGCAGGATGGAATTCCACGCTTAGGACAGCTCTACGTGTCTCTACTGTACCGGGTGATTTCTAGCAAATATGTTGTATTCTGACATCATAGTATTGTTGCACCAGTATTCCCAGTCAGCCATCTTTAGCTTTATGCTTGTGACTACTTCCAACAACATGAGTAAGCCATGTCACATTTTTTAATTTCTCATCAATTTATACTTAGGACAACAGCCCTGTTTCCACAGTTACATCGTGGGAACACAGAAAAACACCAACAAAATTTGAATTTCCGGACAATTTTTGTATTTCCCTCCATTTTATACGTAAAACAATTGCCCTTTGTCATAGGCGTGGTGGGGGAGGAGTGAAAACGACCAGTGGCTCATCGATGACGTCATCAGTGGCATCACCGGTGATCTGCATAGTCCAAGAAACAGCACTACATACCTACTGAAGGACACAGGTAAATCAAAGCGAGTAGTTTCTAGTTAGAAGATCGTAAATTCACAACCAATCAATGTGCTCTCTTGTGATGCTGCAGGAGCATTAGCTGCCAGCTAAGTAAGGTATCTCACAACTGAAGTGACAGTACAGACAGCAACAGACGACTGTGGGAGTATAGGTGGCGGAACTACAGTTATTAAAATGCAAACTAATGTCCAGCAAATACACAAACAAGCAGTAAGCTTAAGAATGAAATCACTGAGTATACTGAAAAATAAAGATAAGTCACTTATAGTTAGAAGCTCGTAAAATTAGTCACTAACGAAGAATGTACTTCCCAACAATGTTTCAGGTATGGAAGCTACAGGTAACTAACGTACCTTACATCTGAACTGAATGTTCAAACAAAAGCAGACGAATGTAGCAGTACAGGTGGTGGAACTATACACTACAGTTATTAAGATGTTAGACTGCACCTAGCAAATACACAAACACATAATAAATAAATTAAACTACAATAAACAAATTGAGCTACTAAGCACACAGGTAAATCAAAATACGTCGCTTCTCGTTAGAAATTTGAACAATAATTCACAAACGGATTACGTACTGTCCTGTGGCGCTACAGGAGCGGCAGCTGCCGGCTAGCTGAGCAGACTTCCTTTAGCGAGGAATGCCCTCTTTGCTTGTGTTAGTCTGCTTCTTATGTCGTCCTTGCCTTGTACAGCAAGCGTTGCAACTACCTTCACTTAAAAATCACCCGTAACTGTATTACGACTTACTAACGAAGGAGACTGAAGACCATTACTAAATGTTAAGTGTGACGTGTGACTTTTCCAGCTCTGTTTATCGTACACTTGTAGTCCCTAAAATTGAACGCTATCTGTTTTTTGGATATCATGGTTACAGTGGATTACAGTTACTGTTTGTGACATTATTGCGTTTAACGACAGTCTCTATCCCTTGTAGCATACGCTGCTCTTAAGAAAGTTGAATATTGTGTCAATGGCAGTGTGCGATCATTAATTTACACGGAAATGCTATCGAGTCAAGATAGAGTCATGTATTACACCACGCCTGACTTTTTCAAGAACAGAATGTATAACACTAACGCACATAAAACAGATGTTGTTGTTGTTGTGGTCTTCAGTCCTGAGACTGGTTTGATGTAGCTCTCCATGCTATTCTATCCTGTGCAAGCTTCTTCATCTCCCTGTACCTACTGCAACCTACATCCATCTGAATCTGCTTAGTGTATTCATCTCTTGGCCTCCCTCTACGATTTTTACTCTCCACGCTGGACTCCAATACTAAATTGGTATCCCTTGATGCCTCAGAACATGTCCTACCAACCGATCCCTTCTTCTGGTCAAGTTGTGCCACAAATTCTTCTTCTCCCCATTTGTATTCAGTACCTCCTCATTACTTATGTGATCTACCCATCTAATCCTCAGGATTCTTCTGTAGCACCACATTCCGAAAGCTCCTCTCCTCCAAACTATTTATCGTCCATATTTCACTTCCATACATGACTACACTAGATACAAATACTGTCAGAAACCACTTCCTGACACTTAAATCCATACTCGATGTTAACAAATTTTTCTTCTTCAGAAACGCTTTCCTTGCCATTGCCAGTCAACATTTTATATCCTCTCTACTTCGACCATCAACAGTTATTTCGCTCCCCAAGTAGCAAAACTCCTTTACTACTTTAAGTATCTCATTTCCTAATCTAATTCCCTGAGCATTACCCGACTTAATTCGACTACTGTTGATGTCCATCTTATATGCTCCTTTTCAAGACACTGTCCATTCCGTTGAACTGCTCTTCCAAACAGATAACAGTAGCGAAACTGCTGTGTGAACTATTCCACAATAACAAATAAAAATAGGAATTACTGTAATCAAATACATTTGTTGATCTCCCCACTATTCGTTTCGGAACATTCTAGCTACATCATGTGTTGTCTTCACTTAAATGAACAGGACGTAGCCGATTTGTATAGGCAGATACGACTGTCACTGGCAATATACGGCACTGTATTTTGTTGGGCACTTATGATTTTGATAAGCACTCGCAATGTAGTGCTCCTAGGCCTCTATAAAATAGCATGTACAAACAAGCTAAGCCTTATTAATTTAAATAAATGCATTTGATGATGGAGATATCATCCTCCGAAATGCTTTGGGGAAAGATCAGTATAAATAACTGGTTGCAGAGAAAAGTATTTTCAACTGATTTTTATAATAATCACGGTTTGGGCTAATATAAAATGTTCGTCATTTAAAGAATTCCACAGAATTCGAACTTATTCCTTTACATTAAATACACTCCTGGAAATTGAAATAAGAACACCGTGAATTCATTGTCCCAGGAAGGGGAAACTTTATTGACACATTCCTGGGGTCAGATACATCACATGATCACACTGACAGAACCACAGGCACATAGTCACAGGCAACAGAGCATGCACAATGTCGGCACTAGTACAGTGTATATCCACCTTTCGCAGCAATTCAGGCTGCTATTCTCCCATGGAGACGATCGTAGGGATGTTGGATGCAGTCCTGTGGAACGGCTTGCCATGCAATTTCCACCTGGCGCCTCAGTTGGACCAGCGTTCGTGCTGGACGTGCAGACCGCGTGAGACGACGCTTCATCCAGTCCCAAACATGCTCAATGGGGGACAGATCCGGAGATCTTGCTGGCCAGGGTAGTTGACTTACACCTTCTAGAGCACGTTGGGTGGCACGGGATACATGCGGACGTGCATTGTCCTGTTGGAACAGCAAGTTCCCTTGCCGGTCTAGGAATGGTAGAACGATGGGTTCGATGACGGTTTGGATGTACCGTGCACTATTCAGTGTCCCCTCGACGATCACCAGTGGTGTACGGCCAGTGTAGGAGATCGCTCCCCACACCATGATGCCGGGTGTTGGCCCTGTGTGCCTCGGTCGTATGCAGTCCTGATTGTGGCGCTCACCTGCACGGCGCCAAACACGCATACTACCATCATTGGCACCAAGGCAGAAGCGACTCTCATCGCTGAAGACGACACGTCTCCATTCGTCCCTCCATTCACGCCTGTCGCGACACCACTGGAGGCGGGCTGCACGATGTTGGGGCGTGAGCGGAAGACGGCCTAACGGTGTGCGGGAGCGTAGCCCAGCTTCATGGAGACGGTTGCGAATGGTCCTCGCCGATACCCCAGGAGCAACAGTGTCCCTAATTTGCTGGGAAGTGGCGGTGCGGTCCCCTACGGCACTGCGTAGGATCCTACGGTCGTGGCGTGCATCCGTGCGTCGCTGCGGTCCGGTCCCAGGTCGACGGGCACGTGCACCTTCCGCCGACCACTGGCGACAACATCGATGTACTGTGGAGACCTCACGCCCCACGTGTTGAGCAATTCGGCGGTACGTCCACCCGGCCTCCCGCATGCCCACTATACGCCCTCGCTCAAAGTCCGTCAACTGCACATACGGTTCACGTCCACGCTGTCGCGGCATGCTACCAGTGTTAAAGACTGCGATGGAGCTCCGTATGCCACGGCAAACTGGCTGACACTGACGGCGGCGGTGCACAAATGCTGCGCAGCTAGCGCCATTCGACGGCCAACACCGCGGTTCCTGGTGTGTCCGCTGTGCCGTGCGTGTGATCATTGCTTGTACAGCCCTCTCGCAATGTCCGGAGCAAGTATGGTGGGTCTGACACACCGGTGTCAATGTGTTCTTTTTTCCATTTCCAGGAGTGTAGTAGGGATCAGCCGACACAAAGTTCACCGTCTTTCTCTTACATAGTATCACATCTGCTTCTTTTTATCATACAACTGAGATAAAAATAACGTACCTGTTGCGTTGGCTATTCTGTGGTTATTTAACCTCATGTTAAAGTTACAAAATGAGAAAATGGGTTTTGAAGAAGGTAACCGCCGGCTTTGGTCGCTGTCATGGTCAAATACTAAGATCATCACTCCTCTTCCAGTGACCTACTTCTCTCCCAAGAGGTATGATACAGGATTACATGAAGCAGTAATTGACACTGGCTACCATTTGGGCGCTTCTGGCGCTCTGGCCGTTAAACTGACGAACGTGTTCCTTTCATTTCTGTTGCTCAGCCCGGTGTTATCTTTCATTAGCGATTTATGAGCCGTCGTATTTACATCAGATACTGAAAAACTAAAAGCCATTTATTGCCACTGGTTTTAAATCATAGTTCCCTACAGCCTAATAACCTGACGTATATGGCTCACAGATTATTCTGAACTCAGATTTCATTTCTTTGTTCGGGTAGTGAAGTAGTTGTATGAGCCGCCAATTCTCGATGATTTTTCTGGTCTACATAGCTATTGCACGCTTCTATGATATTATTGGCAATGGGGCTGTAGACATAGAGTAGGAATATCTACAAGAGTGAGCCAACATCAGTATTGCGAGACTTTCATACAATGCTGTTTATTTATATTTCGCACTGAGGCCGAAACATTAATATTAGGCGCATTTTCCCTGTTTTACGTGTTTATTCATCATCAGTGACACAATGGTGAAAAATTTATGTTGTTTCGGATTTAAATAGAAATATCTCAAAAATAAAAAAACTACTTTTTATTATAAACTGTCACAAACGTCTAATTATAGTTATAACCCCAAGAAGAGGCCCCCCGTGGGTAGAAAAATATGGAGAGACAGTGTAATAGCTAATTCATGATCTTGTATTAACGAGATAAGTACTGGCTAAATCCTGTAGTGTGGAAATATGCAGCCAGTCAATCTGTAGAATGTGTAGACATTTAGGGCAACATTCACCTGCAAATGAGATTGATATGTGAGGATATGGGGCTTCTGCTCTGTATTAAACAAACCTGCAAGCAATCCAAAACAGATTCCACTCGTATCGGAATTAGTAAGTACAGGTCGTTAATGGTTTTCAGCGGGGTCATATTCCATTCTTCCTTGAAATTGGTGACAAGTTCAGGTAACGGTGATGGAGATGGATATCTCCAACGTAGGTCGTCAAGACCCAGTAATATTGGTATCAGGTGTCTGTGGCGGCCAGGGGAGATGTGACTATTGTTCCTCATGTCCACAATACCAGTTCTGGACAATGTGAGCTGTGTGAACAGGGGCCGCATCGTCCTAGAACACATCACCATTGCGGAAAAAAGATTGTGCAATAGTATGCACATAATCAACCAAAATAGTCACGTAATCCTTGGTAGTAATGCTTCAAGCGCAACGAGGGGGTAGGCCAAATCATCACGAACTGCTCCCTTCACGTTGTTTCTGTGGCGACAGGCTTCGTAAGTGCAACGTTCACTTCTGCAGTAGCTTTTGCAGCTGTAGTTCCCTAATTTTTCGTTGCAATTCTCTTCACTGACCGTCCGTCAAGATTACTCGACACACACTCTCGTCCGCGTTGTGACTTAACGGATGACCTGTGTCGGCGATTGCTGCGCAAACACTGTCTCCACCTACGCGTACATCATTGTTACTCTGCCACACAAACATCAGGAGTTACACTCATGTGGTATGAGACGTTCCCATTGGGGGACGAATCCACTGGGTGCCGAACCGCGCAGTAACCATGGGTTCGGTGTGGGGCGGCGGTGAAGTGGGTGGCTGCTGTGACCTGTTGTGGGGTTGTGAACCACTGAGGGCTACGGCGGAACGAAACCTCTCCGTGGTTTCTAGGTCCCAGGTTTAATACACACAATCCCGGATGATATTTTTCCTCTTTTCCTGTCGCCCAACAAATCTTCGATACGGCGTCTCTTCAAACACCACACACTTCGCCTCCCTTGGTTGAGTAAGCACCCACCATACGAACACCGAAAATTTGCCCATCTTAGAATTCACTTAGCTGCTACATAATGCGCTCAAAGCTACACAGAACTTTGTTTTGACCACGACTGTCTCCAACGTACGACAATAACGCACAGGCGCCATTCGTGGTGAGATCCAACAGTGCAACCTTCAGATGTGGCTATGGTCTGCGTTTTATGTTCAGGCACGTTTTTCCCTCTGTGTTCCCACATATTTGTCCAACGTCTATAGTACTGTTAACTCTGAGGTGGAGAATAATTGGGTGCTATTAATATTTTAGTTTTTTAAGAATGGCGTAAGGTCAAAAAAGATTGTACCAGGCAGTAATGACGGAAAAACAATTTCGCCTCGAAAATCGAAAACTTGCTGCAAGTCATAGCAGCAAATTCGACGTTTTCCTGAAAACTTTCAATACGAAACCATTCAATAATGCCGTCGCAGCACAGTTTACGGAAAAACAGCCCTTAATATGCCTCTAACAAAAAATAATTATATCTGAGTCGTTATGTTTCTACTAAACAGGCAAAATTCTGTTACCTTTATCTGTTTAAAGCCTTAAGGGAAGTTAATTGCAGATACCAAATACAAATTGTTAAGATGACTGCGAATCACGTGAACAAAATCTTTATTTTTGAGGGATGTCTTTTGACTAGCCACGTAACGACATTTTTCGCAAACTTTACACTGGATGATACGTAACTTTAGAGGCAATGCATTCTGTTTTGGTCATAGAAATGCTTACTCCATACGTATTTTCACTATGTGGTTGTAACTAAAGCACGAGCCAAAGGAGATTTACGCAGTGCTGAAAAAGTCAGCGTAGGTGGCTTAAACATTACACTACATTTATGGTAGATTTCGACACAGACTATACGAGCAAGATTGTGAAGGGAGAATGCGCTGGGAAATATGACAAATTTTTGAGGAATGTCTGCATATTTCGTTTAGACATATAAACAGTATTACAGTCGCTCAAAGCAACATAATTTCATTGTGGAATGTGTTTTAAGTATGGTTATATTTCACAACGATCAGGTCGTAAGCAACGAGACTGACCGGAAACTGGCCATGCGAAATTATTCAACTCCGTTAGTCTGCAACACTGTAAACCCATATTCGACACCCGTCTGGGACATGGAAAACTATAACATGTAATATTCAGTAATTAATTGACTACAGTTGGTGATTCCAATGTCTGATCATGAGACTTGTAGTACCCAACAAGTAGCCCTAGGTTCTTCTGTTTACTAGTTTCTTCCCGAAGACTGATGGTAAAAACGATATGTGCTACTATGTTCCACCCTGACATCTATCCATTTTACTTACAGGTTTTATAAATGAAATGAGTGGAACAGTCGTAATTATTCGTTTTGTCACCACGTATGTGCTTTCGTGAATCGTTAGCAAATCTCGGCCCACCAGCAAGATTTTTTTTTTTTTGCTGGCGGTCGAAGGAGTTCTCGAGTCTGTTGTAATATTGATGCTGACGGCGTCACTTAAGAGAATGAGGTTTCCCCATCCCACAATGGGCAGTCGCTCGCAGCAGCGGCGCCTGCCGATCTATAACTCTCCAGAACTCTTCACTTAATGGAGAAGTGACTGTAAGCGCTGATTCGGAGTAGTAACTGTCGCCGCAGTTTCGTCTGACATGACCCTAATTGATGTATTGCCGCTCTGTTCCATCGTAGTAAATATAATCAAATAGACTACCTGACAAAAAAAAAATTGAAACACCAAGAAGAGGAGGAGAAACGGAAATTAAACTTCACAGGTCGAGAGTTATGTTATCACAGTGATAACAAAGCGAATCATATTTACGAAGTATTTAGGAGTGAAGACCCACTTATCGGTATTACTTTGCACCCCGCCTGGCCTGGATGCACGCTCTGATTACGTTGGGACGGTTGTCATAAGTCCGTTGTATCTTTCCGTAGGTAATCTGTAAACTGCCCCACCGCTGTTGTAACTGGTCACTGGTATCCGAGATTCTGGCACTGAGATGGAGTTGGACGATCACAATACTGATGAAAAATAGCACTAAGATACAGTCACTTGTGAGGTAAAGCATGTGCACGCTGCACGTCCGTGATGTATCATTGTGCCTTCCGACTTCCTTCAATCACTACCAACCATGGCATGAAGCCGCACTCGATGACTCCCATGTCATAACGCCAGGAGTAAGACCCTATGCCTATCCAAAACGTTGGAAGCCCAGTTCTTTTTCTCGGGCGGCAGGCATAGATGTGAAGGAGCTATGATGCACTTGGTGCACAGAACGTCGATCATCCCTTGTAATGGTAAGACGTGATCGACTGGAACCTTTATGACCAGCACGCCTAATCTCACGTTTCCATGGTGTCCAAGGTCAGGTCACTGTCACATCCGAATACTGACAAAACTAGATGCTGGATGATTTCAGCAGCTGACCAAATGGAGACCCAAATTGTGGCCCCTTTCGAAGTCTGTCAGGTGCTGATAAAGCAGTCCTGCACTATTACGTGGAATGTCCGTGACCATCACCAATTATCTAACTTCTTCTTTGGTTTACGGGCGTTGCGATGGATAATGTTGCTATGGGTAGCCCTTTGTCTCCCATAGTAGCTAATCTTTTTATGGAAGGCTTCGATGAAAATGCACTTCAAAATGGTTCAAATGGCTCTGAGCACAATGGGACTTAATATCTGAGGTCATCAGTCCCCTAGAACTTAGAACTACTTAAACCTAACTAATCTATGGACGTCACACACATTCATGACCGAGGCAGGATTCGAACCTGCGACCGTAGCGACCGCGTGGTTCCAGACTAAAGCGCCTAGAACCGCTCCGCCACATCTGGCGGAAAAAAGCACTTCAGTCAGCGGTGTTGAAACCTAAATGTTCCTGGAGATATGTGGATGACGCTTTTGAAGTTTGGCCACACGGAACAGCAACGCTTCCTGCATTTCTGGAACACCTTAACTTCTTCCATCCAAGCATTTGCCTCACCATGGAAGTGGAGAAAAATGGAGACCTCTCGTTTATTGATGTCTTGGTCCGCAGAGAAGAAGATGGTTCCTCGGGTCACAATGTGTTTCGCAAACGGACTCACACTGACCTACGTCTACGAGCTACGACCTGTAATGACCCACCTGAACGCAGTAGCGTTTTGCGGATTCTCGTTCATAGGGTTAGAATTAGCTCTGACACAAAACGGGTACTCTGATAAACAGATCCGTAGTGCATTTAAACCTGCAGGCACTAAAGCTCAAGAACAGCCAAAAGAAACGGAGAACTCCACGAGGATGGTTTTTCTACCGTATGTTGGTGGCGTGTCCTTTAAGATTGGCAGGCTGTTCAAAAAACATGAAATAAAATGTTTCTTCACCCTCCAGCTCGAGTGCAAACTATGCTGGGTTCTGTTAAAGGCGACCTAGGTCTAAGGAGATGTGGCGTACAGTGTAATTGCGTGTATTGTATTGTACAATTTCAGCAAGATTACAATAAAACTAGTTACTTATTATTATTATTGTAACATGAGGTTTTATTTAATCACTGCTTTTCCTGGTTAATGGACGTTCACAAAAGTAATCATTTGTAACCAACAAAGTATGATAGGCATGATAAGTATGATAAGTAATCTGAACTAAACAAGAGTAATGATTTTTAGTAATTTCAGTGTTCTTGTTTTAAAGACTATTTGCTAGTTGTATATCGTTTATCAAAATTAACTCTACTGTTATCTCGAGGTGGCAACACTTTTCTTTAAGCAAAATGAACAGTTTTGTCACACAGTACCACACGCACACAACACTAATGTATTTTCTACTCGAAATATTTCATAAAAAATGTTACGAAATTACCAGTCTTCATCCATCAGCAGATAAGAATTTATATCACGTAAGATGCTGTTTGCATTCGTAGAAGTTCGATGTGTTCACCGTCTAACTGGAATTTATTAGCTCAGAATGGGTCCTCGGCCAATAGAACACAATTATTATTGCAATTATAACCAAGAATATTTAAGTATGTATAGAAAATCCATTTAAAGCTGCCGCTGCAATATTTCACTAAGATGGCGGCTAACATCAGACAACCACTTATCGATTCTGCTTCAGGCTTTATTTTACACTTAATAAATAATATGTATTGAATCTTTTCTCACCTTCACTATAATATGCATTAACATTCGAAAATATTTCTCGATGTTTCATGACACACTAATATTCACTATTTACCATTAAACTGCGCCGTAGATCAATAGTGCTAATGGGTGCGCTCATTGGTAGCTTAGCAGAAAACTTAACACTTATATAGGACGAGAATTACGATGAAATAACACTCCAAACAAAGAAGATTCATTTCAGTTACATATAAACTGTTTTCAAATATCAGTTAGCAATATAACAATACTTTAGTACAGTTTTTCACTGACCCCTGTGTTACGAGACATCAATCAAATCCTTTCAGAACAGTTCGAACAAGAAGAAGAAGTTTTCTGCAAAAATCATAGATGACAAAAGATTGAGATTTTCATGGGTATTGTCTTAGACATATTTTTTTCCAAAACATTAAATTATGTCGTTGACAATAATTATTAATTATTTTATTAACAATGAAGTCCCTTTTATCAGTATCACGAGAATACGATCAAAGTTCAGTCAGGTTCCACGTGCAATGCTGTCATGAATATTATTTTTAACAAAATATAGGCGTGGATATTACAGAGAGCAGGGATATACAGGGTGTTACAAAAAGGTACGGCCAAACTTTCAGGAAACATTCCACACACACAAAGAAAGAAAATATGTTATGTGGACATGTGTCCGGAAACGCTTACTTTCCATGTTAGAGCTCATTTTATTACTTCTCTTCAAATCACATTAATCATGGAATGGAAACACACAGCAACAGAACGTACCAGCGTGACTTCAAACACTTTCTTACAGGAAATGTTCAAAATGTCCTCCGTTAGCGAGGATACATGCATCCACCCTCCGTCGCATGGAATCCCTGATGCGCTGATGCAGCCCTGGAGAAGGGCGAATTGTATCACAGCCGTCCACAACACGAGCACGAAGAGTCTCTACATTTGGTACCGGGGTTGTGTAGACAAGAGCTTTCAAATGCCCCCATAAATGAAAGTCAAGAGGGTTGAGATCAGGAGAGCGTGGAGGCCATGGACTTGGTCCGCCTCTACCAATCCATCGGTCACCGAATCTGTTGTTGAGAAGCGTACGAACACTTCTACTGAAATGTGCAGGAGCCATCGTACATGAACCACATGTTGTGTCGTACTTGTAAAGGCACATGTTCTAGCAGCACAGGTAGAGTATCCCGTATGAAATCATGATAACGTGCTCCATTGAGCGTAGGTGGAAGAACATACTGACGAAACTAAAATGAGCTCTAACGTGGAAATTAAGCGTTTCCGGACACATGTCCACATAACATCTTTTCTTTATTTGTGTGTGAGGAATGTTTCCTGAAAGTTTGGCCGTACCTTTTTGTAACACCCTGTATAAAATCCAGTGGCAGTGTGGGAAATCGCACATTGGCCAGAAGTGTAGCACTGTTAAGGGTAGATGTGCTGTGCATAGACGTCACACCAGATGGGTCAGACAGAAAAGTCTGATGTGGCTGAACCCTGGGACAGCTTTCGCGTACTGGGTTTCCATCATTAAAGGAGCACTCGAAATTCGTATAAGTAACGACCTAATCAACAGAGACATGGGATTTCACCTCAGAGGGGCGTGAGAACTAGTACTGGCGGTACTGAGGCATCGTCGGCCGCAGTCAAACGAATCCGAGGCAACACAGGCGGAGAATCAAAGTCCGCACTCTTAAACTGGGCGCCAACTCTCTGCCAGTGTGCGCGTTGGGTCGCTATTCACGGCCGCACTTTTCCCGCGTCGCGAATGAGAAGCCGCTGCCCCGTTTGTACGGCAGGGGGCACTGGATCCTGCCGTGCTATATGATACGTCTACGATGACGTTATAGCCTTAATCCTTGGTGCCTGCACTTTTCTAGCGAGTCAGCGCATACAGGGTGTAAATTTTAAGTTGACAAACAAGAATAACTCGAAAAATAAGCTACACACGAAAAAAATGTGTAGAATCCAGAGTTGATTATTTTCGAGGGGGACATCTGCTGATGCTAATATTAGCATTCCACTCCAGCCCTCTGGGGTTGGGGCGGCAGGCAACTTTAACATTTCAAATGGGAACGCCCATCTTTTATTGCAGAATCAGATTCTACATAAAAAAAACTACGTACATTCTGTCTTAAACATTTCTTTTGAGTCTTCGTAGTTGGCGCTGTAATTCAAGAAAATCCATGTTCACATTTTTGCGCGGAAAATGGTTACGGATAAATAAAAAATACTCATTTACTTCGTAAATTTTGATTTGCTAAAACTAAAAATCTCCCTCTTTCCCCATAGGGTGGTGGTTGAGAGAGAGGAATTAGAGTTTTACAAATGTTGACCCACATATTAATTTTTTCCGCAGATTCGAATATGTTTTGTTTGTTACGTGGTCATGAGGCCACACAACTTTTAATTATCAAGCAAATCATCTGACTAGCTAACTATCTAACCAAACATCGTACTTTATAATGAGTGAACTCAATAACTAAACAGAGTAAACAAAGTAAAGGACTAACTGAGGAAAAGACTAACCCACTCGCTAACTGAAGATGAACGTATTCCCTTTTAAGATTTGGGGGTCCTGAAAAGGAATGATTGGGTTCGTTTTATTGTTGATTATTTGCAAATAATTACAAGTAAATAAGTATTTTTTATTTGTCCGTAACCATTTTCCACGCAAATATAAGAACATGGATTTTCTTGAATTACAGCGCCAACTACCAAGTATCAAAACAAATGTTTAAGACCAAATGTACGTAGTTTTCTTAGGCAGAATCTGATTCTGCAATAAAAATGGGACTTCCCTTTTGAAATTTTAAAGTTGCCTCCCGCCCCACCTCCAGGGGCCTGCGGTGGTGGGCTATTTTTAGCAACAGCAGATGTCCCCCCCTCGAAAATAATCAACTTTTGATTCTACACATTTTTTCGTGTGAAGCTTATTTTTCGAGTTATTCTGGTTTGTCAACTTAAAATTTACACCCTGTATATTGGCGAGCCATTGCTGCAACACGTCAGTGAGCACCTGAAGATGACGAGCAGCTCGCTTATCGAAATAAAGTGCAGCTTCCACAATATTATCCGACGCGAAGCCCGTGAGCCAATGAAGAAGCTACTAAGTCGGGAAAGTCATAAACAGCACAACATCTAACTTTCTCTTTAATTGTTATCTGATTCCCCTCACCCCTTATGGGCTGTGAACGGTACAATATTCCGCTGTTCAACGTAGAGAATAAAAAAAAAGAATGAGAAAAAACAGTAGGACTGTTTTTCTGTTAAATAAAATTTAAAGACGGCCAACTGAAGCACTGCATTTCCACTTAAAATCTGAAGAACATGAACTGCTTGAGAAGGATTTTGGGTAGAGAAAATAGGTTCCATAGGATTGAGGGGTATGCGTAGGAGATATAGGGAGTCAGTTAGGCAGGAATATTATGAGGATGAAGATTGGAGATGGGCTGGAAAGTGGGAAAACGGAAGTGCGAAGGACTGAGAGCGAAGAAAGGTTTGGTGTGTGGTAGGATAGTTATGACAAGAGGAATTGGATGGGGTAATGGAGAGGGAAAAGGAGAGTAGAGGTCTCATGTGGGAAGAGTTGAAGCCAGTGGGAAAGATCTCATTGTCTGGGGGAGGGAGTTGATTAAAGTTCTACTGGGAGAGGATACTGAGTGTGTGTAGGTGTAGGGACGGTGTGCTTTGTTGGTAAATGCGCGGCTTCGTATCAGGGTTGGTGATCAGAGTGGATACAAAGGGGTTATTGGAATCTAGTTTTTGGGTGTATAGGAGACGCGGACGTGTTCGATATGAGTGAGGAGGGGTAGGAATTTGATGAGATGACAGAAGATCCATGTGGGGAATGGTAAACGAATGCAATAAGCGAGACTATGTGCAAGGCGTTCGAGGATCTGGAAGGACTTACAGACCTTCGGTGGTGCTGATATACGTGCACAATTCAAACAGCAGAGGATGGGTTGGATCAGGTTTCTGTAGGTGTGGGGGATAGTGGAGCGGGTTAACCCTCAAGTTTGGTCTGTTAGCAGTTTTAATATTATTGCACATCTAATGCTTCTCGTGCCCCTATGTACACTAAGAGACCTGGTAACAACATTAAACATGATCAACACTAACCCACTTTGGTGGCCTTTCTACTTGTTACACGGCGTAGGAACTCCAGTAATTTTCATGCCCACTGATAGTGTTGTAAGAGTATTATTGCTTGGTTGCGGAGAATCTTTGCGGGCAGAGCGTTTGCAGAGTCGAGCACGCGACACGGAACTGTTAAGTTGTGTTGTGCGTAGCTCTACACGTGAAAGGCATTATTATGGATGTTCAAGTGTTGCTATAAATGCTATTACAGTGAAGTAATGAAACGTTGAAGTGAATTCAGTGAAAAGGGGCGCAAGGAAGTAATTAAATATGAGCAGTGCCGCCGACAACGTATTTCAGTATCCACTCGTTGTATGTCGTACTGTGTAGCATCAATCATCCGCGCCGTGTTCGGTCTCCCAGGATGAACTAATGTGAATCACTAAAAATTAATTTCAATAAAATAGTGCAATCAAGTGCCAGTGTTTTGTAGCGAGCGTGAGAACGTGCGTTCGTTCATCGCGTTTCTGCGTCACCAACAATCAACCGCGCCGCGACAGTTACGCACATGCTCGTACAAGTGAGAAAAAAGACCTGAAAATTTAACTTTATGAACAGTGTTATATTATTACTAGTGTTAAGGAGGACTAGTACCTAATATCTGTGTACGCGTGACGAGCGTAAGAACTTTCGTTCGATCAATCGGCTTCCGGCCGGCGGGGGTGGCCGAGCGGTTCTAGGCGCTACAGTCTGGAACCGCGCGACCGCTACGGTCGCAGGTTCGAATCCTGCTTCGGGCATGGATGTGTGTGATGTCCTTAGGTTAGTTAGGTTTAAGTAGTTCTAAGTTCTAGGGGACTGATGACCTTAGAAGTTAAGTCCCATAGTGCTCAGAGCCATTTGAACCATTCGGCTTCCGCATTATCAACAATCACCCGCGGCGCGCCAGTTACGCGAACACTCGTCCAAGTGATACTGTGGACAGATAATCATCAAAAATGCTAATTGGGATAAATACTTATGACTTAGAATGTAAACAGTGCAACCTGTGATTTTATTGGCGTCTCAGAATATAGTTGTTCATACCAGACGTAGGACAGTTTTGTGTTTAATGATAAGTGGCTCTGCTAAATCCGCTTGCATATTTAGATACAGGCAAGCCAGCAGCAGTGTGGAACAGAACAGTACTACCGCCGCTGGAGTATCAGTTACGCGATGTGGACAGACCACACGTCCAGTTTAAGAGCCCCCCACCATTTGAAATCCACAGGCGTGTTACAGTGTGTACGTGTACGACGTAACATTGACATTCGACTAAGCCTTTAGCAGGCTTAACATTTTTTTGTCAGGTCTTGTAGTGTCCCTGATTCCCAAAAAACTAGATATAACGTCTAGACAGTTTTAATCTTCGATAGCAGAACCTGAAAACTAACAGAAAGAGGAAACGCAGTTTGGAATTCAGGCTGTGTAATATATGCCCGACATGTAGGGATCATAAGGAACACTTCTCTCTGCACTCACAGTAATTTGGTAGCAGCGTTACCGACTTCATGCGAAGTGCTGTCGCAAAGGCTGCGTTGGTTACCCTCAGGTAACCTATGGAGGATTATATATAATTATGAACGTAGTTAACAGAAGTCAGCGTAATAAAATGCTATGGTGTTTGGTGCAGATGATCACTGTTGTGTATGACTTCGTACGCAGTTGTAGGGAGAGGTGGGCTGCAGGATGGTCCGGCGACTTACGTCATAGGAAAGCTGGACATGAGAAGAAATTATTAGTGAACAAGATAACATAACAAACGGTAGATTTACTTGGCTTGAATTTCTCCAAGCCTACGAAGACTCATTATAAATAATGCAACGAGAAACAGAGTCCAGCTTTTACAGAGTCTACAGGAATAGGCTCACTGTGCTAAGCGTGAACTATGGTATCGGTGCAATGAGGCTCCAAGTGCGAGTGGGGTTGTGGTTGAGTTGGGTTTTTTGGGGAAGGAGACCAGACAGCGATGCCATAGGTGTCATCGGATTAGGGAAGAACGGGGAAGGAAGTCGGCCGTGCCCTTTCAAAGAAGCTTCCTGGCATTTGCCTAGAGCGATTTTAGGGAAGTCAAGGAAAACCTAAATCAGGATGGCCGGACGCGGCATTGAACCCTCGTCCTCCTGAATGCGAGTCCAGTGTGCTAGCCACTGCGTCACCTCGCTCAATAAATTTAAGCAGTAGCGGGATTCGAACGCGCAACCTTTTAGTTACTAGTCAAAGACGGTACCTTGAGCCCACACATCACCAGTGTGCAAGTGGGCTGAGCAGTGCTCGTGGTATGGAACCACTGCAGGGGTGGCCAAACGAGCACTCTTCAGTGGGTCTACCGGATCCCGCATGACTACTATCGGCGCCTAATGCAAACTTGGCATTCCGTTACCAAAGTAACGACGCCCGTGCTGTGGAATTGATATGTGATATCAAAATAAAAGGATCATCATTTCTGTGAGTACTGACCGGGCTCCTACATAATGTTTACTGGACGACACTTTGGACCTCTCCAGTTGTTAGACTAAGATTTCAACTCCAGTTCGAAGTGTCTAATACTACTCTCATGAGAATAACAATTTAACCAGTAATACTGGCAGATTTCTGATGTCATTGATGATGTAAGTTACCGTATTGTCTGTTGTCGACTGATAGTGTCACTTCTCGCGGTGGCGTAGTACCTGTGATAAAAAAATTGAAATAAAAAAATTAAAATTAGGGTTTTAATGTCCGGTCGACAATGATGACATTAAAAACGTAGTACAAGCACGGAAGGAGAAAATGGCAGGAAATCGGGAACCTCCATTCAAATGAACCATCCCGGCATTTGGCTTAAGAGATTTAGAGATTCTGGTTTAAGAGATTTAGAGACATTACAGAAAATTTATATTTGCGTGGTCGGACGAGTATTTTAGCCCATAGTTCGTTACAACACTGTCATCTTGCTCAGTCTTTCCAGTGATATCATTTTCGGAAATTAGGTTGTATGTCCATAACAGACGAAATGGACTAACTGAAAATTTTTGTAATATCCTCTTTGGTACTTTGTCAGACAGGTATGGAAAATTGAAAATGTAGCTCCTTCTTTCACTTCCATGCTATAAAATGGCTGGAAATCGGATTAGATATGTTCTCCCGAGGTTTTAGAATTTGTGCTCGGGGGTAGAGTGGGGCGGGGTTTCCAAAGGGCTACGTTTTTGACTCCCAGGGACAGTACTTTCATATTAGAGTGCAAGACTTACAAATCTCATGTTGGTGACTCACTTCCAAAGAATCAAAGGGTGGGAATTAGGTTTCTTCACCTTGGAAGAACCTACGAATTGAAGTTACTTCCCTTCTCTAGAAGATCATCTGTCACTATTACCGAAGCCATTAGAGTGATGAAGAGATGTTCCTGCGCCAGAAGTAATATAGTAGCTGACAGTGTATCAGTAGAAAATATTAATATTGTCTTGCAGTCACATCCACAATAAGTGGCTGTAAATGAGGAAGTCCGATGGATTACGGTGTGGGCGCAAAAAGCAATCAAGACGAATTGCTTTAGGGATAAATTCGAATGAATTGTCCTATGGTGTATACTAGGCAAAGCGATAGCGATTCTCTGCTGTTGCAGTGTCCATTAGAAGCGAGGAAAGATTAGGTTTCCGTGACAGTGAATACACAACAATGTAAACTTTCACGGCCGGAAATATCATGTCCATTATAATTATCCGGGCTGTTATGCCGTGGTCGGTTGATGAATGCTGTGGTGATTCCCAACGTTTCGTCTCCGACTGCGGGAGACATCTTCAAGGGGGTCCGTAGCTTGATGGAAGGTCCAACACACACACTGGCTCGCTACTGAGCCAGTGTGTGTGTTGGACCTTCCATCAAGCTACGGACCCCCTTGAAGATGTCTCCCGCAGTCGGAGACGAAACGTTGGGAATCACCACAGCATTCATCAACCGACCACGGCATAACAGCCCGGATAATTATAATGGACATGAATACACAACAGTAACAGATTTGCCATTTAAAAAGAAAAAGTGACATTTCACCAATGTTCTTCTAGTACCATTCTACATTTCACCCTGTCGAGAGTGATGGACCGTTCACAGATCGAAATGAGCTCGATATATATTCTAAGATCTTCATCGTTTTGATCTGAAACGCTATGAGCGGCCTTGTCCGTGGAAATAACTATGGGTAACATTACAATAGTAGGATTATCCTACAGAACCTAATGGACCTAACATTCTCCATTGAACCTAACATTCTACAAAGTAATAACTGAGAAAGCATCCACAGACGAAGGCACCACAGTAACAGTTATGAGCATCAAAAAGGACAGTTGTTTGCATATTAGTGAGATCGGAATGCGCTCAATATAACACCACTTCATCAGTTCAGATCTGCAAATAGAGATCAGCAAAAGGCCAGGACGCATCTCGTTTCCTCTGTTACTGACTGTAGCGACAGCGAGGTCTCTAACCGATAATCAAACAATTCCAACAAGCCTCAATGGTCAAACAAGACATTAGGTCCTAAGAAGTGACTGAAAGAAAGACGTTGAGTAGTCTAACCCCTATGAAAGCTTTCAGCCACGAGGTAAACTGTAAATATGATGTCCATCCATTTAATTAATGAATTCATTGTTTTTGTACAAGCAATACAGACGGGAAAGAGCAGTTAAATACTATTCTTATTGTTGCTATTTTCATGTAGCAATGCATCCAACTGTAGTTCAGTGACAGAATTTGAAGAAAATGCAGCCTTCCACTGTATGAAACCAAATCTCTGCCTGCCTTTTCATATTTAATGTCAATCAATCTAAGGTGTTACTCGAGCTAGAATGACCTAAAAGCATAATTTTAACTACATTAAATGTGGAATGTCTCTCAACATTCACCTAAACTATCATCAAAGGCAGCTCCTGCAACAGTTGCTTTTGGGTGGAATTATGTTGGTATTCTGAAGAGTCATCTTCACCCAATGCAGCAGACTATGTTCCTTGATGGACGACCTGTGTACAACGCTAATAACTTGAATTGTCAAAGGCTGACGAAAATGATGAAATTTAACATCTTGTATGGATCCCTCATTTCCCTTCCCTAAGATAATAGAATAGAATGTGGGGTAATTTCGAAGACCATCTGCGCAGTCGATATCCTGCTCCGAGGAAGCTACCTGAATTAACAGCATTTTTACAATATGAGTGGGTAAGTTGCTAAGTATGTATTCGATTGTTGTGCGTGACTTGTACTCTTATGCGTATCGGAATTGCAAATAATGTATTTCTATTTATTGGTGTTTAGGGTGAACAGGGAAAGGTAAATATCTGTTCTTGATGTGAAGGAATAAGGAACAATATTTATCTGGCTGTAAAAAAGTTTTATTCAGTACAAAAACAAAAAATATTGGCTGGAAAAAAAACCGTTTCAGCTGTAAAATCCTTTTAATCTTAGTCACTATCGGTTTCACAGTTCTTATAGCTGCATCTTCGGTACAGGTCGGCGTCTAGTCGCTGTGTACTTAACATATAGTGCCTAAGCATTCTGGCGAGCATTTCTCATGATGGAGATTTTGTTTATAATGTGACTCCTCAATCTGCAGTCAATTTTCCCGACGTACTGCTACCATGGCGGCAAAAGATTTTAGCCGTTGGACTGTTATCTAGATACCGTGCAATTGTACGTGTTGACCAGTACACGTTGACGTTCTGTTTTACGGCAACGTGTAATAAATATATCGATTAGAAATAGGTTTACATTATGTAACTGTGTATTTTCAATTATGGAGTGTGTATTCTGACTTACTTAAACTCCTTGATATGTGACAATAAAATAAGTTTTGTCATGTATATATGAAAACAGCAAAAGGACATGTTAAAATGATAAATTATTATAATGTGTGTATGTTCATAAAAAGAAAATGTGTATTGAAAGCTGGTTCATGCCTAGGGCACTTGTATTTGTAACATGTAAAAGCTGTAGGAAAGTCTGTAGGAAAGTCCCACCTCAGCGGAAGTGGAATGGCACGATGTAAAAGGTGGTCTTGGCGGTCGAACTGCGCGGCTCCTTGGTGTGAACGGTGGGCAGTATGTGGCTAGCCGTAGCACAGTACACTTCAACGGTGCTAAGAGAGGAACCTTGAAGCTGCTATATCAAGGATTTGCCTCGGATGTTGATCTGGCTATTATTTGGTATTCTCGGCATAAAGGAATGGCTCTAATATGATGAAAATCCGACGCCAAGAGGAGATTTTATAGAGCATTCGTACATCAAGAGACGTGAATACAGTTAGCCGCCATGTCGTTTGCCACCAATATTCGCCCCCGCTTCACTAATTATATACATTCAATAATGTATATGGGCGTGGATCAGTTAATTTGTGTGTAGTTTTAATAATAATCACAACATTTTAGATCCGTCTCTGGAACCATATTTTCTATCCTGATTACGAACCTAAGCAGGGTCCTCACCTAAGTGCCACTAAAATGGAATATCCTGATTGAAATGAACAATTATTGCGTTCAAGTGTTTAAAAGTGATTTTTCTGACTAATATAAAACGAGTAGTAAAAGTTTAAGTTAAAACCACTAAAGTGAAGTTGGGTAGGCTTTTGCTAAAGTATCCTTAGTTTATTACAAAATATAGTTTTGTAGGATTACAGTGCAAGATTGTATAAATATTATTGTCTAGAATACCTGATTCACAGGTGATAAAAAGGCGAATAAGTTAAGCTCATTTTCAAAAATAGTGTGGTTTCGATTTTTATCATGAATTGTCCCTTTTTTGAAGTTAATGAATCCCAGTGTTATATTTTATTGTATTGCAAAGTAAATTATGAACTACTCCAACTGAAGTGAATGAATAGCTTTTCGAAGTAGTGGTTTCTACTGTAATAATCAGAGAGCTTTGACTAATGAAACTATACTAGTTGATGGATCCCCATCATATTCTCCACCCACTAGGAAGAAATTGAACTATTACTCTTGCCAAGGAAAACGGATATTTGAAGAGTTTAAATATTTTATTTGTGATATTATTCATTGTTTGTTTTTGTCATGTCACTTAAGAGGAAAACCCCTCATGTCCAAATTTAGCTTTGCACTTCATGTAGTAACATTTAAGTATTTGATTGAGTAATGCTTTTGAGTGTAGCTGTCATTAGTATGAGCCTGGTGCAAATCTCGCTATAATTTACTGGTGTGTGTGTGTGTTATTGGTAACCTGCTGTTACACACAGTTCAGAGTGTACTGTTTCAGTTTATGTCCTGTTTGATATTCAAAGGGAAATCTCAACGAAAGTAACTTCAATAACCAATATTAAATTTTCTGAAACATATAATTCCAAATTACTATGCATAATTGGGCTGGCGACCGTTCATTATTTTGATTCATTTACGATTTTCCTACTTTCATTGACTCCCAAGGTTTAAGTCCATTTGGTTTTTCTGTTAATTTCAACATATTCAAAATTATAGTCCGATACCTTTGACCATTAGACACACGCGCGGTCAAATCTTTGAAAACCTCTCAGAGGGTAACATTAGAGAGTTTCACTGTGCGTTAGTGTTGTATGTGACTTTTCCCGTGACAGGACTAAAGGTTCAGTTGTTAGGGAAGAGTGACATAAACAAGCTAGCGCATTATAAACGTAATTCACCATATCTTATCACCATTTCTGCCCATAATCTAAGACATGGGACTTTCCATTGCTCTGGGTCTTCCAGTAGTATCTAATTAATGTCATGATTTGACTTCGATTTGCACCTGAAGATGTAGCTGTAAGTGCTGTGAAACCGGTAGTCCCTAAGAATAAAAGGATTTTATAGCTGATGTGAATTTGGTTCTCAACATGTCTTATCATGGCAGTAGTTGCCCAAACTTTGAAAGTTTTTTTGCATAGCAAAAATTGTGAATCGTTTATTATTCCGTTTTCCAAATAAAAATTGTTGTAACTCTAATTACTTTATAGTACCATAGTTTGTATGTTAACAAATTAAGTCGCTGATGTAATGTTTCACAATGAGGTCTTCGAAGCCATGAAGAGATTTTGAACAGCATCTCTTCACCTGTTAAAACAGTCGTGATTAATCGGCCTTGTTTTGTGCATACATACAATCTATGTGACTTCTTACTTTTTCCGTGTGCTTTAATCCCAGCGTAATGTCTTGGGTTGAGAAGAGTGCCAGATAGTTCTTCATTTCCTTCATATTCTTGGTCTTCACACGGGTAATTATGTTATTATGTTCCCACTCGACACACAAATTCCGAACACTGAACAGAAGTCAGATTAAAGTGTATTTTAAAAGTGAACTTCTGGTTAATGAATCGAAACTGCGAATTTACTTTCCATGTACTTAAAGTAAAAGACTTCGAAGAGATAAGAACACTGTAACAAAAGTCCTTGACCATCCACGACCGGTTTCGCAGCATTTTAGCTGTATCATGAATTGCAATGAAACTAAATCATGTTCCGAACGAGAAAAGAAAACTGAATGACCCAGCGTTCATAGTGAGCAATCTTTGTTAAGTAGCACACTTCAGACACAAAATAACAAAAAATGCCCCCACGATTCCTTGGGTGACAGTATCTGGTGACATAGTGGGGTCTCATTAGCCGAAATTGTGATCAAAGCACAGCCCGTACGTGTTCATCAACGAGATAATGTGTAATCTGAGCAGCTAACGGTGCCTCATCTGCCCACAGCTGTCCGCTAGCTTCCCAAATAGATCGTGCATATAAACAGAGAACTTACAGCTACAGCGGTCTTATCTTTTCAAAATGATACATCCAAGCTGTTCCTGCCATGACTTCAAACTGTGCTGCGTAAAGTGAAACTACATTCTTTAGACTGGTGCTTGCAAATAAGGTTCGAAATAAGCCAGTTGAGCACCATTTTGCCATGTTGTTGTTGTTGTTGTGGTCTTCAGTCCTGAGACTGGTTTGAGGCAGCTCTCCATGCTACTCTATTCTGTGCAAGCTTCATCTTCCAGTACCTACTGCAACCAACATCCTTCTGAATCTGTTTAGTGTATTCATCTCTTGGTCTCCCTTCTACGATTTTTACCCTCTACGCTGCCCTCCAATATCAAATTGGTGATCCCTTGATGCCTCAGAACATGTCCTACCAACCGATCCATTCTTTTAGCCAACTTGTGCCACAAACTCCTCTTCTCCCCAATTCTATTCAGTACCTCCTCATTAGTTACGTGATCTACCCATCTAATCTTCAGCATTCTTCTGTAGCACCACATTTCTAAAGCTTCTATTCTCTTCTTGTCCAAACTATTTATCGTCTGTGTTTCACTTCCATACATGGCAACACTCCATACAAATACTTTCAGAAACGACTTCCTGACACTGAAATCTATACTCGATGTTAACAAATTTATGTTCTTCAGAAACGCTTTCCTTTCCATAGCCAGTCTACATTTTATATCCTCTCTACTTCGACCATCATCAGTTATTTTGCTCCCCAAATAGCAAAACTTCTTTACTACTTTAAGTTTCTCATTTCCTAATATAATTCCCTCAGCATCACCCGACTTAATTCGACTATATTCCATTATCCTCGTTTTGGTTTTGTTGATGTTCATCTTATATACTCCTTTCAAGACACTGTCCATTCCGATCCACTGCTCTTCCAAGTCCTTTGCTGTCTCTGACAGAATTACAATGTCGTCGGCGAACCTCAGTTTTTTTTATTTCTTCTCCACGGATTTTAATACCTACTCCGAATTTTTCTTTTGTTTCCTTTACTGCTGGCTCAATATACAGATCGAATAACATCGGGGATAGGCTACAACCCTGTGTCACTCCCCTCCCAACCATTGATTCCCGTTCATGTGCCTCGACTCTTATAACTGCCATATGGTTTCTGTACAAATTGTAAATAGCCTTTCGCTCCCTGTATTTTACCCCTGCCACCTTCAGAATTTGAAAGTCAACATTGCCAAAAGCTTTCTCTAAGTCTAAAAATGCTAGAAACGTAGGTTTGCCTTTTCTTAATCTATTTTATAAGGTAAGTCGTAGTGTAGTGTTGCCTCACGTGTTCCAATATTTCTACGGAATCCAAACTGATCTTCCCAGAGGTCGACTTCTACCAGTTTTTCATTCGTCTATAAGGAATTCGCGTTAGTATTTTTACAGCTGTGACATTTTGCCATAGAGTGATGAAAACATCAGTTGATACTGTAGCCAACTTTCTAATCCATAATTTCTTTGTTACACTGGTTCACTACCAACGTAGCCAAATACATCTTTGAATGATATTCCCATTTGTCTTCCAACACGATAGCACATAACTTTTTGGAAAGGTCAATTTCCGCTAAACTCCATTATTTTTATTCACCACATTTTACAACAGAGCCGGCCGGAGGGGCCGAGCCGTTCTAGGCGCTACAGTCTGGAGCCTCGCGACCGCTACGGTCGCAGGTTCGAATCCTGCCTCGGCCATGGATGTCTGTGATGTCCTTAGGTTAGTTAGGTTTAAGTAGTTCTAAGTTCTAGGGGACTGATGACCTCAGAATTTAAGTCCCATAGTGATCAGAGCCATTTTTTTACAGCATATGATTAAATTAGTAGATGATATGGTGATATACAGGGTGAAAATTTTATATGCAGAGGTGTGCGTTTTGGCAGCATCGGATATAGCTGAGCTTAGATCTGAGATATCAGATACGAGTATGTTATTACAAGCTGCACCAGTTCGACAGCAGAGTTCATTAAATGATGATAATGAGGGTTTGAGGGCGCAGATCTTTAGTGGCCGTGCTAAAGTGTAATGAGACGGTTGTAGAGGAATATTGTAAAATTACTAAGATAAGAGCTTCGAAAGAATCCTACAGAAAGTCCGAAAAACTTCAACAAAGACATTAACATTTTTAAAAAAATCACGTTGTCAAATATAACACACGGTAAAAAGGCGAAAGGCAAAGAAAAGAATTAAAGGGAGACAGCAGACACCTGCGGTCGGCTCATTGGTGGAAGAAGAAGGTTTAAGCCATCCACTTTGCAACTCACTGAAAGCTCCAGTCCAATACCTTAGTCCAGAATTCAGACGCATCAAAAGATTTTAAAAGTTTGACCTCACTCGTCTCGTCACCAGACAAAACAGATGACTTACTCCCACCTAAATTCGCTTCTGCCCACCTGTCTCAATATAAATTGCACTCATTTAAAATGTGGCATGCGCTGACTTCAACGTCTGAGACATTACAGACAGGGGGAGGGGGGTTCTCTTACTGAAGTAAGAAGCCACGTGTGGAGGGACAGTGACAAATGCGGAGACAGGTCAGGGTCACCTCACCTCACCTCGCAAGAGCTAACTACTTGAGGATCACCATGACCGGATAATTGTCTTCCGTTAGTGCCAGCTACTCCTTCTACCACAACTACATGGATCTGTGACCCATCAGCGAAATGACAGCCTGCTGGAGAATGGTGCATCCTCTAACATTACATTCCCTGCAGCTCTCCTTGTTGACTTTGTAGGTGTGTTCATTTTCCCAAATTCCTACGTGCCCTGGTATCCAACAGAATGACACCTCCTTCCCTCGCCGTTGTAGGAAGTACAGTTGTTCGTGTATGAGCTGGACCAATTTCTCAGCTGGATACATGTGCTGAAACTATTGTACACCAGTAAGGGAATCGGAGCCGATGAGAAAGTTTGTCCTGAAAACAACTCGATTGCTCCAATACCTTCAGGATAGCATGCAGTTCTGCAGAAAATACAGAATAGTATAGGGGAAGGCGAATATTGGATACGCGGTCGGGGAAGAAGACTGGACAACCACCGGAGCGCTTTGTTGGAAGCCATCTGTATACACAAATGTAAACCATGACCCGTATCTAACATGTTAAAAAAATAGACTGGAATGCAAAACTGTGAGTGCAGTCTTTCTTAAAATTAGTTAAATCTAAAATAACTCTGAGCCTCTATAAGAACCAAGGTGGAGATCTGCTCCAACCTTGATGTAAAAGCAACCACACCCATTCATTAATCGTGTTACAGCACGCCAGTCTCTTGGCACCTCATGACGCAGATGATTATAGCGGGTGTGAGATTTGGAGAACGTGCCGGCGAGAGCTTCAGCCAAACAACTTCTGTATTGAGTTAGCTCAGAACAGCACGAGCAATATGAGGTGTTATCTTTTTGAAAGATAGCAGCTCGAAGACCTTGAATTTAGGTGCCTAACGCCGGCGTCCAGATGTCATAAATGTAAAGGCTGATGTACAGATTGTCGGCTGTGCGTATTGTATACACAATGGCCAGTTATACCATGACACGAGGTGTTGGTGTACGAGTACAGGTTGTAAACACATGTTTGAGGACGTGTGGAAGCTTGTGCCTGGCCGTAAGTCGTGCTCGGATAGCCAAAGCGGTTAAGGTGACCGCTCAAGTAAAGTGGGAAAACCTGGTTCGATTCCCAGTCTGGTGCAAGTTTTCAGTGTCGTCATTCCCTTATGAGCTGATGATTGTTCGTACGCGCGATGCGAATACATTTCATGTACAGAGATTTGATTATAAGGACGTAGTGCTACCGTTTCTGACTCTAGTGTTGCCTTTGTGCACACAAATGGCAAATCTCCCTCTGCTATCGCATCAAGGGAAGCCACAGGACGATCACCAAGCTGTTAGCCTGCGGGCCTCCAGATGCTCTCTCACTGTCTTTGTGGATGCTTGACTCAAGTTATGTAACCTGACTGCTACCCTGTACGGCCGAGCAAACAGTATGTCTTCCCTCTCGCGCGCTAGTCACGTGGGGGTTTCATTTTCTGCATACATTGCGTATGGCCGTCCAGAACGCACCGATTCCAAATTCGGATGTCAGTCGGCGGGATCACGACCAACCCGAGGTGCACTACATCCAAACGATAAACTGTAATCACTATAATTCCACTTCTGAATTGTGATACACGCAGGTAGACGTTTTGTCCTCAATGAAAGAAACATAACACGATATTCTCATAAAAACACAACCTTCATGTACGATTTCTCATTATAATTATTTCTTTTACAGGTATTTTCAAACCATCGCACAGAATAAATTATAGAAATAACGATAGTAACAACAATTATTAAGCCCGCATCTCGTGGTCGTGCGGTAGCGTTCTCGCTTCCCACGCCCGGGTTCCCGGGTTCGATTCCCGGCGGGGTCAGGGATTTTCTCTACCTCGTGATGGCTGGGTGTTGTGTGTTGTCCTTAGGTTAGTTAGGTTTAAGTAGTTCTAAGTTCTAGGGGACTGATGACCGTCGCAGTTAAGTCCCATAGTGCTCAGAGCCATTTCAACAATTATTAAGCCTACATATCTTTTCAGACTTCAGAATATGTTAAGTGGTCAAAATAAATGGTATGTATTGCTTTATTGTTAGTACTGAACATATTAGGGGAAAAATGTGATTTTATTACGTTAGGTACAATCATAAGAAATCAAAAACAGAAAAAATAAACACATTTCCACTTGATAAACACTAACAAAAAGCAAAAACGAAACCTTCAAAACATTTTGCTTCGAACGCTACAGTTTCATCTCACCGTCATTTTGCATAATGCGTTTTTTATGAACCAACTGGTTGCGCATACTCCATACCAAACTATCCAGATAAGCCTGTGGGAAATTGTCCCATTCTTCAACAGCGGCCTCTGTGATGCGCTGTGAGGTCTCTGGTGGAACAGGATGTTTGCAAACCGCTCCTTTAGAATGGGCCTTTCATTGTCAGCTCAGCTGAAGTCTTGAGAATTGTGAGGGCATTCCATTCAAGCTCCACTAGGAAGGTTTTGACAAGACTGTAACGACTATCGTCCATCAGCGTCAATCCCACTCCAGTAAGTTGACCAAATGGAGCCATAATGCATGTAAAGATGTCAACCCGATACTTCCCACCAGTCTTGCTCCCATGTACTGACACAGGGGATGTCCTGCCGCCATACATGATTCCACCCCAAAACAAGACTGATCGGCCTTAGTAAGGGAGGCAGTCTGTGATACAGTTAACAGGATGTTCACACTGTGCTCACTGACTCAGTACAGTACTGTCAGGATGGAACCTGTACCGGTTTCTTCAGAAAATAGCTTGTCTCCCAATGCTACTTAGTCCACAGACTGGTTTTGTGCCCATGCTACACGAGCCTCTGTCTGAACCCTATTTAGAGGAGGGGCATTGACAGTTCTTCTGGCATGTAATCTCTGCTCACGATGCCCGTTTCGCATCGTTCGTGGTGACACCTGTACCGTTGTAGACGTTTGGAACTGCCGCCGTAGACAGGTAGCATCGTATCGAGTGTTTCTGCTTGCTCTTATACGCAGATAACGGTCTTGAGCACTTTTTTTCTTTTCGTAGCTACTTCTGTGATGAATCACAGCTGATCCTGACGCTAGAAACTTGCTCAAGAGACATCACTTTGACTCAGACATTGGCTGCGACGTTTATCTATCTCATTCTCTCTTCCGTTAGAGCGATTATAAGGAACCTCTGATCGTACGTTATCATGGTCCCAAACACAACACAACTGTTGTAATGACACACAGCACAAGTACTAAAACGGTTACTTATGGATACATAACTAACACGGATTCCGAAAACATCGTTCTTGTGCAACACAGCTAACTCTTTATTCCCATGAAGTAATGAGTGCTGTCGACAAGAGATCTCAGATCGATTCCATATTCCTAGATTTCCAGAAGGCTTTTGATACCGTTCCACACAAGCGACTATTAATCAAATTGCGTCAATATGGAGTATCGTCTCAGTTGTGTGATGGATTCGTGACTTCCTCTCAGAGAGGTCGCAGTTCGTAGTGATAGACTGTAAATCATCGAGTAGAACAGAAGTGATATCTGGCGTTCCGCAAAGTAGTGTCATAGGCCCTATGCTGTTCCCAATTTACATAAATGATGTAGATGATAATCTGAGCAGCCCCCTTACACTGTTTGCAGATGACGCTATAATTTACCGTCCAGTAAAATTATCAGACGATCAATTCCAATTCCAAAATGATCTAGAGAGAATTTCTGTGTGTTGTGAAAAGTGGCAATTAGCTCGAAACAAAGAAAAGTGCGAGGTCATTCACATCGGTACTAAAAGAAATCCGATAAATTTTGGGTATACGGTAAATAGCACAAATCTAAGGGCTGTCAATTCGACTAAATACCACGGAATTACGATTACGAGCAACATAATTTAAAAGACCACGTAGATAATATTGTGGGAAAGGCGAAACAAAGCCTGCGCTTTGTTCGCAGAACACTTAGAAGCTGCGACAAACCCACTAAAGAGACAGCCTACATTACACTTGTCCGTCCTCAGCTGGAATATTGCTGCGCGGTGTGGGATCCTTACCAGGTAGGATTGACGGAGGACATCGAAAAAGTGCAGAGAAGGGCAGCTCGTTTCGTGTTATCGCACAATAAGGGTGAGAGTGTCAATGATATGATACGCGACTTGGGGTGGCAGTCACTGAAACAAAGGCGGTTTTCTTTACGGCGAGATCTATTTACGAAGTTTCAGTCACCAACTTTTCCTTCCGAATATTTTCTTGACACCCACCTACGTAGGAAGAAATGATCATAATAATAAAATAACAGAAATCAGCGTTCGAACGGAAAGATTTAGGTGTTCCTTTTTACCCCGCGCCATTCGAGAGTGGAATGGTAGAAAAGTAGTATGAAAATGGTTCGATGAACACACTGCCAAGCACTTAAGTATGAATTGCAGAGTAACCATGTAGATGTAGATGTTAAGCTGACACGGCTGCTGCAGATTGCACGTACTGCTAGCATTACATAACAAAAAAACCATTGTATTGATATGTAACATATCTCTAAATCGTATAGTTCAATATTAAAGTTTCGACGATAATTTATTTTGACCACTGTAGTTAGTGCAAATCCTTATATATTCTAACTGCATGTTTTCTAATAGAATATAAATAATATTTTATGATCTGCTAAGTAAAAAGAAATAAGAACCTAATATTTTCATAATTTTGAAAAAATGACCGTATAAAGTATGAAAGTATTATGAAAAGGAGAGACTACTTCTTACCATATAGAGGAGTTGAGTCACAGGCCGGTGCAACAATAAGACTGCTAAACATGTGAGCTTTCGGCCAAAAGGCCTTCTTCTAAAGTAAAAAACCGGCACAGATCTACGCAGGCAGAACTCAGAGATATTTGACCACTCTCTGGCCACTGTGCCCTCAGTGGTAATGCGTGTGCGAGTTGTTCTTACGAGAATATATATATATATATATATATATATATATATATATATATATATATATATATATGTGTGTGTGTGTGTGTGTGTGTGTGTGTGTGTGTGTGTTGTCCACTTTAGAAGAAGGCCCTTTGGGGAAAGCTCACATGTTTAGCTGTCTTTTTGTTGTGCCTGTCTGAGACACACCATCTTCTCTATATGGCGAGTAACAATCTACCCTTTTCATAATACTGTCATTACTTCGTAATGTATTTTACATTGCGTACAGTGTGATCTAGTTGGCTTAGTATATCAAGTACTCCGAATATCTGAACGTACCGAGTATTTCGACTGTTTGAGTGTATCGTGTCCTCAGGTTAGAGGGCGAAAATGCAGCTATTGACTAGTTCTAGTACAATTACCATAAATAAAATGTCGTCACACAAGCAAGAACTGCGTCTCTAGACAGGAATCGGAGAAAGGTAAACTGTATACGCACCAGTTGCAGAGCGCACTAGTCGACTGCCTACGCAGTGCAGCGGGTTGTTTCGGCCGTGTGTGACGACGCCGTCCTCAGCAGCTGTGGACACAACACGCCCTCGCAGGCGCCACCCCAGGAGGTACCTGGCCGCTGGTAAGCCGATGCGCCGCCTTTGATGTCGACCGTAGGGGGCCGGTATTTGCATCGGCCGACACGGCCTAATTGGCTAGTCAGTGCCGCCACCAGCCACCCAAATCAGAGTCTGTGTCGGCTCCCTTTGGCACTCGCCTCTAGACACTCTCCGTAGTGCCGCATTATTCGCCCTGTCATGTGCAACTTGCCGCCAGAAACCATTGTTGTCTTCTTACTTCCGCCTCCTAGGCAAGTAATCTCTTTTCTCATATTTATGTGAAGCATTCCAGAATTCTTCAGCAGAAAATTAATGATACCTCATGTCTCATTATTGCAACGGCCTTGCCGCAGTGAATACACCGGTTCCCGTGAGATCACGGAAGTTAAGCGCTGTCGGGCGTGGCCGGCACTTGTATGGGTGACCATCCAGCCGCCATGAGTTGTTGCCATTTTTCGGGGTGGACTCAGCCTCGTGATGCCAATTGAGGAGCTACTCGAGCGAATAGTAGCGGCTCCGGTTAAAGAAAACATTCATAACGGCCGGGAGAGCGGTGTGCTGACCACACGCCCCTCCTATCTGCAGCCTCAACTGAGGATGACACGGCGGTCGGATGGTCCCGATGGGCCACTTGTGGCCTGAAGACGGAGTGCTATATATGTCTCATTATTCCATACAAGAATGCCTAGTTTCAAAACTGCCTTTGGTACATTGTGTCTATTCCTTTAATAAATTTTATTTCGAGATCCCCACTAGATTCGACGAAATCCCTGACTCGATAAATGACGACCAGGAGAGGGGTAGTGTACATTCATTTATTGAGCTTGCCTCATTACATTTTAATATCATATGTTTGAAGGTTAAAATATTGTCCTTAGAATATTAGATCAACAAATATAATGTATCTCATGTGGCTACAGTAGGTGCCTTTTATTCCAAATAAAATTAACCTAAATATCATATTTATACAAGGGCTGGAACTTAAATAGTGGCGGCCGGCCGGAGTGGCCGAGCGGTTCTAGGCGCTACAGTCTGGAACCGCGCGACCGCTGCGGTCGCAGGTTTGAATCCTGCCTCGGGCATGGATGTGTGTGATGTCCTTAGGTTAGTTAGGTTTAATTAGTTCTAAGTTCTAGGCGACTGATGATCTCAGAAGTTAAGTCGCATAGTGCTCAGAGCCATTTGAACCATTTTTTAACTAGTGGCACCTATTTATTTACAGCTCGTACGAAATAGATACGTGTTTCAAAGTTTTACTGATCTTCAAAATAGTCACCAGCATTGTGAATAAACCCGTCGCCAGCGATGTGGAAGTCGTAGGATACTCTTAGCAGTGCCAATTGTGTTGAGAGTTCGAGGGGCGCGGTCTATTGCCCGACGAATTTGTAGCAGTTCTGAAGCGAATGCTGTGAAGTGTTTCCTTCAGTTTGGACATCGAATTGATCTTACGAGGGCTTAAGTCAGGGTAGTGCAGTAAGTGGTATAGCACTTAGCAGCCCCCTCAGTCAAACAAAGCACTAACAGCTTGCACTGTACGTGCTTGAGCATTGTCCTGCAAAATGACGGTCAGGTCCTGCACAAAGTGTCATCGCTTCTGTCTCTAAGCTGGTCATAGGTTGTGTTCGCAAAACAAACAGCATAGAGACAGAGGTGATGATACTTTCTGCAGCACCTGACCATCATTTTGCAGTACAAAGCTCAAGCACGTACAGTGCTAGCTGTTAGTGATTTGTTTGACTGATGGGGCTGCTAAGTGCTATACCACCTACTGCACTCCACGGACTTAAGCCCTCGTAAGTTCAACTCGCTTTGTAAACTGAAGGAAACACTTCACGGCATTGCTAAGAGTTTCCTACGACTTCCACATCGCTGGTGACGGGTTTACACACAATGCTGGTGACTACTTTGAAGGCCAGTAAAGCTTTCAAACACGTATTTATTTTGTACGAGCTGTAAATAAGTAGTTGCCACTATTAAAGTTCCAACCCTCGTATCTACATGTACATATCTGAGACTTCAAGATATTTCCAGTTTAAATGAACGCTGAAGTACGCATATGTGCACTTGGTTTTTTGGGACAATCTAGTAACTTTGTCAATCAATGTCAACCATCTAGCACACATTGAGGTTTTTCAGGATGTGTGTGAGTTATAGTTAACACCAATGGAGTGTCATACATCTGCGAATCTCATCGAATTAAAAAAAGTTGTAAATATCTGTTGTGAATTTATGATATAATTTATTGATGCGCATATATCCTACTTTTTCAGGTATTCGCTTCCAGAGAGTGTCTCTCTATCCCTCTAGTTTACTTCAGGCGAAAATCAGGCGATCAATAGTTTTGTCTCCTCCATTACAGGTGCACAGTGCGTTATCAGCTACTTTGAAGCGCTTGGAATGAGCCTTCAGGTTTCAAAAGCCATTACCATCGTACTGTGTTGGCCTCTGTTCCAACCGAGTATCAGAAAACTATATGATTTAATCTATAGTGACGGTATTTTTTTATTTTCCTATTGGCTGAAGGTTTCGATACACGGTACGCTCTCCTGCCACGCCGACGACATGCTTACATCCCAAGCAGATGTGACATTACTTAGTGAGTATTTGAAACACCTATTTGAGAAGAGAGTGTGACGAGTTCGTGCCGGGGGATGGCCTGAGAACGGTACTGTGTACCTAAGCCGGTAGCCGATACAAGAATTAAAAAAGAATTGCGACTATAAACTAAAGCATATATTTTTGCTGTAGAATTCCTCATAGTCGTAGCTTAATCGTTAAATTTAGGTGGATCATACCACTCAGTCTCCCTTTCGTTTTTAAACTCATCTCTTAGTTTTTCATTATTACACTTAAAGGAGTTTTGATATAGCTTACTGTTTTCCGTGATCGGTCTCCTCTCTTACACGATGAGCTAGTCCATTGCCCTATACTTCCTTATGAGCCACAACCCTCCCGAGATCAAGCTGCTAATTGTCTTTCTGGATGCTTCTGATTTTCGATCGTATTTGTTCAATCAATCCTTCGGATTTCATCCAGTGTTATCCTGCTGTCAGTGTGTATCACTGCAGCTCTGTCAGTATTCGTTAGACTAGTCACTGATTCAAGCGCATTTAGATGGCAAACACTTCTGCTTGGTTATTTGAGCATTTATTGAGCTGTAATTCGTGGGTAAGCTTCTGGCTGACAAACTCCTGAACCCTCTCCATCGCCTGATTTGCTTCCGTCCGTGTATACTTCCACAGAGTAATACTGTGCTACTTATGTGTTTCCTTTCCAATTATTCTTGAATAGTCTGCTGTGTGCGTCCAGCTTTTGTACTCTATAGCGCTGTCTGTAGTCTGCCTGGTGTCTTTTGAATTGGCTATAGCATTTGGCTGTTGCACATATCTTAATAATTGTGGGAATGAAGCCAGCTAAAATACATTGTATGTGGTCTTAGAAGCTTTCACCATTTGATTAGTTGTTCTGCACTATTAATTTATAAGCTATTGTACCGTCCTTCTAATGCCTCTATCCCTACTGGCGACCAGTACGAGGTGCTGCACTAGTGTCAAATTCAATGAAGGTGCGGTTGGACGATGAAATCTGGGGCCGCTGGCAGAGTGTGGTAACAGTCGACATCCAGCAGGCCAGGCAAGGTAAACATGGCACTCGCGGCGCGGAACTGCGACGGCGGTATAGCACGCACGATTTGTTGTGAGTGGAGCAACAACGAGGCAGGAAACTGCAGTGTTGCTTGAAGTTATTGCGATGTATGAAGCGGGGCCCTAGTCCAGAGCCAGGAGGGTGATTTGTAAATGGCTGACATGTGGGAAATAATCCCTGCCACAATTTCTGTCTCTCTGAGACACTAAGTCAGAAGCGAAAGAGAAACCAGTATAAATAGAAGGGCAATTTTAGCTTGTGGCAGAGTGTGTGCCAAGTGAGTTGAGCGTCAGGACGGACCTGTGCTGGTCCATGCTTATAGGGGCAGTCTGGCAGCAATGTTATAAGTATTCTGCATAAACTTGTACTTTATTTCTATGTACTTGTTCAGGCTATATTCCGCCACTGGGGACACAACCCCAGGGTGGGACGGAACGACAGCCTGGAACTTGGAGATCGTTCGGTCTGCCTGAAAGAGGGCAGTGACAGCGGTCTGCAGCAGGTCCAGGAGGGGCTCAGTTCCACTCCAGTCTATGGGCCACATCTGATTCCCATCTGGCATACCGGGGTCTGGGCGAGGCGTACGCTGCGGGAGGTGTGGCACCACTGCAGCAGCGCCAGAGACGGCGGCGGGTGTTGCCATCTGGCAAGCATCACTAGTGGCAAGTTACAGCACAGTGTCCAGGAGGGCGCGGGTTCGATTCCGGTCCTGTCCTAGGAGCAGCGGCGACCCGAAGGCCTCAGGAGATCAGTACAGCCACCTTCGTCCCATGGTCAGACAGAGCAGGCCAAACGGAGCGAAGGGCGGCGAGGAACAGAGACTGTAGCAGTTTCCGGAATCGCAGGCAGCTACGCAGCGCAAGTCACAATGCATCAGCGGGTGGCGACAGGGGAGAGCGCGGCCGACTTCGAGCTGAGCGGCCTTGATGACGGCAGCAGCAGCATCGGCATATCAGAAGCTACTGAACCAGCTGGACTCGCGCTACAACGCATTGGGCAGCACGCCGATACTACGCTCCACCCATCGAATACTGTAAATTAGCTGAATAAAGGAATACTACCGAATACTGCTTTATCACTCTGCACTGCCCCTCGACACTCTTGAACTTGCTCGGCCTCCTGAAGAAATACAGCGTGGTGGGTCCTGGCTTCAGCTCGGCTATCTGGAGTCCTGGGTTCGACCACGGACCCCGCAACAGTGGTGTCAGAAGTGGTGACGGTTACAACGCTGTACTGGATTTCCACTCCCACATCTTATGTCGAGCAAGTAGTGTTGAGATGTGCCTGTGTAGAGGGGTAGTTGAGGTGTTTGTTTGCGTTTGTTACAGGTGGTCGTGCACTTCTTGTTACGCCTTGTCAATCGAGAGGTGTTCGTCCATACGTTTGATTTATGGTTTATGTGTCATTTTTTGTTAATTAGGATGGAATTTTTAAAGGTGTCTTTTGTAAGGCCGGAGGAGCCTGTAGATTTATCTGGATTCAGGGGAAATGGGGGACATGATAACATATTACCTTAGCGACATAATTTTTTTTACCTGTCTGGCCACAGCTTTTGCAGGGAGACGGCAGGATCACGTTGGAGGAATTGTTATTGAGATTTAGCGATTTATTCAGAACGGGGGATAGTCTACCGACAACACCGATTACGAAGCATCACCTACCAACGGAGGATAATACACCAGTGTTTATGAAACCATATAGGATGGCATTTCATATGCAACCGCTACTAGAGGAGTTCATAGAACAACAACTACGGGTTGAAATCGTAGAGCATAGCGATAGTCCATATTCAAGCAATGTAGTTCTCGTACATAAAAAGCGGTGGATGATACAAGGAAATATAGGTTTTGTTGTGATTATAGGTTTCTGAATGTGAAAACCATTTCGGACGCATATCCGATTCCGAATGTTACGGAATCATTGGACAATCTGGGATAGTGTAGGTATTTAACTACGATGAATTTACGGAATGGATACCATTAGTTAGAAGTAGAGCAAAGACAGCTTTTAGTGTTCCTGGGGACATTATCAGTATGTACGTATGCCGTTCGGTTTGAAGAATGCACCGGAAACTTTTCAACGATTATTAGATGGGATTATAAGGAGATTGAAACAAAAGATATGTATGATTTACCTAGATGACGTTATAGTATTTTCGAAGGATATACCAGAACATGTATCGCATTTGAGGGAAGTCTTTAGAAGATTGCGGTCGGCACGGTTAACATTAAGTTTAGAAAAATGTGATTTTGCGCAGACGCAGGTCAAATATTTAGGTCGTGTAATCAGTAAACAAGGGGTTCAAACCGATCCTCGGTTAACAGAGGCAGTTCAAAAATTTACGATAACACGTACAACGAAGCAATTACAATCGTATATTGGTTTATGTTCATACTATCGTAAATTTGTAAAAGATTTTGCTAAAATAGCCGAGCCTTTAACAAAGCTTTTAAAGAAAGGGGTTAAATTTGATCTCAGGTAGCTTTCGAAGAATTAAAGATGAGATTAGTTTCTGGACCGGCGTTGATGTTTCCGAATTTTGAAGAAGACTTCATCTTATCATTTCACGCTTCAATGGCGCAGTAGGATGTGTTTTGGGACAAATGGTGAATGGAAGGAGCATCCGGTGGCCTATGCTTCTAGACAGTTAAATAGGGCAGAGCGTAATTATTCCACAACGGAAAAGGAGATATTGGCTGTAAGATATGGAGTAACGTGTTTTCGTTGTTACCTTTGTGGTAGGCAGTTTAAGATGGTGACGGATCATGCAGCGTTGAGATGGGTACTGCGACTCAAGGATCCTTCTAGTCGATTAATACGGTGGGATCTAAAGTTAAGTGAGTTTGACTTTGAAGTAATTCATAAGCCAGGGAAGACACGCCGGAATGCAGGTGCATTAAGTCGCAAATTAGACGCATTAGAAGTAATGGGTTAAAGTGTCGCGAAATGGCAAAGGGTACAAGCAGAGGATGACGAGTGCCAGAGTTTTAGAACTCAACCACATTACGTTGTAGAGGGAAATTTGTTGTGTAGAGTTACCAGGTGCGGCCAATGGGTGGTGGTACCAAAGAGTTTGAGAGAAGAAGTCTTAAAGCAGGCCCATGATCATGTGCTCTCGGGGCATGGTGATCGTCGAGCAACGGGAAGACGAGTAGCAGAGCGATTTTGGTGGCGCATTCGGAGAAGGAATGTGGAACAATACGTAGCAAATTGTGTGCCGTGTTCACAGTGAATGGATGTGACGCACGCACGAATTCCATTGCAACGGTTACCAGATGCTTCGAAACCATTCGAGTTTATCTGACTAGAAACATGCGGGCCATACAACAAAACACCGGCAGGGAATCGTTATGTTTTAACTACCCAGTGAAACAACATGTGTATGAAACCATTTTCAACGCGGAATATAAAATTGGTTTTAAATTGCCGTCGAGTGATACTGCTAAGGCACGAAATAACACCGAATCCACAGACATTAAACTACACCTTGAGAAAACTGAAGCTGTATATAGTGCACTGAAAAATGACTGAAATGAGTCAAAACAGGATGGTAGTGATACAGTTGTTTTGTGCATCGACTTACAATAAGCCCTGCCAACACCATATATTTCCACGCAAACAGTGTTTTGTAAGAGACACTCCTGTACATATAATTTCTATATTCATCGCCCTATTGATGATAAGGCTGTGATGTGTTTCTGGCCAAAGAATGTTGCATCTAGAGGGGCCGGTGAAGTAGCTAGCTTCGTTTTAAAGGCTTTAGACATGGTGAAGGAAGAACGTCATCGAAGGCTCATCGTTTATGCTGATTCGTGTACTGGGCAAAATTAAAACTATTTTATCCTAGGTCTGTGGTTGTACCTCTTAGATAAAAAATGTTTTGATGTTGTTGAGCACGAATTCCTCCTCGCTAGTCACATGTTCCTTCCATGTGACAAGGATTTTGGAGTTATTGAGAAGCTGAAAATAAACACAGACTGTGTTCACTCCAGCAAATTGGGTTGAACTTATAAGAAAGAACAAGCAAAAGAACCAATTCATTGTGGTTGAAATGAAGAAAGACGACTTCGTGTCTTTGTCGTCTATAATGAACACTGTCGTCAAACGTAACGTTGCTGTTGACGAAAAGCCTGCAGACATCAGAAGCGCAATGGTGTTTGGATTAGTGAGCGCTGAACATTCTGTATACATCAAATTCTCACACAAACTGAGAAACCTGTGCGAATTTGTTTAAAGAAGAGTCGTGGACGATTTTCGAAGCATACAGACTGCGTTAGTTCCTACGTACCCAAATGGAGGTCAGATTAAGACAGCAAAGTTCAAGGACCTTCAAAGCTTACTGCAATTTGTGCCTCCAATATATTAGAGTTTTTATCAGTCATTGATTAGTGAGGGTAGTGACGATACAATGGAACAGGAAAACATTGAAGAGTTTGGCTATTAATGACGTGCTTTGTAATGTGTCTACATGTCAAAGATTTCATTTTCTGTACTTTAAATTGTAATAAAATGGCCTAATATTTAATAGAATTTGCAAAACACCATCTAGTTGCTATAACTACTGTTGCTATCACACCAGGATTTCACATTTCTATACAAAATCATATTTCCTTAATTCCCATTTCCTGACACAACATACTCTGGTGGCATGTGCCCCTTTTCCACTGGTCCCTCAATTTATAGTCAGGTTTCATATCTGTTCCTGAATTTATTTCCAATTATAAATCTCTGATTTATAATTAGATAACCTATCTGAAACATTTAAGTGTCTCCAGATCTCTTCGATGTCTACAGGCTTCTTTCACGATTCTCTAACTTCTTGTTAGCAACAATTAAATAATTCCCTGTGAGAATTTCTAACAGGCAGTCCCTCCATTCATTTGTATTATCTACTTTACGTTTAAGACTCACACGTGGAATTTTTCTTGTTATTAATATTGTTTGTGATAATCTGCTCTTAGGAGTTTACTTGATTTTGTTGCTTTTGACGACTATAGATAGGAAGAGGGTTGCTACAGGCATCTTGTAGGATTCATAAGGAACAAAGGCTGCAAATCTGTAATTGTTACAGGAAAGGTTTCTGAATATATCTGGACAATATTTTTTCCTAATTAAAGTTAATTACAATCACCTGAATGAGTGCTGAAGGGTAGATGCTGGAATCCTACAGTACTACCCTAGGCAAAGACCTAATTGAGGTCTGCGGCTTGCGAAAATGGCTTTCGTTCACAATTTGTGGAATATTTCTTCACTGACTGAAATTTCGTTTCAAAATCACGAATGAGAAGCGATAGAGCAGAATATATAAAGAAACACCCTGATGTTCAATGAATGAGAATCTTTTTTCCAATATGACGCGAGTACAGATGATCATTAGTTGTGGCACCTGCTTTATCTGCAAGGAACGAAGCAATTCACAACTCTAAGACATGGACAAAATAGGCAGAATGCGTTTCATTCAGAACGTTGATGACGTATGGAGAGTCTCTGTGTGAAGAATGAATGGAACTCGTGTTTCGGCTCTGAATCACACTAGAACGCAGAACGAGAGAATGAGGAATACTGAATGAATTAAGACTGAAGACAAGAGAGACTGCGGATTAATGAAGGTCAAACACCTTGCACTGGACGGCAACCTGTTGCAGGGGGAACGTAGTGAGTGTAGCTGTAACACTGGAGAGATGGCCAGTACAACTTAACCATCACTTTGTTCTGCACGTAAAGATCACTATCTAATACCTTAACAGATGAAAAACTGAAAGCCGTTGACGTTTAATTAAGAAAATAAGTTGTTGCAGTGTAGTTAATTCTGACGAATAGTTTTCAAGGTGACAGAAAATTTTTTGAAACGGTAATTGTGTTACACGACGAAAAGAATATGACTGAATAGTAATGCAACATCTTCTCAATTTCCAGTCGCAATGAAATTCCAAGGGCAGTGTTACCATCTGAGTACCATTAAGAATCAAAATCATGCGTGATATTCGCCTCATTTTAACTTCCTTCTTCAATGACATGCGTAGAAATGCAGGCATCAACAGATCATATTTATCTGTAATTTTTTTTTTGTTTTATTTCACTAACGGAACGGATGAAAACAAACTTACGGGAGTCGGCTCTCAATTACAAAAAAAAAAAGTCAATTTAATGTATCTCAAATTTACAAAAAACGGGAGACAAGCATGTATAAAGTTGTACCTGCATATTGCTACAAGTTTGAAGGGCATAAAGCAGACGATTTATCTAAGAACAAGGTCCTTTTTAGCAGGACTTGTTATTTTCTCTTTTTATTTACCTCACAAATTTTGTAGAAATAGTGTCATTGGAATTAATATACGAATTTTAATAATTACGTTAGAAATAATGAAGTTATTGTTTAACAAGTTACTCTTGTGAGGTTTTTTTAGATGACAGAAAACTAGATTTTATAACAGTTTTAATTTCCTTACAGACACAGTGTTAGAAGAGATCCCTGTCCCCTTTTCCTACTGAGCTCAAATTTCTTGTTACTCATTATTTTCATGGAATAGAGACAAAACAGGGCACAGCACAAAGGAAATGCAGAACACGAAAAAAAAAATAGCCAAGCTAGTGTTATACAGATGCCATACAAAATGTATTGGAACGAATTTGGAAACCTGTTCATGTATGAACATCATAATTTTCGAATTGCTGTTCTTCCACTCATTTCATTTTCATTTCAACTTCACTGAAAATTAATTAGCTTGCAATTTTGTGACTATTGTATTTCGTTTCTGGTTGTCATGGTTTGTAGAGTGAAAACTTTAGAGTTAACATGTAGTCAGTGATGTACACAGAGAGCCGTTCTTCAGCTCTAAGTGAAGAGAGCAGAAATTAAACTTCCTGCGAGTGCTATTCTTTAAGTACATTGAGCTGCGCAAATTTTAGTTGATACTTTAAGCAAGAAAAACATTAAGATTGCGTGAGTTCGTTACTAGTGAAACATACGTACGGTTTCCGGTATCTAGATGTTATGAGAAGCCTATTGGTCTGAAGTACATTACGACGTCGGTGTTGCACGTATTGCTGTCGAAAAACGACAGATACGATAAGGGAGCTAAAATAAAAATATTTCACTGTTTCGAAATATATTCACATTTTCACTTCATTCTTCGACACTTTGGAACTTCTGCCTCTTTTCTTTACTTTCCCTTCTCTATTTTCCTTTTTCCGCTTCACTTACTTTTTGAATAATTTCTGCCAATGTATAAGTGAAATAGTAGCAGTGATATAATAATATATTACGTATATTTATGTATTGATATATAACATTTTACGTGTAAACATAAACAGTTTCACAATATAATGTTAAAACATCTTCACATAAAACGCTAACTGTCAGTTCCGGTATAAGACAGGGAATAAATGTTTAAGATGGCCACGGCAACAAACAAACATATACACTCCTGGAAATGGAAAAAAGAACACATTGACACCGGTGTGTCAGACCCACCATACTTGCTCCGGACACTGCGAGAGGGCTGTACAAGCAATGATCACACGCACGGCACAGCGGACACACCACAAACCGCGGTGTTGGCCGTCGAATGACGCTAGCTGCGCAGCATTTGTGCACCACCGCCGTCAGTGTCAGCCAGTTTGCCGTGGCATACGGAGCTCCATCGCAGTCTTTAACACTGGTAGCATGCCGCGACAGCGTGGACGTGAACCGTATTAGAGGTGGGGGATCCGCTCTTGAACTAATTCATAGAGTTCAATCTTTCAAAGGACTGAACAATCAGTGATTCAGAAAAAAAGAACGGTAGCTCCAAACGTTTCCCACGGCAGAGAGAGAGAGAGAGAGAGAGAGAGACGGAGCATATCAGCAGCGCCTCTGCTGGTCAGAGCACAGTGCACGCCACACAACACAGCCAGCGCCGGCCTCTGCCCTGCTTCTACCTTGGCTGCCTGCATAGTGCAGTGCCCCATTGGATTCTGTGTTTCACATATGCCGTGCCGTCTCTGTGCGTCGTCTGCCGTGTGCACTGTGCAGTGTCTGGCACAGCTTAACTTCGCATCGCACTGTGTCGGCGATCGTTTCAGTCGCACGTCCTGCCCTCTGGGCAGTTGATGCGAGCAACAGGACAGAGAGCCACCTAGCGGATAACATAGGAACTACTTGCAAAAACCTGCTCGCAAGGGAACGGACGATTTGTCTCGGAGCGAGTGAGTTCACCGCTCCCCCCCACCCTCGGAACTCGCCCGCTCAACGCTCACCCCATCGTCTCGACTCTAGCCAGAGCGTCGAGCAAAGCGACTCAGGTGTCACTCTGGTCACTGCGGTCTCAGCTCACGCAGTAATATAGCTCGCGGCTCGACCTGCTCGACTCAGCGCCTCTGCATCGGAGTTCGTCCCCACTGGATATTGTTCTTCGTAGTAATACTGCTATGTATATTACATTATTATGTTATGTATACATCAATTGTTTTTATTTTATTTTTATTTGTTTAAACTGATTAGATTAGGTTCCTGATGACTCCTCTTACTATAGGATTTTTATTATAGACACTCGAATTTACGCTTTAATTACGAGCGAACCGATAAACGTATCGCAAAATGTGATACACCAATATTTTCCTTGTTTTATTCTGCGTATGGCTATATGCAGCACTTTCGTTTTACAGTCAAATTTATATTTTTTTTCTTATTCTGGTACGGATTTTGCGATTTTAGGCGCCTTCGAAAGGAAACGTTCACTTTAAAAATATATGGCTTGCGATGTATTTGTATGAGGTTAATGAAATTTTAATACATTATAGCCAAATATATTGTTAATGTAAATCTCAAGTTACAACATTTTCCGATCACCCAAAAAACCACGATAGTGCAAAATAAATCAATAATCAAAAACTTTGTCATATCGTGGAAATTTCAACAAACAATACAAAATTCTTACTCATTATCTGTGTTACTTCAAAATAGGATCAAATAAGATCAAAATACAGGTATAGTACTGGACTAAACCAAGTTTAAAGGGCAATGTGCCTTCCATTTATTTTCTATTGTAAATGAGTGGTGAGTCATGAAAAAGAGCTAATTCATTTCAGGGAGTGAACAGTTCTGATCCAATCTCTGAAAAGAACAGTATTGCCCACCTCTAAACTGTATGTGCAGTTGACGGACTTTGAGCGAGGGCGTATAGTGGGCATGCGGGAGGCCGGGTGGACGTACTGCCGAATTGCTCAACACGTGGGGCGTGAGGTCTCCACAGTACATCGATGTTGTCGCCAGTGGTCGGCGGAAGGTGCACATGCCCGTCGACCTGGGACTGGACCGCAGCGACGCACGGATGCACGCCAAGACCGTAGGATCCTACGCAGTGCCGTAGGGGACTGCACCGCCACTTCCCAGCAAATTAGGGACACTGTTGCTCCTGGGGTATCGGCGAGGACCATTCGCAACCGTCTCCATGAAGCTGGGCTACGGTCCCGCACACAGTTAGGCCGTCTTCCGCTCACGCCCCAACATCGTGCAGCCCGCCTCCAGTGGTGTCGCGACAGGCGTGAATGGAGGGACGAATGGAGACGTGTCGTCTTCAGCGATGAGAGTCGCTTCTGCCTTGGTGCCAATGATGGTCGTATGCGTGTTTGGCGCCGTGCAGGTGAGCGCCACAATCAGGACTGCATACGACCGAGGCACACAGGGCCAACACCCGGCATCATGGTGTGGGGAGCGATCTCCTACACTGGCCGTACACCACTGGTGATCGTCGAGGGGACACTGAATAGTGCACGGTACATCCAAACCGTCATCGAACCCATCGTTCTACCATTCCTAGACCGGCAATGGAACTTGCTGTTCCAACAGGACAATGCACGTCCGCATGTATCCCGTGCCACCCAACGTGCTCTAGAAGGTGTAAGTCAACTACCCTGGCCAGCAAGATCTCCGGATCTGTCCCCCATTGAGCATGTTTGGGACTGGATGAAGCGTCGTCTCACGCGGTCTGGATGTCCAGCACGAACGCTGGTCCAACTGAGGCGCCAGTTGGAAATGGCATGGCAAGCCGTTCCACAGGACTACATCCAGCATCTCTACGATCGTCTCCATTGGGAGAATAGCAGCCTGCATTGCTGCGAAAGGTGGATATACACTGTACTAGTACTAGTGCCGACATTGTGCATGCTCTGTTGCCTGTGTCTATGTGCCTGTGGTTCTCTCAGTGTGATCATGTGATGTATATGACCCCAGGAATGTGTCAATAAAGTTTCCCCTTCCTGGGACAATGAATTCACGGTGTTCTTATTTCAATTTCCAGGAGTGTAGTTATTCCCACACTTTTGCCTCCGGAAATTAACTACCCTTAAATCTTCATTTGTGTGTGGTATACAATGTATTATCCTTTGGCAAACACATTTAGTTAACATCACATACCACACCCAACTTTCATTTTCTTTATATGTTTCCTTAAGGGCGCTGGTGCAGTGCTTCAGACAATTTTTTTTCAAGATCGATATGTTGTAAAGTGGTGATGAATGTGATTACTTGTAATCGGCACAACAGCATATGTGTACACACCTGTTATTTGAAAATTGACATACCGACTTCTAGTATAGCTCACGATACAAAAATGACATACACTTTACGGCACCACTCACTGTACTTAAGGAGAATAATGTATAATGTAAACATACACCCGAAAGTGGCAACAGAGAATTGCAGAAACCGGTAATCTATATGAATAAATGATTTTAACGATCTTGGCAGTTGCAAATTTATTCACCATTCATAATAATATAGACCTTAATTTTCCTTTTCGGCTTCATACTGTATTTCGGATCGCAGCTTTTGGGAACACGCTGCATACTGTGTCACATGTACCTCAGAATTTCCGAGTTTGTCTTCGCTACTGTTTCCTACGTTTTATTGTTCTCCTGATTATGAACTGGTATTGTATAGAGTATCGTTCCTCGTAACTCGGAAATGCAAGCGACGCCTTTTTTTCCCCCTTGCCCCATGGAAACGTCATCCTCTGTGAATGTCGCTATGCTATTATGGTGCTCTCCGTTTGCAGCGTTATTCTTGCACTGGGTTTCACTTTCATGTCTACTTTTTGCAGCTGACTTTAATTAGCGCTACTGCTGGGAAGTCGTCTCAACGGATTTTAATGAGCTCTAATTAGTCTGAAATATTACATATGTCTAGCGTCCGACCGACGTTTTAACAAAGAATCTACGCGCCGCAGTACTCTTTGTCTGAACGCTGAATACATGTGCCTGACAAAACATTGATTATACAGGTCAGCTGTTGCTATACCCGGCCCATTAGTTGTTGTGCTAGCAGGTCGTATTAAAGTCGTACTACCATAACATCAGCCGTGACTCAATTTATTCACTGTTCCATATCTCACTTATCACACTAGTATCTGTTCAAGCAAGACTGTGGACTTGTTTACAGATAGTACCTCAAGAACATGACACTTTACATTTACGAAGTACGAGAGTCGATCAAAGTTCATTAAAAATGCATTTAAAACTAATAAACTCAAGTGACAGAATTTTTAAATGTATGATCCAATGTAATGTTAGATCACACCTTAAAGCTGTTTCCTGAATGTCTGATTAGAGAGCCACTGTGATCAGAATACAAGCATAAAACTGGTCCATAAAAAGGAAACAACGAAATATGTTCAGTGTGTGAAGAAAATTTACCACATACCTTTAGGTTGTTGCTGTTGTGGTCTTCAGTCCTGAGACTGGTTTGATGCAGCTCTCCAAGCTACCCTATCCTGTGCAAGCTTCTTCATCCCCCGGTACTTACTGCAACCCACATCCTTCTGAATTTGCTTAGTGTATTCATCTCTTGGTCTCCCTCTACGATTTTTACCCCCCACGCTGCCCTCCAATGCTAAATTTGTGATCCCTTGATGCCTCAGAACATGTCCTACTGACCGGTCCCTTCTTTTTGTCAAGTGGTGCCACAAACTGCTCTTCTCCCCAATTCTATTCAATACTTCATCATTAGTTATGTGATCTACCCATCTAATCTTCAGCATTCTTCTGTAGCACCACATTTCGAAAGCTTCTATTCTCTTCTTGTCCAAACTATTTATCGTCCACGTTTCACTTCCATACATCGCTACACTCCATACAAATACTTTCAGAAACGACTTCCTGACAATTAAATCTGTACTCGATGTTAACAAATTTCTCTTCTTCAGAAACGCTTTCCCTGCCATTGCCAGTCTACATTTTATATCCCCTCTACTTCGACCATCATCAGTTATTTTGCTCCTCAAGTAGCAAAACTCCTTTACTACTTTAAGTGTCTCATTTCCTAATCTAATTCCCTCAGCATCACCGGAGTTAATGCGACTACATTCCATTATCCTCGTTTTGCTTTTGTTGTTGATCATCTTATATCCTCCTTTCAAGACACTGTCAATTCCGTTCAACTGCTCTTCCCAATCCTTTGCTGTCTCTGACAGAATTACAATGCCATTGGCGAACCTAAAAATTTTTATTTCTTCTCCAATGATTTTAATACCTACTCCAAATTTTTCTTTTGTTTCCTTTACTGCTTGCTAAATATACAGATTGAATTACCTTGGGGAGAGGCTACAATCCTGTCTCACTCCCTTCCCAACCACTGCTTCCCTTTCATGTCCCTCGACTCTTATCACTCTCATCTGGTTTCTGTACAAATTGCAAATAGCCTTTCGCTCCCTGTATTTTACCCCTGCCACCTTTAGAATTTGAAAGAGAGTATTCCAGTCTACATTGTCAAAAGCTTTCTCTAAGTCTACAAATGCTAGAAACGTAGGTTTGCCTTTCCTTAATCTTTTTTCTAAGATAAGTCGTAAGGTCAGTATTGCCTCACGTGTTCCAATATTTCTACGGAACCCAAAATTATCTTCCCCGAGGTCGGCTTCTACCAGTTTTTCCATTCGTCTGTAAAGAATTCGTGTTAGTATTTTGCAGCTGTGACTTATTAAACTGATAGTTCGGTAATTTTCACATCTGTCAACACCTGCTTTCTTTCGGATTGGAATTATTATATTCTTCTTGAAGTCTGGGGTCCTTGTTTCGACTCAGATCTTTCAGTGCTCTGTCAAACTCTTCACGCATTATCGTATCTCCCATTTCATCTTCATCTACATCCTCTTCCATTTCCATAATATTGTCCTCAAGTACATGTCCCTTGTATAGACCCTCTATATACTCCTTCCATCTTTCTGCTTTCCCTTCTTTGCTTAGAGCTGGTTTCCATCTGAGCTCTTGATATTCATACAAGTGGTTCTCTTTTCTCCAAAGGTCTCTTTAATTTTCCTGTAGGCAGTATCTATCTTACCCCTAGTGAGATAAGCCTCTACATCCTTACATTTGTCCTCTAGCCATCCCTGCTTAGCCATTTTGAACCTCCTGTCGATCTCATTTTTTAGACATCACAATGTGTTAAAGTAGAATGTAAAACATGAAGATGGGAAATCAGTGTGATATGCAAAATGCGTATGACTCTAGCAGTTGCAGGACTGTATTTTGCAACATAAACTCAAATCTTCAGTTTGTTGAAGGTATCATATCACCAATGGGGTGAATGAAAAACAATAAAAGAACATCTTTACAATGTAGCTAGACGAAACTGAGTAACAAATTTGAATAATGCCCTTTTCTGGGTCGCTAAAATCAGAACTAAAGCTAATAATCGAAAGTTCTAACAATTAGAGCAAAGAGAGTTCATATATATATATATATATATATATATATATATACACCAGACATGTGGACATTATATAACATTTAGAGAAAGATTAAGATATGTGTTGAACTGTTTTTGAAATTGAGATTAAGGGATTACTCAGAAATACAAAATTAGGGTAGATATAAGTAAACCATATTTACTTATTAAACTGACTCGTGCATTGTAGGTCATGAAGTTGTGCGGTACAGCCAGGAAGGGGCAGGGAAAAACTAGGCAAGTCACCTTTTTTCTAAAAATGAGTTTGAGGTGTCAGTAATCTCTCCATCGAAAGGAACCATATGTCTGCAGTATAAAACAGGAATTAAAATAGCTTTTTACTGGATTTACTGGACTGTTTCTTTTTTTTTTGCCCTTAAAGTTTTGGCGTAGTGGAAAAAAAGCAGATGCTGGTGTTCGTAAGAAGTTGAGGCTAAGCGCACATGAAATATGACAGTCTTGTAAATGTCCTCGTCTTAATTGCTTTGATGAAAGAGCTGAAATATTACAGCCATTCAGAGTAACTTTTCACTTTTCAACTTTGTATCAGTTACCGTTTTGCTGCTGTTCCCCTTAATTGCATTATTTTTTAATGAAAGTAACAGTTTCATTGCCTCTGTGATATCTAGTTAGTATTTCCATTGTCTTTCCAACTTTCTGCTAGGTCTTAGGCCTGTAATTGTCCTTTAACTCTATTGCCTCTGAAGAGAGCTATTGGCGACAGTGATTTAAGTTGAGCAATAGCAGGTCGATACAAATATCTTGGTGATTCAAAGTAAACCTGCAGTGAATTAACGCTGATTGTTTTTACTTATTATTGACACCTGATCTACTCCAGGCAAGATCTAAATTTAGTCAGAACACTAGATATAGGAAAAACTCTTTGTTTTTCTAAGACTAGTCCAAAGGTATCTTGAACGACAGAGTACGAGTACATTTTAACAGTCTAGAAAAGCTTACTGTTCAAAATGCGCATTTAGGAGATTTAATAACCATTCCTGCATTCGAACTTGTTAGGCAGAAGACGATGCCAAGCTACGAGATGCTACCTTTGCGTACAGAGTTGGAGTCATGTAGAAGCTGGCGATAAGGGTGACGAACCAGTTGTGCAAAAAGCTTTTAGTGCATTACATGGTACCACAAAAAATAATTTAAAATGTCTACAGAGCAGCCTAAAAGTGAAAGATTTTGCATTGCAAGACAAGAGGGGTAAATATACGTATATTGCCTGCCGAATCTACAAGATGTTTTACATATATTCACATAAGCCATTAAATCTTAAACTATGCAAGAAATACAAGTTTCCCTGAAGATTTGAATGTAAAGTAAATGTTTCTGACGTTCAAAGAACTTTGCCCCACAGCTGAAGTTACCTACGAGACCTACAGATGCATCATGAACACGAATTTTGACGTGTCCTTAGATAACAATGTTGAAGAGCTTCAAGTATTTGGCGACTGTGCCAGAGGGCAAAACAAAAATTTACCTATTGAAAACATAAAATGCATAATATGAGCTACCTTCATTGTCCTACGCAGGTAATTTTAAGTAGACAAATTAATGTCATTCAACAAATTTTCCTTTGAAATTTGTTACATGTAAAAACGTGTAATAAGTCTCTGTTATCTGCTGGTCACCTACATGTTTCCAGAGCAAAGTACAGGGATTTAATGAGTCTTATGAAGTTCTGTGTCCAGGCAGCAGTAAAGTTTTTCCGTGGTTTGTCACATGACTGATAACTTGCAAGCTAAATGTGAGCTTCCAAGGCTATAATAAAAATATTAGAAAAGATTATAATAACATGAGAAATCTTATTTATATTAGAAATCATAGTACTGTTAGGAGTGATAATAAAATCACTTGAAATGATGAAATGAGAGTAAAACATTCGTACAACAGAAGAAAACGGAAAGTAGCAGGCTCATATGCATCTTTCTCTTTCTGTTTACACAGGTCCGCTTTCGCTGAGTAGTCACCCCGTCTGACTCTTTTGCAGCGTACCCGGGTTCGATTCCCGGCGGGGTCGAAGATTTTCTTCGCCTCAGTGGGGACTCTCGGACGTCAGTGGCATACGATCATTTCATTTCATTCTGTTTTTGGGGTCTTTTTTCACTTAAAAATTAGGAAGAGAGAATTTATTGATTTAGTTCCGCGTTCCTAGCGTTATACACTTTGCAGATCCTCTTCTTTTGCTCAGTATACACAAAACTTCACAAATTTTCTCTTTCTGAAAACATTATTTTGTATGAAATGCACTTATTGCATTTTCTGGGCTTCATTGAAGAAGTTGCGTATCTGGTGCTTTCTCTTCACCCGTTGAGAATTTACTACCAACAGCATCACAGGCAGTGATAACAGTATCATCCATAAATAGAAGTGGCTCAGAAAGGCACTGTTGGAAACACAATCCAGTGATGAAGCCTTAAAAATTTCTCGCAAAGATGATGACATCAACCGAAATTACCCCCTGCGGTTGTATTCCTATCCACTTACAGTTAAATCTCTGCAAAGCACATTGTTGAATGTACCAATCAGAAACTGAGTGACGGCATTATTTGAGTCAGCAGTGTGCTATGTACTTTCGGGATCAAAAGAGGGGTTTATATGTCTCAGACCGCACGAGATTCGTTTTTCTGAAGTCACTTCTTGTACTGCCTTAAACCCATCAACTGAAACCGATATTACTATTTGGTTAGCGAAAGATTGTTCTGGGCTTTGAAAACCCTCATTCGACCCAACGTATATCTCGAGCAAACTCTATCTCTGTTCAGAGGAAACGTTTCCTATTGTGAACACAGTTTATGAAACCATTTGATGACGGAATACGCGTAGGAAACTTTGAGACTTAAGGCTTCATCCAGAACGTATGTTAGCGTTCATTTTAACTACACACCCACGACAGAAAAAAAATCCTTATATAAATTAGATCATACACCCCAAAAATTTTCTGCACACTAACCCATGCGTAAAAGTAATTTAGGTGAAACAGATTCCAACGTTTGAGGAATTAAAAACGGAGAATTTGGCATTGGACATTATTGGTGTAAGTTTTGTTATTACTGTGGGAAGTAAGTTCTCATTAGCGACTAGAGTAATTTCCCACCAAAGCTATTTCCCGCACAATGTAAATCTTTGGCAGTCAGTATTTTAATGGTCTTAATTTTCGTGGTCACACTTGGTACCAGCTACATGTTAGAACAGAAAGTCACGCACGAATGCAGTGACTTTATGACGACTTTGTCGTAAAATACGTTGTAGTGGCGACAACAGCAGCTCACATTGTGTCGAGGAAAGCTTTATTTTCTTTGGTGTGAGAAATCCATCAGTGGCACAGTCGTACCCATCAGCTCTCATTCAACCTCCAGGTGTTTCCGTTCGATCGTTTCTATTCTGGCATTGTTCTTAGTGTATGTAGCACCAATCGACTGTAGCTTTAACCATGGAGCTTGACAGCATTGAAATCATAGTCTGTATTTTTCAGTTTTATTTCTTTGGTAAGAAGTTAGAGACATTGGGGAAAGTGTGCGAATGTGTTCTTTTATCAGTTGCATGGTTTATGTTTGTGATCAAATAACTGTGAACCGTCTTTGTTACTTGAAATTCGTCGTGGAAGAAATCTTCATTTGTGGCTTCTGTTACATAATGTAATTTTATTGTTCTTTTCAGTGAAGATAGATGCAGTTTGAGTCTGCGGACAGAAGGGACAAAGGTGTATGTTTCACGCTGTAAGCGCTAAAATTTTGGCTCTCGGTTCAATAGTGGCTGATCTGTATGGAAACTGCGACCAGTCGATTTATAATGTTATTCAGTTTTTAACTATCCAGCTTTCGAACTATTGCAGGCTTTATGGGAATTCTCTATTGTATACCTTAAATTACTAGGCACTTGGACTGTGGTATTCGTGGAACTAACTATATTCAGATAGATTCTACCTAACTATGTTTAGATATAAGATATTTCGTTTTTATTCCCTTATTCTCACGTCACGCAATCTAGAAGGCTGTGAATATAGCACTTTGGAAAAATTCATTATTTAGCTTCGCGTAAATGAACCTCTAAGATTTGAGTGGAGTATAATAAAGCGAACCGGCATCACATCTTTCGAACAACAAAACCTATATGTGAAAGTGAAATGCCACATCTCATGTCTTGTTACTCTTAGCGTTTAAGATTAATGTTTGTAAGCTGTTTATTAAGAGATGTAAGAGTGGGTAGCGGTAACAGTAGGCATTTTTTATTTCAATAAATATGTGTAAAAAATTGTTGCAATATTACATCAATTACGGATGCAACACCTAATTTAACATCTTGGTTACGTTATGTAAAAGTTTCATTGTAGTTTAATTATTATTAGAGGAATAAAAAAAGACTTCCCAAAAAATAAATTTTTTGTATACTTATCCCATGCTGTAGAGTATGTAGCCCTGCGACAAGAGTACGCAGTGGGCACTTTTACCCCCAGCTAAAGAAAATGAAAAGTATTACACATAAATAGATGGAAAAACAGATTATGAATTCTTTCTTTCTCGGCGAATTCAAAAAGTAAATGTAGTGATCTGAGAGTAATACCAAAAATACGTGTCTCGAGGAAAATGTAGTGCTGCACTATTACTTGCTCTTCCTTCAATGAAGAAGTTCTGAAAATCGGCCTTGAGCTCTCTGCCTTTGCCGGCTTTAAAGACGTTAGGCAGCCTCTGAAAACCCGATAGCTTTGGCTGCTTGCCATATTGAGATCCCATTTCCAAAGGCCAAGTACTTTATGGTACAATGGCCTACTAAAGGGATATCGAGTTGATGTTCTCGGCTATTTTCGGAAAGAAAAGAAGCCGCTAAGGAAGATGTGATAATATGCGAAGTGTGTTTCAGAGGTAGGTATGTTTGAAAACACCACTACCCAACGAAAGAAAAACTCTACAAAGTAAATTTTAATTTAACTTCTTTGAAATGAATAAGGAGGCACCTAAGGTAAATAAATACCAACGAATTTGCTTGTATACGTTAGAAGGAACTGCATATGTTGATGTACGGTTATGGGGCAAAATTCGGCAAATAGTTTCTTGGTGGAGTAAAAGTGCGCCCTGCAAACGTCTACCCCATAAGACCTATGTACTTTTACCCCATTCCGCTGTTTTATTTTTCGACAGTCGACAGATTATACAAAAAACTGAAGTTCTGAAGATGGAGGATGTTGGAATCTTATAGCCGCCAGATCCGGTACCGAGTTTACGTAATTTTCAAATACATTTAGGCTCACCTGATGACTCTACCAAAACTAAACATTGAAAACGTACAATGGTGACTTACCGTATTTTCTGCAGCTGTAAGCGTGCGACGAGATTCCAGAATAGAGCTGAGGAGACTGGCGAACTCATGCTTTAGGGACCTTAAAACTTGGTTTCTACTCTTGCCCCACCCGTACTTTTACCCCAAACTACCCATTATCTAACTGGTGCGTTTCCACTCTGGTACACAATAGACACATTTAAAGTGCCCTGCTCACGAACTTCTAGATTATATGACGTTAATCAGATAACAATGTAATATTTTACTACTGAGCATTATTAGGTATACCCTATCTAAATACCATTATTTCCACAAGCATCACACTCTCAGCGGCTAGCTACACAAGGTATGCAGTATAAAGTTATTGTAAATACACTCCCGGAAATTGAAATAAGAACACCGTGAATTCATTGTCCCAGGAAGGGGAAACTTTATTGACACATTCCTGGGGTCATATACATCACATGATCACACTGACAGAACCACAGGCACATAGACACAGGCAACAGAGCATGCACAATGTCGGCACTAGTACAGTGTATATCCACCTTTCGCAGCAATGCAGGCTGCTATTCTCCCATGGAGACGATCGTAGAGATGCTGGATGTAGTACCGGGGAACGGCTTGCCATGCCGTTTCCACCTGGCGCCTCAGTTGGACCAGCGTTCGTGCTGGACGTGCAGACCGCGTGAGACGACGCTTCATCCAGTCCCAAACATGCTCAATGGGGGACAGATCCGGAGATCTTGCTGGCCAGGGTAGTTGACTTACACCTTCTAGAGCACGTTGGGTGGCACGGGATACATGCGGACGTGCATTGTCCTGTTGGAACAGCAAGTTCCCTTACCGGTCTAGGAATGGTAGAACGATGGGTTCGATGACGGTTTGGATGTACCGTGCACTATTCAGTGTCCCCTCGACGATCACCAGTGGTGTACGGCCAGTGTAGGAGATCGCTCCCCACACCATGATGCCGGGTGTTGGCCCTGTGTGCCTCGGTCGAATGCAGTCCTGATTGTGGCGCTCACCTGCACGGCGCCAAACACGCATACGACCATCATTGGCACCAAGGCAGAAGCGACTCTCATCGCTGAAGACGACACGTCTCCATTCGTCCCTCCATTCACGCCTGTCGCGACACCACTGGAGACGGGCTGCACGATGTTGGGGCGTGAGCGGAAGACGGCCTAACGGTGTGCGGGACCGTAGCCCAGCTTCATGGAGACGGTTGCGAATGGTCCTCGCCGATACCCCAGGGGCAACAGTGTCCCTAATTTGCTGGGAAGTGGCGGTGCGGTCCCCTACGGCACTGCGTAGGATCCTACGGTCTTGGCGTGCATCCGTGCGTCGCTGCGGTCCGGTCCCAGGTCGACGGGCACGTGCACCTTCCGCCGACCACTGGCGACAACATCGATGTACTGTGGAGACCTCACGCCCCACGTGTTGAGCAATTCGGCGGTACGTCCACCCGGCCTCCCGCATGCCCACTATACGCCCTCGCTCAAAGTCCGTCAACTGCACATACGGTTCACGTCCACGCTGTCGCGGCATGCTACCAGTGTTAAAGACTGCGATGGAGCTCCGTATGCCACGGCAAACTGGCTGACACTGACGGCGGCGGTGCACAAATGCTGCGCAGTTAGCGCCATTCGACGGCCAACACTGCGGTTCCTGGTGTGTCCGCTGTGCCGTGCGTGTGATCATTGCTTGTACAGCCCTCTCGCAGTGTCCGGAGCAAGTATGGTGGGTCTGACACACCGGTGTCAATGTGTTCTTTTTTCCATTTCCAGGAGTGTATTTACTAATTAGTGAGGGGTCTAAAGTGGACCGAAAACTTCTTAATAAAATCAGTGAAAACTTTGAACTCAACATAAAGCGACTGATCGTAGTTTCCACACAACCCACCTTCTACAATGCTAAAAATATTTGCAACAATGAAAATTTCTGAATGTGGTGTCACATTGTAAAGGTGAGGTGATATTCTCCTAAAACGACGATGAAGATTCTGCATTTCAATCTCCAGAAGTGTCAGCACTGGTCATTATAACAGCGTAGCGTAGAGGTAGCGTTACCGTCTACCACGCAGGGGGCCTGGGTTCGATTCCCGGCAGGGGACTGGGTATTGTGTGTCTTTCATCATCATTGACTCGCAAGTCGCCGAAGTGGTGTCAACTAAAACTGACTTGCAATACGGCGGCCGAACTCCCCCGAAAGGGGGAAAGGATGTGTAAGAACAATGTTTCGTTGACTGTTTCCTTAACTCAATTAGTAGCTTACCTACAACAAATATATGTGGGAAATTTCAAACACAGCTGCTGCAGATACCGTATGTCCTAACACATTGTAACATATCAAACAGTCTGGCCTTCAACAACAGTGATACAGCAAACCGCAATCAAAGGATGAAGAAAGTATACCCAGATAAATTAGAAACATCAGTTCTGTTTCTATGGGCGGGAAAAAAGTGTCAAAGAAGAGGTATTTTTATTCCAGTTAAAACTTCTGGAAACAATTTCTTTGAAACAAACGTAAGAAACTAGGAGACAAGACATAACTTTCCTGCAGGAATCAGGAGCAGTTGATGAATGTACACACGGGAAAAATGAGGTACATTTCAAAATTTCCAGGTGTGGGAGTTAGAGGAAATATTGCCCTTACGCTAAGAAAAATTGTAGTGGTGAACTGTTGGACAAAACAGTTAGAGAGAGGGCAAATGTATCAAAGATGAAAAAGATCAAGAGAGACGGAATAACGAAATATGATGAAAGATCATTTCTAGAGGATAATGATATTGTATGAGTTATGAAACGGTTTGATAACGGAGATTTTCACCTACCCAGTTAATCAAACTGAGCACAACACTATGGAACACGAAGTAAAGAGAAAGAATAGCAGCTTCGTGAAACAGTACATTCACTTTAAGTAATATCTTTGCTTGATGCGCTCCTTAAAGGTACTGTATAGAAAACAAACTAGGCCAAAACATGCAGTGGTATAAGATATTATTCCAGCTTCTAAGTCTTTCGATTGTGAACACTTGGTTCCCGTATCAAAGGACTTATTCCTTGAACGGAATAGAAGACAAGGTAAGGGAAGATTACGGTTTAATGTCTCGTCGACCATGAGGTCATTACTGATAGCGCACAAGCTCGGAATTTCTAATGGATGGAGAAGGAAATCGGCCGTGTCCTTTGAGATAAACCATTGCGGCATTTGCCTGGGATGATTTAAGGAAATCACGGAAAACTAAAATCGCGATAAAAATGTCGAATCAAAAGATCTTTAGCGGTCTAAATTTCCAGTTATGTTACTGAGATACCAGTTTCAGCACTACGTTACTCCATCCTCAGGTCCTCTGACCAACGTGTACGAAGAATGCCACGTCTGATCCAGTCAGATTATTGGCCAGTGTTCAGTGATTGGTATTCTTATCTTTTTAATACAGAGATCCCTTCGATAATCATTTTCTCGTCAAGTGGTTATCGAAAGAATAGCAGTGTTAAAAATCTAGGAATACCTGTCACTGAATGCTGACTCCTAATTTGATCGGACCATAAATGGGATTTTCCTATACGACGGCCAGGGTGCCTGAGGATGGCGTAATGTAGTGCTGAAACTGTTTGCTCAGTAACATAAACACAACTGGAAATTAAGCCGGCTAAAGGTGTCTTGATTCGACAATTTGTTTTGGACAGCCGAGGTGCCGCAACCATCTCTATAAAAATGGACTTGCAGAGAACTCAGAATTGCCGGACACTGACTTCGACCGTCGTACTCCCGAACGTAACACCATGTGCTAAACACTGTGTCCCCTTGCTCCGTGGTACTGTAAGTTTAGTCTTCTAGATCTTAAGTCTCCAACTGCACCGGGCCAATACCAGGAAAACACAAAAAATTATAATGAACAAGAAGGCCACAAGACTTTACGTTCGTTGAAGAGAGAATTGCTACTCTTGCACTGCCGCTTTTTTGTGGAAAAACTGACGGAATTGGGACACTGGCTTGTTTTCATAAGAAAGACAAACGTAAGAAACCAAATGATATTGGCGTGGTTTCAAATACGAGGGGCATTTAAAAAAGTGATGCAGCGCATTTTGTTTCTCAGCCAATTTCGGAAGAAAAAATGCGGAATTTGTTCCGAAACGTCGTGGAATATTCTATCTTCAGCCTGCGTAGTTTCATTAAATCTGATAGGTGGCAGCGCTATAGGCAGCCTTTAAAATGGTGTCTGCGGCGTAGCTACGTACCAAGCAGAGACCTGTCATTTTATTTTGGCAGAAACCGGAGCATCGCTGATATTTACAGGCGCTATCAGGCTGTCTTCTTGGAACAGGCAGTGAACAAAAGCACGGTGAGTCATTGGGCGAGGCGTCTGTCCGGCCGTACACAGCTGTGACTCTGGAAATGATGAAACGTGTGGACAGTCTCTTTCGCTGTTCAACTGGATGACACTCGTCCACCAGTTCGGGTACTAAAGCGTGTGTGGCCATAGGGCTCCTCACCAAATAGCAGATGATCAAAAAGAACAATAAAGGACTACCTGTATCGGAATTGCTTTAGCTTTACGAGGTTGATCGTGACAGATTTTTTTTTGACGTCGTCACAGGTGATGAAACGTAGGTTCTTAACCCCGCATGTGAAACAAAACGGGAGTCCATGGAGCGGCCCCACACAATCTCTTTCCGAAGAAAAACATGCAGAGCTCCACTCTCAGCCAGTAAAGTGATGGCGACGGTCTTATGGGACTCTGAGGGGAATATTCTCTTTAACGCCTCCCCTCACTGTACAACGAACAACTCATAAGTGTGTTGTATTATTCTCAGGAAACTGAGGAAACGTCTAAGAGAGAGTCTCAATTCCTTCCAAGCTAATTATGTTAGTGTAGACCAGATATGGCTCAAATTCAAAGATACAGTATCGACAGAAATAGACAGATTCATACCGGATAAGTTAATAAGAGACGGGGCTGATCCACCATGGTACACAAAACACGTCAGAACACTGTTGCAGAAGCAACGAAAAAAGCATGCCAAATTCAGAATAACGCAAAATCCTCAAGACTGGCTAAGTTTTACGGAAGCTGGAAATTCAGTGAAGACGTCAATACGAGATGCTTTTAACAGTTTACACAATGAAACATTGTCTCAAAACGTTACCGATGATGGTACCATAAAGCGGAGTTACTAAATACAGTTTTCCGTCATTCCTTCACGAAAGAAGACGAAGTAAATATTCCAGAATTCTGAACCAGAACAGCTGTTAGTATGAGTGACATAAAAGTAGATATCTTAGGTTTGTGAAACAATTCAAATCACTTAAGAAAGGCAAGTCTTCCGATTCAGATGGTATACAAGTCAGGTTCCTTTCAGAGTATGCAGACACAATAGCGCCTTTCTTAGCAATCACATACAACCGCTCACTTGACGAAAGGTCTGTTCTTAAACACTGGAAAGTAGCACAGGTCACACCAATATTCAAGAAAGGAAATCAGAGTAACCTATTGAATTACCGACCCATGTCACTGACCTCTATTTGCAGTAGGATTTTGGAGCATTACTGTACTTGAACATTATGAATCACCTTGAAGAAAATGACTTACTGATACATAACCAACACGAATTGAGAAAATATCGTTCTTGTGCAACTCTTTATTCCCATGAAGTAATGAGTGCCGTCGACAAGGGATCGCAGATCGATTCCATATTCCCAGATTTCCAGAAGGCTTTGATACCGTTCCTCACAAGCGACTATTAATCAAATTGCGTGCATATGGAGTATCGTCTCAGTTGGGTGACTGGATTCATGATTTTCTCTCAGAGAGGTCACAGTTCGTAGTGATAGACGGTAAATCATCGAGTAGAACTGAAGTAATATCTGGCGTTCCGCAAGGTACTGTCATAGGTCCTCTGCTGTTCCTGACTTACATGATTTACATAAATGATCTAGGTGATAATCGGAGCAGCCCATTTAGATTGTTTGCAGATGACGCTGTAATTTACCGTTCTCCTACAGAGTATTTCTGTATGGTGCAAAAAGTGGCAATTGCACGAAACAAAGAAAAGTGCGAGGTCATCCACATAGGTACTAAAATAAATCCGATAAATTTTGGGTATACGATAAATCGCACAAAACTAAGGACTGTCAATCCGACTAAATACCTAGGAATTAAATTTACGAGCAGCTTAAATTGAAAAGACCACATATATAATATTGTGGGGAACGCGAAACAAAGACTGCGCTTTGCTGGCAGAACACTTAGAAGATGCGACAAACCCACTAAAGAGACAGCCTACACTACACTTTCCGTCCTCTGCTGGAATACTGCTGCACGGTATGGGATCCTTACCAGGTAAGACTGACGGAGGACATCGAAAAAGTGCAAAGAAGGGCAGCTCGTTTCGTGTTATCGCGCAATAAGGGGGAGAGTGTCTCTGATATAATTCGGTAATTGGGGTGGTAGTCACTGAAACAAAGGTGGCTTTCTTTGCGGCGAGATCTATTTACGAAATTTCAATCACCAGCTCTCTCTTCCGAATGCGAAAATATTTTGTTGACACTCACCTACTCGGGGAGAAATGATTATCATAATAAAATAAGATAAATCAGAGCTCGAACGGAGAGATTTAGGTGTTCCTTTTTCCCATGCACCATTCGAGAGTGGAATGGTAGAGAAGTAGTATGAAAATGGTTCGATGAACCCTTTGCCAGGCACTTAAGTGTGAATTGCAGAGTAAAGATGTAGATGTTTAGTGTGTTCATCACCACAAGAATGCAAAAGAATTTCTCCTTCTTCATGAAAATGGGAGGCCTCATGAAAGACTGCGCACCAGGAAGGAGCTCACAAAATTTCATTGGACTGTTCGTCATCTACTCAACATGCCGGATCTCGCACCCTCCGACTTCCATCTGTTTGGGTCAAGGAAGTATGCGCTCCTCGAGAAACAGTACTTGGTTGTCAGGGAGATTATTGGTGCAGCAAGAGATTGTCTGCGACGTCGACCATCAGAAAGCAACTATGCTGGCATACAGGCCCTCCCAGTTCGGTGCGTAAGGCCCTCGCATTGGACGAAGATTGTAGCTGGAATAGTGGGCAATAGTATGGTTATTGGAATCTTGAATAAATGGCACCTGCTTTCAGAAAAAATTTCGTCGCATTAATTATTGAACGCATTTTGCTCTGATTGTTGCCAGCATCATATTTAAAGTACCAGGGAAGCAGCTTGCTAGCCTTACTTGCCCCGAGTCCGATTGGGTTTTACCCCTAACGGCTGAGGGACTACCCGGTGGATTTGGTAGTCTTTGCCATATGAGCACAAAGGTGACCATGACTCAGAATATGTCCGAGATGCCCAGCCTTATTCCAAAGTAACTGGTATCCCGACTGTCGGGACCACTTACTTGGCCACTCATACGTTGCCCGTGGTTCATGAACTAGGACATGACTACAGGAACCCACACCATGAACCATGGTGTGGTGGGGTCATGTTACACGCATGGGAGAAGCAAGGTTACCCAAGAGACTCATGGATTCAGCAGTAGAGGGTAGGAGGAGTCGGGGCGGACCGAGGAGAAGGTACCTGGATTCGGTTAAGAATGATTTTGAAGTAATAGGTTTAACATCAGAAGAGGCACCAATGTTAGCACTGAATAGGGGATCATGGAGGAACTGTATAAGGGGGGCTCTGCTCCAGACTGAACGCTGAAAGGCATAATCAGTCTTAAATGATGATGATGATGATGAATTATTGAGCGGCCCTCGTATAAAGTGTTGAAAATGTAGAGATTTTTTGTTCCTTAAGTCTGTTTAAAATTGTTTCAGAAATTGATGGAAAATTATAAGTAATAAATGATATTTGTTGCGAAGGGCTGAGAAATGTCAAAAGTTATTGATAAATTCATACTACAAACTTTTAAAAGCGTCTTTGTTGAACTATATTTTGCCTCAACGTGACATTCAACAAATTATAATCAGTCACTAAAAAAAACTGAATTTTATCTTTAAATCACAGGCGGTATTCATAAATAACTAATTTTCTCCTGTTTCATAAATATTTAGGTCCATCGAGGATTAACTGAAGAACTATTCGTTCTTAAATCTTTCAATGTGAAGTCTCGGGTTCCACTAAAATTACAGGGTAATTGTGGACAAATAGACAAAAGGGATCGATCTAGCTAAAAAAACTAGGGGTAGAACCGTAAAAATTTAATCTCAAGTAGACAATGTACCCTACACCGAATGGTGCTTTTATTAATAAGACAATGTAAACAACATAGTTCGGTATTTACTCACAGATTAGTTAATGTCCTCCACATTATTCTACCCCTTACGATCAACACTCAGCACCCAAAGAAACTGGTACACCTGCCTAATATCGTGTAGGGCCCCCGACAAGACGGAGGAGTGCCGCAACACGACGTGGCATGGTCTGGATTAATGTCTAAAGCAGTGCTGGAAGGAACTGACACCTTGAATCCTGCAGGGCTCTCCATAATCCGTAAGAGTACGAGGGGTGGATGTCTCTTCTGAACAGCACGTTGCAAGGCATCCCAGATATGCTCAATAATGTTCATGTCTGAGAAGTTTGGAGGCCAGCGGAAGTGCTTAAACTCAAAAGAGTGTCCCTGGAGCCACTCTGTAGCAATTCTGGACGTGTGGGGTGTCGAATTCACCTGCTGGAATTGCCCAAGTTCGTCGGAATGCACAATGGACATGAATGGAGTGACCACACAGGATGATTACGTACGTGTCACCTGTCAGAGTCGTATCTAGACGTGTCAGTGGTCCCATGTCACACGTCCCACGCCTTTACAGAGCCTCCACCAGCTTGAACAATCCTCTGCAGGCATGTAGCGTGGATTGATTTATGAAGTTGTCTCCATACCCGTACACGTCCATCCGCTCGATACAATTTGAAGCGAGGCTCGTCCGACCAGGCAACATGTTCTCAATCATCAACAGTCCAATGTCGGTGTTGACGGGCCCAGACGAGGCGTAAAGCTTTCTATCGTGCAATCATCAAGGGTACACGAGTGGGAATCTTTTTCCAGCAACAGTGATGTCGGAGATTTGTTGTTTTACAGGATTCCTGATATTCACGGTACACATGTTAAATGGTCGTACGGGAAAATGCTCACTTCATCGCAACCTCGTAGGCTGTGTCCCATCGCTCGTGCGCAGACTATAAAACCACCTTCAAACTCACTTAAATCTTTATAAACTGCCATTGTATCAGCAGTAACCGATCTAACAACTGCGCCAGAGACTTGTATTATATAGGCGGCGCCGACCGCTGAACCGTATTCTGCCTGTTTATGTATGTCTGTATTTGAATACGCATGCCTAAGCCAGTTTGTTTGGCGCTTCAGTGTATTTCATCTGACCCCTTTGTTAGCTGCTAGTCATTTTGTTTCGCTACCACAGTTACCACCACCCGTATCCGCCAACTGCATCCGCATCAGCCGATTTTTTCCATCAACAGCACTCGGAATGCATTATTTCCTACAAATCCTCCTCCATCTCCACCACGATCGGCACTTATATAGCTACCTCTATATCAATCGCAGAAGGTCAACGTCGATCTCTACAGGTCATAAAATCAACAACTTTGATCTAAACTAGTGTACTAAACAGAATGTCCTAACTACTGTTTATATACGCGTACAGTTACCATTCATGGTCGAAGTAAGGCAATAAATGCTGACAGACTGACCGCTAACGAGAAATAAATTGCATAAGAAACTACATGTTCAGTAGAACTCACAAAGTATAAGGAAACCAATGTGAATATGAAATTCTCTAAATTCTCCACATTGTTTAAATTGAACTTTGAGAAAGCATTTCCAAAAGTATATATCACAAAAACAAATGGATAAGAGCAGGTATTAAAAAGTCCTCTCAAACACTTAAAACACCTCAGCTGCATGAAAAATATTCGCAATGATCGAGAATTCATAAATTTCTGTCATAGATACAAAAATATATATAGGAAGATGCTGACTGCTGCAAAAAGTCATTTAATGCCAAAAAATACATAATGCAGAGAATAAAAGGAAAGCAGTCTGGGATGTTTTAAAAAAGGAAACGGGGAGAGGCAAACAAACGCAGAATAACATACTGTTAATGGAGGGGGATGACGTAATAAATGATCCACAACACTTAGTAAGCTGTGTAACGAGCATTTTTCAAGTATTGCAGAGAAGTTGCAGCAAAAATTTCCCAAAACAAATATAACAACTGTAAATAATATTGCACTAAATACAACGATTTTAGTTCCAACCACAGAAAATGAAGTCAATAGAACGTTCATAAACTAAAAAATAGAAAGTCAGTAGGCTTAGATGAAGTACCAATGTGGGTACTGAAACAATGCATAGGGATTATACAAGGCCTTTTAAGAAATATAATAAATTATTCCTTCAGATCAGGGACATTTCCACAGCAGTTAAAACAGGCAAGAGTTGTGCCTTTGCTTACGAAAGGTAATGCCGAAGACACAGGAAAGACAGATTAATGAATTACTTGAATAAATACAATTTCTTAAGCGAATCACTGTTTGGTTTCAGAAGTGGTAAAAATATGGAGTTAGCCATAGTAGAATTCACGAAAGTTATACTTGATGCTCTTGATAAAGATGAGTGTGTCACAGGCACATTTTTGGATCTTTCTAAGGCCTTTGATACAGTCGACTACAAGATTCTATTTAAAAAATCAGAAGCTTTAGGAATAAGAGGGGTAACTAGTGACTGGTTTCGATCATACCTAGCAGATAGGGTACAAAGAGTAGAGATAACACGTATTTCAAATAGATCTAAACATTTAGTAAAACACTTATAAGAACCAAAATACATTAATGTAGATGTTCCGAAAGGTAGCATGTTAGGACCAATACTATTCCTAATATATCTGTCACTTTTCCAGTAATGTTACTCATGGTGCAAAAATTCTCTTCGCTGATGACAGCAGTGTTATAGTCCCTGAGAAAACAAGATAACTCCTTGCAGAGAAAGCAAATGAAATTCTCGAGGAATTTTATGATTGGTCAATAATCAATAAAGTGCTACTGAGATAAAGAAAAATAATGCTATGAATTTCAATTTGAAGAGGAAAAATGACAGTGTTAAATTAAATGTAGATGGCACGTTTGTAGACTGTGTAACAAATGCTAAATTTCTAGGAATGAATAGTGATTCTCAGTTGAAGTGGTGTGAACACACAGAGGTACTTGCAAACAGTGTCATTAGCTTACTATGCCCTGAGAATCCTATCATCAGTGTGTAACATGCAGCGTCTTTTAATTACATACTATTCATATGTACACTCAGTTCTTAGCTATGGCATTCTTTTTTGGGAACAAACGCACAAAATATGAACACAACTTTCAAACTTCAGTAAAGAGCCATAAGAATAATAACCAAAAATACTAGTCGAGCTCATTGTAAAGATCTGTTCGAAACACTGGGGATTTTAACCGCTCCATGTCAAACACACAAAAATAGCATTGGTAATTGCTGCACGAACAGCTCTGTCCATGACCATGCGACAAGAGCCAGACGCAACTTACATTTATCAAGAAAAAATAAACGTAAAACTGCAATACATATTATACATTGAAGGTTTACTTAGATAAAACAGAGTAGGAGTTTGATAAAAGAATGTTATACAAATGAATAATCATAATGATTATAGAGCATCCAACATTCCACATAACACTTTCAGATTATGTTACTTTCCTTCTTTTGTCCTTTCTATAAATACTTACCCCCAAGCTGTGCATAGCACAATACTAACACATGTTCCTCTTTCTGAACTCAACATCTCACTCATTATAGAGGGGTGCTGACTCGGTTTTCAGGATAGCAAATGGAAAGTGGTTGTACAGAAAATGGCATAGAGATCACCTGTGTGTGTGTGTATGTGTGTGTGTGTGTGTGTGTGTGTGTGTGTGTGTGTGTGTGTGTTTGTGTGTGTAGCGAGTGAAGTGTTGTGAAACAATGTGTGTACAGTGTGTGCAGTGATTGATAGTGAGATATGAGTGAACAGTGTGACATTATGTTATTTACTAAGTTATTTGTAAAAAAAAGTATTGTACACCAGGAGTAAATCTAATGATTGTGTCTAACTAGAAGTCTGTAAATGTATGTGTATACTGATTATCTTATTTTAAATTGGTCTAAACTTGTAAATATTTTGACATGTCCTATATACTTGTAAAAAGAGATCTACGGATGTATACAGCTACTACTAATATAACTACTACTACTGCATTAGCGGCAATTGCCTCAACCAGATGAGAACCGCCGGTTCCTCTCAAGCTGCTATTACAATTTTGGAAATGTTTTTTTTCCATTCAGATACATCAACTACAACGCTCGTCTTTTTATACCGATGTTTCGTATGATATACGTCCTTCCGATACCAAATCAGGCAACGTACAAAAAACATGTTACCCAACTCTTAGTTTGGAGCCTAAAACTTGGTGCCTATAGTGTGATCTGTGCTCGAGATACATCACTTTTACCTCACGTAAGTCACTTTTATTCTGTACAAAGTAGCGTGCTGGCAGTCTCACCATCAGTTTGTCCGTGGCGTACCGCTAGCTGGAGCTTAACTAGCTTCCGGGCTCACCAAGCCAGGAGTATAAAAGTGCCTAATTTAGCTTCCATCTCGCCGTAATAACCCCAACAGGGCGAATTATATTTTGCATTACCTGGTCACTTTACTATGCACGAACATCTATGTCTACATACATATTTCGTAAGCCACACCAAGGTGCTTGACACAGGGCAATTTAGTACAACTAATAGGCATTGCCTTTCCCGTTTCACTCACAATGAGACCTTTCATTTCTCTTATCTTCGTGGTCTTTATGCAAAATGTACAGGAGAATCGTTCTGCCGTCAGCTTCAACCGGCGGTTCTATAAATGTTATCGACAGCGTTCGCGAAAAGAACGTCGTCTTCCCTCCAGGGATACCAATTTGAGTTCACACAAAAAATCTCCGCAACACTCGCGTTTTGATCGAACCTACCGCTAACAAAAGTAGCGGCACGCCTCAGAATTCCATTGATATCTTTCTTTAATCTGACCCGGTGAGGATCCTAACTACTCGAGAAGTACTCAGTAATGTGTTGCACTAGTGTTCTATACGCGTTCACTTTTGTAGGTGATCGACACTTCCTTAAAATTTTTCCAGTTTGACAGAAGTCGACAGTTCGCCATCACTACTACCGTCCTTAAGTTCTAGTTCCAATCGAAAACGCTTCCCAACGCTATGGCTAGATATTTAATCGACATCTCTATGTCAAGCAACACACTATCATTGCTGCAGTAGAACATTACGGAATTTTTTTTCCGACGCATCTCGGTTAATTTACATTTTTCTTCAGTTAAAAAAGCTGACACTTATCACAACAACATAGTAAATGGTTGCTCCCATAGTACCATCGTATATGTAACTTTAAAGTTGTAGTGTGCAATTTTGTTTTTAGCCTCCGAGTGGAGCGCTATTTATGTAGAATGCTATGTTTTTGGGGCCGCACTGGATGCTGAGTAGTTATAGGTTTGTTACATTACTCACTCTGACAAATTGGATAATATTAATTACTCACATAAAATATACAAAAATTGTACTTCAGTACAGAATTTGCAATCAAAATCAAATAAAGGAGTTATTTGTAGCCGCTATAGGAATATAACTGGAGTTTAATATAGATGTTAATATTTCAACAAAACAGGCCTGTAATCGTTTAAATTGCCTAACCGGGACAAAATTTTGGAAACTCTGAACATCTGGGTCTAATCTTATTATCTTCCTGAACACACACAGCCTGTCGACAGTAAGATGGCCGATAGGGGCTGTGAAGGGGGGAGGGGGAGAGGTTAATGCGAGGAGATCTTCTAAGCGTGCTTCACGCTGCTTTTTCATGGTTAGGCACAAGTGGCAAAGGCTGGAAGGCGTTTTATTTCAATTTTTGGCTTGAGCATATCTGCTCTTAATTCTGACCATTCCTCTCTCGCAGCGTAATTTCACGGTTTCCAAAAATTTCATTTTGATGAAGACATCCATAGACGTGTCGAAAACCAGGTCATTGTAGCAAACAATTACCTGCAAGTGGTTGGCTGTATAGTCCGATACTTAGGAGTCTTTCTTAATTTACTGGAATTTAACTAACATTTATTAAAATCTACTCATTTCCAGTTAATCGAATTGCTCCACATACCAGACAGGTCCGGGTATACAGCAGAAAGATATTTAAAAAACTTCCCCAGAACGCCCAGGATGCCCTCATAACTAAGTCTAATCTGCAGAAACCTGAACGTATGGCAGGTGCACCCCTGTTGCTATTTTCAAAACTCATTTGGAAATTATTAATATTGGTCTGTCATACACTAAGAAGGGTTCATTATTATTTTCCTCTCTTCGATAATTATCTAAAGGTAGGTTTTCTGGGTCTTAGCTGCTACTTTCAGATACAGGGAACAATTAAAGGCAGACGTCTGGTGAGAGTGTGCTAGAACAGAGATGGGAAAAGAATATTCCTGAAACTGGCAATGCGCTTGGGCTTGTTACTTTGCACATATACCTCAACCAATCACGCAGTGGCATTTTGTATACCTATTTACGTCAATACCTCGTTGCCTTCGCCGCTCTGTTCACGATTATCGTTTTTACCAAAGAAAAATCACCAAACAGACGTACGTTGTTATTTTATTTACACTACCAGTTTCGGCATCTCATTAGTGCCATCTTCAGGCCCCTATGTACTCCATGTATAGAGAATCATATAAATCGAAGCATCAATAAGCGGAGCCATCAGTACTTCAGTTCCGTGAATTTTTTGTGGAGTGTGCACCACGAAGAATTGATGAAACCACAAAAAATGCACGGAATCCAGGTTGATGGCTCCGCTCATGCATGCATCGATGTATCTGATTCTCTGTACATACAATGTTTATGGGCCTGACGACGGCATTAATGAGATGCCAAAACTGGTCGTGTAAATAAAACAACAACTTCAGAATACGTACGGCTGTTTGGTGTTCTTTCTTTGGTAAACAACTGACCGGCCGCTGTTCAATATAAGCGATGGAACAACAAGAGTCTACTACGTCTATCTCCCGCCGTTTGTGCTTCGCAGTTGAAGGCTGGAAACCGGTGCTACCATCAATAAAGTTTCTTCTTTTGTTGACTATACTGTAGCGCATTTAATTACTTAATGGTGTGTTGCATTGTGCTGATGGAGTGCTGGCTCTAAACAGCAGTGCACGTCAGTCAGTGGGCAGCGAGTTTTGAGTGTCTGCAACTGTAGCCCAGCATCAGCAGCAAAAATTCTTCCTAACGGTCGTCACTTTGACCCACAACAAAAGTCGTGTGCAATCTCTCGGTGGATGTTGAAGTGCTTCACTTAATATTTTGCAGCAAAGTGTATCTCCTGCCCCCCCCCCCCCCGCACACACACACACACCCCACCCCTTACTCAAATATTACTCAGTTTTAGCTTTCTGTAAAATTTGCCCTGGCTTCCTCATATTTCTGATTGGCTTAATTTGAGTATTTGCTTCAGCAAATCAAATTATTTGTTAGTAAATTTCGTTGCTGTATTCTAACGTCCTCTTTTTTCCCCACACTAAAATCTGCATTCACATATATGAAAGCATTTTAGTCACAAATAACATGTATTTTAGCAGGCTCTGCAAATAACAGTAGCCTGCTGGGTCGTCTTTTGCAGCGTCTTTGTATCAACAAAGATTAAGACTACGTGCTGGAGCAGCACTGCAAACTTGGACTTCTTTCTTTCATAGTCTACAGCTTTAGGAGATGAGTTTGTAAGTAGGCTGTTTATATTTTCTTATTGGCAACGTTACGTAGCGCTCTGTACGAAAATCACTGGCTGTGCTGTGTGCAGTCTGTAGCTAGTTTGCATTGTTGTCTGCCATTGTAGCGTTGGGCAGCGGCAGATGGATGTGAACAGCGTGTAGCGTTGCGCAGTTGGAGGTGAGCCGCCAGCAGTGGTGGATGTGGGGAGAGAAATGGCGGAGACTTGAAATTTGTAAGACTGGATGGCATATATATTTTGATTATTAAGGTAAATACATTGTTTGTTCCCTATTAAAATCTTTCATTTGCTAACTATGCCTATCAGTAGTTAGTGCTTCCGTAGTTTGAATCTTTTATTTAGCTGGCAGTAGTGGCGCTTGCTGTATTGCAGTAGTTCGAGTAACGGAGATTTTTGGTGAGGTAAGTGATTTGTGAAAGGTATAGATTAATGTTAGTCAGGGCCATTCTTTTGCAGGGATTTTTGAAAGTCAGATTGCGTTGCGCTAAAAAAATATTGTGTGGCAGTTTAAGCACAGTCCTGTACAATTGTTCAAAGGGGACGTTTCATATGTCGACCCTTAGCCGAGGATACCTCACTGGAATCTTCTGATTTTTTCTTGTAGTTTGTGTAATTAGTGTAGATTTTGTTTATTGCTAGCGCGTAATTGTAGAGAGAATCTCCTTTGTAGTTGCAGCCTTTCATTGTTGTACAGTAAAACAGTTGTGGCATGCATGTAGATTTGCACCAAGTATTTCGATGCTGCGCTTGCAATTAACGAGATATTATTTTCAGTGCTATGTTAATGTGTTCTCTTATTGTTGCTCTTCAAATTGTGCTTTTCTGTGTTATCGTGAGAAATATTGTGACAATAATGGCGTGTGAAAAACGTAATACTAGGCTCCAAAGTAAACTGAGACATGACAGTGAAGACGAAAGCAGTGTGTGAGCACCACTGTGTAGTGAATTAACAGACATTCGAAGTAGTAATTTGGTAATTGTGCATAGGGAAATGGAGCGGGCTGCAAATAATGGTGTAGGCAGTGGAACAGTTAGTGAACAGGGAATCATTATCGATCGATCGGTCGGCAACAGCTCGCCTCAGGAATCCGAAATGACAGAACACAATATTGCAAATACTGTAGATTCAGGTTTTGGGACCTCACCGTTTTCTCAAACAAGCCAAAACACATTTTCTGCTTGTCAAAATGTGAATGCTGCCGGTGCAAATGCACTGCCGAAATGCATAGAGGAACAGATTCCAGACACTAATACATTATTACTGCAATTAATGCAGCAAATGAAACAAAATCAGAGACAAACACAGCCACAGTTAGACACAATGGAACAAAACCTTCAAAAGTTAGACACAATGGAACAAAATCAGAGACAAACACAGCAAAAGCTGCAAAAGTTAGACACAATGGAACAAAATCTTCGGAAGTTAGACACCACGCTTGAACAAACACGTGAAGATTTAACTACTGAGTTACATAACATTGAATCGAAATGTCAAAAAGTCTGTAATGACGTAAAAACACAAATTTGTGAGCATTTTCAACCTATTTTTTCGCGGCATGAAAATGCATTACAGAATCACGAAGCAGCTATAAAAGAACTGCAAACCATTGTTCATGAAGATCATGAGACCTTGTGGGCTAAAATTGACTCTGTTGCATCTACCGATTCGGTTACGCAACTTGCAAAAACTCAGGAAAACTTAAAGGACACAGTAGATTCGATTTCAACACAAATGGACACTCTGAAACTTGGTTCAGAAAAATACACTGAGGAAATGTGTTCACAATCGGAGAAAGTAGCCGAACTTTCGGATCAGGTCACTGACTTATCTACAAAGGTAGATGATGATCTGAATGACACAAGACCTGCAGCCTTCACTGACACAGAAGAGTATGAACAAAATAGAAAATTCAAACAAAATCAAAATCAAATCAATACACAGTACAAAAGAAAAATCCGGGAACTACAAGATCAGTTGACGCAAGTAATACAAGAATTACATATTTCAGAGGTCACTCGCGCTCCAGTACGGGAAGAGGGACATAGAAATATGGAACAACCACAAAATAATAACACAGGACACTTCGGAAATTATGAAAGAAATTGGCAAGGCGCATTGGATTTTGAGATGGTACCGCCGAAACGAAGTAACAATGAGCGATGTGCGACTCGCCGACACGATGATTTCGACTATAAGCTGTTCATTACTACACGTAAATTCAAAACATTTAAGAATTCTGACAACGACATTCATCCACAAGCATGGCTTCATCAATTTTCTCATTGTTTTCCTCCCAACTGGTCATTGGAGCACAGGTTAGAATTTATGTGTGGCTACTTGGAGAATGAACCAGCTGTAAGAATGCGATCGGTCATTCACGATTGTCACAGTGAAGGAGAATTTTATTATGCCTACCTCTCAGAGTACTGGTCTCAAGCTACACAAGACCGAGTAAAACATAGCATCATAATGATGAAACGTTTCGAACAAGCTGAATTTTCCAGTCTTATGAAATATTTTGAAGACATGTTACATAAGAATCAGTATCTTTCAAACCCATACAGCCCCTCAGAACTCATCCGCATTTGCTTAATCAAGCTGCCTGAACATTTACGACATATTATATTAGCAGGACTTTGCAAAGATGACATTGAAGCTTTTCAGGGACTGTTACAAGAACCGGAAATTGACACTGACAATCGCGGAACGCGAAAACAGGAGCACAACAATTACAGGTCACATCTGTCACAATTCCGCGATGACAGAAATAATGCACGACAAAGCTATTCTTACAACGTAAATCGTGACCAAAACAGGCACCACCCGTATGACAACCGTTGGCAGAGTAGTAATAATTACAGGGAAAGATCACTTCTCCGCGGTAATGACTATCACAGAGAAAATCAGAGAAACAGACAATATGGGAACCAAAATAATTATTATCAAGGGAGACAGAATAACTTCAGATGCAACGGTCCAGCGCGCAGTTACGATTCAGGGAGAAATTCTCCACCACATGACCGACAAGAAAGAAACTATGGAATCTACCGACATGACGACAGACGATATGATCGTAACGACAGAGGTGAATGTCATCAGAACTGGCGGGATTTAAACAGGGCTGGGCCCTCTCGGCAAGGCGAATTTGTAGAAGTTAGGTCTCCTAATCCCAATAACGACGCACGCCAACAAAGAAACAGACAATGTCTCGCACCGCAGGCAGCCACTTGCGCCCGCTGGCTCAGGGAAAAATAACATAGACGCTAACCTTGAGCAAAATTCCAGTATTCTTTACGGACGAATACCGCATGATAATTGCAATCAAGTTGAAACTCTGCGTACTGAGAAGAGCAAAGGGTTACACCACATCTCACATGTAAGACCATTTATTGAGAGATAAACTGTTTTTTAATTTAGTCTTTGCTATAAAATTTTTCACTTCACATTACTAGTGCTCTTTTTCAATCTTAGAAACTGTAAACATGCAACTATGTTTTAAGGTTAAATATCCAGTCAAGAACCAAGAGAACTTATTTCAACAGAAATTATGAATGCATTGTAATAGTGAATGGACGAGAGAATGTTGTTATTTGTACATTCTTGCTTGTTAGTTGCACGATTACGTAATGACTATAAGGCTCACATACCACATTATCAGTACTGCTAATGAGATTTTAATGCAACATTTTGGTTTACTTGAAAATATATTCTGGATTTAAGGTACTTTCTGTGAGATACCAGATGACACAGTGGTTAGTTTATGTGACAGCTACACGATTTTATCACGACGCTACTAATGAGAGACAATTTACAATGTTGCTTTTGCAGTGTTTCTGTTTCATATCTGCACAGTTTTTCTGTATTATTCTGGAAAGTAAAACATGCTTTAGTAGTAATTTTTGTGGTATAGCTACAATGAGACAGCCTTTTCCGTAGCATAACAATACGTTACAGCACAGTAATTTTTCATCACAACAATAAGTGTAATAACTAAGATATCTATACGCAAAGCATTTCACTTTTGTTTATCATGAGGTAAGTACATTGACTTCTGCAGAACTTAGCTTTCGGAGGACAATAACTACGACACTTCCACAGAGATTATCTTACAGCAAGACGCACATTTAGCGCTACAGGACACGTATTTGAGTGATTAATTTTGTACTTAAAACATTTATTTTTAAAGATATTTGAAGTACAATGGTACAAAGGTTTACCGTGATACATTCCATTCCATTGCTGTAATATGTAACACCTGAGGGTATAATTACATTAATCCTCAGGGGGGTAAATGCTTACTTTGTGTATCATGTGTTTGGCAAGCACAAGGAGCCCTAGCTAATATGGTATTTGCTTACACAACTTTACACATCGGTACCATATTTCTCTAACACATAATTACACAGCTATCTGATCATTTAACTGAGAGAGACAAACTTTTTTACAATGGCAGTGACAGATGTTCATGTAATTATACCGTTGGATAACTTCACACTTACGAAATAATATTTTGTCTGTACTTTGTGAACTGTTCATATTTTTTCGGACCCATTGTGATATTATGAGAGCTTTGAATGATATATTTGGTATGGGATCACGATTTTTAAAGTACGTTTGAGGCAGATGACACTTGTGACATGAGCAGAAATTTTTTTTTAGGTTTTGAAATTATTGGAGGAAGCTATGACGATTTTGAGAGTTGACTGAGGTGTTATGATGTTATTATTACGATGACTATGTGTATTATGCTGTTGCGGTGTGTTTATGATCATTAAGCTGATGCTATATGAGTTATTTGATTATGCTACGTATCTGTTATGATGAAATATTGAAGAAGTGTCGACGAATAAGGTAAGGACTAATGAGTAGTGATTAGGGACTCTGGTTTGTGAAAAAGGTTGTTGAAAACCAAGAATCGTACTTTAAGAGTTATGAAATGTGTGTAAATGCGTGAATGTATCACAATGCCGGCGAAAATTTCTTGGACACTGTTATATTCATAAGATTTTGTTTCTACACATTTGCAACGCAAATTCTCGACCTGTGAAATATTTTTATATGAGACTGTCACTGTAGCGGAAACTGCTGTCGTAAATATTTCCGTAAGAAAGTTAAGTGACCACCTGCATGTAATGCATCATGGGCACCCAGCTGTGTCAGACGGCTGGAGAAAAAGCCATTAGTGTGTCCCTTTTCAGAGGCACAGGTACAAAAAAAAGGGAGGCCATGAACCTCGCTATTGACATTCCTTTGTAGAAAGCATTCCAAATACGACACGCTCAAACTTGAAAACATATGATTACACTGTGGAGCTCTCAATTTATGAATTACTGAAATGCCTAAGGAAATGACGAGAAATATTTTATGTCTGTACACCTGATTATGACTACTGTCTTTATAGTTGAGAGATTTTTTTACTACCTTATGAAATTCCATATGGCTAATGAATGATGTTTCATGCCTTCCTTTGTACATGTGTTCATTTTCTTTAATATCTAGTTTCTAGCTGCACTGCAGCATTGGTTAAAATAGAATTTTATAGATGTACTAATATAAATATTTTCTGTCTACAGATCCGGTAAATACTAATTTTGTAATACATTTCCCAAAAATGGGGGAGGAACTGCATACATAATTTTCTTTTCAACTACTTGGTAATTTTTTTTGGTAGAGTAAGTTTTTGTGATTCATCACTCTAGTATTAAGATGTGACATTGGTATTAAACATGGCCATTTTTACTGTAATATTTTTTTCTGCTTGAGCTATGTCATGTTTAGATATAAGTTATTTCATTTGCTGCTGCTGTTTGCCAGGCATAGTGCTACTAAATTTCACTTTGTATTACTCTGTTAAAGTAGTTTTACTACTGATTTATTTTTCTTGTTTGCTGCACAGTGCCTTATATTAGTTGTAATACTGCAATTGCTTTGCCTAGTTAAATTTTTTGTCATTGATGTTTGTGTTAATTGTTTTGTGCTGCTGCATTTCCTCGTCCCTTAGTTTAGCATCTGAGCTCAGTAGATTTAAGTTAGCTTAAGAGGGGTAGACTATATAAGAAACTGACTATGGAGAATAGGTAAAGAATGCATTGCAAAGTTATATGAAAAAGATTTGGGCCGAAATGAGTATTGTACAATCAGAAATAATTATTTTGAAAGAAATAGGAATAGAATACAGGAAGGAGGTATAGATAGGACTTTTTGGGAATAATGATGAATGAAGGGAAATATCCAAGAAGCAAAGAAAGTTTTGTTTGCAAAATGTTGCACTGAAAACAAACCCTGTCCTTTCCTTTTGTATTATTCCGCTATATGTTTGTGTACCTTTGTGTATTTATGTTCTTGCTGTCTTTATATGTTTATCTGATAAGACTTAAGTTGTAGAATTTTTCTAATACTCAGCTACATGACCTATGATGAGGAATACTGTTATCATCAAATATAATTGGCATTAATAATATGTTATTTACCTTGTAAATATGCTTAGACATTATTTATTCTGTTTTGTTTTAATGCTTATGTGTAAAGTTGATGTTTCAAAAGTTATTCTGATCTTATTCTGATCTTTTATGTATGTACTCATGTCATAATTCCTGTAACACTGATGTATATGTTACTTCGATTCTTTTGTAAAGCCTGTACTACAAATGTTATCTGTATTGTTATGTTTTTAATGATGTATTTTGTACCTTTGTTATTGTATTCTTAAGTTATAAAATTGTAATTGACACCAGTTCATCAAATTAAGTAACTTGTAAGTTACATTTCACTGCACACGTTTCTGTTGGTCATAGTATATGGACAATATGTGAGAAGTAGGGACTGATAGTGTTTGCGCATGTGTTAATAATTCAGCAAGGGACTGGTTAACAGCATTGCTGGTTCTAAGGAAAATTCCAAAAACTTTGTGAGTGTACAAGTGGTGGTTTATGGACTTGCTATATTCTCCGCAAGACTCTTCGATGGTGAATGTGCACCTGCACAGTCGCAACAGATGGCTGCTAGCTGTCTCTACAAGGACTACAGTGGGTCTGCATCTTTGATGACCCACCAATACCATTATATCTACAAGGACTGCAGTGGGTCTGCACCTCTGGTGGCCCACCAATACCATAATCTCTACCAGGACTACAGTGGGTCTGCTCTGCGATGACCTACCTACCAATATTCTTCAAAACGTCGAATGACTCTGCTGTGGGTTTGCTCTGTTGTGGCCCATTACCTGTCAGCATGTCAAGAGTCAGCACTGTCTTTCCGTTGGAAGGACAATACTACTTCTTCAAGACTGCATGGAAATCCGCTACTTCCGTGTGCATTTTCTTTTGCTGCTCAGACTTTGAGAAAAACATTGAAATTTTACTGTAATGAACAATCTGGACTGTCTCTATGGACTGTGAGAACATTTTAGATTTTGACCAACATTGTATCAATAAGTGTGTGCATTTGATGTCTTTGATATTGTAATTATGAAAATTTTTTTCAAATCTGTATTGGCCACTGCCCAAAACAATTTGTAAAATTTTTTGTGGGGGGCATGGGGACTATATAAGTAGGCTGTTTATGTTTTCTTATTGGCAACGTTACGTAGCTCTCTGTACGAAAATCACTGGCTGTGCTGTGTGCAGTCTGTAGCTAGTTTGCATTGTTGTCTGCCATTGTAGTGTTGGGCAGCGGCAGCTGGATGTGAACAGCGCGTAGCGTTGCGCAGTTGGAGGTGAGCCGCCAGCAGTGGTGGATGTGGGGAGAGAAATGGCGGAGACTTGAAATTTGTAAGACTGGATGGCATATATATTATGATTATTAAGTAAAAGACATTGTTTGTTCCCTATTAAAATCTTTCATTTGCTAACTATGCCTATCAGTAGTTAGTGCCTTCCGTAGTTTGAATCTTTCATTTAGCTGGCAGTAGTGGCGCTCGGTGTATTGCAGTAGTTCGAGTAACGGAGATTTTTGGTGAGGTAAGTGATTTGTGAAAGGTATAGATTAATGTTAGTCAGGGCCATTCTTTTGCAGGGATTTTTGAAAGTCAGATTGCGTTGCGCTAAAAAAATATTGTGTTTCAGTTTAAACACAGTCATGTATAATTTTTCTAAGGGGACGTTTCAAGTTATACAGGCACAACTCACGATCCACGGCTTTACTTCCTAATAACATCCAAAATTCTGCTATGGAGAGAGGTACTCGCAGAAGTAAAGCTGTGAGGAGCAAGCAAGCGGTCGAGAATCGTGCTTAGATATCTCATCCGGTAGAGCACTTGTCTGTTACAGACAAAAGTCACAATTTCGAGTCTCAATCTGGGTTACAAATTTATTCTACAAGGAAGTTTCAAAGGAGTAGGTACTCTGCTGCAGAGTGAAAATTAAGTCTTGAACACACTAGGTGCCAGTATATCCATCCAAACGTTACAGCAATACTACTGGAGTGCCACTGCTTGAAGAAACACTACTGCCAGGAAACGTGGGGTCCTCTAGGTCACAAATATTACCGTCTAAACCTTCTCAGTGATCCAAATGCTTTGTGACTAAGAACATCAAAGAGGAAGTTCAACATACGAAGACAGCATTAACCAAATTTAGTTTTCCTGTCTTATCAGAATACACGATTATGGTTCGCTATAAATGTATAAAATCGTAAATGCGTCAGTCTCCCTAGATTTCTGTTAATGACAGTAAACCAGTAAACATTTATACTCAAATCAAAAAAAGTTTTGCATCACCCAGGTTCCCAGAACTCCTGAAGATAGACGTTGACTGTGGATATTGCATCACAGACACAGTCCCTTTGACTGTTCAGAGATGTCACTAAACCCGCCCAAAGATGTAAACGACCATGTACGAACGGCGCTATTAGACGGAGAGGGTCAGACAGCCGATCAGTTTCAGTCATTCCACCAGGAAGGAGGTACACGTCTCGTGTTGTCGGTAGTTCAACAATGCCTTAACGGTCAGTACCGCGGTTCGATTGCGCCCGCATTGTTATTTTGTGCCAGGAAGGGCTCTCAGCAAGGGAAGTGTCCAGGTATCTCGGAGTGAACCAAAGCGATGTTGTTCGGAGATGGAGCAGATACAGATAGACAGGAACTGTCGATGACATGCCTCGCTCAGAGAGGCAGGAACTGTCGATGCCACGTCTCGCTCAGGCAGTCCGAAGGTACTACTGCAGTGGATGATCGCTACCTGCGGATTATGGCTCGGAGGAACCCTGACAGCAACGCCACCATGTTGAATAATGCTTTTCGTGTAGCCACAGAACTTCGTGTTACAACTCAAACTGTGCGCAATAGGCTGCATGATGCGCAACTTCACTCCCGACTTCTGAGGCGAGGTCCACCTTTGCAACCACGACACCATGCAGTGCGATACAGACGGGCCCAACAACATGCCGAATGGACCGTTCAGGATTGGCATTACGCTCTCTTCACTGATGACTGTCTCATATGCCTTCAAGCCACTCTGGCTGAACTCCTGAGACACACTGTCCGGCGAGCAATGTGGAGGTTCCCTCCTGTTTTGAGGTGGCACTATGTGGTTCCAATAAATGCCGCTGGTGGTCATGGAAGGCGCCGTAACGACTGATCGATACGTGAATACCTTCTTCCGACCGATAGTGCAACCATATCGGCAACATATTGGCGAGGCATTCACTATCTTGGACGACAACTGGAAATTTCGGAAATTTGTTACGATGGAACCAAACTGCTGAAGTAATCGCTCCCTAAGCATACATACTACTTAATCTAACTTACACTAAGGACAACACACACACCCCTGCCCGCGGGAGGACTCGAACATCCGACGACAATTCGCACCCCCATCGTTCACATCTTGTGAATGACATCCTTCAGGATAAAATCGCTCGACTAGAGTGGCCAGCATGTTCTACAGACATGAACCCTATCGCACATGCCTGGGATATTTCCAGAATGAGATTTTCACTCTGCAGCGGAGTGTGCGCTGATATGAAATTTCCTGGTATATTAAAACTGTGTGCCGGACCGAGACTCCAACTCGAGACCATTGCAAAGGTCCCGAGTTCGAGTCTTGGTCCGGCACACAGTTTTAATCTGCCAGGACGTTTCACATCAGCGCGCACTCCGCTGCAGAGTAAAAATCTCATTCTGGAAACATCCCCGAGGCTGTGGCTGAGCCATGTCTCCGCAATATCCTTTCTTTCAGGACTGCTAGTTCTGCAGGGTTCGCAGGAGAGCTTCTGTAAAGTTTGGAAGGTAGGAGACGAGATACTAGCAGAAGTAAAGCTATGAGGACGGGGCGTGAGTCGTGCTTGGGTAGCTCAGTTGGCAGAGCACTTGCCCGCGAAAGGCAAAGGTCCCGAGTTCGATTCTCGGTCCGGCACACAGTTTTAATCTGCCAGGAAGTTTCATGCCTGGGATATTCTAAAAGGGCTGTTTATAGATGACGTGACCCACCAACCACTGTGGGGGTTCTACGCCGAATCGCCTTAGAGGAGTGGGACAATTTGGACCAACAATGCCATGATCAACTTGTGGATAGTATTCCACGACAAATACATGCACGCATCAGTGCAAGAGGACGTGCTACCGGATATTACAGGTACCGGTATGTACAGCAATCTGGACTACCAGCCGTGATGGTCTCGCTGTATGGTGGTACAACATGCAATGCGTGTTTTTCATGAGCGATAAAAAGGGCGGAAATGATATTTATGTCGATCTCTATTCCAATTTTCTGTACAGGTTCCGGAACTCTCGGAACTGAGGTGACGCAAAACTTTTTTTGATGTGTGTGTGGTTAAATGATGATGACCACATCTTGGGTAAAATATTCCGGAGGTAAAATAGTCCCCCATTCGGATCTCCAGGCGGGGACTACGCAGGAGGACGTTGTTATCAGGAGAAAGAAAACTGGCGTTCAACGGAACAGAGCGTGGAATGTCAGATGCCTTAATCGGGCAGGTAGGTTAGAAAATTCAAAAACGGAAATGGATAGGTTAAAGTTAGATATAGTGGAAATCAGTGAAGTTCGGTGGCAGGATGGTTCAAATGGCTCTGAGCACTATGGGACTCAACAGCGTAGGTCATAAGTCCCCTAGAACTTAGAACTACTTAAACCTAACTAACCTAAGGACATCACACACACCCATGCCCGAGGCAGGATTCGAACCTGCGACTGTAGCAGTCCCGCGGTTCCGGACTGCAGCGCCAGAACCGCTAGACCACCGCGGCCGGCTTCGGTGGCAGGAGGGACAAGACTTCTGGTCATGTGAATACAGGGATACAAATACAAAATCAAATAGGGGTAATGCAGGAATAGGTTTAATAATGAATAAAAAATAGGAATGCGAGTAAGCTACTACAGACAGCATAGTGAACGCATTATTGTGGCCAAGATAGATATGAAGCCCACGCCTACCACAGTTGTACAAGTTGATATGCCAACGAGCTCCGCAATGACGAACAGATTGGTGAAATGTATGATGAGATCAAAGACATCGTTCAGATAGTGAAAGGAGACGAAAATTTAATAGTCATGGGTGACTAGGAGTCGATAGTAGGATAAGGGAGAGAAGGAAACGTAGTAGGTGAATACGGATTATAGAGGAAGCCGCCTGGTAGAATTTTGCATAGAGGGTAACTTAATCATAGCAAAGACTTGCTTCAAGAATCATGAAAGAAGGTTGTATACATGGAAGAAGCCTGGAGATACTAGAAGGTATCAGACAGATTATATGATGGTAAGACAAGGGTTCAGGAACCAGGTTTTAACCTGTAAGACATTTCCAAGGGCAGATGTGGACTTTGACCAGAATCTATTGGTTATGAACTATAGATTAAAATTAAAGATACTGCAAAAAGGTGGGAATTTAAGGAGATGGGACCTGGATAAACGGAAAGAACCAGTGGTTGTAGGGAGCTTCACGGAGAGCATTAGGGAATGATTGACAAGATCGGCGGAAAGAAATACAGTACATGAAGAATGGGTAACTTTGAGAGACGAAATAGTGGAGGTAGCTGAGGATCAAGTAGGTAAAAAGACGAGGGCTAATAGAAATCCTTGTGAAACAGAGGAGATACTGAATTTAATTGATGAAAGGAAAAAATATAAAAATGCAGTAAGTGAAGCAGGCAAAAAGGAATACACACGTCTCAAGAATGATCGACAGGAAGTGCAAAATGGCTAAGCAGGGATGGCTAGAGGACAAACGTAAGGATGTAGAGGCACATATCACTAGGGGTAAGATAGATACCTCCTACAGGAAAATTAAAGAGACCTTTGGAGAAAAGAGAACCACTTGCATGAATATCAAGAGCTTAGTTGGAAACCAGTTCTAAGCAAAGAAGGGAAAGCAGAAAGGTGGAAGGAGTACATAGAGGGTCTCTACAAGGGTGATGTTCTTGTGGACGATATTATAGAAATGGAAGAGAATGTAGATGATGATGAAATAGGATATATGATACTGCGTGAAGAGTTTGACAGAGCACTGAAAGGCCTAAGTCTAAACTAGGCCCCGGGAGTAGACAACATTCCATTAGAACTACTGACAGCCTTGGGAGAGCTAGGCCTAACAAAACTCTACCATCTGGTGAGCAAGATGTATGAAATAGGCGAAATACCCTCAGACTTCAAGAAGAATATAATAATTCCAATCCCAAAGAAAGCAGGTGTTGACAGATGTGGAAATTACCGAACTATCAGTTTAATAAGTCACAGCTACAAAATACTAACGCGAATTCTTTACAGACGAATGGAAAAACTGGTAGAAGCCGACCTTGGGGAAGATCAGTTTGGATTCCGTAGAAATGTTGGAACACGTGAGGCAATACTGACCTTACGACTTATCTTAGAAGAAAGATTAAGAAAAGGCAAACCTACGTTTCTAGCATTTGTAGACTTAGAGAAAGCTTTTGACAATGTTGACTGGAATACTCTCTTTCAAATTCTGAAGGTGGCAGGGGTAAAATACAGGGAGCGAAAGGCTATTTACAAATTGTACAGAAACCAGATGGCAGTTATATGAGTCGATGGGCATGTAAGGGAAGCAGTGGTTGGGAAGGGAGTGAGACAGGGTTTTAGCCTCTCCCCGATGTTATTCAGTCTGTATATTGAGCAAGCAGTAAAGGAAAAAAAAGAAAAATTCTGAGTTGGAATTAAAATCCATGGAGAAGAAATAAAAACTTGAGGTTCGCCGATGATATAGTAATTCTATCAGAGACAGCAAAGGTCTTGGAAGAGCAGCTGAACGGAATGGACAGTGTCTTGAAAGGAAGATATAAGATGAACATCGACAAAAGCAAAACGAGGATAATGGAATGCAGTCGAGTTAATCAGGTGATGCTGCGGGAATAAGATTAGGAAATGAGTCGCTTAAAGTAGTAAACATGTTTTGCTATTTGGGGAGCAAAATAACTGATGATGGTAGAAGTAGAGACGATATAAAATGCAGACTGGCAATGGCAAGGAAAGCGTTTCTGAAGAAGAGAAATTTGTTAACATCGAGTGTAGATTTAAGTGTCAGGAACTCGTTTCTGGAAGTATTTGTATGGAGTGTGGCCATGTATGGAAGTGAAACATAAACGATAAGTAGTTTGGACAAGAAGAGCATAGAAACTTTCGAAATGAGGTGGTACAGAAGAATGCTGAAGATTAGATGGGTAGATCACGTAACTAATGAGGAGGTGTTGAATATGATTGGGGAGAAGAGAAGTTTGTGGCACAACTAGACTAGAAGAAGGAATCGGTTGGTAGGGCATTTTCTGAGGCATCATGGGATCATCAATTTAGTATTGGAGGGCAGCTTGCTGGGTAAAAATCGTAGAGGGAGACCAAGAGATGGATACACTAAACAGATTCAGAAGGATGTAGGTTGCAATAGGTATTGGGAGATGAAGAAGCTTGCACAGGATAGAGTAGCGTGGAGAGCTGCATGAAACCAGTCTCTGGACTGAAGACCTCAACAACATAATTACAGAATAGAGTCTTTTACATAATCCCCTTTAGAGTGTGTACAAACACACTATCAGAAAAAAATAGTACAACCTTTTACAGTTTGCAACAGTGCATCTGGAGTCCGTAAAATTATTACGTTTACGTATCAATAGCACAAGCTCTTCTGAGTTGCGAGGCACAGACCCACGCTGAAACACGCATTTTTGTACGTGGTGTAACAGCCACGGTCGGCAACGCAGCGCTGACTCCAGCAAATTGTCGATCCTACACATGGTGAATACGGTCCTGGCTTAAGTTACACCACGCCTGCTCGACCTGTTCACGAAGTTCTGTAAGAGTTTTTGGTTGACGAGTCGCATTAGTCACTTCTTGTCCCATCATACATCCCATGTGTGCTCCATTGGAAGCAAGTCCAGAGATCATGCTGTCCAGCGAAGTTGCTGCACATCTTGCAGAGTACGTTCAGTTTCATAGGCACTGTGTGATCGAGCATTATCCTGTTGGAACAACATCTCACCTTTCTGTCGCAAGGACGGCAAAAGACAGAGTCTAACAACATTCTTCACATACCGATCGCTGGTTAGAGTTCCCTCCAGAAACACCAACGATGAACGAGAGTTTTAGCTTATCACACACCAGACCATTAGGCCTGCGGTGGGAAGAACGTCTACGAGACAGTGCTCACCAGGTCTACGTCGAACGTGAAACCGACCATCACTTGCGTTTAGGCAGAGTCTGCAGTCATCGTTGACTAGCATGGTGCACCATTCAATTTCCGAGTGATCATCTGATGGCTCCAGTTGAGACACGCACGTCAATACTACAGGCTAGAGATGTGTGTGCTCGTAGTCCCATTGCTAACAAGCAGTTCGCAACCTCTTGTGTTGACACATCTGGACCCAGAAGTCCTTTTATATGTGCTATGATAAATGTACGATCTGCCATTACTGCCCTTACATTACGATGATCCTGGTGGTCGCCTGTGCTGCATGAACGTCCAGAACGTCACCTACTGGCGTGAAAATGGTCACATTATCACGGATACCAGCATCGTCGCATAAATGACGCAGCACGTCATGTGTGCCAATTCTCTAAAAGAACCATCCCGCCACTTGGAAGGCCACAATTTGAGCCCTCGAAACATCACTCAGTTGGCTGTAGGAAGCATGTTTGTGGCGTGGTTGCCTGTTTGCTTCATAGGCTGAAACTACACTGAGCATTCCCTATTAAAATGTGCACACAAATGGAGCTCTGGTAGCTATGGCACTACGCTAGCTGTGGCACTACGCTATCTGTAGGCAGACGCCATTCAAACCATTATCCGTACATATACTAACCCACCGGCTGAGAGCTGAATGTCTATGTAAGAAACTTAACGATATCGTCGAAATCTAAGAGTATCTCTCCTTTGGTGGGGTTGTTCTTATCTAGGGTTGGTTGGTTGGTTTGGGCAAGGAGACCAGACAGCGTGGTCATCGGTCTCATCGGATTAGTGATGGATGGGGAAGGAAGTCGGCCGTGCCCTTTCAGAGGAACCATCCCGGCATTTGCCTGGAGTGATTTAGGGAAATCACGGAAAACCTAAATCAGGATGGCCGGACGCGGGATTGAACCGTCGTCCTTCCAAATGCGAGTCCAGTGTCTAACCACTACGCCACCTCGCTCGGTTCTTATCTAGGGAAAACACAATAGAGTAAGCAGTTTTCCTTTTATGATTATCATTTTACTGTGTGATACTTTCACTAGACGTTGAGTGGCATAGTAAGAGCGACAGCATTTTGACCAGTGCTGAGAGGTACGTACGAATTTGGCAAGATGGAACGACAAGCAACTTAGGAGTACTTTAAGGGCTTTTAGGGACTTAATAAACTTTTTATATGATGTTTCTCTCTGCACTTACACACAGTCTAGATTTTTTATTTCTTGAGAATAGCCGCGCGGAATTAGCCGAGCAGTCTCAGGTGCTGCAGTCATGGACTGTGCGGCTGATCCCGGCGAAGGTTCGAGTCCTGCCTATGGCAAGGGTGTGTGTGTTTGCCCTTAGGATAATTTAGGTTAAGTAGTGTGTAAGCTTAGGGACTGATGACCTTAGCAGTTAAGTCCCATAAGATTTCACACACATTCGAACATTTTTCTTGAGAATGCTGAACATGCCCTTAGGTTGAGACTATGACTTGTCACATAGCATTATATATATTGTGCTATCTTGCGCCGCTATTTCAGGTTATAACATTGACTGTACAGGACATGTGGGCCTGGAAGGGAAGTCATGCGTTTTTTTCGATACCAGGGTGCGCTACCAATGTGGTTTCTAGTTCTTGTCTGTGGGCAGGAGGTCATCGGGTCGCCTTAGGAGGTACGAGCATCAGCAGGGAGTTGGGCAGTTTTCGTGGAAGTTGGGCTGTGACTTGCTTCATGTTTTTATTGGGAGAGCCACCGCCGGCCAATGCTGAGGGCAGAGGACGCAGTGCCGCCACTGAGCTCCCCAGAGAGTAATTGATGATGACATTTTTGTCTTTTCTGTACCTACATCACAAGAGGGAACACCGTTGTGCCACCTACCAGTATGGGTAAGTCAGTTGCTGTTGGTCCGAAATTTTGCTGTCTACACTCGAATGAGTCACCTCCGTCACCGTGATTGGTGCGAAGAGGCTGAACAATCAAGGAGACGCTACTGCAGACTAGTACCAACTGCGTTCCCCTGTTATTCCAAAGATAATTGATATTCTCGTTAGTCACGTTGGCAACAACACTGAGTCGCCCCTTTCACAGAGAGTTTGTTTGCAAGTGAGCATCCGTGTATTTTGAACTATGATTCTGGATGATTCGTCTTCCAGGAGTAGTTCGATGCTGATTGGCAAACGCTAGCTGATTTTTGTGAAATGTAAGTGTAGCAGTTGCGATCGAGTGATTAATACACTGAGTAGCTTGCTATTTACTTATGTTCCCACGAACATTTTTTGCTTAATTACGTGTAATTTATGGCCTCGTTTTGTCTCGTTAACTTTGAATTCGCGAATTGCCTGGATGAGGAGATCTTACTGCACTTTCTCTGTACAGTTTCCATACATTTTGGGACCTCCCCCCCCCCCTAGAGATTTAGCAATATTTTGTAATTTCGTTTGTGCTTTAGGAAAGATTTCATCTCCGTTAATTTTATCTGAATTTTTTCTGTCACTAAAAGCAAATAAATATCTGTTACTCTCAGTCTTGACTTAGGTTTCAAGATCCCTTGCTGTCCAACATACAGTTAGGTGACCCATTAATTGTGAATGTAACCTACTGAATTCCCTATCTGTTTATCCCAGTATAACGTAGTTTTCGTCGTGCACAGGAGCTAAGCTTAGTCATCAGTTAGTTAAAAATTTCACAGACTGGAACGAGCTTTGCACTCGCTTGTGTTGTTTGAGTATAGATTCGTATGGTAACCAGAAAGACTGTATTCAGTTTCTGCTTGTCCTATAATTTGGCTTTATTTTGTTTCAGAATATTACGGCTAACGAACTTTTAGACAGAGATCACAACTTTCAAGACGGATGTTCTGACGGGCAGGAAATCAGGTAACGCAGAGACGGTCAAATTTTTTCATTCATGGGTCGTTTCATCTAACGAAAACCACAGACGGATTTTCAGCTTTTTATAATATTCCGTTAACTTCACATGTTTCCAAATGTTTCCTTGTGGTTGAAATTTATCGAACGGTGTTCACTTTCTGTTATTTTATTAAACTGGTATTTATGAAGCCATTAGGAAACTGACGTCAGTGCAATATGAGATTTCAATACCGCACAAATCCCTAAAGGAGACTCAAAATTGGCGGATGGACTCAAAACGGTGGATGAGCTCTAATATTTCCTATACTATTTAAGTCAAAATTGGTATTGATGTTTGTGTAGCACAAATCACAAATTTGTGTTTGCTTGAAAAATTAATTACGAACGTCACTTCCAAAACCGAAAAAAAGCAACAATCAATGTATGTCGCCAATATGCACGCTTTTTAATTAACCAAATAAAGAACATCATGCTGTAAAATTGAGTCGTGGGTCTTAGGTAAGAAACAAGTGAACAGAATTGGCTCACAAATGAATGTAGTTTCACAGATTGCTCAAAGGATCCAGAAGATAAAAATTGGGAGTGATTACTACAGAAATGAAGTGAATATGTGTCGATTGAACAAGAAAATAATGGGAATTCAGCCATAAACAAACTGTGTATGTTCCTAAAACAAAGTTTGTTTACAGGTGAGTTCCTGCTGTTTCATCGGTTAAGTAATACGCCGTGAGAATATGAAGATTAACACGTGTAGATTTAAACTAAAATCTGAGAGAACAGAACAAATCGGCTGCACGCACGAATGTCTACTTGAAGGCTGCCTCTGTAAACAGTAAGATAAGAAGAAGACGCAATCGATTATCGAAGGACAGATAAATATCATTACCAACAGATGGTAACGATACAGATTACGGTCTGGAAGACGGAAATAAGACTGTTGCCTTATAATAAAATATTACAAACGTCTTTTCATGATTTGATTAACCAGAGAATATACAAGGATGAACTGAGGTCGAAGCGTTCGAAACACGCTTCTTTTCCCGTGAGACCATGCCCAGTCTCGTAACTCAGAATATCGCCCGTCATCTGCCTCCGTCTCCTACACTCCAACGTACACAGAAAGTGACAACTCCGAGATTAAATGATCTGAATATGAGATGACTCCTGTGTTGGTTGAAATTACAACTTAAATTTGAACTCCTCCCCTGAATAATGTTTCTGGTTGTCGGAAAATTGTGTTACAAGATGGGAGGGGAGATCCGAGAAAGTAAGCAACATTGAGTTATTTTGCAAATTTATTCTTAGAAAGTGAAATCTGTTTCCTCCGTGGTTCCTGCAGAGTAAGTTCTCAGCGAATATGCAATGCAAATTCTCTGCCAGAGTCTTGTTGTTCAGACTCTTCTGGCTTTAATGGATTCGGTGCGAACTGCTCCTAAAATTATTTCGCAGACATCTTCGTTTTGGCTTTGTCCCGCTTTCTTTCAGGTACAAGTCTGTAGGTATTCACAGAGTTGATAAGAGTTTTAAATGACGTTAAAAGGAAAACAGTCTCTTTAAGTGTAGTAGCAGATATCTCAATACCGTAGACTCCGTGTAATAACCTGAAGCGTACTGTGTTTAAAACGACGAGATATTTATTTTTCCGTTTACCAAATTCCAGAAAGCCTTCATAGAACACATTGGCACAGGATGAGCAAGCCAGAGATGTATCTTTTTTCACACCTCTTGTGACCTTTAGTTGTTACTGCAGTGAGAAAGCTGTTAATGGATTTGTCGCTAACTTTAGCCAGTCTTACACATTGTGCACACCAACGTGAATAGTCCCTCAGTTGCCACTTCCCCCAATAAATTTAGAAACTCCGATGGAATGTTATCTATCCCTCCTGCCTTATTTTATCTCAAGTATTCCAGAGCTCTTTCAGATTCTGACTCCAGTACTGGATCTCATATTTATCCCATGAAGACTCCACTGTTTTCTTCTGACACTGAAAGTGTTGTTAATAAAAATTCTCCATTTAAACTAGACTGAACTGCATGTGACTGCTTTAGTCTTTAATAAAACTTGCATCTGACTGCGTATTTAACTGAACTGAAATTTATCTGACTGCGTGAAAATATTGTTGGAAAATTAATACTCAAAATACACATCTGACTGCATGAACGTTTAGTGGTAAAAATAAATGAAAGTCGCCAACCTGCATCTGACTGCGTCTGTGGACTTAGCTCGTGCACTCCTTCCCGATTAGCCGATAATAAAACATATATTCAACTCAGCCGTAGTGCAATGGCATAAAACTGTCATTCTAGATAACTTTACTCATTTTGGCCCTGTTTGTTACTTAATAAAAATTCTGTCCTGATCTGAATAATTTGCCTACTGTGCAATTGCATATAGATTATTTTACTCTGATAAATGAAATTATTAGTTTTACTCATGAGAACTTTACTTTAATGTACCTTTTGGTTCAATGCAAGTACAGGATGCGGAGAACGACATAAGGTGTGAGATGAAACTATAATTTTATCTAAAAAATATTTATTGTTCAAACTTTTAAGGCACATGTGAAAAACTAAAAAAAACTTCTCTAGCATGGATTTACGAGAAAGTTTCACAAAACGCTTATTGCATCAACAATGGGATTTCTATCTAGCTTTTAGACATTATTTAACCAAAGAAATCCTATTTATTAATTATTCTTTCTAGTTTCCTCCAGGTATGTGCAGAGTTTCGCTCAATATATAGCTTATAACAGTGGAATTCCCACTGCACTTTTAATGATATCATCATTGTTTTTAATTTCACCAAATGCATGTATGCTGAGACAGTCCTCCCGACGATCATTTCTTTTTTGATTTCTTCACATTTTTCCCGCAGCCATTTTGCCTTGACTGTCCCTGTTCATTTCATTTCTAAGGGATTTATCTGTCTGTATTCCCGCCTTTCCCTGAACAATATATATTTTATTTCGCCTACCAGTTGCGGTGTCCCTTCTCTTACACAAGGTTTCTTCGCAGTTACCTACCTGGATTAAGGGTTGTCCAACTGAAATGCGAAAATTCCGGCTCCTAAATTGCCCTGGAAGGAAAACGAGGATGGGCTAGACCAATGGGGATTTTTAACAGGTCATTCTACTACTTCTTCTTTCGTTTCACCCTCTTTGGGGTGCGCTGGATAAATCATTTCTTTGTGCGTTGTTCTTTGCTTAAGGCCCAGTATTTCTTCATTATATCTGATCTTCTTTTCCTCTCTTCTTCCCAGATGAAGGGTTTGGATTTTTATGTAGATTTGTCTTGAAACCTTATGTTTTCATCTTTAGTAATTAATTTAGCTATTCGATCAATAAGTGAATTTTCTGAAATCTTTAATTCTACTGGGTCTTTCTCAGTTTCTTTAAACCAGTTGGATTTCGTTTTGCGGTTATGGAAAGAGTCAAAGATTTGTTTAGTTAATCTGTTGGAATTCATTCTGAGAAGATGACCATCCAAATTTACTCTCCTTTTTCGCATAGTATGTGAAAGTTTTTCAATTTTCTTGCAGAGAGTTTCAATTTCGATGTCGGTTCATTCACTAGTATAACATACAGTTTATTTTGCGTAGATGAATTTAATTAAACAATAATTAATTTTAATACTGAACAATAATCAGTGAGGGCAGAAAATTTCGCACGCAATCACTGTTTGCCAGACCATAAGATAAAAAACTAATGATACAAAGTTGTAAAACTGAACCGACCGCACAACAGGCCAATGGCAAACAATTCTTATACTAAAATACAAAGTGACGAAAGAGGCAGAACAAAATATTTAAAACCTCGTAAAGCAGACATGTAACAAGGTTCCACAATACTATTCAATACATTAAATAATTTAATAAATTAACAGTTAAATACATACAAAAATAAAATACATTAAATGATTTAATAACATTAAATAAAAATGACCGTTGAGTTCTCAACAACTAGCAAAATGTTTAAATAACTTAAAGAAACAAAAAAGATTATAAATGGAGAGCCTCTTTTAATTAACAAATAGAACGCCTCAACCGGATCCTAAACTTCAAATTCAAACGGGAGAATTAAAGGACACGGTTGAGCTTGCGAGAAATAACGCTGCGGAAGTCGGACAGCGCGAGTTTTGGCTGCCCTAGGCTTGCGCACAGAATCACATCAACAGGCGGCTGTGCAAGGCGACGAGGCCCAGAACCAGTGGGCCTGACAAGGATCGGTAAACAGCACCGACGCCAGAGCACGAGCAGTCTCAACAAAACTCCCTGCAGCACAAATAAATTCCAGTAAGTTCAAGCTCAAATCACAGGCAAGATTATAAGAAATGATAATCACGCTCCCCATCGCTACTGCAATTTCTTACAGAGTGATACTCTAAATGTAACAGTGTTCTAACAAGTTAGCAGAAAATTTAAGACATCACTGACAGCTGACTTAAGGAAATTTCGCAATTACATAGTTATACCATATCCTCCTGGAACAAATGATAAAGCCAGCCGCAAGCCAATTGCCTTAGATGATGTGGCTCGTGGGCACGCACAGAGTGCAACCTAAACTTATAAAATACAATGTGTCCTGAAACAAACTAAAATTCCGTACAAAACACTTAAAATAAAGAAACGATATACATGACCTGAAGCAGGGTAAGTACATTAGCCTCAGTGCAAAAGTCAAAGTGGAGCCAAGTCCAGAAAGAAGGTTAATGTCCTACCAAACGAAAACCACAAATTGAACGGAACATTTATCCAAAATGTTAAAATTAAACATAAGTCACACAGTTCTTCTCTCTGACCCTGACGACATTCGCGTAACACGAAAGCCCCCTTCACTCCAGGAAAATACAGACTGTAATAATATTAAACATCGACCAATACCGTGCACCAGAACGAGTATCAGCTGATATTTATGTGCCTCAAGAATGGCTAGAGTTAATAACTGGCAGGTAGATGCACATAAACAAAATATTCCCTTCACAACAAGCTTCCTTGTGGAGGGGAACACTAACATTAACCCAAATTAAAGCTCCATGGACTCTTAAAATTCGCAGATCAAACGTCCAGTAAGATGTAATGTACAAAGATCGAATGAATATATTTAACAGGCCTTTTTAACACATAAATTCTTGCTCTTTTTTTTGGGGGGGGGGGGCATTAGTCTTCTAACTGGTTTGATGGCCCGCCATGAATTCCTCTCCTGTGCTAACCTCTTCGTCGTGAGTAGCACTTGCAACCTACGTCCTAAATTATTTGCTGGATGTATTCCAATCTCTGTCTTGCTCTACAGATTTTGCCCTCTACAGCTCCCACTAGGACCATTGAAGTCATTCCCTCACTTCTTAACACATGTCCTATCATCCTGTCCCTTCTCCTTATCAGTGTTTTCCACATATTCCTTTCCTCTCCGATTCTCAACAGAATCTCCTCATTCTTTATCAGTCCACATGATTTTCAACATTCGCCTGTAGCACCACGTCTGAAATGCTTCGATTCTCTTCGGTTCCGGCTTTCGCACAGTCCATGTTCCACCACCATACTATGCTGTACTCCAGACGTACATTCTCAAAGCCGGCCGGAGTGGCCGTGCGGTTCTAGGCGCTACTGTCTGGAACCGAGCGACCGCTACGGTCGCAGGTTCGAATCCTGCCTCGGGCATGCATGTGTGTGGTGTCCTTAGGTTAGTTAGGTTTAATTAGTTCTGAGTTCTAGGCAACTGATGGCCTCAGAAGTTAAGTCGCATAGTGCTCAGAGCCATTTAAATTCTCAGAAATTTCTTCCTCAAATTAAGGCCGATATTTGATATTAGTAGACTTCTCTTGGACTGGAATGCCCTTTTTGACATTGCTAGTCTGCTTTTGATGTCCTCCTTGCTCCGTTTGTCACTAGTTATTTTACTGCCTAGGTAGCAAAATTCCTTAAATTCATCTACTTTGTGATCGTCAATCCCGATGTTAAGTTTCTCGCTTTTCTCATTTCTACTACTTCTCATTACCTTCGTTATTCTTCGATTTACTCTCAAACCATACTCTGTACTCATTACACTGTTCATTTCGTTAAGCAGATCATGTAATTTTTCTTGACTTTCACTCAGGATAGCAATGTCATCAGCGAATCGTATCATTGATATCCTTTCACCTTTGATTTTAATTCCACTCCTGAACCTCTCTTTTATTTCCATCTTGCTCATACAATCATATAATTTATCCTGCGAAAACTTCAGAGCCAATAAACAGAACCGGGGTATTCAGAAATTCCGGTAAACACGTCTCTGACTGTTCGGCGGGTTTTTAGTAAATCATTCCCGCGGTTCCTCGGCACTGAAAGCCAAACACAGGTCAACATGAGCCCTGCATATCTCTCCCAGTTCACGCCAGCACAGAGACAGATGGGTGGCTACGAATGGTCTCATTTCCGCTAGGTTGCTCCACTGTTCCTCCCCTCATGATGTTAACTGTCATGCTGTTTTTGTTGACCCAAGAAACTGGACCTAAGGCCACGCCGGAGGGAGCTGCGCTGGCTCGGCAACATCGTAGAGCCAAAGAAATGAGCATACAGTACAAAAAGCTGCCACGGATCACCAACATTTGTGACTGCCCTCTTCAGCTGAACTGCCTTCTCGTAGTCTTTATCACAGTATCTACTTCCCCTGTTACCTTCAAACGTGTCTCAACTTTCCTCAACACTCCTGCATCCCATTTCCTTCCACAATGATTCTTCTAGACGATTCCCTGAAACTTAAATATACTCTTCATTATTACTAAATTACGATGTGAGTGTATATATGCACCTGGGTACGCCTAACAATCCAATATCTGATTTCAGAATCTATGTCTAGCCATGGTGTAATACAGCTGTAATCATCCCATATGTCCGAGTCTTTTCTGAGTATATCTGCTCCTCTTGTGATTCTTGAAACCGTTATCATCATCTGAAATTTGTTGCAGAGCTCAGAGCTCATTCTTACTGTCAAATCGATATTATGACGTAACACTCTCTTCTATTTCTTCCCAACAACATTCCAGTCCAACATGATCATTAGATGTCACCCTTCTTTCACATACCGAATTAGCTGTTCAGTATACCCATATATTTTCTGCACCTCTTCACTACTCTGCGAAATAATTCTCCCACTTGCGACGTCGGTATGTATTCCTGAACTATCGTTGTCGTTGCTGGCTTTCTGTCGAATCTGATAAGAACCGCCGTATCACATTTTCTCTGCCATACTTTCCTATTCATAAAGAATCCAACTTTCGTGCCATTTTTTGTTGCTGTTGAGATTCCCTTTATTCGCACGACCAGGAACCCTTCTCTCCTTTTCATTTCACTTCGCTGACCACCACTCTCTCTAGATTAGCCCATTGCATTTCCTCATTTCAGATTTCCTGACTTTTCTACTATGTTCAACCTTCTTATTTTCCATGCCTCAAGTCGTAGAACCTTTCGTTGGTTATTTAATCTTTTTCTCATGATCACCTCCCCCGTCCCCTCACTGAAATCCAAATAGGAAACTAAAACTGAATATTTTCCCAGTGGAGAGATCATGATGACACTTTTTCAGTTACTGGCGATACGTCATGTCGATACACACTTTCTGTCTTTAATGTAGTAGTTTCGATTTCCTTCTATATTCTCATGCCGTTGATCAGAGGTGATTATTCCGCATATTAAGAGCAACTTCTGGCCCCAAAGGCAAGAGAGTGCCCTAAACCTCTGTCATCTCTTCCGCCCTCTTTGGCAAGGCCGTCGACAGAACGAAGGAGACTTCTTGTGCCAAAAGCCGTCGGCCGCCATTGCTGGTACTCTACATTCAAAATTTACACAGTGACTGGATTCGAACGCCCGACGTATTACTTACTAGTCAAAGACGGTACCCTTAGTCCACAGATCACCACTTACGGTTATCTGTTAGGTTTTTGCATGATAATTATTAAACCGTCTTGCTTTGCAGTCGACAGTTATTCCAAGATATTTCATTGTAGCAGTATGAAGGATTTGATCTATATGAATGAGGAGTAAAGATAATTGTATGGCTGTCATAAGACTTGTGAGAAAAGTACGCAGGTAGGGTAATAATGGTGCACAAGAGTTATTGATGATATTGCTACATTTTGTGCTGGTGATGCCTTATCGCTTGTAAATATTTAGAGAAAGAATTCTTCATGTACCGCCGAGAGATGCTGACACAACAAACCTTTGTTTTTTACCAACTTCTGCGGGATCCATCAATATCGGGGAACATAATTTTGTTATAGAAGTCTATATGGTATCAGTCGCTCTGTGGCATCAGTAAGAAAAATGGAAAGAACTTTTTTATAATTTTATATATCTTTTTGACACCACAGAAGGATTACTCCTATACAGGGTAGTCCATTGATAGTTACCGGGCTAAATGTCTCACGAAATAAGCAAAAAAAGTGATCCAACTAAATCATTCATATTTCTTTACGTACTACACGAATATGTAATAAAAATGGGGCTTCCTATTAAAAAAAAAAAACGGTGTTGATATCCGATTGACCTAACTGCCAGGTGCAACCGAACACGTGTCGCAATCGAACCGTGCGCCAGCACACAATGATTCTTAGCGGCTGTTAAAGGAAAACAACTGAACAACACTGAAGTTTAAATATTAGAAAAAAAGGAAAACCTTATCACACAGGTGACTCTCAGTATCACAGAAAGAGCTTACACCGGCTTAAGGATATCAGTAGCAATTTTTTCCTTTTCTAAAAGAAAAAAGCAGATTACATACAATATATCGACGGGCTTTTTAGATGACACAACGAAGAACGCTACAAGTAAAAGCAGAAGCAATTGCGAAGCATGGAGTGAAATGCTACGCACAGATCATCCACCAACTTCCCTATACGAAACACTAGATTTTTCAGCTATCCAACAAGTAAATCATTGACCAAGGTGAACATGGCCACGCTCAAGAAAGCGCTACGATAGGACTACCACGAGCCCGTGGACATCACATTACGGCCAAGCAAAGGCAAAATCCAACTGTTCGGCCCTACGATGAACCACTCCGTGTCTCTGCCCATTACGCGTGAATTTTATCACTTGCTTCCCGTACCCGGCCAAACCAAAGAGCGCGACTCCTACCGAAAATAAAACCAATATGAGCCGCCACGCCTCAGTAGGGCTATTTTCTTGCATTGTCACGTAGGTTCAGTCGTAGGTAAGGCAGTTGACAGATTTTAGTGCAACGGCAGGATACTAGGGAAAATGCTGTCAGTTTACAAGGGAAAGTACTTACAAATATCTCGTGCGCCCCATATTGCTCCAGCGTGTGGGACTAATAACGTACGATACTTACTGGGGACATTAAACGTACGCAAGTGCAGCATGAATGGCCAAATGTAAGTTCGACTAACGAGGGAACGACACAGAAATGTTGAAAAACGTGAATTTTAAGAGCCTTATAGACAGTCTATTTAAAAAGTTTCAAGTAGCGGAATTTTGTGGAGAATCTGTGAGGTGCTCTTTAGCTCCCATACGTATCGTTCCCGTAGGGGCAGGGAAAACTAAATCAGAGTAATTACAGTACCCACAGGAGCATTTAAACAGCTCTTCTTCCCGCCTCTTAAGAAACGATTGTAGCAGGAAGAAGACAATGACGTGGGGTACCATGTAAATTATACGTAAGCTCTGTTCACAGACGATGCCAAGGCCATCAGTATCGAACGACAGCCGTGTCATGTTCCGCCAGTGAGGTAATTGGATGCGGTACGGAGATGATTGGGGTCAGCCGTTGGTAGTTTTTGTGACCTGGAACCTCTACGATTAGGCCAATTAGATCAATTGCCATAACGAGGCTGAGTGCATCACTTTCCAGTAATTCCACAAAGGAAGAATCCCTGGTAGCACCAGCAATCGAACCCCGTTCCTCCGCATGGCAGTCAGTCGCGCTGACCGCTCAGCTACAGAAGCAGACACCATTTAAGTACCCTCTGCCTTAGGCTTGACAGTGATTAGTAGAGTTGTAACCTCCCCCTCACTTATCGAGCGTAATGACTGAAAAATTAAACCGCATCTATCTAATGGAAATTTGGGAAAAGCAATCGTCACCGAAGTTAATCTGTCGGTAAAGGGTTACATCTAAATGAAAGGAAAAATGCAAAAGAAACTGGTGGAAATTAATTTTGAAAAGGGGTAAACTTAATAAAGAAAGTAAATGTGCGGCCGTTACGTTAACAATTAACTAGTGGTAATTAGATATTTGAGATTTGGGGGAAATTACGGTCGCCAGTCCTATGGACAATTACTACAGTAACTGAAAAAGAAAGGTTATTACACATATAATTTAGCACTAGAAGCGTGGCAACTGAAGGTTGACACGTGTAATGTGAAAACTGAAAGTTTGTCAGAAGTAATAAATTTCGATACACTCTGACTTAATTTAGCAAAAGAATTAATAAAACCGGAAAATTGAAAGGTAATTTAGTGACTGAAATTAATAGTGAGCTTTGTTTCTGAAGCACATCGAAATTCAGTAAAGTACGGTTAATCTTGGGCTACCTCAACAATCATTTCAAAAGCTACTTGAATCTACGCAATTTAGAAATAAGAGATTTAACTTTGAACTTGAATTAAATGATTATGAACAACTGACAATAGTAAAATTTAGTACATACCAAGCTGGGCTGCAGTCACAGGTAAGCTAAAATACGGTAACAAAACTCGCACTCTTAATTTGTGCTTGTGTAATCTAAATATTGTAGCCAGCTATGAATACCTTAACTGAACTTTGAAATTAAAGCACTGAAATCGAAAGATGCTGGCGTTTGAATTTCAACGACACTCGGGTTCATTCCGGAAAAGGAAGGGACCCTACTTGGTAATGCAATTGGGACAATGAGCACCAAACGTTCATGCTAATTTGCTGTAATTTTGTGATGCAACAATTTTAAAAGTTTGAAAAGCTGAGGTCTGCCATACAGTTCTAAAACTTTACGTGCTTCCAGTCTTCCTTGTCGGTTGATTGAAGGTTTGAAGCCGTCGATCGAGGAGGTGGCGACAGTCACTCATTGTCGGCCGTCGCTGTTGCAGTAGCTGGATGTTGGCGCGTCTTCTTCTCGACACAGTCACCAGACGAAACGGGCTCTTGATGTGCGCCAGCTAATGCTTCCCGTCCGCGACACCGTGTCAGAAACTATCATGGCAAGTCGAGCGCAATTACATGCTGCCATACCCCTAAAACGCGGCAACTCGCGGGAGCGTCACACAATACACCTGCTCCACTGCCCTCCTCCAGCCAGACTCCCTCTGCTCTGCCCGCGCTCCACGAGGCAGGGTTAACACTACCAAAGATCCTAAACACTTTGGATCTCCGCACGACCTATCGATGTATTCGTTCGATAGCATAGTTTTCCCTAGGCAGGACCCAGCGTAAAAATACAAATAATATTTACAAGACAAACCAATTATACATCGACATAAATGCATAAATAAATATATACGTACAAATAGTAAAACAATTACAATATATAAAGACATAGAAATGTCATATCTTCAGGTAACAAAATAAGGAAAAAAATTTATAGTACAATATATGGAAATAGGAGGATATGCATTTCCGGCGTTACAGAGTATGCACGTACATGTGAACGTAGATGCTATAATAGCAGATTGGTTCGCTCAGATCGGAATGAAACATTCGGTTGATGAAGAAAGAATTCTTAGGGTATAAAGCCCCGTCGACGACGAGGTCGCTAGGGACGGAGGACAGGTATTAGGGAAAGTTGAGGAAAGATATCTGTCATGCCATTTTCACAAGCTACCTTAATGACAGCACAGAAAATCTTAATCAGGATGTCCAGATTGACATCTAAACAACCGTCCTCTTGGTTTCGATCTGCTATGTTATCACCGGGTCACCTTCATCGGTACGTACAGGGAAGAGAATCATACGTCATACACAAACCCAAATTCGAAAGGGAGGAAGTTCAGTGAATCTGTGCTCGGCAATGGATTCAGCAGTTTAATCATTTTAAGTAATATACACTGAAGCGCTAAACAAAATGGTATAGGCATGCGTATTCAATACAGAGATACGTAAACCGACAGGGCGCTGCGGTCGGCAACTCCTATACAAGACAAGTGTCTGGCGCAGTTGTTAGATCGGTTACTGCTGCTACAATGTCAGGTTATCAAGATTTAGATGAATTTGAACGTGGTGTTACAGTCAGCGCACGTGCAATGGCGTACAGCATCTCAGAGGTAGTGATGAAGTGGGGATTCTCCCGTACGACCATTTCACGGGTGTACCGTGAATATCAGGAACCTGGTAAAACATAAAATCTCCGATATCGCTGCGGCTGGAAAAAGTTCCTGCAAGAACAGGACCAACGACGATTGAGGATAATAGTTCAACGTGACAGAAGTGCAACCCTTCCGCAAATTGCTGCAGATTTCAGTGCTGGGCCACCAGCAAGTGTCAGCGTGCGAACCATTCAACGAAACGTCATCGATATGGGCATTCGGAGCCAAAGGCCCGCCCACTCGTGTACCCTTTATGAGTGCGCGACACAAAGCCTTACGCCTCGCCTGGACCCGTTAACACCGACATCGGACTGTTGACGTCTGGAAACATGTTGTCTGGTCAGATGAGTCTCGTTTCAAATTTTGTCAAGCAGATAGACGTGCACGGGTATGGAGAGAATCTCATGCATCCGACGGACTTGGGTGATTCCAGCAGGACAGTGCGACACCCCACGTCCAAAATTGCTACAGAGTGGCTCCAGGAACACTCTTCTGAGTTTAAACACTTGCCCTGGCCACCTAACTCCCCAGACATGAACATTATTGAACGTATCTGGGCTACCTTGCAATGTGCAGTTCAGAAGAGACCTCCGCCCCCTTGTACCCTTGCAGATTTATGGGCTACCCTGCAGGATTTATGGTGACATATCCCTCCAGCACTACTTCAGAGTCAATGCCATATCGTGTTGCGGTACTTCTGTATGTACGCACGGGCCCTACACGATATTAGGCAGGTGTACCAGTTTCTTTGGCTCTTCAGTGTATAAAATAAGCTATTCATTGGATGAAACAACTTACTACCCAAATGACTTTTCTTAAAAAGATTCAATGATGGAAATGGTACAAAGGCTGAAAACTATAAACAGTACTACAGTGAACTGAGAATTCTTTGATCTCTTGCATAAATTGATATGTAGATTACAAATCATATTCCTCCACACTGGGAGCCAAGTATACAGGGTGAATCGCCTAACATTACCGCTGGATATATTTCGTAAACCACATCAAATACTGACGAATAGATTCCGCAGACCGAATGTGAGGAGAGGGGCTAGTGTAATTGGTTAATACAGACCATAAAAAATGCACGGAAGTATGTTGTTGCATTGTAAAATGTTAATTACATCCGGAGATATTGTAACCTAAAGTTGACGCTTGAGTACCACTCCTCCGCTGTTCGATCGTGTGTATCGGACAGCACCGAATTACGTAGGGATCCAAATGGAACGGTGATGGACCTTAGGTACAGACGAGACTGGAACAGCACATTACGTCCACATGCTAACACCTTTTTATTGGTCTTTCTCACTGACGCACATGTACATTACCATGGGGGGTGAGGTAAACGTACACACGTGGTTTTCGTTTTCAATTACGGAGTGGAGTAGAGTGTGACCCGACATATCAGGCCAATAGATGCTCAATGTCGTGGCCATCATTTGCTGCACACATTTGCAATCTCTGGCGTAATGAATGTCGTACACGCCGCAGTACATCTGGTGTAATGTCGCCGCAGGCTGCCAAAATACGTTGTTTCATATCCTCTGGGGTTGTAGGAACATCACGGTACACATTCTCCTTTAACGTGCCCCGCAGAAAGAAGTCCAGAGGTGTAAGATCAGGAGAACGGGCTGGCCAATTTATGCGTCCTCCACGTCCTATGGTAATGTACATGTGCGTCAGTGAAAAAGACCAATTAAAAGGTGTTAGCATGTGGACGTAATGTGCTGTTCCAGTCTCTTCTGTACCTAAGGCCCATCACCGTTCCCTTTGGATCCCTACGTAATTCGGTGCTCTCCGATACACACGATCGAAATGCGGAGGAGTGGTACTCAAGCGTCAACTTTAGGTTACAATATCTCCGGATGTAAATAACATTTTACAATGCAACAAACGGCACTGATTACGTATTTGTTTATATGTTCACATGTGCTCACAAAACTAACGTGGTTCCATTTTAAAAAAACGTAGGTTTGGGTTAAAAAACATACTTCCGTGCATTTTTGTATGGTTTGTATTAAACAATTACACTAGCTCCTCTCCTCACGTTCGGTCTGTGGAATCGGTTCGTCTGTATTTGATGTGGTTTACGAAATATATCCAGCGGTAACGTTAGGTGACTCACCCTGTACAGTGAATCTTTCGAAATTCTGTTATATGACAATGTATGGGAATTACAAATGAAATTGCTCCAATCTGAGAGCCGATAATTCAGTGACATAAATAATTTAGTGAACTCAAAGAGCAAAAGGTTATGAGAATAAGGGTTTGTTGTTCGAATGGAAAACATTAGTTATAGTATTAACACACAAAAAATTCAAATGGTTCAAACGGCTCTGAGCACTATGCGACTTAATATCTGAGGTCATCAGTCCCCTAGAACTTAGAGCTACTTAAACCTAACCAACCTAAGGTCATCACACACGTCGATGCCTGAGGCAGGATTCGAACTTGCGACCGCAGCGTTAGCTCGGTTCCGGACTGAAACGCCTAGAACCGCTCGACCACAGCGGCCGGCTTCACGTTAGTGAAAGCAGGATCCACAGTTATCTGCACGCTTCTCATTGTCCAGCAGGTGCTTTGCGACGTGTCCATTCTTAAGCGAGACGAGGGCATTCTCCAGCTAACCCATGTCTGGTTACAGAATGATTCCAATGTCCGCGTCTAGGGCGCTCTCTGCCTGGGTTCTGGCTTTTTCCTCACTCTGTGCCGCTGGTGCTGTAAGCGGGCGAAACTGGCCACTGGCGGAAGTATTCACAGTAAGTGAAACGATTTCCTTATGGCGATCACTGATTTTTGGGAAAACCTTATGTCCTCTTAAAGAAACACATGAAGAGTCTGAAGGACTATATTTACCACAAGTTTAGTCTGATGAAAGCAGCGCAGAAGTGAGAATTGATATTGAATATCTTCTAGTGTTCGAAGAGAGCCTCTGAAATAGTTCAGTCAGTGCCAGTTACAGAAAAAAAGAAAGGTGTCTGCGAAAGTTGATGGAGATAAATATAGTGAAAACAGGGCTTCCAGAATATTTGCTGAGAGATGTTGCAAACGCGAAAAGCAATTCAGTTGAATATTTTCTGGAATATTGGCAAGTAGGCTGAATAATGTGTTATAGACATAGCAGTAGTAAAAGGAGCAGATGTCGTTTTCAAGGCAGCAAGGGATTCTGAAAAAGCTAGTTGTCATGGAATAGCTACGCAACGAATTAATTAAAAGTACTGATGTAGAATTCAAAATTTCATATAAGATCTTAATTTGATGTACGGTTTACTAGATAGTCTCGATTTCTGTGAAACATTTATGTAAATGTGTTTGACGAATATACATTGAATAAAGAAACACCACACTTAATGTTACACGATAGTTTTAACCTAAAAATATCGTCAGTGGGAAAAATTTAAATCACGTATTTTGCAGATCTGTGTTTGTGAAGTTTGTCCTAGACAAGTGACATTAGAATTATTAATCGTGACCGATAAGTCGTCGAAACACTGAACATAAGAACAAAACCGTAAATACTGCCATGTCACAGTTTGTTTGGTGCTTTGGAGTTATTATTAGTGAGGAGCTAAATGCAGTGGTACAATTGGGAACAAAACTGCAGGACGCCAAATGATACAGTAGATCCGTGATTACGTGTATACTTTCGTACCCATCGCTTTAGATACTAAATTATTTTATTAATTGTAAGTAAAAATTCATAATGTGTTTCATATCACATGTAGAATACTGGAACGGTCTGTAGTACATTAACAAGCTTAATAAACGCCTTCCACCAAGAGTTCTACTCTTTATATGCAGCAAATTATTTGTGAAAACGGCGCCGAAATATTCATACCGGAAAATATATGACTGAACAACAGGATTTAGCGAACTGCTTTCATACATACGACGCTGTTGGCGGTTACCAAGCTTTCAGGACTCCTGACATTCGAAATCAAATAACACGACCTTTCCTTCAGTGCCAATTACCGCTCGAACGACCGAGGATACGACCAATAAGACGTCACAGATGGTTACAGCACCTGCCTTGTAAACTGCCCGCTGTCGAAATAGGGTAGCTTGCCTCTTATCAGGTTTACAACCTAGCTATATTAGACACTTGCAGGTTTGTATCACCCATTCACTTGTTCGCTCGTTTTGTAATTCGACTATTAAAAGCATGGAGCCCTGAGACGAAAGACACAAAAATGTAGAATCAGATACCAGTTCCAGTTACGTAGTGTTCTCACACAACTCACGGTGTTTCCCAGAAAATTTGAAATAAGTCATTGTTAGGCCTCTTTAGAAAATGGGTTCTCCACGATGTCAATAACTACCGACCAGAGTCGCACCTTACATCATTTTCTAAAATTATACAGGAAATAACGTACCCCTGACTGTCACCCACTTGTGTAATAATGGAATACTTAGCCAATCAAAGTTTGGATTTCAAAATGGCCATTCTACTCAGTCTACTGTCTATACGTTAACTGAATAGACACTAAAATCTTAGACTGATTAAACTCTACCATCTGGGATCTTTTATTTATTTTTTATTTACAAGTTCCGTATGACCAAATTGAGGATCAAACCTCCAAGATCATGGAGCGTGTCAGTACAAGAAATTAGAACATAAAAGGAATAACAGATAAAAATAAAATATTTATGAACTCGAAAAAAGTCAATCCATAAGTTTAAGTAAACGTAATCAATAATAAAAGAAGACTCAGCTTAATTTTTCAAGGAATTCATCGACAGAATAGAAAGCGTTATCCATGAGGAAACTCTAGTTTCGATTTGAAGACGCGTGTGTACTGCTAAGATTTTGAATTCGAGTGGTAACTTATTCAAAAAGGATGCAGCAATGTAGCGCACACCTTTCCGCACAAGAGTTAAGGAAGTCTGATCCAAATGCAGGTTTGATTTCTGCCCAGTAATAACTGAGTGAAAGCTGCTTATTCTTAGGAAGAAGCTAATATTTTTAATAATAAACGACAATAAGGAATGCATATATTGAGAGGCCAATGTCAAAATATCCAGATTCGTGAACAGGGGTCGACAAGAGGTTCGTGAACTTACGCCACTTATTGCCCGAACCGCCCGTTTCTGATCCAAAAATATTCTTTTAGAATGGGAAGAGTTACCCTAAAATATAGTACCATACGACATAACCAAATGAAAATGAGCAAAGACGACTAATTTTCGTGTCGAACGATCACTCACTACAGATACCGTTCGAATAGTAAAAACTGCAGTATTAAGTCTTTGAACAAGATCCTGAACGTGGACTTTCCACGACAGTTTACTATCTATCTGAATACCTAGAAATTTGAACTGTTTAGTTTCACCCACTTACGTAGGGAGGAATGATCATCATAATAAAATTAGAGAAATCAGAGCTCGAACGGAAAGATGTAGGTGTTCCTATTTCCCGGGCCCCATTCGAGAGTGGAATGATAGAGTAGTAGTATGAAAATGGTTCGATGAACCCTCTGCCAGGCACCCAAGTGTGAATTGCAGAGTAACCATGTAGATGTAGATGTAGATGTAGACCAACGTTGATAGGCTAGAACTCCCTGTCACTTCATTCCTAGCTTTCGCCGCCTGCTCATGTTGTTTGACTTTTACAATTGAAGTCTAGTTTCTATACAGACTGTCTATCTATCTGCTACTATCGCCGTTTCAAGTGGTCTATTCCAGTAAACATGATCAAAAACGTACTCTAAATCTACAAACGCTGTAAGCGTAGATTTGTCTTTCATCAGGGGCTACTTTGGTACATAAGTCAAAGGGTCTATATTGCTCGCGTGTTTCTACAACTCTCCAGCACTGAAACTGATCTGCCTCGAGGTCGGCTTCTGTCCATTTCTCGATTTTTTTATATTAGTTTACCATGTAACTATTTGTTATAATAAAGAGTAAAATAATTTTTTGGGTCATTAATCTTCTAACTCCTTTGACTGACACTCCTTCGCGGACTTCCTACTCCTGTGTTAGCGCTTGCACCGAACTTCGTCAACTGATAGTGTTTCCCGCCATGTGTGAGGGTCCGGGGAGAGATTTCGCTCCATACTATGCACTCCACATACATAAATGTCATGTGTTTCGTTTTTCGTGACAATTCGCAGTCGCACTCTGGAGGGTTAATGAAGATGCTCCTGAAGCAATTGCGTTGGGAAGTTTTTGATCACCCACAACATAGCCCTTATTTCGCTCCCATTGAGTTTCATCTCCACTCATGTGAACCTCTGGCTACGAAGACTACGTTTTGGCATAGCCAACGAACTGTAGACCAGCACAGAGAATTGGCGGAAAGCACAGGCGTCTGCCTTCTATGAGGAGGGTATTGTGAAGTTGTTAGAATGCTACTACAAATGTGTAAGTCGGAGAGAGGATTATGGACAGAAGTAGCTGGACTGTGATTAACTTGTATAGGATGCTGGCGTCCAAATGCACAATATCATAAATTTCGTTTTCACTCTGAGGTCTATGTTTAATAACTATGCCTTTTTCCACCTAAAAGAATTTCTTATTTTCAGCATTAGTCTTTTATATCCTCATTCCTTCGACCGTTACGCCTTGGTTTGCTTCCAAGGTAGCACAATTTTTTTATGTTGTATACTTCGGTGTCTCTAAAATATGTCAAATCTGTCGCTAACTATCTTTCTTCTGCTACGGAAACTTTCGTCTTTCTTCGGATTACGTCCAATATATATTCTGTGTTCAGTACACTGCCACTCTTCACAATATGATCTGCAGTTCTTCCTCATTTCCACAGACGGAATAGCAATGTCACCAGGGAACCTAACTATTGATACACTTTAACACTGAATCTTAATTCCATTCATTATTTTTTTTAATTTCCCCTGTTGTTTCTTCGACCAGGTTGAGAAACTGAGGAGTAAGGCTTGATCCCATCCTTACACCCATTTTCATCCAACCAGTTCTCTATTGAAGGTCGATTTTTATTGAATTTTCATGCTTTTTTAATATAATATATATTCAGTCTTCTTGGGAGATTAAAACTGTGATCAGTACAGCGATTCCAAACGGAAGCCTTGCGATGATTATATCGATTAAGTTATCCCTATATTCTCAAGATCTGTCCTCAGAGTTTCACTTTCCAAACCACTCTCCTGCATTCGATTTTACCGAGAGCAGTAGCATTGAAGGGCGTGCCTGACAGCTTGTATTCTGGAAGTAGGAGGGAACTGCTAGTGGAGGTAAAACTGTAAGGGAGCTTGTAGAATTCAAGCTGGGAGGTGAGCAGTTCAGTCGTGCTAGGGTGGCTCGTTAAATAAGAAACATTTCTGCAGAAAGTAAGGTTCCGGTTTCGAATTCCGGCCCGACCCATAGTTTTATTGTACCAGGGAATTTGAAAATAGAATACATTCCTCTGCAGAGTGGAAGATTGATTCATATTAAGGATTACTCGACTTTATTTGCAGATATAGCCAACGGTTGTGCCACGTTGATTTCTTTGTATCTCGCCTGATGAACATAGTTAAGCAAAATGAGGTCGGTCGGTACTTAAATGGGTGATCGCGGGGGGAACCTGGGTGACGATGGTTCAGGGATATGCAAATCATCGATGTGGCTCTCAAGTGCAAGACTTGCAGCAGGTTATTGCGCCATACGAAATCATTCATTATTGTTACTATTATTATTATTGTTATTACTAACGAATTCTCCCAATCAATGGAAGACGTTAAGTAAATAACACAATCAATTTTTCTTTCGGTTATTCTTGTTTTTCCGATAGTCCTTCATTCTATCTGAGAGGGCTTGCTTACGTTCTTTCGACCTCTTCGGTCTCTGCTGTTTTTATCTCGGTTGCTCTGATGTAACCTCCCAATTGTCTACTTTGCGCTTGAAGGTGCCTCTTTCTAAAATTTCGTTAGGTCTTATGTTTTCATTGTTGAGATCCTTTCGAATTTCGTTCAGCCAGGATGTTGAATTCTGAAGAGATGTTACGTAGTATAAAATCCTTTTTGTAAATCGCTTTTCTGGTAGTCTGCTGAGTTGTCCAAAGAATTTCATTCGCCTATCATTCGCCTTTTCTTAGTGTCAGTTTCGATGTTTGAAAACTTTTCTGTTGTTTTGGTTTATTGAAGCACGTAGCCGTGCTGGGCACCTCTTGCTCCTAACATTTTTCTGGTGATCTTCCTCTTTTCTTTTTTGATTTTTTCAAGTTCATGTTTTTGTTAAGCGTCAGCGCTTCTCTTGCGTAGAGGATGTTGGTTTTATGACTGTGTTGCAGTGCTGAATTTCTGTTTGTCTTGACATGGGTTTCTTATTGCACAGGTTTTGGACTAAACGTAGAGGTTTTTTTTTACATTCTGGAGGTAATTTTGCTGTCAGGTTTTTTCAGGGCCTGTCGCTTCAATGAATTCTCTGAAGTTTTCAAAGTAGGCGACCGTACTAATTTCCCTATATTGTTTTCTGTCTTTGAACATAAGAATTCAGTTTTCTCAGGCGAGATTGGTAACCCTAATATTTCTACAGATTTTTTAAGTGTCACCAGCTGTCTCATGACAGTCTCTTCGTCCTCTGCAAGCGTCATCAGGTCGTTCAAAGATGCGAGGTGTTGCATGTAGAGGTCGTTTTTGGGAAAACTCTGTAGGATTGGCTTCCAAACTCCACTTTTCTTGAGTTCTTTCTCCTCTTCTTCCATAACCTTGTGTAGGACGACATTGAAAGAATAGAGAGAGTCCATCTCCTTATCTCGCACCTCTCTGAATGTCAAAGGGCTTTGAGATTTCCTCCATAAATTTTACTTTAGATTTCGTACCAGTTAGTGATTCCTTATGAGATCTCGTGTTTCTAAAATTTGGAAGAGTGAGGGCCTTCTATCGAGTCGTATGCCTTTTTGAAATGTGTATACTAGAGGTTTTTGAGTATGGTGTTGAGGGTAAAAATTTTTATGGGCTCGACCTGTTCCTTATGAATCCTGCTTGATTTTCCGATAAGGTGGGTTTTAACTGCTTTTGTGCTCTATCCAAAGGACAAACTGATAAATCTTTGTAGGTGACCAGAAAGAAGGAGGTCCCAGTATAATTGTTTATATGTGATTTTTCGCCTTTCTTATGCAGTGAATGGTTTATAACAATCGTCCCTACATCCGAGATTTTTTTCGGTTTGCCATATATTTAGGACTATTTGTGTAATTCCTTTTAGTGAGTTTGGGCTTAAATATTTCAAAAGTTCAGCTACAATTTCGTCCTCCCCTTATGCTTTGTTGTTTTTAAGTTCCTTCTTGTGTTCTTCTTGCGTTGGTGATGACGAACTGTCTGGTGTGATTTCTGGGTGTATTTTTGGGAATCTCTCTTCGAGTTCCGGACAGTTTAAAAGCTTTGCAGAATATGTGGCTAGTTCTTAGCATTTTTCTTTATTTGTTGAGGCTAATTTACCACCCTGTTTCCGAAAATAGAGGTTCTGTGGTGAGTACCCTTTCATTTGGTTCAAAAAGGACTTGTACAAATCCTGTGAGTTGTCAGTTTTGAAGTTGTCTTCAGTTGGCTCCGCTGGTCATTGACATATTCTTGTTTAATTTGTCTTAAAACCTTGGATGTTTATTTGCAAACTTCGAGGAATTTCTTCTGTGTTTCTTCTGATTTGTCGCTATTGTAATTTTGGAGTGCCTATTTTTTCTTTATTCTAGTGTATTTTTTCATTCTTGATTCCACCGAATGAGTTTAATTTTTTGTGAGAAGGGATCAGATCCTTTGCTGTTTCAATGGTTTTAGCTTAAAATTTCTCCATTTCTTCTGCAGGATGTTATTCCCATTTTTGTGATATTTTAGAGTTTTTGATTCTGTGTATATCAAATTTTGGGATCACCAGTGTTTTACTGTTGGATTTCCTTTTGGATTGAATTTAATTTTGATCCTGGTTAAATAATGATCCGAATCGATGTTTGTACTTCTGTGTACTTGCACATCGTGTATTTTGTTTTGGAATCGTACGATACCTCCACATGATTAATATGAAATTGTCCTAAACGATGGATGGGCAACAGACAAGTTTTTTTTCTTTTTTTTTTTGGGCCATTTCCGCAGTGAGGATAACATAATTTTTAGATTGTTTTGTTGGAATAACTCAACGAGTCGTTTGCCATTCGTATAGGTTCACTTGTGTCTAGAATACCCACTGTCCTCTTCTATTTTCGTTCCCTGCAAATCTGCGCATTATAATCACAAAGTAGAATTTTTATACAATGTTTTGGAATTTTGGCAATCTCGGTTTGAAGTTCTTCCCAGAACTTTTCTGTTTTGGGCTCTTTTATATTGCCGCCATTTGCTGGTGCATGTAAATTAAAAAAGGGAAAGTTTTTGTTTATATGTTTAGTTCCTATGGTCAGAAGTGGGATGTTATGGGTTTCACATCTTGTACGAAACCCAAGAGATTTTTTTCTATATTGAAGACCATGCCAAATAGTACTGCTCTTTGACTGTTTTCTTGTTTGTTCCAATTTTGAAGATTCTGTAATTATTGTTGTTTATCGTTTCTAGTCTGTGAAGCATGTTAATTGAGGGCGACAATTTGGATTCCTGCTTCGTGAGTTCTGTCGTGAGACTGTTGTGTCGTTTTTTTTCTCAAATGAGTCTCTGTATGTGGAAAGTGCCAATGTAGGTGTGTTCTTCTCGTGGAAGTTTACCAGAGCACGTCGACTTGCTCTCTTGTATAAGCCCTAGCTCCACAGATTGCTTGATAGTGACTTTGGAGTGTGTGGACCGTCCAGATGGTGTATTTTTGTCTTTTCTTGTATTATTATTATTACTATTATTATTACTGTTATATACAGATATTTACTGAAGCGTTTTCTGTGTGTAAAGTTAGATATTCATCCCGTACAAAAATAGTGCGAGGTGTGTTTGAATAATTCGGTTAACGGTCTAGGAAAATAAAGGCAACAAGAGTTTAGATCAAAATATCAATACTGGCATTCAGAATAATCACTGTTAGCTACAACACACTTCTGGCATCGGTTTTAAGGCTGTTAGAAGCTGTCAGCAAACACTTCTTGTGGAATCGCTCGAAGCACCATGGCTATCGTTGTTGGATATCCGCATCGTTATCTGACGTTACTAGTACGATCTGGAGAGCAAAGGTGTTCATCGCCTTCCCCGTCTCCGTCACGTAGAAATTCATGAAAGATCAACATCGTCTTTGTCAACCGACATCTTTTGGGAGGCGAGGAAGAGGCTGGACAGCTTGACATTGACTGTGGCTTGGTCTCCGAACAGTACTGGTATTATCAGGTAATGATGCGGATATCCACCAATGCATGACCACGGCGCTTCGAGCGCTTTCACAAGAAGCGTTTGCTGACAGTTTCTGAGAGTGTTTTAGCAGTAGTGGACACCAAAAGATCCTGAGGAAGATCCCAGCAGAGGGGCCTAAACGTCGAACATTTTAGAAGAAACATGACGCGGCCTAATAACCCAGAATATTTTAACTTCAGTGACAACGGCCACGAAAGCCTGCAGACTTACATAGTTTCAAAGAGCTTTACAACCGATGTCAGAAGTGTCTTGTAACTATGTTATGTTATGTTAACAAGGGACCTAGAAACGACGGAGAGGCCCCGTCCCCGCCACAGCCGCGGTGGTCCACAACCCCACGACGACTACCGCAGTCCACTTCTCCCTTCCGCCGCCCCACACCGAACCCAGGGTTATTGTGCGGTTCGGCCCCCAGTGGATCCCCCAGGGAACGTCTCACACCAGACGAGTGTCACCCCTATGTTTGCGTGGTAGAGTAATGGTGGTGTAGGCATATATGAAGAACTTGTCTGCGCTGCAATCGCCGACATAGTGTAGCTGAGGCGGAATAAGGGGAACCAGCCCGCATTCGCCGAGGCAGATGGAAAACCGCCTAAAAACCATCCACAGACTGGCCGGTTCACCGGACCTCGACACAAATCCGCCGGGTGGATTCGTGCAAGGGACCAGCGCTCCTTCCCGCCCGGAAGACTTGTAGCTAACGGTGATGACTTTTATTTTTTGAGATAATCCAACGAATTTGTCAGACACACGTTGTAGTAAAGCATCATATATCGAATTGTATAGCAACTGTCCTGACCAACCGCTCGAGGATATGTACCAGTGAAATGTTACACAAAGGACTGGAATGAATCCCGAGAATTTCCGGGCATTTTAATTCAAAACTAGAACTTCAGTGGAGACGCTAGAGACCACTATCTGTTTTCGTTGCACACCCGCCGGTGTTGGCATAATGAGCGCGAGTGTAGAACGTGACGGCCCGCGCACGCAGCCCTGGGGCAGGTCGCGCCTGCCAAGTGGCCGCTATCACACGTGTCGTTCGCAGGCAGCGTGTGCGGCGGCGGCGGCGGCGGAGGCGGCGCCCGCGTTGATGGATTGCGCGCGGCGGTCTGCTGACACGCGACGCTGACTCGCGCCGCCGGCCGCGTCGCTCCCGCTGACAGCCGAGCATCGCCGCTGCGGCGCCTGCTGCCGCCCCCCCTCCCTCCCCATCCTTTCCAGCAGGGACTCCGCGGGCAGCTCCACCGTCTGCGCTATTCAACTATTAGAGCAGACTACCAGCCAACATTAGGCCACCACTCCATATTCCATATTCTGCCTACCACATGCTGCCAGTCCTTACTTGATTTTCTTTCCGTTTTGTCGATGTCTTTGAACAAGCACAGGGCAGACTTACGTAAAATTTGCGTGGACTAGAGACGCCTTCCACCAATGAAAGAAATATACACAACAATAGGATCAAAACAGTTAACGGCGATAGTAAACTTTGATCTATCACCTTACTTAGTACTTAGTAATTTATAAATCCACTTTGTCGATTACACAAGTAATTATACATATGCAATCTTAAGAAATGTACACAACTTGGTAACCAGAGTAATCAACAGTTATGGTAAACACTGACTTATTTGGTTCATTAATACTGTATTTAATACCATTACTGTGTCAACTAAAAAATATTACAGAAGTCACGATACATTCAGAGCGATTCACGAAAGCTTTCAAAGCAGAAGAAACTAGAAAGAACAAAATAAAGTAAAAGACAAAATGGAGATAAGATGAAAGGGGAAGGTAATAGGAAACAACAAGGAAGAGAAACTGAAGATTTTTCTTATCACAGTTGGTTAATACGAAAATAATTAAGAAATGCTAAGAAATATAATAATATTAACAGCAGCAACTTTCATAATAATAATGATAATAAGCATATCCACGCGTTACCATGAATTGTAAATTGGAGAGAATAGTGATACTACAAAGACAGATTATGGGAAAGGAATGGATGCAACACAAACTAGAAATGCCAGAATTTTCGCTCGTATTCGAGTTCTGGTCTGGGGTACAGCTATAATTTGTCAGGAAGCTTCAAACTTAAGTTTGGATGAAAATGAAAAGTATTGAGGAGATCTAACACAATACAGAAAATACAACAAGTAATGTCAGAACTCAGACTAAATTTCTTTGGACAGCTATACTGAATGAAGCCAGGGAAGCACAATTTTCTGTGTTTCTGTATATAGATGTCAACAATACCTTGGATTACTGAAATGAGAAATGGAAAAAAGAGATGTAATTTTTTAAAGATGGAATACTAACTTCCGAAAGCTAACTACTCTGGCTCATGCCAGATTCCCTTGCGATATGACGCGAACTAACAAGGATCTCGAACCACAGTGGCAAGAGTACCAATTTCCGTTTCCTCGTTAGTAACTTTCCTTTGCCGGATATGTTTCCGATGCGTTAAAGATCCAGTTGTTCTCAGTTTATGATACACAGATTTAGATATACGACGTGTACAGAGAGTACGTTGAGGATATCTTTCAGCGTATAAGTGTCTAGCTCTCATTGAATTTCGTTGGCTTTTCAGTAAATGAGAAGAATATCGGCTTGTTCTTCGAAGGAATACATCATTCACATTCGCTTGATTCGACGATACTGGTCTTACCATTCCTATTTGCGTTGTATTGCGAAACCGTTGAATGGAGTTTATACGTCAATGGCACGTTAGATGGATACACTGTATTTGGCGAATATTTACTACTTGCACGATATACGAGAGAGAATTGTAAGAGCATGTGCTTTGATAAGTGCTTATAAGGAATATCACTCAAAGCATCATAAGAAGATTACAGCACTGTATTGATACCAATGGTCATCACTTCGAACACCTTCTTGAAATGGACTTTCATGCCACCTTTTTTACCTTCTTTGACCTTCAAAGGCCTTACTGTTACACATCAGTGAATTCGTCTCAATAGCCGCTATCAGAAAATGTGTACCAAACTATAGCTCCCATTTAAATAAACAAAGTTGACCTTGATATCTCTGACGCGACCCCAAATATCAACAAAAAACCAACGTCGTACTATGGCCCCATCCTCCCACGGGGGAGGGGGGGGGGGGCTTATCTCCTTGCTGGTGGAGAGGCTTGCGTATCCCCGCGAAGCTGAGGGCTATGACGAAAATAGAGGACCCACTGCCGGAAAGGCCTCAGCTGATGGATCAGACTAAGAGTGTCCCACAACGTCCCGTCTTCCCTATCCATCCAATTCCCTTTCCGAACCCAAGGTGTGATGCGATCTGTGCCAAGGGTTGCGTGGCACATGTGAAGATGTGTCAGGGATACTGGGCGATGTCCCTGAGTAACTAGCCTTACACTGCGGGGGGAATTCGTGGTGTTGACCGTGTAGATTTCCGAAACTCGTGGGACCAATAGGGACATGACCAAAGAAAATAAAGAAAAGCAAACTGTGACACCCAAACATCGGGGTCAGGAGCGATGGAAGGCATTTCCACTACTGAATCAGGATGTAGACCTGAGCCAGAAGTGGGAACTGTAACCAAGAAGTTGGACCAGATCAAGATTAAAGACTTTTGTGGGTAGGCAAGAAATAGGGAAACAGACTAATAGTACTGCAGTCTCGGTTTTTAAGATGGCAGTTATCCAAGAAGGCTATCCACTGGTAGCCATCACCTCGCAGCGGGAGGAATCTGTACAGATGGCCGTCTTTGAAAAGATTGGGGGGAGACGCTGTCTAACGTTCTGCGTAGTGTCTGTTGTTCTAAATCGTACCTCCCTACCACTTCCGCGCAACGACGCTCTGAGCGTGTTTTTTAGGGAACTGACTAGTTTGAACCTGGGACCTGTTGCTGGTAAGGAGACGTCAGACCACACATGACATGTAGAGTTCAGAAGAGTTCAGTGAGACTAGCGATGATATAACCAAATACTTAATGATTTCAGCGTCAGCTCCACTGCACTCCCTGTAAAAGAATCATAATACTAACTAAATTTAGTGGAAGGGGTTCAAGGCTTTCCTATTTTTAATCATCATCATCATCATCATCATCATCATCATCATTTAAGACTGATTATGCCTTTCAGCGTTCAGTCTGGAGCATAGCCCCCCCTTACACAGTTCCTCCATGATCCCCTATTCAGTGCTAACATTGGTGCCTCTTCTGATGTTAAACCTATTACTTCAAAATCATTCTTAACCGAATCCAGGTACCTTCTCCTCGGTCTGCCCCGACTCCTCCGACCCTCTACTGCTGACTCCATGAGTCTCTTGGGTAACCTTGCTTCTCCCATGCGTGTAACATGACCCCACCATCTAAACCTGTTCGCCCTGACTGCTACATCTATAGAGTTCATTCCCAGTTTTTCTTTGATTTCCTCATTGTGGACACCCTCCTGCCATTGTTCCCATCTACTAGTACCTGCAATCATCCTAGCTACTTTCATATCCGTAACCTCAACCTTGTTGATAAGGTAACCTGAATCCACCCAGCTTTCGCTCCCATACAACAAAGTTGGTCGAAAGATTGAACGGTGCACAGATAACTTAGTCTTGCTACTGACTTCCTTCTTGCAGAAGAGAGTAGATCGTAGCTGAGCGCTCACTGCATTAGCTTTGCTACACCTCGCTTCCAGTTCTTTCACTATGTTGCCATCCTGTGAGAATATGCATCCTAAGTACTTGAAACCGTCCACCTGTTCTAACTTTGTTCCTCCTATTTGGCACTCAATCCGTTTATATTTCTTTCCCACTGACATTACTTTCGTTTTGGAGATGCTAATCTTCATACCATAGTCCTTACATTTCTGATCTAGCTCTGAAATATTATTTTGAAAACTTTCAATCGAATCTGCCATCACAACTAAGTTATCCGCATATGCAAGACTGCTTATTTTGTGTTCACATATCTTAATCTCACTCAGCCAGTCTATTGTTTTCAACATATGATCCATAAATAATATGAACAACAGTGGAGACAGGTTGCAGCCCTGTCTTACCCCTGAAACTACTCTGAACCATGAACTCAATTTACCGTCAACTCTAACTGCTGCCTGACTATCCATGTAAAGACCTTTAATTGCTTGCAAAAGTTTGCCTCCTATTCCATAATATTGTAGAACAGACAATAACGTCCTCCTAGGAACCCGGTCATATGCCTTTTCTAGATCTATAAAGCATAGATACAATTCCCTGTTCCACTCACAACACTTCTCCATTATTTGCCGTAAGCTAAAGATCTGGTCCTGACACCCTCTAAGAGGCCTAAACACACACTGATTATCATACAATTGGTCCTCAACTAATACTCGCACTTTCCTTTCAACAATACCTGCGAAGATTTTACCCACAACGCTGATTATAGAGATACCTCTGTAGTTGTTACAATCTTTTCTGTTTCCATGTTTAAAGATTGGTGTGATTGCTGCTTATGTCCAGTCTGATGGAACCTGTCCCGACTCCCAGACCATTTCAATTATCCTGTGTAGCCATTTAAGACCTGACATTCCACTGTATTTGATGAGTTCCGGCTTAATTTCATCCACCGCAGCCGCTTTATTGCACTGCAATCTACTGACCATTTTCTCCACTTTATCAGATGTGATCCTATTTCCATCAACACTCCTATCCCATTCTACCTCGAAATCTGAAACATTACTGATCGCATTTTCACCTACATTGAGCAACTCTTCAAAATATTCCCTCCATCTGCACAAGGCATCCACAGGATTCACCAGCAGTTTTCCTGACCTGTCCAAAATACTTGTCATTTCCTTCTTACCTCCCTTTCGAAGACTGCTAATTACACTCCAGAATGGTTTTCCAGCAGCTTGACCCATAGTCTCCAACCTGTTTCCAAAGTCTTCCCACGATTTCTTCTTCGATGCTGCAATTGTCTGTTTGGCTTTGTTTCTTTCTTCAACATAACTTTCTCTGTCTACCTGGGTTCTGGTATGTAGCCATTTTTGATACGCCTTCTTTTTCCTTTTACAGGCTGCCTTGACTGTATCATTCCACCAAGCTGTTTGCTTCATCCTACTTTTACACACTACTGTTCCAAGACATTCTTTGGCCACTTCTAGTACTGTGTCCCTGTACCTTGTCCATTCCTTTTCCAATGACTGTAATTGACTACATTCAACTAACTGGTACCTTTCTGAGATCGCTGTTATGTACTTGTGCCTGATTTCCTTATCCTGAAGTTTCTCCACTCTTATCCTCCTACATATGGACCTGACCTCCTGCACTTTCGGCCTCACAATCCCAATTTCACTGCAGATTAAATAATGATCAGTGTCATCAAAGAATCCCCTGAATACACGTGTGTCCCTCACAGCCTTCCTGAATTCCTGACCTGTTATTATATAGTCAATGACAGATCTGGTTCCCCTGCCTTCCCAAGTATACCGGTGAATGTTCTTATGTTTAAAAAAGGAGTTTGTGATTACTAAGCCCATACTGGCACAGAAATCCAAGAGTTGTTTCCCGTTCCTGTTGGCCTCCATATCCTCTCCAAATTTACCCATAACCTTTTCATACCCTTCTGTTCGATTTCCAATCCTGGCGTTAAAATCACCCATGAGCAGAACACTATCCTTGTCCTTTACTCTAACAACTACATCACTGAGTGCCTCATAAAAACTATCCATCTTCTCTTGATCTGTCCCTTCACAATGCGAATATACTGACACAATCCTAATTTTCTTGCTAGACACTGTCAAATCTAACCACATCAGTCGTTCGTTTACATACCTTATTGCAACTACGCTGGGTTCCATTTCTTTCCTGATGTAAAGCCCTACACCCCATTGTGCTATTCCTGCTTTGACTCCTGACAGGTAGATCTTGTATTCTCCTACTTCTTTCTCACCCCCTTACCCGAATGTCACTAACAGCTAAAACGTCCAGCCCCATCTTACTTGCAGCCTCTGCCAGCTCTACCTTCTTCCCAGAGTAGCCCCCATTGATATTAATAGCTCCCCATCTCATTACCATTTGTTTGCCAAGTCGTATCTTAGGAGTCCCTGGTTTGTTAGTTAGAGGTGGGACTCCGTCACCTCCAAAGGTCCGAGGCATTTTGCTCTGATTATTGCCATCATCATATTTAAAGTACCAGGGAAGCAGGTTGCTAGCCTTACTTGCCCCGAGTCCCATTGGGTTTTTCCCCTAACGGCTGAGGGACTAACCGGTGGATTTGGTAGTCTTTGCCGTATGAGCACAAAGGTGACCACGACTCAGAATATGTCCGAGATGCCCAGCCTTATTCCAAAGTAACTGGTATCCCGACTGTTGGGACCACTTACTTGGCTACTCATACGTTGCCCGTGGTTCATGAACTAGGACATGACGGCAGGAACCCACACCATGAACCTATTTTTAGTTAGCTGGTAAAATAACGTCGAAAAAGCAGTTAAGTTTACCGTTAGAAATTTAATTCTACTCAAAAAACATTGTTTATAAATTGCACTATTGATAAAAAGAAATGTTTCAATACAGGATGGTAAAAACCAACTGCGTTCAACAAAAATGTGAACGAATATTCCCTGAATGGGTTTCCAAGTTCTACAATGGATCAAAGGATGACCTATGTCATATCACATCTATAATCTAGGTTTAAATTAAGTTCCACAAAAGAGAAAACTATCAAAATGGTCTACAGTGACCCTCAATTATCTTTAATTACTTATCTAAATTGTCGAAAATTACAGTGGCTGATGTGGCTTCTCAATAATTATATAACAGAAAAATCATCGGGTTTCAGATTTTTACTTCAAGTGGCAAATGTGAACACCATGAGCTTTAATTGACGATCGACACTAGTATTACGCAAAAAGGGGGTGTAACAGATGAGACTTCTGCAGTTCTGAGGGAAGCTTTATGCGCTGTTATGCGGCATCGTGTGCGTTCATTACCTTGTCGGTGTTCGTCAGGGGGCGGCGAGGAGCACAGCTCCGCTCACCTCGCCGTCTCGGAAGCAACTCTCTCCTCACTTACACCTGCAAACGGGTGGACTTCCTGAATGTATTGACGTTCCACGTGTCGTCTAGCGCCTCTCCAAACCCTAACACGAATAGTGTCCGGTTGTAAAACAATCCTGGTCTCGTCAGCAAACATGGCATTATTCCATTCTGCAATGGTCCGTTGTCGATGTACGCAATTCGACTGCGTCGGTTCCGTTCGTTCAGTGCAAAATTTCTCACTGATCTTCTGGAATGAAGACCAACCTGATGCAATGCTCTATGCTCTGTTTGGTCTGAGGTACGAACCCTTGTTGCCGGGAGAAGTCATTTCCAATATTTTCGACACTTCGTCTTGGGCGCCTGTGAGCCGACAGTTGGAGGAAACGATTCTGCTTTGGTGTTGTCATATGAGGACGACCACTGAGAGGTCTACCGTTTACATTTCCCATCTCTCTGCACTTTCGCCCCCTCTTAGACACACCACTTTGAGTGACATGAAACCGATCGGCCTGGGAGTAGTGAATCAACTTAAACCACTTGCTAAGAGCAAGTCTTCTTGTCCAGACTGTATACCAATTAGGTTCCTTTCAGAGTATGCTGATGCATTAGCTTCATACTTAACAATCATATACAACCATTCGCTCGACGAAAGATCTGTACCCAAAGACTGGAAAGTTGCACAGGTCACACCAGTATTCAAGAAAGGTAGTGGGAGTAATCAAATGGTTCAAATGGCTCTGAGCACTATGGGACTTGGCATCTGTGGTCATCAGTCCCCTGGGGCTTGGAACTGCTTAAACCTGACGAACCTGGGGACATCACGCGCATCCGTGCCCGGGGCGGGATTCGAGCCTGCGACCGTGGCGGTCGCGCGGTTCCGGACTGAGTGCCTAGAACCGCGAGACCGCCGCGGCCGGCTGGGAGTAAGCCACTAAACTACAAGGCCCATATCGTTAACGTCGATATGCAGCAAGTTTTTAGAACATATATTGTGTTCGAACATCATGAATTACCTCGAAGAAAATGGTCTATTGACACACATTCAACATGGGTTTAGAAAACATTGTTCCTGTGAAACACAACTAGCTCTTTATTCACATGAAGTGTTGAGTGCTATTGACAATGGATTTCAGATCGATTCCATATTTCTGGATCTCCGGAACGCTTTTGACACTGTACCACACAAGCGGTTCATAGTGAAATTACGTGCTTTTGGAATATCGTCTCAGTTATGTGACTGGATTTGTGATTTCCTGTCAGAGAGGTCACAGTTCATAGTAGTTGACGGAAAGTCATTGAGTAAAACAGAAGTGATTTATGGCATTCTCCAACGTAGTGTTATAGGTCCTTTGCTCTTCCTTATCTATATAAATAATTTTGGAGACAATCTGAGCAGCTGTCTTCAGTTGTTTGCAGATGATGCTGTCGTTTATCGACTAATAAAGTCGTCAGAATATCAAAACAAACTATAAAATGATTTAGAAAAGATATCTGAATGGTGCAAAAAGTGGCAGGTGACCCTAAATAACGCAAAATGTGAGGTCATCCACATGAGTGCTGAAAGGAACTCATTAAACTTTGGTTACACGATAAATCAGTCTAATCTAAAAGCCGTAAATTCAACTAAATACCTTGGTATTACAATTACGAACAACTTAAATTGGAAGGAACACATCAAAAATGTTGTGGGGAAGGCTAACCAAAGACTGCGTTTTATTGGCAGGACACTTAGAAAATGTAACAGACCTACTAAGGAGACTGCCTACACCACGCTTGTCCGTCCTCTTTTAAAATACTGCTGCGCGGTGTGGGATCCTTACTAGATAGGACTGACGGAGTAAATCGAAAAAGTTCAAAGAAAGGCAGCATGTTTTGTATTATCGCGATATAGGGGAGAGAGTGTCACAGAAATAATACGGGATTTGGGCTGGAAATCATTAAAAGAAAGGCGTTTTTCGTTGCGACGGAATCTTCTGACGAAGTTCCAATCGCTAAATTTCTCCTCCGAATGCGAAAATATTTTATTGACACCGACCTACATAGGGAGGAACAATAACCACAATAAAATAAGGGAAATCAGAGCTCGTACGGAAAGATATAGGTGTTTATTCTTTCCGCCTGCTATACGAGATTGGAATAATAGAGAATTGTCAAGGTGGTTCGATGAACCCTCTGCCAGGCACTTGAATGTGATTTGCAGAGTATCCATGTAGATGTAGATGTTTACCGAAGTTGGTTTAAAAAAACTATCTGGCTGTGTTTTGATCTGACCAATCAGGGTCTCAATGTTAACCTTAAGCTCCGCCTACAAAAATTCTGTCTATCCAATGATAAACGTTATACTTTTCGTGGTGGGACAATGTTTTTAAAGTTTGCGACGTAACAGAGACGCGAAAAAGTCTCACGCTAAAACTTGCAGCTGGTGTGGTCCTTTCAGTGTTATCGTAAGATCTATACTGTTCTTCTGGAGGGCTCTATCTTTTAACATGGGCTGCGGGGTGGTCCTGACGTAACAGAGACGCAAAAAAGTCTCACGCTAAAACTTGCGGCTGGGGTGGCCCTTTTAGCGTTATCGTAAGATCTATACTGTTCTTCTGGAGGGCTCTAGCTTTTAACATGGGCTGGGGGGGGTGGTCCTAGCGGTTAACTGGCGACGTGGGTGTCCGTCCCTTATCGTAGGGCTTTCTAGCTTAACACGGTTCTGCTCTCGGCTTCTGTTCTCGTTTCTCCCCTCAGAACTGCGTCTGTCTCATGGTGGGAAGGTATGACATGCATTTAGGCATTCTTGTGTTAGTCTGTGATATTCCGTTTGCTCACTCATTACTCGTATTACTTTGGTTAATTTAATGTCACGATTTATTTGGAGCTATGTGACATACTACTGGATTTACTTATCATGTCAGGGTTTTCATGGAAGGTGTTGGATTTGCCTGACAACATACATCTGGTCCAGAACCTAACTGCAAGAGGGTCTATCTAGATCATGGTGACCTCATTTTTGTCTGTGAGGGGGTGCACATGGTGGAATGGCTTAAGGACAAGGTGCTCATGATATCCCCATGGGAAGATGTGAAGCTGCTGGTCAATATGACACCAGAACTGCCTAAGGCCACAAAGGTATCAATGTGGGTACCAAAGATCCTTAAGGATATCTCTCCTAAGACTCTGCTAGAGAAAATAGGGGCTCAGAACCCAAAAGTCTCGACAGAAGACAGGAGAGTGACCAACCAGAAGGTTGTACCGGAAGAATGAACCCTGGTTATGGAGATCGGAGAGAAGTCCCTGAAGGCAATGCGAGAGCAGGAACTGAAATTGTTTTTAGGGTCCTCACAGGTCACCGCCAGAGTTCTCAAAGACCTCAAAGGTAGCGATGGCAGCAAGACGGAGACTGGAGGTGCTGCAGATTAATCTGCAGCACAGTAAAGGGGCCTCTGCTGCATTGAGCCGCTGTCTGGGGAGGCAGGAAGTGGACATGGCCCTGATACAAGAACTCTACTTATATAAAGGGGGTGTATCGCACATCGGTGGCACTGGAGGTAGGCTGATTTATCTTAGAAATCTAAAAAATTCCAGAACATGCATCTATGTAAGAAAGAGAATTTTTTTCATGCCAGTGATGGATTTTTACTCCAGGGACCTGGTGGCCATTAAAATGCAGCACTGTGAGGAAGGTATCATGAGGGAAATTATTTTGGCCTCAGCATACCTCCCTTATGAAGACAGCTCTCCTCCTCCTTTGGAATTACAATTAAATCAATACTATTAGCCGCTGACAGGCGTTGATATGCATCAACAGGAACAGTTTAAAATGTGTGCCCCGATCTGGTCGCGAACTTGTGATATCTTGCTTACATGGCAGATGCTCTGTCCATCTGAGCCACCGAGGAGACAGAGCATGGTGCGACTGCAGGGACTTATCACTAGCACGCTCCCCATGAGACCTACATTCTCAATTTATAGTCCACACACTAAATTCATAGTGCCCCTGCCATTATACCAATTACTCGAGGCAGACAATCCGCCGAGTCCCATAAGAGTTCAGGCAATTCGTGTGCATCCACTCTGAAGAAGGTCATCAGATGGTTAGCCTTAACGATATGAAGATGGCATCTGTTCTTTCGGACATATCGTTAAGGCTAACCAGCTGAAGACTTTCTTCAATGTGGATGCACACGAATTGCCTGAACTCTTATGGGACTCAGTGATTTTCTGCCACAGGTAATGGGTATAATGGCAGGGCGATTACGAGTGTAGAGTGTGGACTATAAGCTGAGAATGTGGGTCTCATGAGGAGCGTGGTGGTGATAAGTCCCTGCACTCGCACAATCCTCTGTGCCCTCTGTGGCTCAGATTATTCGAGTCGCAGCCACGGCGCGGGACGGACGTGTGGCGGCAGCGCTGGCGCTTTGGTGTCAACAACGGCTGTGTCCCTGGTACAAGGTCTGTTTTGTATCGCTTCTTTCGTTCTTGCAACTTGTGTAGCAGGTATTTGAAGACAGAATGAATACGGTTAATGTTTTGAGAAAAGATACGATCAAATTTGCATTTGACAGAAACTTTGCGAGATCGAAAGCGTTTGAGATTAAGGAGTGGTTTATGGAGGAAGTACAGATTTCTCTTTATGATGTTGTTGGCGTTCATTTATCCTTTGTTTCTAATGCTGCCTTTGTTAAATTGCAAAGTCCTGAATTATGTTCTTCTGTAGTAGATAAATGTGGTGGTGTTATCAAGCTGAGAATGTGGGTCTCATGAGGAGCGTGGTGGTGATAAGTCCCTGCACTCGCACAATCCTCTGTGCCCTCTGTGGCTCAGATTATTCGAATCGCAGCCACGGCGCGGGACGGACGTGTGGCGGCAGCGCTGGCGCTTTGGTGTCAACAACGGCTGTGTCCCTGGTACAAGGTCTGTTTTGTATCGCTTCTTTCGTTCTTGCAACTTGTGTAGCAGGTATTTGAAGACAGAATGAATACGGTTAATGTTTTGAGAAAAGATACGATCAAATTTGCATTTGACAGAAACTTTGCGAGATCGAAAGCGTTTGAGATTAAGGAGTGGTTTATGGAGGAAGTACAGATTTCTCTTTATGATGTTGTTGGCGTTCATTTATCCTTTGTTTCTAATGCTGCCTTTGTTAAATTGCAAAGTCCTGAATTATGTTCTTCTATAGTAGATAAATGTGGTGGTGTTATCAAGTTTAATCATTCCGATGGATCTGTCAGTGATGTTATCGTTTCTCATGCTGGAATCGGTATCAGAACTATTAGAGTCTTTGAGTTGCCCTTCGAGATTCCGGCCGACGAGGTAAATAAAGTTCTTAGGCCATATGGTAGGATTATTTCGAACATTGCAGAGAAATGGTCAGAGTCCTATATGTTTCCAGTCTTGAATGGCGTTCGTTACATAACGATTGAGCTTCAGAGGCACATACCTTCATTTATAACTGTGTGTGGCTTTCGAGCTGTCGTTATATATGACGGACAACCCCGAACTTGCGCTCTATGTAATTCGACTGAGCACATTAGGAATGAGTGCACTAAACGGCGTGTTCCACAGCTCCCGGCTGCAGACACTGCAGTTTCAGGCCCGGCGGTTAGTTTCAAGTTAACCTACGCGGCCGCTGCACACACTCGCGACCCCGCAGTACCGGCCCCCACAGGGCATGGGGAAGCTCCCTCTGCACACGCGGTACCCGAGAATAGCTTAGTACCGAGTCTCGGTGAAGCTGTTCGGGAAACAGACAAGCGGCAATCACGTGAGATCTCCATTACGACTGAACGTCTGTCAGGTGTGCAGTAGGAGGTACTGCACACCGCAGGAACTGACATTGCATGGCATTCTTCGACTTTCCAACACGGGGGTCCGACGGCTTCAGATCAGTCAGAAAAGGATACTGTAGGTCCACCAGTCCTACATACAGAGGCAACTGACGGGCCAACGGAGGCAACGTAGAATGGAGGAGACGTGGGAAACGCAAATGCGAAAGGCCACCACTGTGTGCAGGAAGCAGATACTGGCAAACCCCATAAAGTTAGCAATGCGCTGGTGACGGAACCAAACACAGGGCCTACAAACGACACTGACAACAGAAATTTAGATACACAGAAGGGACAGAAGTCGTCAGAGGATTCCCCCACAACCTCAGCGGGCAAATCTCCAGACTCGTCTCCTGTGAGATCCCCGAGGAGAAAAAGCAACTCCAAGAAGCTGCCGAGAGTTTGGCTCCTGCTTTTCGAGACAAGCTCCAGTCCATACAGGGGAAAGAAAAGGTGTTGGAAGGTTCTCCTCCGGCAAGTGCCAACGAGGGCCCTGCAGAACACGGCAGTCTTATGCAGTCTGAAGACGGACGCCAACCATCCTCTAACGAGATCAACACTACAACTGCAGATATCGTAGACGAACCCGCGCTTTATCGAAGTACTTTAGGGACCAGACTGGACTAGGCAGAAGAAGGAGAAGAATGTACTGATGAAGATATGGAAGACAATTCCCTAAAAGACGAAGACAACTTTTATTAACGGAGTGGTGTAACACTCCCTTTTAATTTTTACACGTTCCCGCTCGAATTGGGATCTGATAGCAGCCCAGATAATAATTAATTAATGTGACCGTGTACCTAATGGGGCTGGCAATCGGAATGGACTGCTACGGAGTTGTTACATTCCATTCTGTCCTTCTCAATGCTGTAATAATGAAATGTCTGGTGACAAGAATAACGCCAACACAGCTTCACTAATCAAGATCTATATTCGTCTAAAAAAAAACACAAGAAGAAGGAGACAGCCACTGCCTTCATCATACACTTCTAATTATGGCTAATCTCAGCACAGGCTTCTTCCTTATTCATTATCGTCACACGCTAAATACAATCACTGCAATCCAACACTGCAATCCAACACTGCAATCCAAATGATGCTGGCGTGGTAGACGCGAAATCTCAAATATCGGCACAGAAATATCACTGATCACTCTGTTAAGTATACTTTCTCACTTTCCCGTATTATACCAACACAAAGGGGTTGAACCGCGGCGATGGCCACTCCCTTTGTCGGCTGGCTTCTGCTCAGCTCTGCCCGCCTCGCAGGAACCTACAACACACACTGCCTGACTCAACTCTCGCTCTCGCGACCCGCCACACTATCGATAGTTGCCCTGTCGACCTGTGTGAGTGCAAACATAGTAGTAAGGGCCTGCGGACCCCTTACATCCCCGCCCTCGAAAACTTCTTTAGAGCCGCAGGCGAAAAAGAATTGGCAAGGGAATGAAACATTGCTACAGTTGAACAAACACTCAGTGTTAATAATTAATGAAATTACAATTCATCAAATAATCCATCGACTCCGGTAGTGGGCTGCCTCCACAATAATTTTTACAAAAGATTATACATCTCATAAACATGGCATTGTCCAAATTACAATTTTTATATCAAACAGCAATAGTCCTCCATAGTCCAATATTGAATGAAACACACAACATACAATCAAAAATTATTACTTAAACACAGGACATATGAATTACTATACTACAAATTAGTTATTACAGGTTTTATACTCATTCTTAGATAATCTTCGACATGAAATATGCAATTCTAATTGTAATACATCACAAAACACAATGTAAATAAACCTTTCCCTCTTTCAAATGTCCGATTAACAACTAAATGTCCTAAATATATCTTAACAGGTTTATTCGGGTCTTTGTAGCTTTCACTCTTGACCGGACCTCACCTGGAGTGTCATTCAGTTTTCCAGTCCTTCCACCTCTTCCTCTATAATCAGACGAATGGTTAAAATGATTCCTTGGGTCATTACTTCCCTCTCGGTTTTGATCATTAGCTTGATTGTGTTCCTGTGATCGAACAGACTCCAATTGTTCCAGTATCTCCATCAAGGCCTCCCTATCTTTAATTAGGCTCCCGGATACAGTTTCTTGCATTTTCCGGCTCAATCTTCTTTTTATTGCAGATATCATTACGTCATCGCTCAGGGGTTGTTCCAAGGTCTCTTTCAATTCCCACAAATGTTCGGCAAACTCTCCCAACGTTCTCTCGATGTACTAAGTGACTTGCGGTGCAGTAGGTCCTCAATTGCTGCACACTGATGACTTTTGGACCAGTATTTCTTCAAGAATTCTCCTTCAAATTGATCAAAACTAGTAGTCCCTTCCTTCTTCTTGACTCCCCAAGTGAAGGCTTCACCTTCCATCCTATCTATTGCAAATTGAATCTTGTCCGAGTCTCTAAGATGTGCTGGTAAAACTCCTTTTAACCATTTCATAAATATCATTGGGTGCAACCCTCCTTTCAGTCTAAATTTCTGCCCTGCACTATTTTGGACGTACCGATTATCACTGCTCATCAAGGTAACGACTTTTCCTTCCCCAACAGTCAAAGTGGCACTGCTAATTCGTTTATCAATTTCTTCCGTCTTGCTCTCCAATTGCTGCACTCCCTGTTGTAATTGCTTGACCTCCATTGCAACCCTCTTGTTATCCTCTTCTCGTTGCACGGCTATAGCATTTCTCAGATTGACAGCCAGTTGGTTTTGCCTATCTCCTATCCCCTTAACCGCATCATTGCATTGTTTCTGCATCTGCGTCACCTCGGTGATCTTTTCTCCCAATTCGGCTTTAGCTTCTTCAACATCGTCTTCTATCTTTTTTGTCAACTTTCCTTCCATCTCCTCCACGTCTCTCTGGACTTGGTCTATATTCTTCTGTAGCTTACTCTCTCTCTTGTCGATGTCCATTCTCATTTGTTCTTGTAACTCCTGCATTTCCTTCTTCAGATTACATTCCATCTTCGTGTATGATGTTTTGATCTCTTGTACTATCGTTTCCTTAAATGACTCCAAGCTCTCTTTGGTTTCTTGTAAATCTTCCTTTAATGATTCTCGTAAATCTTCCTTTAGTGATTTACGGAATATTTCTTCCCTTTCTCTAGTTTCTCGTAAACTTTTCTCTAATGATTCTCTGGATATTCTTCCCTCTTCTCTAGTTTCTTGTAAACCTTTCTCTAATGATGCGTTAGTTTCTTGTAAACCTTTCTCTAATGATGCGTTAGTTTCTGGTAAACCCTTTAGTGATGCATTAGTCTTCTTTATCAAGTCTACCAACATCGACCACTTATCTGCATCCTCTGAAACTGACTTATTTCTCGTCATTCGTCCCGGTGTGTCGGGATAACTAGTCGAATGTGCTAATGGGCTATCTAATGACAATCCACAACCACTGATTCCAGAATCGTCTCTGTCTTCCTGTCCTATCCCTTTCCTTTCAACTACTGCCTCACAAACCTGCTTATCTTCAGTAGACTTGTTTGGTTTATTTTTAATGCATAGGCAAGAAATATAAAATAACCTCTACAACCCAAAACACTCCTAATTACCACGAAACTAATTAAACAGTACCTGCAGTATTCTCAGTCAATCTCAATTTGATACAATACGCGTGAGTACCGAACATAACAACCCTCAAAACTTAATAATTTCGAATATCACTATTCACATACACAATTTGTGCAAAATGTTTTAAATAAGATAAATCACACCATTCATTACATCTATAAATGTAAAATCCCCAAACACAATGAGTGTACCTGTATAGTTACCATTTAAACAATGCAGCAAGTATAAATAATTACGGTATATTTCAGAGTATACCTCGCAAACTTTTCAGAAATTACTATAATTCAACACTTTCCCTAATGTAATGGGTTAAAAATTGTTTATTTACCGCGAAAACTGCACAGTACAATTTAATGTTATGCCAACCAGTCGTCTTCACTCACCAACCGACGTTACAGCGAGTCGCGATGTTTTGACGTTTGAAGTGGGGTGGCGCTGTACTGCCGCCGAATCCGCGTGTAATTGCGCTGCTTGCTGTGGCGAGCCATCGTAGTTCTCAGCCGTCCGCTACGTGGCGCTGCAGGCGGGCGTAGTTTGTAGTCCGGCCGCTAGATGATGGGTCGGCGCTCGGTGTAGTGCGTCTGCGACTAAGCTACTCCTTGGACAGGTAGTTGGGATGACGTGTGAAATCACCTCGCGGAACGAAGCTCTTTGGCGCGGCTGCTGCACGGGTCTGCGTGACGTCACTCAACAACTGCGTCGCCACAATAAATTGTCGTCTGCGTAACAGTTTATAGGTCCACCTAAAGTTGTCCGATTTTCACCGTTCAAAAAACAATTTCAGTCATAATGTCACTATTAAACACTCCTGTAAAAGCTCTCGTGACGAATTCTTAGTTCGTTTTGCTTGTATAATGTTCACACGTGTCTTTCTTTGGTGTTCACCTTTCACAGTTTTTCGCGCGAATTTACGCGTTTGCACAATATAACACAGTTTATCGACACTATTATTCTTATCTAATATGGCGAGAAAAAAAGTTTGTTCACAATCGTAAGAAGCTATTACTTCGTATTGTTCAATAATGCATTGTTCCTTGTCGCGATTTCAAAGTTTATGCTCTGTCCCAATCCAAAATGAGAAAATATTTTCTTGCGTTAAGCAAGGTAAAATTACCTATTGTTCTTTACTATTCGTCCAAAAATTGCACAACGTCCTTTCACGGTAAGCCAAGGGTGTAACAATCCCTATTATTTTTTACACGTTCCCACTCGAATTGGCATCTGATAGCAGCCCAGATAATAATTAATTAATGTGACCGTGTACCTAATGGGGCTGGCAATCGGAATGGACTGCTACGGAGTTGTTACATTCCATTCTGTCCTTCTCAATGCTGTAATAATGAAATGTCTGGTGACAAGAATAACGCCAACACAGCTTCACTAATCAAGATCTATATTCGTCTCAAAAAAAACACAAGAAGAAGGAGACAGCCACTGCCTTCATCATACACTTCTAATTATGGCTAATCTCAGCACAGGCTTCTTCCTTATTCATTATCGTCACACGCTAAATACAATCACTGCAATCCAACACTGCAATCCAACACTGCAATCCAAATGATGCTGGCGTGGTAGACGCGAAATCTCAAATATCGGCACAGAAATATCACTGATCACTCTGTTAAGTATACTTTCTCACTTTCCCGTATTATACCAACACAAAGGGGTTGAACCGCGGCGATGGTCACTCCCTTTGTCGGTAATTTGTATCAATTGCTGGCTTCTGCTCAGCTCTGCCCGCCTCGCGGGAACCTACAACACACACTGCCTGACTCAACTCTCGCTCTCGCGACCCGCCACACTATCGATAGTTGCCCTGTCGACCTGTGTGAGTGCAAACCTAGTAGTAAGGGCCTGCGGACCCCTTACAGTGGGCTTACCGAATGTTATGTGTCATAAGAAGGAGAAATACGAACGACGACAGGGCGGGAGTATTTATTAACCCTTAGTACAACTTCAGCTCGAATAAATCATATATCAGTATGCAACAAACGTATCACGTGACTACATTAAATATCAATAAAATACAGAATGAACTTAAAGTGGCTGCTCTTAGAGACTTTTTATATCAGTCTGACACAGATATTGCATTCTTACAAGAAGTTCATGTTAGGGATCTGTATGTAGCTGGGTATAAACAAGTTTTAAAAGTAGCTCCCGAGTGTCATTGTGGGACAGCGATCCTTGTCAGGGAAGGGATCGAACTGAAAGATGTATGTTTGTTGGATTCAGGGAGGGGCATTAGATGTACAATTTTTAATACAACTTTTATCAGTATCTATGCTCCATCGGGAAAATAATGCTAGGTACGAGAGGGCTAGGTTTTTTAAAAGTGACATTTTAACTTTACTTAAAGACAACCCGAGGGAGGTTCTCATCGGCGGCGACTGGAACTGCGTTTTAGAGGAAAAGGACCAACGTCCAAATTTTAATAAATCCAGCGAACTTGATTGTCTAGTCCACCACATGAAATGGAAAGACGCGTGGGAAATAAAATATCCCACTGCGGTCCGATTTACCTATGTCAGTAGTCGGTCGCAAAGCCGCATTGATAGAATCTGTGTTTCCTCGAACTTAGAAGAGAAAGTTGCTGCAATTGAAGTCGTACCCACTACTTTCTCCGACCACCTAGGCGTAAGATGCAGTGTGAAATTAATGAAGCAGAAGACGCACTGGGGTAGGCCTCTGTGGAAATTAAACATCACCATGTTGGCAGAGAACGCTCTCGCAGATCTCATAGCAGCGACTTGGCAGGCCTGTCTGAGGCAGCGTTATAAATATAGAACAAATATAGAGTGGTGGATCTCTGTTGCCAAGAAAAAATTACGAGCTACTCTGATAGAGTACAGTAAAGATCGAGCGAGGTGGGTCCGAAATACGATTGAATTCCACTATGCTTGCTTACGCGACCTCTACGAGCAGCCGATGACTCAAGACATTTTCCTACAACTTAACAGAACCAAAGCAAAGCTCCTAGCTCTCAAGAGGTCACAGTTAGAGGGTTTAAAAATCAAATCACACACACCGACTGTTGTCGAAGAGGAAACTACCTCAATATATCACCTAATCCGCCATGAACAACGAAGGAGAAGGAATTTTATTGAGTACCTCAGAGCTGAGGACACGAACGTCCTGACGGATCAAAAAGACGTTATGAATGAGGTTTTCCGATTTTATGATACCCTTTATGGTGAACGGCCGATTGACGAACCGGTAGTGAGAGACTTCTTATCCACATCTAGCACTGAGAACACAATAACGGAAGAGAATAACCTCGATATTAGAACGGCAATAACCAAAGAGGACGTGTTCGACTTATTGAAGTCGTCACCTTCTAAGAAATCACCGGGCCCTGACGGACTGCCTTCAGAGTTTTATAGAACTTACTGGCATATAATAGGTCACACTTTCACTGCCATTGTAAATGAAGTCTTGCATGGAGAGGTCGTCCCGCCGGAATTTAAAAAGTGTATCACTGTGCTTCTTCCGAAAGGTAGGAACACAGAAATAAAGGATATCGGTAAAATGAGACCTATAACCTTAATGAATTCTGATTACAAAATAATAGCTCGGGTTTTCAAAGAGACATTACGGCCGGTCTTCGACAAGACCATTGGGTGTCATCAGACCTGTCTTCCTGGACGCAGCATGTTCAAGACTGTCAGTAAATATAGGGACATAGTCACTATCTTTTCTAACACCACTGAACCAGGCGGTCTTGCTTTTAAAGACTTCGCCAAGGCGTTTGATAGGGTCAACCATAGATACCTTTTTCAAACCTTGACGTATATGGGATTAACTGCTCCGAATATGAATATTTTAGCTAACATTTTAACAGGTATCAACACCAAGATATGCTTGAATGGACACTACACTAAGGACATTTTGATCAGAAACGGAGTCCCACAAGGGAGTCCATTATCCATGATGCTGTATGTTGTCGCGCTGAAACCTCTTTTGAAACGTTTAACTGCTGCTTTAGATGGCATCGCCGTATCAGGTACGAAGAAAGTTACCAATGCTTACGCTGACGACGTTGGTATGATAATAAGAAGCAATGAAGACATAATGCGTTTAACAGAAAATTTGCAGCTTTACTGCCACGCAACGGGTGCAGTAGTTAGTGAGACGAAGAGTGCGTTTTTACCTCTTAACGGTCTCACGGAACCTCCGATTGCTTGGGCGAAATGTGTCGACCATCATACAGCCCTGGGTGTCACCTTTTATAGTTGTCCCCTTCGAACGATTGCATTCAACTGGAAAAAGATGTTGGACCGGATTCGAGGTGCTCTCATGTTACATCCTATGAGAGAGCTCAATATAAAGCAAAAAACTAAATTTGTAAATATTTCCGTTCTCTCTAAGGCCATGTATGTGGGGCAAATTTTACCCATCCCTAAAGAAATAGCAAAAGCTATTATGCCGACAGTCTGTCGCTACATTTGGCAAGGAGAAATTTTTAGAGTAGCTGCTGCAACGATTACCTTAAAACCGGACGAAGGAGGACTTGATCTAACGCATATCCAGACGAAAACTACTGCCTTGTTTATAAAGCGATCCCTGCACCTCATTGAGGACCACCCGACCAGCGTAACATCACAATTGTTCAAATTTTTTAGACCTGCCAGTTTGAAGCCACCTGTCAATATAAGCACGATCAATTATAAATTGAAACATATTAGATTTTACTATTTAGATCAGCTACATGGAATCTGTTTTACAAGACATACATAAACGGAACTGCCGCTACATGCTCGATCGTTTAAGATCAAAAGCTACCCAACATAAGCAGGAGACAAAGTTTCCACATCGCAACTGGAAACACATTTGGAGAAATCTCCATAATAAATTCCTTCCTACAGACGTCCAAGTGGCATGGTATAGGGTAGTAAATGATATTGTTAGTACCAATGAGAAATTATATTCCATCGGACTTTGTGACACAAATAAATGTCTACAATGTTCTGAACTTGACACTTTATCCCATCGGTTCCTTTGTAAAGGATATAGAGCCATATGGAACGACCTACAGAAACAGATTTGTTTCATTAAGCGAACTGATGGTCGAGAAATTACGTTGGATGCTATATTTTTCTCGGATGAGATTCTCTTTTCTCCACAAAAAAAAACAATGTAGTATTATGGCTCCTGGGTCATTTTATCTCCTACGTTGTCAATAAACAAGGACATGACAATATTCTGGAATTTACAGAATTTATCCGAGGTCAATATTACAAACTGTATTGTAAAAAGGATCACAAAAAGAATTTCGGCAATATGTTGAACATTCTTTTCGCGAGACATGGAGTGGGATAACTGAGTACAGTTCCGCGCCAAACATGGGAGAGTGCTAAAGTAGGGGATAGCTGTTGAGGGCGAAGTACGGTGGGGACTTCGAGGGCCCCGAGGCCGCTACGGTAGCCGAGAAGGCCTCAACAGAACCCTGAAAACGCTTCACTTCCAAGTGTCGCATCAGGCGGAAGCATTCACGCACCTACTGGTTTTGAAACTCGCCGAACTTTAATAAATTTTTGTATATATATATATATATATATATATATATATATATATATATATATAATTTTCTTTTTCCTTAGGAGGCATTTCTTCAGTTACAAAAGGGACCACGCATACAGTGGCCCAGGATTTAGGGGAAACGTACCGGAAGATTTGTACGTCCATTAACCCATTTTTGTTTATTTTACCATGTTTACAGGAAAACACATTTTGGTTTACCAATTTAACGAAGTAAAAGAAAGACTACAGCGGAGAAGCTAGCCGAAGAAGGCAGAAAAGGTGAACGTATGGATGGGCTGTATGGGGAGAAGGGAGCCCCCCCCCCCAAAAGTGGTAGAGCACTGGTCTCGTAAACCAGGGGTCGTGAGTTCGACCCTCACAGAAGGCATTCATTTTCTTAACTTTGCTGCTGAGAGCAGAGCTAGCTCGAGCAGCATCTAACAGATGGTAGTGCACTGATTGAAGGGGAAGTTCTACAACCGATAATGAGTGCTCTACTTGCATCAGAGGTTTACTGAATGTGTAGGCGGAACACTGTAAAAAAAATAAAAAATAAAAAAAAAATGATGGATGGAGCGGCTGCCATGTAAGCAGGAGATCACGATTTCGAGTACCAGTCAGGGCACACATTTTAAACTGTCCCCATTGATGTATATCAATGCCTGCCAGCGGCTAATGGTATTGATTTAATTGTAATTTCATTCTAGAGAGCAGCACAGTCACCAGCGGCATCTGTTGTTTCAGGCATGTCCGAATGAACAGATGCAATCTTCATATCCTCCTTTGGAGGTGAGGAGACTGGTAGAGGCTTGCGATGGGCAAGGTGACCAACTGCTGGTGGGATGTGACGCCAATGCCCACAATCTAATGAGGGGCAACAATGACACCAACAGTAGAGGTGAATACCTTCTTGAATTTCTTTTAGCTAACAACTCTGAGGTCCTGAACAGGACAATGAACTTACAGTCATGAATAGTCGAAGGGAAGAAGTAATTAACATAACTTTTGGTGCATGATGGTGAGTAGCTATGTCAAACAATGGCATGTGGTGTTATAGCCATTCTCATCGGACCACATGTACACTAAATTCAAGGTTGAAATGGGAAATGGACAAAGCATGACCTCTAGAAATCCCAGGAAAACAGACTGGGAGACATATTGGAGGGACCTTGGCTTAGGCTTATCAGAAATTAAAACCTCGATAAGGAATCCAGTACAGTTTGAGGAAGTAGCAGAGTGGCTCCGAGCACTATGGGACTCAACTGCTGAGGTCATTAGTCCCCTAGAACTTAGAACTAGTTAAACCTAACTAACCTAAGGACATCACAAACATCCATGCCCGAGGCAGGATTCGAACCTGCGACCGTGGCGGTCTTGCGGTTCCAGACTGCAGCGCCTTTAACCGCACGGCCACTTCGGCCGGCTAAGTAGCAGAGTCTGTTACCTCTGCCATAGCGACCTCATATAAGGACAACTGCAAAATCACCACGAGGTGCACAAATAGCAGTGTGCCTTGGTGGACTAATAACTTAGAAATTCAAAGAAAGCAGGTACGAAGAGTGTTTAACATTGCAAGACGTAAAGGACAATGGGCTAAATGTGATTATTCCCCAGTCAACTACAACCTTGGAATCATACATGCAAAGAAGACATCCTGAAAGGCACTCTATGAGGAAGTGGAGAGCACAGCTGCTCAAATCAGACATCACAGACTCCTCACTAGAGTACCAATCAAACGAGGAGGTACGTTGAGGAGGGACGATTGGAAATATGCGAATAAAGCACATGAGACGCTGGAACTGCTCCTCAATACTCACTTTCCTCAATATGCTCTGTCAGACAACGCAGACCAGAATGTGATTCCAGAGAGACAATGGTTCTCAGGCAGTGGAAGTGAGGACTGGGAATCGACCAAGGAGTGTGTGAATTTTAATAAAATCCAATGGGCCCCACCATTAGAGTCACCTGGCCCAGATGGGATTTCTTCCAGCTCTCCTGCAACAGGCAGGTGAGATAATTCATAAGAGGCTTATGCAGGTTATTCAGGGTTAGCCTAGCATTAGGAATCACTCTCAATGTTAGCAGGGCAGTGAAGATTGCCTTCATTCCAAAGCCAGGGAGAATTGATCATACCAAGACCAAGGATGTCTGTCCTCCTTCATTCTCAAAACATTGGAAAAACTGGTCAATGTATACGTTGGGGAGAGGAGGCTAATTAGGGCCCCTCCACATTCAAATCAACATGCATATCAACCAGGTAAATCATGTGAGACAGCTCTCCACCAACTCGTTGGGAAGATGGAGAAAGAACTTCACTTCCAAGAAATAGCCCACTACATCTTCCTGGATATCGAGGGCGCCTTCAATGACACGAGTTTCCGTTCCATGGTAAGGGCAGCAGAGGTGCATGATCTATGGTCCACCATATGTAAGTAGACCAGGGCCATGCGTAGTGGAAGGAAGGTAGAGGCTACCATGATGAATGAAATGAAGGTAATTTACACCACTAGAGCCTGCCCACAAGGTGGATTTCTGTCCCCTTTATTGTGGAATCTAGTGGTGAACGAACTCATCGGTCGGCTGCTGTGGCCGAGCGGATCTAGGATCTTCAGTCCGGAACCGTGCTGCTGTTACGGTTGCAGGTTCGAATCCTGCCTCAGGCATAGATGTGTGCGATGTCCTTAGGTCAGTTAGGTTTAAGCAGTTCTAAGTCTCTAAGTCTAAAGCCGTCGGCACACGGACCGTGCAGCCGAACGTTGAGCGTTGAGCGTGCCGAGTTTCTGACGTCATAGCGTGCAATAGCACGCTCGGGAGTCTTTCCGAACGTGCAGAGCAATATCTGGCGTGCCAGATATTCTGAGCGTGCGTATGAGCGTTGACCAATGAGATGGCACAATGCCATCTACGTCACAAGCACGACGTCTCCCTTCAGTACAGAGTTGTGAGGCGCCATATTGGCATTCATTTCAAGTGTATACGTATATATGCCGTCTCTGAGCACCAGCAAATTGAGAATCACTGGAAAACCCTTTGATAATTGTGTGATTCGTTCCAATAAAATAATGAGAAACATCATATTCGTGGCAAAAGAATTATTGTAACTTGCGTATTATGACAGTAGGCTATTTGAAGGCAGCGACACACTTAAGAGCCACACAAAACGCATTGTTCTTGGTACAATTTGTTATAATTAAATTTCAGTTAGTATCATATCTACGATTAAAGTTTTCAGCACATGGTAAGATATTATAATTAGATCATGCACTGCAGATGCTGGTTTAGCGCAGCGAGGCACAGGGAGTTGAGGAATGCAATGGAGTTTTATTATAAAGTTTTAAGAGACTTATATCAACAGGCCCATGATGACGTAATTCGTCTAAATGATATCAAAAAAATAAAAGCCAAGTTATTAAGCATTAAACGGCAACAGATGGAGGGACTCAAAATTAAATCGAAAGCCACATCAGTCGTAGCAGATGAAACAGCTTCTCTGTATCACTTGGTGCGGCATGCTAAAAACAGACGTCAAACTTTAACTGATGAAGTCCAGACGCATACTGGTACGAGGCTCACATGCCAGAAACAAATACTGGACGAAGTCCACAGGTACTATGAAACCTTATATGCCCCTACCACAGTGGAAGATGCAGCTCTCGAGGACTTTCTCACTATTTTAGGTCCACAATTGTCGGGAACAGACAACGCTGGCATCCTGTCACCTATTACTAAAGATGAAGTGCATGAGGCAGTGCGTAACACACCTCTTAACAAATCTCCGGGACTTGATGGCCTCCCTGTGGAGTTTTATGCCCGCTACTGGTCTATAATTGGGGACAAGATCACTTCCATGGCAAATGAGGTCCTGAACGGAAAACCGGTCCCTGCAGAGTTTAAGGAAAGTAAAATAGTACTGATTCCTAAGAGTAAAGGCAAAACCAACTTAAACAATTTTCGGCCTCTTTCGCTACTAAATTCTGATTACAAAATAATTTCGCGTATTATCAACAAAAGACTCTCTGCCTTTTCCAACAAAATATTGAGTCATCACCAATCTTGCTCTCCGACCAGAACGATATTCGAAAGTCTATCTCCATATAGAGACGTCATTGCAATTACCTCAGTGACAAGTATAAAATGTGCTTTAATCTTTATAGATTTCAACAAAGCTTTTGACCGCGTTAGTCATAGATACCTCTTTGCGAAGCTGTCAAGAATGGCTTTCCACCCCCAGATTGTGAACATGCTAAGGAATATTGCAACAGGTGTAAATGCGAAAATAGCAATCAATGGCCAAACATCTAAACCCATACAGATAAGGCGAGGGGTTCCACAGGGCAGTCCCTTATCAATGTTTTTATTTTCAGTATCATTAGAGCCCTTCCTCCGCACTGTCCACGCAAGATTAACAGGCATAACATTGAGTGGTGAGAAAACTGTCATACGAGCTTATGCTGATGACGTGGGCGTTGTAATAAGGAATAAGGAGGAGACAGTTACACTGGAAAGAGAAATCCAAAGATATTGTCTAGCGTCGGGAGCGACAGCAAATGAAAACAAAAGTCAAATATTGAATCTACGGGGCCTAGATCACCTTCGACTGGCATGGGCAAAACAAGACAACAAACATAAAACTTTGGGAATCATCTTAATGGCATGTCCGATGCGGATGGCTGCTTTTAACTGGACGGAAACTAGGAGGAAAGTTCATGGTGCTGTAATGGAGAACATCCATCGAACTATGAACCTGGTGCAAAAAGCCAGATTCATCAACTCCTGCGTTTTGTCTAAAGCGTATTTCACTGCGCAGGTATTTCCAATCCCTAAACTAGTAGCGAAAAGGATCATGTCCACTGTTACCAATTATTTATGGCGAGGAGACATATTCAGGGTTGGTGCGACTACGGTTATACTGGATGTCAGAAACGGGGGCCTCGGTTTGGTGGATATTCGCAATAAAGCGTCTGCTCTGTTCCTCAAACGGACTTTCCATATACTCAGAGAACTTCCACAATGTATAACCGCAAAGCTCTTTGAGGCTGTGACACCCCATAGCCTGCAAGCACCGATTGATGTGCGAAGGATTAATGCCCGTCTGCAGTATGTGAGGAACTTTTTCCTCGAAGCAAGTTATCTTAGTGACGAAATCAGAAGCAACACACGTATCACAGCGCGCAACATCATACTTGAAAGGAAGTTAAATGAGGGTAGAAACAAAACTGAAACGAAATTCCCAAATTGTGACTGGAAAGCTGTATGGCTGAACATCAACTATGCCGGGCTATCTACAGACGCTATTTCCGCATGGTACAAAACAGTTAATAATGTCATCAGCACCAACGAGAGACTATATGGGATCGGTTTAAACCAGACACACCTTTCTGGAAAATGCAATCTGGTGGATACACTCAGCCACAGATTCACCTGTGGTGGCAATGTGCATAACTGGAATTGGATCAGGCAACAAATCGCCTTTCTCACCAGATACTCTACGCAATATATAACGCCGTCGCTCCTCCTGAGACCGGACATGACATACTTTCCGAAATTAAAAACCAACGCCATTATCTGGTTACTGGGAAAATATGTTAGTTATGTCATCCACACACTTGGGTCGGACAACGAGATAGAATTCCGCGTTTAAATGAAATGTGAATATGCAAAAATCAGCACGTATCGCAACCACAAGAAGCACTATGGCAACATGCTGAAGATCATTTTTGAAAGAATGGGTGTTGGTTAAAGATGTGAAACCACTACAACACCTTGATCGAGAACGAACAGAAGAAAAATAAAAGTCACTTGGTTCCTTATTATTTACTTTAACCTTGCTTCCGGAACTTTTCTTTTCTTTTTTTTTTTTTGTTATTGTATGTGTTTGTGTTTAATTGGATTGTATTTAAACTGGTTCATAGTCAAGAAAACTGGTATTAAATATGCTATTATTTTTTATTCAATGGACAGTTTACAAATTAAACAGTGAATTCAACTTTGTAGACAAACCCACTGGTTGGGTGACAATAGTTTGCACCTTAGAATAATCTCAGTTATCTTGAGCAAAGTTTATACTGTAACCCTCTTTTAAAGTTTGTTTTACCATTATTACTGTATTAGACATATTTAGCATATAAATAGTTTAAAACTGGTTCTTTTTTTAATGTTGCAAATGGTTTAATCACTAATTGTACTGTTGAATACTTGAAATGTATGTTTTAGTAAAATACAATAAAAATGTACTGTTCTGTAAAAAAAAAAAAGCGTAATGGGTAGCGTCACTGTCCCTGAATGTGTCATTTTGTTGGGGCGGTGGTTCGCGTCTTGACACAGCCAAATTTTTTTCCTAACATTCGCGTTTTTATTAGGTTCTGATACGTTATTATTAGTTTAATATAAGTATATACTATAATATTTGATGTTATGTAAATACAAGTTCACCTTTTTTGAGGGGTGGCTTTGTTCGATTGGATTAATCTAAAGGACAGCTTGCGCTAGTTGTCTTAAGATATTTTATTCCTTTTTCTTTTACGCTTCGTAATTCACATGTTGCAAAGATTCTGCTACTGGGTAGGAATAGTGATCAAGTAAGACTGACCTTGGGATTTTACTAAAATGTGGGAATGATGAAATAATGTTTATCTTATGCGGAGAAGTATTCCAGATTCGTAACGCAGTGTTTGTAACGGAACTTTTATAAGCCTGTGTCTCTACTGATTGGACATGGTACTTTCCTTTTCGTGGACGATGGAGGAAAAGTGCGTTTTAATAGAGCTAACGTGGGAATTTCACGCGCGCCCGTTGACTAGAGAGTGTGATTTACGAACTAGAAACATCCCTCAACTGCCGCTGGAGTGCGATGCGATCGCGTATACCACGTTGGGCCCACGTACCGTATGCACACGTCGCATCGTTCCTGAGCGTTCAGCAGCACGTCGAACTTGGCACGCTCAACGCTAACGTTCGGCAGCACGGTCCGTGTGCCGACGGCTTAAGGGACTGGTGACCTTAGATGTTAAGTCCCATAGTGCTTAGAGCCATTTGAACCATTTTGAACGAACTCATTGAGGAACTAAATTCCACACAATGCTTCTGCCAAGGATACACCGATGACCTTGTCGTAGTAATACTTGGCAAATTTACTGACACAGTCAGAAATATGGCACATGGAGGATTGGATATTGTGCAGAATTGGTGCATTAAACAGGATCTGAGGGTTAGTCCTAAGAAGACTGTTGTGGTGCCATTTACAAAGAGTCATATCCAAAATCTAAAACTCTTCGATGAAACTCTACCTGTGAAGGGGATAGTGAAATATTTAGGGATAACCTTAGATGAGAAACTAACGTGGATCCCTCACATTAAGCGTATCTGCTCCAAGGCAAAAAGTACTCTAGTGAGCACCAGAAGGGCTTGTGGTAAAAACTGGGGCCTAAGCCCCAGATGTAACCAGTGGATAAACACCACAGTGGTTAGACTTAGGATTTCCTATGGGGCCGTAATGTGGTGGAAGAAGGTAGAACAACGTTTGCAGCTAAAGAGCTTGCTAAGGTATAGAGACTGGCCTGCTTAGCCGTAACAGGCGAAATTAGCACCACACCAACTGCTGGGATGGAAGCCATACTGGACATGCCTCCACTTCACCTTCTGGTCAAGATGGAGGCAGCAGCTGTGGCATACAGACTTGAAACTGGCAAAAACTGGATGTCATCGGGATATGGAGAACCACACACTAACTTAGTGAGTGAGATATACATAGGAATGGCTGGAGAAATACCTGCCGACTATATAATAACTCCCAACTGCTTCAACAAGCCTTACAAAATAATAATTGGAAGCAGGGAGCAGCGGGAAAAAACAGTTCGTCACCGTACGGGGGACATTGTTTGGTTCACCGATGGGTAGAAATCAGACCAATGCGTTGGGGCAGGGGTGTATGGGGTTCAGCCAAGACTAGAGGGCGTCATCTCCCTAGGAAAACTAGCCTCTGTATTCCATCTGAAATCACTGCAATCAGGGCATATGTGGAGGAGAATATGCATAGGTTCCACAATGACCGTAGCATATGCACCTATTCAGACAGCCAGGCAGCCCTGAAATCACTGGCAGCTCCTGCAACAAGAGCTAAGATAGTTGCTCCGGTGGAACTAGGGGGAAGCGATAGGGTAAACCTAGTGTGAGTCCCTGGCTACTCAGGGATCTCTGGCAATGAACAAGCCGACAGATTGGCCAGGATGGGGGCAACGACTCCATTTATTGGACCGGAATCTGTCCTGGCAATCACCAAAGCTATAATCAAATTAGGACTACGGAACTGGATCAGTAAGCAGCACGTAGAATATTGGACCAAAGTCCATAAACAAAAACATTGTAAGGTAATGATGCCCAAATTTTCTTTTAAAAGAATATTTGTAATCCTGGAATTGAACAGGAAAGAGATAAAACTCATGACTGGATTGATGACTGGCCATGGGAATTTCAAAGAACACCTACACACAATGGGTATATCGGAAGAGGGCACAAAATGTAGGATAAGTGATGAGGGTGAAGAAACTGCATCACACCTAATCTTCGAATGCATGGCATTGGAGAGCAAAAGATACAGAATCTTCGGAACAACTAGACGTGAAGAAATTGTGTATAGCAAAGAACTGGTAAAGGGACTCCTTGCACCATTTAAGAGCATTGGTTGGCTTTACTAGATACGTAGGTAGCGATACCGCACAATAAACTCGGTTTCTGTGTGGGCAGTGGCGCGTTAGACCTAAGCTGTTTTAGCTTCCCTGTCAAAATCATATCAAATGAAATCAATGGCCCCCATTGTCCCACGCAACATTTGTCCCACAAACTTTTCAGTTAGTTTCCGAGTTATTCTAGGGGGCAATAGTTAGTGACTCACTCTGTATACGGTCTAAGGCGCTGCAGTCATGGACTGTGTGTCTGTTCCCGGCGGAGGTTCGAATCCTCCCTCGGGCATGGGTGTGTGTGTGTTTGTCCTTAGGATAATTTCGGTTAAGCAGTGTGTAAGCTTACGGGCTGATGACCTTATCAGTTAAGTCCCATAAGATTTCACACACATTTGAACATTTCACCCTTTATATCTCATAGACTTTTGAGAATGAAAATATGGTCCAAGTAGGATGTAATCTGTTTACTACCCGGTCTATTGGCCAGCTTCAACGGTCGGTTATTTTCAAGCTTGCATTTTAGGTTTTGCGCTTCACTTCATATTCTAATACATCTCTGGTACATGTGGACAGACATACATCGTATTTTTGTGAGTATGTGGCACAAAATAGTACAATAGTTTATGTACCTACGTCCATCAGCTGACTTGAAAGTGATCCACAAATGAAATTGGTCAGTTGCAGGGATAATAAACAAATTACAGCTTACTTGGACCATGTTTTGAAGCATATAGATAGTCGTTTTTCCCTCGCTTTATCTGCGAGTAGAAAAGGAAATGAAAGAACTAGCTGTGGTAAAGGGTACGCTCCGTCACGCACCGTAAGGTGGCTTGCGTAGTATGTATGAAGATGCAGCTGTAGATGTTTTCACTCTCAAAACACGTCAAGCCTGTGGACCCGCACAAAAATATAATTTTAAAAATTTCATAGAGAGTACAGGCATCCAGTGATTGATTCCAATGTGTTAGTCCGACAAGCAACCATTCCGAACCTCCAAACCGGCATGATGCTACGGCACGGAATTAGTACCTGCTGGCTACATTCAAAAACAAAGGAATTTCGAAAAGGATGCCTGTCATGCCGGCGCCTGAGCGTGAGTCACTGGCTATCTCTGTGCACATAAATTTTTAAAGCGCCTAACGTAAAACTTCCTGGCAGATTCAAAGTGTGTGCCGGACCGAGACTCGAACCCGGAACCTTTGCCTTTCGCCGGCAAGTGCTATACCAACTCAGCTACCCAATAATGACTCAGGACCCGTCCTCACGACTTTAATTCCACCAGTATCTCGTCTCTTATCATCACTTTGTACAGCACTAGCCCGCGAAAGGCAAAGGTCCCGAGTTCGAGTCTCGGTCTGGTACACAGTTTTAATCTGCCAGGAAGTTTCATATCAGCGCACACTCGGCTGCAAAGTGAATATCTCATTTTGGAAACATCCTCCAGGCTGTAGCTAATGCATGTTTCCACAATATCCTTTCTTCCAGGAGTGCTAGTTCTGTAAGGTTCGCAGAAGAGCTTCTGTGAAGATTGGGAGGTAGGAGACGAGATATTCGCGGAATTGAAGTTGAGAGGGTGAGTCCTGAGTCGTGATTAGGTAGCTCAGTTGGTAGAGCACTTGCCCGCGAAACGCAAAGGTACCTAGTTCGAGTCTCGGTCCGGCACACAGTTTTAATCTGCCAGGAAGTTTCATATCAGCGCACACTCCGCTGCAGAGTGAAATTCTCATTCCAACCTAACATAGCTACTCTGGTGGCACCGAGGGTGTAGACATACTGATGGGGAGGAGGGGGGGGGGGGGTTCGTTGGAGGTACACTTTGCTGTTTCATTCACACGTGTGTCAGTGTCTTAACCCCTCGTGATCTCGCCACAGGAGGATGCAATGCAGGACGGTGAAAAAGCATACGCACGCTTTGCAGCTTTGGATCACGTTCAAATTTCGACGAAATTTTTTTGATCGATCCTCGGAGGTTCTGTCCAGTGTACGAGAGCAGAAACACACCAAGGAGGTCAGAGTCGGATCGGTGGTGCGTCTGAAATGTTTTCCTCGGCCACCAATATGAAAACCACGTTATTTCCAGGCTGGGCGTCCCTGTTCTGACCTTCCCAAAGGCATCAAAAGAAGCGGTGAACGTGGGAAAGACTGTGTGATGACCTTCAAATCGTGTGACTTGTACAAGCAGCCACTGGGCAGAAATGAGGTAAAATATCTTGCTAGTATGACATCGTTAACCCACCTTACACCTCACATGAACTTCGGATCTGTGGCCTTATTCCCGCAAGTGTCGACACTTCGCTGTTTGAAGCGTCGCCGAGTCCGCGGCTGACGTCGCATGGCGCCACGCTTTTTCATCATTATTTTGGAACGTTGTCAGCACATTTAAGCTCAATTTCAAACATAGGAGATAATTACGCGGCTCCAAACAACGGTATATCACGCGAAAACACTATAAGAATTAGAGAGATTCAAGCCCACGTAAAGACTTACCTCCAATCACTCTTCCCGCCAAACATTCGCGACTGGAAGAGGAAAAGAGGGAAGTGACACCGGTACACAAAGTGCCTCCCGCCACACACAATAAGATGACTCCCAAAGTACAGATGTAGATGTAGATGCAGATGTAGATAGCCGATGGTTCTGCTAGCCGTCTGCGCTGAGCCAGTAGCGATGACAATACAGCCTGTTGTACTCGCATTTTAGACACGCCAAAGAAACATTCTGCAATAAATATACTGTAGTAAATGCAAATAGGGTAGCAAGTATGCATGTTTTGCAAAGTTATGAGTCTTTTCAGACCCGACAGCCAACAACCCTGCGCCTTTAATAAGTATTTGTGCCTATGTTCTGCAGAATAAGGTAATACTTTGCACCCAGCTTCATTTAGAAAATTATCACTAAATATTAGAAAACTATAGAGCCAAAGTAGAGACCCAAATGGGAACGCTATGTGTGTTTTAGTTGGTCATATGCGCCATATTTTGCTCGGAGCAGCGAGTAAAATTGCGGAAGTCCCACCCACCATTTGCTCCGCCCGATGAAAGATGCGAGCCGCGCTGGCCAGAAGTGAGTCGAGCTGGTACAGGGACGCCATCACGGTGCTACTCTGCACGCCGCATCGAAAACCCTGTTGTGTGTGGGCTTAAAGATTTTTATCATGCTAGATGGCGGACTTAAGAAGAGTATACTCACTCGATTTCGGACTAAATCTTAGAGCAGCTGAAGCACTCTAAAAGTTATAAACGGTTTCTCGTGCAATATCAACCGACAATGTCGTGAGGCAAGGCGATCCTTTTCATATTAACGAACTTCAATCGAAATTTATGTTACCTGTGGTGTCACCGCCAGACACCACACTTGCTAGGTGGTAGCTTTTAAATCGGCCGCGGTCAGCTAGTATACGACGGACCCGCGTGTCGCCACTGTCAGTAATTGCAGACCGAGCGCCACCACACGGCAGGTCTAGAGAGACGTACTAGCACTCGCCCCAGTTGTACAGCCGACGTTGATAGCCATGGTTCACTGACAATTACGTTCTCATTTGCCGAGACGATAGTTAGCATAGCCTTCAGCTACGACCTAGCAAGGCGCCGTATTCAAGTGATATTGAGATTCTATTAATGTATCATCAAGAGCGATGTTCTACAAATGTGGATTAAAGTTAAGTATTCCAGAAGCTACGTACTTTTCTTTATAGCATTCATTACGTATCCTGTTTCAGACCTCACGCCAGCCTGCGTGAGTTTAAGCGCGTGCCATTCGGCTTCCTCTCATTGTGTCTAGGCTGTCTTGTCTAGATACAACATTACCAATAACCTATTTTTGGGCGAGCTATGAACTGATTTTTGCTGACATTACCTTCACCGTGTCCATCAGTTTATAAAGCTATGGTGAGTATGTGTGTTCGATGTCAACAGTAAGGAGGGAACTCTGACATGTTGTTGCATAAGCATTCGTTGTAAATGACTTGAGTACGTTGTATGTTTTTGAAGACTTGTGTCCGAATATATCCAGTGTTCTACAGAAACAGAATGTGTTTTTCTTCTACGTCGGTTTAGCTGCCACCCTACTATATCTATTTCGCACCTGCAACGGAGGAGACGTATTTGTAGGGAAAACACCGGAAGGAAACTTCATAAAGGGAAACAGCTGGAGTCACTGATGTTTTAGTAGTTTCGGGTGACGATACAATCCCTCTGTGCTGTCCGTGTAGAGTGTGATGGAGGGTTCACAACATCGCAGAAAATAACGACCTATGAAGAAAGAGCCGCACACATCCTTGCAACCGGACAGAGTAAGGAAGTTATGTTGACGAAACCAACAATCCATCCCCAATGTTGATTGCTTATCTTGAATGTTGACTGTTGCGAGTACCTGGGCACACAAGTTAATGTCGAGATCTAGCAATCCTTTCGAACGTTTCCAAGCGTTATTAGGAAGGCTTTGTGTGGGAATGGTTAGTAACAATAGCAATCGACTTACCTTCGACGACAGACTGAGGGAAGGTAAACTAATTCTTATAACATTTGTGTATTTAGAGAAATTTTTGCCGCTTCTCGTTTCAAACTGTCAGGGTCCAGTCATCAGCTATTAAAACATGTACCGGTAGTGGTTCTGTTGACATCTAGAAGCCACTATCTCCAGCAACACTCGGATTGTTGTCTGTGTTGCTGGGAAAATACACTGTGGGAAGCTCCTACTCCAGAATAACATGCAAAGTGTACTTTATTGTGCTTTGAACAGCAGGTGCACGTTAGTGTATATAACTGAAACAGTTCTGTGATTTTTTGCTAGTTGATCATTGTATCAGTTAATTGTGAGTAGTATAATATGTTGAATTCAGAAGTTTAGAATGGTTTATACTTCTCGAAATTCTAAACGTAGCAAGCATAAAGTACAAGGAACAAACACGCAATTCTTCCGAGTTTCTGACATTGGTGCGATAATTGGACAGCATACAGACGGCACTTTAAAATGTTTGAAAATTGTTCCTCTGAATTATTCTGAGGATTGCTAGTCAGAGTAAACGCACAAACATCACTATTCTCGTGGAAACCAACTGCACATACACCGTCTGTCCAGAAAGTTCCGAGACTGATTTCATTCTTGTCGGATAAGTGACGTCAACACTATAACTATTATGGTAGCTTCAATTAATAACTATAAACAACAGACCAGCTGTCGACCAGTCAGGTGTGAGCAGGCAGTGCTAACTAGTGGTTGTCTCACCAAAGTTGTCAAAAATTGCGATGGACGAACATCTCTAAATCAAGTGTTCAAGACATTCTCCAGAATGTTTCGAACAATATAAAAGTCTGTGAAAAGTTCGTCCCACTTACCTTCGCACTAAGAAAAAAAGAGACAACGACCCATGGACCCTAACCGCCAATTGACTGAAATGCAAAATGCGAACATATTTTTTCTGGAAGACAGTCGAATACTCACTGGTACTACTGTCACCAGACAGCTGCCACAACAATCTATTCACAGTGCTCTACCAAACTACCTATACACATATCTTAATAAATTTTTATGGAATAACTCTAGAGTTAGTCATTCACATAGAACAAATAACAGTATGAATCCTTAGTAGGGCTATGACAACACAAAGCTACACTCAAGGCATAAGATAAAAAAACACTCTCGGCTTGATACAGTTAACCACGCTTACAGCGTGCATTTCAACAAATGAACAACTCCCGCTCACAGCCGTCACAATCACAAGCTCCACCTGCCATCAATAAACGACCACAACCTGTCATAAAGCAAACACAAACTTTTGCACAGATTGTTGTTTGTTGGTGAATACACCTACTTCATGGCTTGTACACAACGAAGTCCACTGTTACTACCATCAAACTGCCAGGGTCCAGCCATCGGCTACTAAAACATATAGTGGTTCTGTTGACATCCAGAAGCCCCTATCTCCAGCACCACTCGGATTGTTGTCTGTGTTGCTGGGAAAATACACTGTGGGAAGCTCCTACTCCAGGATAACATGCAAAGTGTACTTTATTGTGCTCTGAACAGCAGGTGCACGTTAGTGCATATAACTGAGACAGTTTGTGAGTTATTGCTAGTTGATCATTGTATCAGTTAATTGTGTGTGGTAAAATATGTTGAATTCAGAAGTTTTGGTTCAATGCGTCGATAACATAGGACAGAATGGTGGATACCTAGAAATTTCAGCCATGGTCTTGATTGTGGCTGACTGTAAGAAAACTTGGACATACTAGACTATTTGGTTTGAAGAACATTGCGCAGACGTAACAGTGTTTCATAGGCGATGTATTCAAAGGACTCTGTTTCTGCTTTGTTTATGTTGACGGTGGTCTGACATTTTCTAAGACGGTTGTATTTGCATGAAGAACACCTCAGAACAGTGTTAGACAGAACATGCAATTATGGCATAACTATCAATGAAGTAAAGTGAGCTCTGTGACAGCAGCAAGTGACACTCCTTGGTCATGCAGTTTCGATTGATGGAATTTGTCCATTAAAAGACAAGATCGACGTCATCAGGGACATACTGTAAAATACAACAAGGGCGTACCCAGCTAGAGGACACAAACAGTCAGGTCCTAGAGGAAGGGCCGAGGAAAACCATTGGATATCACTATTTACTGAGTAACTTCTAAAAAATTTACTAACTGACAAGAAATTAATTAGTACTTGGGCTTTGAAGCTGATAAATAGTAATTAATTTCAGAGATCGTGATACTTTTCTATTTAAAAGAAAAAAAAATTAGAGACTAACTTTAAGAAAAATTATTAAACTGCAAATACAGGTGTTAAGCAATTTAAACATTTTCACAATTTTAAAAGGACTATAAAATATCAGACACATTAAATGTAAATCAATTAAAGCTAACCAGCCCAATGTCACATACGGATACAACATTTCTGGCGGCACAACGGGCTCCAAACGTAGACCCAGCTCCTGGCGACAGCAAGGCAAGCGGGAGTAAGTTGCCTGCTACAATATGTACAGCATACACTCGTTTGAAGAGTGGAAGGATAAAACAAAACTGAAGTTCTTGGCTATTTCTGAAAGATGTGACAGTTAGTGGGTGCAAAGATGGGGGTAACCAAGAATCAAAGGTTATTTACACCTCAAATATGGTACAAGTATTTGAGTATCGTATAAAATATTCCACTAATTCCACTAAAGAGTAAGGAGGGAGATATACAGCTGGCTGCAAGAACCAAGTCACTGGCACTAATTAAAGAGGGTCCCCTTTCTTTTCTGCGCAGTGGCAAGATGAAAACTAAACCTCAAATTGAGCATAGGCCGCCAGACCACAAAATCAAAATCACAAAAAAACACCAGTTTCAACTTTTACTTAAAATCAGGCGCCAAAATTTAAAAAAAGGAAAAAAACAACGTGCACCAAACAGATAACCCAAGTCCCATATGGGAGGGAGTTGAGCAAATACCAGCGGCCCCTTCAGATAATCACCAATTAAATGCAAAATGCGGGAATGCTGTACAATTGAAGATGGGAACGAAGCGGAAGGCAAGCGCCGAGCTGCTTCAGACAAACTGTAGACAACCAAGACAGGTTCCTCCCGAACATCAATCTCGAGCTATGAGCCTCGCACGACGGTTCACATACTGGACACATTGTATTATCAATTTTGGTTCCTTGAAGTCACGAACATTTACCATCGACACCTGCCGAGAGCAGCATAGATTCAAGTTCTGCTGACGGCAGCACTGACAGGCAACGACGCTTTGGACCGACGCCCGCGGCAGTGGACAACGGAAATGCAACGATCTTTCAAAAAGTTTCTGGTCCATCTATATCACGATGGACTGTTAGCAATAGTGATTGATCCAAGCAAGCAGGCAATTGGTGCACCTCTCCAGCAGTATGTTGGAAAGCCTTGACAGTCCTTGGGTATGAACAGGAGTTAGCCATTTCCAAAGCTGTGCGACACTTTCACCCACACATGGAAGCCAGTTCTTTGTAATCTTCGTAGATCATAAACTTATCACATTTTCCAATAGGAAACAATAGGCTAACTGTTCCCCGAGACAATTCCGCCACTTTGAATTTATCAGCCAGTGCACGAGGGACATAAGCCACATAAAAGAGGCAGACAATGTAGTAGCTGATTTTTTCTCACGAAGGATAACACCATATATTAACAGTAATCGACAGATACATTTAGTAGGTGGATGCAGTCCCAATTAGCGACTTTTTTAACAGCGTGAATCCATCGCACGTTATTACAGACGAAGGACGGCAGTTCGAATCGACCCTGTTCTTGGAGCTTCCCAACACCACCACACAACCAGCTACCACCCAACAAGCAATGGATGATAGAGTGCTGGAATAGGACTTCAAAACGTGAACTCACGCATCATGAAGACAGCTGTTTTTCTGCACTGCCGCTGGTTTCATTTGGCCTCCGCACTGAATGTAAACTTCCCTTACTTAATATTATACTCTAGCGGCACCACCGTTTAGGACAGGGAAAGTTAGTTTTGTGCAATATTCTGAGCACAAGTTACAGCCAGGCGCTGGCTGGATTGCAGTGAGCTACACATACCAACAGTTGCGAAGTAGAATAGAGGCCACAGGGCCGTCAAGTTGCTGAAAGAGTATGCATAGCGGTTTTGTATATCGCAAATCACTGGCAGAAGAGGCCCACTGGACGACTTAGCGTGTTATGTAACGTGAAGGGGTGCATATGGCGAAACAGAGGCGCACAGCCACGTATAAGTAGATGCGGGTTTCTAACGAGATTCATTCAAGTGTGGCAGCTCTCCTGGACATGGGGGCATGTCGTACCACCAGCTACACGCAGCAGCAGAATAGGGGCATCCACAAGACGTGGTCCATGATTACATTGTACGCTTACCGTAGGGTTTTTCTGTCGCAAGAAAAAGCATGACAGACAGAACTGCCGTATTTGCTACACCAAGTGAACACCCAGATGTCGGAGCTTCGCCCTTCACTGTCATCAGGCCATGGGGAACGTACGATGTTCGTGGACAGACGTCTAAAATCACGCTCGTTTGTAATATTAAGGACGGAAGCAGTGTGCCCGCCGTTATAGTCACCGCGGTCTTAGTCTCTCAAATATGTTGCTGGTTCCTCTTGCTGCAGCTGACTATCCGTCACCGTCTGTGCTTGCTACCACCTTGGCCTCATCGACACTCACGACAATCACGTAACCGCACTGTCCGCCCTACCGTGGCTGCAGCGCGGCCCTCCGCTCCAATGACTCTCCGGAGGCGAAGTGAAGAACCGAGCCGCTGCACGCGACACAAATTATTGTGTGTAGATATTATTGTTATGATGCTTTCCTGAGTATCTGAACTGCAAAAAAATCGATTCCACAGCTAAGGATAGTGCACTTAGGTATAGTACAAAAGACACCAAGCACTTGTTGTTACTTATTTATGACAGGACACTCTCTTTGTTGGTTTCATATATTACTAATACGGAATTATGAACACAGTTATGGACAGTGGCTCCGTGGGTGAGTGTCGGCCAACAAATGTGAATATCCAAGTTAAATTCTTATTCATTTCGTAGATATTTTCACTCAGTTACGTTTTCCTTCACCTCTGGCAATTATTTGTTAATGTAAAAAAGAGCGAAATTCCACCATGATTCCGATACCATTGTAATCTGGTCTCGCACGACAGAGCGAATCAGGTTGTGGTTATGGAAAGGGGCCAAAAACAATTACTGTTAGTTGTACAAAATGCACAAACTTTACTTTCCTAAAGACACGTAATCACAGATGCCCTTAAAATGATTCAAAAGCAATACGGCTGAAGGCCCGAACACAAGTTATTAAAATTGCTTTAAGGAATACACCCGACTGAAGGCCTCAGTTAAAAGAAGAAAAAAAATTTACTTTAAATCTCGGCTGAAGGCCACATACTGAACATTGAAGAACTGAAGGCTTTAGACCTGAATAAGAAAGATTTAAAATACAGCAAAATCTCCTTTTTTTAAAATAAGTTTTAGACAATTCAATCTGGAAACCTTAATTTAAGTCGGCTGAAGGCCTTATTTTAAAATTGAAGCTACGCCAATGACCTCACCGCGGAGACTTCCTCGTGCTGTGTCCCAACCGACAGACTGCCTACTCCAGTTCGCAGACAGCATTAAAATTAACTGCTCAGTCGAAATCACACAAGCTAGACACAGTTCCACGAAAACACTTCCATAAGAACTCGAACAATGCTAAAAGAAATCACTGTGGAACAACAAGGACGAATCACAAGTCGACGCACAAAGAGAACCCATAAAGATCGGCGACCAAATATACGTCGTCCAATGACACGACCGACGGAACGACCAACCAAGGTCGTCCCCGATCAAGTGATGTGTATCAGCACCGGTCGGGCGGGTCTTGGCTATCCGGACCTCACTGCAGCTCCATTCCAACTCAACTCGATGTCCGTTCGGGACTCGGAGACACGGCGACGGAACACACTGGGTCGGATCCTACCATGCACTTGCCCATTGGGCACCCAACATCTCTGCACAAGGAAGGAACCAACCCACGTCCGGCAAGATGACCAACTGACAAGGCTCAGAAACTGTGAAAAGACCAAGTACACTTCGCCCGATGAGACGACCGACCAAACGACCAACTAACGGCCGTTCCCGCTCCAGTCTCCTTCCTTCGGACAGTGCATGTGTGTCACCAGCGGTCGGCGAGTACTAGCTGTGCGAAGCTCATTGGCGCTCCGTCCCAAATGAGCTATCCGCACACCACGACCCGGAAATACTGGCGGTCGCTCCAAAGATAATACGACAGTGCTCTTATCGATAGCGTTGCTGCTTCCACTCACGGGCAGGCAGGCTAGCAACTTAGTGGCGCCAGGAAATCGGATAAGAAACCGGACGGCAGTACCGCAAAGACAAGATGACAAGTAACAAACGGCACGAACACGAGTCGCCGGCTGGGGTAGCCGAGCGGTTCTAGGCGCTACAGTCTGGAACCGCGCGACCGCTACAGTCGCAGGTTGGAATCGTGCCTCGGGCATGGTTGTGTGTGATGTCCTTAGGTTAGTTAGGTTTAAGTAGTTCTAAGTTCTAGGGGACTTATGACCTCAAAAGCTAAGTCCCATAGTGCTCAGAGCCATTGGAACCATTTTTTTTTTACACGAGTCGTGCACGGTTCAACCATGTTAAACTGTGCAGGGTGTTGAGAAACAGTCTGAAAAGCTTTTATTGGTGTTGCAGGGTAGTCTGTGCTGAGAAATACTCTCATGGGAAAAAATCGCAACACCAAGAAACAGTTGTGCAACATCAAGATAAGTCGGTAGATGTGGTTCTACGTCTGAAAGATTATGTTATTCAAATTTCGCACCCATCGTATAATGGTGGCACTAGTAAAGCCGCTATGACGATTAAATCAGGTTTGATTTAAATACATATTCTAATGGTCGTGAACACCAATCACCTTTGGGAATGGACGTGCTGAGTTGATGATACTGAACAACGCTTTTAAGACCGCAAAGACGTCATCAACACCTTACCGACTTCTAACGTTGTCATGTAATAGGGCTACGAGAAGCTGGATGTTCCTTCTGCAATACTGCAGAAAGATTTGGCAGGAATATAGCCCCTGTACATCATTGCTGGCTGTGGTGGTCATGAGAATGTACGGCCGCTAAAAGTCCGGATGGTCATGTGGCAATACCGCAAGGGAAAACTTTGGTGTTTGACGTATGGCTCTGGAGCATCGAACTGCATCTGCAGAAATTTGAACAGTTGTTCGTGCCAGTGTGACATAACGAACTGTTACAAATGGGTTACTTCAAGTGCTGTCAGAAGCCAGGCATCCTGTAGCGTGCATTCCAGTGACCACAATCCAGTGCCATTTGTAACTTCAGTGGTGTCGAGTGGCAGCTCATTGCAGGGCAGGGTGGATTATTATTTGTGAAAAAAGCTGGTTGTGCCTCGGTGCCAGTGATGTGGTGTGTTGGTTAGTAGGAGACCAGTTGAGGACCTGCAGCAAACCTGTCCGCTTGCTAGTGTAGTGGATGGGTGCCGGGAGGTGCCGTATTAAAACTCAGCCGAGCTTTTCAAATGATTTATTGTTTTCCACTACAGTGCTTTGTTGACCTCGGTCCATGTCACAGGCCCCGCAATGCTGAGGCCACTGCCCCAGCGACCCGTGCAATGAAACACTGTCTCTTGCCGGCTTTGTTCGCCAGCTGTAGAGTTCTGGTTATGTCAGGATGGCTGCGCCAGCAGCCGACTCAGCGGCCACCGTCCTTGTTGACTCTGCACTGCTCCGTCGTGAGGTTCTGCTTCTCCCTTGGGTGGTGTAGGTGGGAAAGTAGTGGCAACGACCGCCCCTGCTATCCGGCGTCCGATTTTGCGGCCCTCGCCACGAAAGTCTCCGGCATATGCCGGGAGCCGAGACGACTGCCCGCGGTAGCGAGCCGAAGAGTGGCCCACCGCTTGCTCGCTGTGGACCCCGCGTCGGCCTCAGAGGGTCGAACCAACGACCCGCCTTGGACTGGGACACTGTCGCCCCATCTGTTGCTGCTTGTAGGCCGGCGGTGTGACACGTGCCGCCGTCCAGGAGAGCAGCCACACTTCAATGAATCTCGTTAGAAAACAACACCTATTTATACTCTGCTGCATGCTTCTGTTTTACTAACGCATTGCTCCGAGTCACGTACGCCCCACACCCAGTTGCGCCAGTGGGCCCTTTCTTCCTGTAACTTGCGACATGCAAACCACTGTGTTTACGCTTTTCAGCGGTTCGATGGCCCCTGGGGCCTTCATTCCACTTCGCAATCGCTGGTCAGCGTAACTTACTGCAATGCGGCCCGCACCTGGCTGTAACTTGTGCGCTCCGAAATATTGCACCAAATCTAACTTCCCTATCTTAAACTGTGGTGCCGCTACGCTAGATACACTGGACCTACACCTGCAGGTACGATCTGGGGTGCGATTTCGTATGACAGCAGAAGCGCTCTCGTGATTATCCGACGCACCCTGACTGCAAATCTGTTCATCAGTCTGGTGATTTTAACTGTCGTGCTGCCATTCATAAATAACATTCCAGGGGTGTTTTTGAACAAACTAACGCTCGTCTATATACCAGCGGCTCTACAACACTATGGATGCACCCTTAGCATGTTTGAATGTAGCATTCTGTCGTTCACACCTGTTGTTAATGTACCAGCATTTCACATTGTCCGCCCCCGGTACGTGAGTGGTCAGCGCGACAGAATGTCAATCCTAAGGGCCCGGGTTCGATTCCCGGCTGGGTCGGAGATTTTCTCCGCTCGGGGGTTGCGTGTTGTGTTGTCCTAATCATCTTCATTTCATCACCACCGACGCGCAGGTCGCCGAAGTGGTGTCAACTCAAAAGACTTGCACCCGGCGAACGGTCTACCCGACGGGAGGCCCTAGCCACACGACATTTACATTTACATTTCACATTTGCAATGGCTTATCTCGCGCTTACATTAACCTGTGATCTTGTAATGTTAATCATTTAAACATGATACCTTGACAAATGTGTTCCTGAAATTTCATTACTCTACATTAATTTTTTTATTTGCGATTTTTTTCCGGCAGTGTAATTGTTAAATACGAAATCGGTATGTTGCGACGTCCTAGAAACACTAGTAAAAAAAGTACTCTTTTATGATGATCAAATAATATTACAAATGATGAAGGATGATTTGCAATTTGATTTATACATTTGGACTCAATATCAGAACAATATCAGAAAATAAAACCAAACTTATGGCTTTTAAAGGAAAATATCCATGAAGTTCTAAAATAATGCTAAAAGGGAATCAGGTGAACAGGTATCTCCCACTTTGAGCTATTAGGATGAGATGTAAGTCATGAATATTCCAATGATATCTCAAAAAGTTAAGTAAGTTTCAAATGATAGGTTGCAGCATATATTGACCATTAGTCAATAACACCAAGAAAGACACGAATGGCGACACCTATCTTCATTTACGAAACTGAGAACTGGACAAAACTTAAGAGTGAGCAAAGAAGAATACAGTCAGCCGAAATGAAAATTTTATGAAAAGTAAAAGGTTGGACGCTGACAGATCAATTAAAGAATTCTAAAATAAGAAAGCAATTAAATGAAAGAAGTGGAAACGATATAACAAAATGGAAGAAGCGTATTGAAAGAAGGGGACAGAAAGAGTTGTCAGATATTTAATAAAATGTAGACTTGTAGGAAAGAGAAATATAAGAAGACCAAGGAAAACATGGCTTTTGTGAAGAGGGTACAGGCTATAGGCCTTATTCTTTAAGAGAAGGAGAAGAAGAGAAGTTGCAAGTTTTCCAAGTTAATTAGCATTGAAGTTAGCCAATCAGGCCGATGAGTGCGCCAATACAAGTGAGCCGCCAGAGACGGTGTCTCTACCCGTGTTCTTCGTTTGGTTTTCTAAAACCGAACAGCAGGGCGGTACATAAATTGGGCTTGGGATGGCAGTAAGGATCGAACTGGAGCCAAAGGCTGAGCAGTCTCGTGCGTTATCGTCTACGCTATGAGAACTACTGATACTAGTTGTATCTGGCTGAACAATTGAATTTCAATGCACAACGACGTAACTAGCTTATTACAATGCTAATTAACTCGTAAACGGTCCAAATTGTCAAATGTTTTCTGCAGCACAGCGTATCCTGCAAAACCCTTACAAGCTTTTCGTACAGTTTACCTATAACAAACTGGATATATCATCTGCAAGATCATAGAGGGACGTAAATATATCATTGATAATAGAACAATGCGTAGTAAAACACAGCGATGCTCAAACCATCGTTTACGTTGAGAATAGATTTACTTTTGCCTTAATAATAAGGAAAAAACTTAAATTATATTAACTAAAGGAACTAAACTAAGCTAAAATAAGTTATATTCGTTTTGTAAATGAAATCGCCTTTCCTTGCTGCAACTTTATTTCTTCCAAGTGCGTTTCACCTTTTTTCTCATCTTCAATAGGATCTAGAATGATACAGTTTTGATTTGACATGTGTTATTTTTTTAGATTATAAAACAGTACACATCACGTTTTTATGTAAATAAGTAATTACTTACAGTTTGTTGGCATCCGCGTTTCGTCTCCTCTTGACTGGAGGTCGCACTACCACTTTATTAGCGAAACATAAACACATGTTTACATCTCGAACTTACTCTTCCCTACTGTTCACCACGTTTATCCTTGGTGCGCTGCTACTCTTTTGACACTTGTGATGGCAGATACACAGGACGGACAGGCGGAACATTTGACGTCAGATACAAACAACACATGGGAGCTTGGAAGTATGGGACAGATCACTCCAAATTTGCAGGACACCTAAGAGAACATAATCACAAAACCACCAAACCTGCAGGAAAATTATCACATACAGAACATCAAAGAAGAAAAAAAAACCTGTTGAATGATTAGGTAGATGTGTCAAATAATTCACTGTTTGCGCTAATGGATAATATAATAGAATAACACTTCAAAAGAGGATAATATTAATAACAATAATAATAACAATTCCACTCAACACCTTTACACTCACTTGCTCATAAAACCCTCCACAGTATATTTAAGCCAAAACTCAAATCAGCTGACCACCATAGCTTTCAATCACTCTATACCACCCCCCCCTTAATACACACACACACACACACACACACACACACACACACACACACACACACACACTCACACACATCATTAATAACCGTTAGTTTTCAACATATACTTCTTTAGATTGGCAACATGTAGGTAAACAAACAAACAGGAGGAAACACATAATGTACTCACAATATTTACTTCCTTAAAAGAACAGTGTTCGAACAAATATCTATAACTAGTGGCAAAAGAGCAATAGTGTACCACAAAAATAAGAATAAACGTAGTGAACAGTGTGAAAGAAAAAGTTCGGAATATAAAAATGTGCGTATGTGTCCAGACCAGACGAGAGAAAACACAGTTGTCAACAAATTGTAAATAATTACTTATTTACAAAAAAAAGTGACGTGAACTGTTTGATAACCTAAAAATTAACACATATCAAAAGAAAACTTTATCGTTCTAGACCCCACTGATGATCCCTTGGACTAAAACAAGGCGAAACGCATATGGGAGAAGCAAATGACAGTTGCAACAACAAAACGGGGTTTTATTTACAAAACAAATATTTCTGTATATGCTGCGAATGATGGCCACGCAAACAACCTTGTTAAATTAAATTAAATGCCATTTGGTAGTTCGTCTTTGATTTGCACCCAATAAGCAGCTACTGGTTACGTGGAAATTCGTGAATGTTTGCGTACGCATGTTGACTACAAATGGCGAATCACCTAAAACTTGCATCACACGTATTTCGGAAATGTAAAGTGCTATTGATGGGCGGTTTTCACAGAATGAATTGGTAGTCAGGGGTACGTATTGTTAGCCAGTAAACCGATTGTAATAATATTTAGAAAATGTTATTTTTGTGGGAACGTAAGCTATTTTTAACGGAACAATGCCTATTGACATTAACAAACTAAAAGTAGGGTAAACTAGAATGTCAGTGGTGTTTGTTGCAGGATTCTAGTGCGGGTCGTTTACGAGATATCCTATGTTAAAGAGTATTCACAACGAGTTTAGTTTGTGTCATTCAACCTACGTCGTTGCTAGGAACAATGTTGTCATGTGTGCTTGCAGTGTGCTGGTGCGTTTCTTGAGTGTATTACGACTTGCTAGTGAGTTATTGCCTGACACTCCAAGCAGTAGGTCGTCAGTGGATAAGAGGACTTTATCATTGCAGAAATAGCCGACATGCTCATAGTGTATGGAGAGCGTGGGAAGAATATTGTTCGTTTTGTACCCAATATGCAACAAGATAACTCAACAGACTTCAACCACCTTGGTAATTAGTTATCAACCTCTTCAATCAGTTACATGTCCACCCCTGGTAGCTGAGTGGTCAGCGCGAGGGAATGTCATTCCTAAGGGACCGCGTTCGATTCCCGGCTGGGTCGGAGATTTTCTCCTCTCAGGGACTGGGTCCTGTGTTGTCCTTATCGTCATCGTTTCATGCCCCTCGACACGCAAGTCGCCGAAGTGGCGTCAACTTGAAAGACTTGCACCAGGCGAACGGTCAACCCGACGAGAGGCCCTAGCCACACGGCATTTACATTTTGTCAGTTACGTGAAAGTGGTAGTGAAATAACAAGTTAAGATAAAAGAAGAAAACAAGTGACGACAGAAGGGGGGAAATTAATTTTCTTGCTGCTGTTGCAGTTGATCCGCATGTTAGCTCTCTAACAATCGCACAAGGAATTGGCATGAAAGTGTTCAACGCATTCTTCATCGAAAAAAGTTTCATATCATTCACATCTCTCTCCAAGAAGAGCTGCATGGAAACGACTATGAGAATCGTGTTTACTTCTGTACAAAGGCATTAAGACGGGATACTTCAGATGTATCATGTATCTTGTTTAGTGATAAAGCCACATTTACCTATCATGACCAGGTAAACAGCCGAAACGTGCACAACTGGTCTGTCGACAATGCCCGCTGGCTTCGTCAGGTGAAACGTCAGCGTCCATGAAATGTAACGTGTGGTGCGGGCTAGTGAACCACCAGCTCAGACGCCTGCTTGTCATAGATGGGACACTGAAAGCAGGAAGTATAGCAGCCTCCTAACAGACAATCTTCCACGGATGCCGGAAGACTAGGAGGAACCTGTGGTACGGCTGTCACCGAGCGAGTAGGCACAGGTAGTTACCACACTGGACTCGTATTCGGGGAAGCGACGATTCCAACCTGCGTCCAGCCATCCACATTTAGGTTTCCCGTGTTGTCCCTCAATCGCCCCAGGAAAATGCCCAGACGGTTCCTTTGATAGGGCACGACCGATTTCAGTCCTCACCCTTGACGCAATGCGAGCTTGTGCTCCGCCTCTAATGACCTCGATGTCGACGGGACGATATACTCAGTCTTCCTTCCTTCCTTCCATACTGCACGAAGTACCATAGCATATCTTCACGGATTGTTTCCAAATCGTTGAAATTGACGCAGAGGACCTGGTTGACATGTTCCCCGGATGTAACCCCTGTTGAGTTTTTTCTGTGGGGAAGGGTGAAAGATGCTGTCTACAAGAATATTCCAACAGCACCCGATGATATGCAACGACGTATTACTGCAGCCTGTTCGGATGTCTCCGCTGAAACGCTAGCACGTGTGCAGCAGTCGCTCCATAGCGGACTGGAAGCGTGTATTGCCGCTGCCGGTGGTCATTCTTAACACAACTTGTGATGGCCAGTTGTCTCGTTACTGATCAGAATCCATATAACTAGTGAATCCAGTTGTGTGGCTGTTTCGTGTGTGTTACCACAGATACTGAACAAATGTCGGTGTGGGAACTTTTCAAAATACGGTATCTCGTAAACAACTCTCACTTGAATCCTGCAACGAATACCACTGACATTATAACGTACCAAACTTTCAATTTGATAATGTCAGTAGTTATTGTCTCAATTAAAGGTGAACATCGTGGCTACGCGGCTAAAGCGTATTATACGAATGATGGGAGTTTGGTGAAGACGCGACGTGCTTTTCGACGCCATTTCAACATACCGCGCAACAGGCCTGTTCCCTCAGAAAACGCAATCCGTTCGTGGATAAACAACCTTGAACAAACTGGATCAACGTCTAAAAAACGAAGTGGGAGTGCAAAAACCGTTCGAACCCCTCAAAACATCGCTGCTGTTCAACAGGCAATGCTCAGCAGTCCACGCCGATCTGCCAAACAACATGCTCTACGTCTTGGAATAAGTAACACCTCCGTGAGAAAGATTCTCCGTCAACATTTACATTTTCACCCATACAAAATACAGATTGTGCAATCTCTCAAACCAAGTGACTATCAGAAACGATTACAATTTTGTGAGGAAATAGCCAGAAGACTTGAAGAAAATGACGACCAAGTAAACCACTTGCGGATGAGCGATGAGACGCATTTCCACCTCTCTGGTTTTGTTAATAAACAAAACTTCAGATAATGGTCGGAGGAAAAACCTGGCGCACTTCATGAAACGCCCCTTCATGCTCAAAAAGTGACAGTTTGGTACGTAATGTCGGCAAGAGGAATCATAGGCCCATTTTTCTTCGAGGATATCAATGGAAGTGCTGTGACTGTTAACTCTGTGCGTTACGCTGCTATGATCCAGAACTTTCTTACGCCAGAACTCGCCAGTTTTCCAGTGAATGAACACACAATGTTCCACCAAGATGGGGCAACATGCCACACTGCAAGAGTTGCCACAAATGCTGTGAATGCTTTGTTTCCAGGCGGCGTCGTTTTCCAAAACTGGGATATCCCTGGGCCCCCTCGCTCTCCAGATTTGACAACCTGCGACTTTTTTCTATGGGGTTACTTAAAAACAAGAGTTTTTCAGAACGATCCACCCAGAACTATCCTAGCCCTAAAACAACGAATTCGGGACGAAATTGAAGGAATACCAGTCAATATACTGCAAAATATCATGGGATACTTCCAGACCGGCTGCAGAAGAGCATAGATTCCAATGGAGGACATTTGGCAGATGTTATATTCAAAACATAATTTTTTCACTTATTGTAAAGTAAATGGCTACGTTTGTACTTTATATTTATAACCATTAAATTAAAAAAAATTTCCTAAAAGAATTAGTTACTTATTTAAATCCTCCCGTTTCACTGGCTAACCCTGTATTATTACATTCTGTTGATTGGCTAACAATACGAGCCTCTGTCTACCAATTCATTCTGTGAAAACCGCACATCATTAGTATTTTCCATTCCGCAATACTTGCAACGTAAGTTTTAGGTCATTCACCCTGTATATAAACATATACTATTCAGAATGTATTTGAAGTTCGCGGCGGAGTGCGGCCTGTGTTAGAACTTTGTGACAGTTGTGTACCGTACCAGGGCGTGAACATTTACAGTGGTCAGAAGTTCAACTCCTAGCTTGAAGCGCAGGATTAACCTGTCAGGAACTTTCAGACATAATATTATTGTACTAGTCTACATAATATTATTGAGTACTCTACACCACTCGCTTCATTCTCTCCTCGAGAATATGTGTGCCTGCGTAGTTGTACAGAAGCCTTACAACATTTGTTAACGACTTGTACTGAAAATTTCAGTACGGATGAGAAAACTCGAAATTCGATGTACGCACTCACCAAATCGCTTTAACAAATGAGTTCAGCGATGCGCCCACTCAGTGAACAAGTCACGCCGAACCTGCTTCTGCGGAGGCGAAAGTGGTGGAGTGTCACCGTGCAGCCGGAATGTTGGCAACGGTTCAGTTTGGCACAGCCCGCGACCGCACCGTACAGGCGCGCAGCAGGAGACCAGAGGCAAAAACACTAACATTACTCACGTCCCTGAGCGAAAAATTTGACGTATTGCTGTGCACTGCTTGGAATTACCACACGCGAACCCGAACTGGAGCGCAGTTTCCGAACTAATCCACATCGCTGGCTACTGCCAGACGGATATCACGCGGCTTCCCTCCCCGGCCCAATAGCACTCTAACTGCGAAGCGGCCCAATAGCACTCTAACTGCGAAGCGGCGAGCACAAAACATTGTTCGACAGGACTATATCAGCTAGCAGCCGGCAAGGGGCCAGAAAATTTACTACCTCTTCCTGGGTATTGTCTATCTAACAGAAAAACCCGTACGTTGTTCCGAAAATCCACAACGTACAAATCATCTTGTGTTCTGTAGACACTTCTTATACGTGTACATTTCTACAATTACTTGTAAGAGTTACTGAAGGCAAACAAATTTTATTGTAGTATATGTAAGTTTCGTACGTCGTCAAATTTTGAGCTTGAGGGCGGGAACAAAGAATGCGACCTGTCACTGTTCTAATCTCATTTTCGTCATTCCTATGGAATGAATAAGAGCGGCCTAAGTAACTCACTATATTTCTCCACAAAGATGAACAGTACCTTCGTCCCACTATGTTTCCGTTTCATAGTTTTCAGAATTTACTGTGCCACATTCTTGAAAAGCAGCATTTGAGCATTATCGCTGCTGTCTTTTACATAGGTTCTATGTCCTCTGTTAGTTGAAACGGTATGGATGCCCCACACTGGTGCGCTTTTCCACTATATGTCATATATGATTTTTTACAGCAGTCTCTTCGAACGAGGAACTACAGTTATATATACCGATAATTATTAAATTAATAAAACGTTCTGTAATCAGACGAACGAATCAATGAACACGAAATCAGTTAAGAAGCAATGGCATGAAATAGTTTCGCTGCAAATCCTTCAAACACAGGCACAACATTTCTGCGAATAAATACCGATTCACATTTTAAGTGCTGTGAAAAACCAAAGGTTCTTGGGAACAGAATAGCATCAGGATTTTATGCCCTAGAATCTCGTCATCAGTGTGTAACAATCTGTGTCTTTTTATCAGACTAATTTTACAGACAATCAATTGTTAGCTACTGACTTGTTTTCTGATGAACAAAAAAATTAGCATAAGGCATTGTGGGTTTTGTATCCCGCCTTGAAGGCGGCACGTGGGTGTGCTCCTGTAAACTGAACGGTAGGCCGAATGTAGGAAGTGAGTAGGAAAAATGGAAATGAGCGTTTGGCGTCATTGGCCGGGAGGCCCCTCGCGGGGCAGGTCCGGCCGCCTTGGCGCAGGTCTTATTACATTCGGCGCCACATTGGGCGACCTGCACGCCGGATGGGGATGAAATGATGATGAACACAACACAACACCCAGTCCCTGAGCGGAGAAAATCTCCGACCCAGCCGGGAATCGAACCCGGGCCCGGAGGACGGCAATCCGTCACGCTGACCACTCAGCTACTGGGGCGGACAGTGAGTAGGAGCAGAAAAAGTTAAAACGCGTTGGTACTTCATGTCAAATTGTAGATGTTTACTATAGGAAAAGAAACAAGTTAATAAATGGTTACATAACTTTGCAATGATGAGCAAGGTTTAGACCCATCGTAAGTGGTGCAAAGTCTCTTGCTGAAGCGAGGTGTCCCGGGCGTCTGCTCTTGATCTAAATCTGAATCCGGAGCGGAGGTCGTAGATCTGGACAGCGCCTGCTAGAGGGCGCTGTCGTCGGTGTTGGTGTCGTAGTGCTAACCTACGAACTTGCACCTACGCCATGCCGTCATAACGATCGATACCACAGTGAGCCGGGAGTCCCCCATTCGGGCAAGTTCGGCCGCCGAGGGAAAGTTCTTATTGCATTCGACGCCACATTGGGTGACTTGCACGTCGGAGATGGGGATGAAATGATGATGAGAACAACACAACACCCAGTCCCTGAGCGGAGATAATCTTCTGCCCTAGCAGGGAATCGAACCCGGGCCCCTTGACGTGGCATTCCGCCGCGTTGACCACTCATCTATCGGGGCCGGACTGCTGATGAATAAGTGCACACATTAAGAACGCAGAAAAGAACCATAAAATAATAAACAACAGTAGTAGAGCTCATTGTAAAAGTCTTTTCAAAAGACATGATTTCACTACACCATGTGAGTACATTTACTAATAAATAATTTGCATCAGGAATAACATTGATGATTACTGCACGAGCAGTTCCGTATATGACCATGGAACAAGTTCTAGACTGAAATTACATTTACCAAGAAAGAATGCACATAAAACCTAAAACGATAAACTACCCAAAGAGAAGAAAGAGATTACTAGAATGGACTGATTTCAATTGCAGTTCAATAATACCTGTTAAGTAAAACACAATATGCTTTTTTTTCCTTTCCTGATAAACGTAACTCCCAAAGTTATACAACGCATAAGTAAAATAAGTTATTCTCTTTCTGATGTCAACATCTCACTCATTATAGAAGGTACCGACTCAGTGTTTCAGGTTAGCAAATGGGAATCTGCGGTAGAGAACTGCAAACCAAACATTATCGCAGCTGTCATGACGTCGCCTGATAGTGTATGTAGTGTTACATTATGGTATAATATGTGGACGGTGTGCATAGTGTGTACGGTGAGTGGTCGTGAGGAATGAATGAACAGTGCTGCACTAACCTTTTACATTATAAAACAACTTATTTGCGCAACAGTATTACAGAGTAGCTATAAACCGCGTTATGTGGGACTGATTTGAACAGACCAGCGTTCCATTCGGAAAGATCAACTTTCCAGTCTTCATCCGGACATCTCGAATCAGTTTTTCCATTGTTCCCCTAAGTTACTTCACTCCTATTAGGGGATCGTTCCTATCTACATCCACATGGTTACTCTCCAATTCACTCTTAAGTGCCTGGCAGAGGGTTCATCCAACCATTTTCATACTACTTCTCTACCATTCCAGTCTCGAATGGCGCGTGGGAAAAAGGAACACTTATATCTTTCCGTTCGAGCTCTGATTTCTCTCGCATTCAGAAGAGAAAGTTGGTGATTGAAATTTCGTAAATAGATCTCGCCGCAAAGAAAATAGCCTTTGTTTCAGTAACTTCCACCCCAATCCGCGTGTCATATCAGTGACACTCTCAGCCCTACTGCGCGATAACACGAAACGAGCTGCCCTTCTTTGCACTTTATCGATGGCCTCCGTCAATCCTACCTGGTAAGGATCCCACACCGCGCAGCAAAGGACGGACAAGTGTAATGTAGGCTGCCTCTTTAGTGGGTTTGTCGCATCTTCTAAGTGTTCTGCCAATAAAGTGCAGTCTTTGTTTCGCCTTCCCCACAGTATTATCTATGTGGTCTTTCCAATTTAAGTTGCTCGAAATCGTAATTCCTAGGTATATAGTCGAATTAACAACATATTGATTTGTGCTATTCATCGTATACCCTAAATTTATCGGATTTCTTTTAGTACCCACGTGGATGACCTCGCTCTTTACTTTGTTTAGTGCCATTTGCCACTTTTCGCACCATACGGAAATTCTCTCTAGATCATTTTGTAATTGGAACTGATGGTCTGATGATTTTACTAGACGGTAAATTACAGCGTCGTCTGCAAACAATCTAAGGATGCTGCTCAGATTATCACCTAGATCATTTGCGTGAATCACGAACAGAATCCCGCGCCCGGGTTCCCGGGTTAGATTCCCGGCGGGGTCAGGGATTTTCTCTGCCTCGTGATGACTGGGTGTTGTGTGATGTCCTTAGGTTAGTTAGGTGTAAGTAGTTCTACGTTCTAGGGGACTGATGACCATAGATGTTAAATCCCGTAGTGGTCAGAGCCATTTGAACCATTTCAGGAACAGCAGAGGGCCTATGGCACTACCTTGCGGTACGCCAGGTAGCACTTCTGTTCTACTCGATGATTTACCGTCTACCACTACGAACTGTGACCTCTCTCAGAGTAACTCACGAATCCAGTCACACAACTGAGACGATACTCCATATGCACGCAATTTGATTAATAGTCGCTTGTGAGAAACGGTATTAAAAGCCTTCTGGAAATTTAGGAATATGGATTCGATCTGAGATCCCTTGTCGACTGCACTCATTACTTCATGGAGAGTTAGCTGTGTTGCACACGGACGATATTTTCTGAATCCGTGTTGGTTATGTATCAATAAGTCATTTTCTTCAAGGTTATTCATAATGTTCGAGTACAATATTTACCCCAAAATCCTACTGCAAATTGAGGTCAGTGATATGAAGACACTGTTAACTAATTGTCCCATCCTTGTAAAACTAGACCTGTAGGAATCTAAATGTCTGTATATAACAATTATTTATTTTTGTTGTTCTTAAATTGTAATTCCACGACGTGTCCAGTATCCATGGATGAACAACGGTACTACTACTACTACTACTAGCCTGCGTTATGACGATTGAAAATATATGCATTTGCTGTTTATCACGTGCAGTCGTCAAGTGGTTCAGGCGATTTCTCGCGATAGGCCACGGAATCTGGTCTCGACACTCAGCCTGGTGCAAACGCTCATTTGTTGCTTCATATTACTGATCATTAGTCGAAGCCTGTTATTATTTGCACACCGTGTAAGGCCTTACGAAGTTATGCATTTTAATCCATTTCAGTTCGTATATGATTTTATTACGAATTCTTTACAGACGAATGGAAAAACTAGTAGAAGCCGACCTCGGGGAAGGTCAGTTTGGATTCCGTAGAAATACTGGAACACGTGAGGCAATACGACTTACCTTAGAAGAAAGATTAAGGAAAGGCAAACCTACGTTTCTAGCATTTGTAGACTTAGAGAAAGCTTTTGACAATGTTGACTGGAATACTCTCTTTCAAATTCTACAGGTGGCAGAGATAAAATACAGGGAGCGAAAGGCTATTTACAATTTTTACAGAAAGAAGATGGCAATTATAAGAGTCGAGTGACATGAGAGGGATGCAGTGGTTGGGAAGGGAGTGAGACGGGGTTGTAGCCGCTCCCCGACGCTATTCAATCTGTATATTGAGCTAGCAGTAAAGGAAACAAAAGAAACATTTGGAGTAGGTATTAAAATCCATGGAGAAGAAATAAAAACATTGAGGTTCGCCGATGACATTATAATTCTGTCAGAGACAGCAAAGGACTTGGAGGAGCAGTTGAACGGAATGGATGGTGTCTTGAAGGGAGGATATAAGATGAACATCAACAAAAGCAAAACGAGGATAATGGAATGCAGTCGAATTAAGTCGGATGGTGTTGAGGGTATTAGATTAGGAAATGAGACACTTAAAGTAGTAAAGGAGTTTTGCTATTTGGGGAGCAAAATAACTGATGATGGTCGAAGTAGAGAGGAATAAAATGTAGACTGGCAATGGCAAGGAAAGCGTTTCCGAAGAAGAGAAATTTGTTAACATCGAGTATAGATTTAAGTGTCAGGAAGTCATTTCAGAAAGTATTTGTATGGAGTGTAGCCATGTATGGAAGTGAAACATGGACGGTAAATAGTTTGGACAAGAAGAGAATATAAGCTTTCGAAATGTGGTGCTACAGAAGAATGCTGAAAATTAGATGGGTAGATCACATAAGTAATGAGGAAGTATTGAATAGGATCGGGGAGAAAAGAAGTTTGTGGCACAACTTGACCAGAAGAAGGGATCGGTTGGTAGGACATGTTCTGAGGCATCAAGGGATCACCAATTTAGTATTGGAGGGCAGCGTGGAGGGTAAAAATCGTAGGGGGAGACCAAGAGATGAATACACTAAGCAGATTCTGAAGGATGTAGGTTGCAGTAGGTACTGGGAGATGAAGAAGCTTGCACAGGATAGAGTAGCATGGAGAGCTGCATGAAACCAGTTTCAGGACTGAAGACCACAACAACAACAACATGATTTTATTTTTCGTGCGTACCTTATCCACTACTCAAAAGCATTATCTTACTTACGTTAAGTCTCTGTAAGTCTATCCTCATACAGGATGATAGTAGGACCTCGGCTGTTCAATATAAAACGTCAAATCAAAAACAACTTGAGCCGTCTGTATTTCCAGTTTTTTGCTACCAGTTTCGGCGTAGCATTACGATATCTTCAATCCTACTGACCGGCATATGGGAAGAATCCCACCTCTTGTACAATCGAAACAGAGGCCAGCATACAGTCACTCGTATCCGTAGACTTCTTTTTAACAACGCGATCTCTGTGTTCATCAGTTGCAGACTTAATTGTTAAGAAAGGGATCGCGTTGTTAAAAAGAATTCTACGGACACAAGTGACGGTATGCTGGTCCCTATTTTGGTTGTACAAGAGGTGGAGTTCTTCCTGTACTTCGTTCAAGGGGTCTGAAGATGGCTCAGTGTTACACAGAAACTGGTAGCAAATATAAAACAAAATTGTAAATACAGACGGCTGAAGATGTTTCTGACATCCAGGAAAGTGGCGAAATTGGACTGAGCAAAGATTGGATAATTGTACGGGCGCTGATAACCACGCAGTTGAGCGCCCCACAAACCAAACATCATCATCATCATCAGATGTTTCTGATTTGACATATTTCTTACGTTAGGTGAAGAGAATCTTTTCATGCCTTGTGAATGAGTTATCAAACATTGTAATACCATCACATTTTGTATCAAGAACTGGTATGATACTAGAACAACTTATTTCTATGTACAATACATTTTCATATCACCAGCGAGGAGAAAATATGAAACTGAAAGTAGCCAATTGAAATCAGATACATGTGAATTAGACTACTACCTACAGCATTACTCCAGCGCTGATATCAACGACGATGCGTCAGACCAAGTTCTCCACTGGCAACGAAAAATTTTGGGTAACCATTGCAATTCTTTCCCGCCCTACCGTCGTCCATAGTTCGTGCAGCTGGATCCAAAGCGCGTACATCTGGACTAAAGATGTCCTAGATGTGCTCCATAGGATTTAGGTCATGGGAGGGAGAGTGGAAGGGGTTGGTGAAGAAGGCACAAAAACACCATCATCTCCGAGGAGTGCTTCTGAGACCATTCCAACGCAACTTGAGAGAGATGGGACCGTGAAGTGTTCTTACTGAAGGCACAAGTTGGCTGTTGAGTTTCACACATGGTAGTGCAGTAGATTTCACTATCGCTCGCCCGCGAGAAACAATGCGAGACTTTTCAAGGACCCTATGCAGTGTCATATAAATATCCCCTACATTATAACATGTTAGCTGCCCTTACAAATACGTACAATGTATATACGCAACACTGGACCAGAGTGACAGCTATGCCATCTGCGTACAGCAACCTGTTCCAACAGGGAATCTCTCTGCATGCTTCGATAAGACTAATTATTTCTCACTCCTTGTTTAATTCCGTATAAGAAAATGCTGTTGAATTTGTGGGATGGCATTCGCAAGCAAACTACTTTATTCTGAACCGAATTTTATGATAGTTTTATAAAATTCTCAAACGGTAACTTTTTTATGTATTTTCATTTCCTGTAGGTCCTGTAATAAGACCGTTTCTCAGTGGCGGTAAGCCTATGATTGTGTAAAAACTTTAAATCCTATAGCTTGCGTATTAAGCTTAAATGTTTGCTTTTGTAACACACATCGTCAGCGAATTCTAAACATTGGAGATTGTTTACAATGCGCTGAAATATATCAGTGTGAACGGTCAGCATGATGGTCTTGTTACTGGAACAAATGCATTAATCATTGTAATGGATTCTACTGTTATCCATGCTCAGTTTTGTTTTCTCCCTCTGTTAAATTAACTGTTGGCTGCAAATAGTTGATTGGAATTGTAAATTTGACTCTATTTTGCATCAGTTGTTAAATTTATCTCTATATATTGTTTCCTTTTATAGTTAATATAACTATTTCTGTGTGACAAAAAAGTAGCGCTTTTCTATGTAAACACCGTTCATATCATCATTTTAGTATGTTTCGTATCCTCTGTGAAAATATTACCTGTGTAAAGCACACGTCACTTTATCTGTGTTAGTGGAACTGAGTTGACCTAAGAAGGCTCAAGATGGATCTTGACCAAATAAATATTGTTTTGCAGAACAGTACGAAGTTTTTCCTATTTAAATTTTATTCTTGTGTTCTGTCGAGCACCAACGCCAAATTCAGTTAATGTTAAACTAATATATACGTTACGACAGGGATTTATGTAATTATGTCCTTTAGTAGATGTTGCGGGCCGTCAACTACGTACCCTCAGACTCAGAGCTAGCTGAAATATTAAAAGTTTTGGCTGGTTTCGTTGTCTAGGGGCCGGGATACGTAGTTGCCGCATTACAAGCCAAATACTGCTGAGTCTACAGTACACGATAAGAATACATACATGAATCGAATGGTCGAAGGTTCCTATCACTCGGCACTTGCGAATTTTGAATGTAACATAGAAATTTATTAATGAAAGATTTGCAATTAAATAAAATCTGCGAGTACTATTTTTAACGACTTTAAATGATTAGTACGATAGCAGAGGTACCTTTAAGAATGCCGTTTATTACTGCAAAACACTTATTGGTGTCGATGGTCCAGCAATTAAATAAAACGTAAGTTGAATAACAGGGAAACAACAGGTTTCATATCAGCGCACACTCCGCTGCAGAGTGAAAATCTCATTCTGGAAACATCCCCCAGGCTGTGGCTAAGCCATGTCTTCGCAATAGCCTTTCTTTCAGGAGTGCTAGTTCTGCATGGTTCGCAGGAGAGCTTCTGTAAAGTTTGGAAGGTAGTAGACGAGATACTGGCAGATGTAAAGCTGTGAGTAGCGGGCGTGAGTCGTGCTTCGGTAGCTCAGATGGTTGAGCATTTGCCCGCGAAAAGCAAAGGTCCCGAGTTCGAGTCTCGGTCGGGCACACAGTTTTAATCTGCCAGGAAGTTTCATATCAGCGCACACTCCGCTGCAGAGTGAAAATCTCATTCTGGGAACAGATTTCTATTTCACGTAATTAGTTATGAAAAACAACATAGCTCGCGAGATATTCACTTCTAAACGCATACTACGTCTTCACTGCAGAAGCTACAGAAATCTCACAAGTGCACAAGTCGGCACTATGAAATATTTCTATCTCCCGCGACCACGCGCACACTGCCCAACACTCTCCAAGTATTTCCTGCGTCCGTCCGTCACGCCTTCCCGTCCACCACTCCCCTCGTGTCCTCTGCCACCCGATGCTCCACCCCACTTCCCTACAGTTTCTCCATTGCCTTCGGTAGTCGCCTACCGTAGTAACGAGCGCTGTGATTCGCTAGGGCGCTCCTGCCATGTATCGAAGCCAACGCATACTCACAAACATATTGAAACACATAAGAAATACTGGATTTACATTTGAATAACTTGCAATTTAATAAATATTCCTACGACTGGACCATAAACACGCTCTAACACACATTATTAAATATATAAACAAATCAAATAAACATATATCAGTGTAATAGAAACATAAGTAGGCCAGTAGCCTAATGTCTCTGTGCTTTCTAAAACACAGTAAATATTGGACCAATTTCTTCATGAATAGTATATATCGGATATAAACAAAGACATAGACGAATAAATATATTTTTAAGAATGCTGCTACCGTTTTTTTGTGTAACTGTGGAGCACTTATGGCCTGACGTGATCAATAGTAATCGGTCACTTTGACCTCCAATAACTCATGCACAATTCGAGTTACATGCCTGTAATTCATCGCAATTTAGGTTTATACTAATAGCTATCTAAAGACACGTCGATCGACAAAATCTGATGAACTGTTTAGATTTTGGAAATTCGTTGCTAGGTGTTACTGGAACAATTTACAGTCAGATACTAAACGTTAAACTAATAAAGATATTGAAAATCTGATTACACCATCAGGATCGTCATGCAAGTAATGGTAACGTACATGTTTCTTTTTTAGGTATCATTATTCCTCTGGCTATTATTAATTTCTACATGAACTGTGAAATGTCTGCCATTAATGTATCACAAAGTTCGCCATCTTTCGCCGTCCTGGCATACAAATCTCCTTCATCAACACAAAGCCCATTCCTCGACACAGTGTCAACATAGAATTCTCAGCCACGTGGTCGGCCGGGACCACGCGCTGGAGCTACCCCTCTTGCTCCGGCTAATGTTTGGCCCCGACTTGCCTAACGGCCCGTATGGCCACGCCAACTCCGAACTTATAATATTTTCAGGGCGCCACAAGTCGTCTCTTACCTCAAATGTGTCATAGAAGGTCTTGTGTTAGTAGTACAAGCGAAGCCCAACGATGATAGTTATCTAGGTCCTGAATTCAGGCTGCATAAATAATGTGAAACAAGAAAGACACCTCCAAACAGACACAAAAACAGAAAAAAAAAATATTTCAGTGTGTGTGTTTTCTGTCAATGATTGTACGAGGTATCTATCACATTAATGGAAGGAACAACATTCCATTTTCATACAGTACGATAAGCATTAACGTTTTCCTGTGCAGCCGCAGTTATTAAGAACCGTTAGAGTATTCGGTGTGAGAGTACTAGATTGTAACACTGCTTCTCTATCGACTTCGTTAGCAAAACTACAAAGTTTATCAAAATTAACGTCAAAAAATGAGACAGATGTAAGTGTAGAATAATAGAAGGAAGAAATATCTAGTAAACAGGGATCTGGAAACAAGCAGTCTGCAGGATACTTGCTAATGTAGGATTACGAGCGGACACAGTCTGTGAATACCATTACGCTTTAGCACAGCGCGTAAGAAGCAGCCGACAATGGAGTAAAAGTACTCTTTTTAAGTAAAACAGGCTTATTAACATTCTACACCTTCATTACTCATGTCTAATATTTATTGGTCAAAAGATGTACCCTGGAGACGAATAAATTTCTCCCAATGAGAGACGAGTTTTTTGATAGCGTCAATGCAGAATGTTTAACTTTGTTGACGGGGCCACTACCTCACCTCCGCTTGCACCACTTCATCGGTATGGAAACCAAGCTCTCGAAGGTGGTGTTTAAGTTTTGCAAACTGACGATAATCGTGTGGGGCCAAGTCGGGACTGGATAGGGGTGATCGATGGTGGTGAACCAAAGGCGTAGGACTGCTGTAGATTTCGCTGCGCTAGTGTGAGATCTGCCATTGTCGTGCTGGACGATAGGTTGCTCCATGTGTAGACGAGTTATTCGAATTGGAAACTCGATTACAGCGCACTGTTTCTCACCTAACAACATCGTTATGTTATACAGGGTGAGTCACCTAACATTACCTCTGAATATATTTCGTAAACCACATCGAATACTGACGAATCGATTCCACAGACCGAACGTGAGGAGAGGGGCTAGAGTAATTGGTTAATACAAACCATGCAAAAATGCACGGAAGTATGTTTTTTAACACAAACCCATGTTTTTTAAAAGGAACCACGTTAGTTTTGTAAGCACATCTGAACATATAAACAACTACGTAATCAGTACCGTTTGTTGCATTGTAAAATGTTAATTACATCCGGAGATATTGTAACCTAAAGTTGACGCTTGAGTACCACTCCTCCGCTGTTCGATCGTGCGTATCGGAGAGCACCGAGTTACGTAGGGATCCAAAGGGAACGGTGATAGACCTTAGGTACAGAAGAGACTGGAACAGCACATTACGTCCACATGCTAACACATTTTTATTGTTTTTTTTTTCACTGACGCACACCACGTGTGTACGTGTACCTCACCCCTCTTGGTAATGTACATGTGTGTCAGTGAAAATGACCAATTAAAAGGTGTTAGCATGTGGACGTAATGTGCTGTTCCAGTCTCTTCTGTACCTAAGGTCCATCACCGTTCCCTTTGGATCCCTACGTAATTGCAAACCGAGCGCCGCCACATGGCAGGTCTAGAGAGACTTCCTATCACTCGCCCCAGTTGTACAGCCGACTTTGCTAGCGATGGTTCATTGACAAATTACGCTCTCATTTGCCGAGACGATAGTTAGCATAACCTTCAGCTACGTCATTTGCTACGACCTAGCAAGGCGTCATTACCAGTTACTATTGATGCTGTAAAACATGTACCGTCAAGAGCGATGTTCACCAATTATGAACTAAAGTTAAGTATTCCAATAGTTACGTACGTTCTCTGCTACTATAAATTAACCTTGTCCTGTTCCAGACCTCACGCCAGCCTGTGTGAGCTTAAACGCGTGCCTTTCGGGTTCCTTATAGTGGGTTGGCTGTCTTGCCAGTCCACAACAGTTTTCGTTCCTATAATACGCAGTTTTAGGGTCACATACCTTCGCTTTTGGCAGCAGTGTCTTGCAGGATTGGTTGAGGACGTTCCTCTTGCCCATTATTGGGGAATGTGGTCCATACATGATAAGACATCACCACATCTTGTTGCTGATGTAACAAGACGTCTAACGTGCCAATATGGTCCAAGATGGGCACGTGAGCAGACGACATCCCTTTTGGTTATAAACAGTCTTGGTTGCAATTTTAGTTTTTTATTTTTAAACTACGCGTTTCGCCTCATTTAGGCATCTTCAGGTTATCTTAATTTGGTATTTCTTAGAAGGATCCTTTAGTCAGTGTAGCCAAAGGGCGTCGTCGAATATATCAGGCCAGCATCGCCTTCGTTAAACTCAGTAAAAGCTTTTCTAGAAAAGTGAACATGTCGAGATGGAGGTTAGAGGACAAGTAACGAAAGCAAACACGACAGAATGGTTAAATGATTTAATCAGGAAAAACAGACATTTAGGATAAGATGCCAAGGCAAGAATATAGAAACCAATTATGATGCAAATTGTGACGTACACAGCTGAGACAAGATCTGATACACAAAAAACTAGAAGAAACAACACAAATGAAAATTTGCTGCGTACTGGAGGGAAGAAACTAATAGTTACAGAGAGAAGTGGAAGCATTAGAAAAGAATGTAAATTGCACTCTGTTAATGGGTAAGTTTTTTTTATTTATTTTTTTTTTTTTTTACATCAGTCTACTGTCTGGTTTGATGCGGCCCGCCACGAATTCCTTTCCTGTGCTAACCTCTTCACCTTAGAGTAGCACTTGCATCCTACGTCCTCAATTATTTGCTTGACGTATTCCAATCTCTGTCTTCCTCTACAGTTTTTGCCCTCTACAGCTCCCTCTAATAACATGGAAGTCATTCCCTCATGTCTTAGCAGATGTCCTATCATCCTGTCCCTTCTCCTAATCAGTGTTTTCCACATATTCCTTTCCTGTCCGATTCTGCGTAGAACCTCCTCATTCCTTACCTTATCAGTCCACATAATTTTCAACATTCGTCTATAGCACCACATCTCAAATGCTTCGATTCTCTTCTGTTCCGGTTTTCTCACAGTCCGTGTTTCACTACCATACAATGCTGTACTCCAGACGTACATCCTCAGAAATATCTTCCTCAAATTAAGGCCGGTATTTGATATTTGTAGACTTCTCTTGGCCAGAAATGCCTTTTTTGCCATAGCGAGTCTGCTTTTGATGTCCTCCTTGCTCCGTCCGTCATTGGTTATTTTACTGCCTAGGTAGCAGAATTCCTTAACTTCATTGACTTCGTGACCACCAATCCTGATGTTAAGTTTCTCTTTGTTCTCATTTCTACTACTTCTCATTACCTTCGTCTTTCTCCGATTTACTCACAAACCATACTGTGTACTCATTAGACTGTTCATTCGTTCAGCAGATCATTTAATTCTTCTTCACTTCCACTTAGGATAGCAATGTCATCAGCGAATCGTATCATTGATACCCTCTTAATACGAGCACTTCGCTCTTGATCGTCCGCTCTTATTATTCCCTCTTGGTTGTTGTACATATTGTATATGACCCGTCTCTCCCTATAGCTTACCCCTACTTTTTCAGAATCTCGAACAGCTTGCACCATTTTATATTGTCGAACACTTTTTCCAGGTCGACAAATCATATGAAAGTGTCTTGATTTTTCTTTAGCCTTGCTTCCAGTATTAGCCGTAACGTCAGAATTGCATCTCTCATCCCTTTACTTTTCCTAAAGCCAAACGGATCGTCACCTAGCGCATTCTCAATTTTCTTTTCCATTCTTCTGTATATTATTCTCGTAAGCAGCTTCGATGCATGAGCTGTTAAGCTGATTGTGCGATAATTCTCGCACTTGTCAGCTCTTGCCGTCTTCGGAATTGTGTGGATGATGCTTTTCCGAAAGTCAGATGGTATATAGCCAGACTCATATATTCTACACACCAACGTGAATAGTCGTTTTGTTGCCACTTCCCCCAATGATTTTACAAATTCTGATGGAGTGTTATCTATCCCTTCTGCCTTATTTGGCCTCCAAAGCTCTTTTAAATTCCGATTCTAATATTGGATCCCATATCTCTTCTAAATCGACTCCTGTGTCTTCTTCTATCACATCAGACAAATCTTCACCCTCATAGAGGCTTTCAATGTATTCTTTCCACCCATCTGCTCTCTCCTCTGCATTTAACAGTGGAATTCCCGTTGCACTTTTAATGTTACCACCGTTGCTTTTAACGTCACCATAGCTTTATTTTGACTTTCCTGTATGCTGAGTCTGTCCTTCCGACAATCATATCTTTTTCGATGTCTTCACATTTTTCCTGCAGCCATTTTGTCTTAGCTTCCCTGCACTTCCTATTTATTTCATTCCTCAGCGACTTGTATTTCTGTATTCCTGATTTTCCCGGAACATGTTTGTACTTCCTCCTTTCATCAATCAACTGAAGTATTTCTTCTGTTACCCATGGTTTCTTCGCAGCTACCTTCTTTGTACCTATGTTTTCCTTCCCAAATTCTGTGATGGCCCTTTTTAGAGATGTCCATTCCTCTTCAACTGTACTGCCTACTGCGCTATTCCTTATTGCTGTATCTATAGCGTTAGAGAACTTCAAACGTATCTCGTCATTCCTTAGTACTTCCGTATCCCACTTCTTTGCCTATTGATTCTTCCTGACTAATGTCTTGTACTTCAGCCTACTCTTCATCACTACTATATTGTGATCTGAGTCTATATCTGCTCCTGGGTACGCCTTACAATCCAGTATCTGATTTCGGAATCTCTGTCTGACCATGATGTAATCTAATTGAAATCTTCCCGTATCTCCAGGCCTTTTCCAAGTATACCTCCTCCTCTTGTGATTCTTGAACAGGGTATTCGCTATTACTAGCTGAAACTTGTTACAGAATCAATTAGTCTTTCTCCTCTTTCATTCCTAGTCCCAAGCCCATATTCTCCTGTAACCTTTTCTTCTACTCCTTCCCCTACAAATGCATTCCAGTCGCCCATGACAATTAGATTTTCGTCCCCATTTACATACTGCATTACCGTTTCAATGTCCTCATACACTTTCTCTATCTGTTCATCTTCAGCTTGCGACGTCGTCATGTATACCTGAACTATCGTTCTCGATGTTGGTCTGCTGTCGATTCTGATTAGAACAACCCGGTCACTGAACTGTCCACAGTAACACACCCTCTGCCCTACCTTCCTATTCATAACGAATCCTACACCTGTTATACCATTTTCTGCTGTTGTTGATATTACCCGATACTCATCTGACCAGAAATCCTTGTCTTCGTTCCACTTCACTTCACTGACCCCTACTATGTCTAGATTGAGCCTTTGCATTTCCCTTTTCAGATTTTCTAGTTTCCCTACCTCGTTCAAGCTTCTGACATTCCATGCCCCGACTCGTAGAACGTTATCCTTTCGTAGATCATTGCTGACTCTTCCGCCTTTAGGGGAAATTTCCCACCCCTAGGACAAGAGAGTGCCCTGAAACTCTATCCGCTCCTCCGCCCTCTTTGACAAGGCCGTTGGCAGAATGAGGCTGATTTCTTATGCCGTAAGTCTTCGACCGCCAATGCTGATTATTTATCAAAATTTAGGCAGAGTAAGTATATAAGAAATAGTATGAGGGTTACGAAACGCATAGTCTACATTGATGATTGGAAGATTGAGAAAGGAAATAAATTACCAGGTGGTAAAAGAAATACAGCCTGTCCAAAGAAAAGAAAGAGTGACTCCCACAATGAGGCGTGCGAAAGTCAACAGATTAATTCTAGGAAGGAAGGAAGAAGAAGAAAATGAGAACAGAAGAAGAGCGACCTTATCACACTTCGCTGAGGTGGTACTGACGATACTCTTGTCTCTGATAAACACCCGACCTAGAGGAAAACGACTTTTTCAGCGTCTTGCAGACAAGGGTTCTCTGGTGCCCCGAGAGGTTATCAGTGGAAGATCGCACGCCTAAAACTGAGGAGCATGTGCTGTATTTAGGAGACGAAAATCCTGGGATCAGTGTGCAATGATTAGCAACAGAAGGAAGGTACCAATCTTCCTTTTTTTAGGTCGGTGTTACTTGGTGAACAATATTGCTGTACTTCAAATAGTGCCTGATTCCTTACGCCGAAGAACACACGGATGCGCTTCTGTGAATAGACGTCATACAGTGCACCTCTTATATACGAGAATCATAGAGAGGAATAATGTTAATGCTTTAAAATTACAAGTAGTAAGATATCTCAAAGTATCCATTTTAGATTCCATGTTTCTATGGTATGTTTTACTTATTTTGATGAGAACTGCAACCTCTCTAAATGCTCGACACATTTTTAACACCGTGTGTAACCGTTGTTCCCTACTGCTTCTGGTTTTTAATACCTTTTACAACATCTATATAGTTTGTGAAACTAATCTTCTATGGCTTAAAACAGTGCTGTTGTTCTGTTTTAATACACCTTGTCATTCAGTTAGCTAGGATTACCAGCACGATTACGTGTGAAACAAAAGGAACACCTGGGAGTGACCGCAAATTAGGACAACGTCAGGTTCCAGATAATTGCCAGTGTGTGGCGACCGGCGGGCCATTTATGGTGACCGCCAGTAGGACGCTCGTGCGAACCAATCCCGGTTACCGATCGAGCTAATGACGGGTGTGACCCCGTTCGGATTACGCTGGCACTCGAACGAACACACAAATGGCCAGATTGTGTAGCAGTTTCTCCGTAGCAGAGCTGCTGTGGAAGCGTATTTTCAGTCTCATCACCAAACAAAACTGTCTTTCGAGTTAAGCAGTCATGCTTTAATTAAAAAGTTCCAGACTGAGAAACAACCTTTAATGTCCCCACCCCTTACTCTTTAAGGAATGGAACTACTTTGTATGAAGCAGTATCAACAGTGTAGTTTCTTTACAAATATTGGGTTCGTGCCTAAGTTCGTGTCGTTTTTCCATAAGTTTAATATACATAACAGATAGTCATAACAGAGATTTAAGGTATCAATAATATGCTCTCTTTCACTATTTACAGCAGTCTGCCAACGCTGAGGTCCGCTACTGTAGAAAGCAAGTGCTTTTGAGGTGAAGAACTCGTTGAGACAAGTTCGGAGTGCCTTTTTAAGGAAGTTCCTTGACGGTTGTTCGATAGAGGGTGGGAAAGGTGTAAATCTGGGGGCGCAAGATGAGGTCAGTAAGGTGGTTGCGGAAAATTTTCCAACTCAGCTCACTTATAGTGCTTTTTTCCGTCTAGCAGAATGCGTTGTCTTGGAGTAGCCTCATTTTAAACAGTCTTTCTGGTCGTTGTTCTTGGACTGCGTCTCCAAGACGTCTCAGTAGTCGACAATAAATGTCATCAGTGATGGTTACATCTCGGAAAATCAATTTATACTAGACTACGCCGTCGCTGTTCCATCAGATGCATAACGTTACCTTTTATGGATGCGCGCCAGTGTTTGTAAGGAGAGTTGCTTATTTGTATCGACTCAGCCATTCCTTTCTTTCCCATATGTTAGCATAAAGACACCATATCTCGTTGCCAATAGCGATACAGGACAGAAAAGGTCGTTTTTCTTTACAAGTCAATTGACGAGAAAGTAATCCGCATTTGTATTTGATTTTTTGCTCATTTAGAGACCTTTTGCCTTACATTTTATGACAGGTCTTTCATTTTACAGCTTTTCGTGTATATTACAAATCAAATTCCATATTACAAACAGCAATTATTATTTTCAGCAGTTACAATAGAAGTACTTTGGAAATTGAAAGAACAATGGGCAAAAATATTCAAATTTTACGAAGATTTGATGATAGATGATAGGAAATGTTACAGTGTAAAGTCAAGCGCCGGCACGCCAGTCAGGAACGATAGAGAAGAGATGGCGGTGAGAAGACATCAGTCAATCGTACACTGACCAGCTCCTCTCCAGGACGACAATGCAACAGCAGTGGCCCCTATGTGAAGCAAACGTAAGCGCTGCAACTGGCTGCGACGCCCCAGTTCGATAGCAGCTTGAAGACTAACTTAAAGTAATTTTACATTTTCATAAGCAGACACAGCAAGACTATTAGAAATAAATGAATTTTTACCTTACAACCTCTGCTTCCTTTTTTTTCTTTTTTTTCAACGCTGTTCCCATTTTTACAGTGTACAGTTTTAACCACATGCTGTGGCTTTCTTCAAGCACAGGAGATGTAATTTTAGACATGTCAGCTATATACCTTTGGAAATGGACACGGTCACGTGCCTCCTGCTCACATAACCTAATTCGTCTGCATGATATTTTTAATTCCATGCACCATTCTATATATTTTGTTGACTTTCGTCTTATACTTCACCTCCATAATAGCCCTCATCTTCAGCAAAACTAATGTAATTTGTGACCTGTACAGCCTTTATAAACGAACACATACATAATACAATAGGGTACAGGGTTTTTGTAGTAACAACAACAAAAAGGTATGGTGACGAATTTTTTTCCTCGTTTATTCAGTTCACACAAATACAATATAGTTCTTGAGGTACAATATAGCTCTTTGGGAGCAATGTAGTTTTTGAGGTACAATATAGTATTTTTCAGGTGCAGACTGACTCTGCTGTTCCAATGCAGAAATACTTTTAACTTACATGCTACAACAGTAACACCGGTCAGAATTTTTTTATATAAATCTAAGCTAAAAACTAATGTGGTGATGTCCGCAGCTCGTTGTCGTGCGGTAGCGTTCTCGTTTCCCGCGCCCGGGTTCGATTCCCGGCGGGGTCAGGGATTTCTCTGCCTCGTGTTGACTGGGTGTTGTGTGATGTCCTTAGGTTAGTTAGGTTTAAGTAGTTCTAAGTTCTAGGGGACTGATGACCATAGATGTTAAGTCCCTTAGTGCTGAGAGCCATTTGAACCATTTTTTTAATGTGGTGATAGTTTCTTTACTACAACTAAATTCCACAGCCCCAGTAGCATAGCTTTTACAATAATTCTGATGGACTGTACACACTTAGAATCTATTTCTGCAGCCCCCAATAGCAAAGGTTTTTACAATAACAATTCTAATGGGCTGTGAGGAATATACTTAAAATCTATTCTGACTTGGATGCCGAGCAGCAGGTGAAAAACTTAAAAGTTATTCTATTTACAAGATGCACATTGAACGCAGATATGGATAGATATATGTGATTCTTCAATTTGTCCATGCGTATTTCATGACAAAAGATATTTCGGGTGAACAGTCTGGTGTGAGTGTACAGAGGACACAATATTTCGGCAATCGACCTTGTTGCCATCATCAGATGCGCTGATGTACTGCAAAGGGATGGCAGGTGTGAGGCACATATCAGATTCCCCCTCCTTCAGGCGCTCCCTCCGCCATCTGCGGCATGGGTGCTCTCTAGGCTGTCTGCGCCGGCGTTCGACGCCTGGCTTGTGGCCGCGCATCTGGGTGTTCCATCGTATGTCCGCACCCAGGGAGGTTTGCCAGCAGCGTTTCGGAGGTTCTTCCCCCTGCTCTCAAATTCAGTACATTCTGGGATATTTCTGTCTTATTTTTAATATGGGTAATGAATGGTTCCCAAGCTTGGTTAAGGGAATAGCTGCTGTCACGATTCAGTGCAGGTTTTCTTACTCTGATCTTTATAGCTTCTTTGATGATACAGTCCCAATATTTCGAAGTCTGTGTTAGGACTTTGGTATTGTCATAATCCATGTCGTGAATTTCTGACAGGCAATGCTTGGAAATTGCAGACTTATTAGGGTGTTACGATCTCATGTGCCATTGGTGTTGATGGCATCAATTTTTAATGGTGCGAATTGTCTGGCCTATGTATTCCTTACCACATTGTCAGGGTATATACCAGAATGTACTGACTTTGATGGCAGGGGGAGGAACCTCGAAAACGTCGCCGGCAAACCTCCCCAGGCACGGACGTACGAGAGAACACCCAGACGCAGGGCCACGAGCTGGGTGTTGAACCCTGGCGTGGACGACCAAGAGAGTGCCTGTGGCAAGGACAGCCGAGGGAGCGCCAAAGGAGGGGAGGGGGAATCTGATATACAGGGTGAGTCACCTAACGTTACCGCTGGATATATTTCGTAAACCACATCAAATACTGACGAACCGATTCCACAGACCGAACGTGAGGAGAGGGGCTAGTGTAATTGTTTAATACGAACCATACAAAAATGCACGGAAGTATGTTTTTCAACACAAACCTACGTTTTTTTAAAATGGAACCCCGTTAGTTTTGTTAGCACATCTGAACATATAAACAACTACGTAATCAGTGCAGTTTGTTGCATTGTAAAATTATACCCGGAGATATTGTAACCTAAAGTTGACGCTTGGGTACCACTCCTCCGCTGATCTATCGTGTGTATCGGATAGCACCGAATTACGTAGCGATCCAAAGGGAACGGTGATGGACCTTAGGTACAGAAGAGACTGGAACGGCACATTACGTCCACATGCTAACACCTTTTTATTGGTCTTTTTCACTGACGCACATGTACATTACCATGAGGGGTGAGGTACACGTGGTTTCCGTTTTCAATTACGGACCGGAATAGAGTGTGTCCCGACATGTCAGGCCAATAGTTGTTCAATGTGGTGGCCATCATTTGCTGCACACAATTGCAATCTCTGGCGTAATGAATGTCGTATACGCCGCAGTACATCTGGTGTAATGTCGCCGCAGGCTGCCACAATACGTTGTTTCATATCCTCTGGGGTTGTAGGCACAGCACGGTACACATTCTCCTTTAACGTACCCCACAGAAAGAAGTCCAGAGGTGTAAGATCAGGAGAACGGGCTGGCCAATTTATGCGTCCTCCACGTCCTATGAAACGCCCCTCGAACATCCTATCAAGGGTCAGCCTAGTGTTAATTGCGGAATGTGCAGATGAACCATCATGCTGATACCACATATGTCGACGCGTTTCCAGTGGGACATTTTAGAGCAACGTTGGCAGATCATTCTGTAGAAACGCGATGTATGTTGCAGTGCTCTCCGATACACACAATCGAACAGCGGAGGTGTGGTACTCAAGCGCCAGCTTTAGGTTACAATATCTCTGGATGTAATTAACATTTTACAATGCAACAAACGGCACTGATTACGTATTTCTTTATAAGTTCAGATGTGCTAACAAAACTAACGTAGTTCCATTTTAAAAAACGTAGGTTTGTGTTACAAAAACATACTTCCGTGCATTTTTGTATGGTCTATTTAAACAATTACACTAGCCCCTCTCCTCACGTTCGGTCTGTGGAATCGGTTCGTCAGTATTTGATGTGGTTTACGAAATATATCCAGCGGTAACGTCAGGTGACTCACCCTGTATACCTCATGCCTGCCGTCCCTTGGCAGTACATCAGCACAACTAATGATGGCAACAAGGTCGACGGCTGAGATATTGTGTCCTTTGTACACTCACACCAGGCTGTTCACTTGAGATAGGCTACACATACATTGTGTGTGAACAAATAAATTAAGAGACAAATATTTTATTCTATTTATGCTTTTTAATATTTTTTTCTGTTAATGCTTCTTTTTAAATTTTTTTCTTTCACACACTTGGCGTGCATGTATATGCCTTTTTTTCTTCTCTTATCATCTTTTTTTCCACACATGCTCTATTTGTATGTATATACACGTGTACATAGTACACATAAATATTTACACGATGCACACATACACACACACACTCACACACACACACGTACACAAAATTACTTACCCTATAATAAGAGGTCGCCGCGCGGGATTATCCGAGCGGTCTAGGACGCTGCAGTCATAGACTGTGGGGCTGGTCCCAGCGGAGGTTCGAGTCCTTGCTCAGGCATGGGTGTGTGTCTTTGTCCTTAGGATAATTTAGGTTAAGTAGTGTGTAAGCTTTGGGACTGATGACGTTAGCAGTTAAGTCCCATAAGATTTCACACACACACACACACACACACATATAATAAGAGGGTTATACTATTACTCTGTAGGCTCTCTCTCTCTCTCTCTCTCTCACACACACATCATCAGAGTCCCCCACCCCTTTTCTCGCTACAAGCGAGTAGTTTGAGTACGGAAGAGTTTCAGTCCTGTCATCACAAATGACCCTTTCATAGTCATGAGGCGAAAGACTGATTTTATGCTGCAGCACAGCGTACACCTCGTGTCCTCTCGATCAGATGCTGGTCTGCCATACCATATGCGGTGTCTGCAATGCAGCACCATGAACACCACTGTACAGGCACCACATGAAATGGAAATGAGTGTACAGAATTTTTGGCCAGGAGTGCCCCATTCAGAGAAGTTCGGCCGCCCTAGTACTTATTGCATTCGACCTCAAATTGGGTGACTTGTGCGTCAGAGATTGGGATGAAATGAATATGAGGGCAACACAACACCCAGTCCCTGAGTGGAGAAAATCTCCTGCCCCAGCCAGGAATCGAACCTGGGCCCCTTGGCGTGACATTCCGCCGTGCTGACCACTCAGCTAATAGGGGCAGACACAGGCACCGCCAATAGTCTTCGATAGAGAGGGCTCTTGACGCCATGCAACGGACAACCTTGGCCCACCTCTGGGTGTCACCTTCCAAAGTGCAACAGGCATACATTTTTGAGTGTAGACCTACAAATTTCCCCTATCGGCAGTTCATTTGCCTCATCCTTCATAAGACCGATAACCATCTTGCTCTGTGAAATAATACCATAAGGATTATCGGTCGTGTATTAGTATGTGTCGAATTCATTGCTGTGGCACCTCATTACTTCATATGGATTGCAGTTCTTCACCCAATAGATGAAGCTATCTGTATAGATATCAAGTAATTTATGATCTGCGACATGACTTTTCGCAAACTCATAATGAAAGTGGTAAATGTGGAGTTTGGATAGGTCTAGTATGCACATCCCCACATAAATAGGTTTTGTAAACCCTACTGCAGGCTTCACCATCTCCACAGCAACAAATTTCTTATTGAATTTAGTGACCCACTTAAAATTCGTTCTAGCAATGGATTTTCTTATGCCATAATGTCCATCCCATTCGGTGCTAATCAAAATTTCACGTCGTTCCCTCAAATTCTCCATTGTTTCACCAAATATTGAATTATACATTAATTTATAAAAATCTTTCTCAATGCCACACATCATGGAAGAATTCTGTCTCTTATTTAATTTAATATATTCCTTTAACCAGGGGGACTGCTTGAAGGAGATAGCCTGAGGGATTTTAACCGGCTCCATACCCAAGCTGAGACAATCCTGCAGATAACGACAATGAATAATTTATCTCCACTTATACCACAGTGTTGTCATCAGTTTTGGTGTGGAGCTGCTTGTGGAACTAGTTGCTATGGATACAGCGGCAGATCAGTGTGCGCATCGTTCAAACTAATACAGTATGAGAGTTCTGCCCCCACCATATACCCTACCTCAGAATCAGCTGCCATACCCCCCACCTAATTCCTTGCATTCGTCTTTGGGCACCCATGAAAACTCACCAATCGGCAGTGATTGCTGCATGGTGTGCCCATATAAGTTATTTATGTCCCAGAACATTATGTAACTAGAATCAAGGGATGCGTCGAACCTAACACCCATCTGGGGGTTATTTGCCTTCGCATGCCTATGGAAAAAAATGGTTCAAATGGCTCTGAGCACAGTGGGACTCAACTGCAGTGGTCATAAGTCCCCTAGAACTTAGAACTACTGAAACCTAACTAACTTAAGGACATCACACACATCCATGCCCGAGGTAGGATTCGAACCTGCGACCGTAGCGGTCGTGCGGTTCCAGACTGTAGCGCCTTTAACCGCTCGGCCACTCTGGCCGGCCATGCCTATGGACACATTGGCAAAATCCCCTACAGATCCCTCATTCAGAGAAAAGAAGCGTGTCAGCATCAGCCAACAATTCAATGCTGCACTTCGTTTTCTTGAGCATTGCGTCCCAAGACAACCCAGGTGCCATGTAATGAAAGACAGAACCCAGAGAATATGTGGCCATGCATTTCTCGAAAATGTCCGCAAGGAAGTACACATCTGTGTCTATATAAAGCCGTGCATACTCTGCTAAAGTGGAAATAATGAATTCCCATCAGACATTCATGTCATACCCATACTCTGCATCATTGATGGCACCGCCACTAAGGTTGCTGGAGAATACACCTGTGTCAGGTAGCCTCGTTTTGTTGAGTTTCGCCATACTATCCACATACGCATGTGGAAAAACGCCTTTTCTAGTCACAAGTTGAAACTTTACCACGTCGGGAAATGCAGCTTGAGAGAGATGCATATCCTCCTGAGGTAGAGTTTCAACTAGTGTCTGCAGTGGCGCCTGCATAAAACGTAGCGTAACAAGGAAGTGGAACATGGCGTCAATCGTTTGGAGAATGAAATGTATTACTCGACGCTGATTTTCCTCCCAACCGAAATCAGCCAAGTGCTCAACTAGAAAGTGAGCGTCATACATGCTTAAATTATGGAAGAAAACTGGTATATGTCTTGGTAGCTGATACTTCAAATTGCACACATTAAATGTGCAAGCGGGCGTATACAAAATCCCGTGCGGCTGTGGCAAATCCTATATCGGCCAAACAGTTCGCAAGGTCGAGGACCGATGCAAAGAACACGAACGTCACACCCGCTTACGCCAACCCAGCCATTCGGCCCTAGCAGAACACTGCATTGAAACCGGACACACAGCGAAATTCGAAGAGACAAAAATCCTGACTGCCACAAGTGCCTACTGGGACAGTATCTACAAGGAGGCCATAGAAATTCGAGTAACAGATAACCTCATCAACAGGGACACCGGGTATCAACTTAGCAAGACCTAGAAACCGTTATTAAACACCATCAAAGAGCAACGGCACGAGCGGACGCGAGATCCTTCCGCCACGGCGGACGGAGATGGACTGCGTCTACCACCGGGCGTGGCTGCAGCTTCCCCCACCCCTCCCTCCACGCGGCGCCCCGCCAGCCGCCCGCGCAGGGGTACGACTCGGGACCCCGCGGACATAAATACCACGGACACAGCGCAGACAGATCATTCCATCAGCACCACCTGATGATGGCGGAACGGTTGTCCGCCGAAATATCGTGGAACTTCGACGAACGGATCCGGCTGGACACCCGAGAATCTTGGATACATGCACATACATGATGATGGCTTTTAGTGGTGAGAAGTTAACCATTTCTCAGACGTAAGTTAAAAGCAGGATATTAGGATTGCTGGGAAGGGTAACACGTGATGCCTCATTAGGACCATCAGGAAGAATGCAGTCGGTGTTATACTGGGCTATTTTCGTTAACAGGGCCTGTTACGAACAGAATTTCCATGCAGACAAGCTGAGACATCAGAAAACTCTTACAAAAGCGACCGTTAACTATTTCTGCAACACTTTACAATTTCTGAGAGGTCGACTTGGCTCTTATTTACATAGCCATATGATGTCAGTATAACACTGAGAACGTTTCAGATGCTCCTGAGATGATGAGTCACTATGCTAACATTCCACAGTGAGGCATCAGCCACACTGGGCATGTAAACATGCGTTCATGGCTAGACGCAGCTCACATCTCTTGTTAGCATCGCTAGAATCAATGCCCCATATGCTATTCTGGGAAGCATTGGAACAGATTTCTATGGCGCACCCTGTGACGTCAGTATTCACAGGTAGAGAGGTATCGCTCCAGCAATGGTAAACACACACACGTTGCCCAGAGGTTGACTTGTGTCTTAGTACAATGCTACTGCCTATATTTACGACCAAAGAGCTAACCGAGGTTCGGGTATAGCCCAGAACATAATAAGGAAGGCAGGTAGACAATGAAACAAATCGCCACGAGGATTAGAGGATGTTACTCCCCTTTATCAGCAAGTATTTCCATGGATCACGGTGCGTCGCATCGGTTACTGTGTGGTGCCGATGAAAACCAGGTAGAAGAGGGCAGCCAGGCCACGAGCGGTCGTCCGACACGAATGTTGCCAACCAATAGACGGGATGTCGGCCTGCTGCTTGTAGTTCAAGTACTCCGGTATCTTCGCTGTGCGCTGGCTCTCCTTACGTAGCTCGTGGCTTCGGCCGCTCGGATCTCGTGACCACCTCTTTTCGCGACGCTGCTGCCAGTCCCCAAACTTCGTGCCTCTATCTCGGGCCAGCGAAACCCGCATATATATATCGAGAAACAAAGACCTTCTAAGGACACAACTCGCAGATACCAACTCTTCCTCACAAATATTGTCAATGGGGCCGGAAGAGGAATAGTCGATACTACACCTGAGCCAGTGATGCTAGACTGAACAGTCTACTAACTCAATGGCACCACGACTCACTAGTGTCATAACGACACTTCTTAAAACGAGAAAATCATTTTTTTGACGTGCTCTGTCCAACGACATTATCCCCGTACATGGCGTAAATATTTCTGACTACTTTCACTGCTGCCACAGTGAACTCAAACAAAAGAATACGTCGGGAACGTTCCGATTTCGCCATTTGGCACTCGATTTTTCTAGTCCTAGTATTCACTTTTGTAACCCCTCGTTGCCAGTTTTGTAAAGGCCTCGTAGCTACTGCTGTAGCGGCCGAGTTGCCACTGTTACAGTAGGCCGAGATTGTGAGTTCGTGAAACGGCGTCTGGTGCAGTTGACCGCTGAGAAAATTGTCTTTTAAAGAGCAAAACTATCACACAGCTATGCCCCAGAAACAGGTAACAGGATGGGAGAACGAAGGTTCTACAACACTCCAGTACATTGGTAACAAAGTCTTTATGCCTATTCAATAAAATTTTTCTGTGTTTGTGACTGCATTGTCAGTATATATAAAACTACCGAGGTTTCGGTCCCTGTTCCAAGCGACCTTCTTCAAGGTGTAAACAAAAACACCCTGAAGAAGGTCTCTTGCAACAGGGGCCGTAACGTCGGTAGTTTTATATATATTGACAATGCGATCACAAACCCATAAAAATTTTATTGGATGTGTCAATGGCCGTGGAAGCCTACGTTTATCCTTATGACAAGTTGTATATTGAAGTCCGCCACACTGCGTGTAATATACCACAAAAAGGCCCTCAATGGCTACGTGCAAATAACCGTAGGTAAACCTCACAGTACATGGGTATGCAATTTACAACTGCCTGTTCACTTCTAAGAGTTTATTATGTGACGTTCCCTGTATAAGTCAGCCGTGGGCGATGATCTATAACCAAGATGGCGAGAGCTGCTCTTCTGTCTTCCGAGTAGGCTTCTCTCGGTTGTCTTGCAGTCATTGGCGGATTGTACGCGGCCGGCAATTGGCCGAAGCGAAGTCGATATCTTCATCCTCAGCGCCGCTTGTGGCGCTGGTGGTTCTCGTGCAAGTGGCAAGTCTCTATGACACGGGAATCAGCTCGCATCTTTGCGCCTGTAATGCTTTTGCCCTGGCTGTGTCTTGTTCGGACGACACAGCATCCACAGTTTCACTCACTATCTTCAAATAACAAAATGGCAATGCGTAAACTAAACTAGCAACAGTGAATTATAAATAAAAAATGGCAATCGATGAATAAACCCATAGCAAGTGAAATAACTGAATGCAAAACAAAGCGGCTACGAGCTAATGGAACAACCTAGAATTTGTGTTAAACTCGTGAAACCTTTATTATTGAGGATGTAGAACCCAAATATGTTGTGTTTATTACTTTAGGATTATTCACATACAGATTACCGAAAGGTCAAAATCAAATTTTACATTTAATAAGAGCAAAATTGTTTTCGTTTTATTATTTTGTGCAGCTGTAGGCGAGAAGGAGTTGAGAAAAGGTTTGACATTACTTGTAAGGTGTGTTGAAATGATCTGTGTATTCCCTTTGTGATGTACTGGCTAGTCTTTTTTTTGAGATACTTGTCTGCAGTTCTGGTGCACATTGAAATCCCCGTGCCATAATGCCATAGCACGCCGATATAAACGGTGCAGCCCATTGATCATACACGTCTGGGTGCTTGGGGCAAAACAAAAGCCTCGACATGCGCAAACATCTAGTGTCTCTGATGTCATAGGGCCACCACTCCAGAACTAGAGTCTGACTCATATAACCTGTCCCATTTTGCCCGTAGCTGTGCACTTAACACCTGATTTTTTATTTTCATTTACTTTTTATTTATTTTAAGTCGTCAGTGACTAGCATGATGCGGCTCACAAAGAATTCCTCTCCTGTGCCAACGTTTCCGTCTCAGAGTAGCAGTTGAAACCTACGTCCTTAATTAGTTGCTAAAAGTATGCCAGTCTCAATCTCCCTCTACAGATTTCACCCTCTACAGCTGTCTGTAGTAATATGATCTGACGTGTGTACTTATCAACATGTCCCTTCTTCTTTTCATTGTTTTCCAAACATTCCTTTCCACGAAATTCCAGCATGCTGGAGTAGCTGTGGGTGAACAACTTTTGTTAATCGGTACAACGAAAAACCAGTCGAAAGTTGCAAATTTTATTTTCTTTATTCACTCGATGACTAGTTTCTGGCCGAGACCCATTTGCAAATTATCGTAACATAGTCAAAAATGGTAGTTCCGAAGATGTGAAAACCACGTCATGTGCAACGAGTAGTTTCCAGCCACAATTTGAATTTCCTGCAATTTTATACATGGGGAAATTGGCCTTTGTCACATGGGTGAGGGATTGGGGGTGGAGGAACGTCATTGGCAAGCACTTTGTCCGAGAATTGCCCTCAAATATCTACTAACGATATTAGTAGCAAAATCTGTACATGCTACCAGTGGGGCGTCTAAAGCATTTTATCAGTGTGTTAAAATGCGGTGGCCTATATCCTTTTGATTCATAAGGTATTAATCGTAAATAAATTGAATATTTTATAATAATTTTAAGTACATAAATTGAAATGTTTAAATATATATTAAAATTTTGTAATCGGTCGTTTAACATTGCGAGGTATAAAATAAAAGGATAAAGAAGGTTTGGTAGCCGTAGAGATCGAATTAGTGCCAATGAACTACTAGTGCTAGAAGGAATGACGTCACAGAAGTGGATAGGCAGCTGAAGACAGACTGCTGCGTCCCTTCTCTCAACTGTTCGTAGCGCGGCTGATCATCACTTCAGCACTCGACACAGGTTTCTAAGTTTTGTTTCCTCGCTTCTTACTTGTATAGAAGCATGCAGGCCAAGGGAAGTGGCGTAATTTTAGTGCGATTTCTGGTCTTTTCGAAAAGAAGTGGCATAACTTTTGTGCAATATCTGGCTCGCATACGAAGAGAAATGGCATAATCTTAGATTTTACAGCATGCTGTAGCACAATAGCTTTCAAGAGTGCACATACTTTTTCTCCAAAAGCATACAGAGTATCTCATAAATATCAAAGAGGATAAAGAAATAGAAATAACTGAGGAAAAAAGCAATTAAACGATGAGATACCCTGCAAAAATCACATACCATGGAAACACGACCACAATGGTATCGCATTATTCTTAAGTAGAGAGAGTGACTGGTACCGATCGATTCAATCTCGAAAAATAATTATTACCAACAGCAAAACAACAAAAAATTATTTCAAAACTATATTTTTCGTGGTGATTATTAAAATCCTGGTAAAAACTTTCTAAAGCCAAGTTCGCATAAATATATCTTTATTTACAAACAACCGCTTTCGAAAGACTTTGGTGTTATCTTTAGGTCTTCAAAAATTTATGTTATAAAAAGTGTTCACTTTGAGTTGGACCTCAGCCAAATTGCCATGTCTTCAAAATGAACACATTTTACAACATAAGACCTGAAGATGCCAACAAAGTCTGTCGAAACTGGTTGTTCGTAAATAAAGAAATATTTATGTGGTCTTGGCTTCAGAAAGTAATTACCAAGTAAAGCAAATCGCTCCTCATAATTTCTCATACATTTGTATTTACTTGTTTTGCAGATCAAACTGCCTTTTCCTGCTGCTAGTTACTTTATTTATTCCATAAGCGTTTCGCCTTCTCCTGTTGTAAGGCACCATTAGTGGGCTCTATAACGATACAGTTTTGTTAGTTATAGGTTATGAAACAGTTCACTTCTCGATTTTTTGTAAAAAAAGTAATTACTTACGATTGTGGACAGGGGCGTAATCAGTTCTACTGGTTGCCTTTTACAGATACACACATTTAATTTTTAAACAGTAAATTAAAAAACACCACACGTAAAGAATGAAGCAATAATCAACTGTGTAAATAACAGTGATTTAAGTGCGTTACAATTTGGCAATAACCATAAAATACAGATACAGGTAATGTTTAAAAAAAGTACTGTGATTACGGCTGAAGGCCTTACATGCTAAGGATAGCAATAAATTAAGAGTGTTGAAGAACACGCTGCAATTACAGGAGAAGCAATTAGAACAGGAGGAGGCGAAACGCGTATGGGATAAATAAAGTAACTAGCAGCAGGAAATGGCAGTTTGATTTGCAAAACAAGTATTTATATGCTTGCTGCGGAGGATGGCCACTCAAACTAACTTGATATTTTATTTCATCGAGTCGACGTTTTGAAGAATCTAGCGGCCTGTTACAGTGCTGTGGTTCAGGGACTTCAGGGTGTACGATGTCTCGAGACACATATTTGCAAACAAACAAACAAAAGCAGAACTTTATTTTTTCGAAGCTATAATTTCAGTTTTATAACTACCTATCGTAATATATTTTCTACTTTTATGAATTATGAACATGGTCGAAATGCTTGACTGTATCTCTTTTCTAGAGGCTTTATACCACTGCTTCTGTTATGTACATCTCGAGGTTAGTCCAGCTTCAGTATTATATGCAGTGATGGTGACCAGGACAACGTTGGAAACACGCTTTCAAAAGTTATTTACCGTTCTGTCTCGAAGAAAAGGAGAGCCGTAAGAAATGCATATGTTCCTAGAAGTGTCGCAGTAGTATGTTACACAGGTTAGTCTGTTTTGTACCGCTGCATTTCAGCGCATGAGCCAAGAGTAAGGACACGCAGAGAAGAGAAATACTGGTTCATCGACAAGTAACAATGAAGAGGCTCACTCGGTGGAATCGCGAAACCTATGGGATGAGCATACCTCTCTTTAGTAAGTACCGGGGATTATTCTTGGGATGGCCGGTGGCGTTAGCCCCGAAAATGCTCGGCCTGGCGGTGATTAGCGATAATTAGTTGCCTGGTCGGCGGCACGGGGCGTGGCTGCGACCTCTGATCTGGGGGACCGGCTGGTGATTGCGATTTGCGGTCACGGATAGCAGGCGCGAGTCTAATTAGCTTACCGAGGCCGCCCCGGGCGTGCTGGGGCTTCCTCCTGCTAATGCTGGTTACGTAAGCCGCGCGGCCGCCGCCCGGGAGAAGAACGCAGCCAGCTGCTGCTGCTGCTGCTACAACTGACGCCGACCGGCGCTTCACCTTCTGCTGGTGCGACGTCCAGGCACCCACCAGAACCACAAGACTTCTGCATTTACACTGACGTCGAGGGATAGCGATAAGCACATACACAGATGGCGCTGGTATCGCGTATACTAAGTTTAAAATGTGTGACTTAACGAGCACTGCGCTCTCACAAAAATATGTGGCCGAAAGAGTCAGCCTACAGGAATTATTAAACTAGCCCTGTCGTTCAGGACTGCATGCCACAAAGGGCGCACATTCACCACAAGATGGGGAAACTCACAGGCGTGTATTGTCTAAGTATAGGGGACTGATGACCTCAGATAGTCCCATAGTGTTTAGAGCCATTTGAACATCTACTGTCTATTGAGGCCTAAGTGCTGTAGTGTGCGAGTGAGACGGACGAGAACCTCTGTCATACGGAAACCCAGTAGAAGATTTTTGTGGCCGAGGAGACGTAGCAGTGGTAAATGTGGCGGACCTAAGGGAAACATTTATGGAAACTATTTAATTCTGTAGTAAAGCAGGGAATTAAGCCACTGTTATTTTAATCTACCATACTTCATAAATTTTCATGGTGATCCCAATAAAACTTGAATATTGTTCATACCTGTAGTAGTTTAGGATTTACTGTTAAAGTGAAATTAACAAGTTTTGTAACAAAGACCTGAATGCTAAAAACTGAACGCTGTCGTCGATCTTAACGATCGACATTTCATATAGAAGCGCATCATTACTATGACAGGGGTTGTAGATATCAACTCTGTAACTTCATTTCTTTAAAAGGCCCGCATCTCGTGGTCGAGCGGTAGCGTTCTCGCTTCCCACGCCCGGGTTCCCGGGTTCAATTCCCGGCGGAGTCAGGGATTTTCTCTGCCTCGTGATGGCTGGGTGTTGTGTGCTGTCCTTAGGTTAGTTAGGTTTAAGTAGTTCTAAGTTCTAGGGGACTGAACACCATAGATGTTAAGTCACATAGTGCTCAGAGCCCTTTGCCCCATTTCTTTAAAAGATACAGTAAATTTAAATTATCAGTATTTTCAGTTAGCAACAGATCATCATTTCCTCCACACAAAACACATTGAACGATGACAGCATGACACCATATTGAATCATTAGGTAACAGAATATTTCTTGTAAAGTTTAGTACATAATAGTTACTTTTGTTCTTTATTTATTTATCAGAAAGCACATTGGTGCAAGGCTACTGGCCGTGGCATACACAGTTAAGATGGAAATTGTATTAGTTTTATGTAAAAGAATTTAACGTTTTTTATGTAATGGATATTATTGTTGCTTTATTTAGAACGTGAAAATGGTAAAACTTCGATTATTTAAATATGTGAACATGTAAGGTACTGCAAAATAATCTGTAGCCAATCAGATGGACGGCTTCAGGAAAGGGAACCGCGCTAGGCAGCTGAGCGAAGATTTTCGGCGTGCGGGAAACGCGGTCGGAGACACCAGAGGGGACAGATGGGATGTAGAAGCGAAAACGGACTGTTCGGCTGGAGACCCCAAAGGGTACAGTTCGGATGGAGACACGAAAGTGGACAGTCGGTCTTTAGGTAGCTAGGAAGTGTAACGACTTAGAAAACTTAGCGTTGTGTGGTATCGCGGGGCTTAGTCTCTGAGCGGTGAGCAGCCGCGCGCCTGGTGTGACGTAGATAACTGTTGGGAATGTGGGTCTCACGGGAGGCGTGCAAGGGATAAATCGCTGCAGTCGCGCTATTCATTTGTGTCCTCGGTGGTTCAGATGAATAGAGCATCTGCCATGTAAGCGGGAGATCCCGGGTTCGAGTCCTGGTCGGGGCACACATTTTCAGCTGTCCCCATCGAGGTACACTCCTGGAAATTGAAATAATAACACCGTGAATTCATTGTCCCAGGAAGGGGAAACTTTATTGACACATTCCTGGGGTCAGATACATCACATGATCACACTGACAGAACCACAGGCACATAGACACAGGCAACAGAGCATGCACAATGTCGGCACTAGTACAGTGTATATCCACCTTTCGCAGCAATGCAGGCTGCTATTCTCCCATGGAGACGATCGTAGAGATGCTGGATGTAGTCCTGTGGAACGGCTTGCCATGCCATTTCCACATGGCGCCTCAGTTGGACCAGCGTTCGTGCCGGACGTGCAGACCGCGTGAGACGACGCTTCATCCAGTCCCAAACATGCTCAATGGGGGACAGATCCGGAGATCTTGCTGGCCAGGGTAGTTGACTTACACCTTCTAGAGCACGTTGGGTGGCACGGGATACATGCGGACGTGCATTGTCCTGTTGGAACAGCAAGTTCCCTTGCCGGTCTAGGAATGGTAGAACGATGGGTTCGATGACGGTTTGGATGTACCGTGCACTATTCAGTGTCCCCTCGACGATCACCAGTGGTGTACGGCCAGTGTAGGAGATCGCTCCCCACACCATGATGCCGGGTGTTGGCCCTGTGTGCCTCGGTCGTATGCAGTCCTGATTGTGGCGCTCACCTGCACGGCGCCAAACACGCATACGACCATCATTGGCACCAAGGCAGAAGCGACTCTCATCGCTGAAGACGACACGTCTCCATTCGTCCCGCCTGTCGCGACACCACTGGAGGCGGGCTGCACGATGTTCGGGCGTGAGCGGAAGACGGCCTAACGGTGTGCGGGACCGTAGCCCAGCTTCATGGAGACGGTTGCGAATGGTCCTCGCCGATACCCCAGGAGCAACAGTGTCCCTAATTTGCTGGGAAGTGGCGGTGCGGTCCCCTACGGCACTGCGTAGGATCCTACGGTCTTGGCGTGCATCCGTGCGTCGCTGCGGTCCGGTCCCAGGTCGACGGGTATGTGCACCTTCCGCCGACCACTGGCGACAACATCGATGTACTGTGGAGACCTCACGCCCCACGTGTTGAGCAATTCGGCGGTACGTCCACCCGGCCTCCCGCATGCCCACTATACGCCCTCGCTCAAAGTCCGTCAACTGCACATACGGTTCACGTCCACGCTGTCGCGGCATGCTTTTAGTGTTAAAGACTGCGATGGAGCTCCGTATGCCACGGCAAACTGGCTGACACTGACGGCGGCGGTGCACAAATGCTGCGCAGCTAGCGCCATTCGACGGCCAACACCGCGGTTCCTGGTGTGTCCGCTGTGCCGTGCGTGTGATCATTGCTTGTACAGCCCTCTCGCAGTGTCCGGAGCAAGTATGGTGGGTCTGACACACCGGTGTCAATGTGTTCTTTTTTCCATTTCCAGGAGTGTATATCAAAAACACCTGTCGCCAGCTGACGGTTTCAATTAATTATCATTTATTCTGGAGAAGCTGCACGGTCATCAACGCTATATATGTTCTTTCGAGAACAGTTTCTATCTTCATACACATAGAATGGATGTAGGTAATCACACCTATCTAAAGGCATCAGGGGTCCCATATCACTCCAACTGCACACGGCTCACACCATTACAGAGCTTGAACAGTCCCCTGCTGACATGCAGGGACCATGGATTCTTTAGAATGTCTGTGTAGCTTGATATAATTTTAAACGAGACTAGTCGGACCAGGCAACATGTTTCCAGTCATCGACAGTCCAATGTCGGCGTTGACGACCGCAGGCGAAGCGTAAAGCTTTGTGTCGTGCAGTCAAAAGAGGTACACCAATGAGCCTTCGGCTCCGAAAGCCCATATTGATGATTTTTCGTTAAATGGTTCGCACGCTGAAGCTTGGTGATGCCCCAGCATTGGAATCTGCAGAATTTTGCGGATGAGTGCACTTCTGTCACCTTGGACGATATTCTTCAGTCGTCGTTGGTGCCGCTCTTGCAGGATCTTTCCCCGACCGCAATGTTGTCGGAGATTTGATGTTTTATCGGATTCTTGATATTCACGTTACACTCCTGAAATTATCGTACGGGAAAATTCCCACTTCATCGCTACCGCGGAGATTCCGTCCCATCGCTCGTGAACCGATTATAATACCTCTTTGAAACTCACTTAAATCTTGATAACCTGCCATTGCAGCAGCAGTAACCGATCTAACAACGCGCCAGACACGTGTTGTCTTTATATAGGCACTGCCGACCGCAGCGCCGTTTTCTGCCTGTTTACATGTCTCTGTACTTGAATACGCATACCTATATCAGTTTCTTTGGCCCTGCAGTGTAGTCAGACGGAATGCACAGTTGAAGGAAGATACCGAAAGGGTAAGGAATAGAGAGTTTGCGAGAGACTTTCTGGAATCCACTGGATGAAAATAAGAATATGAACCACTCAAAGACTAACATTGAAGAAGTTGTGATGGGGAAGTACATGTCTAAGTGATTAAAGTCGCTGAGATTCTGCAAGCGATTTACGAGCATGTAGGAGCTGATGAGTGAACTATATATGACAGAATAATGTAGATTTTTATTGAATTACGGTAATGAATGATTTATTACTCCCGCATCTATAAGTTTTTGTGATTTTTCTGTTTGATAAAACATGACGCCTTTATGATTACATATTAGATGTTGGCATCAAATATAAATAGAAATCGGCGATTGAAGATACTACTCTCACCTGGATATTACTTCATATACTACTATGAATATACCTATACTTTCCAGAAAAGCCTTGAAGCGTCAATGGCCATTTTGGTGTGCATTCATGTAAAATCAAGAAAGGCGCCACGCTAACTTAGCAAGTTTAACTACGACTGAGATTGTATTATCAGCTGCCATCCCCATACATCGTCAGATACTGAAGGCTTCTTTGAGTATATTTTTGACATCGAAAACATGGACAGTAGTGCTATGCATGAACATGACTCAATCGACTCAAGCAGATTACGTCAGGGTTCGAGAAATTTCGGGCTGTGTTAGATCCAGACGGATATGCATAAGGTTATCATGGCCTCAGTTCTGATGATTCTTGACGTTAAGAACTCTTTCATTAAGAGAAGTTCATATGCACCAAAAAATATATTAAAATAACCAATCACCATCAATAAAATACCTACACACGTTAGTAGTGTTGCCGTGGCAAGATAGCTGCTATACATTCGCTCTGTGTTTATTCAGCGGCGAGCGTCCGGTAAAGATGAAGCAAGCAAAGATATATGTACTCACTTACCTTCGCCTCTCAGCTTTTGGCAATATCAATGTGTAGTATCTCTGGGGGCCCCCATGGTTCCCAGCCGTCAGCGGTGGTCGAGCGGTTCTAGGTGCCTCAGACCGGAACCGCGCGACTGCTATGGTCGCAGGTTCGAATCGTGCCTCGGGAATGGATGTGTGTGCTGCCCTTAGGTTAGTTAGGTTTAAGTAGTTCAAAATTCTAGGGGACTGATGACCTCAGATGTTAAGTCCCATAGTGCTCAGAACCATTTGAACCCATGGTTCCCAAATTATACAGCAGCAAATGAAGTAGCTGTAAATATATGTGTATTTGATCAAAGAGGGATGAAGCATTTCATCTCAAAATATATACCTAAATGTGACACAGCCTGGTTTCTTATGATTCTTGAAGTTACGAACTCTAGCTTTCACTATGGTGGCTTCATATGTACCTCAGAGAGGTAACCACTTGAACTAAAAAAAACTCGTAGGTGAATATTCAATCCGAAATTCCGAAAAAACATCACTCGTTACGCTTATCAGTCATCAGGCAATCTGTCATTTTAGATGAAAGTTTAGTTACATCTGATACAACAAAAAAATTTCACAAAATCAATACGTGTATGAAACATAATACAAAGATTAAGCTACGTATGAGCAGTTCAAGTATTAATAACTTGTACTTGGAGAGTCAGGTTCAAATTTTGACAAAGCCACGCCAAATGTAAGTCGATTACCCACATTAAAGTAATGATCACCACACACACGACGTTCTTCCCTTTAATAAGACTTAAAGCTATTAATTTCTTCGAAAACAAAACAGAATTTTTAGGTTTCAGATACAGATTATGTACAATTCACAAACTTCTTCTCATTCTATGCTACTTAATATACGATGTCTGAGATATATCCAACGGAAATGTATCATGTTTGAGACAGAATGCAGCAAGAACATTTTTCGTTTCGATAACACAGGCCAACGAAACATTTTTTTGAAAAACTTTTTTATTTTAATAGCTGATCTTTATAGATTTTTTTGAGCTGAATATAAATCTAGCCTTAGCTTTTTTGTATCACCCATAGTTTTCGAGCAATATGCTTTTTACTATATAGTATAAAAATCCTAGGCTGTAAGGTAGATGGGGATATTAATGAAAGGCTTTGTTACAACATAAGCATGGTTTCTGTTTACAGTAAGCCACTTAAAACAACAATATGTGTCAATAGAGGTTTCGATTGTTAGCTGGAATTGGTTTGTATTTTCATTCTCTTTTTTCTCTGAAGCTTCTTGAGTAGCTGTTTCTACGATGAGTTGCTTGCTGAAGTTCTCAGTGAAGTGACCAACAGTAGTACCCCATCAAGTTGGTGTCCCAGCGGCCTTGGTAGCGTTTTTCCATCACTTTAATGTCCTGGTGAAAACGCTCTCCTTGCTTCTCACTAACATCTCCCATATTGTCTGGAAAGTAATCAAGGTGGGTGTTCAAAAAGTGAACTTTCAGGCTCATTAAATATCCTAAGGTTTTAAACTCCTTTAACATTGTGGCTATAATAGAAACGTATTTTCGGTCTTTTTGATGTCCTGAGAACCTTGTAACGACTTGCTTGAACGATACCCATACTTCTTCCTGTTCCGCCAATACTTCTGAGCTCCCTGTGGAGGCCCTTAAAACAATGCAACTTGCATCCTTTTCATAATGTTTTGTTTACTGTTTACGAATACGGCGGAAAAAAGTTCAGAGCGTCGGAAACCGGTTTTTGCTATATTTCTAACTACATCCTTTACGTAATTTTTTGGGTAAATACTTTTGGATATGGTGAAAAAAATTTGAGAGCATTCGGATACCTTTGAGCACTCCCTCCTCCCCTCCGCCCCCTCCGCCCCCTCCCCCCCCTCTCTCTCTCTCTTTCTGTCACTGTGTGTGTGTGTGTGTGTGTGTGTGTGTGTGTGTGTGTGTGTGTGTGAGCGTACCTGCTGAACACTGCTGTGGGAAATGCCAGAGTATTGGCACTAGCTTTTTCTTTTTCAGTTTTGAACTTGGGGCCAAATCGGGTGAAAGAGCTTGCGAGAATACTGTAGTGTAATTGAATATAATCCAAAAATGTTGCAGTGTCATTGACTGCAAAATTTTTCCCTCGCAAACGATATTCCGCCACGTTAGATTGAAAAATTGTTCCCACCAGCACCATCTTTCATTTTCAAATTTACCTTCCACCATGCTCTACAAGTTTCTACATTTCCTGCCGTCCCCATCTTCATGACATCACTGAAGAAAGATCTTGGGTTGTGGCTTCAAAAAGATGACGTCATAAATAAGTGGGTGTGGCTTCAACAGGCATGGGCAGGACGCTGACCTATTCATGTGACGTCACAAAATGAAACAAACAGCGACAGTTTCCCCACAGGAATACTATTGTTACAAATAGGTCGACGGACCCTTTACAGTGTAATTATACGATTGCCTAACAATCACTACAGCAGTCTCGACCATTGAATATCTGGGAGCATACATAAAAATAGTCGTAGGAGAGACAAACGCCAGATTGCGATTCCTTTGAAGAATTTTAAGGAACTGCAGTCCTCATAACAAACACTTTCCGACCGATATTTGACTCTTGCTCGCTTGCTCGTCAACGTGGGCACCATTCCAAACAGGAAAAGAGGAATTGGGCAAGATCCAAAGGCGACCAACGCATTTCGCCAGATGTTTTTTTAGTAAGAGCTAAAATACCACGGGGATCGTCATCCAGTTACAGTGGTCGATGCTGCAATAGAGGGGTTATGCATCGTGGCCGTGGTTTTATATTCAGAGAGCGTATGTTCCTAAATGAGTCACCCACGATACTGGTTCCTTGTACGTACATGTCGTGGAATGACAATGACGACAAAATTAGGATGATCCTGGTTATGCAGAGGCCTACCAACAATCGCAATTCCCGAGAAACGAATTCAATTTTCCGAGACGCACAGCGTCGCGAATGTGCCGAGAATAATACATTTCAGGCATTACCGCTCACCACTGACAACGCAGTGGCTGACGGCCTTCATTTAACCACCGAGAGCACTGCTAATAGGCAAGCAACACGGTGTGTTGAATGAAATGGGACGTTCGACGAACGTATCAGTTAGGACAGTGCGACGAAATTTGGCGTTAGTGGGCTATGGCAGCAGACGCGACTGCCTTTACTAACAAGGGAACCTCCCCATCGCACCCCCCTCAGATTAAGTTATAAGTTGGCACAGTGGATAGGCCTTGAAAAACTGAACATAAATCAATCGACAAAACAGGAAGAAATTGTGTGAAACTACGAAAAAAATAAACAAAATATACAAACTGAGTAGTCCATGCGCAAGATGAGCAACATCAAGGCCAATATACGCTCAGGAGCGCCGTGGTCCCGTGGTTAGCGTGAGCAGCTTCGGAACGAGAGGTTCTTGGTTCAAGTCTTCCCTCGAGTGTGAATTTTACTTTCTCTATTTTTCGCAAAGTTATGATCTGTTGTTCGTTCATTGACGTCTCTGTTCACTGTAATAAGTTTAGTGTTGTGTTTTGCGACCGCACCGCAAAACCGTGCGATTAGTAGACGAAAGGACGTGCCTCTCCAATGGGAACCGAAAACATTTGATCGAAAGGTCATAGGTCAACCCATTCCTCCACAGGAAAACATGTCTGATATATTCTATACGGCACTGGTGACGGCATGTGCGTCACATGACAGGAATATGTTGTCGACCCACCTAACTTCTGCACTTGGCGAATGGGTAAAAAATTCTTCTACCTTGCCCGATTTAGGTTTTTCTCGTGGATGTGATAATCACTCCCAAAAAAGTGATGAAAACATAAGAGTTTGTCACACAAACTGCAACAAATGAATGCAACAGCTTCACAGTCGCACAGTTTTCTCTGTGCTCTGTCAAAACATCTTTTTAACGTTTTTAAATTTTTCCGAGTGTAGACCGTCAAATCCTGCATATGTCCAAGCAAATCTGAACATGTCCTGGAATTTTGGAGAGCGACGTTGATTATGTGTGAATCCTTGAACTTTGATTATTGTCTGAAAATAAAAAGAATAAACTTTTCACTCGAGGGAAAACTTGAACCAGGGACTTCTCGTTCCGCAGTTGCTCCAGCTAACCACGGGACCACGGTGCTCCTCAGCTCAGATTATCCTTGATGTTGCCTGTCTTGCTCATGGACTACTCAATTTGTATATTTTGCTTATTTTTTTCATAGTTCCACACAACTTCTTCCTGTTTTCTCGATTGATGTGTGTTCAGTTTTTCAAGGCCTATCCACTGTGCCAACTTATAACTAAATCTGAGAGGGGTGCGATGGGGAGGTTCCCTTGTAAGAACACGACATCATCCTCAGCGCCTCTCCTGGGCCCGTGACCATATCGGCTGGGTCCCTAGGCGACTGGGAAACCGTGGCCTGGTCAGATGGGAACGAATTTCAGTTGGTAAGAGCCGACGGCAGTATTCGATCGCGGTGCAGACTGCACGAAGACTATTAAAGAGACTGCTTACACCACGCTTGTCCGCGCTATTCTGGAGCGTTGCTGTGCTGTGTGGGATACACATCGGGTGGGACTGACGGATGACATCGAAAAAGTACAAAGAAGGGCAGCTCGTTTTGTATTATCACGAAATAGGGGAGATAGTTTCACAGACATGATACGTGAACTGGAGTGGCATTCATTAAAACAAAGGCTTTTTTCGTTGGGACGGGGTCTTCTCACGAAATTTCAATCACAGTTTTCTCCTCCGATTGCGAAAACATTCTCTTGGCACCCACCTACATAGAGAGAAATGATCATGATAAGAGAAATCAGGGCTCGCACAGAAAAATTTAAGTGCTCGTTTTTCCCGCGTGCCGTTCTAGAGTAAAACGGTAGAGAGACAGCTTGAAGGTGGTTCATTGAACCCTCTGCCAGGCACTTTATTGTAAATAGCAGAGTAATCACGTGGATGTAGATGTAGAACTCAAGTTGTCAAGAAGGCGCTGTCCAACCTGGAGGTGGCTTCATAATGGTGTGGGTTACATTTACGTGGAATAAGCAGATTATTGACTGTAAATGGTTATGGACTTCATGTTCCGAAACAACAATGGAATTTTTATGGATGACAATGCGCCTTGTCACCGGCCCACAATTGGTACCGATTGGTTTGAGAACAATCTGGACAGTTCGGGCGAATGATCTGGGCATCCAAATCGCCCGACGTGAATTTCATCGAACATTTATTGGATACAAAGAAGAGATCAGATCGTGTATAAAATCTTGGACCGACAACACTTTCGCAGTTATGGCTCAGTATTTCTGCAGGTGCTTCCAACGACTTGCTGTGTCCTCGCCGCCTCGAGTTGCAACACTACGCCGGAGGTCCGACACGATATTACGAGGTATCCCATGACTTTTCTCATCTCAGTTATAAGGGGAGGGGAGACGACTGGATAATTCTGCTTGAAATCTGGGCCACATATATGGGAATCCAATGGCATTAGCGATTTGGAGAAAGAACAGATTGTCACGGCCCGGTGGCTGCAACCGTGCTGTCCACGTGTTACTGTCGCGAGCATCTTCGGAGAGTCGGGGAGTGGTTCAAGGAGATGAAACTACAAGTGAACGACAAGGTGGCGGGCGCCCACGACTCTTCACGAAACGTGTGGATCGGAGGCTTGTCCCATCTTTGAAGCATCAGCACTGACAGCAGTGTGCATTTCTGGTGCAGGCACAGTGGTTTCGGAGCACGTACTTCAGTGCACGTTGTTGGGATTCGACCCCTACGTGTTACGATGTGACATCGTCAGTTGTGATTGCAATGGGCATGCAGTCATAGAGATTGGACCAGGGAACAGTGGAGACGTATAGTCTGGTTGGATGAATCACGATTCCTCTAATGCCAGCTCAGTGGTTGTGTCTTCAGATACGCCGTCATCCATGCGGACGGATACTTGACACGCATTGCACCACGCACACGGGCCGGTGGAGACACTATTATACAATGGAGAACATTAACCAGGCCTAAAGTTACTGAAGCATTCTCTGCCTAGTCATTAATTCGAATTCGAAAGTTTTTAAAAGCATTTTCAGTACGAAAGGAGGGGCGCATTACGTAACTACATTTCTTTTTGAAATTTTATACTAAAGCAATATTTTATAAATGTAATCAGACCAGCATATAATGTATGAAGTAGGAGTTGTCAAAAACAAAGGATATGAATATTTTTTAAACCTTTCGTTATCTGTCAGCGTCTTTACTTCACTAGACAGGTGGAAAATATTATTATGGTAGCATTTGTTTCTCCTTTTCGAGGAAGAATACCGTTACACTGTGGGTAGTCTAAGTAGTTTTTGTTATTAGCGTTACTATTATAAAAGCTGCTTCTTTTTTCAGATTGTGCCTGATTTTCACGATAAATTTGCTAAGAGACTGCGATTTGGATTCCAGATCCTTACGACGTGAAGGAGAAGAAGTTATTGCGAGAATGTGAATCAAAGGAAAGAAACTGCCGACATTAATACGTCGAGTATGTCGTTCTTATCTAAAACATTCGTTCATTCTATAAAAACCAAAGAAACCAAAAGCATTGCCTCCTCACAACGATTTCAATATAATTGGGGGTGATGTCTTTCAAAGAGAAAAGCGCCTGATGGCTGAGCTTTTCACTTTGTGACAAGTTAAGACAAAGAGGAACCAAAGTAACGTGAACTGGCTACCCTGATTGAGCGTAGAACGAAATTTATATACACATGGCGCGTATTGCCCGTGGTTTATTTCCCTGTTGTTCTGCACGAACAACTCCTCTAGGCTATCACAGTATTTATATGAGAATTATCAAGGTGTAATTCTTAAAACAGATTAACGATTGAATTGCGGCGCTTGTGGCCGGTTCTGTCTCAGTCGAAAACGATAATTGTAGTTTCATTTCATCTTGGGGACCAAGGGAAAGGCATAATAACGCTTTCAATACAGATTTCGCACACATCAATTTTGTCTCCTGATACAGCTGCTCATCGGCTCCTCCTTAACTAAAAAGTTGATGGTCACACAGATAGGGTAAAGCCGGAAGGACAAACAGGTTTGGAGACTAGGAACCCCACTACTCTCATCATCGAGGAATACATTGAAAAATCTTATCGCTGATGAGGGAACGAATTTAGATTAAATAAGGTCGATGAAATAAATTAAACATTTCGAGAGTTCGTATCTTCCGTTAAGTATTTATGTTCTAAAATCGCCCATACACAGATAACAAATTCCAAATATGTGTAATTGAAGATCCCCTATTATAGAGTCGTTTTAAATACCTTGGTAACCGCAGTGTGGTGTGTTGGTCACCCGATACTATGGTCATTCCTGTCCTGCTGCGATGCAGTTCCAAAAAGCAAACTACAACTTCATCGATTAGCTCATCAATAACATTTTTAGGACACTCAGAGAGAGACACTAAAGAAAAGTCCGTAAGTCACGGTAAATATAGCATATCTGTTTCCACGGAAGCAATACGGTATTACCTTATTTCAACAAACTCAATCTTCCATAACAGTCCTGACGGACTCAGGACGTGGTGCTTAATTTCGCTACCACGACAGACACAGGGATCTTTTTTATGCGGAAATACTGAATGAACGCCATATTCCAAGCATGACCTAGGAGTCGCATCATCAATCTCCTGAAAAATATATCTTACGATGGGAAACCACATTAGGTCGCTCCTTGACACATTCGAAAATCCGGTTGGTGACGGATGATAATACAGGGGCATTTGCCTTAGGTACCAACACTCAATAATTTCCAAGGAAATAAGTCAAAATTCTGATGCTTCTCCCTTAGCGTGCGAAGTGTTAAGCCAAATGAGTTGGTAGCGCATTGGGTAAGAGCGGCCTGAGCTGGCGAGGCGAGCGCATCGCTGCCGTTGCGTGCTTCGCTTACTCGGCCGTTGAGAGCTCGTGAAGAGGTTTCTGTGCTGTGGGCGCCGCGGAGAGCAGATTGTCGTGCGTTGTTCTTACAACGCGTGCAAATTGTCGTGTTCCGCGCCTCGCAGCATGGGAAAGAAGGGTGCGCAGAGGAAACCTGCCGCTACGAAGGGTCTTTCGGTTGTGCAACTCACTGAGCCGGCCGACCGTGCGAGGAACTCCCGAGAAGACGAGTCGCGGCCTGTTCCCCCTTTGTATGTCAAGTGCAAAGGCGGGTGGACAGCGCTGTTCGACACCATCGCGAATTGCGCTCGGAACGAGGTGGTCTACGTGTCTGTCGATACAGACTCGCTGATCTGCGTTCGAGCTGCAAACGTGGCCGACCACAGGGCGATCGAGGTCGCAGTGGCCGACCACGTCGTCGACACGGCGACGGCGCGTGATAAGGCACCTTCCGTAGGAAGGATGAAGACGACCGAGGCACTCCTCAGGGGGTTACCTTGGTGCTGTGACGAGGCAGCGTTCCGGGAAGGGCTGCAGCGAGCCGGGTTTGGTAATGCGGCCGCAAGGTTGCACAACCGGACCAACAGGAAGAGGGCGCCGCTCTATGCCGTGACCGTGCAAACAGAAACGGCGTAGGGCGCTGAACAGGCCGGCGCAGCTGAGGGACGGCGCAGTAGCAGATCCACCTGCCAGGGGCAGGGACGACCGCTCGGAAACGGGCAGCCAGGACGCAGCTCGCTCTCCCGTGAAGAAGTGTGGCCTCGAACTCGGCACCGCCGTGGAGACCACAGCAGCCCTCAAAGCCGTCATGGCGGCAGAGAGGGCTGCCTTCGCAGCCGCCGTGGCTGCAGAAAAGGAAGAGGCCTTGAGGCAACTGCGAGCAGTCTTCGCCCAAGGCCTCAGCGCAGTCGTACCTGCGAACACTCCTGCGACCTCGCAGAAGGACGTTTGCGCGCCTATCCCAGCGGCTGCCCCAGCAGCACCGCAGGTGAAAGGTGCAAAGAAGAAATCCGCCGCCCCAGCGGAACCGGTGGCGACGCCGACCACTGCGGGAGCGGCCCCTCCAAGGGACCGAGAAGACAGAAAGGCAGCCATCATCGCGGAAGCGCGAGCGAACGGCGTGCATTTCTCCGACGCTGAAGCGGCGCAGCTCACTGAGCAAGAAGAGCTGCTCACAGCTGCAATGCAGAAGTCCTGCGCCGTGCAGTAGAGGAGGACGCTGAACGGTAGCCGATCGCCGCCGTTCTGCACCAGCCTGATGAAGCTGCACCAAGTCACTGACGACAAGGCGCAGCAGAGGGCCTAACAGCAACGCATGCGTTGCCGCGCCGGACTCTTATGCTACAGGGAAGAAGCCACTCCGGCCGGCCCAGGAGACTACAAGCAAGCCCAGCCACAGCACGCGGACTGACCCAGCTAACGACCACGCAGCACATAGGTAACGACGCACGATACCTCACGCTAACCACCCCTCACCTTGCATGCTCTGTCGCAGCTAGCAAGCCGCTACTGCCCTTACTACCCGTCCTACTGGCGCTGGCCTTGGCACTTTTTTTCCTCTGCCCTTACAACCGCTACCCTTCAATCGTTTTCGACCACTTCTATCTCCTGATGGACCACGTTAATGATTAATCTTACCCATACGCATGGATAACATCACAGCCTGCATCCTGTGACGCCTGATTCAAAAACTAACATGTTTACGGAGGTGACAGTAGAACTTTTGGTTTGGTCACCACGTTGGTGTGGGCGTGGAGGGGCCCCATCCTTCCCCCCCAAAAAAAGGGTAATAGCACAGTTTCGAATATTTTATTTTATTTTTTTAGTTTTTGTTAATGTTTTTATTTCTTCAATTTTTTGTCGACGATATGTATTAGTTCAGTAATTTCATTATATTTTGCTACATCGATAAATAAAATACAATGAAATTACTGAGAAAAGAAATAAGTATCTAAAATCTTAATGAAAACAACCTTCCATGAGAAGTATATGAATTCTAATATTTCAGTTTTTGCTTTTTTTATACTTCAAAAGAACTATTGCGTTCCTCAGGTTAATATATATCATCAAAACGCTCAATGCACACAAATTCACAGCACCAAGAGCAACGTGGGAAGGCACATATGCCACTTATTTTAATGTGAAAATGGTCAGGAAAAGCAACCTCGTTAACGTTGTTAAATACGTCGCTATCTGGCGGCAATTTCTCAGCAAATGAAGCACACCAAAGCATGTTCGTTACCGCTGGAGCGTGTAGTTATTACGCATCCAGGTATTTTGGTAATCGCACCGCTTCTACTTTTGATTTCGGTTAGCCGTTGGTTGAGAATAGGGCCCGTATGTATTGGACGAATGCAATTTTTCACCTGTCAGTAAAAGTATACGTCGTGAGGTTGACAGAACTGGGTAGACGTTCTAGGAAATACTTTTTACGAACGTGTTGGTACAGTATTTCGATTTCATCGGCGACCAAGCCATGTATAAAGAGGGACGGCTTTGCCCATCCCAAGTGTCAATGTACAGAAAAAGCTCCAACTGTACGCAAGACAATAGAACTTTGCTAAAAGCTGAAGATTAGGTATCTTTTGTGAGCTTTCCAGATTTTTTTGGCTGTTGCTTATACATTGTGATGCCGTTCCACTGACTGGTTTACGTCTTGTTACACTGGAGGACCAGATTTGCCACTGGCTTTCTGGAGCCAAAGAAAAACTGCTTTTTGGAAATGTCAGTTCATACTGACATACTATTGCGTACCCTCATAACTACAAAACAGCTGTAGCGATGGAACATCAAAGCTACAAACTGACGGTCGAATAGATATAAGTGTAAAGAAATTTTATATGAGAACCACATACCAATTTACGAGATAATGGTTCAAAAGGCTCTGAGCACTATGGGACTTAACATCTGTGGTCATCAGTCCCCTAGAACTTAGAACTACTTAAACCCAGCTAACCTAAGGACATCACACACATCCATGCCCGAAGCAGGATTCGAACCTGCGACCGTAGAATTTACGAGATAGATTCACATACGTAAAGGAGGTCACAATTTGCTTGCTTGCTTAAAAAAAATAAATAAATAAAAAGCACGTCATTGTAAACAAATGCGTCACAGATGTAAAACTAACCGAAGTCTTACACGATAGAAGTCCGTGTACACAACCTTGCTTTGAGGATCTCATCTCCATCGTCAGGTGTATCTAAAATCTAAAGTAAAGCAGTAGCTGTAACCTACTGCTTTAGCCAATTAAAAAATTTAAAACAACTAAATTTTAGAAATGGTGTTTAGCACTGAAAAAGCGCACAGCATTATTCGTAAGTCCTCTCGTCACAGCTACACGCGTCGCACAGGTGCGATGAATCAGCAGCGCTCGGCGAACGTTGGCCTTGAATGTAACCACCATTTCCTCGTGGCTCGCGGTATCAGGTTTATAACTGATTTGCTTTACGAAACGCAGTTTTGTTTAACTTTGGTCGAGCGTGTGACTCCCAGCTAATGTCCTATGATTGATTTATTTTTGTAGACTACATGCATTCCCGGTGACAATTTTCGAACAAGAGGCATTTCCCCAGGTCGTGCTTGATAGCTGGAGTTCTTTGCAGCCACAATTTGGGATGCTATTATGACTGTCAACCTACTGTAGATGTTTGCCTAGTAGTTGCCTGCGCAAGGACATAACGTCCTATTGCTGCTGCATAGACTCCATCTTTTTAACCATTTAATCTGATTTATTCGTTTCTAAATTTATTCCTCCAAATTTTTTAATTGGTTAAAGAAGTAGGTTACAACTGTACTCTAGATACACCTGACAATGGGGCAAAGACCCCCAAAGGGTGATAGTGTATGCGAGTTCTGTTTCGTAAGACTTCAGTCAATAAAAGAGCATTTACAACTGCGGTGGATTTGTTTATCGTGAACATGGGAATATAAAATGACCGTCAATATTTTGAACATGGTTGCACTACTTCAACTGTTACAGAGCAGCAGGAATAAAGGACAGCCCACCAGTTTCAATAAATTGTGGTTTTCAGATAACCTTGACCACCATTTCGACGAATCTCAACCCGTCTTCTTCAGAAGGACAGACAAACTTCGCGTTAGCCATTTACTCAGCCAAAGTTGTTCAAATGGTTCAATTACCATTATTTTTCTTTTTCCTTTAATCGCTTTCTCCCTCTATATGGTTCAAATGGCTCTGAGCATTATCTTAGTTCATAAGTCCCCTAGAACTTAGAACTACTTAAACCTAACTAACCTAAGGACATCACACACACCCATGCCCGAGGCAGGATTCGAACCTGCGACCGTAGCAGTCCATCGATTCCGGACTGCAGCGCCAGAACCGCACGGCCACCAAAGTTGTCTCCAGATGACATTTATCGGCAATGGTCTATATGTCCTTTGTAAAAATTTAGACCGCTAGAATCAAGGGCTTGTCACATCAGTATAACCAGTTATTTAAAATAACAGACTATGTAGCTACTAACTGAGTTAATTTCTAATATGAAGTTTGTCTGTCCTTCTGAAGAAGACGGGTTTACGTCCGTCGAAACAGTAGTCAGGGTTATCTGAAAAGCACCATTCATGGCAACTGGTTGGCAGTCCTTTATTTCTGCTATAAAACGATCGATTTTTGGGTGTTAGATCGTTGTGCAGAGACTACAGATAATGGACATGCGGCTACCACACGAGTACTGTAGCAGTGGTTAATGGCCGCAACAGGCTGATTGCTACCAGAAATTTTTGGATTCAAAGCCTCAAATACAGCGTGCGATTCATTTAAAGGGAAACACAGAATTCGGTAGCGCTTTGTGAGCAAATACATCACCACCAATGATAAGCTTAGCCCGCATCTCGTGGTCGTGCGGTAGCGTTCTCGCTTCCTACGCCCGGGTTCCCGGGTTCGATTCCCGGCGGGGTCAGGGATTTTCTCAGCCTCGTGATGGCTGGGTGTTGTGTGCTGTCCTTAGGTTAGTTAGGTTTAAGTAGTTCTAAGTTCTAGGGGACTGATGACCATAGATGTTAAGTCCCATAGTGCTCAGAGCCATTAGAACCATTTTGATAAGCTTATGTTTGAAAAATTGCTGGAAAACGCAAGATTATTTCAACTGCAAACCTCTACTGTAATTCTTATTTCGAAATAAGTACGGATCAAAAAGAATCCATCATATCTCTAGCAAGAGAAATTTGACGTTTTGATGTTAGGAAGCTATCGGAACAGTTGTCGACCAGGTGAAAAAGAGAAATCTATCGTCAGCTTTTGGACAACGTTGTGCGACCGTACGTAAAAAAGCATCCGTTTCTGTACATTATTTTGTCACAGGATGTGCATATCTGTTTCTCCTTATACAATGGTCTGGTTATCGATAGAAGCGGAATATCGACATTTTCATTAAAAGTAATTCCGCCAAAGAGTATGCCGTTCTGTCAACCCTACGACTTATGCCTTTACTTACAGATGAAGAATTACATTCGACCATTACAGAAATGTCCTTTCCCATTGCACAGCAAACGGAAATCACAAGCAGAATCGATGAAATTCATGAAGTGTACACCTGGATCCGTAATGTACTGCTGGCTTCTGCTTTCGAGAAATGCTCTGAATATGTTTCATTTGCAGCGAAATTGACGTCATATCATGAGGTATAGAGCAACATTAACAAAGTTGCTTTTCCCAATGATACTCAGATTAAAGAATGTGGATGCGACGTATGTGTATTCTCATGCTACTGACGGTACTTCCATGTTTTATGTTTTTAACGTTTTTGTGATAGATATCAACCTGAGGAATACGCAGGCTCTGTTGTATAAAAGCAAAAATCAAAGCAAAAATTGATATACTAGAATCTATACGTTTACATGTCTTTTGTATGTCACATAATTCTGCCACAGCAAATGGTTCAAATGGGTCTGAGCAGTATGGGACTGAACTTCTGAACAGCAAAAGGAAAAAAATATGAACACAAGGTTGGATTTGGACACCGAGCGCAAATCTTCAGACTGTACTCTCGGACATTATGCTACCAGATCGCTTGACATAACACCACGTGTGCGACTGATGCAGTACCATCAAAATTTTGACTGTCATTTTTACTGGAAGTAATGTGTATTGGTGTTTAAGAAAAAGCAAATGTCCTTTTGTTTCACCCAACTTTCACAGAGCGAAGTGCCGCCTGCGTCAGAGAGCGTACTATTCGTGTTAACCATTATAATGTATTAGAACTATATATTAATACCTTCAGCTGCTGACGGAAGTTGATATACACTCCTGGAAATTGAAATAATAACACCGTGAATTCATTGTCCCAGGAAGGGGAAACTTTATTGACACATTCCTGGGGTCAGATACATCATATGATCACACTGACAGAACCACAGGCACATAGACACAGGCAACAGAGCATGCACATTGTCGGCACTAGTACAGTGTATATCCACCTTTCGCAGCAATGCAGGCTGCTGTTCTCCCATGGAGACGATTGTAGAGATGCTGGATGTAGTCCTGTGGAACGGCTTGCCATGCCATTTCCACCTGGCACCTCAGTTGGACCAGCGTTCGTGCTGGACGTGCAGAACGCGTGAGACGACGCTTCATCCAGTCCCAAACATGCTCAATGGGGGACAGATCCGGAGATCTTGCTGGCCAGGGTAGTTGACTTACACCTTCTAGAGCACGTTGGGTGGCACGGGATACATGCGGACGTGCATTGTCCTGTTGGAACAGCAAGTTCCCTTGCCGGTCTAGGAATGGTAGAACGATGGGTTCGATGACGGTTTGGATGTACCGTGCACTATTCAGTGTCCCCTCGACGATCACCAGTGGTGTACGGCCAGTGTAGGAGATCGCTCCCCACACCATGATGCCGAGTGTTGGCCCTGTGTGCCTCGGTCGTATGCAGTCCTGATTGTGGCGCTCACCTGCACGGCGCCAAACACGCATACGACCATCATTGGCACCAAGGCAGAAGCGACTCTCATCGCTGACGACGACACGTCTCCATTCGTCCCTCCATTCACGCCTGTCGCGACACCACTGGAGGCAGGCTGCACGACGTTGGGGCGTGAGCGGAAGACGGCCTAACGGTGTGCGGGACCGTAGCCCAGCTTCATGGAGACGGTTGCGAATGGTCCTCGCCGATACCCCAGGAGCAACAGTGTCCCTAATTTGCTGGGAAGTGGCGGTGCGGTCCCCTACGGCACTGCGTAGGATCCTACGGTCTTGGCGTGCATCCGTGCGTCGCTGCGGTCCGGTCCCAGGTCGACGGGCACGTGCACCTTCCGCCGACCACTGGCGACAACATCGATGTACTGTGAAGACCTCACGCCCCACGTGTTGAGCAATTCGGCGGTACGTCCACCCGGCCTCCCGCATGCCCACTATACGCCCTCGCTCAAAGTCCGTCAACTGCACATACGGTTCACGTCCACGCTGTCGCGGCATGCTACCAGTGTCAAAGACTGCGATGGAGCTCCGTATGCCACGGCAAACTGGCTGACACTGACGGCGGCGGTGCACAAATGCTGCGCAGCTAGCGCCATTCGACGGCCAACACCGCGGTTCCTGGTGTGTCCGCTGTGCCGTGCGTGTGATCATTGCTTGTACAGCACTCTCGCAGTGTCCGGAGCAAGTATGGTGGGTCTGACACACCGGTGTCAATGTGTTCTTTTTTCCATTTCCAGGAGTGTTTATCAACGGGGACAGGTGAAAGAGTGTGCCCCGACCGGGACTGGAACCCGTGTTATCCTGCTAAGATGGCAGACGCACTATCCATCTGAGCCACCGAGGGCACAGAGGACAGCGCGACTGCAGGAACTATCTCGCGCACGCCTCCCGCGAGACCCACATTCTCACCTTATATGTCCACACACTGTGTTCGTAGTGTCCCTACTCAACACACTCATTACTCTTGGAAGACATTCTTACCAAGTCCCGTAAGTGTTCGGGTAATATGTGTACATCTGCACAGAAGAGGAAGGTCATGGCTGGTATTGCCAGGACGATATATTGATATGGTGTCTGTTCTTTCGGACATGACCTTCCTGTTCTGTGCAGATGCACACATATTCCCCGAACTCTTACGGGACTTGGTAAGAAGGTCTTCCACGAGTAATGAGTGTGTTGGGTAGGGACACTACAAATGAAGGTATTAATATATAATTCTGATTATGTTGTAGACGACTGCAGGTCATCAATGGTGTCTGTTCTTTCGGACATGCCTGATGAAACTCCACGCCAGCGCACAGGATATGAAGCTCTTGCAGTATTTACAAACCAGAAATGTAGCTTTGCAAATCCTTACGATCCCAAAATGTCTGTCCCGAGAAACTAATATACCGTCGAAATTAAAAACCATGTCCTGCATCTCTTAGGACTGCTTTGATGATATTAGCTTCGTTGAAATAAAATTAACAGATTTATATTCCGTGCACACAGACATTTTCCAATTATTGTGATTTGTGGCTTTTTTATTGTCTCTCTTTTCTTCTCTCTTACTAAAACTATATAATTGGCGAGCTTTTCGATTTAGTGTGGTATTGGGGGATGCCATTGCAGTGGGACTTGAGTTACCGAAGTGCATAAATCGACTCAGAGAGTTCTTCAATTCCATGTATTTGGCTATTGTTAGCAGTGTAGGGTGACTTCAAAACGGAAATGCTTATGGAAAATAAGAGTTATGTTTTATCTCGAAATATTTAATACGTGCAATTCATCAACCTAATTTCATCTAAATTCGTTGCCTTACCAACGTTAAACTTATTCCAGCCGTACCACGGTCATGTAAAGAGTGGTGTGTCTAGTCTCCATGCCAATTTGTCCTCCTGGTTTCAACCCATTTATGAAACCCTCAACTTTTTTTATTAAGCAAAAGCCGATGAGCAATTGTATTAGAAGACAAATTGATGTGTGCGGATCTATCGTAATAGCGTTATCCGACCGCAAGTTCCACAATATTTAAAATAGCAATCTGTCTTAACAATTACAGCTCGATAGATTTCATATCAATGTTGTGATAGCGTAGAAGGGTCGTCAGAGTAAAACAACATGCCGGCCGCTGTGTCCGAGAGGTTCTAGGCGCTTTAGTCCGGAACCGCCCTGCTGCTGCGGTCGCAGGTTCCAATCCTGCCTCGGGCATGGATGTGTGTGATGTCCTTAGGTTAATGAGGTTTAAGTAGTACTAAGTCCAGCGAACTGATGACCTCAGATGTTAAGTCCCATAGTGCTTAGAGCCATTTGAACCATTTTGAAACAACATGTACCTAAACTACAAACAAAGTGCGCCATATGCAAGATACTGTGTTGAAATTTCTTTCCTCACATACCGTGGGTAAACTCTCCTTGTTATTTCGGTTCCCTTTTGTCTTAAGTTGACTCAGATTGAAAATCTTAATCATCACGTACTTTTCTCTTTTATCGACAAAGCATCACCAGCAATTATATTGTAATCGTTGCGAGCAGACGACACATTTCGTCCGTTTGGGTTTTGTGGAATAAATGAGAGTTTGACTTAAGAATGACATAATCGACACGCTACCGTCAGCTCTTTTTATTTCTTGTTTGACTTTCTCGCCACAACAGCTTTCCCTTCCATGTTATCAGGAGCTGGAATCCAACCCGCACTAAAATTATGCACTTTCTTAATTATCTTTGCTTTTGAGTCCTATTATTCGATCATTGCAAAAGATTTTTTTGCACGGTTTGCTTTTGTGATTTGAAACTCTATGCTATTATCCGAATACGAAACTTGATTCCAAAATAAGAACATCCACAAACAGTAGTATGTGGTCTTTCCCTTTGTATTATTATGCACTAGAGTTTTCGCCATTGCAAGAATTCATAAGAAAAATTGCTTTCAAGCATGTGATATTAAATGATAATTTATTCATAAACGTTAATAGCGTATGATTATGCCTAAATAGCAAATGGTTTTCGAAGAACAGAGTTTATAGTTTTCAGTTCACTTAAGACAGCAAAATAAAAATACCTACGACAGTTACCGCGAGAGGAAAACCATCTAAATAATTTTCCTGCTCTTTATTTTATGATGTTCGATTTTCAGCAGGTGCATGTGGATATTGTGCCTAAGTACGCTTTAGACCCAAATCATAGTTACAGAAATGTGAATAAAGCTCATTAGCCTATACTAATTATTTCTGCTGCCAGTCAAAGCACTGGCAGCCAACGACACCGCGTCTTCGAAGGGCAATTTTTCCCAGTGCCAGTCAGCTCAAGAAACACGTGACTCGAGCAAATATAATCTACCTGTCGCTGAGATTATGGAGAATTGGCAACACTGTAGAATACCTTTGGCAACCACATGACCGTCGATTTGCTTCCTGAACTGCTTCGAAAACATTCTGGTTCATTCAAGCGGTAGAGCGAGTTAGTTTTCGGTTGGAATCTCACTGGAGACAGGTTTTTACCTCTTAAGCGAATGAACTGCTGGCAGGCCGGTCGACAGTCGGTAAAGATATTGTAAGACAGTTTCTGATTTCTCTCCCGTAAGTTTTGTCGCTACCTTGAAAAACTTGCTAGCTGCACACTTGATAGAGCCTGCTTTTCCTGTTTCTATCAGTTTGAAAGCGGGATGTTATATTTCTGAAGTCATGTTTGTGGTTGTGTCGTTGGTGTCTGATAAATGTATAGAACTTATTTTGACACTGAAAAAGGTAAAACTCAGTGCAGGGCAACAGAACTCTGTTAAAATTTAATTTTTAACGGAAATATGTTAAGGTCACGTCACACGATGCGAAATCCATGCTAGCCAGTACAACAATTCGCGTACAAGAGAACAGTCCGTTTTCTACAAAATTTACATACCCCATTTGACTGCAAAACAAAGGACTCAGATTAAAATGTTGGCCCTGAATAGTGTTAATGTTAATCTTTAGTCTTACAGCCAATGACTATATCAGAACTGTTAATTTAATTACAGAGCAAATTAACATAAAATGTAACGCATCTGACTTTCTGATAAAACTACTTGAAAAATGACAACATAGCGCTTTACTGAGACCTACTGGTGTTACGTCTCTGAACTAATATATTATTTTCACAAATAACACTCTGACAATCACAGTGCCTAACAATGGACATGAATTTTGATAGTGATTAAATTCATTGGCCTATCTGTGTGCACGGAATGCTTGTCTGCTCTGCAACCTGACGCTATTAAGATAATGATGAGAGTGTAAAAAGTCTAATTTCATCTACCGTACTTCTAATGCGCAGTGTAAGACGGTATTTCACCAATTTTCACAAAACGCTTATGCAGCACACAACCTGCGATGTGTAATGCGAGCATACAAACACATTCATGAAGGTAAAGAATGAAAAATGAGGAACTAAACTCAACGACTGATAAATGAGAACAAAGACTGCTCACGAGACAAATTAGCAAAATATTTCATAACAATTTTCCTGTGTACAGTTACGTTCTTGACATTTGTTTCAATTTTAAGACAAAAACATATATTGCACTATAAAATTTGTACACCAAACTTCAGTGATATGCGATTTTCTAACAATTAGGAACTACACAATTACGAATGTAAATAAAAACTCAATTACCTTAAAAGTTCTTATTATTCTATCACTAATGATCCCTCAATGTCTTCAACATTCCATAAAACAGATCATTACAAAATCCTTTTTAAATAATGCTGCCTCAACTACACTCAGGGCAGCTTCCATCCTCCTCAGACCAAGTACATAGCCAGACTGTCCAACATACATTTTGTGCTACTCTCTTAAAAGGAAGCAACCTCTCTGATCAACGTCTTTGATCTCAAGAACACACTCACAAAGAATATGATTATATCGATACTGGAGAGGTCGAGCACATAATCAAATTCACAACTTCATTCACATTTATGGCCAAATCTTCTTGGTAATCAACGTGACAAATCTGACAGTCCGTTTCAAATTTTGCAAGTGCAGCTTTACTGTATGATTAAAAGATGATGGCGCCCTTTTGGGTAAAATATTCCGGAGGTAAAATAGTCTCCCATTTGGATCTCCCGGCGGGGACTACTCAAGAGGACGTCGTTGTCAGGAGAAAGATAACTGGCGTTTTACGTATCGGAGCGTGGAATGTCAGATACCTTAATCAGGCAGATAGGCTAGAAAATTTAAAAAGGGAAATGGATAGGTTTAAGTTAGATATAGTGGGAATTTGTGACGTTCGGTGGCAGGAGGAACAAGACTTTTGGTCAGGTGCATACAGGGTTATAAATACAAAATCAAATGGGGGTAATGCAGGAGTAGGTTTAATAATGAATAAAAAAAAATAGGAGTGCGGGTAAGCTACTACAAACAGCATAGTGAACGCATTATTGTGGCCAAGACAGACACGAAGCCCACGCCTACTACAGTACTACAAGTTTATATGCCAACTAACTCTGCAGATGATGAAGAAATTTATGAAATGTATTATGAGATAAAAGAAATTATTCAGTTTAGGGAGACGAAAATTTAACAGTTATGGGGGACTGGAATTAGACAGTAGGAAAAGGAAGAGAAGGAAACGTAGTAGGTGAATATGGATTGGGGCTAAGAAATTAAAGAGGAAGCCGCCTGGTAGAATTTTGCACAGATCATAACTTAATCATAGCTAACACTTGGTTCAAGAATCATGAAAGAGGGTTGTATACATGGAAGAACCCTGGAGATACTAGAAGGTTTCAGATAGATTATATAATTGTAAGACAGAGATTTAGGAACCAGATTTTAAATTTCCCGGGGGCGAATATGGACTCTGACCACAATCTATTGGTTATGAACTGTAGATTAAAACTGAAGAAACTGCAAAAAGGTGGGAATTTACGGAAATGGGACCTGGAGAAACTGACTAAACCAGAGGCTGTACAGAGTTTCAGGGAGAGCATAAGGGAACAATTGACAGGTATGGGGGAAGAAATTGAGTAGAAGAAGAATGGGTAGCTCTGAGGAATGAAATAGTGAAGGCAGCAAAGGATCAAGTATGTAAAAAGACGAGGACTAGTAGAAATCTTTGGGTAACAGAAGAGATACTCTATTTAATTGATTAAAGGAGAAAATGCAAAAATGCAGTAAGTGAAGCAGGCAAAAAGGAATACAAACGTCTCAAAAATGATATCGACAGGAAGTGCAAAATGGCTAAGCAGGGATGGCTAGAGGACAAATGGAAGGATGTAGAGGCTTATCTCAAGACGGGTAAGATAGATACTGCCTACAGGAAAATTAAAGAGACCTTTGGAGAAAGTAGAACCACTAGCATGAATATCAAGAGCTTAAATGGAGACCCAGTTCTAAGCAAAGAGTGGAAAGCAGAAAGGTGGAAGGAGTATACAGAGGGTCTATATAGGGGCGATGTTCTTGAGGACAATACTACGGCAATGGAAGAGGAGGTAGATGAAGATCAAATGGGAGATATGATACTGCATGAAGAGTTTGACAGAGCACTGAAAGACATAAGTCGAAACAAGGCACCGGGACTAGACACCATTACATTGGAACTATTGACAGCCTTGGGAGAGCCAGTCCTGACAAAACTCTACCATCTGATGAGCAAGATGTATGAGACAGGCGAAATTCCCTCAGACTTCAAGAAGAATATAACAATTCCAATCCCAAAGTAAGCAGGTGCTGCCAGATGTGAATATTACCGAACTATCAGTTTAATACGTCACGGCTGCAAAATACTAACGCGAATTCTTTACAGACGAATGGAAAAACTGGTAGAAGCCGACCTCGGGGAAGATGAGTTTGGATTCCACAGAAATGCTGGAACACGTAAGGCAATACTGACCATACGACTTATCTTAGAAGAAAGATTAAGGAAAGTCAAACCTACTTTCTAGCATTTGTAGACTTAGTGAAAGCTTTTGACAATGTTGGCTGGAATAGTCTCTTTCAAATTCTGAAGGTGGCAGGGGTAAAATACCGGGAGCGAAAGGCTATTTACAATTTGTACAGAAAGCAGATGGCAATTATAAGAGTCGAGTGACATGAGATGGATGCAGTGGTTGGGAAGGGAGTGAGACAGGTTTGTAGCCGCTCCCCGATGCTATTCAATCTGTATATTAAGCAAGCAGTAAAGGAAGCAAAAGAAAAGTTCGGAGTAGGTATTAAAATCCATGGAGAAGAAATAAATACTTTGAGGTGCGCCGATGACATTGTAATTCTGTCAGAGACAGCAAAGGCCCTGGGAGAGCAGCTGAACGGAATGAACAGTGTCTTGAAAGGAGGGTATAAGATGAACATCAACTAAAGCAAAACGAGGATAATGGAATGTAGTCAAATTATGTCGGGTGATGCTGAGGAATTAGATTAGGAAATGAGACACTTAAGGTAGTAAAGGTGTTTTGCTATTTGGGGAGGAAAATAACTGATGATGTTCGAAGTAGGAGGATATAAATTGTAGACTGGCAGTGGCAAGGAAAGCGTTTCTGAAGAAGAGAAATTTGTTAACATCGAGTATAGATTTAAGTGTCATGAAGTCGTTTCTGAAAGTATTTGTATGGAGTGTAGCCATGTATGGAAGTTGTAACGCCGGAAATGCATGTCCTCCTATTTCCATCTATTGTACTATAAATTTGTTTTCCTTATTTTTGTTACCTGAATGTATGACATTTCTGTGTCTTTATATTGTAATTGTTTTACTATTTGTATATATATATATTTATGCATTTATGTCGATGTATAATTGGTTTGTTTCGTAAATATTATTTGTATTTTTACGCTTGGTCTTGTCTAGGGAAAACTGCTATCAAACGATTACATCGATAGGTCGTGTGAAGAATCAAAGTGTGTAGGAACTTTGGTAGTGTTAACTCTGCCGCGTGGAGCGCGGGCAGAGAGAGTCTGGCGGGGATAGTGCAATGGAGCAGGTGTGTTGTGTGAAGCTCCCGCGAGTTGCCGCGCTTTCAGGGTTTGGCAGCATGTAATTGCGCTCGACTTGCGATGATTGTTTCTGACATGGTGTCGCGGACGGGAAGCATTAGCTCGCGCACATCAAGAGCCAGTTTCGTCTGGTGACGGTGTCGAGAAGAAGGCGCACCAACATCCAGATTCTGCAACAGCGACGGCCGACAATGAGTGACTGTCGCCACATCCTCGATCGACGGCTTCAAACCTACAATCAACCAACAGTTTCAAAGTTCAGTTAAAGTATTCATAGCTGGCTACAATACTTAGATTACACAAGCACAAATTAAGACTGCGAGTTTTGTTACCATATTTTAGCTTACCTGTGACTGCAGCTCAGCTTGGAACGTACTAAATTTTACTATTGTTAATTGTTCAGAATCATTTAATTCAAGTTCAAAGTTAAATCTCTTATTTCTAAATTGCGTAGATTCAAGTAGCTTTTGAAATGATTGTTGAGGTAGTCCAAGACTAACCGTATTTTACTGAATTTCGATGTGCTTCAGAAAGAAAGCTCACTATTAACTTCAGTCACTAAATTAACTTTCGATTTTCCGGTTTTATTAATTCTTTTGCTAAATTAAGTCAGAGTGTAGTGAAATTTATTACTTCTGACAAACTTTCAGTTGTCACACTACACTTGTCAACCTTCAGTTGCCACGCTTCTAGTGCTAATTATATGAGTAATAATCTTTCTTTTTCAGTTACTATAGTAATTGTCCTTAGGACTGGCGACCTTAATTTCCCCCAAATCTCAAATATCTAATTACCGCTAGTTAATTGTTAACGTAACGGCCGCACATTTACTTTCTTTATTAACTTTACCCCTTTTCAAAATTAATTTCCACCAGTTTCATTTGCATTTTTCCTTTCATTTAGATGTAACCCTTTCCTCCCTCTTTACCGACAGTTTAACTTCGGTGACGATTGCTTTTCCCAAATTTCCATTAGGTACACGTGGTTTAATTTTTCACTGTCATTAAGGTCGATAAGTGAGGGGGAGGTTACACGTGGCGACCTGGTGACAGGACAATCTTCGGATTTGAGGTTGTTCTGGACACGAATTTTGCATAGTGCAAATCTCGTAATGAAGTACTGGTTACGTACAGGCCGTTACGTCAGCGAGAATAAGTAGTGGGAGTAATCCTAATTATATTTGAGATTTGGCATTTATATTGAAAATGATTAAAATGAGTGAAGGCAACAATTGCCAAAATTCGGTAGACTTGGATACGGAACAATCGGTCGAACAGTGGGAAACGCGCACCGCGGTACCCATTGTTCAGGGGCAGGCGGCTAGCATGAAAGACTCGACCGCCGAAACGCAACAAAGAGCAGAAATGGAATTCCAAACTTTACAAAATGTTTTGGAATTGGAAGTGAAAATCAAATCTGAATCCCTTGATGACGAATACGGGGGTACAATTAAAGAGGAAGCCGCTACGGAAGTAAAACTGGTAGTTTCAGGGAATTTAACTGATTTATTGAATGTTTTGATTAACGAAATCAAGAGTCAATCGGCAGAAATTAAAGCTCTGTCTGCCAAGCAAGAAGATCAGGCTGCCAAGCAAGAAGCTCAGGCTGACAAGCAAGAAGCTCAGGCTGCCAAGCAAGAAGCTCAGGCTGCCAAGCAAGAAGCTCAGTCTGAAAAAATTGAACGGATGCTAGACAATCAGAACAAAGCTATTAACGTTGTTAACAACAATGTTGGAGTTGTTATCACAAAAGTTGATAAAATCAAAGGGGATATTGTTGTAGTTAATACCGAAATCGGTAATCTTAAACAGGAAATGATAGGCGTTCAGGCGGAAATTGCGAGCATAAATACTCGTTTTTATTCCGAAATTAGCAGAATCGAGAAAAGTGTAGGAGAAGCAGTTGCTCCGATCATCGAGAATAAGGTGACGGCACAAATTCAATTAGTGAAAAAAGAGGATCAAAAGAAGGTGGAATCTTTAAAGGCTTTAGTATCCGAAGTAGATACCAAAGTGACGAAGCAGGCTAATACCTGGGAAGAGAAAAAAAGGGAAGTAGAAACGCTTGCGACAACCACTTGCCAAGTAATTACGAGAGTGTCGGAATTAGAAAATAAACTTGCGAAAAACAGAGCTATGTGCCAATCTGTGCACATAGTTCGGAATTGTTGACGAAAGAGGAGCGGTTCGACCCCTTGAAAAAAGGCGGTACACACGCGACGGATTTCATTAAGAATTGTTAAAGAGTTTTACCCAGATCATGGACTAATGAGAGAAAAATTAATGCGGTTATTGATGTGCTGGCTGGTGATGCCAAGCGTTGTGGCTTAGACCTGAACATTACGAACCTGAATTTTGACGAGTTTAAAAATTTGTTTCTGGCTGAATACTGGTCAGAGCAAAAACAGCAAAGTGTCTGGCGCGAATATGTCGTATCGAGGCCTTTCGATGCGAGTTCGCGCGGCTCGATGAAGGAGTTTTGTGAGGGCTGGATCCGCAAGTTGGAATATTTGCGTGATCGCCGCACGGAATCCGAAATAGTCTGGGAACTCTACAAGAAGCTTCCAGATGATACAAAACGCTACGTAGGAAGCAATTACAAGACAATCAATGATTTCCTGGAAAGAGTTGAGGACGAGGACAATTGGCGCAATAATCGCGACAGTGGTAGAGGCCGTGGTAACAACAACGGGAACCACAACAACGATAACCATGGGAATAATGCATACTGCAACCATGGCAGCAATAACAATAGTGGTTCGGGCCGTAATGACAATCGGTACAATGCAAATAATAACAGGAATGATGGAAACCAGTATCATACTAGCGTGATACGGGCTTCGCAGAATAGCAATAACGCCAGAGGGTGTGATCAGCCGCCTCAGCAGCATCCGGGGAGCGTACCTGCTGGGACGAGACAGGGAAACCATTAGCCGCGCCGGTGAGGGGCCGACCGGGCGTGGAGAAATTTTGGAGGCCCAATAACAAGACAACCCTGGTGTCGCCGTTATGAAAATTCCGTATGGAATAATCAACGACAGGAGAGTGTGCCAGTGTTAAGAGAAAGGAGTGCGCCCACAAGTAGTAGATCACTGTATACACGGCAGTAGAAAATACATTCACTGTCAGTGAGAACAATTTAACTAGTGTTCCGGAAATCGATTATAAAGTGGCAGCTGTAATACCCACAGCGGGACTGGAGATTGAGTTTAATAATAATTCACAGGTGTTGAGAGAAGATCAGATGTCGGATAAAACGTTCGTCATCGAGCGAGGGGATGCAGTGAGGGATGAGGTCTGGTTAAGGCAGTTCGTTCGCTTATACGACGAACTAAGAGATTATAGGGGCCTGTATGGGAGAAGTGTTTATGGGGAGCGCGTGCAGGATTTTCCGCGACTCGTCCCGCAGGAAGATAGTGTTTGTGAAATGATAGAAAGTTCTGGCCCTAACCGGCAGACTTTACTAGAAATAGTTGATGTTAATGGGGAGCACGAGCAAGATTCGTCGTGTTTCGTCCCGCAGGAGTTGGATGTTGAAGTAGTAACGGAAAGTTCTGGCCCTAACCGGCAGACTTTACCGAAAGTTATAGTGGTAGAAGTAGCCGACCCATCCGACGCAACCTCCAGTTTAAACATTGCGAGAGTATTAAGGAGAAGGATTACGAAAATTTTAGTGATAGCCGGACACGATTGGTAGAAAAGCACATAGATTACAGCGTGTATGAGGTAAGAGCTGACATTGTACGGTCAGACGATAGCAGTGTTGGTTGCGAAGATCTAGAGGAAGTAATTGCAGATACTACTGGGCACATTCCTCCAGGTAGATTGGCAGATGAGATCAATCTGACGAAAGAGGAATCAACGAAGGTGGCAATTAATGAATTGATAGCAAAGCAACACTCACTAGTTGACGAGTTACAGGAAAAGGTTTCGGTACTGGAGGCGAAGTTACAGACTAAGCCTCAGGACAAACGTGTTGAAATTAAAACTGTATGTGAACAGAGGCTGAAAAGGCCGCCAGATAAGCCGGATTTAGGATCAAAGCCGGATGGTTTTTTCTGGAATGACCTGGATATAGACGAGGATTTACTGTGGGAAAATAAAGAAAAAGTCGAGGACAAGTGTAGACAGATTGTAGTGTCTGTTAATATGCACGACCTACAACTAAACGTGTTGATTGACACCGGTGCAGAATTGAGTGCTGTATCTGCAAAAATATTTCAGTTACTGAAAGACAGACCTTGCATCGTAGTTATACCAGTAACAGGAGTGAAAATTATCGGTGCTACTGGGAAGGCCAGTTAACCGGTCACAAAACAAATTTTTGTCAACTTCGAGATATGTGGGGCACGATTTGAACAAGCGTTTGTCGTCGTGCCAGACTTAACTACGGAATTAATTATCGGGTTAGATTGGCTATTAAAGTACCGTGCAGTGATTAACTGCGAAAGCAAAACTTTGACATGTATGTCACTAGATAAAAGAATGGTAGCCGGTTTTGACGAGGCAGGAGACGGTGTGCATAGGCAATACCAGCCTCTACACATTGTTATCTGGCCGGATGACATTGACGTAGGAATGAATTTGAACTGCCGTAACGTGAGGAATTTCGGCATTGACAAAAGTGTAGAAAGTGAATTGGAAGAGATAATCAAATTCCCTCCACGGATTGACATTAGTATTGGTGTGAAAGAAGATCGTTTGCGAGAAGTAATGAAGCTAAAAGCCGATTCTCGCATATGTCGTCATGACGCTAAAGCGCGTTTTGCTAAGTTTGCAATCGGAGACTTAGTACTTGTAAAAGCTCATGAGAAATCGAGCGAGATAGACAATGAAATCTCTAAATTTAAGTTTGTTTATAATGGACCATATAAAGTTATTGGTATACCTCACACAAATGCTTATTGCTTAGAGTATCCAAGCTCTGGAAAACGATTAGGTATACGTAACATTGTAGACTTGAAATTGTACCAACCTAGGATTGATTAATACCACAGAATGGGTAATTTGTACAGTATGTAAATATAGAGTGTAAGATTTAAGGATGTGCCATGTTGCAATGCTTTTGCCTGACCTAGAGGTCATTAAAGAAGTTGTAATTAATAAGTAATTAGTGTTGATTAAATGATTTAAGAGTTACTGAATATTAATCAATTTTAAAACCAAGCTGCTAGTTTAAGTTTTCAGCTGAGTCACAGTAGATTAAGGAATGTAAATATGATTTTGTAACTTGCTGTAAGATTTCATGAAGGTGTGTTTTACTAGTCATTGCCGATGTACTTAGACGCTGCTTTAAGTTTCAGGCTAGTACATGCGTGTGATGATGGACAGTGTTGAGTTATCCACTGTGATAGTATTAAGGGACTCCTTGAGATTACTCGGGAAAGAGTTTTCCCGAAAGAATTCAGTCAAACGGACGTTCTGGAAATAGTGAGATCAAGCGTGCCGCACAGGCGGGCGCAACAATACTGGCGAGGGGGAGCCGCTGTCGGCTCTTGTGCCGCTGTCGGCTCTTGTGCCGCTGTCGGGCATTCTTTGTACTTGCGAGTACCGAAGGTGGAGTTGTTTTTCTTCCCAGACAGCTGATATGAAAGAATTCTGCTGTCAATATTTATGATTTTTTCGATCTACTGAATATTATTTTCTTGTTTAGCGTTAATTGGACTCTCATGGCGAGAGTATTAATTATCAAAAGGTTATATAAAATGTGTATTCTATGTAATTAATTATTAATTTACGTATTTCGATATACCTGTGTTTTATGACCATGTACTCAGATTAATTTTGTAAACAGTATTCCATTTCTTGATACTGCTACGAATTTTGATTTTTAGAATAGCTAAACCATTTTCTATGGTTTCTATGAATTTTAATATGTTGTCAACCTGTTTTATTTTGTGCAAGATGACAGAGTGGAATAAGATTAGGAGTGTCTGCACACACTTATTATCGTCTAAAAATTGGTTTACCTTTAATTAGACGAATGCTAAATTTTGTTGATGTTTTGAGCATATGCATTTCCGCTGTTTCTTTTTTGGAACATTTTCTGAGTCTGTTTAGGTTACACGAACATCCTCAGACAATGTGTGGCACGTGTAACGCCGGAAATGCATGTCCTCCTATTTCCATCTATTGTACTATAAATTTGTTTTCCTTATTTTTGTTACCTGAATATATGACATTTCTGTGCCTTTACATATTGTAATTGTTTTACTATTGTATATATATATATTTATGCATTTATGTCGATGTATAATTGGTTTGTTTCGTAAATATTATTTGTACTTTTACGCTGGGTCTTGCCTAGGGAAAACTGCTATCAAACGATTACATCGATAGGTCGTGTGAAGAATCAAAGTGTGTAGGATCTTTGGTAGTGTTAACTCTGCCGCGTGGAGCGCGGGCAGAGAGAGTCTGGCTGGAGTAGCGAGTGGAGCAGGTGTGTTGTGTGAAGCTCCCGCGAGTTGCCGCGCTTTCGGGGTTTGGCAGCATGTAATTGCGCTCGACTTGCGATGATAGTTTCTGACATGGTGTCGCAGACGGGAAGCATTATCTGGCGCACATCAAGACCCCGTTTCGTCTGGTGATGGTGTCGAGAAGAAGGCGCGCCAACATCCAGCTTCTGCAACAGCGACGGCCGACAATGAGTGACTGTCGCCACATCCTCGATCGACGGCTTCAAACCTTCAATCTACCAACAAGGAAGACTGGAAGCACGTAAAGTTTTAGAACTGTATGGCAGACCTCAGCTTTTCAAACTTTTAAAATTGTTGCATCACAAAATTACAGCTACTTAGCATGAACCTTTGTTGCTCATTGTCCCAATTGCATTACCAAGCAGGGTCCCTTCCTTTTCCGGACTGAACCCGAGTGTCGTTGAGATTCAGACGCCAGCATAAAAGTACAATCATTCCATTTCACTACTTTAATTTCAAAGTTCAGTTAAAGTATTCATAGCTGGCTACAATACTTAGATTACACAAGCACAAATTAAGACTGCGAGTTTTGTTACCATATTTTAGCTTACCTGTGACTGCAGCTCAGCTTGGAACGTATTAAATTTTACTATTGTTATTTGTTCAGAATCATTTAATTCAAGTTCAAAGTTAAATCTCTTATTTCTAAATTGTGTAGATTCAAGTAGCTTTTGAAATGATTGTTGAGGTAGTCCAAGACTAACCATATTTTACTGAATTTCGATGTGCTTCAGAAAGAAAGCTCACTATTAACTTCAGTCACTAAATTAACTTTCGATTTTCCGGTTTTATTAATTATTTTGCTAAATTAAGTCAGAGTGTAGCGAAATTTATTACTTCTGACGAACTTTCAGTTTTCACACTACACTTGTCAACCTTCAGTTGCCACGCTTCTAGTGCTAATTATATGAGTAATAATCTTTCTTTTTCAGTTACTATAGTAATTGTCCTTAGGACTGACGACCGTAATTTCCCCCAAATCTCAAATATCTAATTACCGCTAGTTAATTGTTAATGTAACAGCAGCACATTTACTTTCTTTATTAACTTTACCCCTTTTCAAAATTAATTTCCACCTGTTTCATTTGCATTTTGTCTTTCATTTAGATGTAACCCTTTCCTCCCTCTTTACCGACAGTTTAACTTCGGTGATTATTGCTTTTCCCAAATTTCCATTAGGTACATGCGGTTTAATTTTTCACTGTCATTAAGGTCGATAAGTGAGGGGGAGGTTACAAAGTGAAACATGGACGATAAATACTTTAGACAAGAAGAGAATAGAAGCTTTAGATGTGTGGTGCTACAGAAGAATGATGAAGATTAGATGGGTACATCACATAACTAATGAGGAGGTATTGAATATAATTGGGGACAAGAGGAGTTTGTGGCACAACTTGACTAGAAGAAGGGATCGGTGGGTAGGACATGTTCTGAGGCATCAAGTGATCACCAATTTAGTACTGGAGGGCAGCTTGGAGGGTAAAAATCGTAGAGGGTGACCAACAGATTAATACACTAAGCAGATTCAGAAGTATGTAGGCTGCAGTAGGTACTGGGACAAGAAGAAGCTTGCACAGGATAGAGTAGCGTGGAGAGCTGCATCAAACCAGTCTCAGGATGAAGACCACAACAACAACAACAACAACAATAACACTGTCTTCTTCGATATAACTGTAGACTGAACGTAGACACATAACGTTTCGATGATGACAGCAAGTGTTATACTTCTAATTCGTGACAATCTGGGATGCATAAATTTCTTGAAAGAGATTTTTTCCGTAAAGTTGTAATCCATTTGTGTTAGTACCAGGCATAATAAATGCCTTTTTATGTCACTTTATTGAACATAAATAAATTATTTACCAGCAAGATATTCGCCCAGATTATCTAAAACACGCTGAAGTGTTTGGATTTTTTTCTACTTCTCTCCTGTAGACAATATGTTGGTAACACTCCATCTCCTAGTGTGTTACGCTGTGTGAATAGATAGTAAAGTGGCACTGTTTAGCATAACGATGAAGGGAGAGGTATGACAAATTTTGTCACAGACTGTGCACGACTGAATGAATAGCTTTTTTCCTATTCTCTCTTTTCTCTTTTTTCCTTAGTTGAGTGATAGAGCATTTACTGAGACCCACTCAGTTATACTTTGGAAAATTTCACTTATTGCTCCTGCTTTTCTTGTGTTCTTGTGGGTGAATATGGGGCAATAATATTACTTTTTACATGTATTACTCATATGTATCTATGTAAATCACTTAAATAAGATTTGAATCTGAATTTTATTTTACTTTAAAATCATTACATGTATACTGTTATCAATACTTGGCTCTGGATGAAATTTCCCTGCCCTCCTCAGGATCTCTCTGTAATTTAACCCTGATCCACATAATTGAACTGCACGTCTCATCATTCGTTCTGTGTTATCTCAGTACGTCTGACGTGTAAGTTCAAGTTACATATGTGGACTTCTTTCATTGTAGACGAGTATACAATGTTATTTACTTTGTTATACTGTTTTTATTGTTTTTATTACCGAGGTATTTATCAACGTTATTTAGTATGTGTTACACATATGTATTTCTTAAACAGTGGACGAGTTCACACTTTGCCTGTTGGTGCTTTCTATTCTATATGTACTTCGCACTTTATTCTTCGATACTATGAAGATACGACTTGACAATGGCCTCGGGGACCGAAACCGTCGTCGTTTTCAAAATAAAAGGAGAAATGCAACTAGTGCTGACGTGTTAATCAAAAGTTACAACAGTCTATAAAACTTTACTTAATACACAGCAGATTGCGACAAGCGTACTTTTAATAAGGGGTAAGATATCTACAATCTCTATTATGCTAAAACTGAGAAACGCTTCTGGGGTTCTCATTTTTAAAAAAATGGTTCAAATGGCTCTGAGCACAATGGGAGTTCACTGCTGAGATCATCAGTCCCCTAGAACTTAGAAGTACTTAAACCTAACTAACCTAAGGACATCACATACATCCATGCCCGAGGCAGGATTCGAACCTGTGACCGTAGCGGTCGCGCGGTTCCACACTGTAGCGCCTAGAACCGCTCGGCCACTACGGCCGGCGTTCTCATTTAAGAAACGGAGATTTCTTACGTTCTTTTCTCTGAATAAGGGACGAGTTTCCTGGTATTTTAATTTTAAGATGTAATTAGAATTATCATAGGTTTCTGTCTGCTATGTACTATTTGCGAAAAGAAATGTCAGTAATCTTTAACTCTATCCACCGTCGGACGATAAACTGAGAACAACACATTCAGTTATTGTAAAGCATTTATTGAAGCATAGTAAGAAAGTTAAGTAAAACAACGGTTTCAGTTCTAGATACCGTTGCTTAGATGTTGGGAAATTTATCCTGCGAGAGAGGACGCCCACCGGGCACATGTAGTGTTCCATGGGCTGCGTGGTGCAGCGTGCTCAGGAGGTCACCCTGAAGCGTCGCTCGTAATTTTGGAAATATTTGTTGTCGGGGTCATACTTGGCCTTCAGCTTCTCCCGGAAGTCCTTCTTGTTGCCTGTTGTGAACCTGATGATCTTATCCATCCTCGCCTTCTGATTATCGTTGCACTTGGCGCAGTCAGTCTGCAAGCCTGCCGCAAGGAGCAGCTTCAGCTCTGTGCCCTCTGGGGTGCATCGATCCTTTCCATTGGATAGCAGGCACTCCGCGTACGCGTTGAAGAGCCGGTCGCTGTTGAGGATCCGGTCCAGGTCCAGATTGTCTAACTTGGTGGTGATCTGCCCGTCGGCAGCGGCAGGCAGTGACGTCAGGATGGTGGCCACCAGGACCATTAGAGCACCAAAGGCGCTCCACGTGTCTGCTGGAAGCTGCCGCAGTGTCTGTGCAGGAAGAGCCGACGCTGGACTGCAGCCTCGAATGCCGGTCTAGGAAGGCACGCTCGCTTATAAAGGCAGATCGAATCACCTTTGGGTAACGCTGCTCCCGCATATGAATCGGCTGTTGGCCGGTTTTCCAAGGGCGTTGCGAAAATCCTCGCCTTTTGAGATGCAAAGGAAGTCCTTGATATGTGGTAACGTTGCGTTCCCACTATCGAACAGATCTCTCAGTCTTTGCACTCCTGGTGTCCTTTCTTATCTCTTGCCGTTAATTGGGTTTCCTTTCACAAGCGATTCTTGCCTTCCATTTACGGAGTTAAACGCAGGAAACCAAAATTAAATCACTTTTACATAGAAGCTCGTAACGACTCACAGACGAAACCTTTCTTCAGGGACAGACCCTGCAGCCTACATGTTCATTCACAACAGAAGTAATGAGTGCTTTGGACAGGACAGGGATCTCAAATTGATGTCATATTTCCAGGTATAAGGTAGGCTTTTGACAACATTTCTCGCACGCGACTTATAATGACATCGCGTGCCTATGGAGTAACGTCTCAGCGGTACAACTGCAATCTTGTTTTTATGTCAGAAAGGTAATATTCCGTAGTAACTGACGCAAAGTCATAGAGTAAAACAAATGTGATATCTGGCGTTTTCCACGAAAGTGGAATATCTACAAATGAATTAGAAGACAAACGGAGAAGACCCGTTCTATTGTTTTCAGATGACGCTGTCACCTACCACCTCGTGAAGTCGTCTAAATATCAAATTCAATTGCGACATGATGTAGACAAAATACGTGTAAGGTGTGGAATGTGGCAGTTGACCCTAAGTAATGAAAAGTAGGAGGTCACGTGTATGAGAATTAAAATGGGTACGTCACATTTCGGTTACCCGATAAATCACACATATCTAGAGGCTGTCAGTTGACCCAAATATCAGGCATTACAAATACGAATAACTTAATTCGGAAAGGACAGAAAGAAAATGTTTTGCGGAAGGTGAACCAAAGACGGCGTTTTATTGACAGAACACTTAGAAGATGCAACAGGCCTGCTAAAAAGACTGCTTGCAGTAACCTTGTCTGTCCTTTTCTGGAGTAGTATTGCAAGGTATTGCATCATTACCATATAACATTGACAGAGTACACCGAGAGAGATGAAATAGGGCAGATCGTTAGCGTTATCACTAAATACAGGAGAGAGTGTCACTGATGTTGTACGCAAGTTGGGATGGTAATCTTTAAAAGAAAGGCATTTTCGCTGCGATATGATCTTTTTGCGGAATACCAATCACCGACGTTTCATGCGTAAATACAAGGTGTCCAAGCAGGAATTTGCCAGTATTCGGGTTTTGACAGAGACTGTCATTGTAAGCCAAAAATTTCTAGTGACATTGGCTCTGTAATGCATACCTTTAGAACTGAGATCACTTGTTCAGTGGAAGTGGTGTGTTTCACAGTAGCAGAAATGAACAAGTGCTCATAGCCCTTGAGGTATGCGCTTTAGATCCCTAGTTACTGCGGATCATTGGTCGATATTACCACCTCCCAGAATACGAAAATCAAAGAGCTTGCTGCAGAATATATTTGTTTCACAGTATTAAAGATGAAGAAGTCTTCATAGCTCTTAAGAACTGTACTTTATAGTCCATGTTTACTGCATATTTTCTTAGTGTTTTGTTCAATACTACCAACTGTAGGAATATGGAAATCAAAAATTTTTCAGTAGAAGAGATCTGTTTCACAATATCGAAGAAGAAATAGTGCTCGTTGTTCTTAAGTATGCATTTTAGAGCCGATATTTAATAGAGTTGCCTGCTTCGAATGATAGCTCCTGCCATATCCCTGAAGATTGACCATTCCTACTGCGATACCCTGTATTTTGTTGACGCTTCCCTACATGGGAAGAAATTATCATTGTAATAAAATAAGAGAAATTAGAGCCCCCACAGGATGATTTAGGGGAACCTCGACGTGAAAATGACTGAAAAATAGAAAAAAATTTTTATCTCTATCTGAAAGGCAAAGTCTCCCGTTTCCAAAAATGGGTGCATTACCAACTTTCAAATTATTTATTTGTTCTTACACGCTCTTTGAACAAAAATCTGTTCATCAGCCACATTTCCTTTCAGTTCAATGTCGCACTGCCACAGTCACGCAAATAATAAAGTCAATATACAGGGACTTTGCACATACAAAATTATTTAGCAGATGTCTACTTGGCCACACACAGATACCTAATAAGAGTTTCAACAGTTGTGAGTGGCAACAAGTAACAAAAAGAGTGTTTGTTGGATGGACGGTGCTTAACATAGGTGTGATGGATGCTGTCATCTGTTTCAAGATGGTGCAATTAGCAGGACAAAAATAACGGAAAAACTGGCCATCTAACCAGGAAATGATGTGATAGTTCCTCCGATTGCCTTAGATCGTCAGCGAGTAGTTTAATCTGACAGGTTGCGGAGGCCACCACTGAATTCAGAGTAAGGAAAGGGCTCCTGAAAAAGAGTAGAGGATAAAGAAACAGCTAGCCAGCAAGAATGTGCTGCTGGAATGTTCTGAAAGAGGCATTAGGTGAGTCAAAATCACTGTCAACAGTCTTTTCTCATTCCCTCGAAACAACATTTTCTGAATTTTAGGTACATATATCTTCACTATGGTTTGAGCTATGTTCACCAAATTTCTCCCAAGTGAAGAATGCTAGAGTCTCATTGTATTATTTCCGATACATTGCAGAAAATTTCTATGTTTGTCATTCTGCATGTAATTTTAGCGGTAATTTCTGAGCAAAATAATTATGTGGTATAATAAAGATTTTTCTATTTCCACAGGTGTACTACAAACTACAAAACGAGAGGCATGATGTGTTCCTATGAATGTTGACAGCAGCCTGCCACAGTATGAACGCTGGTAGACTGATGACGCACCATAAAATAGTACCAGAAATGAAACGTGTGTTATAAAACCATCTATTAGACACAATGTTGTAATTCTTAAACTATAACTGAAAATTTAATAAATTTCCTTGTACAGCTTCAGTTACTGACATTCAGAGTTGGTACAAAACTTCCTCCGCATTGCAGGTCACGGGTAATGCGCACCGAAAGCGAATCATAAAAACGTAGGCCGTTCATGTCCACGTCCCCTTAAATGTCTATATTCCCGGCGCGCTAAGCAATAATTGAAGGGCAGAAAAATAGCTTGAAAGCGGTGCGATAAATCCTCTACCAGGAACTTAGCTGTGAACTGGAAATTATCCATATAGGTGTAGATGTGTTTATGTAAACTGATGCAAGGTACTATGAAAGCTAAAGATCTTAATTACTTTTCCTGTGCTCAGGAAACGTGTGTTAGACTTCCTGAGAAAGGTTCCTCACTTATTTTTTCCTGAGTCCCTTCCCGCATCATAATTTCGGTAACTTCTAGAGCCTTTGATAATTGTCTCCACAGTCTACTTTTCGAGAGGAGTTGACAGCTAATTTTCAAAAATGCATCTTGTAACAGGGTAACGTCCTTCTGAAATTGCTTACATTTGCAAGATTCAGAAGAAACCCATTACTGGTCAACATCGCACTTTATTATTGTCATTGAAAAATAAATAATGAATTGCGTTCTTAATCGATAATGGATTTTTTCCGAATCCAATAAATGTAAACATTCACATATCACGTATCGCCAACTTGTCCATGTAAAGTAACAACTGAAGATGAGAACAAATGTTTACAGCATTTCCGTAACAAATTCTCTCCACAGTAAGCCACAATAATTGCTATGTATATCATGAAAATCGGAGTGTAGAGAAACACCAAAATGTTAAATCCTCCATTATTTTGACCTATAAATAACAATGGTTGTCCAACTAATTGTGGATTAGATTTTCTAGTAGAGCGATACTGTATCGAACACAATGGAACATGAAGTATAATTTCGAAAGTCGAATACAGCACTAAAATAACACTTCCGGCATAATATGGTGCCGGCCGCTGTGGCCGAGCGGTTCTACGCGATGAAGTCCGGAACCGCGCGACTGCTACGGTCGCAGGTTCGAGTCCTGCCTCGGACATGGATGAGTGTGATGTCCTTAGGTTGGTTAGGTTTAAGTAGTTCTAAGTTCTAAGAGGCTGATGACCTCAGATGTTAAGTCCCATAGTGCTCAGAGCCATTTGAACTATAATATGGTACAAACATTAATGCCTTAAGAACCTTCTTAAAGAACTCAACTTCGTATTAGTGATGCTGCCTCTAATGAATCGAGTATCTCACAACGGAGTGTAACATTATTCCGTGGAGAGTCAGAAGAAAAACACGTGTCCTCTCTTATGCCTGTCACCACACTTATGTTTCTGCCATACACACTCAGAAGGAAGTTGTATATTATTGTCATAAATAGTTATATTAATATGTAATCGAGACTTATCCACGACAACAAGATGCGTCCATCCAATTACGCATAGAAGTATTTGAAGAAAATAATTTTTCTGTCTAGCACAGCGGTGTAATCCTGTAATCTCTGAGCAACATGGAAAAACATTTGAATTTAAATGAAACCATTTTTGTTAGGCAACCGACTGGTGAGGGATAGACATGCGATTTTCAGCAAATAAAACTTTCTTTTTACGCGTTTCGTTATAGGCTTCAAATGTGAGTTCACTTTATTTCAGTCTTCGGCCATTATTTCGTGGTTCTAGCAAAGGAAGCAGTAGTACCAAGTTGTTTCCATATTTTGTCTGATGTATGTAAATTAACTACCAGTTGCAGTTGCGCAAGAAGAAAATTTGGTCTTTTTCAAGTGATGCAAGTATTAGAATAAAGGTAGTAGCAGTCTACATGTTGAAAAGCAGATAATGAAAAATTCGTAGACATCGAAAGATGATTCAAGGCGAAGGTATATGTCATTACATTTTAACAAGATTGAGTACATACAGTTCAGTGCTACTCTTAACACGCCAGAAACTATAAAGACAGTCTTCTCAAACAACAAAATATAGAAGTAGGTCACAACATTAATTTCGAAATCGATTGCCTGGAATTAATAAAGCACGTTTGTTCAGTTATGTTTTCAGTACGCATGATAACTCATGCAGGTGATTTAAAACATCAAAAACCCACTTTTTTCTATGTGATTTCATCCACATATCAGGTATGGAACCATATTTTGGTAAAACTCGAACTACAGGCAGAGTATTTTCATTGTATCGAAGCATGTTATGATAATTGCATGTGGTAGAACTTACAGAAAAAAATACCGTGTTTTCGTGTATTATACTACGGCAAAGTCACCTCTGCAAAACGTCAGTGGCTTAACGGTTCTGCAGAAACCATTCATGGGAACACACGTATTCAAGAAACTACCAGTGCGTATTAAATGACATGTATGAAGTGTCGGCAGACGTGCCAACACCGTTTTTAGAGGAGGCCGAAATGCACGCTATAAGCTCACGCAGGCTGGCGTGAGGTCTGAAACAGGATACGTAATGAATGCTATAAAGAAAAGTACGTAGCTTCTGGAATACTTAACTTTAATCCTCATTTGTAGAACATCGCTCTTGATGATACAATAATAGACTCTCAATATCTATACTGGTAATGGCGCCCTGCTAGGTCGTAGCAGATGTAGCTGAAGGCTATGCTAACTATCGTCTCGGCAAATGAGAGTGTAATTCTCAGTGAACCATGGCTAGCAACGTCGGCTGTACAACTGGGGTGAGTGCTAGTACGTCTCTCTAGACCTGCCGTGTGGCGGCGCTCGGTCTGCAATTACTGACAGTGGCGACACCCGGGTCCGACGTATACTACCGGACCGCGGCCGATTTAAAAGCTACTACCTAGCAAGTGTGGTGTCTGGCGGTGACACCACAATGTAGATAATGCGGTGGACTTTCTGTCATGCAACGTCTTCCACTTTACTGAAAATTATGTTAATTGAAGATCTTAAATATGTTTTAGGATATTTATGATTAAAGTTAGCACTGAAATCAAAAACCTTTCCTAATGTTAAGGTATTTCGTTGTATTGCACATAATTTATGTGCAAATCTTTGACTTCCATTCCTATCTCAGATCCCCTTTCCACTAGATCTGCTGGATTCGAGTAACAAAATGTGACTGATGAGTTTTGAAGCATTACAATTGGCTACTTTCGTTCTCGTACAAATTATAAGTTATCATACCATCCAGCAGCAAACGATTCCACTTTGTAGATTGCTCTTTTCCGTTTAGTTATCAGTAACAATTACCTTTAGGTACGTGTAGTAATAACTTCGAACAGAATAGTTTCCAAGATACAAAACTTAACATTTGTTAAGTTTCTATATTTTCGTTTTAGCAGAAAAAGATACTGTTATTGCATTTATTACGCAGGTACTCACTATTAATACATAAGTTTAAAAAGTTGCCTGTAGGTGCTATTGACACATTTAAACTTTTGTTACATGTAACTTAGTTAGTCAAAGATACATCCTAAAAATTTATTTTACATATCGAATTGCTTCATCAGATTAAAGCAAGGAATGGGGCAAAAGTACGGTAGTTTTCTTGGCTCCTGAACAAGACAGTTCAAGCAATCATCTAAATCTCGAGGCTCTGTCCAAATTTCATGAGTAGGTCACCGAAGTTTAGATAATAAAAATTCCATTTTTATTTAATAGTAATTCTTGACCTTCCCAGTCACCCCTTGTATTACATAACATTTATTAAGTTAAACTTTAAGAAAGTTTGTCACAATTGACGTTGGTGCTGTTTCCAGTTTGGATAAAATCTCTGTCCCTATATTAAGTTTATTGCTCACCATGAGACTGTAGAGCTTCGTGACAGAAGAGTACTTTGCCAGTGAACACTTACTTAATGTGGCCGTTAGAGTACTGCAACTAAGATGGTGCTTCTAAAAGTCAGCTCCAAGTAGAAACGTCAGACAGTGAAAAGTAAACACACAACCTATTCTAATCACAGTGTCGCATCGCTTCGTGTGTTGTTAGGTGTGTACAGCATGAATATTGGGTTGCAGTTATTGAACATGAAACGCACAGCATTATTCCTCGTCTTATTTTCAGTGATTTGTTGTGGCGTGGTACTGTGACAGTAATTTTCTTGTTGTACGAGGACTTTCGTCAGGTGTAGACTAAGCATTACGTAGTTTACAATTATCGCATCACAGTACATTGGGTCGAAAGCACAGGTTACATTTTCTTACCAAGTCCATCATGATCCCTTAAGGTGCCGAATTTTCTTATTTGGAGGTAGTGGTAACACTGGTACAATATTGGTATTTTAACTTCTTAATCTCTCGCGAAAAGTAGCCTGCTGCTGGCTATACCATGTACGTGAAAATAAGGCTTTTTTTCCTCAGTCTCTTGACTAGTTAGATGTGGCTTGCCACAAATTCCTCTCCTGTGCCAACCGATTCATCTCAGAGGAGCACTTGCTCTCAGTTCCAGTCTCCTTCAAGTACCAATGATGACAAAATGAATTGATCGTGTGGCATTGTTGGCCGGGAGGCTCCAAACGGAGACATTGGGCCGCCGAGTGCAAGTCTTATCTCAAAGGACGCCACATTGTACGACTTTCGTGCCGGTCATGAGGATGAAATGTTGAGGACAACACAACACCCAGTCCACGAACGGGGAAAATCTCCAAGCTGGCCGGGAATCGAACTCGGGCCAGCTGCGTGGGAGGATAGCACGTTACCAGTCAGCTAAGCAGGCTGACACCAATGATGTAGACCGATGACCTCGCTGTCTGGTCTCCTTCCCTAAAACAGCTCCCCCCCACCCCCACAATGATGATATTCACTGATGTTCTAACACGTATCATATCATTCTGTCCTCCTTCTTTGTCAGTGCTTTCCAAATGTTCCTTTATTCACCGCTTCGATATGCACCTGTCCTGGCTAGAGCTCCATGTTTCACTGATTGCGATTCTATGTGGGTCCAATGAGATGCGGCGAATGTCGTGAGCGCAGCTACATCTCATCACGGTGAGCACCTGAAAACGTATGAAGGCCTTTAGGATACCTTGTGTATCTTTTCCATTGTTAATAAATTTTTTTCATTAGAATAATCATTTTGAAGGGTAGTGAGACAAGGCCTGTGGGGAAAACCAGAACAGGAAAGTACAGAAGCATCTGAGATGTGGTGTCAGAGAAGAATGTTGAAAATTAGGTGGACTGGTAACGCAAGGAACGAGGAGGTTCTCCGCAGAATCGGCAAGGTGAGGAATATACGAAAAACACTCACAAGAAGAAGGGACAGGATTATAGGACATCTGTTGAGACATCAAGGAATAACTTCCATGATACTAGAGGTAGCTGTTCAGAGTAAAATTGGTAGAGTAAGACAGAGAATGGGATACATGCAGCAAATAACTGACGACTTAGGCTGCAAGTGCTACTCTGAGATAGAAAGGTTAACGCAGCGGAGGAATTGATGGTGGGCCCATTAAATCAGTCAGTAGACTGATGACTTGAAAGACATGTATCCGATCCTGAAAAAAAAAAGGGTCTTACAGTCGTACAGACAGATAGACAGACAGCAGCGAGGTGATCCTATAACGATTCTGGTTTCTGCTACAGAGGTACGGAACACTAAAAAATAGAATTTCTGGCACGGGTCGGCGAAGCATGCGCCGTTTCAGTTGTCTCATTTTCCGAGCGCTGGCTGCAGCAAAGTGCTGAAAACTAAAATTATTTACATTGAAACTGTGTGCCGGCCCGAGACTCGAACTCGGGACCTATGCCTTTCGCGGGCTAGTGCTCTACCATCTGAGCTACCCAAGCACGACTCACGCACCGTCCTCACAGTTTTACTTCAGTCAGTACCTCGTCTCCTACTTTCCAAACTTCACAGAAGCTCTCCTGCGAACCTTGCAGAACTAGCACTCCTGGAAGAAAGGCATAGGTCCCGAGTTCGAGTCTCGATCCGGCACACAGTTTTAATCTGCAAGGAAGTTTCATATCGTCGCGCACTCCACTGCGGAGTGAAAATGTCATTCTGGCTTATTTACTTTGCAGATAAACCGGAATAATGCTCAAAATATTGTGCTTATTAGTATTTTCATAAAAGACGTGAAAAGCATAGGTAGAGTGTAATTTTGGAACGAGGACTCAGAAGCCGGGGAATGACCCAAACAAGTGCGTCATTTCTTTATAAACTTACAACAGTCTTAAAAAAATTCACTGATGTGATGAAGACCTGCATGCAGGAGAACATACTCATTGTGTCGACTCACTCGTGGCGATGAGGAATAAATCCAAAGCTATAGATAAAGATTTTTCTAGTCGAAAGACTGTCCTCGTGCAGTAACAAAGTGATTCCTCCCTAATTTATTCCGCTAGCGCAACCTTGCGATGACTATTTTTATTACGAAGTATAGAATTTTTTCAAAGAGTTCCAAAACTGTTCACATCTCGTACACAGAAGAAATTAAACATGCCAAGAAGAGTGTGTCAAAAGACATTCCGTTGTACATCACCAGCTATCGTACCCAACACTTGGCTAGATGAAACGTTAGGCGTGGTTTCCTGCCAAACCGAATGAAGAGAAAGAAGTTTCTACAGACGAAAAAGTTTTACGATATAAAGGTTAAAACAACCATGTAATTGTAAAATTGTAACGTTTACTACGTGTGCAAGGTGCCGAGAAAATTTCGGATTACAAGTTTTTACGACCAATACCACCCCAGCAACTATAAAATCGTCACCTGTAAATTATAGAAGTAACTTATTTTGTGTATAAAGTTCTCGTGTACGCCTTAGAATTCCTTCCTGCAGATTTATTTGCAGTCGCAAATTTCCCTTTGCCTTCTCGTTCCTTTTATGGAAGTATTAATAAATAAAATGTATTGAGCATTATTTCAATTTAAGTGTAATGTAACGTACAAACTAAAATTAAAACAGGAGCTTCCACGTAGGGATTTGACCAACGACCCTCAGGTTATCTTTCTGTACTCTTTCCGCTGCGCCAACCGCCGCCTAGAATCTACAGTATCATAAATGAACCATACCATGTCCGACAACATCCAAACATGCTATTTCTTACACTTAGCCATCTCGAGCTCCCGCTTTGTTACTTTCATCCCTGGTCAAGTCCTGCATATACCATGAACTACAACGTAATCATTGTTGACAAGTAGGCGCAGTCCGCTTGTAAGATGAATTCACAAATATTATTATCATATTTATAACATTGTTATTAACAAAGTTATTACCGTTTGAAATCAAAAGTGTTTATAGAATCCATAACTAGTATGCTGCAGTTCAGCGTATGCTTATCACACTCTGACATGAAACGCTTGTTGGATCACATATGAAGCGTATTTGCTAGCATATTCATTAGCAATATAATTAAATGAGTTATAAATGGTTAATGTTAATTAAAATATAAGTACTAACAAGCAACTCTATATGATAAAAATGTGGGCAACAACCGATGGGTTAATCTTAGACAACATGTTTATTCAAATAAAATTAGATAAATTTGTATTTGAATGCAGGCCTCACATTGATTGTTGACTTGACGACATAGCAACTGAAGATTTCATAGAATGCTGTGGAATGATGAAGTCTGTATTAATTTTAGATATATACGCAAACAGTTATAAATTATTTAGTGAATAATACGAAAAGAGGTGCCTAACCCATAATTCTACATAAGTACATAGATGATTATGACCAGCATGAGAAACCCATCCTATTAACTCATCGATCCAGATGTCTAATCAATGATATTTTGGTAACTATATACGTGTAATATTGTCGTTTGGCTATCTAGGAGAGCAGCACCAATGTGTCTAAAGATGGTGCGTTGAATGGCATTAACTCCGCTCTTAATATGGAGAAGAAAATAGAAAAAGTAGATTGTACAGAGAACTACTGTAAGACAAAATCATAAATTTAATCAAGAGTTGTTGTTGTTGTTGTTGTGGTCTTCAGGCCAGAAACTGGTTTGATGCAGCTCTCCATGCTACTCTATTCTGTGCAAGCTTCTTCATCTCCCAGTACCTGCTGCAACTTACATCCTTCTGAGTCTGCCTATGTATTCATCTCTTGGTCTCCCTCTACGATATTTACCCTCCACGCTGCCCTCCAATACTAAATTGGTGATCCCTTTGTGCCTCAGAACATGTCCTATCAACCGATCCCTTCTTCTAGTCAAGTTGTGCTACAGATTTCTCCTCTCCCCAGTTGTATTCAATACCTTCTCATTAGTGACGTGATCTACCCATATAATCTTCAGCATTCTTCTGTAGTCCACATTTCGAAAGCCTCTATTCTCTTCTTGTTTATACTATTAATCGTCCATGTTTCACTTCCATGCATGGCTACACTCCATACAAATACTTTCAGAAATGACTTCCTGACACTTAAATCTGTACTCGATGTTAACAAATTTCTCTTCTGCAGAAACGCTTTCCTTGGCATTGCCAGTCTACATTTTATATCCTCTCTACTTCGACCATCATCAGTTATTTTGCTCCCCAAATAGAAAAACTAATTCACTACTTTAAGTGTCTCATTTCCTAATCTAATTCCCTCATCATCACCCGATTTAATTAGCCTACATTCCATTATCCTCGTTTTGCTTTTGTTGATGTTCGTCTTATATCCTCCTTTCTAGACACTGTCCATTCCGTTCAACTGGTCTTCCAGTTCCTTTGCTGTCTATCAGTGCTCTGTCAAACTCTTCATGCAAGTGTATTTGATGCATATGTTTAAAGTTGTGTAAACACTAGGGCTATAGTGTCTCTAATCTCACGACAGTTGACTAACGTAGTGATTATGTGACCAAGATTTTAAACAGGCAAATACGCCACACCTGGAGGTCCTTTGCCAGTGTACAGTTGTATAGGTAAGGTGTTTTCAACGTATTTTGTGACCTCACAGCCCTTTGAACTTACGTGTGCAATGTCAGATATATTTCGATGTCCACCAATTCGGTTCATTGAATGTTTTGTAACTCTGAATATTGGTGAACTTAGTCACAGCCCGATTCTCAACAACTGAATAGTCCCTATCCTCACGAAATCTGTTACTGTTTAAAGGCTTAAGTGCAGTTGTTGAACTTTGAAATTCCGTGGCAGATTTTAGTGATTTTTTTTGCTCAGCTTAAGCATTCTATGAAATCTTCAGTTGCTATGTCGTCAAGTCAACAATCAATGTGAGGCCTGCATTCAAATACAAATTTATCTAATTTTATTTGAATAAACATGTTGTCTAAGATTAACCCATCGGTTGTTGCCCACATTTTTATCATATAGAGTTGCTTGTTAGTACTTATATTTTAATTAACATTAACCATTTATAACTCATTTAATTATATTGCTAATGAATATGCTAGCAAATACGCTTCATATGTGATCCACACCTCTATATCGACTCAAAGTAGTAAGGCTGACTGGGCATTAACCACATCTGTTAGCAAAGATGCAATCAAATCGCAGCTTTTACAATATACAGATTGAACAACTCTAACGTACCCATTCTGTACCTTCAGCATTACTACGTGGCATATTATTAAGAAAAAAACAGGTAATAATTACAGACATTAACTTTATTTCGAAGAGTGCATTACAGTCAATAGTTCACTTTAGCACAATATATAACAGAATATGTGAAATGAATATCTGATACACAATAAAAGTTAGATGTTTTACGGCAAATACATCCTCTAGCGATAGGTGGTTTGTTATTCTAAGATAAAAAAGCACTCCTTAGAATTTCCAGTCAGTGAAATGAAAACAGCAAAAACTTCCATTTTGAATAATATAACTACATTTAAGAGCAATTAAATTTTTAAAAGTTGATATTCCGATATCTTGACTTTCAGACGCTGATGGAACTCTTAGCGGCGTACGTAATGTAGTAAATTGACAACAGCAGCTACAAGTATCATACGGAAATTGTAACCACATTTGTAAGGTCATTAAGTAACATCATATGATCAATGGTAGTTATTGCTTACTTGTCAACGATTTGTGACTTCTCCTGGAGAGACTTGGCAGACTGAATACAAGGTGTCCGATTACGTGTCTGTTGCTCTCTATGGTGCTACTTGCTTATGCATGTTCCTACAGATGGCGCTCGTAGTGCTCGAAATAGGTGCCGTCGGGGTCGTACTTGGCCTTCAGCTTCTCCAACGCGTCCTTCTTGTTGTCTCTTATGAACTTGATGACTTTATCGACTCTGGCTTTCTGCTTATCATTGCATTTGGCACAGTCGGTCTGCAAGGCGTCCGGAATGAAAACCTTCAGATCCTTACCCTCTGGGGTGCATCGTTCGTCACCATCGTCCAGCAGGCAGTCCATGTAATTGTTGAAGAGCCGGTCGTTGTTGAGGATCTCGTCCAGGTCTACATTGTCGTACTTGGTGGAGTACTTCCCTTCGTCGGCGGAAGTCAGTGGTACCGCAGTGGCGACCACCAGAATGAGCAGAGGAGTGAAGACTTTCCACATGTCTGCCGGTAGCTGTCAGAGGACCTGGGTAAGAAGAACCCAACTGGACTGCAGGAGTCGAGTGCCAGCCTAAAGATGTCTGCTATGTTATAAAGGCAGCCAGAGGCGGGTGTAGACACCTCAGTTTCCGGACACGAATCGCCTGCTGGCCGGGTTAGCAGGGCCACTCCCGTAATTTTCGTGCGTCACGTCAGAGGGGGAGAAGTTGAGGTGCCGTAACGTAGCATTCCCACTGATGAACAGATATCGTAATCTTCCATCTCCTCCGCACTCACCTGTGTCACGGAGATAATTGGCCTTACAGCCGTGTTCAGAAGAACCTAAATTCCAGTTCTGAATGCAGCATTTCGTGGTGTCCACGAAGCATTAGAGACGAACGTTAGTGTTTAAAAATAATTTTCTGCTTCAGTCACTTTCATTTTGCAGTAATTATCCTGTTACGATCATATGCAATGTAGCGAGCTCACTGGTAACTTAAAGCAGCAAAAACTGTTTCCTCTAACTTCAGTACTGTTCTTACTGCAACGTAGATAGCCAGACGAAATTTTTATGAGAAATGAACTGTGTTGAAGTCGCCATGTCTTACCTGTTAAACAGAAACGACGTATGTCAGCAGTTCACCGCCAATATCAACAGTATCTCACTATCTTCTCTGTTTAATTGCGTCTTGTCTATGTGATACTCTTATGTTACTTATAGATGAACATGGTTTGATATTCGCGAATCAATGACATTGACATCTTCTGCGTAGTTATCGTCTGCCTATCACTCTCCTATGAGGAGCCTTGTATCTCTAGAGTTACTATGCAGCTTAACTAATTAGGAACCCACTCCATACAACAGACTTAATGCTTGTGTAATAACTCACTCAGTTATAAAACATGCCTGAAATTTACTCTATGCCAGGAAACTTAACATGCTAACTTGGGGTACAAGCGCGTATAGGGAACTGTATACCAAAACCTAATACTTTTGTGTAGCAGTCATACATATGTATCTGACAAAGTTTTGTAACAACTCTATAATGCATAAATATCGCACTTATCATTTGAAGACAAATATATTATACTACAAATGATATACACTTAGAAAGCTACACAAATCACCCTAATTATTCCCAAAAGGAGTGCATGACATAGAGTCTCCATCACATTTATATGATTTTTCTAAGGGGTGTCCCACAAAATGGTAAATATTCAGGACTATCACAACAAAGATAATTCGAAGCAAAAAAGTCATGTAAATATGGTCTCTGAAGTGCATACCTTAAGAGGTAACAGCACTTCATCTTCGATACAGTAAAACATAACTATTTTACTGAAAGCTCCTTGCATTCCTCAATGTGAAGCGAAAGAAAAAACTCTCCAGTAAACATGGGCTCTAAGGTGCTTACTCTGAGAGTTATGAGCACTTGTCCACCTTTGCTGCTGTGAAACACAACTCACCTAATGCACACGGTTTCATAGCTCAGGAACACATTCTAGAGCCCATGTTTATATCATTTCTTCTTTTCTGAGTAGGGCGCACGACAATCCAATCACCAGGCTGTATTTTATATTTTACTCATGGATGTATGTCAGTACGGCAAAATCTTCGAGTACATTTTGGCCGCACCCTCGTCTTAAATGACTCCCTCTCAAGCCCCTCTTCTTATGTTACTTTATCTTATTTATCTTACACCGTGAAGTGCAGCTACTGTTTGATAAATTTATTCGGCGGTATCACTTTCTTCGTATGCTTCATTGACTTTTAAGCAGTCTATTGAATGCGTTGAACCCATACAATGCAGGAGAATTGAGCTTATTGATTAGGTCTTTTTAATGTTTACTCTTCTTATTTGCGCTGCCATTGGCAAGGTAGCCTGAAGTCATAGTCGTCGGTTAAATTAAGGGAAGAAAAGCATATGTACCTTTTTTTTTTGAGTCATCGGAATTGTGAATGGTTTGACGTGGCCCGTGACGAATTTTTCTTCTGACCAACCTTTCCATCACAGAGTAGCAACTGCAAACTACATCCTCAATAATTTGCTGGATGAATTCCAACCTCTCTCTTCCTCTACAGTTTTTACCCTCCACATCTACCTCTAGTACTACAGAAACCGCTCTCGGAACTCTGTACCTTCTTCTAGTCAGTGTTTTCCACATGTTCCTTAACCTCACCGATTCTGCGAAGAACCTCCTCACACTTTATCTTACCAGTCCTCTTAATTTTCAACATTCTTCTGTAGACGCACAACTCACATTATTCGATTCTCTTCTGGTTTTTCCATAGGGCATGTCTCACTGCAATGCTGTGCACCGAACGTACATCCTCAGAAATGTCTTCCTGAAATTAAGGCCTATGAGAGACACTAACAGATTTCTCTTGACCAGGAACGCCTTTTTTGTCGTTGTTAGTTCGCGTTTTATGTCTTCCTTGCTCAGACCATCGTGGAAACCATTGCCGCCTAACTTCGATTACTTTGTGATTCCCAATTCAGACTTCAAGTTTGGCGCTGTTCTCTTTTCTGCTACTTCTCATAACTTTCGTCTTTCACTGTTTTACTGTCAATTGATATTCTATACTCATTAATCTGTTCATTCCATTCAACGCATCCTACAATTTTTCTTCACTTTCATTGAGGACACAGATGTCATCACTGGATCGTATCATTGATATTCTTTCACCATGAATGTTTCTTCGATGTCCAGGTTGAACAGTCCCTGTGATGCACAACTGTTAATCCGTGAACTTCGTTCGTTGACTTCCAGTCTTATTGTTCCCCCTTGGTTCTTGTACGTACTGCACATTACCCATATTTTCTTATAGCTTACCCCCTTTTTGCAGCATGGAGAGCTGCATCAAACCAGTCTCACGACTGAAGACCACAACAACAACAACAAGAACAACCCCCTTTTTACAGAGAATTTCGTACACCGCCGTCTGACACCCTTGAGCACTTTTCCCAGGGGACAAATTGTATGAAGGTGTCTTTTTTTTTTTTTCTTTTTCCGGTCTTGCTTCTATTATCAACTGCAATGTCAGATCTGCCTCTATGGTGTCTTTTCCTTTCCTAAAGTCAAACTCATAGACTTCTAAAACATCCTCAGTTTTGTTTTCCATGCACCTTATCCTTATGAATCTTGGACTTTACGACCGATACCAGTCCAGCGCGTATACAATCATCAACTGGAAAATAATAGAACTGTCTAATTTTGTGTATACAGTTCTCGTGTATGCCTTACAATTACCTGCTGAAAACTTATTTTAAGTCAAAAAAATTCCTTTTTGTTTCGTTCTCCCGCCTTTTATGAATGTACTGAGCTTTATTTCGGTTTATTTGTAGTGTAAACTGAAACTAAAATTAAAACTTTGGCTTTAGCTCCAGCCCCTGATGCGGTGTAGGAAATAGAAGAAGAAGATGGTAGAGAGAATACTTTAAGACGATATCACAATTTTAATCAAGAGTAGTTTATGTGTATGTTTAAAGCTGTGTAAATGCTAGGGCTATAATATATCTAATTTCACGGTTGCTGACTAACATAGCGTACATGTAACCAAGATTTTAAACGGGTAAGCAAGTCAGAGCTCGAGTCCCTTCGCCAGTGTGTGGTTGTGTTGGTAAGTTGTTTCCTACATATTCTGCGACCACACAGTGCTTTGAACTTAAGTGTACTACGTCAGAAATACTTCGGTGTCCACCAGTTCGGCACGTTGAATATTTTGGACCTCTGAATATAGATAAAATAAGTCACAGCCCGCTTCTCAGTAACTGAATAGTCTCCATCCTCATTAAATTTGTTGCTGTTTAAGGACTTATAAGTGGTTGCTGAACTTTCAGATTTTTCTTGCCGATTTTAGTGATTTCTTTGCTCAGCATTTAGCCCACATCTGATACTGCCTGTGAATGCTTTGCTTAAACATTCTGAGCAGTCTTCAGTTAGTATTGCATCAAGTTAACAATCAATATGAGATCAACATTCTAATACAAGTTTGTGTTTATTTGAATGAACATGTCAAAAATAAACATGTGTGGAACGTAACACAGTTAACGCTGCCATCTTGACGGCGACGTATAGCGATGTCACCTATCAGAAATTCATGAAACTATAGGGGCTGAAGCAGCGATATACAAAGATGGCCTGCAGCAAATTTCGTACTTCTTCAACTAAATTGGACGAGGAAAACATGTGTCGCATTTACTTACTGATCACCCCTCGTAACTCGCCTCCCTATCTGGGAAACCAGCAGCCTGTGCTTTAAGGTGTAAGAGTAGGTCTGGATCAGCGCTTCCATTGCATTGTGCTGTATCTTAGTGAAATTGCAGTAAAAAACCTCATATTTAACTTTCTCAGAGCACACAAAAATTTCATACCGTAATTCGTAACCTGCGAATCTGCAACACAGAGTGCACATGTACTGCAGTAATATTTAGTTGCTACCACTGTTGACGCAACTGCTTTGCTCTGATTTCTTGGTTCCGCCAAGAAGACTGTAATGCGAAAGGTTTTCCCTGTGTCATCTGGTGCGTCAAAGAAAAGCAGTTCTTCCAGGTTTACGTGCACTGTAACATGTGTCCGGCATCCGTTTATATGACGCTCACAAACAGTCGTTAATCGTGCCTGAGGTGCCATCCTCTTAAGAATTACAGTCGTTTACTTGAGCATCTAAACTAATTACAGTTTTCCATCTGCAGCTCAACGCAGATACTGGAAGCTTATTGGTTTAATTTCAGTAGGAAGGCAGTTCCTTTCCCAATGGATATAACTTAACGTTGACGACAAGTAAAATATATGTATGGTGAAGTCTTATGAGTAGCAGTCATAATTTTTTGATCCATCACGCGAAAAAATAGCATAAACTAATTTTTTTGTTATGTTCTCGGGTACACACTGAAGTCCTCACGCCATTATACAGTAGCACTCCACTAGAGGAGCCAAATCGGCATGGTGCAGCCATCTCCACAATATGAATAGAAGGAGCCATTTTGTTTTCTCTTTTAACTTAAGTTATTGAGGTGATGGTTGAAACTGCATGGAACACATGAAACATCAACATTCACTTACGCAAAAATATTATAGGCTATTCAGAGGAATAGTAAATCTGAAACAAGTATACAGAGCCACAAACGTATATGACAACCGCACAAACTATTGCATAATAACCATATAACCAGTCATATTGTAACATTATGTTTCTGTTTATAGTATTGTCCATGGCCTAAAGTTTAGTTTACAATGTTGACTAACATGTTTTTGCAGAACATAAATGAAAAGGGTTTAGTTTAGCAGCCAATGTCAAGACCTTATAAAATTTAGCATTAAAACCATTTAACCTGCGGTACTGTGCAGTTTAATTACTTATTGTGCTTAACTGTTTCCATTGCGTAAATTGTTATTTAAACGATAAGAAACAAGTCTTATGCACAGTACTCTATGCAAGTGGATTGTATATAATGTTTGGTTACTCTATACAAGTGGATTGTATATAATGTTTGGTTACTCTATGCAAGTGGATTGTATATAATGTTTGGTTATTTAAGAACTATAGTCCCTTTCAGCCCCAGGTCAGATGATTCCTTAAGATGTGACATAAAGTCGGAAACTAGTTTGAAATAAACAAGAATCAGTAGAACGAAAACCGTGTTCATGTTATTCAACCTTTAAAAAATTGAGTACAACACTAATAGATGTAGGTTGTTTTCTGCTTGTTGCCGCTGGGTGCCAAGCAGGACAAGTGATCGGCACAGATAGCAATGACACCAGTTTGCTTATCGACTAAGATGCAGAACTTAGAGTCACAGGGCGTGTGTCCACAGCACTTGATTACTGACTGAATCGTCAGTCCCCTATGATTCTAGTAATCTGCTGACAATGACGATGTCCAAGAAATACATAGTGAGCCATGAGTGGGATGGCGCTGACGACAATAGTGAGAGGATACTGCGATACTCTGAGCTTGGGAGTGGCTGAGAAACAGGTTCAACAAACCTGCAGGGGTGGCTGTTGGATGTCAACCAGTGACGAACGGCCGGTGCTCTCCATTAAGGGTAAGGCAACTCCGTCCGATGGGCAGCAGAAGCAGCCGGTGTAGAGCACGGGGTGTGCCCTCGCCTCAGAGTAGTCAAGTGGCGGCTTCAGTTCCAGTAAAATGATGGAGTCTGTTGCGGAGTGTAATTTCGCAATAGAGCATGCGAGTGCAACCATGTTTACTACGACATGAGCTTACCGGTGCTGTTCACACCCACTGGAATTACAGTATGATGTCTGCGTGGAGCTTCGAGAAAAACAACCTGGCGGGCTGTTTCCACGCGATATCGTGGAGTTGACATATTGGCAGCAGGGGCCGCGACTTACCCACCGTGCACCTCTGTAGCTGTGCGGCGTGTAATTTCGCAATAGAGAATGCGAGTGCAGCCATGTTTACTACGACATGAGCTTACCGGTGCTGTTCACACCCACTGGAATTACAGTATGATGTCTGTGTGGAGCTTCGAGAAAAACAACCTGGCGGGCTGTTTCCACGCGATATCGTGGAGTTGACATATTGGCAGCTGGGGCCGCGACTTACCCACCGTGCACCTCTGTAGCTGTGCGGCGTGTAATTTCGCAATAGAGCATGCGAGTGCAGCCATGTTTACTACGACATGAGCTTACCGGTGCTGTTCACACCCACTGGAATTACAGTATGATGTCTGCGTGGAGCTTCGAGAAAAACAACCTGGCGGGCTGTTTCCACGCGATATCGTGGAGTTGACATATTGGCAGCTGGGGCCGCGACTTACCCACCGTGCACCTCTGTAGCTGTGCGGCGTGTAATTTCGCAATAGAGCATGCGAGTGCAGCCATGTTTACTACGACATGAGCTTACCGGTGCTGTTCACACCCACTGGAATTACAGTATGATGTCTGCGTGGAGCTTCGAGAAAAACAACCTGGCGGGCTGTTTCCACGCGATATCGTGGAGTTGACATATTGGCAGCCGGGGCCGCGACTTACCCACCGTGCATCTCTGTAGCTGTGCGGCGTGTAATTTCGCAATAGAGCATGCGAGTGCAGCCATGTTTACTACGACATGAGCTTACCGGTGCTGTTCACACCCACTGGAATTACAGTATGATGTCTGCGTGGAGCTTCGAGAAAAACAACCTGGCAGGCTGTTTCCACGCGATATCGTGGAGTTGACATATTGGCAGCAGGGGCCGCGACTTACCCACCGTGCACCTCTGTAGCTGTGCGGCGTGTAATTTCGCAATAGAGCATGCGAGTGCAGCCATGTTTACTACGACATGAGCTTACCGGTGCTGTTCACACCCACTGGAATTACAGTATGATGTCTGCGTGGAGCTTCGAGAAAAACAACCTGGCGGGCTGTTTCCACGCGATATCGTGGAGTTGACATATTGGCAGCTGGGGCCGCGACTTACCCACCGTGCACCTCTGTAGCTGTGCGGCGTGTAATTTCGCAATAGAGCATGCGAGTGCAGCCATGTTTACTACGACATGAGCTTACCGGTGCTGTTCACACCCACTGGAATTACAGTATGATGTCTGCGTGGAGCTTCGAGAAAAACAACCTGGCGGGCTGTTTCCACGCGATATCGTGGAGTTGACATATTGGCAGCTGGGGCCGCGACTTACCCACCGTGCACCTCTGTAGCTGTGCGGCGTGTAATTTCGCAATAGAGCATGCGAGTGCAGCCATGTTTACTACGACATGAGCTTACCGGTGCTGTTCACACCCACTGGAATTACAGTATGATGTCTGCGTGGAGCTTCGAGAAAAACAACCTGGCGGGCTGTTTCCACGCGATATCGTGGAGTTGACATATTGGCAGCAGGGGCCGCGACTTACCCACCGTGCACCTCTGTAGCTGTGCGGCGTGTAATTTCGCAATAGAGAATGCGAGTGCAGCCATGTTTACTACGACATGAGCTTACCGGTGCTGTTCACACCCACTGGAATTACAGTATGATGTCTGCGTGGAGCTTCGAGAAAAACAACCTGGCGGGCTGTTTCCACGCGATATCGTGGAGTTGACATATTGGCAGCTGGGGCCGCGACTTACCCACCGTGCACCTCTGTAGCTGTGCGGCGTGTAATTTCGCAATAGAGCATGCGAGTGCAGCCATGTTTACTACGACATGAGCTTACCGGTGCTGTTCACACCCACTGGAATTACAGTATGATGTCTGCGTGGAGCTTCGAGAAAAACAACCTGGCGGGCTGTTTCCACGCGATATCGTGGAGTTGACCTATTGGCAGCTGGGGCCGCGACTTACCCACCGTGCACCTCTGTAGCTGTGCGGCGTGTAATTTCGCAATAGAGCATGCGAGTGCAGCCATGTTTACTACGACATGAGCTTACCGGTGCTGTTCACACCCACTGGAATTACAGTATGATGTCTGCGTGGAGCTTCGAGAAAAACAACCTGGCGGGCTGTTTCCACGCGATATCGTGGAGTTGACATATTGGCAGCCGGGGCCGCGACTTACCCACCGTGCATCTCTGTAGCTGTGCGGCGTGTAATTTCGCAATAGAGCATGCGAGTGCAGCCATGTTTACTACGACATGAGCTTACCGGTGCTGTTCACACCCACTGGAATTACAGTATGATGTCTGCGTGGAGCTTCGAGAAAAACAACCTGGCGGGCTGTTTCCACGCGATATCGTGGAGTTGACATATTGGCAGCAGGGGCCGCGACTTACCCACCGTGCACCTCTGTAGCTGTGCGGCGTGTAATTTCGCAATAGAGCATGCGAGTGCAGCCATGTTTACTACGACATGAGCTTACCGGTGCTGTTCACACCCACTGGAATTACAGTATGATGTCTGCGTGGAGCTTCGAGAAAAACAACCTGGCGGGCTGTTTCCACGCGATATCGTGGAGTTGACATATTGGCAGCTGGGGCCGCGACTTACCCACCGTGCACCTCTGTAGCTGTGCGGCGTGTAATTTCGCAATAGAGCATGCGAGTGCAGCCATGTTTACTACGACATGAGCTTACCGGTGCTGTTCACACCCACTGGAATTACAGTATGATGTCTGCGTGGAGCTTCGAGAAAAACAACCTGGCGGGCTGTTTCCACGCAATATCGTGGAGTTGACATATTGGCAGCCGGGGCCGCGACTTATCCACCGTGCACCTCTGTAGCTGTGCGGCGTGTAATTTCGCAATAGAGCATGCGAGTGCAGCCATGTTTACTACGACATGAGCTTACCGGTGCTGTTCACACCCACTGGAATTACAGTATGATGTCTGCGTGGAGCTTCGAGAAAAACAACCTGGCGGGCTGTTTCCACGCGATATCGTGGAGTTGACATATTGGCAGCAGGGGCCGCGACTTACCCACCGTGCACCTCTGTAGCTGTGCGGCATGTAATTTCGCAATAGAGCATGCGAGTGCAGCCATGTTTACTACGACATGAGCTTACCGGTGCTGTTCACACCCACTGGAATTACAGTATGATGTCTGCGTGGAGCTTCGAGGAAAACAACCTGGCGGGCTGTTTCCACGCGATATCGTGGAGTTGACATATTGGCAGCAGGGGCCGCGACTTACCCATCGTGCACCTCTGTAGCTGTGCGGCGTGTAATTTCGCAATAGAGCATGTGAGTGCAGCCATGTTTACTACGACATGAGCTTACCGGTGCTGTTCACACCCACTGGAATTACAGTATGATGTCTGCGTGGAGCTTCGAGAAAAACAACCTGGCGGGCTGTTTCCACGCGATATCGTGGAGTTGACATATTGGCAGCCGGGGCCGCGACTTACCCACCGTGCACCTCTGTAGCTGTGCGGCGTGTAATTTCGCAATAGAGCATGCGAGTGCAGCCATGTTTACTACGACATGAGCTTACCGGTGCTGTTCACACCCACTGGAATTACAGTATGATGTCTGCGTGGAGCTTCGAGAAAAACAACCTGGCGGGCTGTTTCCACGCGATATCGTGGAGTTGACATATTGGCAGCTGGGGCCGCGACTTACCCACCGTGCACCTCTGTAGCTGTGCGGCGTGTAATTTCGCAATAGAGCATGCGAGTGCAGCCATGTTTACTATGACATGAGCTTACCGGTGTTGTTCACACCCACTGAAATTACAGTATGATGTCTGCGTGGAGCTTCGAGAAAAACAACCTGGCGGGCTGTTTCCACGCAATATCGTGGAGTTGACATATTGGCAGCCGGGGCCGCGACTTACCCACCGTGCACCTCTGTAGCTGTGCGGCGTGTAATTTCGCAATAGAGCATGCGAGTACAGCCATGTTTACTACGACATGAGCTTACCGGTGCTGTTCACACCCACTGGAATTACAGTATGATGTCTGCGTGGAGCTTCGAGAAAAACAACCTGGCGGGCTGTTTCCACGCGATATCGTGGAGTTGACATATTGGCAGCTGGGGCCGCGACTTACCCACCGTGCACCTCTGTAGCTGTGCGGCGTGTAATTTCGCAATAGAGCATGCGAGTGCAGCCATGTTTACTACGACATGAGCTTACCGGTGCTGTTCACACCCACTGGAATTACAGTATGATGTCTGCGTGGAGCTTCGACAAAAACAACCTGGCGGGCTGTTTCCACGCGATATCGTGGAGTTGACATATTGGCAGCTGGGGCCGCGACTTACCCACCGTGCACCTCTGTAGCTGTGCGGCGTGTAATTTCGCAATAGAGCATGCGAGTGCAGCCATGTTTACTATGACATGAGCTTACCGGTGCTGTTCACACCCACTGGAATTACAGTATGATGTCTGTGTGGAGCTTCGAGAAAAACAACCTGGCGGGCTGTTTCCACGCGATATCGTGGAGTTGACATATTGGCAGCAGGGGCCGCGACTTACCCACCGTGCACCTCTGTAGCTGTGCGGCGTGTAATTTCGCAATAGAGCATGCGAGTGCAGCCATGTTTACTACAACATGAGCTTACTGGTGCTGTTCACACCCACTGGAATTACAGTATGATGTCTGCGTGGAGCTTCGAGAAAAACAACCTGGCGGGCTGTTTCCACGCGATATCGTGGAGTTGACATATTGGCAGCTGGGGCCGCGACTTACCCACCGTGCACCTCTGTAGCTGTGCGGCGTGTAATTTCGCAATAGAGCATGCGAGTGCAGCCATGTTTACTACGACATGAGCTTACCGGTGCTGTTCACACCCACTGGAATTACAGTATGATGTCTGCGTGGAGCTTCGAGAAAAACAACCTGGCGGGCTGTTTCCATGCAATATCGTGGAGTTGACATATTGGCAGCCGGGACCGCGACTTACCCACCGTGCACCTCTGTAGCTGTGCGGCGTGTAATTTCGCAATAGAGCATGTGAGTGCAGCCATGTTTACTACGACATGAGCTTACCGGTGCTGTTCACACCCACTGGAATTACAGTATGATGTCTGCGTGGAGCTTCGAGAAAAACAACCTGGCGGGCTGTTTCCACGCGATATCGTGGAGTTGACATATTGGCAGCAGGGGCCGCGACTTACCCACCGTGCACCTCTGTAGCTGTGCGGCGTGTAATTTCGCAATAGAGCATGCGAGTGCAGCCATGTTTACTACGACATGAGCTTACCGGTGCTGTTCACACCCACTGGAATTACAGTATGATGTCTGCGTGGAGCTTCGAGAAAAACAACCTGGCGGGCTGTTTCCACGCGATATCGTGGAGTTGACATATTGGCAGCCGGGGCCGCGACTTACCCACCGTGCATCTCTGTAGCTGTGCGGCGTGTAATTTCGCAATAGAGCATGCGAGTGCAGCCATGTTTACTACGACATGAGCTTACCGGTGCTGTTCACACCCACTGGAATTACAGTATGATGTCTGCGTGGAGCTTCGAGAAAAACAACCTGGCGGGCTGTTTCCACGCGATATCGTGGAGTTGACATATTGGCAGCAGGGGCCGCGACTTACCCACCGTGCACCTCTGTAGCTGTGCGGCGTGTAATTTCGCAATAGAGCATGCGAGTGCAGCCATGTTTACTACGACATGAGCTTACCGGTGCTGTTCACACCCACTGGAATTACAGTATGATGTCTGCGTGGAGCTTCGAGAAAAACAACCTGGCGGGCTGTTTCCACGCGATATCGTGGAGTTGACATATTGGCAGCTGGGGCCGCGACTTACCCACCGTGCACCTCTGTAGCTGTGCGGCGTGTAATTTCGCAATAGAGCATGCGAGTGCAGCCATGTTTACTACGACATGAGCTTACCGGTGCTGTTCACACCCACTGGAATTACAGTATGATGTCTGCGTGGAGCTTCGAGAAAAACAACCTGGCGGGCTGTTTCCACGCGATATCGTGGAGTTGACATATTGGCAGCTGGGGCCGCGACTTACCCACCGTGCACCTCTGTAGCTGTGCGGCGTGTAATTTCGCAATAGAGCATGCGAGTGCAGCCATGTTTACTACGACATGAGCTTACCGGTGCTGTTCACACCCACTGGAATTACAGTATGATGTCTGCGTGGAGCTTCGAGAAAAACAACCTGGCGGGCTGTTTCCACGCGATATCGTGGAGTTGACATATTGGCAGCAGGGGCCGCGACTTACCCACCGTGCACCTCTGTAGCTGTGCGGCGTGTAATTTCGCAATAGAGAATGCGAGTGCAGCCATGTTTACTACGACATGAGCTTACCGGTGCTGTTCACACCCACTGGAATTACAGTATGATGTCTGCGTGGAGCTTCGAGAAAAACAACCTGGCGGGCTGTTTCCACGCGATATCGTGGAGTTGACATATTGGCAGCTGGGGCCGCGACTTACCCACCGTGCACCTCTGTAGCTGTGCGGCGTGTAATTTCGCAATAGAGCATGCGAGTGCAGCCATGTTTACTACGACATGAGCTTACCGGTGCTGTTCACACCCACTGGAATTACAGTATGATGTCTGCGTGGAGCTTCGAGAAAAACAACCTGGCGGGCTGTTTCCACGCGATATCGTGGAGTTGACATATTGGCAGCTGGGGCCGCGACTTACCCACCGTGCACCTCTGTAGCTGTGCGGCGTGTAATTTCGCAATAGAGCATGCGAGTGCAGCCATGTTTACTACGACATGAGCTTACCGGTGCTGTTCACACCCACTGGAATTACAGTATGATGTCTGCGTGGAGCTTCGAGAAAAACAACCTGGCGGGCTGTTTCCACGCGATATCGTGGAGTTGACATATTGGCAGCCGGGGCCGCGACTTACCCACCGTGCATCTCTGTAGCTGTGCGGCGTGTAATTTCGCAATAGAGCATGCGAGTGCAGCCATGTTTACTACGACATGAGCTTACCGGTGCTGTTCACACCCACTGGAATTACAGTATGATGTCTGCGTGGAGCTTCGAGAAAAACAACCTGGCGGGCTGTTTCCACGCGATATCGTGGAGTTGACATATTGGCAGCAGGGGCCGCGACTTACCCACCGTGCACCTCTGTAGCTGTGCGGCGTGTAATTTCGCAATAGAGCATGCGAGTGCAGCCATGTTTACTACGACATGAGCTTACCGGTGCTGTTCACACCCACTGGAATTACAGTATGATGTCTGCGTGGAGCTTCGAGAAAAACAACCTGGCGGGCTGTTTCCACGCGATATCGTGGAGTTGACATATTGGCAGCTGGGGCCGCGACTTACCCACCGTGCACCTCTGTAGCTGTGCGGCGTGTAATTTCGCAATAGAGCATGCGAGTGCAGCCATGTTTACTACGACATGAGCTTACCGGTGCTGTTCACACCCACTGGAATTACAGTATGATGTCTGCGTGGAGCTTCGAGAAAAACAACCTGGCGGGCTGTTTCCACGCAATATCGTGGAGTTGACATATTGGCAGCCGGGGCCGCGACTTATCCACCGTGCACCTCTGTAGCTGTGCGGCGTGTAATTTCGCAATAGAGCATGCGAGTGCAGCCATGTTTACTACGACATGAGCTTACCGGTGCTGTTCACACCCACTGGAATTACAGTATGATGTCTGCGTGGAGCTTCGAGAAAAACAACCTGGCGGGCTGTTTCCACGCGATATCGTGGAGTTGACATATTGGCAGCAGGGGCCGCGACTTACCCACCGTGCACCTCTGTAGCTGTGCGGCATGTAATTTCGCAATAGAGCATGCGAGTGCAGCCATGTTTACTACGACATGAGCTTACCGGTGCTGTTCACACCCACTGGAATTACAGTATGATGTCTGCGTGGAGCTTCGAGGAAAACAACCTGGCGGGCTGTTTCCACGCGATATCGTGGAGTTGACATATTGGCAGCAGGGGCCGCGACTTACCCATCGTGCACCTCTGTAGCTGTGCGGCGTGTAATTTCGCAATAGAGCATGTGAGTGCAGCCATGTTTACTACGACATGAGCTTACCGGTGCTGTTCACACCCACTGGAATTACAGTATGATGTCTGCGTGGAGCTTCGAGAAAAACAACCTGGCGGGCTGTTTCCACGCGATATCGTGGAGTTGACATATTGGCAGCCGGGGCCGCGACTTACCCACCGTGCACCTCTGTAGCTGTGCGGCGTGTAATTTCGCAATAGAGCATGCGAGTGCAGCCATGTTTACTACGACATGAGCTTACCGGTGCTGTTCACACCCACTGGAATTACAGTATGATGTCTGCGTGGAGCTTCGAGAAAAACAACCTGGCGGGCTGTTTCCACGCGATATCGTGGAGTTGACATATTGGCAGCAGGGGCCGCGACTTACCCACCGTGCACCTCTGTAGCTGTGCGGCGTGTAATTTCGCAATAGAGCATGCGAGTGCAGCCATGTTTACTATGACATGAGCTTACCGGTGTTGTTCACACCCACTGAAATTACACTATGATGTCTGCGTGGAGCTTCGAGAAAAACAACCTGGCGGGCTGTTTCCACGCAATATCGTGGAGTTGACATATTGGCAGCCGGGGCCGCGACTTACCCACCGTGCACCTCTGTAGCTGTGCGGCGTGTAATTTCGCAATAGAGCATGCGAGTACAGCCATGTTTACTACGACATGAGCTTACCGGTGCTGTTCACACCCACTGGAATTACAGTATGATGTCTGCGTGGAGCTTCGAGAAAAACAACCTGGCGGGCTGTTTCCACGCGATATCGTGGAGTTGACATATTGGCAGCTGGGGCCGCGACTTACCCACCGTGCACCTCTGTAGCTGTGCGGCGTGTAATTTCGCAATAGAGAATGCGAGTGCAGCCATGTTTACTACGACATGAGCTTACCGGTGCTGTTCACACCCACTGGAATTACAGTATGATGTCTGCGTGGAGCTTCGACAAAAACAACCTGGCGGGCTGTTTCCACGCGATATCGTGGAGTTGACATATTGGCAGCTGGGGCCGCGACTTACCCACCGTGCACCTCTGTAGCTGTGCGGCGTGTAATTTCGCAATAGAGCATGCGAGTGCAGCCATGTTTACTATGACATGAGCTTACCGGTGCTGTTCACACCCACTGGAATTACAGTATGATGTCTGTGTGGAGCTTCGAGAAAAACAACCTGGCGGGCTGTTTCCACGCGATATCGTGGAGTTGACATATTGGCAGCAGGGGCCGCGACTTACCCACCGTGCACCTCTGTAGCTGTGCGGCGTGTAATTTCGCAATAGAGCATGCGAGTGCAGCCATGTTTACTACAACATGAGCTTACTGGTGCTGTTCACACCCACTGGAATCACAGTATGATGTCTGCGTGGAGCTTCGAGAAAAACAACCTGGCGGGCTGTTTCCACGCGATATCGTGGAGTTGACATATTGGCAGCTGGGGCCGCGACTTACCCACCGTGCACCTCTGTAGCTGTGCGGCGTGTAATTTCGCAATAGAGCATGCGAGTGCAGCCATGTTTACTACGACATGAGCTTACCGGTGCTGTTCACACCCACTGGAATTACAGTATGATGTCTGCGTGGAGCTTCGAGAAAAACAACCTGGCGGGCTGTTTCCACGCAATATCGTGGAGTTGACATATTGGCAGCCGGGACCGCGACTTACCCACCGTGCACCTCTGTAGCTGTGCGGCGTGTAATTTCGCAATAGAGCATGTGAGTGCAGCCATGTTTACTACGACATGAGCTTACCGGTGCTGTTCACACCCACTGGAATTACAGTATGATGTCTGCGTGGAGCTTCGAGAAAAACAACCTGGCGGGCTGTTTCCACGCGATATCGTGGAGTTGACATATTGGCAGCAGGGGCCGCGACTTACCCACCGTGCACCTCTGTAGCTGTGCGGCGTGTAATTTCGCAATAGAGCATGCGAGTGCAGCCATGTTTACTACGACATGAGCTTACCGGTGCTGTTCACACCCACTGGAATTACAGTATGATGTCTGCGTGGAGCTTCGAGGAAAACAACCTGGCGGGCTGTTTCTACGCGATATCGTGGAGTTGACATATTGGCAGCAGGGGCCGCGACTTACCCACCGTGCACCTCTGTAGCTGTGCGGCGTGTAATTTCGCAATAGAGCATGTGAGTGCAGCCATGTTTACTACGACATGAGCTTACCGGTGCTGTTCACACCCACTGGAATTACAGTATGATGTCTGCGTGGAGCTTCGAGAAAAACAACCTGGCGGGCTGTTTCCACGCGATATCGTGGAGTTGACATATTGGCAGCTGGGGCCGCGACTTACCCACCGTGCACCTCTGTAGCTGTGCGGCGTGTAATTTCGCAATAGAGCATGCGAGTGCAGCCATGTTTACTACGACATGAGCTTACCGGTGCTGTTCACACCCACTGGAATTACAGTATGATGTCTGCGTGGAGCTTCGAGAAAAACAACCTGGCGGGCTGTTTCCACGCGATATCGTGGAGTTGACATATTGGCAGCAGGGGCCGCGACTTACCCACCGTGCACCTCTGTAGCTGTGCGGCGTGTAATTTCGCAATAGAGCATGCGAGTGCAGCCATGTTTACTACGACATGAGCTTACCGGTGTTGTTCACACCCACTGAAATTACAGTATGATGTCTGCGTGGAGCTTCGAGAAAAACAACCTGGCGGGCTGTTTCCACGCAATATCGTGGAGTTGACATATTGGCAGCCGGGGCCGCGACTTACCCACCGTGCACCTCTGTAGCTGTGCGGCGTGTAATTTCGCAATAGAGCATGCGAGTGCAGCCATGTTTACTACGACATGAGCTTACCGGTGCTGTTCACACCCACTGGAATTACAATATGATGTCTGCGTGGAGCTTCGAGAAAAACAACCTGGCGGGCTGTTTCCACGCGATATCGTGGAGTTGACATATTGGCAGCAGGGGCCGCAACTTACCCACCGTGCACCTCTGTAGCTGTGCGGCGTGTAATTTCGCAATAGAGCATGCGAGTGCAGCCATGTTTACTACGACATGAGCTTACCGGTGCTGTTCACACCCACTGGAATTACAGTATGATGTCTGCGTGGAGCTTCGAGGAAAACAACCTGGCGGGCTGTTTCCACGCGATATCGTGGAGTTGACATATTGGCAGCAGGGGCCGCGACTTACCCACCGTGCACCTCTGTAGCTGTGCGGCGTGTAATTTCGCAATAGAGCATGCGAGTGCAGCCATGTTTACTACGACATGAGCTTACCGGTGCTGTTCACACCCACTGGAATTGCAGTATGATGTCTGCGTGGAGCTTCGAGAAAAACAACCTGGCGGGCTGTTTCCACGCGATATCGTGGAGTTGACATATTGGCAGCTGGGGCCGCGACTTACCCACCGTGCACCTCTGTAGCTGTGCGGCGTGTAATTTCGCAATAGAGCATGCGAGTGCAGCCATGTTTACTACGACATGAGCTTACCGGTGCTGTTCACACCCACTGGAATTACAGTATGATGTCTGCGTGGAGCTTCGAGAAAAACAACCTGGCGGGCTGTTTCCACGCGATATCGTGGAGTTGACATATTGGCAGCCGGGGCCGCGACTTACCCACCGTGCACCTCTGTAGCTGTGCGGCGTGTAATTTCGCAATAGAGCATGCGAGTGCAGCCATGTTTACTACGACATGAGCTTACCGGTGCTGTTCACACCCACTGGAATTACAGTATGATGTCTGCGTGGAGCTTCGAGGAAAACAACCTGGCGGGCTGTTTCCACGCGATATCGTGGAGTTGACATATTGGCAGCAGGGGCCGCGACTTACCCACCGTGCACCTCTGTAGCTGTGCGGCGTGTAATTTCGCAATAGAGCATGCGAGTGCAGCCATGTTTACTACGACATGAGCTTACCGGTGCTGTTCACACCCACTGGAATAGCAGTATGATGTCTGCGTGGAGCTTCGAGAAAAACAACCTGGCGGGCTGTTTCCACGCGATATCGTGGAGTTGACATATTGGCAGCTGGGGCCGCGACTTACCCACCGTGCACCTCTGTAGCTGTGCGGCGTGTAATTTCGCAATAGAGCATGCGAGTGCAGCCATGTTTACTACGACATGAGCTTACCGGTGCTGTTCACACCCACTGGAATTACAGTATGATGTCTGCGTGGAGCTTCGAGAAAAACAACCTGGCGGGCTGTTTCCACGCAATATCGTGGAGTTGACATATTGGCAGCCGGGGCCGCGACTTACCCACCGTGCACCTCTGTAGCTGTGCGGCGTGTAATTTCGCAATAGAGCATGCGAGTGCAGCCATGTTTACTACGACATGAGCTTACCGGTGCTGTTCACACCCACTGGAATTACAGTATGATGTCTGCGTGGAGCTTCGAGAAAAACAACCTGGCGGGCTGTTTCCACGCGATATCGTGGAGTTGACATATTGGCAGCAGGGGCCGCGACTTACCCACCGTGCACCTCTGTAGCTGTGCGGCGTGTAATTTCGCAATAGAGCATGCGAGTGCAGCCATGTTTACTACGACATGAGCTTACCGGTGTTGTTCACACCCACTGAAATTACAGTATGATGTCTGCGTGGAGCTTCGAGAAAAACAACCTGGCGGGCTGTTTCCACGCAATATCGTGGAGTTGACATATTGGCAGCCGGGGCCGCGACTTACCCACCGTGCACCTCTGTAGCTGTGCGGCGTGTAATTTCGCAATAGAGCATGCGAGTGCAGCCATGTTTACTACGACATGAGCTTACCGGTGCTGTTCACACCCACTGGAATTACAATATGATGTCTGCGTGGAGCTTCGAGAAAAACAACCTGGCGGGCTGTTTCCACGCGATATCGTGGAGTTGACATATTGGCAGCAGGGGCCGCAACTTACCCACCGTGCACCTCTGTAGCTGTGCGGCGTGTAATTTCGCAATAGAGCATGCGAGTGCAGCCATGTTTACTACGACATGAGCTTACCGGTGCTGTTCACACCCACTGGAATTACAGTATGATGTCTGCGTGGAGCTTCGAGGAAAACAACCTGGCGGGCTGTTTCCACGCGATATCGTGGAGTTGACATATTGGCAGCAGGGGCCGCGACTTACCCACCGTGCACCTCTGTAGCTGTGCGGCGTGTAATTTCGCAATAGAGCATGCGAGTGCAGCCATGTTTACTACGACATGAGCTTACCGGTGCTGTTCACACCCACTGGAATTGCAGTATGATGTCTGCGTGGAGCTTCGAGAAAAACAACCTGGCGGGCTGTTTCCACGCGATATCGTGGAGTTGACATATTGGCAGCTGGGGCCGCGACTTACCCACCGTGCACCTCTGTAGCTGTGCGGCGTGTAATTTCGCAATAGAGCATGCGAGTGCAGCCATGTTTACTACGACATGAGCTTACCGGTGCTGTTCACACCCACTGGAATTACAGTATGATGTCTGCGTGGAGCTTCGAGAAAAACAACCTGGCGGGCTGTTTCCACGCGATATCGTGGAGTTGACATATTGGCAGCCGGGGCCGCGACTTACCCACCGTGCACCTCTGTAGCTGTGCGGCGTGTAATTTCGCAATAGAGCATGCGAGTGCAGCCATGTTTACTACGACATGAGCTTACCGGTGCTGTTCACACCCACTGGAATTACAGTATGATGTCTGCGTGGAGCTTCGAGAAAAACAACCTGGCGGGCTGTTTCCACGCGATATCGTGGAGTTGACATATTGGCAGCAGGGGCCGCGACTTACCCACCGTGCACCTCTGTAGCTGTGCGGCGTGTAATTTCGCAATAGAGCATGCGAGTGCAGCCATGTTTACTACGACATGAGCTTACCGGTGCTGTTCACACCCACTGGAATTACAGTATGATGTCTGCGTGGAGCTTCGAGGAAAACAACCTGGCGGGCTGTTTCCACGCGATATCGTGGAGTTGACATATTGGCAGCAGGGGCCGCGACTTACCCACCGTGCACCTCTGTAGCTGTGCGGCGTGTAATTTCGCAATAGAGCATGTGAGTGCAGCCATGTTTACTACGACATGAGCTTACCGGTGCTGTTCACACCCACTGGAATTACAGTATGATGTCTGCTTGGAGCTTCGAGAAAAACAACCTGGCGGGCTGTTTCCACGCGATATCGTGGAGTTGACATATTGGCAGCCGGGGCCGCGACTTACCCACCGTGCAGCTCTGTAGCTGTGCGGCGTCTAATTTCGCAATAGAGCATGCGAGTGCAGCCATGTTTACTACGACATGAGCGTACCAGTGCTGTTCACACCCACTGGAATTACAGTATGATGTCTGCGTGGAGCTTCGAGAAAAACAACCTGGCGGGCTGTTTCCACGCGATATCGTGGAGTTGACATATTGGCAGCAGGGGCCGCGACTTACCCACCGTGCACCTCTGTAGCTGTGCGGCGTGTAATTTCGCAATAGAGCATGCGAGTGCAGCCATGTTTACTACGACATGAGCTTACCGGTGTTGTTCACACCCACTGAAATTACAATATGATGTCTGCGTGGAGCTTCGAGAAAAACAACCTGGCGGGCTGTTTCCACGCAATATCGTGGAGTTGACATATTGGCAGCAGGGGCCGCGACTTACCCACCGTGCACCTCTGTAGCTGTGCGGCGTGTAATTTCGCAATAGAGCATGCGAGTGCAGCCATGTTTACTACGACATGAGCTTACCGGTGCTGTTCACACCCACTGGAATTACAATATGATGTCTGCGTGGAGCTTCGAGAAAAACAACCTGGCGGGCTGTTTCCACGCGATATCGTGGAGTTGACATATTGGCAGCAGGGGCCGCAACTTACCCACCGTGCACCTCTGTAGCTGTGCGGCGTGTAATTTCGCAATAGAGCATGCGAGTGCAGCCATGTTTACTACGACATGAGCTTACCGGTGCTGTTCACACCCACTGGAATTACAGTATGATGTCTGCGTGGAGCTTCGAGGAAAACAACCTGGCGGGCTGATTCCACGCGATATCGTGGAGTTGACATATTGGCAGCAGGGGCCGCGACTTACCCACCGTGCACCTCTGTAGCTGTGCGGCGTGTAATTTCGCAATAGAGCATGCGAGTGCAGCCATGTTTACTACAACATGAGCTTACCGGTGCTGTTCACACCCACTGGAATTACAGTATGATGTCTGCGTGGAGCTTCGAGAAAAACAACCTGGCGGGCTGTATCCACGCGATATCGTGGAGTTGACATATTGGCAGCCGGGGCCGCGACTTACCCACCGTGCACCTCTGTAGCTGTGCGGCGTGTAATTTCGCAATAGAGCATGCGAGTGCAGCCATGTTTACTACGACATGAGCTTACCGGTGCTGTTCACACCCACTGGAATTACAGTATGATGTCTGCGTGGAGCTTCGAGAAAAACAACCTGGCGGGCTGTTTCCACACGATATCGTGGAGTTGACATATTGGCAGCAGGGGCCGCGACTTACCCACCGTGCACCTCTGTAGCTGTGCGGCGTGTAATTTCGCAATAGAGCATGCGAGTGCAGCCATGTTTACTACGACATGAGCTTACCGGTGTTGTTCACACCCACTGAAATTACAGTATGATGTCTGCGTGGAGCTTCGAGAAAAACAACCTGGCGGGCTGTTTCCACACAATATCGTGGAGTTGACATATTGGCAGCGGGGCCGCGACTTACCCACCGTGCACCTCTGTAGCTGTGCGGCATGTAATTTCGCAATAGAGCATGCGAGTGCAGCCATGTTTACTACGACATGAGCTTACCGGTGCTGTTCACACCCACTGGAATTACAGTATGATGTCTGCGTGGAGCTTCGAGAAAAACAACCTGGCGGGCTGTTTCCACGCGATATCGTGGAGTTGACATATTGGCAGCAGGGGCCGCGACTTACCCACCGTGCACCTCTGTAGCTGTGCGGCGTGTAATTTCGCAATAGAGCATGCGAGTGCAGCCATGTTTACTACGACATGAGCTTACCGGTGCTGTTCACACCCACTGGAATTACAGTATGATGTCTGCGTGGAGCTTCGAGAAAAACAACCTGGCGGGCTGTTTCCACACGATATCGTGGAGTTGACATATTGGCAGCAGGGGCCGCGACTTACCCACCGTGCACCTCTGTAGCTGTGCGGCGTGTAATTTCGCAATAGAGCATGCGAGTGCAGCCATGTTTACTACGACATGAGCTTACCGGTGTTGTTCACACCCACTGAAATTACAGTATGATGTCTGCGTGGAGCTTCGAGAAAAACAACCTGGCGGGCTGTTTCCACACAATATCGTGGAGTTGACATATTGGCAGCGGGGCCGCGACTTACCCACCGTGCACCTCTGTAGCTGTGCGGCATGTAATTTCGCAATAGAGCATGCGAGTGCAGCCATGTTTACTACGACATGAGCTTACCGGTGCTGTTCACACCCACTGGAATTACAGTATGATGTCTGCGTGGAGCTTCGAGAAAAACAACCTGGCGGGCTGTTTCCACGCGATATCGTGGAGTTGACATATTGGCAGCAGGGGCCGCGACTTACCCACCGTGCACCTCTGTAGCTGTGCGGCGTGTAATTTCGCAATAGAGCATGCGAGTGCAGCCATGTTTACTACGACATGAGCTTACCGGTGCTGTTCACACCCACTGGAATTACAGTATGATGTCTGCGTGGAGCTTCGAGAAAAACAACCTGGCGGGCTGTTTCCACGCGATATCGTGGAGTTGACATATTGGCAGCAGGGGCCGCGACTTACCCACCGTGCACCTCTGTAGCTGTGCGGCGTGTAATTTCGCAATAGAGCATGCGAGTGCAGCCATGTTTACTACGACATGAGCTTACCGGTGCTGTTCACACCCACTGGAATTACAGTATGATGTCTGCGTGGAGCTTCGAGAAAAACAACCTGGCGGGCTGTTTCCACGCAATATCGTGGAGTAGACATATTGGCAGCCGGGGCCGCGACTTACCCACCGTGCACCTCTGTAGCTGTGCGGCGTGTAATTTCGCAATAGAGCATGCGAGTGCAGCCATGTTTACTACGACATGAGCTTACCGGTGCTGTTCACACCCACTGGAGTTACAGTATGATTTCTGCGTGGAGCTTCGAGAAAAACAACCTGGCGGGCTGTTTCCATGCGATATCGTGGAGTTGACATATTGGCAGCAGGGGCCGCGACTTACCCGCGGTGCACCTCTATAGCTGTGGCCTCCGTATTACAGGAGCGCAACCTGGCATGTATTAGAGGTAGCATATACACTATCTAGTCAGTTTAATGTGACCCCCTCTCAAAATCCTGTGTAACCACCTTTCCCATCGCGGGGCGCGGCAGAAGTGCATGAAGAGAGTGAATGAGGCCCAGTGCCGTGGCCATCAATACAGGTTTCAAGTTGAGGATCCATGACGTAAACAGCCCGACCGACGTGGTCTCACAGAGTCTCGATTACGTTAAAATCCTGGGAGATAGGTGGCCAGGGTACTATGGTAAATTTGTCGTGGTACTTTTCGAACCACCAAAATACACCGCGAGATGTGTGACACGTTGATTGTCCCGCTCGTAGACGCCATCGTGCCGAAGAAAAACAAACGGAATATTTCCAAGGAATCGATAAATACGTGTATTGATCCATTGTGCATCCCAGAATGACGAGATCACCCAGGAAATTTCACGGAAACATTCCCTAGAGGATAACGTTCCGTCCTCCGGCCTGGAAACTTGTGACGATTGTTGCAGGATATTTGCTTTCAGACGTTGCACGCTGTACAGGCCAATGGCCCTCTGTAGTCTAAACAGGCCACCCGTTTCAGTGGAACTCCACTTGGGGTTCTGGGGTTCAAATTAAAGCCCTCATCGCCAATGAACAGCAGTCAGCATTGGTGCATGAACGAGGGGTCCCCTGCGAACGTTCGTTGTGTAGAAAGTATTGGTAGGTCCTTGATTTATTGTAGTAGTAATCTGCTCAGCATTTCCACATCTATTCTCCCATGCACAACTTTCATTCCCGTCCTTCAGTCCTGTCATCAATGGGCTGTAGGGCACCACAGTTGCTTTAGCGCCCATTTTGGATAGCACCATTTTGTCATACACCGTATACTTTAATGAAAGAGGCTCGTGAACAGTTTAAAAAATTAGACGTTTCAGTAATGCTTCCACCTCTTAACCGAAACTCAATCATCAGCACTTTAGGACGACAGATAAATAAGACCGTTTCCGAATTACAAGAGCAATTACACTGTTTTTCGCGTCCCACGACACGCATTATGTACCATTCACTGCTGGTGCTGCGACCTTCACCTTATGCGTTGTTATTGCACGTTCACTTTGAATATAGGCAGTGGTGCCATGAATGTGACTTGACCGTGTAAAACCAGTTAACTTGACTATGGAGGGAGAACTCACTACTCAAACTTTCAAGAACCTGAGACAAATACTTTTGAAACACACAACGAAGAAAAGACTTCCTAAAGGAAGAAACAGTGTGTTGAAAATAAAAATATATCAGAAATACCAACACCTCTTGTATAAAACATGGAACAACCATCACCTAAGCAAAACACGAACTCCACAGTTAAGGACAAAGCAATTATGGGCAACCACCATGAGATATTGGCAAACCATCACAGAAGGAGGAGGATGACCTTGTAAGACTTGTATATTTCTATTGTCTATTGTCAAACCACAATTTATGAAAGATGATTATATTTTATTAATAGGATTAAGTAGGAATAATTTATATTTGTCATGTTGGAAATAATTGTGGTAGCAGGAATGTCTGCACCAAAGTATTGTTAGCAAGAGAGACCGCACATTGATATAATTTTAAAAAGGGCGGGAGAGACAGCGTATGGATACATTTTAAGAAAAGAGAGGGAAAGACCGCGCATTGATAAATTTTGTAATGGTAGCAGGGATTGTCTGCACCAGAAAGCATTGTTGGCAGGAGAGACCGCACTTTAGCGCTCGTAGGAAGTCAGTAGTAAGCGAGATGTGAAGCGAGTTGGTAGTAGGTCTGAAGCGAGAGGTTGAGAGGAGCAGTGTGCCGGCCAGCCACCAGCTATGATTTACAAGAGATTATAAACGGATGTATAGAGACATCAACTAACTATTATCATAAGAGGAACTAATATTATTGAATTATTTTCTTTGCGAAACTCCAGACTACTGAAGGTATGTTTTCGCAATGCTAGTTGTAAGATTATTGTAAAACGTAAGTCCCATTTGAGCATATGTAAAATCATTTCATTACCAACAGTAAATATTTGAAGCGTTTTCAGAATATAATTAATTTTTGCCAGCAATGTTGCATTACTGATTGTAATCCATCCCAAAAACCATCAACGTAAAACTTTGAAAAAAATTTATTGTTGTCAAGAAAAAGTGTAACTATGAATTATGTAACTTCAGTCAAATTAATTAAAGAAGAAAGTCAGCTTTACTATTAAAGAATAACGTCAGCTTTGGTAATACATACAGCCACTTATTATGACAGCCCACCAGCAGTTAATAATGTATAGTAAACCAGAGTAAGTATATTCATGTCGCAGTTCGATGTAGCAGTCAGATGTCGATCCAGTAACAGTAAAAAAGGTAAGGAACAGTTTTGGGTTATTGCAGATAACGTCTGAGGGCCACGACGACGACACATTCTATGTTTCGTCGAAATAATCAGAAAATCACTTTTAATAAGCAGCAATTAAATTTGTATGCGAAGATTGAGAAAGAGAATAACTTTCGAAGGGGAGATTTCATTTGTTATTATTAAGCAAGACATAGAAATCCTAAGGAAAGGTTTCATAGGTTGTTGTAGAAGGGAAGGTTGCGTAAAAAAAGAGAGATATGGAGGAGACGGGAAGGTTTCAACCTCTAAAACGAAGAAACGGTGTGTTGAAAATAAAAAAAATATAAGAAATACCAACAACTCTTGTATAACACATGCATTAACCATCACTTAAGAAAAACACAAACCCCGCAGTTAAGGACAAAACAACTATGCATAACCATTACGAGATATTTGTATTCATCATACAAGGAAGAAGATAACCTCTTAAAAGAAGAAACAGTGTGTCAAAAATTGAAACATATTAGAAACACCAATAGCTCTCGTATAAAATTTGCAAAAATCATCTCCTAAGAAAACCACGAACCCCACAGTTAAGGACAAAACAACTATGCATAAACAGTATGAGATATTTTTATTCATCACACAAGGGAGAAGATAACCTCTTAATGGAAGAAATAGGGTGTCGAAAACTGAAACAAATCAGAAATTCCCACAGGTGATGTACAAAATATGCAGCAACCTTCACCTAAAAAAAAAAAAAAACTGTAACTCCAAACTTAAGAACAAAACAAGTATGCACCACCAATACGAGATACTGATAACCATCACTCAAGGAAGAATATGACCTCTTAAAGAAAGAAACAGTGAGTTGAAAATTACAGCATATCTGAAATACCAACAGCTCATGTAGAATTTCTCCAACAACCATTACCTAAGAAAAACACGAACTCCATACTTAAAGTCAAAATAACTATGCACAACCATTACAAGATATTGGTAACCATCACAGAAGGAAGAAGATGATCTCTTAAAGTAGGAAACAGTGCGTCGGAAATTAAAACATATAGAAATGCCAATGGCCCATGCATAAAACATGCCATAACCATCACCTAAGAAAAACACGAACTCCTCCGATAAGGACAAAACAACTATTCACAACGATTACGAGATATTAGGAACTATCACACAAAGAAGAAGATGACCTCTTAAAGAACGAAACAGTGTATCGAAAAGAAAAAGTATCAGAAATACCAACAGCTCATGTATAAATAATGCAACAGCCATCACGTAAGAAATACACGAATTCACAGTTAAAAACAAAACAACTTCGCATAACCATTACGAGATATTGGTAACCATCACACAAGTAAGAAGATGACCTCTTAAAGACAGAAACAGTGTGTCGAAAATTAAAACATAGCAGAGGTACCAACAACTCATGCATAAAATTTGCAACGACAATCACCTAACAAAAACACAAACTCCATAAAGACAAAACAGCTATGGACAACCGTTACGAGGTGTTGGTAATTATCAGACAAGGAAGAAGGTGACCTCTTAAAAGAAGAAACGGTGTGTCGAAAATTAAAACATATTAGAAATACCAACAGCTTATGTATAAAATATGTAACAACCATCACCTAACGAAAGCACGAGCTCCACAGTTAAGGTCAAAATAACTATGCACAACCATTAAGAGATATTTTCATTCATTATACAAGGAAGAAGAGGAGATTTTAAATTAATAAACAGTGTGTCGAAAATTAAACATATCAGAAATACCTACAGGACATGTATAAAATATGCAGCAACCTTCACCTAAGAAAACAGCAACTCCACAATGAAGGACAAAACAATTTTGCACAACCATTACGAGATATTGGTAACCATTACACAAGGAAGAAGGTGACCTCTTAAAGGAAGAAACGGTGTGTCTAAAATACAAACATATCATAAATACCTACAAGTCATGTATAAATTATCGAACAATCATCACCTAAGAAAACACGATCTCCACAGTTAAGGACAAAACAACTGTGGACAACTATTACGAAATAGTGGTAACCATGGACATGAATCCTGAAAGTGACAAGGGAAACATAATACATTACGAGAACATTTTGTCAACATTGCGATTAAACCAGCTTGAAAATGGAGATATATACCCAAATGCCTTACATTTGCTGCCGCGACTCAGTCATCCGTATGGACATAAAATACGCTACCCACTACTGTGCAACTGGATCGTGTAATCCTCCAAACCCTGAATCTCCTAACAAACAAACGCGATCCATGCAATCTTCTGAGAATGACATGTACATGGGGGGAAGAGGCCTTAAACTTAGAAAAAAATTTAAATGGGCTCTAGTGACAGCATCTGGGCGCAACTACCTCTACCACAAGGAGACCGCAACAAAGTGCTTTGCATATGCTAGATATCCACTCTAAATACCATACAGATAACTGTCTGAGAAGCACTATGATAATTCAGAAGCTGATGAAGGAAGTACAGGCGATCGTCGTCTCGGTACAGGAACGCTACACGCGTGTTGGTACAATACCTGGGCTCATAAGGAACTATATGATAATTACAGGGAGCAAACACACGAAGTAGCAGGTATCACGGTGACATAGATCACACAACTCCGCACAGAACACACTGCAACAATGAAATCACACTGAGATGGGAAACATATGTAATACTCACAGCACTCATACGTCATCACAAATATGCCATTGAACCATTTCCAGACTTAATAAGGAAGTGAGCACGTTTCTCTAGATGCAAAAGATTACTGATACCGTCGGATATAAACGCCTTCTCTAGCATCTGACAAGCTGACAGGACAGATACCAGAGGACAAACGATGGCAGACAAAATAAATGAGTGTAGCCTTTTTTGGCTAAGCAAGAGAGGACAAGCAACGACATATTGGCGATAAGCAGGATGTACCAGCAATATATATATATATATATATATATATATATATATATATATATATATATATATATATATATATATATATATATAAGGTCACTCATTTTTCAAATTTTGTACACTGTGGTCACATTACAATAGTCAAACACATACACAAACCCAACAACAACGAATGCTCCTAGCAGAGCTAAGTGACAAATGTTTAGAGAAACGACTGACAACTTCCCGTTACATACCGCTCGTTGTAGTACTGACTACAGAACACAAGTAATAAGTAACGTTGTACTTAGGGTCCAAACTGCTGCAATCCCACAAACGAACAATAGACGACAATAGCAACTAACGTGCTCCACAGAGCTGATGACAATAAGAAAGGACTCACGTATGAGGAGATTATACTGTCCAAGAGCAAAGAACCGCAACAAAAAGGACTCAGACTGAAAATGTACCGTGACGCCAAATAACGACACAATAATCAACTAGACGACGAAGAACCATTGGGACAATTTTGAAGAAACGAATTTACGGGAAAGTATATGGATAGTGCCTTTTAAATTACGAACACAGAGAATAAAGACACCAGTGGTACTGTCAACAAGCGATCAGATGGTATTGCTACACAGAACTGGAGATGGTCGTACCTGCAAACAAGCTCCATCCCAACGGTGATCATACACGCAACGAACATCATCACATGGATCTCCGTACACAAATGGACAGTTTTTATGAAAACGGTTAACTGACCAACAAATTTGCTCAGGAAGTACTTACGCTGGCAGGCACACAACTTAAACACTGCAAAAACCCGAGCACAGGTGGCGCACACTCAGAAACCTTAAAAAGGCTGCAACACAGGACCTTAATGACCCAGGACGTACAGGCCCGTTTCCCTTAAAAGATCAGTTCGCTAAGGTGCAAGACTGACTAGAGTCACACATTCAGCTCCATGGCCTCAATCCTCACCATTGTGCTTACAGCCCACAAAAATCGATAAACGACGCAGTGAATCGAGCATTAGAGGTAAATCAAAACATACAAGATAAGTATGCTGTAGCAGTATTGACATTGCTGGTACTTTTGATAACCTTTGATGGCCTCCGCTATTAGCAAGTTTCAGAGAGATGTTAGTTCCAGATGCTCTATATATAAGAGTGTACTTGATTACTCTGAACATAGAGATGTAGAATGCTGAGCAGGCCACCAAACGGTTGCAAAGAAACTTGCAAAAGTCTACACAAAATTATAGATACATAGACTTATAGTCTGGTATATTGCCATCGAAGCTCTCGTAAACAAATGGAATTAACGGGGTAGTAATACGTGCTGACGACCTCCTGAATGTGATATCTGCGAATTCCAGAGGACAATTACAGAATAACACTAGGCAACTTCTCATGAAAGTAGTGACTGGTGTAAAAACAACCAACTCACAGTCGAAGTTAACAGAAATAATATACTTATTACTGACCGGTGTATTCAACGTAACTCCATCAATAACATGATATCATCAGCACCCTAAGACAAGCAGTGTCATAGTACGTGGTTATACACATTAAATAAAACTAGCATTAAATTAGTACAAACCACTTACTATTGACAAAGGAACAAATTTAATGCGTAAATTGGCAAGTTTGAATATTACGCAGTACCCCCTTTGTACAGATAATTTTAAAGTCATTATGCACATTTCACACAGCCTTGTTGGAACCCACCACATGTTCCGTGGCGAGTACCTGGACGCATCAACTGTGTCTTGAGGCCTACAAAAATAGTGCGACACATGGGCGAAGAGGCAAGCTGCTCAAAATGTTGGGAACTTTTGACACAACGTCGATGGAGGCAATGTGACTGGTGTTGGCAGTGTACAGTGTACCCCACTGACATTACCATCATTCAAAGGGCAGCAGTAAAGTAGCTGAGAATACACATTTGCATACAACTGATTATCACCAGCATGAGAATCCCATCCTATTCTACCATCAATTCAGTGTACCCACATGTTAAATTAACGATATTTTGGTAACGCTATACCTGTACTATTGCAATTAGGCTATCGTGGGACTGCAGCACCTATGTGTCTAAAGATGTTTTACTGACTGCCTTTAGCTCCAGCTCCAGATGTGGCATAGAAAATAAGGAAATTAGATAATTAATACTACATTTAGAGAGACACTGTAAGACGAAATCATAAATTGAGAGAAGAGTACTTTATGTGTATGTTTAAAGTAAGTGTATGTAAGTGTTAGGGCTATAAATGTATAATTTCATAGTGGTTGACTAACACAGTCATGACTAACATGGTCATGTGAGCAAGATTTTAAATAGGGAAACAAGCAAAAGCTCGAGATCCTTTCCAAGTGTGCGGTTGCATTGGTGAGGTGTTCCAAGAAGTTGTGCAATGACACAGCCGTTTTGGCTTATGTCCGTTATGTCAGACTCGGTGTCAACCACTTCAGGCCTCTCAAGGTTTGTATCTCCGAATGTTGTTGAACTAAGTAACAGCCCACCTACCAGTCATTCAGTAATCTCCAACAGTAGTAAATTTGTTACTGTTTAAAGACTTTTATGTAGTAGTGGAAGTTTGATATTTCGTTGCGGATTTTAGTGATTTGTTGCTCGGCTATGAACATTTAGTCCACATTTGATACTGTCTGCGAATGCACTGCTTAATTGTTCTGTGCAGTCTTCAGTTAGTATTGTGTCGTTTCACCAGTCAACATCAGGTCAGCATTCAAATATGAATTTATCTGTGTTTATTGGAGAAAATATGTGGTCATTGTTTATCCCATTGTTTATAGTCCACATTATAATCCTACAGGTATACTTCTTAGTCTTTACACTTTCACGATCATTCCCCATTAGTAAATTATTTAATTATTTCGCTAATGTAAATGCTCAAAAATACGCTTTAAAAGTTGTCCATATGTGTACATGTTCCTAAACCAACAATGCATGATCGAACCCCTTTTGACCAAGAGAGCCCACAAAAAGTAAAAAAAAAAGTATATAAAAAATAAGTTCTTGCTCTTACCCTCTACTGGCTTGGTACCAACTAACTGATATCATCTGCAGATTAAGCACATTTGTTATTGCAAAGCCGCAGTCAACTTGCAGCTTCCTCAATAAGCAAGTTAAGCAACATTAACGTACACTTTTTTATATTTTTAACATTAGTATGTCGTATATTTTTAAGAAATAAGAGGTAGTAATGACAAAAATAAACTTTATTTTGAACAGCACATTACATACAATCCTACAGTAAGAAAATAGACGACAGAAAAAGCGAAATAAATTTCTAAAACAGGATAAGGTTTAAGTGACCTACAAAAGCTACATTCTCTACCAGTAGGTGTTTGGTAATACAGAGATGAAGAAGCACTCTTTAAAATTTATAATCAAACAACTGAAACTAGATAGAACTTACATTTTTGAATGATATAATTACATTTAAGACAGTTAAATTTCTGAAAGTGTCTGTGAACATCAGACACGTTATTCTAAAATGCCCCAGGAAATTCTTAACATATCACATAGTAAATTGACAACAGCAGCTGCAAGTATCGTAAGGAAATTGTTACCACATTTGTAACGACATTAAGTAACATCATATGATCAATGGTAGATATTGCTTAGTTGTCAAGGATGTGTGACATCTTCTGAAGAGAGTTGGCAGCATGAATACAAAGCGTCCGACTCTGTGGTGCAGCTTGCTTATGAAAGTTCTTTCAGATGGCGCTCGTAGTGCTCGAAATAGGTGCCGTCGGGGTCGTACTTGGCCTTCAGCTTCTCAAACACGTCCTTCTTGTTGTCTATTATGAACTTGACAACCTTATCGACTCTCGCTTTCTGCTTATCATTGCATTTCGAACACTCAGTCTGCAAGGCGTCCGGAATGACTCCCTTTAGTTCCTTACCCTCTGGGGTGCATCGTTCGTCACCATCGTCCAGCAGGCAGTCAATGTAATTGTTGAAGAGCCGATCATTGTTGAGGATCTCGTCCAGGTCCACATTGTCGTACTTGGTGGAGTACTTCCCTTCGTCGGCGGAAGTCAGTGGTACCGCAGTGGCGACCACCAGAATGAGTAGAGGAGCGAAGGCCTTCCACATGTCTGCCGGTAGCTGTCAGGGAGCCTGGGTAGGAAGAACGCAAGAAGACTGCAGAAGTCAACTGCCGGCCTGAGGGGTTCTGCTCTCTTATAAAGGCAGCCAGAGGCGGATGTAGACACGTCAGTTTCCGGACATGAATCACCTGCTGGCCGAGTTAGCAGGGCCACTCCCGTAATCTTCGTGCATCACATCGCAAAGGAAGACCTTGAGGTGTAGCAGCGTGGCGTTCCCACTGATGATAAGATGTCGTAATCTTCTACCTCTCCTGAACTTTCCTGTCTGGGGAGCATAACTGGCCTTCCTCCCACAAATACTGTTTTCAATGTTACGTATTCAACTTTTATAACATATATCTAATGCTACTAAATTGGTATGTCAGTGAGATCGTATTCAAAAGAGCCGTAAATTCAATTCTTGTGCTGTTATGTCTGATTGCTGCATTAAGTGGTGTCCATAAAGCATTAGAAACCAACGACAGTGTTTATAAATAGTTTTGCGGAATCGGTCACTTACATTTTCCAGTATCTATCCTGCCACTGTCCTATGCAACTAAATGAGCTAACTGGGAAATTTAAAGCTGCAAACTCTATTTTCTCTGATTTCATTAACCTACGAACTGCAACGTAATAGATCGACGAAGTTTTTGTTAGAAATCAACCTTTTTGAAATCGCTGTGTCTTACTACTTAGATACAATTGACACGATACGGCAGTTGGCTGCCATTGCGAATAGACTTTCACTTTCTTCTGTGTTTAAATTCGTCTTGTCTGCGTGCTACTGTGACGTTAGTTAGAGAGACATAGTAGAGGTATGATGTTTCTGAAGCAATGACACTCATGCCCTCTGCCTGGTTATTGTTTGCCTGTGTCTCCTACAAGTATGTGTCTTTCTCCAGAGTTTCGATGCAGCTTAACTAATTGGGCTCCTGCACCATACAGTTTATGTAATACCTATGTAATAACTCAAGTACGTAAAAACGTGATGCCTTACGTTTACACAAGACCACGAAAGTTAACAAGCTAACTTCTGATACAAGCATGTATTGAGAACTGTATACCAAAACGTAATACCTTTGTCTAGCAGGGATATACGTGTGTTCGATAGTGTGTTATAACAAGACTGCAACGCGTAAAAATCACGTTTACAATTGTTAAGACATATGTATTGTACCAGAAATTAGGTTCACTGTAACGGAAATGGAGAACACCTTAAAAGCTTCACAAGTGATCCTAATTGTATTGGAATGATAGGAAGACGTAAAGCCTCATTTCCATTACATTGAGATATATTTACACACGGTGTCTCGGGAGAATGATCAACATTGAGTGATATGACAAGAACAGTGTGGATAGCAATGTGTGGCTGTTTGCTGATGATGCTGTGGTGTATAGGAAGGTGGCGTCGTTGAGTGACTGTAGGAGGATACAAGATGACTTGGATTGGATTTGTGATTGATATAAAGAATGGCAGCTAACTCTAAATATAGATAAATGAAAATTAATGCAGATGAATAGGAAAAAGAATCCCGTAATGTATGAATACTCAATTAGTAGTGTAGCGCTTGACACAGTCACGTCGATTAAATATTTGGGCGTAACATTGCAGAGCGATATGAAGTGGGCAAGCATGTAATAGCAGTTGTGGGGAAGGCGGATAGTAGTCTTCGGTTAACTGGTAGAATTTTGGGAAGATGTGGTTCATCTGTAAAGGAGACCGCTTATAAAACACTAATACGACCTATTCTTGAGTACTGCTCGAGCGTTTGGGATCCCTATCAGCTCGGATTGAGGGAGGACATAGAAGCAATTCAGAGGCGGGCTGCTAGATTTGTTACTGGTAGGTTTGATCATCACGCGAGTGTTACGGGAATGCTTCAGGAACTCGGGTGGGAGTCTCTAGAGGAAAGGAGGCGTTCTTTTCGTGAATCGCAATTGAGGAAATTTAGAGAACCAGCATTTGAGGCTGTCTGCAGTACAATTTTACTGCCTCCAACTTAGGTTTCGCGGAAAGACCACAAAGATAAGATAAGAGACATTAGGGCTTGTACAGAGGCATATAGGCTGTCATTTTTCCCTCGTTCTGTTTGGGAGTGGAACAGGGAGAGAAGGTACCCTCCGCCACGCACCGTATGGTGGATTACGAAGTATGTATGTAGATGTAGAAAAGTCATTCGAAGCAAAAAGAGCCAAGCGAACATGGGCTCTAGAATGCATACCTTGAAAGCCAAGAGTACTTCACCTTCGATACGGTGAAACAAATGTATTCTACTGCAAGCTCTTTTCATTCCATATTTTGAGAGAGAAGAAAGAAATTGTCCATCAGACATGCTTTCTAATTTGAATATGAGCACTTGTTCAACTTCCCTACTGTAAAACACAGCTCTCATACTGAAAACGTTCCCATAGCTCTTAAGGTATGCATTTTGGGGGCCGTGCTTATTAACCTTTTTTTCTTGCCAAGAGCATTCTTGTCGCATCCCACAGAATTTAGTATTCCAGCAACAAAAGTATTCTATTACATTCGTCGACTTCCTACGACGTAAGAGAAATGAGCTTACGATTATGTCTTTTTAATTTTTCCTCGTAACACCTGTGTCGCCACCGTAAAGATCACCAAAAATCATAATAACAAATTGCAATAATGCCAACCAAGTGTCGATCGTTTTTGTTTGCTGCAAGTTGTGTTGAGGGCTTTCCTGAATTTCCTACTCTTTATTCCGTCTTTCAGCGTCTGCTTTTTTCATAATTTTGCAAATTTATTTAAATTATTACACCAAATGTCATTCCTATCACCACACTGAACATTTAATGGATAAAAAGCGTATGCAGTTCTTTTTGAGTAATTAGGGGTTTAGCTAGTCTGATGTGGCTGGCGAAGAATTCCTCTTCTGTACCGAACGTTTCACCACAGAGTAGCAACTGCAAACAACATCATCAATTATTTGCTGGATGTACTTCACTCTCTGTCGTCCTTTACAGTTTTTAGGCTCTACATCTCCCAGTAGCACCATGGAAATGAACCTGCATGCTTTAACAGCTGTCCTGTGCCTTCTTATTGTCAGTGGATCTTATCATTAATACTCTTTCACCACGAATGCTTCTTCGATGTCCAGGTTGACAAGTCCCTGTCGTGCAAAACTGTTAATCATTGAACTTCGTTCTTTGTCTTCCAGTCTTATTGTTCCCCAATGGTTCTTGTACATATTGTACCTTACACATCTTATCTTACAGCTTACACTCCGTTTTCAGAGAATTTCAAACATCATACATATTGCACATTATCCATCTTTTCTTATAGCTTACCCTCTTTTTACAGAGAATTTCGTACACCGCCGTTTGACACTCTTGAGCACTTTTTTCCAGGTCGAAAAAAGGTACGAAGGTGTAGATCTTTTTTTCGTTTTTTTTTTCAGTCTTGTTTTCGTTATCAACTGAACCTCACAACTGCCTCTAGGGTGTCTTTACCTTTCCTAAAGTCAATCAGATACCCTTCTCACACAGCCTTCCCTTTCTTTTCCATGGACCTTATGTCTGTGAGTCTTGTAAACTCATTTTTTTCTCCTCTCATTTTTACAGTTTGTGTACTGGAACCGCAAATTTGATCTGAAAGTACTGTGGGTGTTCGAAAAGTAATGCAACAAATTTACTTTCGAAAGCAGGGTGATCTTATTCAGAGTTCTAATGATGATTATGATGATGATGAAGTCCCACACTCTACATCTACATCTACATCAATACTCCGCAAGCCACCTGACGGTGTGTGGCGGAGGGTACCTTGAGTTCCTCTATCGGTTCTCCCTTCTATTCCAGTCTCGTATTGTTCGTGGAAAGAAGGATTGTCGGTATGCCTCTGTGTGGGCTCTAATCTCTCTGATTTTATCCTCATGGTCTCTTCGCGAGATATACGTAGGAGGGAGCAATATACTGCTTGACTCTTCGGTGAAGGTATGTTCTCGAAACTTTGACAAAAGCCCGTACCGAGCTACTGAGCGTCTCTCCGGCAGAGTCTTCCACTGGAGTTTATCTATCATCTCCGTAACGCTTTCGCGATTACTAAATGATCCTGTAACGAAGCGCGCTGCTCTCCGTTGGATCTTCTCTATATCTTCTATCAACCCTATCTGGTACGGATCCCACACTGCTGAGCAGTATTCAAGCAGCGAACAAGCGTACTGTAACCTACTTCTTTTGTTCTCGGATTGCATTTCCTTAGGATTCTTCCAATGAATCTCAGTCTGGCATCTGCTTTACCGACGATCAACTTTATATGATCATTCCATTTTAAATCACTCCTAATGCGTACTCCCAGATAATTTATGGTATTAACTGCTTCCAGTTGCTGACCTGCTATTTTGTAGCTAAATGATAAAGGATCTATCTTTCTGTGTATTCGCAGCACATTACACTTGTCTACATTGAGATTCAATTGCCATTCCCTGCACCATGCGTAAATTCGCTGCAGATCCTCCTGCATTTCAGTACAATTTTCCATTGTTACAACCTCTCGATACACCACAACATCATCTGCAAAAAGCCTCAGTGAACTTCCGATGTCATCCACAAGGTCATTTATCCATATTGTGAATAGCAACGGTCCTATGACACTCCCCTGCGGCATACCTGAAATCACTCTTACTTCGGAAGACTTCTCTCCATTGAGAATGACATGCTGCGCCCTGTTATCTAGGAACTCCTCAATCCAATCACACAATTGGTATGATAGTCCATATACTCTTACTTTGTTCATTAAACGACTGTGGGGAACTGTATCGAACGTCTTGCGGAAGTCAAGAAACACGGCATCTACCTGTGAACCCGTGTCTATGGCCCTCTGAGTCTCGTGGACGAATAGCGCGAGCTGGGTTTCACATGACCGTCTTTTTCGAAACCCATGCTGATTCCTACAGAGTAGATTTCTAGTCTCCGAAAAAGTCATTATACTCGAACACAATACGTGTTCCAAAATTCTACAACTGATCGACGTTAGAGATATAGGTCTATAGTTCTGCACATCTATTCGACGTCCTTTCTTGAATACGGGGATGACCTGTGCCCTTTTCCAATCCTTTGGAACGCTACGCTCTTCTAGAGACCTACGGTACACCGCTGCAAGATGGGGGGCAAGTTCCTTCGCGTACTTTGTGTAAAATTGAACTGGTATCCCATCAGGTCCAGAGGCCTTTCCTCTTTTGAGCGATTTTAATTGTTTCTCTATCCCTCTGTCGTCTATTTCGATATCTACCATTTTGTCATCTGTGCGACAATCTAGAGAAGGAACTACAGTGCAATATTCCTCTGTGAAACAACTTTGGAAAAATACATTATTTCGGCCTTTAGTCTGTCATCCTCTGTTTCAGTACCATTTTGGTCATAGAGTGTCTGGACATTTTGTTTTGATCCACCTACCGCTTTGACATAAGACCAAAATTTCTTAGGATTTTCTGCCAAGTCAGTACATAGAACTTAACTTTCGAATTCATTGAACGCCTCTCGCATTTACTCCTTTGCAGAGCGTAGGGGAACGACGCGGGAGACCCGCGCCGCCTTACTAGGCAAGGTCCTAGTGGAGGTGGTTTGCCATTGCCTTCCTCCGACTGTAAATGGGGATGAATGGTGATGATGAAGACACAACAACACCCAGTCATCTCGAGGCAGATTCCCCGCCGGGAATCGAACCCGGGACCCCGTGCTCGGGAAGCGAGAACGCTACCGCGAGACCACGAGCTGCGGACAGGGTTCTAATACACAATATTATTTTCTACTCTTTTTGACTGCAAAGCACCATTTTCTTAAACAATCTTCTTTCAATGCGACGGAGTTACGCCATCTTACTAAGAGGGCACGTGTGCCCTCATGGTACCACTCTAGAGGCGGACGTCGTAACCGACGCCCTATTGCGTGAATAACCACTCTATCATCCACGTACTGATTCCCGCGGACCGATTCCCATAGAGTGCATCCTTTACCGAGCAAACAGGCGATCGTTGGAAGGTGCGAAATCTGGGCTGCAGGTTGGATGATTAACAACAATTCAATATAGTTCTGTGAACTCCTCTCAGGAACGCAGAGTTGTGGAAGGTCTTGCGTTGTCATGGAGAGGGCAAGCTTCACGAGCTTTCGTCTGTCTTGAAGTCACAAGCTAGCACGTCGTGGCAGAGCTCGTGACTTGTTTTGTACTGACATGCCGTTCACACGTTACATTATTTTCGTGTAAACGTTTCACTTTAGTTTCGTGAATGTCATTTTATTGCTCACGTCGCACTCGCAGGCACATTTTAGCTTCCAATAACGAGTATGTTACTTGTCACCAAGCATCCGTTGTGCCTCGGCGTCCGCTAAATTTCTAACAGTCCGCACATAGCAGAACAGATGCGTATTGTTAGTCTGTCTCAAAGACAGTGACCCTGTGTTCGTTTTGTGCTAAAGTTTCAACACTTTTAGAGAACATACACACAGTGCTTCGTGCACGGTATTGTCGTCAACCGTGTCTTTTTCACTATATAAAATCCAATATTTGCACTTCACTGAGTACAATAAAAAGTTTCACTTTCACAGTTTGACATAATTCGAGGTTAATTGCCTCGACTAGCAAATGCAGCCCTGACATTTTTAAATGCAAGTTAGACTGTTTTGCAGTTCACTCAGGGTTCTTCAGTTCTCTTCTTTATAAATTACAGTTCATGGTTATGTTTGCATGTATACAAAATGTTTCTAACAGATTTTAGATAATACTATTATATTTTCGTCCTATCTGTGGTGCCACTTGTCTCCCAGAGCCAGGCTCGACTTAACAGAAACTTTGCCCAAATTGTTATCTATGTATTTTTTATTTATTTATTTATTACGTCTAAGACGTTCATATAGGCTCAAAGTGCAGGCTCCTATGTTTAGTGCTGCCTAACGAATTGCAAATGAACCATAATTATTTAAAGAAAAAATCTTAGTAATTTTAGTCAAGGTTACATTTTACAAGGGCCTATCTTTAGAAGCGTATGTTAAATGCTTAATTTTCGGCACACACGACACATGAGGTATCTTTGGTGTCAGCGCAACCTACTCTCATGTTCGCCTTTAAAATCAGTGCTCACACATCGCCCATGTTTTCAACATGTATCCTAAGGGCATAATATACAACATTTATATGTACATAATTCAACACCAACAAGAAATAACACTTTTTCTAGACACTAATGAAAAATTCAAATTCACATTCTTTCAGCATTTTGTGCTGTCATTTACGCTTGACTAAGTCTTTAGTATATACACAAACTTATGTCATACGTCACATTTTTGAACATCTTAAATGATTTCAATAGCAGTAGTGCTTTGCACTTGGTATAATTACTCGCATAAACTAACTTTAAATGCATGGTTTTCTCTACATACAAGTATTAAAATATTCTGTCTTCACACCAGGGAGCCGGCCGCGGTGGTCTAGCGGTTCTGGCGCTGCAGTCCGGAACCGCCGGACTGCTACGGTCGCAGGTTCGAATCCTGCCTCGGCATGGGTGTGTGTGATGTCCTTAGGTTAGTTAGGTTTAAGTAGTTCTAAGTTCTAGGGGACTTATGACCTAAGATGTTGAGTCCCATAGTGCTCAGAGCCCCTTTTCACACCAGGGAAAAAAATTAATCACTAGTTTAAACTACTATTTACAAATTTATGTACTGCTCTACTGAAAAAAATCTTTTTAAATCTGTATGCGTGTACAGTTCTTTGAATCCCGCCTCCTTTTTGGACTATGGAACGGTGTAGTTAGCATGGAAAAACGACGTACTATGAGGCACTACTTCCATGTTGTAGTTATACCCCTTGTAGTACCCGGCATCTCCGAGGGCACATTCTCACATTGTGTTAGCAATTGAGTCCGTTCCTTTTGCTGTGCAGGAGACAAATATTCCGATACTAACACTTTACTATTTATGAATTCCCTTTTTTCTTCGGTGTTCTCATTTGTAAATTTATTATATTATTATTTTGGTTCACATAAGAATACGTTTGAATGGATAACCTGCAAACTTTCCTGATTTACTCGAAAGCTTCGGCAGTATTTGACGTGGTTTTCTTGCGTGCGTGACATTGTCAATACGATTCGCTTACGCTTGTTTACAAGAAAAATGGTTCAAATGGCTCTGAGCACTATGGGACTTAACTTCTGAGGTCATCAGTCCCCTAGAACTTGGAACTACTTAAACCTGAGGACATTACACACATCCATGCTCGAGGCAGAATTCGAACCTGCGACCGTAGCGGTCGCGTGGTTCCAGACTGTAGCGCCTAGAACCGCTCGGCCACACCGGCCGGCCCTTATTTACAAGATTCAGTTATCCGTACAATCGGTTTGTTGACACTTCTGAGGCATGTTCATTAATTCATCCATAATGTTAACTCCATTATTGTACCTTAGCCTTTTTAGATTTGCGCCTTGTGTATGGTATGTGCTCTCATTACAAGCTCTCACAGCCAGCTAAGGAGAGCAGATTATGGCTGTTTTGGTGTGACACATCAGTTACAGTGGGTGGACAGTTGTCGGTCACCTCCACTATCCTCACGCTACGATTTTGATTATTATTACGATTGTTGGGTCTGCTATTTTGCCTCCCCTGTGGTGTAGTTTGATAAGCAGTATTATTTTGATATTATTGCTGGTTGCTGTAACCAGCCGTCATATTCGGAGGTTGTTTGGAACTATGTGCCCATTGTGGCGCCGTATTTGGTTTCCACTGCGTTGATTGTTCATTGTACTCGTGCCCTTGGTTACGGTTACTCTGACACTGCGGGTTACCGTTACCATTGTATCCGTGGTTCATTTGCCCGTCGTAATGTCTTTTCCTACATTGATTTGTTAACCCATTACCATTATTCGGCTCTCGATTCCGTTGCCTCCATTCTTACGGTTACCATTACCGTTAGGGGTTTGGTTAGTACCGTTGCAGTTGTTTTCAGCTTTTTGCTTACTACAACCTGCATGATTAAATTTACCTTCGCTTTTCATGTCTTCGATAAGCAAATCTACAGAGTCAGAAAGCTCCATTGCCGGTCTCGGTGGCCGTGCGGTTCTAGGCGCTCTGTCCGGAACCGCGTGACTGCTACGGTCGCAGGTTCGAATCCTGCCTCGGGCATGGATGTGTGTGATGTCCTTAGGTTAGTTAGGTTTAAGTAGTTCCAAGTTCTAGGGGACTGATGACCACAGATGTTAAGTCCCATAGTGCTCAGAGCCAAAGCTCCATAAACTGTTCAATGTCATATTCCGGCACATTAATAAAGTACTTTTTCATGTCACTAGGTAATTTCATTTTAATTTGCCTTATTATGTCCCAATCAGACATTGGTTCATCCCAGTATCTAGTCTTATTAATATACTTTTCAAAATTGCGGAAGGTTCGAGGGTTCCCAGTCTTGGATTGAACATCTCAGAACTGTACAACTCTTTCCTTAACCTTTCCTGTATACAATTCGACCTGAACTTTTGTAAAAATGCGTACTCAAACTGCTGCTTGGCATGGCATTTCTCGGACGTGTCCGTTGCCAAGAGTGCCACGCCACGTTGTATTAGTGATACAATGAATTGAATTCTATGCCTTTCCGTCCATCCCCGTGGGCAAACATTATGGAAACTTTTAATGAGTACCACAGTGTGTACGGTCCGCTTTTCATTGTTGACTGGTTGAAACTGCCTATGTTTAACAACATTATCATCTTTACGGTACGGTGAATTACCACCTTCTGTCTCCATCCTTATATCCAGCGGTGAACAGTAAGGTATGCCGCACTGTGGACTGCTGTTGTCAACCGGTGGTGCATGCGCTAATCGCTTTGCACATTGTTTATGTTATTGCTCATTTCCAACCCAGGAATCTGACTGACTACGTGTCTTGGGATGTCAGCTTGCTTTCACAGTTCGGTGAGTCTCCTAGCGACATCTCTTCACCAATCGGATAACTCTGCTGGTACGCGTTACTGTATCTGAACTAATTCTATCTGAATTGCAGCAGCGCTGGCGTCGGTTTTCGCGCTCAGACCCGCTGACCCTTGTTCTACAGCTGATTTTATGCTTAATTCGATCTTTGATGAGATGTCGCCATCCTGTACAGATAGCCACTCATCGAACTCTTTTTCGACCTTTAGTACTTGGGCGTCTAGATGTTTGTCTATGTTCTGAGGTGCCTCAGGCTCTACATTTTTAACACGACTTGCCAAGTTTTGAACTTCGTTTTTAAGACAAGTGTGAGCTATTTGTAAATTTCGCATCTGACTAGTTAAGTTTTGGACTAGATCTGGTATTTCTTTGCACACACCACGCATTTCTACAAGTTTGGAATGTATACTACTCAGTTTTTTCCTAAAATATATTCTCTTTGTTCAAGTTTCCTGTCACGCTCTTGTTGTTTTTTCTCTAACATTTGTTCTCTTTGTTCAAGTTTCTGATCGAGTCGTTGCAAACATTCTGCGAAGAGGTCGGGAACAGGTGAACACACCGGTGTTCCACCCATCCTACCACTTGACTCGCCCCCCTGCACATGCAGTGAAGTTACTGGTATCACTTGTTCATTACTCTGCGGTGCATTATTTGGTATCCACAGAGCCTCATCCCCCGCTTTGAAAAGTAAATTTTCCGATGCGGTGGCATGGGATTCACTTACATTCTGAACATTTGTTTTCTACTTCCATATCTAGCAAATGTTGCTCGTCAGATACTCGTGCCTTTGCCTGACCTACTTTACCCATCATGGACTTGTCATCTCTGTACAGGAATCCTACACGTGTGGTGGTACAATAACTAGTCTCCTGAGGCACTGTATGATAATTACAGGGGAAAAACATACAAATCAGCAATCATAGTCGCCAATACAGGTATCACGGTGACATAGATCGCACAAGTCCGCACAGAACACGTTGCAATAGCTGAAATCACACTGAGTAATTTCATCAATATACTCAAAACAGTCATATGCCATCGGACTCAAATGTCATGGAACCATTTTCAGACATACTAAGGAAGTGAGCACGTTTCTCTAGCTTCAAAAAATTCCCCGTACCCTCGGATATAAACGCCTGCTCTACCCTCTGACAAGCTAACGATACGGATACCAGAGGACAAACGACAGTTGGCACAATTAATGAATGTAGCCTTTTTCGGCTAATCAAGGCAGGACAAGCACCGACGTATTGTGGATATGCAGGAGGTACCAGCAATAAAGACATCTCTCTAGGTAATGGAACATCTGTAATACAGGTCACTCATTGGCAACTATTGTACTCTGTGGTCACAATACAATTATCAAACAAACAGCAACATACACACATACACACTCGCAACAATGACAACGAATGCTGTTAGCAGAGCTAACTGGAAAATCTTCAGAGACACGATTGACAACTTCCCATTACATACTACCCGTGATAGTATTGACCACAGAACACACGTAATAAATAACTGATGCCTCCCTGGCTGCTTCCCGAGACTGAACCGTAGAATAACCCGAGGTTCGGTGAGGGGCAGCAGTGAGATGGATGGACTGCTATGGCCTGTTCTGGAATTGTGAACCACTGAGGTCTACGGCGGGACGAAGCCTCTCCATCGTTTCTAGGTCCCCAGTTCAATACATAGTACACACAATAAGTATGTTTGTACAAATGGTCCAAACTGCTGCAATCCCATAAACTAACAATAGAAGAAAATAGCAACTAACGTGCTCCACAGCGCTGTCAACATTAAGAAAGGACTCACATATGAGGAGATATACTGTCCAAAAGCAAAGAACTGCAAGAAAAAGGACTCAGACTGCAACTGTACCGTGACGCCAAACAATGATAAAATAATGAACTACACGATGAAGAACGATTGGGAAAATTTTCAAGAAATGTGTCTAAAGATGGTCCGTTGACTGCCTTTGGCACCAGTTCATAATATGGCTTAGAAAATAAAGAAATTAGACCGATAATAATAAATGTAGAGAGAACACTGTAAGACGAAATCATAAAGTTAGTCAAGTCTATTTGATGTGTGTGTTTAAGTTGTGTAAATGTTAGCCCTATAATATATCTAATTTGACGGTGGTTGACTAACACAGCGGTCATGTGACCAGTATTTAAAAAAGGGCAAGTAAGGCAAAGCTCGAGGTTCTTAGCCAGTGTGCTGTTGTTCAAAATGGTTCAAATGGCTCTGAGCACTATGCGACTTAACTTCTAAGGTCATCAGTCCCCTAGAACTTAGAACTACTTAAACCTAACTAACCTAAGGACATCACACACATCCATGCCCGAGACAGGATTCGAACCTGCGACCGTAGCGCCTTTAACCGCTTGGCCACACCGGCCGGCTGTGCTGTTGTATTGGTACGGCGTTTTCAACATGTTTTGCGACCACACAGCCTTTCGGGTTTGATGTACGTTACGTTAGAAATATTTCGGTGTCCACCAGTCTGTGTCTCAGAATGCGTTGTATCTCAGAATGTTAGCGAACTACTAAACAGCCCGCTTATCAGCAATTCAATAATCTCCGACTGCAGTAAATTTGCCTCTGTTTAAAGATTTATATGTAGCTATGGAAATTTGTGATTTTCGTTGCATATTTTCGCTACGAACATTTAGTCCCCACTTAATACTGCCTACGAATGCACTGCTTAATCGTTCTGTGCAGTCTTCAATTAGTATTGCATCGAGTCACCAATCAATATATGGCCAGCATTCGAATATACATTTATCTGTGTTTATTTTGAGAGAATATGTGGTAAAAAATTATCCCATTGGTTATAGCCCACATCATTATACTACTGAATTACATCTTAGTGTTTACACTATAATGGTTATTAGTGATTTGTAATTTATTTGGTTGTTTCGCTAATATATAAACGCTTCAAAAGTGGTCCACACACCTACATTGGCTTCAAGTGATATTGCATGATAGAATCCGTTTTGGTCAAGAGAGACCACTAAAAATTAAAAAAAAATTATAAAATCTAAGCTCTTGTACTTCCCCTCTGCTGCATTGGTAGCAACTAATTGATATCATCTGCGGGATAAGCAAATTCGTTGTTGCCAAAGCCGTACTCGACTTGCAGCTTTCTCAAAATGCATGTTAGCAACATTAATGTACCCATTTCTTTTTTTCACATTAGTATGTCGTATTTTATTAAGAAATTATAGGAAGTAATGACAAAAATAAACTTTATTTTCAACAGCACATTACTGACAATCGTACAGTTTAATAGAATATGCAAAATAAATTTCTAAAACAGGATAAGAGTTACGTTTCCTACAAAAGCTACATTCTCTAGCAATAGGTGTTTGGTATAATACAGAGATTAACAATCACTTTTTAAAATTTATAATAAAGCAACTGAAACTAGATGAAACTTACATTTTGAATGATATGATTACATTTAACATAATTAAATTTCTGAAAGTGTCTGAGAACATCAGACACATCATTGTTCTAAGACGCCCCCGGAAATTCTTAATGTATATCACACAGTAAATTGACAACAGCAGCTGGAAGTATCATAAGGCATTTGTTACCACATTTGTAAGTACATTAAGTAACATCATATGATGAATGGTAGATATTGCTTAGTTGTCAAGGATGTGTGACATCTTATGAAGAGAGTTGGCAGAATGAATACAAGGCGTCCGACTCTGTGGTGCAGCTTGCTTATGAAAGTTCTTTCAGATGGCGCTCGTAGTGCTCGAAATAGGTGCCGTCGGGGTCGTACTTGGCCTTCAGCTTCTCAAACACGTCCTTCTTGTTGTCCATTATGAACTTGACAACCTTATCGACTCTCGCTTTCTGCTTATCATTGCATTTCGAACACTCAGTCTGCAAGGCGTCCGGAATGACTCCCTTTAGTTCCTTACCCTCTGGGGTGCACCGTTCGTCACCATCGTCCAGCAGGCAGTCAATGTAATTGTTGAAGAGCCGATCATTGTTGAGGATCTCGTCCAGGTCCACATTGTCGTACTTGGTGGAGTACTTCCCTTCGTCGGCGGAAGTCAGTGGTACCGCAGTGGCGACCACCAGAATGAGTAGAGGAGCGAAGGCCTTCCACATCTCTGCAGGTAGCTGTCAGGGAGCCTGGGTAGGAAGAACACAAGAAGACTGCAGAAGTCAACTGCCGGCCTGAGGGGTTTTGCTCTCTTATAAAGGCAGCCAGAGGCGGGTGTAGACACCTCAGTTTCCGGACATGAATCACCTGCTGGCCGAGTTAGCAGGGCCACTGCCGTAATCTTCGAGCGTCACATCGCAGACGGAGACCTTGAGGTGCAGTAGCGTGGCGTTCCCACTAATGAACAGATATCGTAATCTTCTATCTCCGCAGCACTTTCCTGTCTGCGGTAGTTAATTGGCCTCCCACAAGTACTGTTTTCATTGTTACGTATTAGACTTTTGTAACATACATCTAGAGCTGACGAATTGGTATGTCAATGAAGTCGTATTCAGAAGACGCTAAATTCCAATTCATGTCCAGCGATGACTGATTGTGGCATTTCGTGGTGCCCATAAAGCATTATAAACGAATATCAGTGTTTATTAAGTAATTTTGCTGCTTCAGTCCCTTATATTTTCCTGTATTTATTCTGCCACTATCCTACGCAACTTCATGAGGTATCTGGGACCTTAAAGCTGAAAACACTATTTTCTTTAACTTCAGTAAAGTACGAATGCGAAACAGGCATCTTCTTGCCTAATACATACAATCGACGTGATTCGGCACTTAGCTACCATTGTCAATAGACTTGCAGTTTCATCTGTATTGAAACTAATCTTGTCTGCGTGTTACTGTTACGTTACTTACAGAGATGTAGTAGAGATAAGACGTTTCTGAAACAATGACACTCACCCTCTGCCTGGTTATTGTTTGCCTGTCACTGTCCTGTGAGGAGCTGTGTTTCTCCAGAGTTTCAATGCAGCGTAACTATTTATGAATCTCTTGCGTATAGTAGACTTAATACTTATCTAATAATTCAAGTATGTGTAAAACGTGATGTCTGGCGTTCACACAACACCACGAATGTCAACAAACTGAGTTCTGATAAAAGCGAGTACTGAGAACTGTGTACCAAAGCGTTATACCTTTTGGTAGCAGTGATAGATGTGAGTTCGATAGTGTGTTATAACAAGAGTGCGAATCTTTAAAACACAGTTACCATTCTGAGACAAATGTATTGTACCAGAAGTTAAGTAAACCTTAACAGATATGCAGTTCACTTTAAAAACTACACAAGTGATCATTCGAAGCAATAAAATGAAGTAAACATGGGCTCTAAAATGCATACTTTAAGAGCCAAGAGCACTCCATCTTTGATACTGTGAAACAAATCAATTGTACTGCCAGCTCTTTGCATTCCATATTTTGAGGTAAAAGAAAATATTATCCAGTAAACAGGGGCTCTAAGTTGCATATACAAAGAATTATGAGGACGTTTTCACCTTTACTACTGTGAAACATAACTTTCCTGCTGAAAAGGTTCTCAAAGCCCTTAGAGTATGCATTTTAGGTTAAATAACTTTTTTTCTTCGCATGATCATTTTTGTCATATGTCACGGAATTTTGTGGGTGCTTAGCACGACAATCCTATCACCAAGCTGCATTGTATGTTTTCCTCATCGATCTATGTCAGTATGACTAAATCCTCGATTACGTCTTGGCTGCACCATTGTATTAAACACACTCCCTCTCACTCACCACTGAAAAGCTATTATTTTGTGTTTTTATCTCATTTATCCTAGATCTTCAAGTGAAGTGATTGTTTAACAAAATTTATCCGGCAGTATCATTTTTTTCCGTGTGTTCCCCTAACTTTTAAGCATTGTGTTAAATGTGTCGACCTCATACTACGCAGGAGAACTGAACTTACGAGTTACGTCTGTTTAACGTTTACTCTTGTTACTCGTCATACCACTGGCAAGATCAACCCAAAATCATAACAACACATGATAATAATACCGTCCAAGTGCCGAACGACGTAAGTTGTGTTGAGCGCTTTCCTGAACTAGTCTCCATTTCGTCTTTTGATGTCTGTTTTCTTCATGATTTTGCAATTTCATTTAAATTATTACATCAAATGCGCTTCCTATCGCCACAGTCGGCAGTCAATTTTATGGACGAAAAGTCATCAAGCTTTTGATTGGTTGGATGCCTCTCGACACGAATACCTCTCTTATACAAAACTTTTCATCACGGAGCAGCAATTGCAGACTACTTCGTCAATTGAAGGACTTATTTCAATAGTGGTACAAGTCTATTTTTGTTCATTTTGAGATACAGAGTCCTGAAGTTAAATGAGTGCTGAAATATTTGCAGTTGAGATACCAGAAATAATCAGGCATATGGCTTCTTGCTGGAGATGAACCTTTCTTTCTCTTTCTTTGGATCATTAATTTGAGATGCATTATAGGAAGAAAAGTGGAGGTAATGGACTTGTACCACTACTGAAATAAGGCCTTTAATTATTTGTTGGATGTATTCCAATCTCTGTCTTCGTCTTCTTCTTCTTCATTTTTAAGCCTCTGCAGCTCCCACTAATACCATGAAAGCTATTCGCTGATGCCTTAATAGGTGTTCTGCTACCCTGTCCCTTGTTTTTGTTAATGATTTACATATACTCCTTTCCTCGCCGATTCTGCGGAGAACATCTTCATCCCTTACCTTATCAGTGTACCAAATTTTCAACATTCTTATATAGCACCACATGTCAAATGCTTCGATTCTCTCCTGTTCCGTTTTCCCTGCAGCCTACGCTTCACTACCACACACTGTTGTGCTCCAAACGTACATTCTCATAGATTTTTTCTCAAATTAATAAACATGTTTGACACTAGTAGGCTTCTATTGGCCAGGAACACCCTATTTGTTAGTGCTAGTCTGCTTTTTATGTCTATCCTGCTCAGACCATCATGGGTATTTTGCTGCTTAGGTAGCAGAAATTCTTAACTTCATCTGCTTGTTTGTTTGCAGTTTTGCTATTAGGTTTCTCGCAGTTCTAATTCCGCTACTTCTCGCTACTTTCGTCCCTCTTCGATTTTCTCTCAATGCAAATTCTATACTCATTAGACTGTTCATCCCCTTCGATAGATCCTGTCATTCTTCTTTACCTGGCAATGTCATCAGCGAATCTTAAAATTGGTATCCTTTCAGCTCGAATTTTAGTGTATCATGAACATTCCTGTTATTTGTTTCATTGCCTCTTCACTATATACGTTGAATAGTCGGGGCGAAAAACTGCATCCCTATCTTACACACTTTTGATCCGAGCACTTGGTTTTTGAACTTCCACTCTTATTTTTCCCTCTTGGATGCCATAAAAATGGTATATTATCCGTCTTTCCCTACAGATTACCTCTATTTCCAGTCAGAAATTAGAAACTCTTGCATCATTTTCGACTGTGGAACACTTTTCATACGTCAATAATTACTATGAATGTGTCTTGACGTTTCTTCAGGTTTGGTTCCTTTATCAACCACGACGTTAGAACAGCCACCTTTGAACTTTTTCCTTTCCTAAAGCCAAACTGGTCATTATCTATCTGATCCTCAATTTTCTTTTCCATGCACCATATCTCTGCGAATTCTGTAAACTCAGTTCTGTGTCGTATCTTATTTTAGTAGTTCGTGTACTGGAGCTGCGAAGTAACTCACCTTCCTCTCTCATAAGGTAGTGCCCTGCGCGTTAAGGTGTAAGAGCAGGTCGCGAACAGCGCATCTGTTTTTTTTTTTTTTTTTTCGTAGTGCATCTTACTGTAGTTGCAGCTAAATATCTAGAATAAAAGAACAAATCTCTCGTCTTTAAGTTTCTCAGTTCCCCCGAAATTTCATAACCTGCGAATCAGAAACAAAGAGTTCTCACTTTTATCGCAGCAAATATTTAGTTACAAGCATTATCGATGCATTTGCGTTGCTTTGATTTGTCCGTTAATGCCCCAAGATGACTTTAATGGGAAACGCTTTCCTTTTGTAATCCGGTCCATCAATGGAAAGCGTTACTAGCAAGTCAACGTGGGTAGTGACGTGTGTCCGGCATTCGTCGATATGTCGCTCAGGAATAGCGGTTAACAATGCCTGAGGTAGCATCTTCTTAAGAGTTACAAAATTTTGCTTGAAGATCTAAACTAATTACTGGTTTTCGCCTCAAACTGAAAACAGACACTGATATCTTAGTGTTAATTTCAGAAAGCAGTCTGTACATTTCCCAGTGGATACAACGAGACGTTGATAACAAAGCACATGTTAACTTATGTTGAACAATAGTCAAAATGTTTTGATTGATCAGACGAAAAAATTGAACTACATGGAGCACATGAAACAGCAATACGTCCAGATGCACAAGAACATAATATGTAAACAAAAATAAAATCAGTTACACGGGTACAAAGCTATAAAAGATCATCAACAGTTAAGAGTGAGTACGACACTAGTAAATGCAGTTTCTTTTCCGTCCATTGACGAGGGTGCGACAGATGACAATTGGAAAGCATAGATAGCGACAACAGATGTTGATTTGTTAACTAAAAAACAGAACTTAATACCGTTTATGAAGACGAGTGTCCACACTACTCCATTAAAAACTGAAATGTCAACCCCCATGATGCTGGCAATGTGCAAACTATGACCAAGTCCAAAAAGCCATCGTGGGCTTTGAGAAGGACGGCACCAACGACAATAGCGACATGATTCCGCAATGCTGTGGGCTCGTGGGTGGTTTAGAAGCAGGTACAGCAAAGTGTTGCACTTGGGAGTGGCTGAGGGAAGTTCAGCGTGTACCGAATGTTTCATTGATGCGCGCAAGACGACTCTGTCGGATGGCCAGCAGAAGCAGCCGGCATTGAACTTGGAGAATTCCCTGGCCGAAGGGTAGTTGAGCGTCGACATGCATTTTCCTCAGCGAATGGATACCGGTGCAGTGTTACTTGGGAGGGTGATTTCGCGGAAGCAAGATAGTCAGCAACGATTGCGGGACTGTCTAATTCGACATGCGCGCCGTATGTTGGAGCGGCTACCACCCTATGACGCTATGGCGGCTGCGTGAGGATTGGAGGAAAATAGCATAGCGAGTTGTGTTTCAGGCGTTGTGTGAATCGATATGTCAAGCCATGACCCATACAAGGTTAGCTTTGGAGAGCGCGGGCCGCATGAAAATGGCTGACATCGAGATAAGTGTCCAAGGAATAGAAAAGCAACTGAAATCACTGAACAGAGGAAAGTCCACTGGACCTGATGGGATACCAATTCGATTCTACACAGAATACACGAAAAAACTTGCTCCCTTTCTAACAGCCGTATAACGCAAGTCTCTAGAGGAACGGAAGGTTCCAAATAATTGGAAAAGAGCACAGATAGTTCCAGTTTTCAGGAATGGTCGTCGAGCAGATGCGCAAAACTATAGGCCTATATGTCCGAAATCGATCTGTTGTAGAATTTTAGAAAATGCTTTTTGCTCCCGTATTATATTTCTGGAAACCCAGAATCTACTCTGTAGAATGTACTCAACATGGATTCCGGAAACAGCACTCGTGTGAGACCCAACTTGGTTCATGAGACCTAGAAAATATTAGATACAGGCTCCCAGGTAGATGCTATTTTCCTTGACTTCCGGAAGGCGTTCGATAGTTCCGCACTGTCCCCTGATAAACAAAGTAAGAGCCTACGGAATATCAGACCAGCTGTGTGGCTGGATTGAAGAGTTTTTAGCAAACAGAACACAGCATGTTGTTCTCAAAGGAGAGATGGCTACAGCCGTTAAAGTAACCTCTGGCGTGCCACGGGTGAGTATTATGGGACCATTGCTTTTCACAATATATATAAATGACCTAGTAGATAGTGTCGGAAGTTCCATGCGGCTTTTCGCGGATGATGCTGTAGTATACAGAGAAGCTGCAGCATTAGAAATTTGCAGCGAAATGCAGGAAGATCTGCAGCATATAGGCACTTGGTGCAGGGACTGACAACTGACCCTTAACATAGACAAATGTAATGTATTGCGAATACATAGAAAGGATCCTTTATTGTATGATTATATGATAGCGGAACAAACACTGGTAGCAATTACTTCTGTAAAATATCTGGGATTATGGGTGCGGAATAATTTGAAGTGGTATGATCATATAAAATTAATTGTTTGTAAGGCGGGTGCCAGGTTGAGATTCATTGGGAGATTCCTTAGAAAATGTAGTCCATCAACAAAGGAGGTGGCTTACAAAACACTCGTTCGACTTATAATCGAGTATTGCTCATCAGTGTGGGATCCGTACCAGGTCGGGTTGACAGAGGTGGTAGAGAAGATCCAAAGAAGAGCGGCGCGTTTCGTCACAGGGTTATTTGGTAAGCGTGACAGCGTTACGGAGATGTTTAGGAAACTCAAGTGGCAGATTCTGCAAGAGAGGCGCTCTGCATCGTGGTGTAGCTTGCTGTCCAGGTTTCGAGAGGGTGCGTTTCTGGATGAGGTATCGAATATATTGCTTCCCCCTACCTATACCTCCCGAGGAGGCCACGAAGGTAAAATTAGAGAGATTCGTGCGCGCCCGGAGGCTTTCCGGCAGTCGTTCTTCCCGCGAACCATACGCGACTGGACCAGGAAAGGGAGGTAATGAGAGTGGCACGTAAAGAGCCCTCCGCCACACACCGTTGGGTGGCTTGGGGAGTACAAATGTAGATGTAGATGTAGATGTACGTGAAGCGACGAGGCCTGGACTTGGGTAACTTGCGGCCGACGTGATTGGTGGTGAGAACGCAGGTCGCGATGAAGTACACGGGAAGAGTCAGTTTGAATTCGGAGTGCGCGCTACTCGTGGTTACCCGTGTTTCGGATTCTGTGGTTCGTGGCCTATCTTTCTCCTGAACACCCTGGGTGTGTTTCCGAGGAGGGCGGGGGAGGCAACTTAGCAGATTGACTCGGGCACATTCCGAGAGGAGCAAGAGGGAGGTAGCTGTCTGCTGCACTGCCCGACCTTTGGAAAACACCTTGAGTTATTCTTCACCTGACACCTCTCAAGATCTTCCAAGAGCCATTTCTGAGCGGTGGAAGGTTGCCATTGTTTGGCCTTTTTAGTGTCCTTGTTGTTGTGGCAGGAGCCTGTGACTTAACTTAGCGAGGTACGTTGCCTCATGGTTCGTTCTTCAGCTCAGCCTCCTGTTTTAGAATTTCGTGGCTGCCGCCCATGAACCGTCTCCAATTTTGAATGTAACGGCCGGCGGCAGCGCGCGCCGCTTCTAACCGCTTCCTGTTGGGTCACACTGGTATCGCTTTTGCCTCAAAGTGTAATAAGTTATTGTGGCGATGTTTGTTAAAGTTTATTCTTTCCCTGTTAGTTATCTTTTGTGTATTATTATAGAAGAGTTATGCCGATTCCCTCCGGGATTGACTTGTGTTTCGAAACTTACGTCCCGGGGTATTCAATAGTAATTTTCGTGAACCAATATTTACTACCTTCTGAGAGTAAAAGCTCTCTGGCTCAGTCTAGCCATACTTTTGGTAGTATTTACGTACTCGAATGTAATTCTGTACAGCTTGACGACACATGGAATCGTCTCGCCTCCATCCCAGGGACGTAATATTTGAATTTGTTTAACGGTTTTCCTTTGAACTTATTCCAGTCTACGGTGCCCAAGTGGACTGGATCCTTTCCAATCTACTGCATTTGTTACCTCGTTTTGAGAGATTTTGAGATTTTTCTGGTCCACAGCTCGTGGTCTTGCGGTAGCGTTCTCGCCTCCCACGCGCGGGGTCCCGGATTCGATTCCCAAAGGGGTCAGGGATTTTCTCGGCCTCGAGATGACTGGCTGTTGTGTGTCTTTCATCATCATTGACTCGCAAGTCGCCGAAGTGGCGTCAGCTAAAAAGGACTTGCACTTTCGGCGGACGAACTCCCCGCGTGGGGTCTCCCGGCCAACAGTGGCGTACGATTATTTCATTTCTTTGAGATTTTCTTATTGGAAGTTACTCTTACTATATCTCTGCCAAATTATTTAATATTATTATTCTGTTAGTGGCGTTCACCGCCTATAGAGTCGATGAGTAGTTTCCCCAGTCTCCCAATACAAATGCCTTGGGCATTACTGTGCTGCCTGACGCAGCCTATTCTACCTTCCCCCTGATTTGAATTTGTCTAGTTGTTGAATTATATTACACAGCTGCATCTATTTACATGTGTCTCCAACGTGTGTTCTTGAAGGTGCGTGCCAGAATTTTGAGCCTTTCGATTTGTTATCCGTCCTGATTTGAGGCCAGTGGCGGCAAGCATTGCGGATCAGCTGTCTATATATTATTATTTTAACAGAATTTGCTAAAATTTCTCTTGATCGACGCTTGGTTAAATTGCGCTCTGGAGACCTTTACAAACATTAAAACCTGGGCAGCAATACCAAAGCTGTAAATCACAGTAGAAATTGTGATTTACAGCTTTGGTATTGATGATAATTTCCAGGTTTTAATGCCTGTAAATGTTCCTTTTGGGCTTCCTACTGAATTAAGTGGATCTCAGGTTTTCATATTATTAAATGTCATTAATCTTGCCAAATCAATATAATGTTTTAATAAGCAATGAACTGGCTTAAGCAGTGTGATTAATTTACTTCCCTAGTTAAATACAGGTAAATCTTTAACGGTTTTATTCAAGTTTTATGTTCTCAGCTTTAACGTTGGTATGTGTGTCACCATTTGTCTTTGGATGATAATATGAGGGGTCCCTCCAAAAGTAATGCACACTATTTTTGTTAAAATACAGTTTTCATTCTGCATGTGTGAAAGTTTTACAGTGCGTAGATACATCCTTCCCGTTTGTTTTCAAACTTAGTTCAACCTGTCCCCGTGAGTGGCGCCGTCACAGCATGTCTTCAAGATGGCTGCTACACTTGACGTTCGTCAGAAGCAACGCGCTGTCATAGAATTCCTGTGCTATGAAAACGAGACAGTGGGAAACATCCACAAGAGGTTGAAAAAAGGTGTGTGGAGATGCAGCTGTCGATCACAGTACAGTTAGTCGGTGGGCAAGCAGGTTACGTGATGAAAGCGGGCACGGCAATATTGAGGATTGTTCTCGCAGTGGCAGGCCTCGAACTGCACACACTCCAGACGAATTGGTGACTGCTGACAGACGCATCACGGTGAACGAATTGTCACGCTACGTTGGTATAGGGGAAGGAAGTGTTTGCAGAATACTGAAAGTGTTGGCTTTAAAAAAGGTTTGTGCCAGGTGGGTTCCCAGGATGATAATTTCCAGGTTTTAATGCCTGTAAATGTTCCTTTTGGGCTTCCTACTGAATTAAGTGGATCTCAGGTTTTCATATTATTAAATGTCATTAATCTTGCCAAATCAATATAATGTTTTAATAAGCAATGAACTGGCTTAAGCAGTATGATTAATTTACTTCCCTAGTTAAATACTGGTAAATGTTTAACGGTTTTATTCAAGTTTTATGTTCTCAGCTTTAACGTTGGTATGTGTGTCACCATTTGTCTTTGGATGATAATATGAGGGGTCCCTCCAAAAGTAATGCACACTATTTTTGTTAAAATACAGTTTTCATTCTGCATGTGTGAAAGTTTTACAGTGTGTAGATACATCCTTCCCGTTTGTTTTCAAACTTAGTTCAACCTGTCCCCGTGAGTGGCGCCGTCACAGCACGTCTTCAAGATGGCTGCTACACTTGACGTTCGTCAGAAGCAACGCGCTGTCATAGAATTCCTGTGCTATGAAAACGAGACAGTGGGAAACATCCACAAGAGGTTGAAAAAAGGTGTGTGGAGATGCAGCTGTCGATCGCAGTACAGTTAGTCGGTGGGCAAGCAGGTTACGTGATGAAAGCGGGCACGGCAATATTGAGGATTGTTCTCGCAGTGGCAGGCCTCGAACTGCACACACTCCAGACGAATTGGTGACTGCTGACAGACGCATCACGGTGAACGAATTGTCACGCTACATTGGTATAGGGGAAGGAAGTGTTTGCAGAATACTGAAAGTGTTGGCTTTAAAAAAGGTTTGTGCCAGGTGGGTTCCCAGGATGATAATTTCCAGGTTTTAATGCCTGTAAATGTTCCTTTTGGGCTTCCTACTGAATTAAGTGGATCTCAGGTTTTCATATTATTAAATGTCATTAATCTTGCCAAATCAATATAATGTTTTAATAAGCAATGAACTGGCTTAAGCAGTGTGATTAATTTACTTCCCTAGTTAAATACTGGTAAATCTTTAACAGTTTTATTCAAGTTTTATGTTCTCAGCTTTAACGTTGGTATGTGTGTCACCATTTGTCTTTGGATGATAATATGAGGGGTCCCTCCAAAAGTAATGCACACTATTTTTGTTAAAATACAGTTTTCATTCTGCATGTGTGAAAGTTTTACAGTGTGTAGATACATCCTTCCCGTTTGTTTTCAAACTTAGTTCAACCTGTCCCCGTGAGTGGCGCCGTCACAGCATGTCTTCAAGATGGCTGCTACACTTGACGTTCGTCAGAAGCAATGCGCTGTCATAGAATTCCTGTGCTATGAAAACGAGACAGTGGGAAACATCCACAAGAGGTTGAAAAAAGGTGTGTGGAGATGCAGCTGTCGATCACGGTACAGTTAGTCGGTGGGCAAGCAGGTTACGTGATGAAAGCGGGCACGGCAATATTGAGGATTGTTCTCGCAGTGGCAGGCCTCGAACTGCACACACTCCAGACGAATTGGTGACTGCTGACAGACGCATCACGGTGAACGAATTGTCACGCTACGTTGGTATAGGGGAAGGAAGTGTTTGCAGAATACTGAAAGTGTTGGCTTTAAAAAAGGTTTGTGCCAGGTGGGTTCCCAGGATGATAATTTCCAGGTTTTAATGCCTGTAAATGTTCCTTTTGGGCTTCCTACTGAATTAAGTGGATCTCAGGTTTTCATATTATTAAATGTCATTAATCTTGCCAAATCAATATAATGTTTTAATAAGCAATGAACTGGCTTAAGCAGTATGATTAATTTACTTCCCTAGTTAAATACTGGTAAATGTTTAACGGTTTTATTCAAGTTTTATGTTCTCAGCTTTAACGTTGGTATGTGTGTCACCATTTGTCTTTGGATGATAATATGAGGGGTCCCTCCAAAAGTAATGCACACTATTTTTGTTAAAATACAGTTTTCATTCTGCATGTGTGAAAGTTTTACAGTGTGTAGATACATCCTTCCCGTTTGTTTTCAAACTTAGTTCAACCTGTCCCCGTGAGTGGCGCCGTCACAGCACGTCTTCAAGATGGCTGCTACACTTGACGTTCGTCAGAAGCAACGCGCTGTCATAGAATTCCTGTGCTATGGAAACGAGACAGTGGGAAACATCCACAAGAGGTTGAAAAAAGGTGTGTGGAGATGCAGCTGTCGATCGCAGTACAGTTAGTCGGTGGGCAAGCAGGTTACGTGATGAAAGCGGGCACGGCAATATTGAGGATTGTTCTCGCAGTGGCAGGCCTCGAACTGCACACACTCCAGACGAATTGGTGACTGCTGACAGACGCATCACGGTGAACGAATTGTCACGCTACATTGGTATAGGGGAAGGAAGTGTTTGCAGAATACTGAAAGTGTTGGCTTTAAAAAAGGTTTGTGCCAGGTGGGTTCCCAGGATGATAATTTCCAGGTTTTAATGCCTGTAAATGTTCCTTTTGGGCTTCCTACTGAATTAAGTGGATCTCAGGTTTTCATATTATTAAATGTCATTAATCTTGCCAAATCAATATAATGTTTTAATAAGCAATGAACTGGCTTAAGCAGTATGATTAATTTACTTCCCTAGTTAAATACTGGTAAATGTTTAACGGTTTTATTCAAGTTTTATGTTCTCAGCTTTAACGTTGGTATGTGTGTCACCATTTGTCTTTGGATGATAATATGAGGGGTCCCTCCAAAAGTAATGCACACTATTTTTGTTAAAATACAGTTTTCATTCTGCATGTGTGAAAGTTTTACAGTGTGTAGATACATCCTTCCCGTTTGTTTTCAAACTTAGTTCAACCTGTCCCCGTGAGTGGCGCCGTCACAGCACGTCTTCAAGATGGCTGCTACACTTGACGTTCGTCAGAAGCAACGCGCTGTCATAGAATTCCTGTGCTATGGAAACGAGACAGTGGGAAACATCCACAAGAGGTTGAAAAAAGGTGTGTGGAGATGCAGCTGTCGATCGCAGTACAGTTAGTCGGTGGGCAAGCAGGTTACGTGATGAAAGCGGGCACGGCAATATTGAGGATTGTTCTCGCAGTGGCAGGCCTCGAACTGCACACACTCCAGACGAATTGGTGACTGCTGACAGACGCATCACGGTGAACGAATTGTCACGCTACATTGGTATAGGGGAAGGAAGTGTTTGCAGAATACTGAAAGTGTTGGCTTTAAAAAAGGTTTGTGCCAGGTGGGTTCCCAGCATGTTGGCAGTGGCTCACAAAGAAACAAGAAAAACGGTATGTAGCGAACTTATGGAACAGTACGAGAATGGTGGAGATGAATTTCTTGGAAGAATTGAGACAGGTGATGAAACATGGCTACATCATTTTTCACCAGAGAAGAAGAGGCAATCAAAGGAGTGGCATCATGCAAATTCACCGAAGGAAAAAAAATTCAAAACCACACCTACTGCTGGGAGAGTTATGGCTACAATGTTTTTCGATTTGGAAGGACTCTTGCTTGTGCACATCATGCCAAATGGAACCACGATAAATTCTTATGTTTATGTGACGACACTGAAGAAACATCAAGCTCGACTGAGTCGTGTTCGACCACGTCGGCAAAAGTAGGATTTTTTAGTGTTGCGCGACAATGCACGGCCACATGTCAGTCAAAAAACCATGGAAGAGATCGCAAAACTCGGATGGACAACACTGAAACACCCGCCTTACAGTCCTGACGAGGCTCCATGTGACTATTATCTCTTTGGGAAACAGAAAGACTCTCTTCGCGGAACAAGTTTTGAAGATGATGACTCCCTTGTGCACGCTGCCAAACAGTGGCTCCAACAGGGTGGTCCAGAATTTTACCGTGCTGGTATACAGCCACTGGTTCCGAGATGGCGTAAGGCAATTGAGAAAGATGAAAATTATGTGGAACAATGAAACTATTGTTCCTAAAGGATGTATCTACACACTGTAAAACTTTCAAACATGTAGAATAAAAGATGGAGTTTAAAAAAACAGTGTGCATTTCTTTATAAGTGAGCCTCGTAAATGCTGTCTTGGGAACTTGCAAATGTTGCGGTTAATGTTCAATCGTATGTTTTCCTAGTCCTTGGGCATGGATGTGTGTGATGTCCTTAGGTTCGTTAGGTTTAAGTAGTTCTGAGTTCTAGGGGACTGATGACCTCAGATGTTAAGTGCCATAGTGCTCAGAGTCAATTGAACCATTTTTCCTATTCTTACCACATGCAAGCAACCAGGCGCAAAACCTAGCGTAACGATGTTGACATGCGCTGTTTCCATGCGATCTCTCGGAGTAGAGTTACTAGCATCAGGGGCACGCCCCACATGTGGTGTGCGTCTGTAAATGCTTAGGCCGCTTGGCATGGTCCCAGCAGATACTGTCCAGTCGTCTATCAAAACCTGAATAACCACCTTTTGCTGTGCGGACGGCTGCGAAGGTGCGGGAAGAGAGTCAGTGATGTTTGGAAAGGTACTGAAAGAGATCTAGAGCCACGCCGACTAATGTATCGTGAAAAGCTGCGCTAAGTTTCTCGGTTGAGGACCCATGACGCAAACAGCCTGATCGAGGCAGTCCACACAGTGTCTGCAGGATTTACATCAGGGGCGTTCGGTAGCCAGGGAAGTATGGTAAACTCATCCTGGTGCTTTTCTAGGCTCCCACGTACACTGCGAGCTGTGTGACACATTGTATCGTTTTTCTTGTAGCTGCCATAGTGCTGACGTGAAACAAACTGATGGTAGGATGATGATGATGATGATGTTTGGTTTGTGGGGCGCTCAACTGCGTGGTTATCAGCGCCCGTACAATTACCCAATCTTTGCTCAGTCCAATTGCGCCACTTTCCTGGATGATGATGAAATGATGAGGACAACCCAAACACCCAGTCATCTCGAGGCAGGTGAAAATCCTTGGCCCCGCCGGGAATCGAACCCGGGACCCCGTGCTCGGGAAGCGAGAACGCTACCGCGAGACCACAAGCGGCGGACAAACTGATGGTAGGGGTGGAAGTACTGCTCAAGTATAGATGCATACTTGTGCCGATCCGTTGTGCCTTCCAGGATGACGCTATCGCCCAGGGATTGCCAAGGAAACATACCCCAGACAGTAACGCTTCTCACTCCGGCCTGGATTTCAGATATTTCGTGCGGTACACGTCACGGCCATCTGTCCAACGGAACATAAAACGTGATTCATTTGAGAAACCACCTTTCGATATTCGGTGAACACCCAGTTGCGGTATTGGCGTGTAATTTCGAGCTAGCGTTGCCGATGAAGAGCAATGAGTATGGGTGCACGAAGCAGCGTCTGCTGTGGAGGCCCACATGTGGCAACGTTCGCTCAACAGTCTTTGAGGAGACGCTGTTGCTAGCGGCAGGTCCGACAGCCGATCAGTTCCAGTCATTCCACCCGGAGGGAGGTACACGGCTCTTGTTGTCTGTAGTTCAACCAAGCCTAGGCGGCCAGTACCACGGTTCGATCGTGCCCACATCGTTACTTTGTGCCAGGAAGAGCTCTCAACAAGGGAAGTGTCCAGACAACTCTCAGTGAACCAAAGCGATGTTGTTCGGAGGTGGAGGAGATTCAGACAGATTGGAACTGTCGATGAGATGTCTCGCTCAGGCTGCCCAAGGGCTACTACTGCAGTGGATGACCGCTAGCTACGGATTATGACTCGGAGGAACCCTGGCAGCGACGCCACCATGTTGAATAATGCTTTTCGTGCAGCCACAGGACTTCGTGTTACGACTCAAACTGTGCGCAATAGGCTGCATGATGCCCAACTTCACTCCCGACAACCATGGCGAGGTCCATCTTTGCAACCACGACACCATGCAGCGCAGTACAGATAGGCCGAACAACATGCCGAATGGACCACTCAGCATTGGAATCAGGTTCTCTTCACCGATGAGTGTCGCATGTGCCTTCAACCAGACAATCGTTATAGACGTGTTTGGAGGCAACCCGGTCAGGCTGAACGCCTTAGACACCATGTTCAGCGAGTGCAGTGAGGTGCAGGTTCCCCGCTGTTTTGGCGTGGTATTATGTGCGGCCGACGTACGCCGCTGGTGGTCATGGAATGCGCCTAACAGCTGTACGATATGTGAATGCCATCCTCCGACCCATAGCGCAACCTTATCGGCAGAATAGTGGTGAGAAATTCGCACCCCCATCGTGCACATCTTGTGAATTACTTCCTTCAGGATAACGACATCGCTCGACTAGAGTGACTAGCATTTTTTCAAGGCATGAATCTTGTCTAAGATGCCTGGGATACAGTAAAAAGGGCTGTTTATGACGTGATCCACCAACCATCCCGAGGGATCTATGCCGAATCGCCGCTGAGGAATGAGACAATCTGGATCAACAGTGCCTTGATGGACTTGTGGATAGTATGCCACGACGAATACAGGCATACTTAAATGCAAGAGGACATGCTACTGGGTATTAGAGTTACCGGTGTGTAAGCACTTTGGACCACCACCTCTGAAGGTCTCGCTGTAAGGTGGTACAACATGCAATGCCTGGTTTTCACGAGTAATGAAAATGGCTTAAATGATGTTTATGTTGTTCTCTATTCCAATTTTCTGTACAAGTTCCGGAACTCTCGAAACCGCGGTGATGCAAAACTTTTTTGATGTATGTATTAGACCCTTCTTGATTATTGTAAAGGTAGAGATGTAAAATCCCGAGCAGCCCACCAAAAGGAGGATATGTAGGCGATGAAGTACTGAATAGAACTGGGGAGAAGCTGACTAGAAGAAGGAATCAGTTGGTAGGAAACATTCTGAGGCATCAGGGGACCACAAGTTTAGTTCTGGAGAGATACACATTAAGAAGGATGTAGCTTGCAGTATTTACTCGGAGATGAAGAGCCTTATACAGGATAGAGTAGTATGAAGAGCTGGATAAAACCAGTCTTTGGAGTGCCATCAAGCCGCTCGTAAACAGATTATATGGAGTTAATGGGTTACTAACGATTGCTGACGACCTCTTGGACATGGTATCTGGGAACTCCAGAACGCAATTAGAGAGTAACCGTAGGTAACTTCTCCTGAGTGTGAGTGACTAGCGCAGAAACAACAAACTCACGATCGACATAAATAGAAACGGTGTACTTCTTACTTAACGGTGTACTCAAACGAAACCCCATCAATAAACTGGATAACATCAGCTTATAAAGATAAGCAGTGACAAGGTACCTGGGTATACACATTAAAGCCGGCCGTTGTGGCCGAGCGGTTGTAGGCTTTTCAGTCCGGAACCGCGCTGCTGCTGCGGTCGCAGGTTCGAATCCTGCCTCGGGCATGGATGTGTGTGATGTCCTTAGGTTAGATAGATTTAAGTATTTCTAAGTCTAAGGGACTGATGACCTCAGATGTTAAGACCCATAGTGCTCAGAGCCAGTTGAACCATAGACATTAAAGAAAAACTAGTATTTCACTAACACACAACACTTGCGATCGAAAAAGGAACGAAATTAATGCATACATTGTTAAGACTGAATACTACGCAGTACAGACCAATTGTAAAGTCAATACGCACACATCCCATTACCCTGTTCGAGTCTATTGTATGTTACGCGGCGAGCGTCTGGACGCATCGTCTCTGTCTTGCAGCCTACAAAAATAGTGCGAAGTGTGCACAGAGAGGTAAACTGCTCAAGATGTAGAGGACTTTTGGCTCGTCTTCAATGGATTCAACGTGAGTGGTGTTGGCAGTATGCCCCACTGACATCACCATCGATCAAAGAGCAGCAGCAGAATAAGTGAGAAGGGGCATGCGCGACAAGTTACTGGAAATAAAGATAAAGATACCGCAGAAAATCACTAAATAAACCGTGAGGGGAATGATAGTTGGCAAAGAGAATGGGATACAACCGATAAACCACGTTGCGTCTACTCCTTCTTCCCCTCACGCGGGCACGAATGACGCTAAAGTACGTACGGGAATGCTTCAATCTCTCACGGGAAATGACCCATACGCAAAACATCTACACCGTGTTGGTCTAAGCCAAACAGACCAATAAACATGTGGAGAACATGGATCATCTCAAACTGTCACATTATACTGCAACACACTTACATACCTCAACACGTCTCAACGTGTAACCTTGTACTGCAACACGTGTATACACCTACGACCAACAACAGTGTATGACGAAATCCGACAAACTACAGTCGGAGGAACAGCGCGCAGGTTGGTTTGATTCAGTATTCCAGTGCACCATATTATATCAACACAGCATATCATTCCCGTACTGGGAGAGCCTGTGTGCGTGCATGGTACCACTCTACTGGTCGACTTTGGAGCCAATGTCAACAACCACCCCATCACCCACATACTGCTTCCTGCAGGATGGATCCTTAAATGGGGCAAGCAGATGGACGTTCATAGGTGCAAGATGCGGGCTGTAGGGAGGATAAGGAGGAACAATCCACTGAAATACCGTGTCTTCTCAAGAGTGCAGATTTGTGGGACCTTGTGTTGTCATGGAGAAGAAGATGAGCAGCGAAGTGGTTCTTTGAGATCCGTCGATCGCCTCGAATGAGTGAGTCCGCACGCTGCAACATTGCAGGAGTCACAACTGAGTGCGTCCGGCCTGCATGTGGGAGATCGGAGAGGTTTGAGCGACGCTGTTGAGATGATGAATGCTGGCTCGCCCAACGACTCACCCTGCTTTTGTTCATTGGCCAGTCTCGGTTGGCATTCTACAAGCACCTATAAACATCCACGATGCTCTGGGTTTTCGTCTGAAGCCAAAGATTCTAAATATTCCTGAGGTCCTCACCCTCGGATGACGTTTTAGATCGGACGGTGGCTGCCGGGAGAGAGAGGCTCAGCGTCTTTCTGAGGTTCTCCCTTCTGGACAGCATTGGTTGTGGCACTTTCTAAATGTACACTATTGATATATATATTATTACCTGTACGAATTGCTGTTTCATAATTACTTTTAAGTTTACAAGCATTTAAATTTACATCTATTTTCAAAACTATAGACTAAAAATATAGGAACATATTATAAACATATACACAATTTAATATTATAAAAATATGACCTTTCTTAGTCACGAGGTGGAAGGTTATTTGCAAATGGCAGCAAATAAAATAAAAACACATAAATATACTCTCGACGTTCCACATACCAACATGAGCGGACAATACACATTTAAAAAAATCTTTTTCTTCATTTCATAAAGAAAGGTGGTTTTTGTAATCATTATTCATTAATAGGTCTAGTATCAGTGTGTACTATCGCATAAACGTATCAGTATAACGAGCTAATTACTCTCAATCCGAAATTTATGTCATTTTTCGAGCATTGTTCATTTGTGAGATGGATTCCGGTCGTTTGTATTGCTGACCTGGTAGTGACGACATGTGATGTTTCTTAATTTTTTCGTTACAAAAATACGGTTAAAGGTCGAACGAACTTCACTTTATTTTCTGTTTTAGAGTAAGGGAGAAGCAACTGTGAAAACTCGCTAATAAACCAAGCGGGACTTGCTTTCAGTGAATGTTCTGGGAGAGCGAAACCCGATGTGGTACTCATAATCTCGAAGCGATCTATGAGCAGTATTACGTCCTTCACTTACTACGAGAGAACGAGATTCTGATACTGGAGGAAAATTAAGACTGGTCTCAAGGTCACCCACTCGCGAGATCGAATCTTACAACAGGTTTTTTTGTTTTTAGTTATGATAATGGTTCTAAATTTCCACGAAGCAGGTATCGAACGTCGCATAAAATAGCGATATTTTTCAAATTTGATATTTTAATAGCAAAGTGATTGAGGGCCAATAAACATCACATATTGGTCTTACCAAAATCATGCGGAAAAAATTTCTGGAAATTTGTATCGGTAAACGAAGTCAACTAATCATGGTTTTACTCAAATATTTTTGTCAACAATATACACTTCAGTTAAAAAGAGTGCTACAGCCTCAAGTACAAAGTCGTTCTGTTGAAAAGTAATGTGACAGGTTATACATAATTCTAGGCGGATACGATAACAAATTCAGACTAAATTAAACACCTATGTCACAGCAAGAAGTGTCCAAACACCAATACACCCTGTACTCTTATCTGGCGACAATGAAGGTGAGTACACTTAATCATAATGGTAATGGGTGGCATCCTCGGATAAACTTCCGCAAGCATCTTGGGCCCTTTTTTTAAATTCGGCAGTGGTTCTTGCTGGCTCCAGAGGACGAATAAGTTCCCGCTTCATTACGTACCATACGTGTTCAATTGACGAAAGATTTGGTGATCGTGCTTTCCATGTCAATTGTTTTACACCACGAAGAGGACATTCTGTCCCAGCAGCCGTATGAGGACGTGTATTGTTCTATTTTTTTTAAAAAAAGCACTACTGTCGAAAATTACAGTAGCAGACGGATAAAAGTGTGTGCGATGTAGCAGGCACTGGTTTCTTTACCATGCAGGGGCACCAAATGTAACCGCGAGTTGGAATTGTAACTGATGGCGCGAACACCATGATGGAGTGCAGGCAGGCGTCATCTGTGTACATTAATCCAATATGCGCGGTGGCAGAATATTTCGTCTCCAAAGACACTACATGATGTTCGGAGGGGTAAAACATATAAAAACAGCAATCGTGGCAGCAGATACAGTTACCATGGTGACACACATCACACAACTCTGCACAGAATGCACTGCAACAGCTAAAATCACACTAGGGCGCGGAAACATGGGTTATTTCATCAATATACAGGGGGTTTCAATAATGACCGGTATATTTGAAACGGCAATAAAAACTAAACGAGCAGCGATAGAAATACACCGTTTTTTGCAATATGCTTGGGACAACAGTACATTTTCAGGCAGACAAACTTTCGAAATTAGAGTAGTTACAATTTTCAACAACGGATGGCGCTGCGGTCTGGGAAACTCTATAGTACGATATTTTCCACATATCCACCATGCGTAGCAATAATATGGCGTAGTCTCTGAATGAAATTACCCGAAACCTTTGACAACGTGTCTGGCGGAATGGCTTCACATGCAGATGAGATGTACTGCTTCAGCTGTTAAATTGTTTCTGGATTCTGGCGGTACACCTGGTCTTTCAAGTGTCCCCACAGAAAGAAGTCACAGGGGTTCATGTCTGGCGAATAGGGAGGCCAATCCACGCCGCCTCCTGTATGTTTCGGATAGCCCAAAGCAATCACACGATCATCGAAATATTCATTCAGGAAATTAAAGACGTCGGCCGCGCGATGTGGCCGGGCACCATCTTGCATAAACCACGAGGTGTTCGCAGTGTCGTCTAAGGCAGTTTGTACCGCCACAAATTCACGAAGAATGTCCAGATAGCGTGATGCAGTAATCGTTTCGGATCTGAAAAATGGGCCAATGATTCCTTTGGAAGAAATGGCGGCCCAGACCAATACTTTTTGAGGATGCAGGGACGATGGGACTGCAACATGGGGCTTTTCGGTTCCCCATATGCGCCAGTTCTGTTTATTGACGAAGCCGTCCAGGTAAAAATAAGCTTCGTCAGTAAACCAAATGCTGCCCACATGCATATCGCCGTCATCAATCCTGTGCACTATATCGTTAGCGAATGTCTCTCGTGCAGCAATGGTAGCGGCGCTGAGGGGTTGCCACATTTGAATTTTGTATGGATAGAGGTGTGAACTCTGGCGCATGAGACGATACGTGGACGTTGACGTCATTTGGACCGCAGCTGCAACACGGCGAACGGAAACCCGAGGCGGCTGTTGGATCACCTGCTGCACTAGCTGCGCGTTGCCCTCTGTGGTTGCCATACGCGGTCGCCCTACCTTTCCAGCACGTTCATCCGTCACGTTCCCAGTCCGTTGAAATTTTTCAAACAGATCCTTTATTGTATCGCTTCTCGGTCCTTTGGTTACATTAAACCTCCGTTGAAAACTTCGTCTTGTTGCAACAACACTGTGTTCTAGGCGGTGGAATTCCAACACCAGAAAAATCCTCTGTTCTAAGGAATAAACCATGTTGTCTACAGCACACTTGCACGTTGTGAACAGCACACGCTTACAGCAGAAAGACGACGTACAGAATGGCGCACCCACAGACTGCGTTGTCTTCTATATCTTTCACATCACTTGCAGCGCCATCTGTTGTTGAAAATTGTAACTACTGTAATTTCGAAAGTTTGTCCGCCTGAAAATGTACTGTTGTCCCAAGCATATTGCAACAAACGGTGTATTTCTATCGCTGCTCGTTTAGTTTTTATTGCCGTTTCAAATATACCGGTCATTTTTGAAACACCCTGTACCAACAGCACTCATATGTGATAGAAACATTTGCAAACCTGATAAGCGAGGTAGCACGTTTCTCTACGGACAAAAAGTTATCCCTTTTCTCGGACTCAAAGGACCGCTCAAAAATTTGGCAAGCTGACAGGACGGACGCTAGAGCACAAACGATTGCAGACGCAAAAGCTACGTGTAGCTTTTCTGTGCTAAACAAGGGAGAGCAAGCACCTTACTGTAGTGGATACGCGAGAGAGCATCTAAGTAAAGGAGCATCTGTGACTCATTCGTAAGTTTTGGAGAATGCGACACACTGCGGTCACAATGTAATAGTCATTCAAACAGCCACACATCGAAGCACACATACACATACTCAACCTGAACCTCTCAGTGCGGACATATTATACCCAGGTGGCACTGAACGTAGTACTAGAGGGTGTTGCATTTTTTTTTCCTGTCAGTATAAATCAGAAGGCATCACAATGAATTTATTTGTCTTAGTCGGAAAATAAAGAAGCAGTTCGGTAACGGTTTTCAACTGTTATACAAATCAGCGCCAGCCTGTTCAGTATGTTGGTGCTGCACTGAGCACTTTTTTATCGCTTTAACAGTTTGTTCTTACAATGCGCCATTTTTATTTTCTCAAAACGTGCTTCATGATTCTAGTTGCGTTAAGAGTTATTGAAGTCGGTTATTCTACGACTGTAAATCGTTGTTCAACTACAACGTGATTTGACGTTATCGTCATAATTCTGTCTTACTCTTTTTCTGTAAATGTTCGACATGTCTGCGATCTATCAAACGCTCAGACATAGGATTTTTAGTAAAGTTTCAACAGTTGTGGAATTGTTTGTTTACTTACTGGAGCCTAAATCAGGCGGCGGCTTTATTACCTTAAATATCTTTTATTTCTTCTGAGATCTACTGGTGTCATTAAAAAGAGAGTAATGAATGTCATGATGGCTTGGTGCAGGTGATTAGTTCTCGGGGGAGATGGATATGGATGGAGCAGAAGAAGGCAGCTTGAGGGTACAAATTTGGTGAGGGACTGGGTATAACGTTTGGAATGCTTGGATGGCTTCACGCTGAGCTATTCTGGGGAGCATTGTGAAATCTCTTTCTCCACGCTAGACCACACGCAGCTATGCGTCATTGCGCTAGCATCGGTGCCTAGGTGACTTCTAAATCGGATGAGCTTTCATAGTTCGTAATTTTTCTATGTTGGGGTTAGAGAATAACGATGATAGCATGTTGGACTGAATGATTTGATTGGACGCGGCTCTGCTTTGGGCTGTAATATCTGTATCTAGTTTGGAGACGTACCACATAGCGTGCATTTCCACCGAATGGTCAAAACACAGTCCTGTTGCAGTAACTCAGGTCGTTCTGTTTCTACATGGTTTGCAGAAGATGGTGGATATGCCTGTTTCCGACTTCTGCTCAGTTCCAACTTAAACTGAAACGATCAAACGCGGAAAGCTGTAGAAATGGGAGCACTTGCAAGATGCGTAGGAGGTGACTAAAACCACATTGTAATTTTACTGTAGCAGCTATGCTCAGGAAAGGTGGCTCGTTTAGAGATATAAGATTGCCAGAAATATGACTGAGTAGTGGTTGTATTCATTAAAGGAATTGTCAATAGGATCCAATGCAGGTATGTGCTTGAATGGAAAGACCCTATTCCAAAGCATGGACATCATTTCTAGCGGATAGCGTACCACTAGAGATCTGAGAAGCTAGTGTACATTTTCTTACGACCTCAACCGGCACATCATCTGCTACTACTGTTTGTGCTCCTTCTCAATCAGTCATCACCTACAACTCAGTGGAAATATCGCCGACCCTCTGATATGGTCTCGAGACAGAATGCACTACAAATAATATAGAATTATCTAGCTGGGACGGTGTGAGGGAGACACAAATAGCGCTTACATACCACGTTCCTTAGCTGAATTACTTTCAAAATGGGGTAATTTTATCACTAGGTTGCATAGTTGGCTACGTATTGATCTTATAATACATATTCCTACGATCAACGTCACGGTATTTGTCCAGAAATTAACCACCTCATTCAGAGGTAATGTCGTACCTCGATTCGTAAGGTGGGTACAGATAGCTTTTAACACGGATAATTGTGTGCACCTGTACAACAAAGATCGTTTGTGACAGTAACATGCAGTAGTTGTTGGGATCGGGTTTTTTTTTTACATCTGGTCGCTTACGTCTCTCTTTCTAAGACACAGTGGTAGCACTCGCAATAAAAAACCTAAGAGACATGTCCACCCATCATTGATTTTCCGTCAGTATTATTCCGTATCGTAGGCAATCAGCTATTGACGAACTATTGTACTTAGTAGTAGGGGATGCGTCATATGTTCGCACTTGAGCATCAGGTTTATAAAGTATGTGTTTGTGGAAACGAAATGACTATGTCCAGTCGTAAGAGGGTATGGATTTGACTTGGCGTACTGTGACAGCAAAGGGGAGAGTATGTCAAGTTATAAGAAAGGTAGTGATATTTCTATTTCCAGAGCCGTTGCCAACAGCAGGGTTTATTCCTGATACTTCGCTCATTGTCGAATGCTGTTCAATTGAGAACGCGATTGTAACAATAAACAGTAAGTATCAAGGTAAAACATACATGTGACCGGTTTTCTAGAATGATTCCGTGTATGCATGGCCTGTGATGGCAATGATTCACGTTTCCAGTTAAAGGCAGCAGCTGTCCATATATAGATAACTCTTGGAGTGTAGGAATGTATCTGAGTTAACTTTGCCATACGCTAGATGACTGAATAGCGAACTAATACTTAGTATGTGTTGGGCAGCTTTCGTGATCAAGTAGAAATTTGAGAAGATTCTGTATGGAAGTGTGTTTGCACTGGATCGTTATTCCCTCCCATGCAAATTGTTCAGTTAACTGCTTATGCACATTTCGCGCCTTTATTTAGTTGAGAGAAGATCGATTGTGGTGTGTGCATCTAGCATGTGGAAGACACGTTTCCCTGTTCTCTAGACATCGGAATGACCTTACTTGGCTTGTAAATTATAGGAATAATTTGGAATCAGTTACATCACTGAAATGTGTGTTTGACAGTGGAAATATCAGTTTCCTCTATTTGTTTCTAGTCACTCAGTGGTTTACATCACGCTGCACCTCGCTATAGTTTGGGCTTTGTAGAGAAATAATTTCCAGTCTATATCTTGGGAATTATGTTGCGATAGCGATAGGTAGGATGCTGCCTAGTGCTTGATATCGAGAAGTACTGCGAAAATGGTATAATATTATGGCGACCTGTGCGAAAATACGTGTGTTCTTGTAATCCCCAAGTCTGGATATGTGCAAAAAAAGAGAGCAAGCAAGGAAGCGGTTTCAGAGCAGAAACAGTAACGCGTTTGTGCCAAGGGGAAACGATCCCGAATTTGTAGAACAGTTCTGAGAGCTACTTCGGTCCTCTGAGGTTCTGTGAGCACCCATCGGGTGTAGATGCGCTAGTGCTGAGAGGAGTATATATACGGTACTGTCAGTCTTCACAGTATATGTACAAATGATTTAAAGGGGTTGATTTTGTATGGCAGAGGATATGCATTGTGTGTTTACTACATCGACATGGTACACGGTGATACACTGCTGAGTTGGAGATCAGTTTCGCAGACTAATATTCAAGATCCTGTCCACAGTGGGGGAGCAGTGTAAATGAGTAATAGTCTTTCCATATTTGACGATATGTTTGGCACTTTGCAAGGTTTAGTTGTCGGTGTAGTATGTTGATTAGTGTGAAATAGTTTACTGCCACTGAAAGTCTCGTCTGCAGAAGGAAAAAAAATGCTGACGATTCTTTGATACTGGCGGCATCAGTAATTTGGTAGGTAAATTCGATAAGAGCCAATCATAATGCTCGATTCATTCACATCCTTTTTGCTGGGATTTAGGAGGCTCTACATAGCGGAGGGAACGTTTGAGTGTGTTGAAAGCAGGAAAAGTAACACGTGATGGACTGGGTCCGCAAGGAAGACTGCATTTGGCGCTATTTTCTTAAACAGGTTCTGTTAGGGCAAGAATTTCCGTGCATACAAGCTGAGACATCAAGAAAGCGGGTGTTAACTATTTCTGGGACACTACACAATTCCCAAGAAGTTGACTTTGCTGTTATTTTTTACAAAGCTATGTGACGTAAGAATAACATTGAGAACCTTTTAGATGGCGAGTCACCATGCTTATGTTTTGCATCAAGGTGTCAGTGATGCTGGGGCTGGTACACATGGCTGGACACAGCTCGTATGTTCTGTTAGGGGGAAAGCAGTTGTGCTATTCTGTCATCAGCAGTAAAGACAAGTGCTGCCTTGAGGTGTCTCACACCTTGGAGTTCCACCTGCATCCAGTGGCATCTCACAGCTGAGCACACTCCTGGAGCATCTGTGCTCCCACCCAATCACGTCAGCACTGGTTTCTAGTTGAACACGTATTTAGGTAGGAAAAGGATGTCGCTGCTTCATGCCTGTTTGTAGCTGTGTGTGGTTTGTCAACTGATGGCCAAATCACTTCCCAGGGGTTGCCGCTAACCTCCTGTGCGGCACAGTGGACAGGCTGTGTGGGGTGTTGATTGCGTGGCTGTTGCATTATTTTGTGAGCAGGCCTGTAGACAGTACTATGCGCTATTTGGACAGTTTACGAGTTGATTTCATGTCTGCACATCTATGTACTGCATTATTTAGGAGAAGTTTGCAGGTCTGTACTGAAATTATTTCGGAAAATTAGGAGTTGTTTGCGTGTCTGGAGAGCTTTATTTAGAAGTAGCTTACAGGTCTGCAGACGTGTATTGTGACCCCAAGCACATCAGGGCTAGTGTTTTGTGTCAGTGTGATAAATATACTCTAGCCCTAAACAAAAAGTTCCAAAATAAATAGAGTGCACTCTATCCTTACTCTCAACAGCAACCCAGCGCAGGCTGAGTCATTTGCGCGCCATTTTCCCCCTACAGACCACCATCTTGGATTACATCACATGAGGGATGACTGCACACTCTGGTTGCAGTACTGTGTACTAGGTCAGTTGGACTCTAGATCTTGTGGTGGAGATGCTGCCTGCAAAATAAAGACTCATGTCCAGCACATGTTTGAGTGTGTCATTTTCTTGCCATTTCCCCCCAGAATCTAGGGTTACATCACGAAACGGATGACAGAGCTCTCTGGTGGTGGTACTGAGTACTAGGTCCAGATCTCGTGGTGAACACACGGTTTTACACTATCTTGAATAACAGTACTTGCTTCATTACCTGATGTCATGGCCACCATCTGGGGCAACAGCACCCTCAGGTCATGGCGCTGTGTACTAGGTCAGTTTGAGTGCAGAGCTCGTGGCGAACACACTGGATGGTGCTGCTGCCTATAATTGTTTAAATAAAGACTGGTGCATGATTTGGACAGTTGACGATTGGCAAGCACGTTTGCAGAGTCTTTTAGATGGATTATTATTTTGAAAATTTAGGAGTTGTTTGGCTCTCTGGACGTAAATGTATTCCATTATTTACGAGTGTTTTACATGTCTCTAGGTTGTGCAATAAGTTATTTTTGACAGTTTACAATTAGAAAGCGCTTGTGTAGACCATTATATAAGAGTTACGTTGGAGTGGTTTGCAGGTCTGTATGCTGTTGGGCATTTGAGAGCGTGTGTGTTCTGTATCACTGTGATAAATATACTCAATCCCTAAATAAATTGCTCCAAAATAAATAAAGTACACTCCTTCTCTCCATTAGCCTAGTGCAGGCTGAGTCCTTTTCCCACCAACCTTAGGAAGAGGTGGTGGCCAGGTGACTTAGGTTTTTTGGGACTGGCTCTTCGAAGTCCAGCTCCGAAATCTTCACCTGTCAAACTCACCTGATAGTATCTGTAGGACAGTCAACAGCACTTTGCACTCCAGCAAATATACGCTGAGAACGAATATGCTACATCATAACACTCTGGGGGGATTTCGCAGTCCATAAACGAATCGCAGACAAATCTGATAAGATATTAACATATTTTCTGTGCCCAGTTTCTGCAGTTTTGTAGGTGTACATTCGTTACAGCTGTTGAGCAAAGTTACAGATACTTCTATCAGAATTTACAGACCTCACGCGCATATAACTTCTTAGGCTCCGACACTGCCGTTATGCAAAAGAATGTCATTTGCACAAGAATGTACAATACGAACCTGGCACATCTCTACCATACTCTGAAGCAAATAATTATTAATAAACTTGCCACGTGGTTCCTGCTACCACGCCGTCATGATAGGAGACTCCCCTTGTCGCAACCAAATAATCATCGGTGACGATAAAATCACAACACTGAGGCAGTACACACTGGAACATTCAAAGCACCCAACTTCCCTATATGAATTTCAGTAATGGAATCGTAAATGGCATAAGCCTTGCGTAGTGTAGACATCATATAAGTATGCGGATTTATCACAAATCAAAATATACAGGATGTCCATAAATAAAGTTCCAGCTTCAAAATGCTGCAGAAAGAGAATCACTGCTCAGAATGACGTCACATCTGAACAACATATTATTCACGCAGGGCGAAACGTCATGGAACAAAGAAAGTAACGAAATGTTGACCAATAAATGGCCATAAGGGCCAGACAATGCACAACGCTCTTCCTGTTTTCGTTCGAGACGCCCAACATGACTCTTTCCGTGAAGGATCGTGCGCTGCTGGTAAAGGCCCTTTTAAAAGAGCGGCGATTATGCGTTACTTGTCCTGCAGAAGTTCCCAACACTCAACGATATGAAAAAGGCGTTGGTCCGATGTTTGCTAGGAATCTTGGGAAAATGATTACAAAATTAGAAGAGGCAGGTTCTTTTGAAGCTCAATGTGGCAGAGGGAGGAAAGCAGTTGATCTGACGTCTGTCGAAGATGTGTCCACTGCATTAAAGGCTGATTCGAGCACATGCAGTGTACGGGGAATTGCCCAAACGTTGGCATGCCTGCGAACACAGTGTGTAAAATCCTACGAAACATCCTGCATTGCTATCCACACAAAATCACCCAAGTTCAGCAGTTGCTTCCTGGGAACCTGCCTGCGAGACAAACGTTCGCTGTGGAATTTCTTGCTTGCGTGGATGTGGACAATGAGTGGGCAATTCAACATTATGTGGCCAGACGAAGCCCGGTGGCGTCTCGAAGGACCCGTCAATACGCATAGCTGCAAAATATGGACAACGGAAAATCCGTATGCACATCAACCTGTATCACTTCTTCCTGCAAAGGTGACTATGCCGCAGGTTGGCAGCATCGTTTATCGAAGAGCCGTATTTTTTCGAGGAGACGAGTACGTGGGTCCTGTTGCCTGTACTGTTACTGGAAAATGCTTTGAGAGAATTTTGTGCACCAACGTCATTCCATCCATTCAACAGCAAGAATGAGTGGGTAGGATCATTTTTATGCAAGACGGCGCTCCTCCGCACATTGCACAGGCAGTGAAGCGGCTGTTGCAGACGTCTTTCGCAATTGCTAGAATTATTACCCGTCACTTACCTACAGCCGGCCGTCCAAATCACCTGATCTTAATCCGAGTGACTTCGGGCTGTGGGGTTATCTGAAAGATCTTGGGTTCAGTGCTCCAATTACGAACGTAGCTGAAGTGGAGGCACGCATTGCTCAGCGCATTCCGAACGTGACCACCGAGAGCTTATGATCTAGTGTGGAATATGCTGTTTCTCTATTTCAACTGTGGCAGAAAATTGTGTACGGCTTACTGAATCTGTTTCGTGCCAGTGTCGCGACAATTAGGAACCGATGGCATTTTCCTGGCCTCAGGACAGATAGAAACCGATTTTTCCCATCGGATGTGGTACGCCCTTGCCGTGATGGATACGCTAACCTAACTAACAGTGTCACAACTGCTTACTGCTCAGCACGCGCAGTCACGCACATTGGTTCAAATGGTTCAGATGGTTCTGAGCACTATGGGACTTGACATCTGTGGTCATCAGTCCCCTAGAACGTAGAACTACTTAAACCTAACTAACCTAAGGACATCACACACATCCATGCCCGAGGCAGGATTCGAACCTGCGACCGTAGCGGTTGCTCGGTTCCAGACTGTAGCGCCTAGAACCGCACGGCCACTCCGGCCAGCACGCACATTGGCTGGCATGAATGGTGTAATGTGCTACTCAGACCACAGCCGTCATATTGCGATTCATCTCTTATTTATAGCCGACCCCTTTCACATTAAGACTCTTACAGCGCCATAGATTGGCATTTTTTTTCAATGACGTATCCCCCGGCATCAATAACATGCTGTTCAAATTTGACGACATTCTATGCAGCGCTTCACTTTCTGCAGCGTTTTGAAACTGGAGCTTTAATTATGGACACCCTGTGAATACAGTCATCAAACAAATTCACTTTCTATGCAACTTGGCTGGCAAAGACGTTATTTGTTTACAATCCACTGTAAAAGCGCTGATCGTACCACAACTTTGGAGGTCCCTCTCTCACCATGTCTAACAGCTCCATGCTCCAAACGAGTCCTCCCTGAAAAATGGCATGTCCTCCGCACTGCAGCCTGTCGTAGGTAATAATGGCGTCACACCGCCAACTTTAAGTACTGTTAATGTTTCTCCCAGTAAAATGACTTTCATGGATTTCTCCATAGGATACACCTGCAGAATGAAATGTGGCAGAATTTTGCCAATCACCTAAATATTACAATATTCGTAGGTTCATTATGCCCTATTTTTCCTCTTTCTAGAACACGTAGGACTCTTCCTTCGTATAATGAAGGGGTGTCCATTGCTGTAAACTACGCAGTAAGTTTGTGACCTTCTGCCAGTATTCGGAACTTTCCTGACGCCTTGGCTGCGTCAGTCTCACTGTAACTTGAGTTTCTGTTGCCATCATCGCCCTACTCTGCCACAATGGCGGACCCCTCTCGCTTCTGGCATTCTTGCATTCAGTCCAGTAAGCTGAATTAAAACTTGAATATCTTGTTGCCCCCTACTCGAAAGATGATGCCATTATTGACAATGCTGTTATTGACACCATTTTTTCATAATATTGTTGGTACATTTAGATATGCTTGTACTTAGAACGTTGTTTCTTTCATTATTTTAATTCAGGCAGGTGCAGTCTTTGGTATCCTGCGGGCGTGGTTCACATACCGTTAATGTTCGTGGTGTAAGTCACTGATATGAATCGCACCCCTTTCCCGAAAAACCATGTCAACCAATTACGCCTCAAAACACCTTTTTTTTTTGCTACATTCGATTTTATGCTCACTTCATCTCCATATTTTTGCATTTATTTACTTACATTTTACAGCAGCTGTCTTAAAAACTTCCACTTCAAAATTCTGCACTGTTGTCAGTGAGGAGCAAATTTCATGCTAAGTAAATAAACGTAAACATCAGAGGATGGGATGCCAGGGATCATGTAATGTCCGCATGGAAAAATAAACGTCTATAAAAGCAACTGGAGCCGGCCAGAGTGGCCGAGCGGTTAAAGGCGCTACAGTCTGGAACCGCACGACCGCTACGGTCGCAGGTTCGAATCCTGCCTCGGGCATGGATGTGTGTGATGTCCTTAGGTTGGTTAAGTTTAAGTAGTTCTAAGTTCTAGGGGACTTATGACCACAGCAGTTGAGTCCCATAGTGCTCAGAGCCATTTGAACCATTTTTGAAAAGCAACTGGTTGCAGCAAATTCATTATAAATTACTTTCAGTTTGAATGGTCGCAGGGTTCTAATATGTCCACAATCAACAAAAATTATTAATGCTCACATGAGAAAAATCCAGAAAAACAAAATATTAGAATTAGGTAGGCAGTTATAATCGACAAGCTGTTAGGTGCAATTTGCGATTTTTGGGTGCAAGTAGCTTATTCGAGTGAAACTTCTGGCAGCTTAAAACAGTGTATCGAACTGAGGCTCAAATACGAGACATTTGCCTTGAGCGGGAAAGCAATTACCCTCTACAGGCGAAGGTCCCGAGTTCGAGTCTCGGTCCGGCGCACAGTTGTAATCTGCCACGTAGTTTCATATCAGTGCACGCTCCGCTGCAGAGTGAAAATTTCATTTTGGAAGCTAACTCGAGTGTTCTAAATGTAATCTGTTGATATCCACAAATACTGTTAGCTAGCATTTCGTAAATTATTTGTTCAAAATACTTATGAAGACTTATTACATAGGCATGGACTGTTTCTGTAGCACTGAATAAATACACTAAGAGTGTTTTGATCTCCCTCCCAACCAATCACTGACTGAATCCGTCCCGTGGACCGCTATTTTCCCACCCGTGATTTAATTAATCCGATTACTGACGAGAATTGCGATGAGCGAAAACAGTGGGCACACATGCCACGCCCACGTCTCTGGCTACGCCTATAAGGCAAGCTTCAGTGTAAGTTCGGTCTTCATCTAGGCAACGGAGCACACGTACAATCTGTGCTAGTCAGAACTACTTTTCACAAATGAATTCCCTGGAACTTCTGAACGTTCTGCTACTTGAGATTAAAGTCCATTAGGAAATTTGTGCAGCAAGACCACACACCAAGTTTTGCAAACAAGAAAAACTCCAGCAGTTTTAGTATAAATTGGAAAGATTTTTATCGCATATCAATTTCAGTCACAAAGTGATCATCTCCAGCGTTAAAGGTAAAATAAAAACACGCAATGTCAAGCCAGAGTGATTAACGCACAAACATATGTTTCTTTGAAATAGAGAACACAGTTTACAAACTGAAACATATACAGCACCTACATTTTAAAAGTCAGATGGCGTTTGCAAATTTGGAACTGACACTTTCAGGGAAAATTTTAAATTTCCTTTACTTCACTTCTATCATCACAAATTTTTTGTCATCAGACTACCGGTTTCGGTCTATAATGACCATTTTCAGATCTGTTTTATAAAATCATGTCATAATATAGTACAGCCATAGCAGCGTCGTCAAATACTAAACACAATATCACCACCAGCATCGTCAAATGCAAAGCACAAAATCACCGCCAGCATCGTCAAATATATATATATATATATATATATATATATATATATATATATATATATAATAGTATACTGGGCGAATCATAAATGAGGCAAAATATGTCATGCAAATTGTCACCACACACTGAGCTACAAGCATAAATTCGTTTTCCACATGCTCCTATGTCAGTAAATGACAATGCAATTGAATGGTAAAAATCTGGCAATATGAAGTCGACTTTTGGGTGTTACTGTGCGCAGACATTGGCCATGCGGACAGATTGGCAACAGGCCACAACATGCGAGTGTTGTAGGCAGTCTAGCCGCTCACGACAAGACGAGGCATGCGGGGTCAGGCGACGGTATGCGTGACACCGCGAGCAACGACAGCGCCCACATCCATCCCGTACCGGTTACGCTGGCCGGTATTGTGTATCGCGGCTAGTTGGCATAGGGAAAGGAACGTGAGGATGGCTTGCACTACTGTACATGCATGTTTTATAATTTGATTTTTGTGTCCCCGACTTAGTTTTAAGTAACGAGTACGTAGATGCAGGATACAAAATACAACTGAACAGGTATGCGGCCGTTAATACAAACGAATACAATACAGCTGTACAAATCAAAACTAACATAGAAACACATGACCAGAAGCTCCCGAGGCGGTTTATAAGTACTGTTCGAAACGACGGCCACGATGTTTGAGGCAAAGTTGAACTCTTCACATGAAAGATTGCTGAACACGATCCAACATGTCTGTTCCTCTTTGCGTAATATCACAGGCATGTTGTATTCTGCGCTGAAGGGTGTTGACGTCAACAATCTCTCCTTCATAAATCACTCTTATTAGCATTAACAGGTTTATAACTAGCATAATTTATCCTATGTGCATTAGTAGCTTTCAAAATTTTTGCATACGTTGAAAGATCAGCTTTTGTATATGTTTTCTTGGAGGGTCTCTTTCTAAACAGTAAATGGTACAGTCCTTTTGTTCCATTATATGCTATACTATTTATAACTAAATCGTCCCCATCTATTATCACTTTCTCACTTCCTATCATCCACCCATTATCAGGATCATATCTCATTCCATACACTTCATCACGTTCTCTAATAGGAATTTTGTTTAAAATTGATGAAGGTAAAGTTTCTTCAGGTAAGTCAAGTTCGGGTTTAACATCAGTACTTTGTACCTTAGTGATATCTGTTTGTACAGATACAGGATTTGAAACCTCTTTCCTTTTCCTGATTGATAGAAGTTCTCTCAGAGGCTCAGAAACTGGTCGTAATTTTTCTTCCCTTTCTACTTTCCTCTGATTTTCTTTTGCCTTAAGGGATAGAAACTTTTTCCGTATATTTTTTCTAGCAGATATAATTTGTTTTTTCAACTTCATGTTGTGACTGACAATTCGTTGAAACATCTTATATCAAGTGAGACAGTTTATGAGGTTAAGTCTCTTGTGGCTCAGATATCTGAAATGTTAAGGTTTTATACTAGTTCAGTAGTTCATACTAAAACTCTAAATGTAAGCCATAATTTCCTAGTTGGATAGGATATGCTTTATTGAAACTGAATGTATCTCCTTCCTTCACACTTATAGGTATCTGTAATTGAAGATTGGCTTTGATTCCATTATGTTCAAATGTTATTACTTCTATGTCTGGCATTACAGAACACAGTATTATGTGACCAGTGTATGGTAGATTATATTCATATTTTCCGTTATGTAGCAAATACGGTGTATCACTTGGATTTATGGAAGGTATGCTATCTATTCGCAAAATGAATTTCTGTTTTGAAAATTTCTTATCTACATATGCTTTGTTTACTGCATCAGTATCTAAGACTGGTTCTTGTATATGTATTAGACGTTTATTTTGTATATCAAACACTCGATCTGTTACACTGAAAAGATCTAACATATTTAAAGTCGTTTGTAACATTTTTCTGCGAATATCGTTGCTATTGTTTACCAGAGATGATATTTTATGATCAATTTTCTTTATAATGTCTTCAATATATTTCTTATTAACAGCATCATTCATATGAATAGCATCAGGAACATTTTCAATGCGCAGATGTATTACATCAAACTCATCATCCTTTATAGCAACAAGTTTCAAAAACTGATTTAAACGATGAAAATCATGCAGAAGAGGTGTTATTTTTGATTCTAATTGGTTCCAAATACCATCTACATATTTTTTAGTAACAGCATCACTCATAGTTAATGGATCTGCGACCCCACTTAATCACTTACATTTGAGCTGTATTACATTAGTTCCACTATATGAACCTAATACATTTTTGTGATTTAAATCAATTCTTTGCTCCAACTGTTTCTTAAGTTGTAGGCAAGTATCATACACATATTTTTTGTGCTAGCATCATTATTTTCTGATGGATTAGAAAGATTACTAATCCGTTTTGAATTAAGCCTGATAGTATCAGCATGTATATCGAATGCTTTTAAAATTACATTAAGTTTGTTCCATGACACAACACTGTCAATTAACCTTCTAACAGTAGCCACAGAACTATCAACATATCTCTTAGTAGATGCATCATTATTATTTTATGGATCTTTCAAACCAGAAACTTGTTTGTTACCAAAATCTATTGATTTAGGAGAGACATGTAGAACACTTAGAAATGAGTTTCGTTGAGGTATCCAGTCACTAATAGAACCTAAAGACTTATCAATATATTGTTTTGTAGCAATATCGCTTACAGCTTCTGGTTCAGAGAGGATGAGATGAACGTTTCTTGAAGAAGCCATCATGCCAACTAAGTGTGGAAGGTTATGTCATCCTTTATATAGAAAAGTACTCATCGAAAGTTTTACAATATTGACCATTGTTTATGTTATCATCTTTACTGGTAACTAAGAAGTTATGTGGTCCACTTTCCCAAACCTGCTTACACATGCTTTGAAAATCTGCATAATCCATATCTGTATTCACATGATCATTGTACACATGTCTCAGATTATGCTCATCTTGTTTGAAGAGTATAATCAAGTTAGCATTATCTCGAATTAGTTGCTTTGGAATTCGACTATATGTTTGTGACAAATAGAAGCAATCTACATCATAATGTCGTCCCATGCAAAAGTAAGCCCTAATGTTATCCTGTTTATCACACATAACATCATCAAAAATAAAAACGGAACATGGTAAAACTTTCTCAGGTAAAATAATGTCTTCATTATTAGAAAATGTGAGATACTGGATTCCTTCAAGACCAGATAATATATGTGAAATGAGTTTATACTTATCTTGATGTAATGATTTTGAATATATTTAAAGATTTTGAAATTTTAGACCATTTTCATGGATCAGAAGATTTGTAACAACATTAGTTTTTCCACAGTTTGAAGGATCACAAATAATGCAACGAACAGAGTCCGGTAACAATCCTCCATGTCTTTTCCTCCTGTCTAAATCGTTTGCAAATGTAATATTCGTAACAGGTAGCTGAAGAGCTTGTTTCTTCAAATGCATTCTGATGAAAAGTGTTGTTGTCAACACATGTTCAATTGTATGTAAGGCTCTTTCTTCCTATACATTCAATCATTCAATGGATGGACGCAGACAGAGGAAGACGGGGCGAGGTCTTATAAACAAGGCTATTAACAAACTGCCTGTAGAGTGGCACTTACCTGGCTACAATTATTGTGGTCCTGGTACCAAACTTCAGAAGAGACTCCAGTGTGTGGATTGTGGAATAAATCCCTTAGATGAAGCATGTAAAGAACATGCTATAGCATACAAGAAATTTCCAGATAACATTTCAGAGAGACATAGCGCAGATAAAATACTAGCAAAAAGAGCTTGGGAGCATGTAACAGCCAAAAACGCAAAAATTGGAGAGAAACTGGCTGCATTAGGTGTAGCTGGTACAATGAAAGCGAAAGTTAAATTTGGAATGGGTGTTAAGAAGCAAGCAGGTATAGACACAGATACATTGAAAAAGGTAATTACAAAAGTAGGTAGAGCAGTAAAGGGATTAAAAAAGAATAGTAATCTTCTTAAAGCAGCTAAGTTCGCTCATAAATTGGCTCTAAACAGTGTTCAAAAGAAAGGAGTAAGTGGACTGAAAACTAAAACGCGCTTTATCCCTATTCCAAAAACCGTTGGTGCCCTACCTCTTATACCAATATTTGCCGCTTTATCAGCTATTGTTAGTCTTGCAGGAGGAGCATCTGGAATAGCAAAAGCAGTAAATGATGCAAAGAATGCACACAAACAGTTAGCAGAGATATAACGCAATAATCAAATGACTGAAGCTATAGCACTGCAGAAGGGTAAAGGGCTTTATTTAGCACCATACAAAAAAATGGTATGGCTCTCTATTTAACAAATAATTCTAAAAAAATTTTCGATCAGTTTACCACATCGAACTCTTACTAACATTGATTTACACTATTATGCAACAAAGATGAAAATACCTCATTTTCGAGGAGTTTTTATGCGAGATGCTTTACCCAAAGGACCTAGAAATTTTGAAACCGCAATTGTAAACTTCAATAGATCTAATGAACCTGGATCGCACTGGGTGGCTTACAAAAAGGATGATGAAACCGTTTATTACTTTGATAGCTTGGGTAACCTACCACCACCCACTGAAATTGTGAACTATATGAAAAACTGTAATTTTAAATACAATTATGACAATTTTCAAGCAATTAATGGTTACAACTATGGTCATCTATGTTTAAAATTTCTAAGCAAGAAATAAAAAGATTGGTTCACACTTAAACATAAGCATTTGCATGATGGAACCTGGAGAAGGTACAACGTTAATTGTTAGTGGAAAAACATCAGTTTTGGTATCTAAATTTAATCCTGCATTTGATTTGTCTAATGGTGTGTATGAAATAGCACTTCTGAACTACTTTTCGTACAATTCAATACCTAATGTCACACCATCAAACTGCAACTTTTACTTTTCTAAATATGAAAACATATATATCAAAAATCTAGTCTCCCAACAGGTTCTTACGAATTGCACGATATTTTTCTTGAAATTTTGAGACTAAAGGATCAATATAATAGTACACTTCCACAAAATGCTAAGGAGTTATTTCTAGATGTTGATTATGACAAAAAACTACATCGTTGAAAAATTAAGCACAATGTTGATATAAACTTTACTTTGGAAAACAATATTGGCTCAATTCTTGGGTTCAAGAGGCATTTGATAAAAGTTCCTACTAATGATAATGATAGAAATGCAGTAGTAGTAGAGCATCCTTTAAATATTCAGACTATAAATGTTTTAAATGTAGAGTGTAATATATCAGGAGGTTCCTACATTAAAGGTGAGCCAACTCACATTATACATCAGTTTTGGCGAACAGTAGCCCCTGGATATAAGATAGTGGAAACGCCAAATTCTCCCATTTATATGCCAGTAATTGCACAACATGTAACAGATTTAATAATATCCATCTGTGATCAAGACAGACATCTTGTACCATTAAATGAGGAAGAAGTAACTGTTAGACTCCACTTACGATGAACACTATAATGGGAATCGTTTATACTGAAAACGTTAATTTTAGAGCTGGAAGTGAGTGTATCACCAAAAAAGTAAGGAAAAATAAAAAGAAACTGCTAACGACACATAGTAAGCAGTTGCTGAAGTTCTTAGGTTACAAATTAACATAAATACAGGAGCATCCTAAACAACACCAGCACTTCTGCGTGAAATGTTAAACAGTGCAAAAGGAGACATGAGCAGCATTTTGAACGTTCGTGAAAATATTGTATTTGATGATTCAGTTCATCGCATTGAGAATCATGTGTATAAACCTTATGGTCAGTCAGTATTTGGATACAATGATTCAGTGTCAATTGTAATACAAAATGAAAACAGTTATTTGCTCCCTTCTGAGAGTAGATTATTCATTGAAGGAAAAATAATAAATTCTGAGAGAAAGAAACAGACTGATGTTGATCTGAGTATGAACTGTATGCTTTTCTTATTTTCTGAACTTCAATACCGTATTAATAATGAAGTTATTGATCATGTTCGTAATCCAGGAACAACAACGCTTCTGAAAGGGATTGCATCTTTCACACCGGATCATTCTAATATACTCCTTAATGCTGGATGGGGTACAACTGAAAACTTAAAAAAATTGTTGGATGAAAATGGACATTTTAACTTTTGTGTACCTTTAAAAATTATACTCGGCTTTTATGAAGACTACAAGAAGATTATACTTAATACTCGCCATGAGTTAGTTTTAATTCGTAACAGGAATGATGTATCATCATTGATATCTAGTAAACCAGATACTGAAGCACAAATAACATTGGAAAAGGTATAATGGGAAATGCCTCATGTACATGTATCAGATAAAACGCAAATTCCACTATGGAACATCCTGAAAAATGATACAAGTCTAACACTTGCTTTTCGTCACTGGGATTTAGTAGAAAGTGTAGCACCTGAGGTCAATTTTTGGTCATGGCAAATTAAATTTACCACATCTCTTGAGACAGCTAGATATGTCGTTTTAGGATTTCAGGCTGATAGGAACAAGTATGAAAAAGATTCGAGTTCATTTGATTTAATAGATATTACTAATCTGAAAGTGTATCCAAACTCTACTCGATTTCCAGAAGAGAAGTTTCTTTGCGATTTTGAAACAAAGACTTTGGCTCAAGCATATGACTTATATTCTAGATTTCAAACCTCATATTACATGCACCATGGATTAAATAAACCACTGTTGAGCCCTATTGAATTCCATAGGAATCCAATATTTGTTATTGACTGTTCACATCAAAATGAATCTTTAAAATCATCAATAATAGATATGAAGATTGAAATAGAAACAAAGAAACCTTTTAAGAGTAACACATTAGCTTACTGTCTTGTGATAAATGATGTGATTATTGATATGAACCCCACTACTAACCGTGTGATGAAACGTTCACAGATACAAGCTCACAACTTTCCATCATTTCCTTAGTGCTGATCAAGGACTTCAGTTTGTCAGAATGAATAAGGTGATACTCATCGAATCAACGCACAATATTTTAACTTTTATCGTTGCGGATCTGACTAAGGATAGTGAGAAAATATTAATTGTTCATATTGTTCTGTATTCAGCTAGTAACCTAGAAAATCTTATTAAAATACTATTTGTAGCTCACAATGAGTGTAAAACGATTGTATACTCAAAACATCAAGTGAAGCTGGAGGTTTTGCAATGTTTAAGGAATTTTATTCCTAAAACAACTCATCTTTTACAGCAAGAAGATTATGGTTTACAAAAAGATGATTGTAGTGTTTTTGAATTATTTATCTGGTTAAAATCAAGAAATGTATGTAGAACATTATTAAATATTGACCAACGGTTGGATGAACCTCAAAATTTAAATGCTTTAGATTATTAAATGTTTCCTGTACAACTGTTACCTAAATTAATGTCTGTACCAGATGTATTTAACTCACTACCATTATGTATGCAAAATGATTCGTTCTTAAAACTTTATAAGAACTGTAGTCAACATCATAGTGACTGTTACGATGAAATAGATAACTGAAATGTAAGGATGTTTATGTTTTATAAATAAAAACAATGTATAAATAAAATGTAAGGAGGTTTATATTTTATAAATAAAAACAATGTTTCTAATAGATTTTTTATTTTGTTCACCTTAAATACAATTAGACATATACAGTTACACATGTTTCAGCTTTGTATTGATGCATAGTTCACAGAAAGTGAATTTGTTTCTATTCTATAATGCCCCCATGGCAATGTATTATCCAACAAGCATGTACGATAGTCATTAATATTCATCTCTCTTAGAGATGAACGTTTCACTCCTTTTGCCTTTTGCAATACATGGTGAGAATCAGTCTGAGCAGCATACATTTTAGCTCTTAAACCAATAAAGTCTGCTATAATTTCTCCATTAAATTCATCTTTCATTAGACCTATTACTCGTTTATTACATAGAGGGATATTGTACCTATAATTAAACATATATCCAGATGTATCAAACATGTTGCTGATATCAGGTTTAATAACCTCATATAGATCCTTTGTAGATATAGGGTTAACAAAGCTATCAGTATCTGTGTAACACATTTTCACCATTTCTGGTAAATACTTTTTTAGCATCTAATTATAGTGAAAGTTGTACATACATGTTTTAGAAATGTCTAGAATTGCCATGCCTACAGCAATTGGCTTGTCAAACAATACTGATGTCTTAGCCAATTCTATAGCTACTAGTGATTCATCAAAGATGATTCGCTTCTTAAAATTTGGTTGGGCTATTAATGAATCAGCACCCTTCCTGCCATGCCACGAGGTTGTCAATCGACCATCACGCATTTTTCGTGGATTTTGCATCGTTTTACCAAATGTACTGTTATTCATCAGTTTAAAAAAGTTTTTTTTCAAAATCTTTTATAGCCTTTGCCCTCTTCATTGTATTAATCTCAATGTATGGTTTCATCCAAGCCTTTTGTGTAAATGAACGAATCCTATGAATTTTGATCACTTTAAGACTAAACTCAAGCATTGCTTCAGGTTCCTATAGTGAATAACATATCGGCTTTTATTATACAGAGTACACATAAGCCTAGGTGGTGCTTTGCTGTTACAAAGGGGTAAATCTTGATGCAAAGCATGATAATCCTTAGGATATTCCAGATCAACTTCTAAGATATAGTCAACATCTGCCTCGTCAGATACATTTGTTACATCAAATGTATGTACCTGATCTTCATTTAACCAATTAAATTTACCAAGTGGTAGATGTTGCATCATAGCCCAAGCATATAAATTATTTACATCAAAGTATGCTATAAAGGTGTCTTCTTTAGAACAATCATAATTTTTCTTATACTTATTATTTGCCACAGTATGTCTATGCGAACAGTGAACAATTCCTCCTCTGATCCCTCTTTCAATGAACTGTAACTGTGTAACATCAGTTATTAATTCCAAACTTTCACCAGTAGATTTAAGTAAAGCATCCCAAGCTAATCCTGGTGATGTGGTATAATGTGCAGGATCTAATTTGTAAGTGTCAAGACACAACTTCCTGAAATTCTCAAATACATCAGCTAATAAAAGAACATCTGATTTAGGTATATATCTGAATAATCTACAATAGTCTTACACTTAAAAACTCTCCATACATCACAGGCACGTCTATACTCTATGTCAGTTACAGTTTCACCAGTAAGCAAACTTCTGGAATTTTCTCTTGGAGGTAACTGTGTTTCTAATAATTTTCCTTCTCCAAATATATATTCATAAGGAAAGATACCTTTCAGACAGACTAAATTAAATTCAGTTCCATCATTAAAGAATTTTTTTTGTAATTTCTAAACTGTCTTGAGCCATATAAGAAACACACTTTTGTAATGAACATGCTAAAAAATTTAGTGAATCTATAAAGCGATATTTTATAAAACCTGTTGAGTTATTTCCAAGACCAAATTTCAAGTATTTTGTGAATGATTTGTATTTTTCAATATTACTTGGTATTAAACTGACATATTCTACATTCTTCGTAATTTCTCTATCACCTTCCAACAATTTGTACTCACACAAATCTTTTATTATGAAGTGACCATCATAATTAGTCAAATTATGAAATACTACAGGTATAGTAAAACTAGATCTATAGTTTAAATTACATGCTTGATGTGCTGCTCCACGAAACTGTCCAGTAAAGGGACAATGATCTCTTACTCTAATATCAGTCTCTAAAAACTGCTTTTTACATATATGGCATATTTTGGTTTTTTCAAAAAGTTCTCTATCTTCATCATTCATATACATCTGCTTATTTTGTTGTAAGCACTGTACTAACTCGTGTGAAACTGAAGTAAGTTTCTCTACAAACCACTTCATACAGTCTTTTCCTCTGTATGAATAAAAATGTGAATGCTGTTCATTATAAGTGCAATGAATATACATTGCTGCATTTTTGTAAGGAATGTGAATATGAACAGATTCTGAATGTGATTTCGCATTAGTTTGAGCACAACTTGTAACTGGTTGCAGGATACATTCTATATCACCATAAATAATAAATGGCGCCTTTTCCTTATGTCTATAATTCTCAAATTTTTTTATTTTATTTTCCTCACTTGGCATTATCGTTCTCACAGCTTTAAATGTGTTACAATCTTCTAAATGAAGCAGTTGAACAGAATGGATGGTATCTTGAAGGGAGGATGTAAGATGAACATCAACGAAAGCAAAACGAGGATAATGGAATGTAGTCGCATTAGGTCGGGTGATGCTGAGGCAATTAGATTAGTAAATGAGACACTTAAAGTAGTAAAGGAGTTTTGCTATTTGGGGAGCAAAATAACTGATGATGGTCGAAGTAGAGAGGATATAAAATGTAGACTGGCAATGGCAAGGAAAGCGTTTCTGAAGAAGAGAAATTTGTTGACACCGAGTATAGATTTAAGTGTCAGGAAGTCATTTCTGAAAGTATTTGTATGGAGTGTAGCCATGTATGGAAGTGAAACATGGACAGTAAATAGTTTGGACAAGAAGAGAATAGAAGCTTTCGAAATGTGGTGCTACTGAAGAATGCTGAAGATTAGATGGGTAGATCACATAACTAATGAGGAAGTATTGAATAGGGCTGGGGAGAAGAGAAGTTTGTGGCACAACTTGACCAGAAGAAGGGATTGGTTGGTAGGACATGTTCTGAGGCATCAAGGGATCACCAATTTGGTATTGGAGGGCAGCGTGGAGGGTAAAAATCGTAGGGGGAAACCAAGAGATGAATACACTAAGCAGATTCAGAAAGATGTACGTTGCAGTAGTTACTGGGAGATGAAGAAGCTTGTACAGGATAGAGTAGCATGGAGAGCTGCATCAAACCAGTCTCAGGACTGAAGACCACAACAACAACAACAAATGAATCTTTAGTTTCTTTTCAGTATAAAAGTAACACAAGCATCTTTCACAAAAGTGAATTGACTGAGTATGTTTTGTAAGTGAAGATCCAACTAGATGAGGTAAACTAGTGACACAAAAGAAATGAAAACTGTTTGACAAACCAGACTGGAGGATTAATAGGTTTGCATGTTTTTCACATCTTTTTTACTTACATAAACAGGTACAAAATTAAATGCTCTATTAGGATCAACCTCCTTTCCAACTATCATCCAGTCACCATTATCATATTGAATACCATACACATTTACAGATACCCTTGGATTTTTACTCTCAAATACAGTAATGTGTTTCAGCTCAATTGGAAATGTAATACCTCAGAAATTAAGTTTATCCTCATGTTTCTTACAGCTAGACACTCCGCATTTATTCCGTTCCACAGGATAGAGTGCACATAATACAGCCCATTTGAAACATTTCTTGTCATTAGCCTCTATGTTAACTACCGCTTTTTTCTTTTTAATAAATTCAGGCAACTCAACATCTTCCCCTACATGAAAACCTCTATTCTCATTTAGGTTAACACAGAGTTTCACAATGTCCTTTAGAGCTAGCCCTGAACCAAGCTTCTGAAATGCATCAAATTTTTTTATAATTTTTTCTACAACATTTTCTATATACCATGCTGCTGTATCACTTGAAATAAGAGTCTTTGTTCTGACAGTTACGATGAATAGAATGTTCTTCACCACAGGTTGGTTTTATAAATGTACATTCAAGACTACAACTGATTTTTAGAGGACGATTCTGTGCTTCAACTTTTGCTCTAAATAAATTAAAACATCTTTCAAGGAATTCTCGTGGGTCTTGAATATTATGATTATATATTTCACCTGTACATAGATGTCTTTAGAATGCTGATTCTTTGTCAGCCCACTCTAAGTCAATATCACTGCCATCACTTCCTCTTCTTCTCCTTAACCGATTGTCATCCATTAAATTACACCTCCATGTATCTGATCAATACCAAGAAGTATCTGGATACAGTTTGAGAAAATGCACTTTATATCCCCATTTTGAAAATCAGATCTTAAATTACTCTCTAATTCCGAATAATCGTAATCACAAAATATAGATGCAGTTTTTGCATATGTTTGTTAAATGTGCAGTATTTCCTTGAAATAATATACATGACTCTCCTCGTCATTAAATATATACAGCTCTGTCACATACTCACATTCCGTTTTGTCATATCTTTGATATGCTAAATAATGATCACCTTTTACAAACACACCGTTAAGCAATTTCATGACCTTTTTGGAAATTTCACTGTTTCCATAATTCTCATTAATTTTAAATGTGAAATTAAGCGTATTTTCCTTCTTAAAATATTCCATGCAACTATCATTTTTCTTACTGTAAAGATCAACTACTTTAATGTTCCCATGCCTGCAGACTTTTTAATACTCTACAGACATTTCGATATATTAACAGGACTTAAGTGATGGTTAGTATTCTCTATAAAGTTATACACTTTTGTGAATATAATTCAAAGACTTCACATAAATATAGTACATTTATTTATAATTATTAATAAAAATTAAGGTTAAGTCACACTATAACTTTACAAAACTTTTACTACATGAATGAGATTTTGTGTTGAAAGAAAGTGTATCCATTCCATTAACTCTACCATTGTAAGATAGTCGAACTTTTCCATTAATGAGAAACGTTAAGTATTCTTCAGACATGTCAGAGAACCGAGCTGGTAAAAAGACTTTTTCTTTTTCAAGTTCTATTAATACTGATGGGCCAAATGGTGTGTTGACCCGCTTTGTTCCCACCACAAGAAATTCTTCATTTAATGGAAGAGCAGATGCTCGTATAATCGGTTTCTGACGACCAGCTCCACTGCCAAGATCATTTAATTTCTGCAAAGAAGGGTTCCTGTCTTGAAATATAAATTATGTTCACTTACTGTAATGCTAATGCTTTACTGTATGTGATACAGTTGCAAGTACTTACATTTTGTCTTCTTCCGTAGCAGATGTCTTCTTCCAAACTGGCGTCCTGTCTCTACACACAACACAGAACACAGCCACAAGCTTGGCCACTTCAGATTCCTCAGTCTGCTGATGAGCTTATATAGTCAAATGAGCTGATAACGATTTGAATATCTAAAAATTCTATGGAGTCAAAGACCCGATATGAACTGAAACTACCACTCACATGCTCCTACACTGTTTGCGATGTGTATAAGGTTATCCATTTGGGTCAGCTGATAAAGAGGTTACAATACTGGTTATTTACATCAGAAAAATAGCATGCTCCACTGGCGTGAGAGGAGTGAAGGACCTTAGAACTTTATCTGTAGAGGTCAGACTCTAAAGGAGTTGTTATGCTTAGATCATTTATCTTAGCCAAATACAGCTTTCATGACTTGCATGAGGTTATCTTAATAGGTCAGCTAGTGTATTAATGAACTGTATTTGTTTTATCATATGTATAAGGTTATCCGAATAGGTCAGCTAATGTACTAATTAACAACGACTGTTTCATCTAATGTATGAGGTTATCTGAATAGGTCAGTCAATGTACTAATTAACTGCGTCTGTTTTATCACATCTTTGAGGTTATCCGAAGAGGTCGGTCAATGTATTGCTTCAGAGTATCTGTTTCATCATAGGTCATCACTTCCAAAACGTTTGGGGCGTATTTTATCACGTGTTTGAGGTTATTCGAAGAGGTCGGTCGATGTACTGCTTCAGAGTACATGTTTCATCATAGATCATCACTTCCAACAAGTTTGGAGCGTATTTATACAGCGAATTTACAGAGCAGTTTCAGTTTGCTTCACTTCATGCAAGCAAAATATATTAGTCAGAATGTATACTGTAATCTTTGACTGTCTTTGACGAGCAATGTCTTTATGTTTAAAGAAATTGCTTTTAGTTTACTGTGTGATAAGAGTGTAGTTGCCTCAGGATACTACATAATAAACTGCACTGTACCCTATGAAGAGCTGGATACGAAAACAGCAGCATGGCTCAGCAGTCATCATCACCTGCTAGAAGTATATTCACCTGTTGTGCCGCTGGAATATGTGATTCAGACAATTCGTTCTATTATTCCGCCTCAAACATCAGTACTTGTTAAAGGTACAGAAAAAGTGCTTTGGGTAAGAAACCTGCTACCTAAATTTACGATCATCAACACTGAAGGTAAGGGATGTCCATCACTGCATACACTGCGCATGATAATGGGTATTAGCAGGACACAACCCAAAACAGCAAAATTAAATGTTGACTTGCTTCAAAAATGGTGGATCGATTCTACTCTTAGCTGCTTCCCTCAACAAAAGAGTCGTCTGTAATTGGCTTGCTGGTGATGGGATGATTAACCTGCCTTCCTTCTACAAGAAAGAAGAGAGACGACTTCTCACCATCTCTACTTCATGAGTGATACCGACATCGACTTTTGCTGCTGTGTGCTCTTCCAAGTGCATCATTATTATCATATTTTGTGTCGTGAACGTACTGACTGTAAGCTGAACATTCCACTGTGATAGTGACTGTTAGTTCAGTAGTTCAGTGTGTGAGCATTTAGTAAAACATGACAGTGAGAACAGATTTCTGCAGATATTAACTCAAGGTATCAGTTACTGTTCTATATTAATGAATGGTATGTGATGTGAATCTCACAAGTCCTGCAGTCGTCGTTTTATAAAGAACTGAATAGTGCTTATTACTTGTATTACTTTGTACAGCAATGTAATGAATTTCGTTTTATTTTATAGTAAGCCAACTGTTATGTTTTTATGAAACCCTAACCATTTCACAAATGCCTTCTTTCCCTTCTTCCTCACCACTTTCTCTACAAGATACATATGTGGATAGTCAGTTTTCTGTAACTCATATCCATAAAATGAGCCAGTAATATTACGTGATTGATTGTCTTGTATTATATATGTTCTTGGATTTGTTTCTTGAACTTTAACTACCTTGAATATTTCAGTTGACCAATTTGGAGTGTAACCTTTATCAAATATTGCTTTATGCTTGCTGATTCTCACATAATCGCCTATCTTAAATTTCTTTTTGGACTTATCCACAGTCTGTATTTTACTATATACTGTAGGTAGAAGGCTGTTATCTTTAACATCACATGGCCTCATCTTAATAGTAGAATGCTTTGTTTTATTATATTTATCAATTAAGTGTGGAAGCAGGTCAATCCATCATATAGAACCTAGAGCTGTAAACTCTTTGAACATCAGTCCTTTTAATGTTCTGTTAAATCTTTCAACAACATAAGCCTTCAGATTAGAATAAACAGAATAATGATGGATACTAAAACGCTTCATTAAAGATCTAACTTTAGAATTATAGAATTCTTTACCCAAGTCCTATTTTTGTATAGCTTTTCAAAAGCTCTCGATACTTCAGCCCCAGTTTTTGTCCTTAAAGGTACTGCCCAATCGTATTTAGAATATACATCAATGACTGTTAGTATGTACTTATATCCTGAATTGTGTTTAGAATAATCTCTCACTTCTACCAAATCAGCTTGATGTAATTCATCAAGTCCTTTTGTAATGACTGATCGTCTAGGAAATACTCGTCTAGCAATGCGATGCAGTTCATTAGCAATACCACGCTGAGCCGTATTCAGTGACATATTTGTACGAAAATGAGGTAATATTTATGTATTAGCTTTGTCTTATACAAAGATATCATAGACTCTGATCATAACAGCTACACAAGTTTCAACATGTCTCTTACCGTGTGTGTGTGTGTGTGTGTGTGTGTGTGTGTGTGTGCGCGCGTTAGAGAGAGGAGCAGAGAGAGAGAGTCTGAAGGCAATGACCTCTCCAAAACAAAATCAAAATATTGAAATCTTAGCCTCAAGGCTAGAATGCATTCAGTAAAACAACAATTGATGTTATCAATGGTACAAACCATAGGGCTATAACGTCACATCACTGAAAATTACTAATTTTTTACTCTTAACAGAAATTGAAACACAAGTCCATAAGCTACAGGAAAAATCATGTTAGAACTTGCAACGCCAAGTAAAAGCACGACGACATTCAATGACGTTACAGATAACATACATCAACACTGTTATCACATGGTGTCACCTGATGACATCACCAATAAGACACTTCAGCACCCTTATCACATAGCTACGGTCGCAGGTTCGAATCCTGCCTCGGGCATGGATGTGTGTGATGTTCTTAGGTTAGTTAGGTTTAATTAGTTCTAAGTTCTAGGCGACTGATGACCTAAGAAGTTAAGTCGCATAGTGCTCAGAGCCAACCTTATCACATAACGTCATCTGATGACGTCACTGATAAGACATGTCAGGACCCTTATCGCATGACGTCATCTGATGACGTTACCGATAAGACATGTCAGGATCCTTACCGAGCGAGGTGGCGCAGTGGTAGCACACTGGACTCGCATTCGGGAGGACGACGGTTCAATCCCGTCTCCAGCCATTCTGATTTAGGTTTTCCGTGATTTCCCTAAATCGTTTCAGGCAAATGCCGGGATGGTACTTTGAAAGGGCACGGCCGATTTCCTTCCCAATCCTTCCCTAACCTGAGCTTGCGCTCCGTCTCTAATGACCTCGTTGTCGACGGGACGTTAAACACTAACCTAACCTAACCTAACCAGGATCCTTATCACATGACGTCATCTGATGACGACACCGATAAGATACTTCAGCACTCTTATCAATAACATCATCATATGACGTCATTCTGACATCACTGGTAAGATCTCGAGGGCCCCCGGCCGTGGCTGTACCTGAACATACATACGCTATCTACTGGTAACTCGTTCAATGGTTAACAGGTGTTTTCGTTTCACGTATTTTTCCTCATTTATGACTCACCCTGTGTATAAGAGTACCTTTTTAACAGGACTACTGTTCAAAAGTTTTACGTGACGCGATAGGCTTTCGAAATGTTTTTTAGAAACAGTAGTCCTCTGAGAAGTGGGATTACCAGCCACGCCTGCACTGTCCTTTGAGATTGCACGTACTACTGGATTTGGGTGCTGGTACCTTACTGGATATGACAGCCAGTGTGCGGCGTACCGGTCCGGGGAGGGACGAATCACCGCCATGTCGGGTGACGAAGCACGCCCGCTGGGCTGAAAGGCGCTGGGCTGCGCGGCGCGGCGCGGACGTGGCGGAGGCTTTATTGCGGAACCTGGGGCGCGTGAGGCGCCTGCGAGAGGCCGCGCCGTCCCCTTATTACCCCGTCATCCGGCAGAGCTGTCTGCCCAGGCATTCCGTCGCCCGCCGTATGGGATTAGCGGTGCGACGGTCACCGCGCCATACCTGCGGTCGCGAGCGGCGTACAGTGGCGAACAAAGTAAAACTGAGAGGCAGCGCTACGAGCGAAACAGTAGCCCGGTGGCTGCTGTGCACTCGGCGTAGAGTCGATGCCGCGTGTAGACCGTGTTCCGTGACCAGTCTCGGGAATTCGGTTTAGATTTTACAAGTGTACTTGCGATGTGCACGCTCTAGCTGCAAAGTAGTTAAGTTTTGACAAATTACGTCCTCCAGTCTGTTTCCTTCTTGTGCCTGCCCATTAATGGATCTTGAAACCACGTGATGCAACTTTATTCCACGAATCGCAGTATGTAGCAGTTGACCTGGAGTTCGTAATCCAAGATATGCTCCTTGCCCTTCCTTTACCCTCGATCTTGCTCTCTGTTATCATCTGTAGAAGTACATGTTGGGTGGTTCGTGAGATCTAGGAACGAATTTTTCCCTCTGTTAAACGTTGTTAAGATGTCTCGCTGTTCCGGCACCCGTCGCAACACTTCGATGTTAAATATTCTTCGGTAAATCCACATTTCTAAGATCTCGATCTTCTTCTTCGTTGTTCAGCATTCTTCAGTAATTCCGCATTTCACAGATCTAGATATTCTTTGCTGTTGGTATTTCTAGTGTTCATCATTCAGAATTGTACATAACTAAGGACCAGCTGTTGTACCCTACAGGCCGGCCAGGGTGGCCGAGCGGTTCTAAGCGCTACAGTCTGGAACCGCGCGACCGCTACTTTCGCAGGTTCGAATCCTGCCTCGGGCATGGATGTGTGTGATGTCCTTAGGTTAGTTAGGTTAGAGTAGTTCTAAGTTCTAGGGGACTGATGAACTCAGAAGTTAAGTCCCATAGCGCTCAGAGCTATTTGAACCATTTTGTACCCTACAAATCCAACTCTAACGCTTATGTCCAGGTCTGCACCTGTAAGAATTTTCTCAGATTTTACAAAAGCGTTATCGGCATTCTCTACGTGTCACTTTATCTAAGCGTCTGATCTCAAATTTTGTATTTACTCGTATAAATCGTATGCATCCATCTGTGTGTGTGTGTGTGTGTGTGTGTATCGGTGTTTCCCCTTATCTCTGGAACTGAGAAACAAATTAAATGAAGCTTAATTGACAAACAACGTGCTGTGGTTGGCTTCACCGATCCTACTCTTTCTGGTAGGAGGCAGAGCAACACCTCTGTTTTCTACTCTGTTTTCCGAAGTGAAAACCGATTCATCGTAATCTTGTATTACCATTATATCTACATCTACATCTACATGGATACTCTGCAAATCACATTTAAGTGCCTGGTGGAGGGTTCGTCGAACAACCTTCACAATTCTCTATTATTCCAATCTCGTATAGCGCGCGGAAAGAATGAACACCTATATCTCTCCGTACGAGCTCTGATTTCCCTTATTTTATCGTGGTGATCGTTCCTGCCTATGTAAGTCTGTGTCAACAAAATATTTTCGCATTTGGAGTAGAAAGTTGGTGGTGGCCGGCCGGAGTGGCTGTGCGGTTTTGGGCGCTACAGTCTAGAACAGAGCGACCGCTACGGTCGCAGGTTCGAATCCTGCCTCGGGCATGGATGTGTGTGATGTCCTTAGGTTAGTTAGGTTTAATTAGTTTCTAGGCGACTGATGACCTCAGCAGTTAAGTCGCATAGTGCTCAGCCACTTGAGAAAGTTGGTGATTGGAAGATTCCGTCGCAACGAAAAAGTCTTTCTTTTAATTATTTGCAGCCCAAATCCTGCATCATTTCTGTAGCACTCTCTCCCATATTTCACGATAATAAAAAATGTGCTGCCCTTCTCTGAACTATTTCGATGTACTCCGTCAGTCCTATCTGGTAAGGATCCCAAACCCCACAGCAGTATTCTAGAAGAGGACGGACACGCGTAGTGTAGGCAGTCTCCTCAGTAGATCTGTTATATTTTCCAAGTGTCCTGCCAATAAAATGTAGTCTTTGGTTAGCGTTCCCCACAACATTTTCTATGTGTTCCTTCCAATTTAAGTTGTTCGTAATTGTAATACCTAGGTATATAGTTGAATTTACGGCTTTTAGATTAGACTGTTTTATCGTGTAACCGAAGTTTAACGATTTCCTTTTAGCACTCTTGTGTATGACCTCACACTTTTCGTTATTTAGGGTCAACTGCCACTTTTCGCACCTTTTCTAAATCGTTTTGTAGTTTGTTTTGATATTGTGATGACTTTATTAGTCGATAAACGACAGCGTAATCTGCAAACAACCGAAGACGACTGCTCAGATTGTGTCCCAAATCGTTTATATAGATAAGGAACAGCAAACGGACTATAACACTACCTTGGGGGACGTAAGAAATCACTGCTGTTTTACTCGATGACTTTCCGTCAGTTACTACGAACTGTGACCGCTCTGACAGGAAATCACGAATCCAGTCACATACCTAATAAAATATTCCATAAGCATGCAATTTCACTACGAGCCGCTTGTGAGGTACAGAGTCAAAAGCCTTCCGGAAATTCGGAAATACGGAATCGATTTGAAATCCATTGTTACTAGTACTTACACTTCATTTGAATAAAGAGCTAGTTGTGCTTCACAGGAACGATGTTTTCTAAACCCATGTTGACTGTGAGTCAATACACCGTTTTCTTCGAGGTAATTCATAATGTTCGCACACAATATATGTTCTAAAATCTTGCTGCATATCGACGTTAACGATATGGGCCTGCAATTTAGTGGATTACTCCTACTACCTTTCTTGCATGAGGCGGTTCTAGGCGCTACAGTCTGGAACCGCGAGACCGCTACGGTCGCAGGTGCGAATCCTGCCTCGGGCATGGATGTGTGTGATGTCCTTAGGATAGTTAGGTTTAAGTAGTTCTAAGTTCTAGGGGACTGATGACCTGAGAAGTTGAGTCCCATAATGATCAGAGCCATTTTTTTTTCTTGAATGTTGGTGTGACCTGTGCAACTTTCCTGTCTTTGGGTACGGATCTTCCTTCGAGCGAACGGTTGTATGTAATTGTTAAGTATGCGGCTAATGCATCAGCATACTCCGAAAGGAACCTAATTGGTATACAGTCTGGACCAGAAGATTTGGTTTTATTAAGTGATTTAAGTTGCTTCACTACTCCGAGGATATTTACTTCTACGTTACCCATGTTGGCAGCTGTTTTCGATTCGAATTCTGGAATATTTATTTCGTCTTCTTTTGTGAAGGCATTTCGGAAGGATGTGTTTAGTAACTGTGCTTTGGCAGCACTGTCGTCTATAGTATTTCCATTGCTATCGCGCAGAGAAGGCACGCTAACATACTTCACATACAACCAGAGTCTCTTTGGATTTTCTTCCAGGTTTCGTGACAAATTTTCGTTGTGGAAACTGTTATAGGCATCTCGCCTTGAAGTCCGCACTAAATTTGGAGCTTCTGTAAAAGATCGCCAATCTTGGGAATTTTGCGTCTGTTTAAAATTGGCACGTTTGTTTCGTTGTTTCTGCAACAGTGTTCTAACCCGTTTTGTGTAACAAGGAGGATCAGCTCCGTCGTTTGCTAATTTATTTGGTATTTCTGCCGCTACTATTTCTTTGAACTTAAGCCACATCTGGTCTGCACCTATATCATTAACTTGGAATGAATGGAGATTGTCTCTCAGGAAGGCGTCAAGTGAATTATTATCTGCATTTTTGAATAGGTATATTTTTCGCTTATTTTTCGAGGCTTTTGGGATTACAATATTCATTTCTGCTACGACAACCCTGTGTTCACTAATCCCTGAATCGGTTTTGATGTTCGCTATTAACTCAGGGTTATTTGTTGCTAAGAGGTCAAGTGTGTTTTCACAACTGTTTACTATTCTCATGGGCTCATGAGCTTACTGCTCGAAATAATTTTCAGAGAACGCATTTAGCACAATTTCGGATGATATTTGATGCGTACCTTCGGAATTAAACAAGTATTTTCGCCGACCTATCGAGGGTAAATTAAAGTCACCACCAGCTATTACCGTATGAGTCGGGTACGTGTTTGAAATCAAACTCAAGTTTTCTTTTTACCTTTTAGCAACTGTATCATCTGAATTGCGGGGTCTACCACGAGTACTATCGTATCACATCGTATAACACAGGAACGAAAACAGAGTGCCCTAACAGAGAGCCCGCCCAGTTGGCCGTGCGGTCTAACGCACGGCATTCCGGGCGGGAAGGAGCGCCTGGTCCCCGGCACGAATACGCCCGGCGGATTTGTGTCGAGGTCAGGTGAACCGGCCAGTCTGTGGATGGTTTTTAGGCGGTTTTCCATCTGCCTCGGCGAATGCTGGCTGGTTCCCCTTATTTCGCCTCAGTTACACTATGTCGGCGATTGCTGCGCAAACAAGTTCTCCATGTATGCGTACACCACCATTACTCTACCACGCAAGCACAGAGGTTACACTCGTCTGGTGTGAGACGTTCCCTGGGGGTCCACCGGTGGCCGAACCGCACAATAACCCTGGGTTCGGTGTGCGATGGCGGAGGGGTGAAGTGGACTGCGGTAGTCGTCGTGGGGTTGTGGACCACTGCGCCTGCGGCGGGGACGGAGCCTCTCCGTCGTTTCTAGGTGGCTGGTTAACATACGATACAATACAACGCCCTAATAGAGCAATGTGTTGCATTGCCCCTACCAGCTAGGTTCGGATCAACAAGCCCAAACACTTCACGTGTGACAAGTTATGGGTTTTGGTAACGTCACTTGTTCAATATTTGTCATCCATTTTTGGGGTATTTCCCGATATTTACTGCTCCTTGGTCTTATATTAAAACAAGTCTCAGCTTTCCATGAATTCTCTCAACAAACCGAAGTTGACTATGCGCCTTTCCTGAAAACGTCGTTAAGTCCTCATTCCGTTTGTTGTCGCTTCGTAACGCTACGTCTAGATATTTAATCGACGTGACTCATCACACTGTTGCAGGATTTTTTTTTTTTTGCTCTTAATCGGCATTAATTTACATTTTTCTGCATTTGGAGCAAGCTCTCACTCTTCACAATGAAGAAAAAAATCTGTGTAAATCATTCTACATCCTGTGTTGTGATTCTTGAAGTTTTCCCGGCGGACATAATGTTCCATCATCTATCGGGCGTGCACTCGGGACAGCGACAATCCTTCTTGCGATATTTCGGCTAGAAACCTCCCAGCCATCTTCAAGGCCAGCCAGAGATCGCCTTGAAGATGGCTGGGAGGTTTCTAGCCGAAATATCGCAAGAGAATTGTCGCTGTCCTGAGTGCACGCCCGAAATATGATGGAACATTCTACATCCTATCGTCTCTCGACGACGATACTTTTCCGTACACTGTAATGACGTCAGCGAGCACTTACAGGTTGCTGTTCACTATATGTGAGATCGTTTATGAATATAGAGAGAAAGAGCCTACCTTCCCTGGTTCACTCCTGAAGGTAACTTTGTTCGTGATGAGCACCTTCTAACGTTACGAGTCAATACGCAATAGCATTTATTGCGCTACTTTGCAGTACAGCTCGTAGCTTTGAAACAGTTGGCGGTGATAGAAACAGCCGCTTGTATTTTAGCGTGACTCATTCCCACCTGTCGCTAGCCTAGCCGTGGGAAGCGGTACTTGGGTCAATTCGAGCGACAGAATATTCAAGCCCATAAGAACCCAAATAAACTATATTAAATATTCCAGAATGAGATTTTCACTCTGCAGCGGAGTGTGCGCTGATATGAAACTTCCTGGCAGATTAAAACTGTGTGCCCGACCGAGACTCGAACTCGGGACCTTTGCCTTTCGCGGGCAAGTGCTCTACCATCTGAGCTACCAAAGCACGACTCACGCCCGGTACTCACAGCTTTACTTCTGCCAGTATCCTGTCTCCTGCCTTCCAAACTTTACAGAAGCTCTTCTGCGAACCATGCAGAACTAGCACTCCTGAAAGAAAAGATATTGCGGAGACATGGCTTAGCCACAGCCTGGGGGATGTTTCCAGAACGAGATTTTCACTCTGCAGCGGAGTGTGCGCTCATATGAAACTTCCTGGCAGATTAAAACTGTGTGCCCGACCGAGATTCGAACTCGGGACCTTTGCCTTTCGCGGGCAATTGCTCTACCATCTGAGCTACCGAAGCACGACTCACGCCCGGTACTCAGATGGTAGAGCACTTGCCCGCGAAAGGCAAAGGTCCCGAGTTCGAGTCTCGGTCGGGCACACAGTTTTAATCTGCCAGGAAGTTTCATATCAGCGCACACTCCGCTGCAGAGTGAAAATCTCGTTCTGGAAACATCCCCCAGGCTGTGGCTAAGCCATGTCTCCGCAATATCCTTTCTTTCAGGAGTGCTAGTTCTGCATGGTTCGCAGAAGAGCTTCTGTAAAGTTTGGAAGGTAGGAGACAGGATACTGGCAGAAGTAAAGCTGTGAGTACTGGGCGTGAGTCGTGCTTCGGTAGCTCAGATGGTAGAGCACTTGCCCGCGAAAGGCAAAGGTCTCGAGTTCGTTTCTCGGTCGGGCACACAGTTTTAATCTGCCAGGAAGTTTTATATTAAATATTGTTCGATTTAGTTAAAAGTCAATATACTGACCTTCGTTATTAAAAAGAAGATTGCGAAAAATCTCAGCTTTCTAGCTGACATACTTTCAGAGGTAGAGAAATTTACCTAAAACTCCCCGAACAGACACTTCTAAGATTAAAGTCAGTTAGGATTCTTAACAATTTGTCTTTAAGTATTTTTGGATCATTACTGAAGCTCACAGATTGTTAGGTCAATTCCTTTAGTATTTCATAATTAAAAATGTAAACTATTTGGCATTTTTCGTAATATAAAATTCAGAAAAGATCAGTATTTATTTAATGCGTTGCTTTGTGAGTAAATGAGAATGGGTTAGAATGTGAATGCGGGACGTACGAGAAAATTCAGTATTATCTCAGGTCAAACATAACGTAACTGTGTCGTGGGAACGTGTTAAGCAAGCAAGTCGCAATGAAAAACGTAATTTCCCCACCTTGCTAAAGACGTATGTCTAAGGGTACTTGCTATTGTAAGAGGACAGCCAGAATAGCCGTTTACAGAGTAATAGTTTTCTAAAGTTATTTCATTACATTAATATTTGCATATTGAAATGACGTAAATGCAACTGGGAATAGTGACTGGCGTAGGACAGTTTTGGCGCAAGAATAATCTCGACGGATAGTGATGATTGGCTGGTCGTTTTGATCAACCAATCAGAGTCGAGCGTTTCCCGCACACTGCTAAGTAGTTATACTAGGAGAGAAGCAGACTGAAGAGGAGTCGCTCGCAGACTACCGGACGTGACGGTCATGTTGGACGTGTCCGTCTACATTATGAGTAAAATGAAGAAGTTACTGGTTTCTCACGTCCGGACTGCATTGCCGTGAAAGCAGTTGCATTTACAGATAGATTGTGAAAATCTGAGCTTTGTAAAGTGATCTGTTGGATAGATAAACGCGTGTGAACTTTCGGCCTTTGTAGAATTCCGCGTGGCATGATTCATACCCGTATAACGAATCGTTGGCGAGCAGTTTCTTTATTAGAAATCCACTGAAAAGGTTCAAAAATGGTTCAAATGGCTTGAGCACTATGGGACTCAACATCTGAGGCCATCAGTCCCCTAGAACTTAGAACTACTTAAACCTAACTAACCTAAGGACAGCACACACATCCATGCCCGAGGCAGGATTCGAACGTGCTACCGTAGCAGTCACGCGGTTCAGGACTGAAGCTCCTAGAACCGCTTGGCAACCGTGGCCGGCCACTGAAAAGGACTGAATGTGAAACTCGTATGTTGTAGCAGAGTAACGACTGGAAATCACGTACTAATTCGGGTCGGACTTAAAGTGCATCTCTGGCTGTCTTGCGTGTGTACTGAGTTGTCTGAACTGTGAGCTGTGGACAGTGATATTATTCGTTAATTAAATACGGGCTGTTGGCAGGTGTTTATTTTGAACCTAAAAAAAAATGAAAGAACTCGTTTACAGAAGTTTGACATTTTTCTAAAGAGATGAAGCTATCGCCCTCCACATGAAATTTGTTATGAGTTATTACAAGATAGTTTGCTACCAGAGTTTAAGCGGACGTTGCAAACGTTAGTATGGACGGTGTTTTTCTTCAACGCTGCTTTTAACACCGTCTGGACAGTATCTACGTATGCAGAGAAACGGGCTTCTGATCAGACGCCGTACTGAGGTAGGTGGAACTTTGGTAGTGCGCAGTACGACGAGAGACAGTGAACAAACACAGATGACGAATTTCTAACCCACCCCGCCGCAACCTGAATTCAAAAACAAGGTACTGTGTTTCATTACTTAAAAAGCGTTCGAGCTACTGACACCTCTGATAACCTATGCCATACTGTCGGATCTTCGTTAACAGTCTGCAGTGCGGCACTGTGCCTAATTAGGTTAGGTTAGGTTAGGTTAGATTAGGTTAGGTTGCTTTCCGGAAATGTAATAAAATGGAATTCACTTGCTTCACAGGATATCGTGCGAGAAAATGGCAAGCTGAGTTCTGCGCTAGCGATACTTTCCAAATTCGTGGAGATCTGAGGACTGAAGCGTTTCTCTGTCACGAAAATTTGTATTCGAACTTATAATATGCTCAGTAACTCTGTGGCAAGCTCACGTTAAGAACGTTGTCAAGTAATTTTGCTGGTAAGTTCCTTTACCCTTCGTACTGCGAGGGTCAACTGCGATTATTTCCAATCGCCTCTTATTTCCAGTCATTTCGGACTTCATGCTGGGTGAGAGACTTGTGATAAATGCAAGCTAACTTAGGGACCAGTACCAAAGAGCAGTTTCTATAAAACTGAATTGGGTTTCCATCCGGACCCGGAAACATTTGTTTTCAAATCACTAAGTTGCTTTTCAACGCACTGAATATTTCTATACCAAGTAGACAATTACTGTTTGTTCGGCTAGTGGTGGGAAAGTGGTGACATGTAAACATAGCTGTGAAATTATCTGAGCTGGTTCAACTGTACGTGGAATGTGTGGTGTCACCGCCAGACACCACACTTGCTAGGTGGTAGCCTTTAAATCGGCCGCGGTCCGTTAGTATACGTCGGACCCGCGTGTCGCCACTATCAGTGGTTGCAGACCGAGCTCCGCCACACGGCAGGTCTAGAGAGACTTCCTAGCACTCGCCCCAGTTGTACAACCGACTTTGCTAGCGATGGTTCACTGACAAAATACGCTCTCATTTGCCGAGACGATAGTTAGCATAGCCTTCAGCTACATCATTTGCTACGACCTAGCAAGGCGATTGGATTGCTAGGATGAGTGGGGACAGCCTTACTGGCACTTCAAATTTGGTTGTGATTGTGGAGACAAGAGACTACATTGGCAAAATTCTGGAACTGGAACGCTTGGAAGTATTTCAGTCCTGGTTGGTATGGGTAAGACGCACTGGTAAAAAAAAAAAAAAAAAAAAATACAGATCCATGTCTACCGGTTTACGGGCGAACATTGCGAAGGGAACTACATGCGTTGGATATTTGCAGTCGGCTTCTTCGCAAAAGGCTAATGTCCACAGCAGCAGATAATGCTGCAACGTCTTCAACGGCCCAAGAAACGCAGAAACTAGGCAGTAACTGACTGGAGATGAGTCGTGTGGTCTGATGATTTAGGACTTCGCCTCTTTCTAAATAAGTAGAGACCGGTAGTTCAACAGTGCGTTTACTTCGTGGTATGTGGAGGGTGTAATACAAGTCGAAGGTGATTCGGTGTCATTTTGAGGGTCTTTTCCGCTCCTGACTTAAATCCTTTCCTTCGGGTCATCGTGACAGAAACTAGGACGTTTATTTCAACATTTTTGGTGACAAAGTGTTGCCTTTTCTTTTACATCTTGAAACATGTCTCGTTCTGCCTAGGTTCGTGCTATGTTTTTCCAAAGTGCCAGACTTGTTGACACGCTGGGATCGATATATGGCCTAGGGTAACTCTTTGCCCGTTGCAGACATATGACATGTCTCAAGGGAAGGTCTTTGGTTTTCGGAGGCCAGTCAGATGACTTGCCATGAGAACTCAATTACTGAACTAGGATGGTGTGAACCTAGTTCCTCATCTGCAGTTGCCCGAGTTGCTGTAACTTCGACATCGCGTTCTGTATTGGTTTTATTTAGTCAGGAGGACGCATATTCCCGTTACATATCATTTTACTACAAAGCTGTTAGTAAGACTGCTAAATGTATTGATCTAAGCAACGAACTGCGGACATAATCACCTGTACTCATGTAGAACGTGCTAGTTTTCTGATGTTGTGGTTAAACACTGAATCTCCTGCCATTTCTTGGCTTCGTCATTGGGAACTGGACTTTGTTTCTTGGCGTATGGTTTAGAGCCAAGCGTAAACGTGTACCATAATATCCTTACATACAGTTGCCATCCTTCACAATGTTGGAGTCTTTGATTTAATCATTTCACACATACCATAATGTAATTTCACGTTTGTTGACATTGTCGTTGGAGACAAGTGATCTGTCGTAATTTAAACTTCCGAAGGCAGCATCGCAAATTGATTTTTATTTCGATTGCTAGGTTCAGCCACTCATGACCCGTCTGCAGATCATAAAAACATTCTTGATTAGTGAAGCTTCATAACGTTGGATTGGCTAGTCGATTGGGGGAGAGGATCAAACAGGGAGGTCCCAACGGATTACGGAAGCAAGTCGGCCGTGCCATTTCAAAGGAACCATCCCGGCTTGGGCCTGAAGCGATTTAGGGAAATCAGGGAAACCTGGATCAGGAAGGCCGGAGCGGGTTTGAACCGTCGTCCTCCCGAATGCGAGTCCAATGTGCTAACCACTGTGCCACCTCGCTCTGTAAAAGGTTACAGCACCTAACAAAATACGAACCCACAAACTCTTGCACACTAAGCAGTCACGTCGTCCACTGCACAACTTCACTAGGGCTTACTCGATGTGAGGTTTCAATTAGAAATGATTCCGAATCTGATGGTAGAGTAGTTAATTAATGAAGGCGTCATTTGGCTTTAAGTATTCGTGATGAGTATGCTGTGTGTACTCTCTTTCTCTCTGTACTCTCAGAGACTTTAGAAAGATATCTGAAGGCGATAACAAATGATTTTCAAGGTATACATCCTAAGCACAGTTTGATATTGTTCTAAATTTATGGCTACGAACTACCTGAAGAAAAATGAACTGATTTCATTGGCAACATAAATTGCACAGGGCTGATCCAAATTAAGGACAAATTTATAGTAAGAAATGATATAATGCTATGAAGAATTAATGAGGACAGACAGTCTATGAAGATTCAGTGAGGCCCGACAGTCTACGAGAATATAAAAAAATTAATAAAAGACTGGTTATCTGAATATATGTTTCGCACTGAAAAAATAGACCAAGTTTCATTTATGCCACCATGTGGTACAGTAGCGGCACAAATTGTAGGGATACACAAATACCACAGTAAGAAATCAAATAATGTAGCGTATTGTATGCATTAAGTATACATAAAGGAAAATTTTAGGGCAAGAGTTAAAAAAGCGGAAGAAGTGGATGAAGCCAGTGAAAAACAAGTATCTTAAAAATAACTGAACTACTTACTCAACCTCTGTTAAAATTAGGCAGTATTTCTCTCTTTCACATCCACTTCAGCATTTATTATGCTGCTACCTATTGCAGCTATCTTGACGTGAAATCAAAGCCACAGGTGCTGCGGCACAAATTTGAAAAGCATATTTTCCGTGAGACCTGATGAGATAACGCTACATGCTTTGCGACTCCAGGCATCTTTTCTTAGTGGAAAAATTCGCAACAGATTGGAGATCGTTCACACCTTTGGGAAAATTCTGCGTAAGCAACAGAGTTGCTGCACTTCATTACGTAGCCGGAAAGATATATTTACGTTTCTCATCAGAATATGTGCGTCAAGGCTGTAACTCTATTATCCTTTTCATAATGATTGACTCCTGAGTTTGAGCTAATATTCTGGTCACATCGCATGACAAACATCGATGGGTCCTTGCCGGAAACTTGGAAATAACTACTTTTATTTGATTTATGAGTACTACATTTTAGTTGCAAAAGGAGCGGCATACGTGGTAATATCTAAGAGAAAGCGTGAATTTCGACCATTTTGTGGCGTGTGTCATATTTGAGGAGCTGTAGAAGTGAGCCTGCAGTTAGGAGAAAAATTTCTTTTTAACAGTTAAAGAAACAACCATACTAAACTTGCAAACGAATCGTCGTTGCTTTGCTATAAGTCATTTGTCCTAATAAGGGTGGGCTTAGATTGCTGCAGTTCGCCTGAAGGTGATAGATATTAACAAGACGAGAAGTATAAATGTAAACTCTGTTGTTGCCTTTCATAGCTGTTATGTTTTCAAGCACGTAAATGTACATAAAGCTCTAATATCAAATGTTTATTTTCTTTCGCGTTTATATGCTTTGCGTCCTCTCGTGTGTTATGTTCCCGGGTCTCTGAACAGTTATTTCCACTTCATTGTTGATTGCTGCAGTGTTTACACTGCGGCCTCCCGTCAGATAGGAAACAATCGTGCTCCCATTCATTGTTATTTATTCGTCAAAGACAGTGCTCGTAATATAATTAGTTACCTTGTACACTCCTGGAAATGGAAAAAAGAACACATTGACACCGGTGTGTCAGACCCACCATACTTGCTCCGGACACAGCGAGAGGGCTGTACAAGCAATGATCACACGCACGGCACAGCGGACACACCAGGAACCGCGGTGTTGGCCGTCGAATGGCGCTAGCTGCGCAGCATTTGTGCACCGCCGCCGTCAGTGTCAGCCAGTTTGCCGTGGCATACGGAGCTCCATCGCAGTCTTTAACACTGGTAGCATGCCGCGACAGCGTGGACGTGAACCGTATGTGCAGTTGACGGACTTTGAGCGAGGGCCTATAGTGGGCATGCGGGAGGCCGGGTGGACGTACCGCCGAATTGCTCAACACGTGGGGCGTGAGGTCTCCACAGTACATCGATGTTGTCGCCAGTGGTCGGCGGAAGGTGCACGTGCCCGTCGACCTGGGACCGGACCGCAGCGACGCACGGATGCACGCCAAGACCGTAGGATCCTACGCAGTGCCGTAGGGGACCGCACCGCCACTTCCCAGCAAATTAGGGACACTGTTGCTCCTGGGGTATCGGCGAGGACCATTCGCAACCGTCTCCATGAAGCTGGGCTACGGTCCCGCACACCGTTAGGCCGTCTTCCGCTCACGCCCCAACATCGTGCAGCCCGCCTCCAGTGGTGTCGCGACAGGCGTGAATGGAGGGACGAATGGAGACGTGTCGTCTTCAGCGATGGGAGTCGCTTCTGCCTTGGTGCCAATGATGGTCGTATGCGTGTTTGGCGCCGTGCAGGTGAGCGCCACAATCAGGACTGCATACGACCGAGGCACACAGGGCCAACACCCGGCATCATGGTGTGGGGAGCGATCTCCTACACTGGCCGTACACCACTGGTGATCGTCGAGGGGACACTGAATAGTGCACGGTACATCCAAACCGTCATCGAACCCATCGTTCTACCATTCCTAGACCGGCAAGGGAACTTGCTGTTCCAACTGGACAATGCACGTCCGCATGTATCCCGTGCCACCCAACGTGCTCTAGAAGGTGTAAGTCAACTACCCTGGCCAGCAAGATCTCCGGATCTGTCCCCCATTGAGCATGTTTGGGACTGGATGAAGCGTCGTCTCACGCGGTCTGCACGTCCAGCACGAACGCTGGTCCAACTGAGGCGCCAGGTGGAAATGGCATGGCAAGCCGTTCCACAGGACTACATCCAGCATCTCTACGATCGTCTCCATGGGAGAATAGCAGCCTGCATTGCTGCGAAAGGTGGATATACACTGTACTAGTGCCGACATTGTGCATGCTCTGTTGCCTGTGTCTATGTGCCTGTGGTTCTGTCAGTGTGATCATGTGATGTATCTGACCCCAGGAATGTGTCAATAAAGTTTCCCCTCCCTGGGACAATGAATTCACGGTGTTCTTATTTCAATTTCCAGGAGTGTACTTGTATGAAACCATAAATTACGGAGTTGTGTAAAGTCTACGATAATAAGTGCGCATGCTTACTCTGAGGCCGAAAAGGAACAGGGCGTAAGCAGTTCCGTACCACAGCCAGTAAAGAGAAGTTCTTAATGTCTCGATACTACTGAAAATACAGTGAAGGGAGTCCCGAGAGAAAATAGAGAAACTTCATCTACCACCAAAACAGAGTTCTGGCAGGCAACAGACATTTCTATTGCACGAGTTTACACAGGGAATCAGAAGAATATTACCCCACGACTTCTAAATGGAAAGGTAGTTTTCAACCGTGGTAGGTATATTGGGAAAGTTGAAGACTGAAGTGGAAGGTTTTGAGTGAAACAATCCTTTCGCATGAAACTTCCTGACAGATTAAGATTGTGTGTCGGACCGAGACTCGAACTCGGGACCTTTGCCTTTCGCGAGCAAGTGCTCTACCAACTGAGCTACCCAAGCACGACTCACGACCCGTCGTCACAGCTTCAGTTCTGCCAGTACCTTGTCTCCCACCTTCCAAACTTCACAGAAGCTCTTCTGCGAACCTTGCAGAAGTAGCTACAACGGTGCGTTTGACATTGTAGTGATGAAACGAGTAATCAGAAAATAATTAAAATCCGCCTGCAAATAGTATAACATTGTACCTTAAAACTGCGCAAAGGAAACTATTCTGCAAGTTATAGTCAGATTTTTATGCTTCCTTACAGCTGCCACTCGAAGAAAGAAAGCTAGAAAAAGCGACGTTTCTCTTAAATATTAACGCATATGTCGCCCCATTTCAAGATCTTAATATCGCCATATCCCTCAACCAAAAATTTATCTATACCTACAAACCAAACATAACTAAAAAATAAAATAATCATTGAAAATTTAATATTCTAAGAATTAAATTTACAAATAAATAACTAAAAATGAATTATTCATCGAAAATTTAATATTCTAAAAACTAAATTTATAAATAAATGCTTTCTACTTCTCATTTCCACTACTTTTTGAAAGAAAGTAAATGAAAAACGTGCAACACATTCATATAGCAGAAAAAAGGACAACCAAAATTGGACAACATATGTGAACGAAAGTAAAAGAATGAAAAATCGAAGTAATGGGAGACTGACGAAAAAAGAGGACAAAAAAAATTGGACAAGACATGTATACGAAAGTAAATGAAAAAAACATCGAACTAAATGGAATTGATGAAAAATGAGGACAACAAATAATGGACAACATATGTGGAAGAAAATAAATGAATGGAAATTGAAGTAAATGGAAATTGATGAAAAATGAGGACAACAAAAAGTAGACAACATTTGTAAAAGAGAGTAAATGAATGAAAAATCGAGATAAATGGAAATTGATGAAAAATAAGGACAACCAAAAATTGACAACTCTAATTTGACAGCATATTCGAAAGAAAGTAAGTGAATAAAAAATCGAGGTAAAAGGAGATTGATGGAAAATGAGGACAACAAAACAGGGATGACAAAAAGTGGACAACATATGTGGAAGAAAGGAAATGAATGAAAAATTGAAGTAAATGAAGACTAATGTAAAATAAAGACACAAAAACAGACAAAAAAATGGAAAACAAACGTGAAAGAAAGCAAATGAATGTAAAATCACAGTAAATGGAGATTGATGAAAGATCAAGTCAACAAAAAATGGACAACATATGTGAAAGAAATTAAATGAATGCACAATCAGAGAAATGGACACTGATGAAAAATGAGGACAAGGAAAAATGAACACCGGTGACTTATGAAAAATGAGGACAACAGAAAATGGATAACATACGCAGAAAAAAGTAAATGAATGAAAAATCGAAGTAAAATGGAGATCGATGAAAAATGAAGAAGATAGAAAGGCTCAAAATAATACCATCTATTTTACAAGAATAAAATGCATTAGCAAGACACCAGGGAAAAATTAAATATTTTACTAGACAAAGAATACCCGTTGGAAAGGGAAGTTATAGAATTACAAATTAACAACAAACTAAAATTAATCGATGTTCTGTAAATTCATCCACCATTGTGGTCTTTTACAGCTTCTTCTTGTGGAAATGGGTATGGGTCTTTATAATATTTATCACTATCTGTTTCATGTTCTTTGCGAGAATCCGAATCGTTTTCTTCCATGTAATATTTGTTAATTGCATTAAGAACATTTTTATATGTTTCTCTCTATTACACTTTTTAAGTCTTTTAGTTCTACAAATTCGTTTTCTGTTTGTCATAAACAGTCCTTCTTTTACACAACCATTTTTAATTAAAATTGAATCCAAACATTCTAGTTGGTATTCTTTGTCTAATCAACTATGTAATTTTTCTCTTGTATACTGGTAATGCATTGTATTCTTGTAAAATAGTTCTATAATTTTAGTATTTCTGTCTTCTTCCATTTATTACAACTGATTTTTCGTAAGTTATAAAATCTATTTTGTTGTCTTCAGTTTTCATCATTCATTATGTGCTTTCAATTTTCATTCATTTCTTTCTTTCAAATATGTTGTCCACTTTTTGCTGTCCTCATGTTTCATTAATCTTCATTTACTTCTGTTTTTCATGCACTTACTTTCATTTGAATATGTCATCCACTTTCTGTTGTCCATTTTTCTGTAGTCATCATTTTTCATCGGTCTTCATTTACTTCGATTTTTAATTCATTTACTTTCTTCCACATACCTTGCCCAGTTTTTGTTGTCCAGTTTTTGCTGTCGTCATTTTTCATAAGTTCCATTTACTTCCATTTTTCATTGATTTACTGTCATTCATTTACTTTCTTTTACATATGTTTTCCATTTTTTTGTCTTCCTTATCCATTCACTTCAATTTTTCATTCATTTACTTTCACTCATTGTCTTTCTTTCATTAATTCCACTCTATACACATTTTAATTTTTGAGAACATAAGTTTATTCTATGTAAATAAACCAAAACAAAATGAACATGAAAGGTAGGATTGAAAATCTCTTAACTGAGCTTAACAAATATAGTAATGGTTGTGTAGAAGTGTTCACCAAATTATCAGAGGTGAGAAATATAACTCTTACATCATTTCAGAAACTGAAATTTTACCAACTAAATATGCTGAGAAGTTTTATTACTGTTCGATGATAAATTTAAAATTACTTTTCCAGATCGTTATACTAGAATCTTTACCAAAGATGATGAAAAATAAGAAAAAAGTATTGTATTATATTTTATTTATCAAGATAGCAAACTAAATAAAGATCTTCCAATTCACATTATTGAAATTTGAATGAATTTTAGATTGTTTTTAGTTTAATTTTCGAGCATTAAAGTTTAACTGAAAAATTTATTTTATTAATAAGATGAAATTTCCGTTTTGCGGTTATAGAGAAATTGTTTTGTTGAGACATACTGCGAAATTAGAATCTTGGTTTCTATCCAGGAATTTTTACTCCAGTATGCTCTTTGAGCCACAAACCCCATAAATATACTGCTCTCACATCACATTTTAGATTAATGTTTATGCTGTAAACTACTTTCAAGTGTTTTGAAACTTTATTTTCTGGTTTTGTGCACAGATATATGCGAGTTTGTACCATGTAAGTTATTATTAAGTGCGTCTGAGATGCAATACGAAACATACACACATACAGCTCACATGCTAAGTGGAAACACATCTACATCTCTACCTTCATGATGACTCTGCAATTCACACTTGGCCTTTGGTAGAAGGTTCATACACCAACTTTCAGATTATTTCTCGGTCGTTCCACTGCCGACCAGGAGGTGGTTAACATGAAAACTTCAATCTTTTCATTCGAGCTCTGATTTTAATCCGATGTTCACTTCTTCTTACGTAGATGGGAGTCAACAGAATATTTTCCATTCAGGAAAGAAAGCTTCTAATCGAAATGTCTTCGAAAGGCGAAGCCGCAACGATTCGCTTTTTTTCCAATTGATTTCCACCCAAAATGTCTTATCATATCCGTGCGACTCGTTAGCCTATCTCACAACAGTAAAAACGAATCGTCCTTCTTTGACCTTCTTCCATGTCATCCATCAATCGCAGCAGTACTTCAGAAGCGGACGAAGAGTCGTAGTGAAGGCGGTCTCTGCAGTATACTCGTTCCACCTTCTAAGTGTTCTGCCGACAAAAAATCGCCATCCCACAACATCGTTTCCGTGATAGTTCAATTTTAAGTTGTTCCTAATTGTAATCCCCAGGTATTTAGCTGTGCGTACAAACTTTAAATTTATGTTATTGTGAAATCGAAATTTAAGGAATTTTCTTGCGTGTGAAGCACCTAACACTTTTTCTTATTTAGGATTAATTTCCGCACTCGCACAATGCCGATTTCGTGCTCTTTTTGCGCAGTGTGGCCTGTTATTACGTCCGCCTTACGAAGCTCCGCCGGTTCCGTCCGTTCACGCTGACTTGTAGGACATACGCACGCACCGCCGGAAGCCCGACGCATCACGATATTACAGACGCTAGTGGCTAACAGATGCTTGTCAGCAAGAAGCCGGTTTCGTGACGCTCATGCACAGCACGGACGAGGAAAGTACGTACACTGACCGAAAAAAAATCGTAATACGAAGAAGGAGTTGTGCGACATAAACGAAAGTTGGTAGGCTTGGTCTTCATTTGAAATACAACGTCTATTCGAATTTCACCCCAGTCACAAATGACTCACTAGTAGCGCCACTATGAGGATGCAAATCAGGCGTGCTTTAAATATACGCTGTAACGGCCGTGATCGTTTGTTACCTTTGAGACTGGAGTTCTTGTTAGTCAGGCAAAAATAATAGGGAATTGTGAAGGTGGTTCGATGAAGCCTCTGCCAGGCACTTAAATGTCATTTTCAGAGTATCCATGTAGATGTAGATGAAAAATACCTTTAAGGGGCAAAGACGCCATTACTTACACCTCAGTGATATTGAAAGAGGTCATGTAATAGGCCTACGAGAAGCTAGATGTTCCTTCTGCGATACTGCAGAAAGACGTGGCAGTAATGTAGCCACTGTACGTGATTGATGGCAGCGGTGGTCACGAGAATGTACAGTCTCAAGAAGACCAGGCTCCGGATGGCCACGTGGCACTACTGTGAGGGAAGACCATAGTCTTCGGCGTATGGCTGTGGGGCGTCGTACTGCATCTGCCGCAGCAATTTGAGCAGGGTTTGGCACCACAGCGACACAGCAAACTGTTACAAATCGTTTACATGAAGAACAGCTCCTAGCCTGACGCCCTGTAACGCGCGTTCCACCGACTCCCAAAGCAGCACTATTTGCGACTTCATTGGTGTCAAGCGAAAGATTATTGTAGGGAAGGGTGGTGGTCTGATGTGTTTTCTGATTAAAACTGGTTCTGCCTTGGTGCCAGTATGTTAGTTAGAAGGAGGCCAGTTGAGGATCTCGGCCAATCTGTCTGCTTGCGAGACACACTGGACTTACACCTGGAGTTGTGGTCTGGAGTGTGATATCGCATGACAGTAGGAGCACTCCCGTGGTTATCCCACGCAGACCACTGCAAAACTGTACATCAGTCAGGTTATTCGACTTGTGCTGCCATTCATGAGCAGCACTGCAGGGCTTGTTTTCCAACTGGATAGCGCTCGCCCACATACCGCTGCTGTAGCCCAACATGGTCTACAGAATTTCGACATATTGCCTTGGCCTGTTTGGTCACCAGATCTGTCTCCAATCGAGTACGTATGGGACATCTTCGGACGACAACTCCAGCGTCATCCACAAACAACGTTAACCGTCCCTTTAAAAATCGACCAAGTGCAACAGGCATGGAACTCCACCCCCGAACTGACATCCAGTACCTGTATAACACAATGCATGCACGGCTGGATGCATGCATTCCACATTCTGGCGATTACACGGGTCATCAGCTTTCGGTCTTTGCAGTGGCTTATCCCGAGGATACATTAACCTGTGTTCTTGCAATATTAATCACTTAATATGTTACCTAGACAGATGAGGTCCAAAAATTTCGTTACTCTACACCATTTATGATGTTGCGATTATTTTAGTCCCTGTACTGAGGCGATAATATTGAGTTTTCGAGCTTCTAGAGGGGCCACGCCACAACCACACTGTAAAAACGCTCAACAGTCGGTACTCTGTGAAACAACGAAACAAGGTGAAGGTGCTCTTGAACTATCGACCACTTGCAAAGTAATTGTTACTCGTTACTGATCAAACAGACGTGGCATTAACTCTGAACACTGAGCGCCTAAGATGGAGGTACTCTTCTTGATCATTCACCAAATTAATCGTCACTCGTTACATTCGTTACTGATCATAATGATGTGACATCACCACTAAACACTTATCTCCCAGTGTTGCCAGAGTTTGCTAGCAAAGGAACAGATTGATCGAGAGGAGGACTGGAAGAGATTTGAAATAAAAGGGGTCGGAAGCGATGAGGGCACTTTGCAGGTATATCCTCTATCAATACATTGCGTGTTCTACTTTCCAGGAAAATAAAATTAAATCATACGGTATATAGTATTTAATTCTGGAGTTCATCGGTTTTATTACTGATCTGAATTGGCCCGCCACGAATTCCTCTCCTGTGTCAACCACTTTCACTCAGAGTAGCAGTTGCGCCCGACGTCCGCAATTATTTGTTGGGTGTTTTCCAGTCTCTACCCTCCCCTACACTTTTGCCCACTGCGGCTCCCTCCTTATCACGGAAGCTATTCGTTGATTTGAGAGTGAGACCTGAATTTCTCCTGAAGTATACAATGTTCAAATAGCTTACGGGAATCCAACCGGTATAAGTCGTCATAAATCGCCGATGTTTCGACAGGTGACCACCATACCATTTTCAAGGCATTCCTCGAAAACGACAGGGTGGTCACCTATCGAAGTATCGGTCGACTGCGTCATCCGGCTGCATTTCCGTAAGTAGACTATTTCCTGATGTCTCAACAAATGTCTTATTATCCTGTCACTTATTATTGTCAGTGTTTCCCATATGTTCCTTTCTTCGCCGATTCTGCAAATAAACTCCTCATTTCTTATCTCATCAACCCACCTAATGTTCACCATCCTTCTATAGCGCCACATCTCAAACGTTCTGTTCCCTTCTATTCCGATTTTCTCACAGTTGACGGTTCACTTTCAGTGCTCCAGACTAACATTTTCAAAGCCTTCTTCAGCAGCTTAAGGCGCGTATTTCATGCTATCAGACTTCATTTAGTCAGGAATTCTGTCTTTCCAGTCTGCTTCCTATATCCACCTCAATGCCGGCCGGAGTAGCCGAGCGGTTCTAGGCGCTATAGTCTGGAACCACGCGACCGCTACGGTCGCAGGTTCGAATCCTGCCTCGGGAATGGATGTGTGTGATGTCAGTAGGTTAGTTAGGTTTAAGTAGTTCTAAGTTCTAGGTGACAGATGACCTCAGAAGTTAAGTCCCATAGTGCTCAGAGCCCTTTATCCACCTCAATGGAATTTCCTCCCTTCGTCTATTTCGTAGTCCCCAGATTTGATGTTAAGTTTGTCGCTCACTTCATTTCCTCTGCTTATCATTACTTCCGTCTCTCTTTGGATTACTCTCAGTAGATAAACTGTGCTATTTAGACTGCTCATTCTAATCGACAGGTCCTACAACTCTTCATCAGGGAGCCTTATCCTTGCCCCAAATTTTAATGCTCTCCTGAACCTTTTTTGTACTTCGCTATTGCTTGTTCCATGGACCGATCGAACAATAACCCAGAAAGACATCATAAATGTATTACTCCTCTCTTATGAACACTTCGTTCCTGGTTGCCCATTCTTATTAGGGTCTGTTGGGTCTTTTAGGTACTGTCTATTACCCCTCTGTCCCTAGAGCATGCAGGTTTTTTGTCTCAGAATTTAAAACGTATTCCACAATTTTACGTTTTCGGACGCTTTTTCTTGAACTTTCTTATAACTTTCTGCCATTATAAATCACAAAGTGAGAACTATCACTATGGTGCATTTACCTTTCCTAACGCAAAACTGATCGCCATCTAACAGCTCCTAAATTTTTCCGTTTTACTCTTTCTTGTATTATTCTTATTGGAGAATTGGATGCGTGAGCTGTTAAGCCGAATGTGTGATCGTTCCCTTATTTTTCTGCTATTTATTTGCACTGCCATGAATGCTAAACACCAACCTCAATAGTCGTTGGCAGCTACGTCTCTTCATAGTTTTAGAAATTACGAAGGATTGGTATCCATACCTTCTTTCCTATTTGATCGGTTGTTGTTGTTATGGTCTTCAGTCCTGAGACTGGTTTGATGCAGCTCTCCACGGTACTCTATTCTGTGCAAGCTGCTTCCATCTCCCAGTACCTACTGCTACCTACATCCTCCTGAATCTATTTAATGTATTCATCTCTAGGTCTCCCTCTACGATTTTTACCCTCCACGCTGCCCTCCAATACCAAATTGCTGATTCCTTGATGCCTCAGAACGCGTCCTACCAACAAATCCCTTCTTCTAGTCAAGTTATGCCACAACCTCCTCTTCTCCCAAATTCTATTTAATACCTCCTCATTAGTTATGTGATTTACCCATCTAATCTTCATCATTCTTCTGTAGCACCACATTTCGATAGCTACCATTCTCTTCTTGTCCGAACTATTTACCGTCCATGTTTCACTTGCATACAAATACCTTCATAAACGACTTCCTGACACTTAAATCTATACTCGATGTTAACAAATTTCTCTTCTTCAGAAACGCTTTACTTGCCATTGCCAGTCTGCATTTTATATCCTCTCTACTTCGACAACCATCAGTTATTTTGCTCCCCAAATAGCATAACTCATTTACTACTTTAAGTGTCTCATTTCCTAATCTAATTCCCTCAGCATCACGCGACTTAATTCGACTACATTCCATTATCCTCGTTGTGCTTTTGTTGGAGGTCATCTTATATCCTCCTTTCATGACACTGTCCATTCCGTTCAACTGCTCCTCCAAGTCCTTTGCTGCCTCTGACAGAATTACAATGTCATCGGCGAACCTCAAAGTTTTTTTTTTCTTCTCTATGGATTTTAATGCCTACTCTGAATTTTTCTTTTGTTTCCTTTACTGCTTGCTCAATATACAGATTGAATAACATTGGGGAGAGGCTACAACCCTGTCTCGTTCCCTTCCAAACCACTGCTTCCCTTTCGTGCCCCTCGACTCTTATAACTGCCATCTGGTTTCTGTACAATTTGTAAATAGCGTGTCGCTTCCTGTATTTTAGCCCTGCCACCTTCAGAATGTGAAAGAGAGTATTCCAGTCAACAATGTCAAAAGCTTTGTCTAAGTCTACAAATGCTAGAAACGTAGGTTTGCTTTTCCTTAATCTATCTTCTAAGATAAGTCGTAGGGTCAGTATTGCCTCACGTGTTCTAATATTTCTACGGAATCCAAACTGATCTTCCCCGAGGTCGGCTTCTACCAATTTTTCCATTCGTCTGTAAAGAATTCGCGTTAGTATTTTGGAGCTGTGACTTATTAAACTGATAGTTCGTTAATTTTCACATCTGTCAACACCTGCTTTCTTTGGGATTGGAATTATTATATTTTTCTTGAAGTCTGAAGGTATTTTGCCTGTCTCATACATTTTGCTTACCTAATGGGAGAGTTTTGTCAGGACTGGCTCTCCCAAGGCTGTCTGTAGTTCTAATGGAATGTTGTCAACCCCCAGGGCCTTGTTTCGACTTAGGTCTTTCAGTGATCTGTCAAACTCTTCACGCAGTATCATATCTCCCATTTCATCTTCATCTACATCTACATCCTCTTCCATTTCCATATTATTGCCCTGAAGTACATCACCCTTGTATAGACACACTATATACTCCTTCCAGCTTTCTGCTTTCCCTTCTTTGCTTAGAACTGGGTTTCCATCTGAGCTCTTGATATTCATGCAAGTGGTTCTCTTTTCTCCAAAGGTCTCTTTAATTTTCCTGTAGGCTGTATCTATCTTACCCCTAGTGAGATGAGCCTCTACCTCCTTACATTTGTCCTCTAGTCATGCCTGCTTAGCCATTTTGCACTTCCTGTCGATCTCGTTATTGAGACGTTTGTATTCCTTTGTGCCTGCTTCATTTACTGAATTTTTGTATTTTCTTCTTTCATCAATTACATTTAATATTTCTTCTGTCACCCAAGGATTTCTACTAGCCCTGGTCTTTTTACCTACTTGATCCTCTGCTGCCTTCACTACTTCATCCCTCAGAGCTACCCATTCTTCTTCTACTGTATTTCTTTCCCCTGTTGTTGTCAATCGTTCGCTAATGCTCTCTCTAAAACTCTCTGCAACCTCTGGTGGTTTCAGTTAATCCAGGTCCGATCTCCTTAAATTCCCACGTTTTTGCAGTTTCTTGAGTTTCAACCCACAGTTCATAACCAATAGATGGTGGTCAGAGTCCACATCTGCCTCTGGAAATGTCTTACAATTTAAAACCTGGTTCCTAAATCTCTGTCTTACCATTATATAATCTATCTGAAACCTGTCAGTATCTCCAGGCTTCTTCGATGAATATAATCTTTTTTTATGATTCTTGATCCAAGTGCTAGTTATGCTGTGTGCAAAATTCTACCAGGCGGCTTCCTCTTTCATTTCTTACCCCCAATCCATATTCACCTACTACATTTCCTTCTCTTCCTTTTCCTACTATCGAATCTCTTTTATCTCATCATACATATCTTCAGTTTCTTCGTCATCTGCAGAGCTAGTTGGCATATAAACTTGTACTACTGTAGTAGGCGTGGGCTTCGTATCTATCTTGGCCACAATAACGCGTTCTGTATGCCGTTTGTAGTAGCTTATCCGCTCTCCTGTTTTTTTATTCATTATTAAACATACTCCTGCATTACCCCTATTTGATTTTGTATTTATAACCCTGTATTCACCTGACCAAAAGTTTTGTTCCTCCTGCCACAGAACTTCGCTAAATCCCGCTATATCTAACTTTAACCTATCCATTTCCCTTTATAAATTTTCTAACCTACCTGCACGATTAAGGGATCTGACATTCCACGCTCCGATCCGTAGAACGACAGTTTTCTTTCTCCTGATAACGACGTCCTCTTGAGTATCCCCCGCCCGGAGATCCGAATGGGGGACTATTTTACCTCCGGGATGTTTTACCCAAGAGGACGCCATCATCATTCAACCATACAGTAAAGCTGCATGCCCTCGGGAAAAATTACGGCTGTAGTTTCCCCTTTCTTTCAGCCGTTCGCAGTACCAGAACAGCAAGGCCATTTTGGTTAGTGTTACAGGGCCAGATCAGTCAATCATCCAGACTGTTGCCCCTGCAACTACTGAAAAGGCTGCTTCCCCTCTTCAGGAACCACACGTTTGTCTGGCCTCTCAACAGATACCCCTCTGTTGTGGTTTCCACCTACGGTACGGCCATCTGTATCTCTGAGGCACGCAAGCCTCCCCACCAACGGCAAGGTCTGTGGTTTATGGGTGATATTCTGACCGCAGATCTAAATCCCCTATGTCTTCCAAGCCGACTCCAATTTTTCGTACACCATTACTTTATCATCAGACACACATTTCTCCTCGTAGACGTCTTTAATGTACCCATGATACCCACCCACACTCTCTTCGTTCAACAGTGGAACTCCTTCTGCAATTGGTTTCGTTGTTTCTTTATAAAAGGCGAGCCCTCAGTAGATTTTTCAAAATGACAACTCAGATGAATAAATATTTATTATTATCTTGTGATCGTTTGTTTATTCAAGGTTGTTGGTTGTGAGGGAACTATTTTTTCATCTCGCCCGATACGAGAACAATTACAACCCATGTCAGGCGCGTTGCCACATCTCACAGAGATTGTATTTGTTCTCGTATCGGTCGAGACGCAGCAGCAGTGACCTCACAATTTCCACGGATATAAAAAAAAAACTTTTATATGATTTTGATTCCCATAATGTTTGTGTATTCTTATACGGCACAAAACAAATACATATTTGCTTTAATTCAATTTGGTATAGTCAGAGTTGCTACCACATTCTTGAGTACAACCGAAACATCAGAAATTTTGCGCTCGCCACTCTGCTAATGATTGACTTTAACTCACTGAAAACTCTACAGGACTTACCACTACTGCCCACCAGTATCTGAGAGGTCCGCTCTTTTATTATGGTGGCTTGTGATGTCTACATCTACATCTACATCCATACTTCGCAAGCCACCTGACGGTGTGTGGCGGAGGGTACCTTGAGTACCTCTATCGGTTCTCCCTTCCATTCCAGTCTCGTATTGTACGTGGAAAGAAGGATTGTCGGTATGCCTCTGTGTGGGCTCTAATCTCTCTGATTTTATCCTCATGGTCTCTTCGCGAGATATACGTAGGAGGGAGCACTATACTGCTTGACTCCTCGGTGAACGTATGTTCTTGAAACTTTAACAAAAGCCCGTACCGAGCTAATGAGCGTCTCTGCTGCAGAGTCTTCCACAGGAGTTTATCTATCATATCCGTAACGCTTTCGCGATTACTAAATGATCCTGTAACGAAGCGCGCTGCTCTCCGAAGGATCTTCTCCATCTCTTCTATCAAACCTATCAGGTACGGATCCCATACTGCTGAGCAGTATTCAATCAGTGGGCGAACAAGGGTACTGTAACCTACTTCCTTTGTTTTCGGATTGCATTTCCTTAGGATTCTTCCAATAATCTCAGTCTGGCATCTGCTTTACCGACGATCAACTTTATATGATCATTCCATTTTAAATCAGTCCTAATGCGTACTCCCAGATAATTTATGAAATTAACTGTTTCCAGTTGCTGACCTGCTATATAGTAGCTAAATGATGAGGGATATTTCTTTCTAAATATTCGCTGCACATTACACTTGTCTACATCGAGATGCAGGTGTCATTCCCTGCACCATGCGTCAGTTCGCTGCAGGTCCTCCTGCATTTCAGTACAATTTTCCATTGTTGCAACCTCTCGATATACCACAGCATCATCCACAAAAAGCCTCAGTGAACTTCCGATGTCATCCACAAGGTCATTTATGTATATTGTGAATAGCAACGGTCCTACGACACTCCCCTGCGGCACACCTGAAAACACTCTTACTTCGGAAGACTTCTCTCCATTGAGAATGACATGGACGTTCTGTTATCTAGGAACTATTCAATCCAATCACACAGTTGGTCTGATAGTCCATATGCTCTTACTTTGTTCATTAAACGACTGTGGGGAACGGTATTGAACGCCTTGCGGAAGTCAAGAAACACGGCATCTGCCTGGGAACCCGTGTCTATGGCCCTCTGAGTCTCGTGGACGATTAGCGTGAGCTGGGTTTCACACGATCCTCTTTTTCGAAATCCATGCTGATTCCTACAGAGTAGATTTCTAGTCTCCAGAAAAGTCATTATACTCGAACATAATACGTGTTACAAAATTCTACAACTGATAGGCGTTAGGGATATAGGTCTATAGTTCTGTACATCTGTCCGACGTCCCTTCTTGGAAACGGGGATGACCTGAGCCCTTTTCCAATCCTTTGAAACGCTACGCTCTTCTAGAGACCTACGGTACACCGCTGCAAGAAGGGGGGCAAGTTCCTTCGCGTACTCTGTGTAAAATCCAACTTGTATCCCATCAGGTCCTACGGCCTTTCCTCTTTTGAGGGACTGTAATTGTTTCTCTATCCCTCTGTCGTCTATTTCCACATCTACCATTTTGTCATCTGTGCGACAATGTTAATGTTAATGTTATGGCGTCAACAAAGCCACTGCGCCAGGATTGCAACGTACCTTAGGAACCGAATCATCATTTGTACAACTGCCAACGACATCAAAGAATAATTTTCTGTCTTATTCAAAGGATCTGAGGACCTCTGTAGTATCCCTTCTTTTTCTGCATCTCTCTGCCTCGTGATGACTGGGTGTTGTGTGATGTCCTTAGGTTAGTTAGGTTTAAGTAGTTCTAAGTTCTCGAGGACTAATGACCATCGATGTTAAGTCCCATAGTGCTCACAGCCATTTTCTGCCTCCAACATAGCACAAATAATGTCGATATCTAAGTATTATGTAGATTTCTATTCCTAACGGTACTTAAGGCAGTTGAAAATGTTAACATTCTTGTCTGTGTATTCGTTCGTCTCCTTCTTTTCGGGAACATGTGCTGCTACCGCTAACGTCTGTACACCGTCTTATGTATACTTACGGTGTACTGAACCAATATGACTAAAAGAGTGTAAGACTTTACCACTTTACTGATATTTACGCTCGGAAAGAGCGTGAATAGAGCATTTTTTTGCGGAGTGGACACAAAAAAAGGTCGTGATAATATGTGGGGCCTGAATTTATACTTTCGTAAAATAATTCTCTGAACCCTGATTATTCAACAGCGCGCGACTCACTGCCTTGTTAATATAGGATCGTGTAAGGCGCTTTTAGCATTTGTTAAGACTGAGGTCTTCATACTGACAAAAGAATAAAAAAAAACATAATGTCAGGGACTGTATGTCATCTTATCACATTAATACACTCCTGGAAATTGAAATAAGAACACCGTGAATTCATTGTCCCAGGAAGGGGAAACTTTATTGACACATTCCTGGGGTCAGATACATCACATGATCACACTGACAGAACCACAGGCACATAGACACAGGCAACAGAGCATGCACAATGTCGGCGCTAGTACAGTGTATATCCACCTTTCGCAGCAATGCAGGCTGCTATTCTCCCATGGAGACGATCGTAGAGATGCTGGATGTAGTCCTGTGGAACGGCTTGCCATGCCATTTCCACCTGGCGCCTCAGTTGGACCAGCGTTCGTGCTGGACGTGCAGACCGCGTGAGACGACGCTTCATCCAGTCCCAAACATGCTCAATGGGGGACAGATCCGGAGATCTTGCTGGCCAGGGTAGTTGACTTACACCTTCTAGAGCACGTTGGGTGGCACGGGATACATGCGGACGTGCATTGTCCTGTTGGAACAGCAAGTTCCCTTGCCGGTCTAGGAATGGTAGAACGATGGGTTCGATGACGGTTTGGATGTACCGTGCACTATTCAGTGTCCCCTCGACGATCACCAGTGGTGTACGGCCAGTGTAGGAGATCGCTCCCCACACCATGATGCCGGGTGTTGGCCCTGTGTGCCTCGGTCGTATGCAGTCCTGATTGTGGCGCTCACCTGCACGGCGCCAAACACGCATACGACCATCATTGGCACCAAGGCAGAAGCGACTCTCATCGCTGAAGACGACACGTCTCCATTCGTCCCTCCATTCACGCCTGTCGCGACACCACTGGAGGCGGGCTGCACGATGTTGGGGCGTGAGCGGAAGACGGCCTAACGGTGTGCGGCACCGTAGCCCAGCTTCATGGAGACGGTTGCGAATGGTCCTCGCCGATACCCTAGGAGCAACAGTGTCCCTAATTTGCTGGGAACTGGCGGTGCGGTCCCCTACGGCACTGCGTAGGATCCTACGGTCTTGGCGTGCATCCGTGCGTCGCTGCGGACAGGTCCCAGGTCGACGGGCGCGTGCACCTTCCGCCGACCACTGGCGACAACATCGATGTACTGTGGTGCCTCACGCCCCACGTGTTGAGCAATTCGGCGGTAAGTCCACCCGGCCTCCCGCATGCCCACTATACGCCCTCGCTCAAAGTCTGTCAACTGCACATACGGTTCACGTCCACGCTGTCGCGGCATGCTACCAGTGTTAAAGACTGCGATGGAGCTCCGTATGCCACGGCAAACTGGCTGACACTGATGGCGGCGGTGCACAAATGCTGCGCAGCTAGCGCCATTCGACGGCCAACACCGCGGTTCCTGGTGTGTCCGCTGTGCCGTGCGTGTGATCATTGCTTGTACAGCCCTCTCGCAGTGTCCGGAGCAAGTATGGTGGGTCTGACACACCGGTGTCAATGTGTTCTTTTTTCCATTTCCAGGAGTGTATATTACTGCAGGGTATCTTTACTGTAGTGAAATTTAATTAAAAGAAACCTTGTGCTGAAAGAAACTATTTCCCTTTTTTCTTGACGTAATAATCTTCGTCTTGCCGAGAAGCGGGCAATATATGGACTTCATGGAATGTTCTTAGTTTTTACTTTCATACAACGTAAAATAGCATATTCACTTTCCTTTCCTTAATAATTATGATGCAAGTCTTTGAATGTACCCGTTGATAATGAACGCAATTAAATTTATAATGAAATTTTTCCTACGCAATATGTCTGCCGAGAATGGTCGATTGTTTGACCGTTCTTGTCGTTTATACAGGCTGCTGAAAACCTTACAAATAATATTTGTATTTCTTCATGAAGGTCACTCGGCGTATGATGAAAAAACACACAATCACCATTAATTATGATATATTATTTAAAATTTACAACTTACAATGGGTAATGGCCGCCGTAGAGTATGTTAGCTTCCAGACTAGAACAGAGAGTGAGTAATAACGCTGGTCCTTTCCGTTTCTTTCGTCGGCTTGTAAAAGAATAATTAACACAGAGATCGTATACAGTTACCTTATTATTATATCATTTTATTATAAATTATCATTATGAGAGCTAATTGCAATCTCAATTTCAGAGTTTTTTACTATTTTCGTTTTAATTTGTTTTGTGTCTGACTTTTCATCGCACGTTTTAATACTTTGTACAGTATATCGGTACAGACGGAGATTAGGGCGGACTAGTTAGTTCTGGTTCGTCGTTCAAACGCAATGAGATAGTTTCTGGTAAGTGGTCCGCCATTATCAGATATCCGCAATTACAATAATGCATATGAAAACGGCAGTGTACGTAACATTACTATAAGAGGAAAAACGTGTATTTAAATGCAAGTACATATTCGAAATGTTGTTATAAACCAAGGAAAATTAAAACATTAGGATACTTTCAAACCTTATTCTTTGTCCTCTATGCGTTATTAACAAAAAGAAGGCATGTTGCCAAAACCATATTCACGGAAGACAACCGAGAGTTTTTTTAATATTATTCAAGTCAGAGGTGACACTTATAATTAATATGGAACAAATAAAATAAGTATTACTAACTGTTCATAAGAAAGACAAAATCAGCATCTACGCTCACACAAATACACCGCAAGAAACCGTAAGTGCGTGGGAGACGGTTCCTTGTACGACAACTAGTGATTTACTTTCCTGCTCCACTATCAAATAGAACGAGGGGAAAATGACCATCTATATGTCTCCGTACGAGCTCTAATTTTTCTTGTGCACGTTCTCCTTACGCGAATTGTACGTTGGCAGCAGTAGAAAACAAAAGGCAGGAAAAGAAAAAGAGAGTAAGGAAGGAATATCACGTAATTCTTCAAGCTTTCGCGGCGATCTAATAATATCTTGGGTTGTCGGGTTTTTTGCCGGGTATCAGCGTCGTACTTGCACGATATTTCGGTTGCTCGTTACCTTCATCAGGTGCACCTGATGAAGGTAACGAGTTACGCTACCGAAATATCGTGCAAGTACGACGCTGATATCCGGCAGAAAACCCGACAACCCAAGATGTCAAGGAATATCATACTTCACAGATTGCCTATTCTGTTTTCATGCAAATGATGTTTCAGAGATAATTTATTGAACTGTGTTGATACGTGGATAAAGGGGCTGAGAAAAGAATCATGGGACGCATTTTTAATTCTTGATTTGAAATCTATACTTCTATATTTTCAGTGGCCTAGTAGCTCGTAAGTTCTCAATGTCATTGCATCAGATGATATCTCTTCATAAATAGTAAGTTATACATTGATTACAAAGAACGAACAAAACAAAACAGGACCAGAAAACAATTTAATGTACCTTAAGGTAGACAACCAATTTACATCGTCCGCACCCAAGAGAGATATTGTTAGTTGGGTTGCCTATCTTAAGGTACGTTAAATTATTTTCCGGACCAATTTAATTTTGCTCACCCTTTATAATGGATGCATAACTTGTTATTTACGACTCTATCATCTTCCGCGCCAGATTTAGTTTGCCCACCTTGTATGTTGCTGTGTTTCTGAGTGAGTGTGTGTGTGTGTGTGTCCTGAAAACGCCGTCACACATCCTCCCAGCTTCCCTTTCTCGCTTCTGCACCGCCCTCATTGCTTCAGATAACGTGTGACGCCACTTGGTTGATAACCAAGGTAGGTACAGGGTCACAATTATTGAACTATATGAAATAAAATCATCATAAATTCTGAACGGTTTGCGTTAGGACGTTCGAGCTACACGCTTGGACGCGGGGTTTGATGGGAATTAGTATGCGGTGTATGGTTTGGTTTAGCGATGAAGCACACTGCCATTTCGATGTGTTCCTCAATAAGCAAAATTGGCTCATTTGGGGGACTGAGAATCCCCGTTTCGCGATCGAGAAGTTATAAACCTCCTACCTCTCCGGCTAATTAGGCTTTTATATATGATTGTGTACCTAAAGTCCATAATCTGTGCGCAGAAGGCATCTACTTCGAAGAATAATGCAAAACCGAGAGAAGTAGATGAAGTTATAACCGAATCGTCACTGCTCGGTACTTTAGCAATGACGATTAGAAACAGAGTCGGTTAACTTTATATATTTTTGTTACATAAACTAATTTTTAATTAACATCAGTCAGTGGAAAATTTGGAAAAAAAGATTTTCAAACTATTTCATTAACGAAAATAACCAACAGTCGCTAGTTCCTCACCGGAACAAGATTAATTAAACTGAAACTGAACTTTATACTCGTAAGTAATCTTACGTAAGAATAGGTAAAGGCGTCATGACATTGGAACAATACCTAACGCACACTTTCAAGTACTTTACACCACACATGTCACAGTAGTCAGATAATAATGAAATAGCAAACAGATACAACATATTATGTTAATTTTCAAAGCTCAGTTAAAGCAAGATTGTTTACTGGCTGTGGACCGAAACGCTTTGTTTCGTTACTCACCATAATACTGAGTATCGTAATTGTAGCGAGCTGAAAGATTGTTCGAATTTACTCATTCGTAAGGACTGTCATTTACGTAGCAGTTACTCTGATATTAATTTGTAATAAAAGTTATAACTTATGCCACAAACTATAAATTAGAAACAGTGCTTTTACAATGAAATTTAGTGTCCAAGTTACGTAAAGTTTTACTAATAAATATTCATTATGAAAATTACTATATTTTTAGCAAATGAATTAATACTGTTTCTTGCATCATTCTATTTATGACATTATTCGTAATATAGCCAAAGATTTCATTAACACTTAATTGTCCGAAAGTTGGAAAAACTATGTTTTGATAATAAATTAATGTTCACTTCATTTTCCTATTATCTCGGTTCATACAAAGGGATATGATGGATACTACTTGGATAACTATTTAGGAAAATTATTTACGTGACAATATTCACGGAAACAATGTTATTTAAGCAATAAAATTCCAAGTGCGCTGGTCAGCCTATTATACGTCTAGCTATAAAAAGTCTTGATCTTACTTCACGTTATGATGTCGTTGATTTCTCGAGCGGCTTCACTTAGCGGTAAAATAGGGCACAGGTTGATCTTCTTGCCATACCATAGCCAATAACAAGAGCCTACAGTACTCTTGAGGTTACGTGAATTACTCTTGCCATACACATAGCTTGCCCATATTAAACATCCGCCAAAACAACCATTTCAGTTTTCACTGCTCCGCACTTCGAAAACAGACTTTCTATCTCTGCACATTTGCATAGCCACACCGGCGAACACACACAACCAAGACAACAAAGTCTCCTCACGACTCTTAACTGCTACTTTTTTGGCGCGCTCCTACGCCCAGCAATAATGTATTTACAATTTCTAATGCTCTTTGACAATAGGTTTTCCCTGACTAGGCCAGCGTGTCTACTTAACATTCCATTCGTATTCTCTTTCTTAAATAACAAATAGCATTTGTAATTCGACAACATATTTACAAGAATGATATTCAGCACAACTGATAAAACAAACCTCGTAAAACACGTAGAAAATGCATAATCATCCACAGAGTTGTGGTGTTATAAAGTCTCTTCAGTCTCAACGGGTGACTGTGAGATGTGCATTGTCCAGTCACGGAATAATCGGTGCGATATTCCTTGATGGCGCGGTGACTACCGAACGGTACGTGAACGTTTTGGAAGCAGATTTCGACTGCAATATCCAAAATGACCCTGATTTCGACAAGATGTGGTTCATACAAGACGGAGCTCGGCCCTGTCGATGCAGGAGAGTGATGTCCTGGAGAGGAGCACTTTGGGGACCGCTTTCTGGCTCTGGGGCAACCGGAGGACATTGGCATGGGCCTCGATTGGCCGCCATATTCTTCTGATCTGAACACATAACACTCCTTTTGCGGGGCTATATTAAAGGGAAAGAGTACACCAATAATCTCGAAACCATTGCTTAACTGAAAACAGCCATTCAGGAGGTCATCGACAACATCGATATTTCGAGACTTCAGCGGGACATGCAGAATTTCGGTATTCGTCTGCGTCACATCATCGTCAATGACGGCAGGCATGTCGAATATGTCGTAAGCTAAGCCAGAATATCTGTAGTGACGTTTGTAACGTCCCCTTAGAAAAATTATAAGAATGACAGTGCTGGTAAACTTCTGCGTTATTTGATACAAAGACAGCTGAGTAAAGGTGAACGTACTCAGACAGTTCTCTCTTTACTTATTCTGATCATCACTAAACTGACTCACAATATTTTGTTCAGCGCAACGCAATCTTTCAATAACCCCTATAAAAGAATGGCACTGACTAACAATAACCTATACCTTTCATGAATCACTTACCTCACAAAAATCTTCGTTACTCGAACTACTGCAATAGAGCGAGCGCCAATACTGCCAGTTAAATGAAAGATTCTAACTACTGAAGGCCCTAACTACTGATAGGCATAGTTAGCAAATGAAAGATTTTCATAGTGAACAAACAATGTATTTACCTTAATAGCGTTGAAAAGTCATACTATATTAATCAGTTCATGACATCCAGTCTTATAAATTTCGCTTTTCTGACGGACACACGTCCAGATCGTCCGCTCTCAAAACTCTGCCATCTCTCTCCCCACTTCCACCACTGCTGGCTGCTCACCTCCGACTGCGCAACGCTACGCTCTGTTCACATCCAACTGCCCAACACTACAATAACGAATATTCCAACAATGAGTACAACCAGCCATAGATTGCACACAGCACAGCCAGTGATTTTCATACAGAGCGCTAGGTGACGTTACCTACATAAAAACCTAAACAGCCTACTTACACGTTTACATGTTGAATAAAGTGTACGCCGTAGTTTGTATCTAATTTACATTTTTTCCATATAGTTCAATATTTGTCACCCTGTAAGTACATGTGCTGTGTACTCCTTTGTTACTACACATGCCAAATCTACACACACACAGTGAGTGGTTCCGGTCCTAAAACATTTCTCTGATGTACGACCAAAACTGATATCACGTTTGACGTTATGTTAATGACGTACTGAGCTCTGTGTGCGAAGAGGTATTCGATGCAGTTACTATGCTCGTCTACAGGGCGAGGTTGCGAAGTAGTCGAGTCACTAGACTCATATTACGGAAGAATCGAATTCTTTCTGTTTTTCGTAGTCGCCCTATTAATCATTAAAGTTAATGCAGGGATCATACCCTTATATAATGCAAATCATTCCCCTCCACTATTTCTGTTTATGTTGTGGTTGTTGTGGTCTTCAGTCCTGAGAGTGGTATGATGGAGCTCTCCATGCTACTCTATCCTGTGCAAGCTTCTTCATCTCACAGTACTTACTGCAACCTACATCCTTCTGAATCTGCTTAGTGTATTCATCTCTTGGTCTCCCTCTACGATTTTTACCCTCCACGCTGCCCTCCAATGCTAAATTTGTGATCCCTTGATGCCTCAGAACATGTCCAACCAACCGATCCCTTCTTCTTGTCAAGTTGTGCCACAAACTCCTCCTCTCCCCAATTCTATTCAATACCTCCTCATTAGTTGTGTGATCTACCCATCTAATCTTCAGCATTCTTCTGTATCACCACATTTCGAAAGCTTCTATTCTCTTCTTGTCCAAACTATTTATCGTCCATGTTTCACTTCCATATATGGCTACACTCCATACAAATACTATCAGAAACGACTTCCTGACACTTAAATCAATACTCGATGTTAACAAATTTCTCTTCTCCAGAAACGTTTTCCTTGCCATTGCCAGTCTACATTTTACATCTTCTCTACTTCGACCATCATCAGTTACTTTGCTCCCCAAGTAGCAAAACTCCTTTACTACTTTAAGTGTCTCATTTCCTAATGTAATTCCTTCAGCATCCCCCGACTTAATTCGACTACATTCCATTATCCTCGTTTTGCTTTTGTTGATGATCATCTTATATCCTCCTTTCAAAACACTGACCATTCCGTTCAACTGCTCTTCCAAGTCCTTTGCTGTCCCTGACAGAATTACAATGTCATCAGCGAACCTCAGAGTTTTTATTTCTTCTCCATGGATTTTAATACCTACTCCGAATTTTTCTTTTGTTTCTGTTTATGGAAACTACGATAGTACTGTTTCTTTAACGAGCTCCGTCGATGCGAAGTCAAACTTTCAGTCTTTATTTCTCGCTGTATCTTATGCAGAGAAAACGGGAAACAGCCAAGAATGTCTGTGAGAGCTGACCTACGATCTATGAAGCAGTTAGCTCTCGAAATTGTCCCTCGCAAAGACTGTCGCGCATTTAGCAGCGTGTTTCTTGCAGCCGCTCCACGGCCGCAGCCGCCGTTTACGGTAAGGTCCAAAGACCCGACCGCAAGATTAGGCTGCGTCGCGTCTCGTAGCAGCGGAACGGCGCGCTGCAGGCGCAATAACCGCGAGGATTGTTAAGTGCTCTCCCCTTCCCATTCAGGGCGCGGCGAAAGTTGCAGCGCGGCGGCGAGGCCGGGCGGTCTGCGCCATTCCACCTCGTTACCCCGGCGACGGCGGCGGCAGCAGCAGCAGCAGCGGCAATAATCGCGCAGTCTGCTGCGACCGCAGCTCGGAGTCTCCCAGACAGTCCTCTGCAAGTCCCGGCAAGCAGCCGCAGAGGCAGCCTGGCGCGACGGATTCCCCGACTTCCCAAACACTGAGGCGCATCCCTTGCACCGCATTCTAGCCCTTTATATTGTCACGATATACCACCACAACAGAGATATTACGACAAACTAAATGCAGTTTTGAAAAGTACTTGGCCACTGTATGTACAGGATTTCCCAAACACACGCCGTCAAACTTTAGTGACAAATTCCTTATTCAGAAATAAGGACTCTAAAATACACTCCCGGAAATAGAAATAAGAACACCGTGAATTCATTGTCCCAGGAAGGGGAAACTTTATTGACACATTCCTGGGGTCAGATACATCACATGATCACACTGACAGAACCACAGGCACATAGACACAGGCAACAGAGCATGCACAATGTCGGCACTAGTACAGTGTATATCCACCTTTCGCAGCAATGCAGGCTGCTATTCTCCCATGGAGACGATCGTAGAGATGCTGGATGTAGTCCTGTGGAACGGCTTGCCATGCCATTTCCACCTGGCGCCTCAGTTGGACCAGCGTTCGTGCTGGACGTGCAGACCGCGTGAGATGACGCTTCATCCAGTCCCAAATATGCTCAATGGGGGACAGATCCGGAGATCTTGCTGGCCAGGGTAGTTGACTTACACCTTCTAGAGCACGTTGGGTGGCACGGGATACATGCGGACGTGCATTGTCCTGTTGGAACAGCAAGTTCCCTTGCCGGTCTAGGAATGGTAGAACGATGGGTTCGATGACGGTTTGGATGTACCGTGCACTATTCAGTGTCCCCTCGACGATCACCAGTGGTGTACGGCCAGTGTAGGAGATCGCTCCCCACACCATGATGCCGGGTGTTGGCCCTGTGTGCCTCGGTCGTATGCAGTCCTGATTGTGGCGCTCACCTGCACGGCGCCAAACACGCATACGACCATCATTGGCACCAAGGCAGAAGCGACTCTCATTGCTGAAGACGACACGTCTCCATTCGTCCCTCCATTCACGCCTGTCGCGACACCGCTGGAGGCGGGCTGCACGATGTTGGGGCGTGAGCGGAAGACGGCCTAACGGTGTGCGGGACCGTAGCCCAGCTTCATGGAGACGGTTGCGAATGGTCCTCGCCGATACCCCAGGAGCAACAGTGTCCCTAATTTGCTGGGAAGTGGCGGTGCGGTCCCCTACGGCACTGCGTAGGATCCTACGGTCTTGGCGTGCATCCTTGCGTCGCTGCGGTCCGGTCCCAGGTCGACGGGCACGTGCACCTTCCGCCGACCACTGGCGACAACATCGATGTACTGTGGAGACCTCACGCCCCACGTGTTGAGCAATTCGGCGGTACGTCCACCCGGCCTCCCGCATGCCCACTATAGGCCCTCGCTCAAAGTCCGTCAACTGCACATACGGTTCACGTCCACGCTGTCGCGGCATGCTACCAGTGTTAAAGACTGCGATGGAGCTCCGTATGCCACGGCAAACTGGCTGACACTGACGGCGGCGGTGCACAAATGCTGCGCAGCTAGCGCCATTCGACGGCCAACACCGCGGTTCCTGGTGTGTCCGCTGTGCCGTGCGTGTGATCATTGCTTGTACAGCCCTCTCGCAGTGTCCGGAGCAAGTATGGTGGGTCTGACACACCGGTGTCAATGTGTTCTTTTTTCCATTTCCAGGAGTGCACATATCTTAGGATGTATGAGCACGTGCTCATGTTCGATACTGTGAAATAGATGTCTTCTGCTGCAAGGTCTTTGCTTTCCATGTCTTGTAAGGACGAAGTATTGACCAAAACAAGAATGAAATGCCTAGTAAACGTGAAGCTTAGAGAATCTTCTCTAGTGGGAAACACATCTCTTCCGCCGAACAAGTACTCGTAATTGTTTGAAGGATATCATCTTTACGCCACTACACTATTGCAATTTCGGTCTTAGGCCATTATCAAGTGATGATATTATGGCAGTTGATAATGGTCTAAGGCCGAAATTGCAATAGTGTAATAAAAACTTATAACAGCCACTTGCGTAAAGATGTCCTCCAAAAATTTATTTTTTGACTGTGAATCCCAGCTACAACAAGTGTATTAAGTACTCATAACTCTCAAGATACGCATTATAGAGCCCATGTTTACCAAATATCGAGGAAATATTCACCAAAACAAGAAAGAAATGTCTGTGGCCGAGCGGTACTAGGAGCTTCCCCCCGGAACCGCGCATCTGCTACGGTCGCAGGTTCGAATCCTGCCTCGGGCATGGATGTGTGTGATGTCCTTAGGTTAGTTAGGTTTAAGTAGTTCTAAGTTCTAGGGGACTGATGACCTCAGATGTTAAGTCCCATAGTGCTCAGAGCCATTTTTTGAAAGAAATGTCTAGTAAACGTGACGCCTAGCTAATCTTCGCTAATGCGAAACACATCTCTTCCACTGAAGAACCACTCACGACTCTTAAGGTACGCAATATAGAGCCCATGATTACTAAATATTTTTTTCTTGTTATGATCCATATTACCTCCTCCAAAAATGTGAAAAGCAAAGAGCTTGCAATAGAAGAGATGTGTTTTATGGTATGGAAGATGAATAAGTGTTCCTATCTCTTAAGGTATGCGCTTTAGAGAGCCCCTGTTTACCAGACTTATTTCTTGCCTTCGTGCAAGGAATCTGTCCCTAACGTTTTTAGGTATTTTTTGGGAGACCCTTGTAAGTAGGCTGTGTTGGTTTTTATCTTGGTAACGCCACGTAGCCCTCTGTATGAAAATCACTGACTGTGCTGTGTGCAGTCTGTGGCTGGTTGGACTCGTTGTTGGAATATTCGCTTATGTTGCATTGGGCAGTTGGATGTGAACAGCGCGTAGCGTTGGGCAATTGCAGGTGAGCCGCCAGCAGTAATGGATGTGGAGAGAGAGATGCCAGAATTTTGAGAGGTTACTATAACCGGACGATTTGGACGTGTGTCCGCCAGAAAAAGGTAATTTATAAAGATGGTTGTCAAGAATTGATAGATATATATGATGACTTTTGAACATTATTAAGGTAAATACGTTGTTTTTTGAAACTTAGTGGCAGATTACAACTGAGTGCCAGACCGAGACTCGAACTCGGGACCTTTCTCTTCCGCGGACAAGTGCTCTACCGACTTTTTTTATTTATTTTTTTTTTTTAAGTGCCGGGCCGAGACTCGAACTCGGGACCCATGACTTTCGCGGGCAAGTGCTCTACCAACTGTTTTTAAAATTCTATCCATCTATTTTTTTTAGGAGAAACAGAAACCTTTATTATTCACAAAATAAACATAGTACGTCCTGACACATGATAACTGTCCGGGAAGGAACCTCGCTGCCGTCCTACCATGCAGCATGAAATAACAACAAAATCAAAGTGGGGCCACCTCCGGCACCCTAAAGAAAAGTATTGATGGATGTGAAAAGAAAATTTGAAGTACATCCATTTGCTAACTGTTCAAGCCTGTGTTTTTCGTAGGTCGCATACTCGCATAGTGTTCTTAGTCGATCACATTACTTGGTCGGTTGCACAACGAAAACACCGCCGCTCATCTTTGCGCACCCGGCACACCCATGTATATGGCGTGTCCGCAAAAACCGTTACTAGGAAATTGCCATACCAATCCTTGTACTTTTGTAGCCGTAATAGTTTTGTGTGTCCATCTTGCTAGTATTGCCAGTAATCCAGGACGTTCAGTAAGTTCGTACGTGTGTCTCTATAGATGTAATGGACCGTCATACCTGTGATCCACGCCACTGCGTTCGTCTTATGACGCGGAAAATACGTTTCCTCTGGAAAAAAGACTATGTCAGAACAGACTGCTGTATAGATAGTGCGCCGCATGAACACTATTATCTTTCTTGCGAGAGTCCAGACAGCCAATGCCTCGCCGCAGACCAGCCGATGGTCGTCCGTATCCAGCACGCCGCATTGGGGACACAAGGGCGGATTCGCCAAATGTATTGCGTACTTTTTATCATTTGTAGGGTATTTTCGGTTCACGACAATGTACCATGTTGATCTGACTGATGTAGGTAGGTCGGGGTGGTGGACCGTGCGCCACACCACGTGCCAATTAACAGCTGGATGTTTGCGTTCCACCCTATTCTGGGCGATCTGTCGAAGAAGCAGATGGTACACGTCCTTCGATGTCGACTGTCGGGTCGTCGGTAAACGCTCTCGAACGTAGCTGTGTTCCACGATGAACGTGCGCACATACGTTAAAGAGGGCGATATATGGCCGACACTGACTGGAGGAAGATGCGATGTTGGTACAAGTTCTTCGATGATCGTCCCCGTAAGCGAGTGATTCCTGTTGCGCCACCGTTTGAGCATAGTATTAATATACACTCCTGGAAATGGAAAAAAGGACACATTGACACCGGTGTGTCAGACCCACCATACTTGCTCCGGACTCTGCGAGAGGGCTGTACAAGCAATGATCACACGCACGGCACAGCGGACACACCAGGAACCGCGGTGTTGGCCGTCGAATGGCGCTAGCTGCGCAGCATTTGTGCATCGCCGCCGTCAGTGTCAACCAGTTTGCCGTGGCATGCGGAGCTCCATCGCAGTCTTTAACACTGGTAGCATGCCGCGACATCGTGGACGTGAACCGAATGTGCAGTTGACGGACTTTGAGCGAGGGCGTATAGTGGACATGCGGGAGGCCGGGTGGACGTACCGCCGAATTGCTCAACACGTGGGGCGTGAGGTCTCCACAGTACATCGATGTTGTCGCCAGTGGTCGGCGGAAGGTGCACGTGCCCGTCGACCTGGGACCGGACCGCAGCGACGCACGGATGCACGCCAAGACCGTAGGATCCTACGCAGTGCCGTAGGGGACCGCACCGCCACTTCCCAGCAAATTAGGGACACTGTTGCTCCTGGGGTTTCGGCGAGGACCATTCGAAACCGTCTCCATGAAGCTGGGCTACGGTCCCGCACACCGTTAGGCCGTCTTCCGCTCACGCCCCAACATCGTGCAGCCCACCTCCAGTGGTGTCGCGACAGGTGTGAATGGAGGGACGAATGGAGACGTGTCTTCAGCGATGAGAGTCGCTTCTGCCTTGGTGCCAATGATGGTCGTATGCGTGTTTGGCGCCGTGCAGGTGAGCACCACAATCAGGACTGCATACGACCGAGGCACACAGGGCCAACACCCGGCATCATGGTGTGGGGACGCAATCTCCTACACTGGCCGTACACCACTGGTGATCGTCGAGGGGACACTGAATAGTGCACGGTACATCCAAACCGTCATCGAACCCATCGTCTACCATTCCTAGACCGGCAAGGGAACTTGCTGTTCCAACAGGACAATGCACGTCCGCATGTATCCCGTGCCACCCAACGTGCTCTAGAAGGTGTAAGTCAACTACCCTGGCCAGCAAGATCTGCGGATCTGTCCCCCATTGAGCATGTTTGGGACTGGATGAAGCGTCGTCTCACGCGGTCTGCACGTCCAGCACGAACGCTGGTCCAACTGAGGCGCTAGGTGGAAATGGCATGGCAAGCCGTTCCACAGGACTACATCCAGCATCTCTACGATCGTCTCCATGGGAGAATAGCAGCCTGCATTGCTGCGAAAGGTGGATATACACTGTACTAGTGCCGACATTGTGCATGCTCTGTTGCCTGTGTCTATGTGCCTGTGGTTCTGTCAGTGTGATCATGTGATGTATCTGACCCCAGGAATGTGTCAATAAAGTTTCCCCTTCCTGGGACAATGAATTCACGGTGTTCTTATTTCAATTTCCAGGAGTGTACATGGCACGCGCCTTCTCGTGCACGTTCACTAAACCAACGCCCCCCTCTCGCGCTGGGAGGGTAAGCGTGTTGTACTGTACCTTAAAGAGTTGTCCCAGGCACACATAGTACCCAAAAGCCGCTTGAATCCTCATAGCTATCGTGCGCGTCAAGGGGAGAAGGTGTGTCAGGTGGCACATCATGGGCGCGAGATAAAGGTTGACGAGTAACACTCGCTGCATCATATCCATCGACCGTAGGGCGTTTAGTCGTACTGCCGTGCGGACTCTGAGTAACAGCCTGCGGTAGTTGTCTGCAGACGTTCTCGTTGTTTCTTTATGAAAGGTGATACCAAAACAGCGGAGAGTTTCCACCGCAGGTAAGGGTCCTTCCGTTCCTGGTTCTAGTCCACGCCCCACATACATGAATTGTGATTTTCGGTAGTTGAACACACTTCCAGCTGCCATCCCATACGTCTGTAGCCAATCCAGTGCTGTTTGAGTCTCCCTCTCATTCCGTACGAGGATCACAATATCATCCGCGTATGCTCTGCATTTGAATGACAAATGCCGTAGGGAGATCCCGGTAAGACGGCGGTGAAGGCCTGCGAGGCACGGTTCTAAGGCGATCGCATAAAGGAGGATCGACGAGGAGCAACCCTGTCTCGCTGATCTTAAGATCTTAAAATACTCAGTTCTCCCTCCGTTGACCACTATCGCTGATCTGGCGCCGTGCAACAGCCGCATCACAGCGTTGATCAATAATGGCGAGACACCCATCCTGTTCATCACCGCCGGAAGGTACACATAATCCACGCGATCAAAAGCATGATCGAAATCTACTGCAACCATCGCCCCCCGGAGGCGGCATGCAGCCGCGAGGGCGACGACGTCACGATAGTCTCCCAATGCTGTGTGGATATTACTGATGCCGCCAAGACAAGTCTGATCGGCATGTATTCGATTCTCCAGCGACTTTTTGATACGGCTTCCCAGGATGCGCATGAAGATCTTGTAGTCACTATAGTCACTATTAAGGAGGGTCTAGGGGCGATAATCACAAGGCCGTTTGCCACCATGGGGCTTCGGTATCGTCATGAGCCCTTCCGTGAATTTTATGTGAACCGGTACTTCTTGCCGCAGAAGTTCATTAAACATACATAGCCACATCGGTGTCATAATGGTCACAAAGACACGGTAAAATTCCAACTGGAATCCGTATGGACCTGGAGACTTGTTGTAAGCACCTCGTGTAATCGCTTCCTCCAGCTCTTCACACGTAATTTCAGATAACCCGTCCGCTTCCCCGTTCACACTCGTCGCGTCTGGGATCTCTTCCAGGACGTTCCCGAGCTGCCTCTGACCTTCCCCGTTGGTCGCATAGAATCTTCTAAAATGATCCGTGAACGCCTGTGCTATGCCCCTTTGTGTTGTAAAACGACAGCCATCGCCGAGATCGATCTCATGTATTAAATTCCTGCGTCTTCTTCGTCTTTCCTTTATTACATAATGCATCGAGGGAACCTCGTTGGGCAGGAAATCCTGCGACCTCGCGCGTATCATCGTACCTGCCATCCTCTGCGTCGCTAGTTGTACCAGCTTCGCCTTAACTCGGTGGACGGCCGTCTGGCGTTCTGGTGTAGGTGGCTGAGCTAACAGTTCCCGGAGAGCCGTAAAGTAAAACTCAGTGGTCGTGCGCTGCCATTGAGAAACCTCCTTCCCGTAACCTATTAACGTCCTCCGTAAAGCTGGCTTCGCGCACTCGATCCACCACTGCAGGACAGAACCGAAAGAATTTCGTCGACCGAGGCAGCCATGCCACGCGTTCTCCACCATGCGTCGGCATTCTGCATCCCGTAGGTGGGAGACGTTCATCTTCCAATTACCCCTCCGTCTCCACACCTGCTGTCTATCAAGGTTAACGGTACAAATATATGCCTAGTGGTCTGTAAACGCTGTGGGCCATATTTCTGCGTCCACCGTCGTCATTGCTAACGCCCTAGAAACGTAGTTTCGGTCCAAACGGCCCGCGGAGTGCCTAGTAAAAAATGTATATCCTGGTTGGCTGCGATACTTCAGGCCCCATGTATCGACTAATTCAATCCAGTTGAGCAGCTCCGTAAGTTCTTGGCTAGTTGTATAGTTAGGTTGTTGGTCCTTTCTGTCGCGCACACAATTAAAATCTCCGCCGAATATGCAACTATCGTATCGCCCCTGGAACAACGGTGCAAACTCATGGGCGTAAAAATTTGCTCTGTCCCTTCTCTTATCCAAGCCTGACGGTGCGTATATGTTGATCAAACGTATTCCACCTATGGTCACGGCCGTACCACGTGCAGAAGCCAAATACTCTACTTCGTCTGCACCTATTCCTTCTTTAAATAGTATAGCTGTGCCAACCCCTCTCTCGTCACACGGGGAACAGTAAATGTCGTAACCGTAAAAGTCCGAGGGGAGAAGTATCCGAACTTCTTGTAATAGTGCTATGTCTAAATCCGCAGCCTTTATCATGTCACTGAGCATCTTGATTTTACCGGCGTCCCAATGCTATTGATGTTAACAGACCCTATCCGATAAGCTTGTTGCATGGCGGTCAACGTAGATAGGGTACCGCACGGTCGCTAATTTTACCGTACATAGGCTGCTGTCGGACTAACGTCCCCCGCCGTCCCCTCATATGGTCTGCCATTAGTCCGTGCACTCTGCCGGTCTTACACCGGGAGAGTGCGTGAGAGCAGTTCCTCAGGCATCATCTGTTCCCCACGGGAGTGGCTCTTCTGACCAGTCCCCCAGTGTTCCATCGTTGTCGTGCGGTGCAGGCGCCGTAGCCTCCTCAGTAGCCGGTTGCCGTCTATCGAGCTCCTTCGCTGTGTGTGTGGAGCATCGTCAGCGGTAGGTCGTGCTGCCGTCCCGCTGGCCACCGTTGCATCCACGCTAGGCAGTTCTTCTGTATCCATGGTCGTCTGTTCTGTACCCGTAAACTTCTCAGAATTGTCTGCTAGATCAGAGTGGTCGTTCTCCACCGTGAGGTGGCGCTTCTTCCGGCGTTTTGGTGACCGCTGTTTACGTTGCCGGGCCTCGGAATCAAAGGTCAGCATGGTCTCCAGTTGTTCGTGGGGGCCGTCGGAATCGTGCGCCGTCGTGTTATCGACGTCTCCAAGTGCCTTATCTGAAGGGGCCGCAAGCTAAATTTCAGTGTCGATTTGCGGAACGACAAGGCCATGATTCGTTCTATGTATACCGCGACACACCGCTACACACTTAACGTAAACACCTCTCGCGCAGACGTGCGGCAGGGACGTAAACACCGTCCGAACCACTGCGCCGCCGAAGGCTGACTGACTGAGCTACCCAAGCACGACTCCCGCCCCGTCCTCACAGCTTTAATTCCGCCAGTACCTCGTCTCCTACCTTCCAAACTTCACAGAAGCGCTCCTGCGAACCTTGCAGAACTAGCACTCCTGGAAGAAAGGATATTGCGGAGACATGGCTTAGCCACAGCCTGGGGGGATGTTTCTGGAATGAAATTTTCAGTCTACAGCGGAGTGTGCGCTGATATGAAACTTCCTGGCAAATTAAAACTGTGTGCCGGACCGATACTCGAACTTGGGACCTTTGCCTTTCGCGGGCAAGTGCTCTACGGACTGAGCTATCTAAGCACGACTCAAGCCCCGTCCTCACAGCTTTAATTCTGCCAGTACCTCGTCTCCTACCTTCCAAACGTCACAGAAGCTCTTCTGCGAACCTTGCAGAACTAGCACTCCTGGAAGAAAGGATATTGCGGAGACATGGCTTAGCCACAGCCTGTGGGATATTTCTAGAATGAAATTTTCACTCTACAGCGGAGTGTGCGCTGATATGCCATGTCTCCGCAATATCCTTTCTTCCAGGAGAATGAGACCTCCTTTCGTTGTCGTTGCAAGTGCGGGATGGCGTCGTGGATGTTTAGGAATGTTACACACCTGGAAATTGAAATAAGAACACCGTGAATTCATTGTCCCAGGAAGGGGAAACTTTATTGACACATTCCTGGGGTCAGATACATCACATGATCACACTGACAGAACCACAGGCACATAGACACAGGCAACAGAGCATGCACAATGTCGGCACTAGTACAGTGTATAACCACCTTTCGCAGCAATGCAGGCTGCTATTCTCCCATGGAGACGATCGTAGAGATGCTGGATGTAGTCCTGTGGAACGGCTTGCCATGCCATTTCCACCTGGCGCCTCAGTTGGACCAGCGTTCGTGCTGGACGTGCAGACCGCGTGAGACGACGCTTCATCCAGTCCCAAACATGCTCAATGGGGGACAGATCCGGAGATCTTGCTGGCCAGGGTAGTTGACTTACACCTTCTAGAGCACGTTGGGTGGCACGGGATACATGCGGACGTGCATTGTCCTGTTGGAACAGCAAGTTCCCTTGCCGGTCTAGGAATGGTAGAATGATGGGTTCGATGACGGTTTGGATGTACCGTGCACTATTCAGTGTCCCCTCGACGATCACCAGTGGTGTACGGCCAGTGTAGGAGATCGCTCCCCACACCATGATGCCGGGTGTTGGCCCTGTGTGCCTCGGTCGTATGCAGTCCTGATTGTGGCGCTCACCTGCACGGCGCCAAACACGCATACGACCATCATTGGCACCAAGGCAGAAGCGACTCTCATCGCTGAAGACGACACGTCTCCATTCGTCCCTCCATTCACGCCTGTCGCGACACCGCTGGAGGCGGGCTGCACGATGTTGGGGCGTGAGCGGAAGACGGCCTAACGGTGTGCGGGACCGTAGCCCAGCTTCATGGAGACGGTTGCGAATGGTCCTCGCCGATACCCCAGGAGCAACAGTGTCCCTAATTTGCTGGGAAGTGGCGGTGCGGTCCCCTACGGCGTTGCGTAGGATCCTACGGTCTTGGCGTGCATCCGTGCGTCGCTGCGGTCCGGTCCCAGGTCGACGGGCACGTGCACCTTCCGCCGACCACTGGCGACAACATCGATGTACTGTGGAGACCTCACTCCCCCCGTGTTGAGCAATTCGGCGGTACGTCCACCCGGCCTCCCGCATGCCCACTATACGCTCTCGCTCAAAGTCCGTCAACTGCAAATACGGTTCACGTCCAAGCTGTCGCCTCATGCTACCAGTGTTAAAGACTGCGATGGAGCTCCGTATGCCACGACAAACTGGCTGACACTGACGGCGGCGGTGCACAAATGCTGCGCAGCTAGCGCCATTCGACGGCCAACACCGCGGTTCCTGGTGTGTCCGCTGTGCCGTGCGTGTGATCATTGCTTGTACAGCCCTCTCGCAGTGTCCGGAGCAAGTATGGTGGGTCTGACACACCGGTGTCAATGTGTTCTTTTTTCCATTTCCAGGAGTGTATATCTGCTGGGTACATAGACTGGATTGCCAGCTGAACACTAAGCGGGTCAGAGCAGATGAGGAATTGGGATCAACGTTCAAGTTTCATCTCATCTACAGCTTTCAAAATCGCACGCAGTTCGGCGTCGAAGACGTTAAACGCACAAGGCAGACTGAATCTAAAGACAGAGGCAGGAAGAATTACGTAACAACCGACAGTATTCCCTTCTTTGAACCCATCTGCGTATATCACGTGAGAGACGTGGTATTCATTTAATATGGTAATAAATTTATTCCCAAAAACGTAGTCTGTAGTGAATAATTTGTCGTACTCTGTCAAATCTAAAGCTATTCTAGGTTTCAGTAACAACCAGGGTGAAGCTTTGCACCAACCCTAACTCTGTATATTTGGTGGAGACGCTCCCAGATCCAATAAAGGCTGCTTTGCCCGTGTACGGAACGGTTTAGTCCCTGGTCGACAGGTGTGGTAGAGTCGTTCTAAGGATTCGCAGATATTAATGGCTGCAGGGAAGCCGCCGAGTAGCTAACGGTGTCCCCCCTGCCACTCTACTTAAGCTCGGTATAGGACTCGTTCTATAGGATCCTGTGACCAACCTGATGTCCTCTGGTGTACGGAGTGCAGCATCTTTAAATATGTTGATCGTTCCGAGCCATAGATCGTACAACCATAATCAAGACGTGACCGCAGGAAACACTTACAGAACTGCAGCAAACAGGATCTATGTGCACACCAGTTTTTCCCACTGAAGCACTTCTTGATATCCAGTGCTTTTAGAGCTCGTGTTTTGAGCTCCTTGACAAATGGCAGCCAAGTAAGTTTGCTGTTAAAAAAAAAAAAACGTAAAAGCCACACCGTTTCCTTAGAATGTAAAACAGTATGTCACAGCCTTAATTCTGGAGGTGTAAAGAGAGAACGAACATGGTACATACTGTTTTCTCTGGGGAGAAATTAAAGCCTGTCCGAGAAGACAATTCTTCTAGTCAACTGTTACTAACGAGAGCAAGACATGGTACTAGAAGTGGAACAGAAAATGGAGAACTCATCCACAAGCAGTGAACACAGCACAGGACTCCTCACTGCAGACGATATGCCGTTAATCGCAACTGCGAACAAAGTCACGCCTAAAACGCTCCCCTGTGGGACACCGTGAACTTGAGGAAATCTATCGCATAGTGTATTCCCCACTCTGCACCGAAAATAAAGTTCACCAAGGAAGGATCGCAGGAAAATGGGGAGACGACCACGAAATCCCCACTCGAGTAGCTGACAAGGTATATTGTGCCTCCACGTATGCGTTTTAAATGTCAAAGAAGATGGATACTAAATACTGTTTCCGTAGGAATGACTCCTGTATAGCCGCCTACAGTAGCGTGAGGCTATCAGGAGTGGAACGATATCTTCTAAGTCCAAACTGGAAACGACTGAGGAGATTTCGAGATTCCAGAGTCCAGACTACGCGGGACTTGATCATTCTAAAAATGGTTCAATGGCTCTGATCACTATGCGACTTAACTTCTGAGGTCATTAGTAGCCTAGAACTTAGAACTAATTAAACCTAACTAACCTAAGGACGATACACACATCCATGCCCGAGGCAGGATTCGAACCTGCGACCGTAGCGGTCGCTCGGTTCCAGACTACAGCGCCTAGAACCCCGCGGCCACCCAGGCAGGCTGATCATTCCACTGAAGCGTCTTTGCTGCATAGTTGGGAAGAGCGACACTCCAATAGCTGTCTGGGAAGGTGCGGTCCTTCCATGCTTTAAGAATGGGGACCATTATGGATTCCCTCCAAGGGAACGATATTCCCCATCTCTCCAAATCTTATGAAAGAGAGCAAGTAAGATGCCTTTAGATTCAGGGTTAAGATACCGTAACTTGCAATACGACCACGCGAGCTGCAGCCAATGCAGAGTCCAATTCCCACATGGAGAACCAGCGGTTATAGGCCTCGTCATTCTTGGAGGCGAAAGCAAGACGTCTCCTCTCCCGAACTTCGCGATAGGCGACGAAACCTGGAACTCGACTGATGGACGATTTTACATCGTATAAGTATCGGACCATATTGTCAGCGATATCTGCGGGCGTTACTTTCAGGACTCCATTATCCTTTACGGCAGCTAACGTACAGAACATCCTTTTCCCAGACATTTTCCTTCTGCATTTCAATACTGCAGTCGCAGAAGTTGACCGATTAACGGACTTCAGAAGATCGTACCATTATTCCATTATTGCTTCTTGCTCTCGTTCACTGTCTGTCTGGTTTCGGCTCTCGGTCACCGAAAGGCTCGAATGTTCTCTGCTGTCGGACTATACGTGAACCTCTGCAGCGCTGCCCGCCTGACCCGTATAGTGCAACGGCACTGATGCTTCCAGCCAAGAAGAGGTTGCCTTCTGTTACGGCCTGACGGATCATGTATACAGGGTGGTACAACGATCGTGACTGGGCCAAATATCTCACGAAATAAGTGTCAAACGAAAAAAACTACAAAGAACAAAACTTGTCTAGCTTGAAGGGGGAAACCAGATGGCGCTATGGTTGTCCCGCTAGATGGCGCTGCCAAGGGTCAAACGGGTATCAACTGCGTTTTTTTTTAAAATAGGAAACCCCGTTTTTTATTACATACTCGTGTAGTACGTAAAGAAATATGAATGTTTCAATTGGACTACTTTTTCCACTTTGTGATAGATGGCGCTGTAATAGTCACAAACATATGGCTCACAGTTTTAGACGAACAGTTGGTAACAGGTAGTTTTTTTAAATTAAAATACAGAACGTAGGTACGTTTGAACATTTTATTTCGGTTGGTCCAATGTGATACATTTACCTTTGTGAACTTATCATTTCTGAGAACGCATGCTGTTACAGCGTGATTACCTGTAAATACCACATTAATGCAATAAAGGCTCAAAATGATGTCCGTCAACGTCCATGCATCATGCAATACGTGTAACGACATTCCTTTCAACATCGAGTAGTTCGCCTTCCGTAATGTTCGACACGCATTGTCAATGCGCTGACGCATGTAGTCAGGCGTTGTCGGTGGATCAGGATAGCAAATATCCCTCAACTTTCTCCACAGAAAGAAATCCGGGGACGTCAGACCCGGTGAACGTGCGGGCCATGGAATGGTGCTTCGACGACCAATCCACCTGTCATGAAATATGGTATTCAATACCGCTTCAACCGCACGCTAACTACGTGCCGGGGATCCATCATTTTGGAAGAACATCGCCATTCTGTCATTCAGTGAAACATCTTGTAGTATCATTAGTAGAACATTACGAAGGGAATCAGCATACATTGCACCATTTAGATTGCCATCGATAAAATGGGGGCCAATTATCCTTCCTGCCATAATGCCGCACCATACATTAACCAGCCAAGGTCGCTGATGTTCCACTTGTCGCAACCATCGTGGATTTTCCGTTGCGCAATAGTGCATATTATGCCGGTTTACGTTACCGCTCTTGGTGAAGACGCTTCGTCGCTAAATAGAACGCGTGCAAAAAATCTGCCATCGTCCCGTAATTTCTCTTGTGCCCAGTGGCAGAAGTGTACACGACGTTCAAGGTCGTCGCCATGCAATACCTGGCGCATAGAAATGTGGTACGGGTGCAATCGATGTTGATGTAGCATTCTCAACACCGACGTTTTTGAGATTCCCGATTCTCGCGCTATTTGTCTGCTACTGATGTGCGGATTAGCCACGACAGCAGCTAAAACATCTACTTGGGCATCATCATTTGTTGTAGGTCGTGGTTGACGTTTCACATGTGGCTGAACACTTCCTGTTTCCTTAAATAACGTAACTATCCGGCGAACGGTCCGGACACTTGGTTGATGTCGTCCAGGATACCGAGTAGCATACGTAGCACACGCCCGATGGGCATTTTGATCATAGATCAACACGATGTCAACCTTTCCCGCAATTGGTAAACGGTCCATTTTACCACGGGCAATGTATCACGAAGCAAATACCGTTCGCACTGGCGGAATGTTACGTGATAACACGTACTCATACGTTTGTGACTATTACAGAGCCATCTATCACAAAGCGAAAAAAGTGGTCCAACTAAAACACTCATATTTATTTACGTACTACACGAATATGTAATAAAAAATGGGGTTTCCTATTATAAAAAACGCAGTTGATATCCATTTGACCTACAGCCGCGCGGCCGGCCGCTGTGGCGCTGTGGCGCTTCAGTCGGGAACCGCCCTGCTACTACGGTCCCAGGTTCGAATCCTGCCTCGGGCATGGATGTGTGTGATATCCTTAGGTTAATTAGGTTTAAGTAGTTTTGAGTCTAGGGGACTAGTGCTTAGTGCCATTTGAACCATTTGAACCTATGGCAGTGCCATCTACCGTGCCAACCATAGCGCCATCTGGTTTCCCCCTTCAAGCTAGACGAATTTCGTTCTTTGTAGTTTTTTCGTTTGATGCTTATTTCATGAGATATTTGGCCCAGTCGCTATCAATGGACCACCCTGGTCCATCAGCGGGAGAGGGGATTACATCGGTAATGTGGCCCACCCAGCCTTGAAAGCTGTCCCTGTGATCAAGATCAGCCAGCTGGGCTTTACTTTGCCTTGGATAGCAGCCACTTGGGTATTGTCACCTCAGGCTACAATCATTGTAAAAGGCGGACAGTAATAGGAAAATGGGCACAGGAGTAGATGTCTTCTGCCACCTCCCATCTGACAGGCTGCGAGAACAGCAGACCAAACTGTCAAATCAATGGCGAAGAATGTCCCTGTTGCTGTGCAAAAATGTGTCACGGAGCCCATACTCAGGAGACACATGGTGTCTGATCGTAATACACTCTCAATCACTCGTTCCCTCGGACATGTGGAGAGACTACCCTGCAGAATATTGTGGGCATTAAAATCCCCTATGAGCACAAAAGGTGGCGGAAGCTGGTCGATCATCTCGGAAAGTGCCTCGCCATCCAGTGGTGCCTGTAGCGGAAGACAGAGGTAACAGAAGGTGATCTGAAAAGACACATGATGCACAGTGACAGCAGATGGCTGTAGTGTGATGATTAACGTTACAGGGGAGGAGTAAAGTGCGTCATGGACCAACACTGCCACTCCTCCCTGAGCTCTGTCACCACGAAGATCATCTTTTCGTTATGGACGAGAACGCCTAAACACAGAGGTGTCTGATTCCTTGAAATGTGTTTCTCCAAGACACACAAACACCGGTCTGGTCTGTGTGAGGAACCTTAGGTCATCCAAGCGAGCTCTGAATCTTTTTAAATTCCACTGGAGGATGTCCATTATCTATTGGGAAAGCTTGTCTTCCCTTCCTCCTTGCACCCTTGCGGGGAACGTGAGGTCGTTGGTGATGGGCTAGTGGGACTAGGTGGGTTGCCGAATGGAACCACATCCATTGCCAAATCGTCAATACCAGCAGTAGCAGCCGGTTTCACTGCCGGTACTTTAGGGACTGTTCCACTGGACTTTCAGTTGGTCATTGTGGCAGCTTTCCCTTGTTGGGATGAAACTCTGCCAGGTCATTGAATGGGTGTACCAGCTGGCGTCGGTGGGATGGTTGCTGTTGGGGGGCAATGGATCCACAGTGTCAGTCTGAGAAGTTTGTTTAACTGAGTCTCCGGAGAGGGCTGTGTTACTAGAACCTGGCTGGTGGGGTGTGCAGCAACAGGAGCACGTCTTGCTAGAGGCAGTTGCCATTTCCGTTTGTGTCGTCACTGTAACTACGTGCTGTTTCACAGCTGATGGAAATGAGGTAGCGGACGATGGGGGCTGCATTGATTTAAATGGCTTTTTAGCTTCAGCTTCGTCGTTACAGATGAGGCACTCTCTACTCCAGAGTGGATGTGAGTTAGAGGAATTAGCACACACTGATGGAGATGAACATTTCGCACCTGGTCCATGAGCTGCTTGACCACAGTTCTCACAAGTAGCGCGACCATTACACTCAACGGTTGTGTGACCAAACCTTTGGCACTTGAAACACCGCATGGGATCTGGAAAAAAGGGTGAACATTAACTATCTTAATGTGGCTGGCCATACTCATCTGGGTGCTCCCTGTACTACGCACGTACACTGAGAGTAGCGTGACACATTGCGTTGTCCTGATGGTAGATGCAATCGTGCCGAGGACAAACGAACTGCAAGTAGGGCTGGACATGGTCTCAGGGACAGAGACCATGTGTTGATCCATTATGCATTGTAGAATGACGGCGAGAACAACTGTGAATGCCATGATACCACTTCCCTGACAATAACGGTCTCTCCTCTGGCCTGGACCCTTCCGAATATTTTTGGTAGGTGCTGGCTTTCAGATGTTTCACGCCGTACACGCCAACGGGTGTCTGTCCGATGGACCATAAAACGTGATTCATCGGAGAATGCCACCTTTCGCCACTGGGTGGAGTTCCATTAGCAGTAATGGCGAGCAAATTCCAGCTGTCGTTCCCGATGAACAGCAGTCAGCATGGCTGCATTAACCAGTGACCTGCTGTGGAGGCTCATACGCAGCAACGTTCACTGAATGGTCCTTGAAGCTGGTAGCCCCTTGATTCATCTGCGTCAGTTTCTCAACGGTTGCATGTGTATTCGCCCGTACACATATTCTCAGCCACCTTTCACCCCTATCATCTATGACTGGTGGTTCACCAAGTTGCCTCAGCTCTAGTTTTGAATAGCGCCATTTTGCCATGCGTTGTGTACTTTGATCACGGCGGCACGTGAACAGTTTACATATTTAGCCGTTTAGGAAATGCGCCCACACTTGGCCCGAAAGCGAATGATCAGGCTATTTTTGACCCAAGACAAATCTCTACGTTTCCATATTACGACAATGATTGCGTGTTTGACGCCTGTGAGTGGTTATTGCACGTGGACGTCAAATGTAGGCGATTGTCACGTTAATGTGTCTGGACCGCGTATAACATATAAAAACATTCACTGTGTACAAATGGCTTGTACATAGGAATCTAGAGAAAAGACATAAGCCTCTCTGCTAAGTCGCTACCAGTACTCACGTGACTTAACAAATCCACCCTGCTCTCACGATAATAGGCGTTTACTGTCAGAAATAGAGGTGTAGTGGTCGCGTGGGAAAGCATCTCCAGCAGTGACTCGTCCAATATGGTAAGCGGAATCTCGCCGGTACATGGTCGTAGAGCGAATTACTCAGTGCCTTGGATATCAGTCCAAAAGAGGTACATTATACAATGTGGTGGTAGCGTCCTTGTGTCCTCGACTACCAATTGTCATACCTGGAAGTAGAAACCACACCGACAGAAGTCGCAACACACAGGTTCAAACAAACTTCAGCAACAAAATTTTGTGTGTTGTACGGGGATATTTTGGTAGCCTTTTGGCATAGAGACCCCGTGTCTCCATTGGCTCGATACAGAGGGACCGAGTGAGTTGGCGCATTGGTTAGCATACTGGACTCGTATTCGTAAGGACGACGGTTCAAACCCAAATCTGGCCATCCAGATTTAGGTTTTACGTGGTATCTCTAAATCGCTGCAAGAACATGCCTTTGAAAGGGTGCGGCGGATTTCCTTCCCCATCCTTGACACAATCCGAGCATGTACTCCGTCACTAATAACCCCGATGTCGACGGAACGTTAAGCCCAATCTTCCTTCCTTCCTTCGATATAGAGCAACTGGATTCCTATTCATGTCTTACCTCCATTTATTTTTGTATCTATGTTGCACGAAATATCTGTACAACACTGCAGATGTCGACGTTATGTGCCATGTGGCTTCTATAGCAATAAACTTGTTCTAGTTACTCGCAGCTGCCAAAAGCAATTCCAACTTTACTCTCTACCCTCAACTTATATTTAGCACTGTTCGCTTCTGTGTCGGATTTGTTGCCTTGGCAGCGTTAATCTTCCTTAAGAGTGAAACACAACAATATGGATAAGTTTAAAGAGAAAGAGCGGCCTGGTATGCACCTCTTGTGTGGGTTCACTGAATACCATGAAATATCAGCACAACGACGCTTTGTTGAGCTGTTCTCGCAGCAATGGCAACCACATCACAGTCTTTTAGCATCTGTACTTAACCTACGAGAAACTGAATCATTCTGTGTTAGAATGCAAGACGCTAACAGAGCGAGGTACTGTAGACCACGAGATCTGGAAGAGAATTTGACGCGATGTGTGAAAATCGTGCCAACAGTAGTTGGTGCGTTGTACGAGCTCTGAGCAAAAGCCAAACGCATGTTTTGAGAATAGTACAGGAAATACAACTGCTCTCATATCATCCTCTCAAGGTTCACTCATTGCGGCCGGTGGCCTTGCCATGTCAATTGGAGTTTGCAAATAGATTTCCATCGCAATGTAAACGGAAGTATGGTTTTCCTTCATTCCTGTTGCTTACAGTAGGGTTGTATTTGCACGACTGGGCATCTTCAGCAGGCGTGTAAAGGACGACGGTAACTCACGAGCACTGTTGTGTCCATTTTACAAACAGAAGTCCGCTGTAAATGAAAGGGGTACTATTGTCAAAGATATCTTATTACCAGTTGACTGTAGCTATTCAGCGATTCCTGTTGCCCATCAATACTGCTGAAGACCTCACGATGAACATGTGATGATCAAAACCGGTCTTCTTTTAATAAACGTGCGTGCGATCTGAACGGTTTCATAATTAATTTCAATTACTTCGTTAGACCTTACGTACCTTCAGAAATACTGAATGGAGTAATGAACACAATGTCCATCTGACATGTTCACTCACAGTTCCTAGGTATACTGCTGCGAATTTTTTTTTTTTTGTTGTAAAAAATCTTTATTTCAATAACAACATGATACATAATAACCCACCACCTAATACATTAGTGGGTCCTAATCTACACTCCTGGAAATGGAAAAAAGAACACATTGACACCGGTGTGTCAGACCCACCATACTTGCTCCGGACACTGCGAGAGGGCTGTACAAGCAATGATCACACGCACGGCACAGCGGACACACCAGGAACCGCGGTGTTGGCCGTCGAATGGCGCTAGCTGCGCAGCATTTGTGCACCGCCGCCGTCAGTGTCAGCCAGTTTGCGTGGCATACGGAGCTCCATCGCAGTCTTTAACACTGGTAGCATGCCGCGACAGCGTGGACGTGAACCGTATGTGCAGTTGACGGACTTTGAGCGAGGGCGTATAGTGGGCATGCGGGAGGCCGGGTGGACGTACCGCCGAAATGCTCAACACGTGGGGCGTGAGGTCTCCACAGTACATCGATGTTGTCGCCAGTGGTCGGCGGAAGGTGCACGTGCCCGTCGACCTGGGACCGGACCGCAGCGACGCACGGATGCACGCCAAGACCGTAGGATCCTACGCAGTGCCGTAGGGGACCGCACCGCAACTTCCCAGCAAATTAGGGACACTGTTGCTCCTGGGGTATCGGCGAGGACCATTCGCAACCGTCTCCATGAAGCTGGGCTACGGTCCCGCACACCGTTAGGCCGTCTTCCGCTCACGCCCCAACATCGTGCAGCCCGCCTCCAGTGGTGTCGCGACAGGCTTGAATGGAGAGACGAATGGAGACGTGTCGTCTTCAGCGATGAGAGTCGCTTCTGCCTTGGTGCCAATGATGGTCGTATGCGTGTTTGGCACCGTGCAGGTGAGCGCCACAATCAGGACTGCATACGACCGAGGCACACAGGGCCAACACCTGGCATCATGGTGTGGGGAGCGATCTCCTACACTGGCCGTACACCACTGGTGATCGTCGAGGGGACACTGAATAGTGCACGGTACATCCAAACCGTCATCGAACCCATCGTTCTACCATTCCTAGACCGGCAAGGGAACTTGCTGTTCCAACAGGACAATGCACGTCCGCATGTATCCCGTGCCACCCAACGTGCTCTAGAAGGTGTAAGTCAACTACCCTGGCCAGCAAGATCTCCGGATCTGTCCCCCATTGAGCATGTTTGGGACTGGATGAAGCGTCGTCTCACGCGGTCTGCACGTCCAGCACGAACGCTGGTCCAACTGAGGCGCCAGGTGAAAATGGCATGGCAAGCCGTTCCACAGGACTACATCGAGCATCTCTACGATCGTCTCCATGGGAGAACAGCAGCCTGCATTGCTGCGAAAGGTGGATGTACACTGTACTAGTGCCGACATTGTGCATGCTCTGTTGCCTGTGTCTATGTGCCTGTGGTTCTGTCAGTGTGATCATGTGATGTATCTGACCCCAGGAATGTGTCAATAAAGTTTCCCCTTCCTGGGACAATGAATTCACGGTGTTCTTATTTCAATTTCCAGGAGTGTATAATGATTACAAGTACTTCAGCATTTGTTAATTAGTTACTAGAAATGTTGGTTGTTTTACTTCCACTATGGGCATTCTAAGTCCTACTGGTGTTAGTTCTACTATTAATATACTCTACCTGCAGCGTTACATGCGTGCTAGCGTATTATAAACCTGCTGTTTAGGTCGTGTCCACCGAGGTAACCCCAGTGGGCATGCCCCTGGCACCGGACTGGCCCAAGATGTTTGAGTCGCTGCAGTCTTATACTAATGGTGTTATCCTAACTTATCCTACGTCTTAAACTAATTCTAATCCTACTGTCAAATCCGGTGTGTGTCTAGTTCGGTCTGAGTGTGCATCCTCCTCCTAGTCCTAGACGCGGCGGATCCCAGCCGTGAAGCAGCTGGCCATGTCCACACCCCGGCGGAAAGGGGCAGGTGCACAGAGTCTGATCGGGTTTAAATCCAGTTTAATCTGTTATTCATTGTTCCTTAGTTATTATTTTAGTACTTTGCTTGATATCTCCTTAGCAAGGCTGTTAAAGATTTGAATATGGTCCTGAGCAGGTGGTAAGTGTCATGATTTGGTAACTGAAGTCTTAGTTGTGGTGCGACGTCGTTGAAGAGGTGGCACTCATACACCACATGGTCCGGGGTGCCCTGTGGGGCCCCACAGCCGCACGTTGGAGCAGCCCGTTTCCCAAACCGGCACAGGTCTGCCGGGTTCGGTCCATGTCCAGTTAGGAAGTGCATCAGTGCTCTTCATGGCTTGAGATGTTTGAGCTGAAGTAGCTCCTTGATATTAGGCAACAGTTCATGTGTTACGTCATTATCCCATTCCTCCTGCCATAGCTCCTGTCCCCTAAGTTTAACTTCAGATTTAGTGCCGAAGTGGGGTCCCGATTACTTCAACTATTTTATCCCTGTTTTTCCTTTTTAACCCAATACCATGCAGCCTGTTCCCTGATTTTGATATTCAGGAGGCAAACCCCCACAAGCACCAGTAGCGCCCCTCCCGGTGTTGCCCTGTATGCCTCTACAGAACTGCTGAGAATTTGTCACCTTATATGGTTTCAAGACGATGGCAGCCGCCACCTTTTGTCACATTGATGTACAGATTGGACAACAACGCATATCTGTTGCGGTGATCCTGTTCCATGGCCAACTCGGTCACCAGACGTGGTATCAATGGATTTTTTCTTCAGAGGGTATGTGAAGATATTCACAACTGCGGAAGGAGCACGCCAAACTCCTGAGATTCATGAGCCAATATTACAGTTCACGGCGCATGGCAGTAGACTCTGTCTTTACCTTCCTCTTCTTTTTTTTGTTTTGTGTCCTCACGTTCCCTCTACGGACTCGGCAGTATCATATACGTCAGTAGCAATTAATGGTTGGAAGTCCTTCATGACACCACCAATCATCCTGGGACGGGATCATTCTACCCAATTTGTCTGCGTCTAGAGTAAATCTACGTGGAGTGAGATGTGTTTTCTAAATATTTATGTAGCGCTTTTCTAAGTTGGGACATGGGAACTAGACCATTATTACGAGGGGAGTTCAACAACTAATGAAACAATTTCGGTTGAGAAGATGTGGAATTTGTTGTGGGATAGCGTGGAACATTCCCGCTTCAGCCCCTATAGTTTCATGATGTTACGATAGGTGGATACGTCTCTGACGGAGGTGCGTTGTAAGCAGAGCGCTGACACTGTGGAAATTTGTGGTAAGTTCCTATGGGACCAAACTGCTGAGGTCTTCGGTCCTAGGCTTACACAATACTTAATCTAACTTAATCTAAGAACAACACACACACACCCCTGCCCGTGGGAGGACTCGAACCTCCGACGGGAGGAGCCCCGTGAAACGTCTGACACTGTGCTTTGGTAGAAAACCAGAGCGTCGCAAATATTCATAGGGGCTTTCAGATTGTCTACGGAGACCTGGCAGTGAATAGAAGTACGGTGACTCATTGGTTGAGGCGTCTGTCATCATCGCTACAAGGTCCCGCACACCTGTCCGATCTTCCACATACTGGCTGGCCCCGCAGCTATGACTTCCGAAACGTTTGAACGTGCGGACACTCTCATTCTAGGAGATTGACGAATCACAATCAACCCCCTCGGTCCTCAAGTGGATGTCACTGTTGACAGTACTGAACACTCGTCCAGTAATTAGAATACTCAAATATGTGTGCCCGCTGAATTCCTCGCCGCCCTACATAATAACAGAGCAACGAAGTACTATTGTGCGAATATGCTTGTGTGTTACGTGGCTTATTGTGGCCATCTTTTGTCAAACACCATCACAAGCGATGAAATATTGATTCATCACTTCGAATGGGAAACGAAATGACAATCCATGGAGCGGCGTCATGGCATCTCTCCTCTCAACAAACAGTTCAGACCCGCACCCTTACCGCCACGTCGGAGGTTCGAATCTTCCCTCGGGCATGAGTGTGTATGTGTTGTCGTTGGCGTGAGATAGTTTAGATTAGATTAGATTAGATTTACTTTCATTCTAATTGATCTGTAGTGAGGAGGTCCTCCAGGATGTAGAACATGTCAGAAAAACAACAATACATGACAAATATTTACAACTGAAACAAATATGCTAATGTACCATTCCAAAGGTCCCAAGTGGAATGATCGTCATTTTTTAATAAACACTATATGAGACAGTCATTTTACAAATCATAATGCACTGAATTAAAAATAAAAAAGTTTTTTTATTTATTTATAAGGTAATAAAAGGTAATACAACTACTATAGTACTTATTTACAATGAACACATTACTGCACTGAAATGGTGCAGAAGTTAGATGGTAGTTACACACACACACACACACACACACACACACATTTACAATGCACACACTACTGCACTGAAATTGTGCAGAAATTATATTCGACTGGCATATATATATATATATATATATATATATATATATATATATATATATATATATATATATATATATATGGTTTTACTGAGAAATTCATCAATGGAGTAGAAGGAGTTGGCCACCAATAAATCCTTCAGGCTTTTTTTAACTGAATTTCATTGGTTGTTAAGCATTTTATGGCTGCTGGCAAGTTATTGAAAATGTGTGTTCCTAAATAATGTACACCTTTTTGTGCAAGACTAAGTGACTTTAAATCCGTGTGAAGATTATTCTTATTTCTAGTACTGATTCAATTATTTGAGCTCTTGGTTTGAAAAAGTGATATATTTTTAATGACATATTTCATTAAGGAATAAATATACTGGGAAGCAGTAGTTGGTATCTGCAGTTCCCTAAACAGGCTTCTGCAGTATGGTCATGAGTTAACACCACGTTTTTGTGCCCGGAAAACTTTAGTTTGGCTTGATGAATTACCCCAAAAAATAATCCCATATGACATTATGGAATGAAATTAAGCATAGTATGCCCGCTTTTTCATTTTTATATCCCCTATGTCTGACTCAATTCGCATTGCAAATAGAGATTTTTTAAGATGCTTCAGCAGTTCTGTGGTGTGCTCTTCCCAGTTGAATTTATTATTAAGCTGTAATCCCAAGAATTTAACACTGTCCACTCCTTCTATCTGCTTGTCGCCGTATGTTAGGCATATACTCGTGGGACACCCCTTACAAGTTCTGATTCTAGTGTATTTTTTCAAAGTTTAGTGACAAAGAATTGGCTAGGAACCAGTGATTAATGTCCACAAATATTTTATTAGCTGATCTTTCTAAGATTACACTTGATTTGCTATTTATTGCAATGTTTCTAAGATCAGCAAACGAAACGATCTTGGAATATGGTAATGTTACTAATGAAAGGTCATTGATATACACAAGAAAATGTAAGGACGCCAAAATGGAACGTTGTGGGACCCCACATGTAATTAGTTCCCAATTGGATGATGCCTGATAGCTTGATATATGTCTCTTTCCTAATAATGCTCTTTGTTTGCTGCCAGAGATATAAGATTTGAACCATTTTGCAGTACTTCCTGTTACACTATAATATTCTAATTTACTTAAAAGGGTATTGTGATTTACACAGTCAAATGCCTTTGACAGATCACAAAATATACCAGTTGTCTGCAGTTTTTTGTCTAATGAATTAAGCACATTTTCACTGTGAGTGTAGATAGCCTTCTCAATATCAGAACCCTTTAGAAATCTAAACTGTGACTTTGACAGTATGTTATTTCAGATAAGATGGTTATAAAGCCGATTGTACATTACTTTTTCTAAAATTTTTGAGAATGCTGGCAAAAGTGAAATTGGACGGAAATTTGATGCTATTTCCGTTCTTAAACAGTGGCTTAACTTCAGCATATTTCAACCATTCAGGAAATATTCCACTGATAAACGACTGGTTAAAGAGATAGCTTAATATGTTACTTAGCTCAGAATCACATTCTTTAATTAACTTTGTTGATATTTCATCATACCCACTAGATGTTTTTTATGATGGACATTATTTCTGCTGGGGTAGTGAGAGTCAAATTCATATTATGGAAGTTAATTGAAATGTCTGGTCTGAGGTAATCCATAGCAGCATCTATTGAACCTGATAACCCCATCTTTTCAGTAACAGTTATAAAATGTTTGTTAGAAAGTTCTACAACACTATACACATCTGTCACTAATGTATCATTTACTCTTAATGCTATTTGCTCCTCTTCATGTCTGGTTCTACCAGTCTCCTCCTTCACTATATCCCATATTGTCTTTATTTTATTATCTGATATGGCTATCGTTTCCTTGTAATATATTTGCTTTGATGTCCGTATTACAGTCTTTAATATTTTGCAGTATTTCTTGTAATGTGCTATAGCATCAACATCGGAACTGTTTCGGATTGACAGATACAGTTTTCTTTTTGTTTTACAAGATACCCTTATTCCTTGAGTAATCCTTTGCAGACTTTGCTCCAACCTTGGTAAGTTCTGGAGGAAAACAGTGTTCGAATAAGGTAAACACTTTATTAGCAAAAGTGTTATTTTTTCATTCATGCCATGAGTGCTGTGAAGATCAGTCCAGTGAATGTCTCTGAGGAGTATCCTAAAATAATCAATTTTTGGCTTATTGGTTACCCTCTTGAGCTCAGATTTAACAAATTTTATATCCTGTTCAGTATTAACATTTAACAGAAGGAACTGCATGTCATGGTCTGAGAGGCCATTGAGAATTGGTTTTGTAATATAATTTTGTTCATTGGACTTTTCTATAAAGATATTATCAATGGCTGTTTGTGAGCAATTGGCTACCCTAGTGGGGAACTTTACAGTGGGAATTAAGTTGAATGGTAGTGTTACTAACTCTAACAAGTTCTTATTGGGTGAGTCCTTAAGGAAATCTACATTGAAATCACCAGCAACCACTATTTCTTTGTTTCTGGTTGTTAAGTGGGCCAGTACAGCTTCAAGGTGGTTTATGAGCAGATTAAAGTTACCTGCAGGTGATCGATTTACACTTAATATTATGAAGGATTTTTTGTGAAATTGTACTTCTGTTGTACATGCTTCCATATGCTGTTCTAAGCAAAATTTATGAATGTCTATGTTCTTAAATTTATGACAGTTCCTGATGAATGTGGCAACTAGTCCTCTGTCCATTTCTGATCTACAAAAGTGAGATGCTAACCTAAACCTTGTAACACTTAAAAGTTCTATACCAGTGGTCACATGATGTTCAGAGAGGCAGATTATATCAGCTGAGTTTGAAGACTCTAATTCATCTATGCACATAGTTAATTCATTTCTCAGTCCTCAAATATTTTGATGCTATAAAGATAGTTGACATTTCACATCGAATGAGTTAAAATTGGCTAGAGTTAAAGTATCTCCTGACTGTTGAAAATTCTTAACCAATAGCTGTTTATGCTGATGTAATAGGAACTTACTACAAATTTCCAAAAATTTCCCGCACCCTTAGCTGATAAACTCAAGACCACAGTCATCTTGGAGTCTGAAGGGGTTATTCTGTTTCATTATCTCCCTCACTGTGCAATGATCAACTCTAAAGTGTATTGTACTACCCTTCTGTGTGTTCGTCGCCATAAAAATCCAAACGAATTTCTCCATGACAACGCAAGGCGTCACGCACGTCTGCGCCCCCAGAGGAACTCGAAGGACATCACTGGATTGCTCTTCCTCATCCACCCTACAGCCCTGATCTCGCACATTCCTATTTCCACCTGTTTGGCCCAATGAAGGATGCAGTCCGCGGAAAGCTGTACCTGAATGGAGATGTTACCGTTGAAAAAAGATGTTGGCTACGACGTCGACCAGTAGAGTGATCCTACGTGGGCATAAAGGCTCTCCGAGAAAGGTGACGTAAGGCCGTCGCATTGAACGGAGATTATGCTGAAAAATAGCGTTTTGTAGCCAAAAGAGTTGGGAATAATATGGTGCATTGGAATCCTGAAAAAAAACAATCTGCTTTCAGAAAAAATGGTGTTGCATTGCTTATAGAACGACACTCGTAATTTCATTAAGGTTAGAGAAGTAGCGTTTTACCTGTTGAGTAGGTCTTTTTCGGTGCTTGCTTCAAGAAGAGACTTGTATAACATAGTTATTAGTTTTTGAGGTTTGTGGTTATTGGTTAGCATGTAACATTATTCATTATTTTAGAGACTTTTACAGCATTACCCACATTGCTTTGGTTAATTAGAGTAATGAATATTGTAAAGGCATTAATTATCAATGTATGATTGTAAAGTGTGACACGTTAAGATGATTTTTGACATGGTTAATGGAGGAGGTAGCTTTTATATCCGCCATGTTGAACTGAGTGTTTTCAGTCTACCTTTTTCGAAGGAAGTACTAACAGTATAACATTTTGCCACATAAATTTACGCTATTTGCTAGCGTGTTGATATTTTTTTCAGGATTAATAAATTAAAACTGTATTAATTATGGGTCGCCTAAAAGTGGTAGTTTCTGCTTACTTCACTTGCCACGCGGATTTTTAATACGACAGGCATTTCACAAACTGTGTTAGATCAAAACGAAAGAAGCTTTTCAAGTTTTGCAGTTCATTCGAACGTTCACTTCACCAGTTGTATAAACGCGTGATCTTAAAGTTTTCAAACATGAATAAAAGCGTCCGCACACGGCCTTCAAATGACTCGTGTTCCCGGTCGTAGATTATGTCACATCGCATTTCGTCCTGTAGCACGGCACTGACGCTGATACAATGTTGACGAAAGACTTTGGGCGAATGAATCGCCAATAATTCTTTGTATACCCTCGGTTTCAGATCGGTTCGGATCGCTGCACGGAGCGCTAGCGCACCTGATGCAGTGCTCAAAAAGCACCCTGTCTCCATATTACATTATCTTAATTTGATTTTACTTTCTTGTCTTACTAGTTATGACTTATGGTTTTGTAAGTGGAATCTGAGTGGGTTCTAATATCTGAACAATATTTTTCATTATTGTTCGATCTTTGAGACATTCGTTAACAGTACTGTAATTTGGTACTTCTTTATTAGCTTTTATGTTGAATACAGTGCAATATTTTCTCCATTGTGGCTTATATCAAATAACTTGGTAATCTATTACGTTTTACTTGTTTTTAAGCAAAAATTTATATTAATTTGAATATCAAAAAAGGGTTAAATTTTAGCAAACCGTTAGATAATATTTTTATGTCAAAATATATTTATTGTTAAAATTTCAGCTCTTTATATCTTTCCCTGCAGCCTGTAAAAATTACAAAAAAATAGATTTTTGTGGAAACTCCTTATTCAGTTTTTTCAGTCTTGGTTTTTCTTACTTCTACATCATTCTGTACTATTCTGTGTACAAATTATAAAATTTTAGCTATATTTAATTTCTGTATTACATTATTGTGCAATTTTTTCTTGTCTGTCACTAGATGGCCACGTCGAGCTCAGTATGACCACGAAGCGGGATAGGCAGAGTAGCTCGCCACTTTTACTATTCAGACAAAAGCGCTTACTTACCCACATAGCAACAAACTCGCCACATCACAGCAAGTCGTGTCAGGGTGGTCCAGCAGTACGACATTACCAGCAGCTGCAGGTCTGCAATACGTGTTGGTAAATGGCTCCTTTCGTTTTGTTCTGGCATTTATTGTTTCTTTTGCTTACGTTCATGAGGTGGCGTCAGATGAACTTCAAAGTACCATATGTCAAGCCACATGAGCCTGCCGTCTTATTCAGAGGTAATCGTAAGGCAGTCAGCTTGCGTCCACTGTGTCACTTTTGTAATGTAGCTGGGCACGAGAGGTGATATATGCAGGAAATGTCAGCTATACGTACTACGTGTGAAAGGGTTGGCCACGAGGCACATCGGTGTTCTGGATATCGTTCGGATATGGTAAGACGCAAGGATTAACAGAGTTTGTATCTCAGTTGTGTGATGTTGTTGTGTAACTTTTTCTTATTGTTTTGTTGGATGGAGTTTATAGAAATGCCGGAAACATGAGCACCGATTAGACGGGACGCTACTGAAGCCCTGCAGAGGCAAGTAACTGAGTTGCAGAAATCTAATGATGTGTTGCACAGACTAGCAGACGATCAGCGAACCGTGTACTGGCGTAGGCAGTCCGAGCCATTGGAGGTGAAAACTGTGTTTGCTGTACCGTACCCTGATGCAGATTCTTTTGTGGCTAATTTGGTAACTCCTTTTGGTGGTAAATCGACCGACGATGTATAAGTACCTGGTTGCGATCTGGCTACTGCTGCCAAGTTACGGAACTGGTTGGATGAAAAAAATTTAAACACGACCAGGCTGCTGTTTGTTGGGGAAGCCAAGTCAATCGTCATGTACAATGAAGGTCATTGCTAGGGTGTCCATTTAATTATCATTTCATTTCTAGCAAAGCTGCATGGTCATCCACGGTAACTGTTATTTCGGGAACAGATACTATCGTCATATAAACTCCTGGAAATGGAAAAAGAACACATTGACACCGGTGTGTCAGACCCACCATACTTGCTCCGGACACTGCGAGAGGGCTGTACAAGCAATGATCACACGCACGGCACAGCGGACACACCAGGAACCGCGGTGTTGGCCGTCGAATGGCGCTAGCTGCGCACCATTTGTGCACCGCCGCCGTCAGTGTCAGCCAGTTTGCCGTGGCATACAGAGCTCCATCGCAGTCTTTAACACTGGTAGCATGCCGCGACAGCGTGGACGTGAACCGTATGTGCAGTTGACGGACTTTGAGCGAGGGCGTATAGTGGGCATGCGGGAGGCCGGGTGGACGTACCGCCGAATTGCTCAACACGTGGGGCGTGAGGTCTCCACAGTACATCGATGTTGTCGCCAGTGGTCGGCGGAAGGTGCACGTGCCCGTCGACCTGGGACCGGACCGCAGCGACGCACGGATGCACGCCAAGACCGTAGGATCCTACGCAGTGCCGTAGGGGACCGCACCGCCACTTACCAGCAAATTAGGGACACTGTTGCTCCTGGGGTATCGGCGAGGACCATTCGCAACCGTCTCCATGAAGCTGGGCTACGGTCCCGCACACCGTTAGGCCGTCTTCCGCTCACGCCCCAACATCGTGCAGCCCGCCTCCAGTGGTGTCGCGACAGGCGTGAATGGAGAGACGAATGGAGACGTGTCGTCTTCAGCGATGAGAGTCGCTTCTGCCTTGGTGCCAATGATGGTCGTATGCGTGTTTGGCACCGTGCAGGTGAGCGCCACAATCAGGACTGCATACGACCGAGGCACACAGGGCCAACACCTGGCATCATGGTGTGGGGAGCGATCTCCTACACTGGCCGTACACCACTGGTGATCGTCGAGGGGACACTGAATAGTGCACGGTACATCCAAACCGTCATCGAACCCATCGTTCTACCATTCCTAGACCGGCAAGGGAACTTGCTGTTCCAACAGGACAATGCACGTCCGCATGTATCCCGTGCCACCCAACGTGCTCTAGAAGGTGTAAGTCAACTACCCTGGCCAGCAAGATCTCCGGATCTGTCCCCCATTGAGCATGTTTGGGACTGGATGAAGCGTCGTCTCACGCGGTCTGCACGTCCAGCACGAACGCTGGTCCAACTGAGGCGCCAGGTGAAAATGGCATGGCAAGCCGTTCCACAGGACTACATCGAGCATCTCTACGATCGTCTCCATGGGAGAACAGCAGCCTGCATTGCTGCGAAAGGTGGATGTACACTGTACTAGTGCCGACATTGTGCATGCTCTGTTGCCTGTGTCTATGTGCCTGTGGTTCTGTCAGTGTGATCATGTGATGTATCTGACCCCAGGAATGTGTCAATAAAGTTTCCCCTTCCTGGGACAATGAATTCACGGTGTTCTTATTTCAATTTCCAGGAGTGTATAAGGAAGTGATAACTTTTTGTTCAGACATAATGAATCAGTGGAAACATTTTGAGATGATTGCGGGAGGTCAACGATAACATTTACTAACTGACGCAGTACGCACATGCAGATAGTGATTTTTCAGCAGGTGGAGAACAAGACATTATATGTGAAGATAGTCCCTAATTAAAGCTACAGTTTCAAAAGTCTGTAGAAAGACAACCACTGCCCACAATGACGCCAGATTTGAACAGCATATTATTGAGGCCTGGGAAAAATCATGAAACAAACAGAAGAAAATTAACGAAAGTCTGACCAATAGGTGGCGCTATAAGCATCAGAATGTCCCACACCAACACACGCGTGGCACGCGGCTGTTCCTCAGTTTGAGCTCGAGACGCCCTACGTGTCTGTGTCTATGAAGCCTCGCTCGGTGCTGGTAAGGCTCTTTTACAATAATGGTGACTGTGCGCCAGTAGCCATGCACAAATTCCGGACACTGAAGGATATTCATATAGGCATTGGTCTGATGTCTGCTAGGAATCTGCAAAAAATGATTAAAAATTTCGCAAAGGCAGGTACTCTTGAAGTGCAGTGAGGTACGGGAAGGAAAGCGGGTGATACGACATCTGTCAAAGAGGTCAGGTGTCGCGACAGCACTGCAGAAGAGGTCGAGCGGTGGTGTCCAAACAAGCAGGGCATGGGGAATTACCCGAACGTTGGACATGCCTGCTAGCAGAGAGCACAAAATCCTACGAAACATCTTACAGTGCTGTCCATACAAGAACACTCATGTTCAGGAGGCGCTTCCTGTTGACCTGCGAGCAACACAGACGCTCGCTCTGGAATTTCTTGCTGGCATGTAAGTGGACAATGAATGACCATGAAACAGTCTGTGGACAGATTAAGCCCATGTCTCCAAGGACATGTTAATACGCAAAATTGCAAAATATGGGAAACGAAGAATCTACATGCACATCAACCGTTACAACGTCATTCTGCCAAGGTGACTGTGTGGTGCGAGTTGACGGCGCCGTTTATCGTAAGGCCATATTTTTTTCGAGGAGACGAGTTCTGCGAGTCCTGTTACCTTTACTGTCACTGGTAAAGCTGTGAGAATCTTTTGAGCACCAACGTCAGTACATCTATTCAAAAGCGTGAGTGTGTGGGTGGGATAATTTTTTGTGCAGGATGACGTTCCTCTGCGCATTGCACAGCCAGTGCAGTGACAGCTGCAGACGCATTTCGGAAATGCTACAATTATCAGCCGTCATTTCCCCACAGCCTGACCGTCCAGATCATAATCCGTATGACTTCTGGCTGTGAGGTTATCTGAGAGATGTTTTGTTCATTGCGCCAATCACGAACGTAGCCGAACTGATGGCACGCATTAAGCAACATATTCTGAACATGACCCCCTGACAACGCCATTTCTTGTGTAGTATGCGGTTTCTCGATTTCAATTTGTGTCAAAAAACTGTGGACAGCATACGGAACATGGCTTGCATAAACCTCACGGCAATAAGAAAGCGATGTAATATTCCTTTTATGCGGTTTTTGGCCTCGGGGCAAATAAAAACCGATTTTAACCACCCGATGTGCTATGACCTTGTCGTGGTGGGTGGGCTTACCTAACTAACACTGTCACAACGTTTGTCTGCCGAATTTGTGCAGTGATGTATGTTTAAACAGTACGGATGGTACACAACTCAATCCATAGCTGTCGTATTGCGGTTTATCTGTCGTTTGTAGCCTAAACCATTTACGTTAAGGCGCTTGCAGCACCAGTTATTTGTTACATCACGTTTTCCCATGCGTAAATGATAATCTGTTCAAGTGTGATGTCATACTGTTGAGTGGTTCGCTTTCTACAGGGTTTCGAAACTGGGACTTTAATTATGGACACCCTGTATTTTAAGGGGATTTCCTGTCCATATGTCAAGAATGGTGGCAATGAAAAGTCCACAAGGCCTGGCTTCTGTTATTGGTGTGGCTACACTGCTGCGGGAAGGCACTGTGTCCAGATGGCTCAGCTGATTGCCGGCACAGTAGGTCAGCGTGTTCGGTCAGAGAGCTGGCTGGACTCTGTATTAAAAAAAAAAAAAAAAAAAAAAAAAAACTGAGTGAAGGGGTCATAAACGAACTTCAACACATGTCATGTGACGTCTGCTACGATGAAATACAACGAGCAATAATGAAAAAGTACAAAAAAAAATTTCAACTTTCCTCATTATTTTCTATCAGTGCCCTCTCGCAGTAAAGGTCCGTAATTTTTTTGTGTCCCGATTATTTGAACGCTATTAGAAACTTGTGTTCGTTGTTCAGCACATACCACACTTCCTTATTATTCTGCAAGTAAGTAATAGAAAGTTTCATAATTATACAAAAATATGCAGAATCTTTGTATTAATGTGATTCATTTCTCATTTTTAAAATCCGTTGACTGTAACTGAAAATCAAGACATTGTTAGCACACAAAAAGTAGTAATTTTATAATTTTCTTCTGTACAAAGGTTCTTGGTTGGTGCATACGAGTACTTGTATTTGATGTCTCTATGGTTCCTTCAGTACTTGCGTTGTTTCACATCGCAGACTTGGACTAGCTCAGACATTCTTTCAGCGGCACAATCTCTTACACACCGGCCAGGCACAACCACAATCGTCTGTACTACCGATCTTTAGTGTGATATATATCTGTGGGCGACTGCCATCGGATGCCACTCGGCTATATTTGCTGCCCTCTGTTGTTTATTTATAGCACTTCTGTGGCGTCACTGAAGCTATCCTTTGCTTCATCTCCTGTCGAAGAAGGATGGTTCAAGCCGAACCCTTCTGGCAGTACCCGTTTTTCTACCTCACCTTTTACATCCATGATTGTTGAGTCACCACGCGTCTCCTATTGCAGTGTACTTTAGTACCCTTTCCTGATGTTCCAACGTTGGAAGTCAGCTTTTCTGTTCTGTATAACCTATATCTGTTTTAACCCCGGCTTAATCTTATAGATGAGAATATGGAGGTACTTCACTCCACAGGCACACCCTTTCTTAAGGAAGAATCTATTTCCTTTATCCATATAAGTTCTCTTTCAAGCCATTTGCTTTTACATTACACTGCTCACCCGAAGTGGTCATCAGCTTCGCGGACCTGAACTGCCTTCTCTCACACTTCCCATTTCGTGTAGTTTTGTCCCATCCTCCTAGACCGCACCCAAATCAAGAGCACCAGAAATACAGACCAAGTTCTCTTCATTTAACTCTTTTCTTCGCCATCTCGCTTCTAAGGTTCCCCCACACCGCTCCGCATCCTGTACGTTATATCAGATTCCAGTGGTGGATACAGAAAAATCTCAAGGAGGGGGCGCTAAAGATATTTTGAGCTAGCTTTACTGTTACCGTAATAAAAATAATCAAGTAACATGCAAAGTTTAAGAACGTTTCTTTTAAACTGATTATACACATACACAAGACAATACCATCTTATGATATAAAAAAGTTACAATTGTGGTTCTCTTCCTTAAATGATGAATTCTCTGTGCCTATTCTTCCTGTCAAATTGTTTAATTACATCATCAATAGGACAATCAATGTAAGGTTGAGTGTACAACACAGCTAAGCCATTAAGTCAATCCTTCTTCATTGTCGACCTCAGCCATGAACGCCATGTACGTAGCAACGTTGAGAACCTTTTTTCTACTATAGCAATTGATGCAGGTAGTCAAACAGATGTTTTATACAGCATGTGCAAACTAGCTTCGTATTCGGCGAACAATCCGTATTTGTAACGTTACGCTGTGTACAAGAAAACTTTAGCATATTCGCGACTTTTCTCGAACTAATGCCAGACAGAATAAAGTATCGGGACCACTAGAATGGCCGCGACTTTTCTCGTAGGAATGCGTTAGCTAGCTATGTGTCAGACAGAAAAGTATAAAATACGATAACCCGGACGGCCACGCTTCATAAGAAAGTACAATTACTCGATAACTCGATTCAGTGATGTCGACTGATGAAAGAAACGATATCGTGCGGGCTGACTGGCGGGGGCGTCAACGCAAGCGGCCCCGCAAGGGGGGGGGGGGGGGGACTCCACGCGTGCCCCATATGCATCTGGCACTGAATGTGGCAGTGACTGATTACCTAATTTGGGTTCAATACCAAAACCAATCACCCTCGCAGACATTATACATCTAATGCAGCTGCATCACACTGCCACATTCAAGCCATGGGCGATTCCCTATGTCAAACATCCACAAGAAATCGGTGGACTGTGTCTGAAACCTTGTACGTGTTAATCCTTCAGAGGATGTATGAGTGTGAGTGTATCTATGTACATCCACTGAGATTACAAAGGCAATATGCACGTACACTACGTGATCAGAAGTATGCTGATCCCTGGCTGTATGGTTTCTTGGGCAATGGCAGCCCATTCTTCACGGAGTGCTGCACTGAGGAGAGGTATCGACGTCTTTCGGTGAGGCCTGGCACGAAATTGGCGTTCCGAAACGTCCAAAAGGTGTCCTATAGGATTAAGGCGAGGACACAATGCAGGCCAGTCCATTACATGGATGTTATTGTCGTGTAACCACTCCACCACAGGCTGTGAATTATGAACAGGTGCTCGATCGTGTTGAAAGATGCAATCGACATCCCCGAATTGCTCTTCAACAGTGGGAAGCAATATGGTGCTTAAAACATGAATGTAGGTCTGTGCTGCGATGGTGCCACGCAAAACAACAAGGGGTGCAAGCCCCCTCCATGGAAAACACGACCACACCAGAACACCACCGCCTCCAAATTTTACTGTTGGCACTACATACGCTGGCAGATAACGTTCACTGGGCATTTGCCATACCCACAGCCTGCCACCGGATCGCCACATTGTGTACCGTGATTCGTCACTCCACACAACGTTTTTACACTGTTCAGTCGTCCACTGTTTACGCTCCTTACACCATGCGATTTGTCGTTTGGCATTTACCGGCGTGTGTGTGGCTTATGAGCAGCCGCTGGACCATGAAATCCTAGTATTCTCACGTCCCGCCTAACTGTCGTAGTACTTGCAGTGGAACCTGATGCAGTGTGGAGTTCCTTTGTGATTGTTTGGATGGATGTCTGCCAATTACACATTACGACCCTCTTCAACTGTCGGCAGTATCTGTCGGTTAACAGACGAGGTCTGCCTGTACGCTTTTGTGTTGTATGTGTCCCTTCACGTTCCCACTTCCCTATAACATCGGAAACAGTGGACCTAGGGATGTTTAGGAGTGTGGAAATCTCGCGTACTGGCGTATGACACAAGTGACACCCAATCTCGTTCGAAAGTCCGTGAGTTCCGCGGAGCGCCCCATTCTGCTCTCTCACGATGTGTAATGACTACTGAGGCCACTGATATGGAGTACCTGGCAGTAGGTGGCAGCACAAGGCACCTAATATCAAAAACATATGTTTTTGGTGGTTTCCGGAAACTTTTGATCACATAGTGTATATAGATAGTGTAGTACAGCGAACACAAAGTATAAAGGGGCAATGCATTGGCGGAGCTGCCGTTTGTACTCAGGTGATTCATCTAAAAGGGTTTTCGATGCCATTATGACCGCACGGTGAGATTTAACTGACTTTGAACGCGAAATAGTAGTTGGAGGTAGATGCGTGAGACATTCCATGTCAGAAATCGTTAGAGAATTCGTGTTCCGAGATCCATGAGTCAACAGTGTGCCGAGAACACCAAAATTCAAGCATTATCTCTCACCACGTACCACTCAGTGGACAGTGGCCTTTATTTAACGACCAAGAGCAGAGGTGTTTGCGTGGAGTCGTCGGTGCTAACAGACAAGCATCACTGGGTGAAGTAAACACAGAAATCAGCGTGGGACGTACGACGAACGTATCCGTTAGAACAGTGCGGCAAAATCTGCTGTTAATGGGCTCTGGCACCAGACGACCGACTTGAATGCATTTCCTGCACGCTAAAGCTTCATTTTCGCATTCAGTATTTCCGTTGTGCACATTCATTTTACACCCGCCTGGAGTAGCATCTTGGATATGCTGTGTCCTTGCCTTCCGGAAGGTATTCTGAACTGCTTTGCCCTGCAGCCTAATAAACAGAATACCAGCTTACGAATTACTGGACCAGCTGTATCACAGTAGTGAAGAGTTTCTCTCAACGAAGAGAAACTTTCAGACGTGAAAGGGGAGTCTTACAGTCAGGGGAGTCTTACAGGACCGTTGGTTTTGACAGTATATAAAAGTAACCTAGTAGATACGTCGAATGGTCGACGAGGCGTTTCCGGACGACATTATATACGCTAGTTCGATGTGCGCTAGTCCGTTGAGGGTCTTCGGGATGTTATTATATAAGCCAGCTATATTGTAGCGAAATGCCGGAAGACCAGCAAGAGATCGGCACTTGGTGCCGCACGAGGCGGAGGGTCAATGTGGAGGCTGGCCGTGTGGCATCGCCGGCTCTGCCTGTGAGTGGACATGTGGCTGCTCCTTCAGCAAGGTCCGAGCAGGCACACGGGGGGAGGGGTTTATTAGTTATTGGGAGCTCCAACGTTAGGCGGGTGATGGAGCCCCTTAGGGAAATAGCGGGAAGGTCGGGGAAGAAGGCCAGTGTTCACTCTGTCTGCTTGCCGGGGGGTCTCATCCGAGATGTGGAGGAGGCCCTACCGGCGGCGATAGAGAGCACTGGGTGCACCCGACTGCAAATTGTTGCTCATGTCGGCACCAATGACTCCTGCCGTCTGGGTTCAGAGGTCATCCTCAGTTCGTACAGACGGTTGGCGGAATTGGTGAAGGCGGAAAGCCTCGCTCGCGGGGTGGAATCAGAGCTAACTATTTGTAGTATCGTTCCCAGAACCGATCGCGGTCCTCTGGTTTGGAGCCGAGTGGAAGGCTTAAACCAGAGGCTCAGACGATTCTGCGGAGATCTGGGGTGCAAATTTCTCGACCTCCACTATCGGGTGGGGAAATGTAGGGTCCCCCTGAATAGGTCAGGCGTGCACTACACGCCGGAAGTGGCTACAAGGGTAGCGGAGTACGTGTGGAGTGCACATGGGGGTTTTCTAGGTTAGAGAATCCCCTCCCTAGGCCCGACAAGACGCCTCCTGAGACGCGGCAAGGTAGTAGTAGGCAAAATGCAACAGGGAATAACAATATTAATGTGCTAATAGTAAACTGCAGGAGCGTCTATAGAAAGGTCCCAGAACTGCTCTCATTAATAAACGGCCACAACGCCCATATAGTACTAGGGACAGTGGAAGACTCTGCAGGACAGACGCTCAGTAGCTCGGTACGGGCTTTTGTCAAAGTTTCGAGAACATACCTTCACCGAAGAGTCAAGCAGTATATTGCTCCCTCCTACGTATATCTCGCGAAGAGACCATGAAGATAAAATCAGAGAGATTAGAGCCCACACAGAGGCATACCGACAATCCTTCTTTCCACGAATAATACGAGACTGGAATAGAAGGGAGAACCGATAGAGGTACTGAAGGTACCCTCCGCCACACACCGTCAGGTGGCTTGCGGAGTATGGATGTAGATGTAGATTGACAGCTGACCCTCAGCATAAACTACTGGAATGCACTGCGCATAAATGCGGAAAACGCATTATCACATAATTACACCACTGTTGAAATATCACGGGAAGCAGTTAATGCCACATAACACGTGCGGCGTCTCTCCTGGGCTCATGAGCATATCGAATGGATCCTAGTGTACTGGAAAACCTTGAGCTGGTCAGATGGGTCCCGATCTCAGTTGGTAAGAGCTGATGGGAGGGTTTCAGTGTGGCGCAGTCCCCATAAAGCAATGGACTAAGTTGTCGACAAGGCGCTGCGCAAACTGGTGGTGGCACCATAATGGTGTGGGTTGTGTTTTCATTTAATGGACTGCGTACTCTGGTCCAAATTAACCGATCAATGACTGGAAATGGTTCGTTAGAACGCTTGTTTCCAAACAACAATGGCATTTTCATCCATGGCATTGCTCTATGTCACGGGGTACCAGTTGTTTGCGATTCACCTGAAGAACATTCTGAACAATACGAGCGTCTGCAGCTCGTGGTCGTGCGGTAGCGTTCTCGCTTCCCACGCCCGGGTTCCCGGGTTCGATTCCCGGCGGGGTCAGGGATTTTCTCTGCCTCGTGATGACTGGGTGTTGTATGATGTCCTTAGGTTAGTTAGGTTTAAGTACTTCTAAGTTCTAGGGGACTGATGACCATAGATGTTGAGTCCCATAGTGCTCAGATCCATTTGAACCATTTCAACAATTCGAGCAATCATTTGGCCACACAGATCGTCCGATATGAATTCCATCGAACATTTATGGGGCATAGTCGAGAGGTCAGTTAGTGCACAAAACTTTCGTTGTTGTAGACAGGTATAGAGGCATCATCGCTGAATGTTTCTGCAGGGGACTCAGAACGACTTGTTGAGTCCATGCCACGCCGAGCTGCTGCACTAGCCGGGCAAAGGGACGTCCGACACGATATTAGGAGTCATCCCTTGACTTTTGTCATTTCCGTGTATGTTCGTCGTCTTCTTCTAAACTCCTGAACCGATATCAAACAAACTTAGTCTAGAGCAGGGGCGGGCAAACGTTGCACGCGGCTCGTGAGCGCACAGCGCTGCACGTGTGCTGCTCGCGTGCAATCGTCGAATGGGGCAGTGGCGACAGCCGGCAGGTTGCCGCAGTGTAGTACAAGGCCAAGCCGAGGACGTTGATGCGAAGCGACCACTACGTAGTGAACGTTGTATTTCAAGAACCGGAAAATGCAGAGTGAATCAAGGAAACGGAGACGTGGAGATTTGCTATCTTTTAAAAAGTAATGGGAGAATCATTTTTTCTTTGTGCAAAAACGTGAAAATTCGAAATGTTTAATATGTGGCAGTATTCTCGCTGGTCAGCGGAAGTTTAGTATTGAAGGCCATTATAATACATTTCACAAGGACGAGTACAATTTATTGTCGGATTCTGTGCGGATGGGGAAATTGACTGAGCTTAAGAAGAGCGACCTGACGATATTAGATCGATCTGTCCTAGTTGCCGTTGTCACGAGAGATCTGCGACTTTCTCTCGTCATGTCTCTCATTTAACTGATCTAACATTTTACGGAGCACTGTTTTCAATTTTTCAGGACGACAACAATAATAGCCCAGCGGTACGTGCAAGCTATAAAATTGCGCTTAATATAGTGAGAGCTGGAAAACCATTTGCTGAATTAATAAGCCTCGGTTAAGAGCAAACATAACTGATGAAAATTTACGTAACTGTTTGCGTTTGTCTGTATGCAGAAATTTTGTTCCAGATATTAAACGTATTGTAAACTCCACCTGTGATAATTAAATAAAACTTATCGTAGTTAATAGGTACTCTTTCAAACCATGATTTATTTCAAGCACTCCTGCTAACCTTATTCCATCATTCAATAAAGCAAGCTAGAAAAACAAAACGCATTACAGAGGAAGGAGTGGACAGAAGGTTTTGTGGGGATGGGAGGTAAGCGGGTGGCCAGCTTGCCCCTGCGTGCACGCAGAACACCTGTTAACTGCACGCGTGCAAGTGCACCGCACACGTGCAGGATTCCTGCCCGCCCCTGGTCTAGAGAATTACTCTGGGCTACGAACCACCTAGCTCTCGCTGGAGTGGAGTGACGTAGGTTGTGGATAAATAGAAAGGAGTGAATGAGGTAGTTAGAGAGAGGGGAAAGAGGATATGAACTGATATGGAGAGGAGGAGATGTGCAAATAGATGTGCAGCTGTGCAGAGGAGGGTATGGAGAGAGAGAAGGGAGAAGAGGAGATGGACAGACGGGAAGAAGGAGGAAATGGACAGAATGGACGGGTAAAATAGAGAAGGGGTAGGAGAAGAATGACAAAGGGATAAGAGAGGTGGATGTGTGTGCAATATATGTAGCATACACATGTGCAGAAGAAGCTCTGGGTGGAAGTCTAGCATATATTACAAAACAAAGACGCCATACAAGGTGGGTTTTTAGAAACATTTTTCTATGAGAAATATTTGCAACACTTACCTTGCAATCCCATCAAGTTGGCTGTAAGAGTATAAACCGGCGGTTCTTTTCCTTATGACATGCGACATCACAGGTACAATCACAAGCATCATCTTTATTTGGAAATGTAATAAAATGCGTTATTGACACAGAAGTAATTTGTGGGTGACTCAGGAATTAATCCATAAATTAACAAAATTAGTATAACAGTTGGTTTTTTATTGTGAAAATTTATTTCTGAAGAGTTATGGTATGCCTTTTATAGCTCAGGAGATGATGTAAGGATGCGGTAGGATGACAGTCAGTGAATAATACAAGTCCTCTGTGCGTTAATAACATTTTATAATTATTTAAAACACCAGCAGCTACAACAGTTCACACTTAGTGAATAGCACAATCAGTTGTCTGAAACAGTTAAAACAGAGATAGAAAGATCATGTTGCGTCCACTGTTCGTAGTTTTAAAATTTGCGGCTATGAAATATATGACATCTTCGTTTCAGAAGGTGGGTTTTATAATAATATTTAAATTGCTACTGGTTTTTATAGTTAGTCACACCAAACCTTGTCTTATGTAGTAACTGTTTTTCATAAACTATCTTTGGCAAAAATATCAATCCCTGGTTCATTTAAACATTTATTGTTTGGTCCTGTCTCTATTAAGAGCTCCTTATCCAGTGAAGACACTACGTATGTAATATTTGGATACCACGTCAAGTACATACACGAATAAACCACACTTCGCGCTGAACGAAATCAGGCATTAGGAATCGGAGTGCAAGCCAAGGTAAGGACGGGAAACCGTGTCTACCACTCCGATTCCGTGCTTGGGCTCAATTATTACAAAACACGCATCCATGAGTCTCTGCTTCAGTCCCCCATGTCTCCTGAAATTTAACTGCTGCCATGTGCCTGCAGCACAGACTTTTTTAAATTGTGAATGTGCGAGAAGTAGTACTCCTGTCGAAGAGTTTCAACGAATTTACACACGCCACAGTCTACACTGGTTTTCAGACTTCGCAATAGTTAAGAACAAACTCTCTAATTGCCGTATGTTTAGTAGTATTGATATTTGGAATGTTCACCACCCACAAAACTTGTCATAAGTCGACGAACCACCGAAGTGAGAAAAGAGAAATAACTTTCTTATCAAACGAAAATCACTGTTAAAATAATTCACTTCAAGAAAGTCATAACGTTCATTCAACAGTTTTAGATCAGTTTATGCTCTAACTCGGCCACGGTATTTGTCTTTGATATCACTATTAAGTTGCACTTAAAAGTGAAATGTTGTCCGTGAGATGCTCCATAAGTTGAGGCAAACAATCCATAACACCAGTTCTAACAGCAGATGTTGCCACTACCGGGTAAAAGAGTACCTTGCCCGGAACAGGGCATCGTACGTAGATAAGAAGAAATGTCGTAGATATATTCATTTGGTCGAGGTCTGGAAGATTTGTGAATAATAACGCTAGATATCATACGTGACGTCTGTCTGAATGATGCCTAATTAGAATAATAAATATTCACGATATGTTCTGCTATTTACACACACATAATACTCATATGACTTTTCCCTAAAGCCCTCGCAGTAGTTCTTGCACAGATACTACGTTAAAACAGTGCAGGAGCAAAGGTGTAATTCCCTGCCATATTATCAGAATAACAGCGCTGTGAAACGGTGTAGACAGGAAATTTCACTGATGTGCACCGGAGACAACACAATGTTTTTCACATACTGGAGAGCATAACGTCGGAATAGGTCCATAGCGTCATCGTATACGCATCACCGTGAAAAAATATTAGAATTCTGCTACACATGAGTTAACAGACTGAACGTCGAACCATCTAACTTTGAAAAAACTGGCCACGGTAAACAAACACTCGGGAAAGACTCTTTATATCATGTGGCCACTGAAGTGATACTTCATGTGACAATTAATGCACCTACATCATTTCAGGATATCTTTACTTATAGCCTTTGTACACCTAGAATATTTTGCACGAAGTTGACTTATAGTCTATCCAATCTATTAACCACGAAACTATGATGAATAAAATCGTAATGCTGAGTTTACTGACACATATACCTATTTGAAGTTTGAATAAAAAATTTCTGTCGCCGTGTTATCTTGTTCTCTCTTCCTCAAGTACACAATACTGAAGGGCCATTGGCCGACAGTACTCGTATTCTCTGAGAGTCTATGATCAATCCTTTAAAGAATCGATCAGTTTGTTATTGGAGAAATCAGTTTTTCCCGCAGCTGATTAGTCTTAGTTCAAAAAAGCACCAAATGATACACATTTCATTCAAGGACATAAAACAACAAGAATCGTACTGATATCTAGCACTACACTTTCAATAATATTTGTGTCTGCAGTCACGAAGAATTTATATCCCTTTCATCTTACAGAAAGGACTGAAGGAATAGTGGCAGTTTCATATTTCAGGATTGAAGTTGCTCAGTGCGTCAACATTCAACATTCACTGACCGAAACATGCACAGTGTTCCGATATGGACACATGAGCAATGGTACTCCCAATCTCATGATAGTGATGGAGGAGAAGAAGGCGGCTGTAAGTTCATGACAATAATCACCCACAGCAGCTATCCAGCGATATACACAACTCTCTGGCTGATACATGTGCAGTCTCTCTCAGCGATGGAACAGTGCTGTAATTAATACTTGAATAGAGCTGGAGGAAAAGAAGCATATCCAAATTCTAGTGAACAGTTGATCTCTCCATCAATCCAGCAATGTACATAGCTCTTCTGCATAAAGAAATGCCAGACTCTAGTGTATACCTGTGAGGTTCAGTGGAGCAGTATTTTCTATATATGGGGATGCAGCTCTACATTGCAGTATCTGGTTGCTCACTAACGACGTGCACCACTATCAGTCTGACCGATCTACAGGGTTTGACTGTGGACTGTGATGAAAGTAGTGTAGGCAGTCCTTTAGATGAGGTTGGATGAAAAAAGACAGCTCCACCTTCCATGGAACGAGGGTCACTGCATCTGTCTCGTGAGAGGCACCTTTCTTGAGCTAACGTACATGCTGCTTTGCAAAGTGAACATGTAATGTACAGCAACGCAGTACATCCTTAAGACAGGAGAAAAAGAAGTAGGTCTACATGCCAGGAAACTGTTGGCCACTGTTTCTTTCTGGTGACACTTATCACACTTGGGCATATATGTTGAGTCCCAATGTGGAACTGTGGAGGACAGTGATATATCCTTGAAGCTGGAGGAAAAGAAGCGGCTCCACATATCAGGGAAGATGCCCGCTGCGTCTTTCTAGAGTGGTGACCCTTGGGTTGAGAACCAAGCTGGATCCCAATGTAGACCCGTAATGGACATCCTCGAGATGACGCTGGAGGAAAAAATGCAGCTGTGCACTCCAGGAAATGGTTGCTCACTGCAGTTGTCCAGCAGCTTTCACCACACTTTGGATGACGGACGCACAGTGTCGCAGCGCGGACCCCCGTCGCCCGGCGTCGCCTCCCACTCTGGTGACGGGCCTGTCGGCGGCAGCTGGGTCAGAGCCTGGCGGTGTCGAGGCGCGGCGGGCTGGTCGCGGCCGCCCTCAGGCGCTCGTGGGCGCGCGCCATGGCCAGCGACACGAGGCTGGCCGAGCAGTAGTCGTGCAGCGGGTCGGGCACGACGCAGCGGTCGGCGGCGGTGGCGGTGTCTGCCGAGCTGGCGGGCGAGGGCGGCGCCCCGGAGCCACTGTCCGCGTCCGTGCTCGCCCCCGCCGCCTCCGCCTGCCACTAGGGGGGGTCGTAGTCGGCCGCGTGGTGCCCGTGGCTGTGGCTGTGCACGTGCCCGTGGTTGTGGTTGTGGGCGTGGCTGTGCCGGTGCTGTAGGTGCAGCGGCAGCTCGATTGGGACGCCCAGGCTGCCGCGCTGCCAAACACACAGACCAACAGTTAGTTATCACTTCATGTTTCTCTGTTATCACATGTATGAAATCAAAGCACTTTCCAAAATTCCATCAATACATAATATTACATATCGTTTGGAAACCTGAATAGGTTCACCAATAAACTCCTGTGGTTTTCTTGAAAACTGGATCAACAACCATCAAATACTGAGGCTGTAACTTTTATTTGCTGTTGGTAATTTCAACCTCACACTCACGAGTCAGCAGAAATATGTCTTCATTTCACCAATCAAATTCCACTAATCTGTCTTGAGCTGACGTATATGCTGCTTCACAATGTGGACAGCAATGTAGTATATCCTTAAGACTACAGAAAAAGAAGTAGGTCTTCATGCCAGGAAACTGACTGTTGCCCTCTGTCTCTCCCAATCTACATTTCTGCTTCATCTGTACACCTACAAACCTCGCACCAACCTGGTGAAATACTAACCAGCTCTCATTGTTGGATAATGAAGTACATGCCCATACCCACCAACTGTACTAAATGGAACAGTCACTTCGTTAAGCCCGCCACTTGTCAGCATACTACGCAGTTTTTTATTTTTATTTTTTTCCAATCTTCAGGGATTATTCTGATAGTTGCCGTGTTATATACCCCTCCAACCTCCCTCACACCTTTCGCTGCTGACGGTCATGGGCCCACAGTGCCATGTGTACGAGGTGGAGCGGAAGTACGCTGTCAGAACCCGAGCCACTATCCTCGGTTGGTTTACCTGTGCCACCGAGTTCATGATGCCGGATTTGAGGCGCTTCTTGGTAATATGGTTTATATCACAGTGCCCAGCTGAAGATAGGCATCAGGACCAACTGAATATGGCAGCAAGTTAGTCGAAAAAGGGAACAATTTTGCTGACGCCGTCCATCCGAATACCCGAGAGCATTTCAAAATACGTCGGGAAAACCTAATGTCATTCACCATAACGTTCGTCAATGAACAAATAACTTTGCAATAGTGAGAGGACCAGTCCCAGATATACAAGGAGTATAATTTTAATATTTATTACTGAAAGACAAAGGTTATGGCTCGTAAAGGAAAAGGCTCTGTGAGTTCCAAAATAGCATTAAATTTACCAAGGTTTAGGTTCTTAGGTTGTGACGTAAGCAAATTACTGAAATGTTTTTCTAAGTATTTATTTTGGAAACAAAATGTGCTAACAGTTTAGGCGTTTGCTTACAGTTTAGTTTGTCTATGATCGGAAGTGATACCGGATTCCAGTCTGACAGATTGGATGGTGGCAGGAATGTCTGTGTGAAAATGGTGCTACGACCCCGAAACCAGTAGCAAAGCGCGAAACATAACTAAATAATGTCAGACCTATATAGAAATAGAACGACTCTGGGCAAAATAAATATCAACTTAGTTACTGATCCACCAATGAATTCTCCGTGAAAAATAAAGGAAAACTTAATGAGACACTACTCTGAGCACTTTGGGACTCAACATGTGAGGTCATCAGTCCCCTAGATCTTAGAACTACTTAAACCTAACTAACCTAAGCACATCACACACATCCATGCCCGAGGCAGGATTCGAACCTGCGACCGTATCAGTCACGCGGTTCCGGACTGAAGTGCCTAGAACCGCACGGCCACCACGGCCGGCGGAATAAATAAAATAAATATTATATGATGTTTAGTATAATACACAAACACTAAGCAACACTGTGCGGAATCATTCGAAATTAAAATTTTATAACACAATTGCTTCACCAGTTTTGATATACATCTCAGAGTCACGAAAGTCACGAAATCAAAACGAAAGGTGTATACAGAGCACTGAAGCGAAATCTACGAGACGAACGAAAAGTTGCACTCTGAAAGAACAGATAAAGAAAGAAGACATCGGAGGAGATTTAAGTATTTATTCAGTTAATGAATTAACAACATCGAAGAGAACAAAATGGTTGGAACATATAGATATGATACCAGAAGAAAGAGTAACAAAACTAATACTGAACTTCGATCTTGAGAAAAACGAGATCCCAGTAAACCACGAAAGACAATGTTAGTCCGAGATCGGAAGAGGCGAGGTGGCTAACAACTGAACTGTAGAAAAAGACTATTACAAAACAACTAAGGTGAATGGCGGGAGAGTCCTAGACACGATTTATTTCACAATCTTGTCAAATCTGTTCTTGTTCACCCACTCCTAGTAGTGGAAATGATGTTAATCCTTAGGACTCGTCATATACACTATGTGATCAAACGTATCCGGACACCTGGCTGAAAATGACTTACAATTTCGTGACGCCCTCCATCGGTAATGCTGGAATTCAATATGGTGTTGGCCTACCCTTAGCCCTGATGACAGTTTCGTCCTCGCAGGCATACGTTCAATCAGGTGTTGTAAGGTTTCTTAGTGAGTGGCAGCCCATTCTTCACGGAGTGCTGCACTGATGAGAGATGTCGATATCGGTCGGCGAGGCCTGGCACGAAGTCAAGTCGCCGTTCCAAAGCATCCCGAAGGTGTCCTATAGGATTCTGGTCATTACTCTGAGCAGGCCAGTCCATGACAGGAACGCTATTGTCGCGTAACAACGCCGCCACAGACCGTGCATTATGAACAGGTGCTCGATCATGTTGAAAGATGCAATCGCCATCCCTGAATTTCTCTTCAACAGTAGGAAGCAAGAAGGGGCTTAAAACATAAATGTAGATCTGTGCCGTGATAGTGCCACGCCAAACAAGAAGGGGTACAAGCCTCCTCCATGAAAAACACGACCACACCATAACACCACCGCCTCCGAATTTTACTAATGGAACTACACACGCTGGCAGATGACGTTCACCGGGCATTCGCCATACCCACACCCCGTCATCGAATCGCCACACTGTGTACTGTGATTAGTCATTCTATACAACATTTCTCAACTGTTCAATAGTCCAGTATTTACGCTCTTACACCAAGCGAAGCGTCGTTTGGCATTTACCGGCGTGATGTGTGGCTTATGAGCAGCCGCTGGACCATGAAATCCAAGTATTCTCACCTCCTGCCCATCTGTCATAGTACTTGCAGTGGATCCTGATGCAGTTTTGGAATTCCTGTGAGATGGTCTGGACAGATGTCTGCCTATTACACATTACGACTGTCTTCAACTGTCGGCAGTTCAAATGGGTCAAATGGCTCTAAACTATGGGACTTAACATCTGAGGTCATCAGTCCCCTTGAGTTCCGCGGAGCGCCCCGGTATGCTCTGTCACAGTGTGTAATGACTACTGATGTCGCTGATTGGAGTACCCGGCAGTAGATGGCAGCACAATGCACGTATGTACGTAATATGAAAAACGTATGTTTTGGGTGGGGGGGCGATACTTTTGATCACATAGTGTATCCAACTCGCACCCGTATCCTTTCAAAATAAATTGTGAGGGCTTCTACGTTTTATTTTCACACTGTACTAACTTTGTCTATGCATCAGGTGTCGATCACACATTGCCATGCCTTATCCCACCTGACTTCTATCACATCGCATGGTATGAGTTACGTAAATTGTTAATCTCCAGTTTTGTCAGATCTGTTTACAAAATGATAATCCTCTTCCCACTCATGTAAGTTGCTAGGAAGTAATCCCGTTCGGACATAAAGACTTACGTTGTAGCAATATCAACGACAGACATATCGGTTCTAACTTGTATTTTGAATGGAGCAGTAGTAACGTTTGGAGTAAATGTCGTAGAAATGAAACGAACAATTTCAACGGTGTTTCAACTCCGAATTCCGATGAATAATTTCGGAGAAATAACAGTAATCAGAAATTTGGAATTTTAACATACAACTGATTGCTGCCTCATGCATGAATGTGTGATTTTGTATCCAAATGTAATACGATTGGTCGGCCAAAGAAGAAAACAGAATGTTACACCAACGCGATATTTCGATTTTGCCACATAGTATATTTATTTCACTCCATTCACTACATACTGGTGTCCCTTCTAACCGGGGACAAACAATGGACTCTCTTCGACACCCTCAGTTAGTCCCACAACAAGACAGAAAAATAAGCTTGGCTAACAAATACTAGTACAATGCGTAGGCTTCTGCTTTCACAACGACATAGACAACTCGAGTGACTCTGTACTTAGGGAATCATAGTTGGATGACGTGTGGCGTCTCATCACTTTCGGTGATGAACCTCAGTTTGTGCTCTGCTTCTGATGACCGTCTTTTGCGTGTTTGGCGGCGCGAGAGGAAAGTACAGATCCCGCCATTTTCTGGAGTGATGCAACGGAGTTATCCCTAATTCCATAGTATGAGGAGGCAACGAGCATTATTTGAACTAATCCCTAGCAGTGACTCAGAGACCTATGAAGCTACTGTAACCTCATGACCTAGTGTGCTATTTCTCGTTTACGAAACCATAATTCTATTCCCAATCACGTAAATTGTTAGGGGCTAATCCCGAACGGACACTAAGACTAACGTTGTAGCAATATTAATTGCAGACACATCGATACTAACTTCGCAAAGTTTCAAACATGGCTGCTTGGTTCTTCGTTCTTTGATTGGAGCAGTGGTAACTTTTTCTATTAATGTCGTAGAAATTAACTGAAAAAGTTCAACGGTGATTCATCTCCGAAATCTGATGAATAATTTCGGAGAATTAACAGTAATTAGAAATTTGGAATTGGCCCTTCAACCGGAAAATGGCAACTACTGGACTTTCTGCTTGATGTTGAAGTACTCTGCAGATCAGCAAAATCTCCCGCTATGTCGCGTACAACTCACGCGTAGGACCAATTGAGACATCAACTCTACCCCGGTGCCAGTATCTAGATTTTAAGCTCTAACTGACCACGACAAATCAGGGGAAATTCAAAGGCTGTATTACACGTTTTGAAACAGAATCTGCTCATACATCCAGCGGGGTGCTATATCTCGCCGATAACTGATTAAGAGTGTGCTCGTATTTAAAATTTCTTTGTTGTTCGTTTAATTAGAATTTGCAATCACTGAAAAAACACATAACAGCCAACGTCTGTAATTTTACTTCATGTTCTTCTCTCATAGTAGGTGCTTAACATTTTTGCCTCTGTGTACAGATGTAGATTAACTGCAACAACAACGGTGAGATAACCACAGGCTTACTGTACACAAACGTTCAATATCGTATGCAAGCAAATTCGTCGCCGAGCAAGGTGGCGCAGATGCCAGCACAATGGACTCGCATTCGGAAGGACGACGGTTCAGAGCCGCGTCCGGCCATTCTGATTTAGGTTTCCCGTGATTTCCCTAAATCGCTTCAGGCCAATTCGGGGATGGTTCCTTTGAAAGGAGCACGGCCGACTTCGTTCCCCATCTTTCCCTAATCCGATGAGACCGATGACCTCGTTGTTCGGTCCCCTCCCTCGAATCAACTAACCAACCAACCGGCCAACAAAAATTCGTCGTTCGCTAGATCTGGTCACGGCATTAAAAATGTTAACGTTGTATGCCGTTGTTTCCTGCCGCAAATAATGTTATTCTTCCGCGCGCGTTGGCCCCTTTTCATGCCAGTATGCGTGAATAGTGTGAATAGTATGTGTGTTTGTACATTGTAGGTGCGTATAATGGATGCTCGTTTAGTGTAGTTTTCTGTTTGCGTTGTATGATGACGACGGGAGAAGGGAGAGCATGAAGCCGGCCGCGGTGGTCTCGCGGTTCTAGGCGCGCAGTTCGGAACCGCGCGACTGCTACGGTCGCAGGTTCGAATCCTGCCTCGGACATGGATGTGCGTGATGTCCTTAGGTTAGTTAGGTTTAAGTAGTTCTAAGTTGTAGGGGACTGATGACCACAGCTGTTAAGTCCCATAGTGCTCAGAGCCATTTGAACCATTTTTGAGAGCATGAAACCTGGTAGCGGTACATAGCTTCCTCTTCCGGAATAGTGCCAAATGGGCCACGGAGATTAACATTCCCATCCGAAGGACGGATCGACATCAGCAGTGTATCACGCCCTCATTTCACAAAACACTGCGAAGAGGTGTGGAATTTAATCCAAGACACTGGCGCAAAGACTAGTGATCAGGTACTGTATGCCATCACCATTCCTCCCCTTGTGGCCAATTACAATTAATGAAAGTTTTATTCACCACCAGGATCCGAACCGGCCCAATTCAGTCAAGCGCCAGCGCACAAACGTGCGTTTTCGACTTCGGCTACAACGGCAGACGTCACGAGACTTCTACTGCTTTACAAATCCAAATCATAAAAACCTCTAGATATTTCTCCTTTTTCCATCGGAGTTTTCATGTTTCAGCACCATCAAGGAAACACTTCATAAAAACACATTGCACTAATATTTTACATATATGTGTATTCAAACGACAACTTTCCTGCTTCATTTCTTTGCTATAGATATCCATGTTTCTATTTTCTTGACTATTTATCATGTTACTGTTACTTGGGATCCTACGTAGTTAAACTTATTAATTTGTTCCACTAATTCGTCACAAACGTTTACTCACACCTTCTTTGCCTGACTTGCAAAAACATTGCCAATATATTTTTCTTGTTTATCATTATTCACTTTTAAGATACCGACAGTTCTTTTAATTTCGTTTTGCCTTAGTAGCACCATGCATGTCATCAGCGCATCATAAACATTCGATTGTCCTTCTTCCTTTTACCACACGGCTGTTTTGTTGGAAGTATCTGTTAGTTAAATCACGTAAGTACTAAACAGACCAGGCAAAGTCTTTCTAACCCGTTTTAAAATCCTTCTTCCTTACTTCTTAACAACTTCAATAAGTCATAGCGTAGGTGTTTCAGAACGATACACCCACTTTCACAAGACTATACCCTCTACTTGAACGAAGAAAGAAACTTACAGTAGATTTTTAACTTACGCGAAGTTTTTATTTTTAAAAGAGCCATCCTATTTTACTAGGGTATATCTTTTACGTACATACTTTTTATTGCTGTGCTTAAGGATCAAAGTTTTTGTTTGTCTTTCATTAGTGTTCAGTGTGACCTCCACGCTCCTGCGTGCCAAGCACCCAAACGACTGTCAAACTCATCCCCTACTTTTGCGAGATGTCTACAGTTACTACATTCAGTATCGTCCCTATGCGGCGTTTCATGTCAGAAAACGTTGTACTGCGATGGCTCATAAGTCTCGGCTATTTTTTAATTGAAAAGTTGCTTGAAAAACAACATGTTTTGGCAATCCACATTATGTTATTCGATAGACAATTATTATGTGCTCTGCAAAGTAGTGTGTTTAGTTTATTTATACAGATATACTTTCTGTTCTTTTCAGGTCATTAAAACGAAGATGAATGGATTGAATGGAATGAACACTCTAACGAGTATGGAATATGGTTGAGACCAAATCGGAGAAAGGTGAAAGTAATAAGAAACAACAGAAATGAGAACGGCGAGAGACTTAACATGACGGTTGGTGTTCACGAAGTACATGAAGTTAAGGAATTCTGCTACATAGATAGCAAAATAACAAACGACGGACGGAGTAAGGAGGACGTAAAAAGCAGAATAGCACTCGTAAAAAGGGCATCCTTGGCCAAGAGAAGTCTACTAATATCAAACGTTGGCCTCAATTTGAGGATACAATTTGTGAGAATGTATGTTTGGAGGACAGCGTTATGTGGTTGAGAAACACTGACTGTCAGAAAACCGGAATAGAAGAGAACCGAAGCATCTGAGATGTGGTGCTACAGAAGAATGTTGAAAATTAGGTGGACTAATAATGGATGCGATGAAGAGGTTCTCCGCAGAATCGGCAAGGAAAGGAATATATGGAAAACACTGACGAGAAGAACGGACAGGATGGTAAGACATCTGGTACGACTTTGCGGAATAACTTCCATGGCACTAGAGGGCTCTGTAGAGGATGAAAACTGTAGAGGAAAACAGAGGTTGAAATACATGCAGCAAATAATTGATGACGTAGACTGCAAGCGCTACTCTGAGACGAAGGGCCGCATCAAACCTGACAGAAGAAGACTGAAAAAAAAAACAAAAAAAACCAGAAGTGTCAGCTCGACGCGAAAGAGCATTTTCGACACCTTCTGCTTTTTGCGTTGATTCAAGCTGCCAAAACGACGGAGCTGGTCGAGGCATTTGTAAAGAGTATGGCGAAGAAGTAATGTATCTTAGAACAGCTCAAAATTGGTTTAAGTGGTTCAAAGACGGCAGTTTTGACCTCAAAGACATACATGACCCACCATGAATTCCTTGATCGGAACCAAACAGTGAATGACGAACTTTAAGTAGAAGATTTGCAAAGACTCTGCGGCTCTCTTTTGGAACACTACATCGCTATCACATTGCCAAGGAAGTCATTCAAACGCTTGGATGGAACGAGCTGCCACTTCCTCAGCATTCTTCCGTCGTAGCGTTTTCGATCTGAACTTGTTACGATCCCTCTCGAATGAGCTGCGTGGCGTTTTTTTCAATGACGTGGCTTAGTTTGACGACTCGGTGATTTCTACTGCCGAGACGCCGAACAGTTTGCTGAACATTGGGAAGAAACTGTAAACAACAGCGAAGAATACATTAGTTATTATTTCCTGGTCATTTTTGTAGAAACTTGAAAAAAAAATACTTACATGCCTTCTGGGCCAAAACTATAGGAAAATAACGCACAGAGACGGACTCTTTTTAGAAACTCCTACCAACATAAGATCGTATGTCGTGAGATGTTGGAGGCAGGTGGTACGGCACGAGATCCGTACGCTCCTTGTGATCGGTCCATCGATGAGGCAGTACCATGCTCTTTACGGAAAGAACGACCCAGAGTCATAATTAAATTCCAAATACTGATACGGAGAACGCAAAGCTCATTTTGTTGTTGCGTTTTCACCATCTCGGCTCAACGTACACTGAGTATAGGAAGGGGGAGTCACCATGTGAGCTAGCTTCACCTAAAGGATGATCAAGGTCTGACGTCCCGTGGTGAACGAGGTCAATAGAGACGGAGCGCAAGCTCGGTTTCTTTTAAGGATGTCAAAGGAAATGCACAGTGAATTTTTACAAGATCCAGCCCGGCCTCAACTAATTTATAGAAATCACGGAAAACCTAAATCTGGACGGCCAGATGGGGATCCGACCCGTCATTCTCTTGAACGCGGGTCCAATGTGCTCACCACTGCGCCACCGCGTTCAGTCTAACTACACCAAGGGGATCGCTGAAGGCAACTGAATAGTTCGGCAACTGACAACAGTACTCTCTTACCTTCGATGCGTAAGTTAAATATCATCCCATCTAGAACAGAAGATGACAGAGAGAAGGACGAAATACTGAATTCAGTATTTCGGAATTGTTTCATCCTGAAAAATCGTGTTAAATGGTTCCTCTTTGCGTTCAATGCACGAACGCCGAAATGACAGGTACTGAGATAATTGAACGCGGGCTATAAAATCAGCTAAAATCGCGCAATAGTGGAAAGGAATCTGGAGCCGATGCAGTACCAGCACGCTTCCACAGAGATTATGTGAAGGAACTTGCGGTAGCACATCGTAGGTCACTGGAACAGCGAAGTGGCACAGATAATTATTGTTTTCAAGAGGGGTCGTCGAACTGATGCACGCAGTCACGGGACGACGTGGGAGAGATATGGAATATGTTCTGCTCTCACACAGTATGACGTTTCTGGGTACTTAAAAGTGTATTCTATAAAAACAAATATGTGTACCTTAAACACAGATCTTGTGAGACTAAGCTCGTTCTCTGGTCCACGGAGTCCAGAACGCCGTAGAGAAAAGACCTAGGTCGATATCGTGTCCTCCACTTCAAGAAGACATTCAGTACAGTCCCCCAAATTACTTGCATGCCGACTGTCGAACCAGATTTGTGAATCAGACTTTCTAACTGACAGAACTCAGTGGGTTATAATAACGGGATGAAATAGATAGATGTCAAGGCAATTTCTGGAGCGCCCCAAAACCTCATGGTTTCTACAGTTGCAGAATCTAAAATCTACCCCATCGTTGGCAGACTTTTGCACTTAGTGAAGGAGAATATATTACTGATGAGTAAAGCTTCTGTTATGTGTATCTTCTGTGTTCATTAAACGTATGGAAAAACGCTACTGGCTTACGCATCAACCTAACAGAACAGTGATTTCCAAACCTTCTGATAATGTTACTCCCAAGTAGAATCAGTTATTGGCCAAACCAACTCCCCCTCCCCACTCCCCCACCCCCTCCGCACACAAAACATGCCCTCCATTCACCAACCCCAAACCGCGACCATGACGAAAGATTAACGATGTACCACTTGTAGGTGTTTCACTGAACCAGAAACCAATGAGCCAATGTGGCAGTTGGTACTACTTATTTCGAACAGTTTTTCCTTGCAGAATGATGTAGCAGTTCTCACCACATTGCGAGTGATACCTGACTCTCTATATCAGTCTATGTTGACCCTTTGTGGACATAGCGGCTGATCGCATATTTTACAATGAAATTCACCAAATTGCCCTGAAGTTGACATTTATTTTCGCTACCAGTTATGGCAATCCACTATGCCATCTTCAGGCTCCATATGCAGTTTTCAAAAGTAATCGATATTGATATACTGGGACTACGTGTTTCTGGATGTCGTGAGTTCGTAGCTCGAGTGCTTCCTTCGAAGACTTGGTTCGCACGAGAGCTTGTGTAAAGTTTGGAAAGTAGGAGACGAGGTACTGGCGGAAGTAAAGCTGTGAGAACGGAGCGTGAGTCGTGCTTGGGTAGCTCATATGGTAGGATAATTTAAGATAAGTGGTGTGTAAGCTTAGGAACTGATGACCTTAGCAGTTAAGTCCCATATGATTTCACACACATTTGAACATTTAAAATGCCCACGTTCCCCTTTTCATGGTCAATGGTAGAATGCACTTTGTTCTGATGGCGCGCCAAAGTGGAGCATAGCGCGGAAGGTATTCCTAATTTATTTCACTTCTCTTTTCTCCTCCTCTTCTAAGATTTTTTTTTTTTTGCCTACACAATTTTATTCTTTTCATGCACAGCTCTCTATCTGCAGCCTCTTTGTTTTCTTTCTCCTGTGCTCCCCCAAAAAATAACATAAAAAAACATTGGATTGCTTCTGATGGTCAGACTTTATACTCATTTACGTTAACAAAAAAAAAAGGATGTTGCGAAAATATAGCTACCTATTTATGTTTTACGTTTCCAAGGGATATTGTGTTATTTTCTGAAGAACGTCGTCTTTTATTTTCATAGACAAGAGGTTTTTATTTGTTTTCTCATTACCTGCAACTATTGCTCATGTAATAGGTGTTAGTTATATTTAAAAAAAATTAAGAAATAAATAAAAAGGTTGGTAGAACACTTGAAAAAATTGAAAAAAGATGGTAAAAAAGAAAAAAGAGAAAAGCCCCGTAATCGCTGGGTCGCTGGATCAAGTACCGTTCGTTAGTTTTTTAAATTTCAACACAGTCATTTTCTTTACTATTTATATTACAATTGGCATTGGAATAAAAAAAAAGTGGTAGAGCACTTGCCTGCGAAAGGTAAAGGTCCCGATTTCGAGTCTCGGCCCAGCACACAGTTTTAGTCTTAAAAAAAATGTTGGAGCCCGCGAAAGGCAAAGGTCCCGAGTTCGAGTCTCGGTCCGGCACACAGTTTCAATCTGCCAGGAAGTTTCATACTTGACTGCAAGCTGTAACTTCAGCCACAGTGTGTCACGCGTTAATGCTAGTATTAGAAAACCATGTAACTTATGGTTAATTCTGTAACCACTATTACAGTGTTATGAAATAGTAGTGATATTTTAAAAATTAATGTTTCGTGATAGATGGGAGGACAATGTGAATGCTAATTTGAGGAGCCTGTGTATTGAAGGTGAATGGAAAGAAATAGCCCAAGACAGGGACAGATGGTGGAAATACGTTGCTGCGGTAATGGACTCACGAGTCCGGTATGACCAGTGAGTGTGTGAGTGTGAGTGAGTGATAAAAACACAGTCGAACCCCTCTGTTTTTACCTCTCAGAAAACATACATTTTACTCCAGCTTGGGACCTGCTGATGTAGAACATACCGTCTTGTCAGATCGGATGAAAGTTTTCCGAAATTCTCTGTATTTTAAACACATTGTGTGTGTGTGTGTGTGTGTGTATGTGTGTGTGTGTGTGTGTGTGTGTGGCGCGCAGCTCTGAAGACGCCGCTCGCGCGCGCGCTCGCCGGCAGCGCAGTGCGGAGTGACGTCGTCCGGGCAGTGCAGTGCAGCGGCTGCAGCCAGCAGAGCCTCCCTGTACTCACTTGGGAGCGCAGCCCGTTGGCCGGCGGCAGGTCCAGCACGGCGGGCACGTAGGGCGCGCCCGAGGCGGCGGGGGCGCACTTGGAGCACTGGCGCTTGAGCGCCGGCCGCTGGCGCGAGCCGCGGCAGCGCAGCGCGAAGCACAGCTCCTCCGCCATCTCGGCGCACAGCGACTGGTGCGGCGCCGGCGTCGCGCGCTGCAACCACGACAAACAGCAGGTCCCACCCGATCTATCTGTTACATTGGGCTCATAGACAGCTTCCTGCAGGACAGGAAACTGTATGTCCGAGTCGACGATAAAAATTCCGAAATGAAACTGATAGCAGGAATTCCGCAGGGCTCTGTTATTTCGCCTCTGCTTTTCAACTTATATATAAATGACATCCCAACAGTCCCCCCTGTTACGGCGAGTTTTTATGCGGAAGATACGGTCTTTCTGACAACTGGACGACACTTGGACCAGCTAATCGCTAGGATGCAACGGCAACTTGCTGTAATGGAACGCTGGGCGCTGCAAAATAAGATTACGATCAACCCGACGACGACAGTAGCCGTTCTGTTCACACGGAGGAAACCAGTTCTGAACGACAGACTCCAAATGGCTCAAATGGTTCAAATGGCTCTGAGCACTATGCGACTCAACTTCTGAGGTCATCAGTCGCCTAGAACTTAGAACTAATTAAACCTAACTAACCTAAGGACATCACACACATCCATGCCCGAGGCAGGATTCGAACCTGCGACCGTAGCGGTCACGCGGTTCCAGACTGAAGCGCCTAGAACCGCACGACCACACCGGCGGGCAGACTCCAAATAGCTGATCAATTTATCCCATGGTCGCCGGGAGTGAAGTATCTCGGTGTCTACCTTGACAAAAAATTACTCATTATGCAGCATATTGACGACAAGAAGACGGCAGCCCAGAAGATGGCCAGGTCATTGATTCCGTTCCTAAAGTGTAAGGATCTCAACCCTAAGACTAAACTCCAATTGTATAAGGCAACGGTATAACCCACAATGCTATATGGCTCCACTTCGTGGGGAACTACGTGCGTCTCCAACTACAACAAACTCCAAGCGCTGCAAAACATTTGCTATCGATGGATCACAGGAGCTCCATGGTGGACAATAAACCTCGACATCCGCACCGTACTCCACGAGACCACCATACAAGAGAAGGTCCATGACAAGGCTCTACGAGTTTTTGAATAAATCGATGCCCCCAGGGACGAAGTTCTACAATTAGAATCGGTAGGAATAGTACACCCTGCAAGATGGCACAAATATTGAGTACCGAAGTCAATAACGTTTCATCCCCCCCCCCTTCCCCAATAGGCAATCTGACATCACACGAGGAAGCAGTCACACCTAACAGCCTAGACGCATTTCACCCTCCACAGCAGATACACATCACCAAAGACAGCAGGCTAAAGGACCTGCAACAAATGAGGTTGCCCAAGTAGGTGTTTTAGCTGCTGTCGTGGCTAATTCCCACATCAGTAGCAGACAAATTGCGAGAGAATCGAGAATCAAAAAAACGTCGGTGTTGAGAATGCTACATCAACATCGATTGCACCCGTACCACATTTCTATGCACCAGGTATTGCATGGCGACGACCTTTAACGTCGTGTACACTTCTGCCACTGGGCAAAACAGAAATTACGGGACGATGGCAGATTTTTGGCACGCGTTCTATTTAGCGACGAAGCGTCCTTAACCAACAGCGGTAACGTAAACCGGCATAACACCCACTACTGGGCAACGGAAAATCCACGATGGCCGCGACAAGTGGAACATCAGCGACCTTGGCGGGTTAATCTGTTGTGCGGCATTATGGGAGGAAGGATAATTGGCCCCCATTTTATCGATGGCAGTCTAAAAGGTGCAATTTATGCTGATTTCCTACATAATATTCTACCGATGTCACTACAATATTTTTCACTGCATGACAGAATGGCGATGGACTTCCAACATGATGGATGTCCGGCACACAGCCCGCGTGCGGTTGAAGCGGTACTGAATAGCACATTTCATGACAGGTGGATTGGTCGTCGAAGCACCATACCATGGCCCGCACGTTCACCGGATCTGACGTCCCCGGATTTCTTTCTGTGGGGAAAGTTGAAGGATGTTTGCTATCGTGATCCACCGGCAACGCCTGACAACATGCGTCAGCGCATTGTTAATGCATGTGCGAACATTATGGAAGGCGAACTACTCGCTGTTGAGAGGAATGTCGTTACACGTATTGCTAAATTGATTGGGGATGGCGGACATCATTTTGAGCATTTATTGCATTAATGTGGTATTTACAGGTAATCACGCTGTAACAGAATGCATTCTAAGAAATGATAAGTTGACAATGGTACATGTATCACATTGGAACAACCGAAATAAAATGTTCAAGCGTACCTACGTTCAGTATTTTAATTTAAAAAATCTACCTGTTACCAACTGTTCGTCTAAAACTGTGAGCCATATGTTTGTAACTATTACAGCGCCACCGAAAAAAGTAGTCCAATTACAACATTCATATTTCTTTACGTACTGCACGAATATGTAATGAAAATGAGGTTCCTATTTAAAAAAAAACGCAGTTGATATCCGGTTGATCTGTGGCAACGCCATCTAGCGGGTCAACCATAGCGCCGTCTGGTTTCCCCCTTCAAGCTAGACAAGTTTCGTTCTTTGTAGTTTTTTCGTTTGACGCTTATTTCGTGAGATTTTTGGCCCGGTCATGATCTATGGACCACCATGTATATCTAGGGCCCTCGGAGTACGGGACCTCATCATAAATATGTTGCTATCGAAATGGTAACTTAGGGTGCCGATATTTTATTTTATATTACATTTTCGGTAAATACTTGAAATTGTTCTTTTCAAATTGCAGTAGCACATAATTGTACTTTCACAGTGTGAGAGATTCTTACTACCGACCATTCTTCACGTCCTGTCTTTCTCTTTGACTGTGTGAAACAAGTGTAGGTGGCATAAAAGAAGTAGTCTGACCACACTGGGAGGTGGCGGTGTGAATGGAATTATAATGTGAAGAAACACAACATCAGTTGCGTTAAAAAACCAATTTTTAACATACTTAGTGTACTGTTTCTTCGCATCAGTATTCTTGAAAAGTAGTTGCTGGAATTGAAGAACAAAAATCTAAATGAAAAGACTGGTCTTTGCAGTGTGAGGAGTCATGTGAGGGAAAATGGCGCTCGGCGCTACGAACAAAAACTGCAGAGCTTAACTTCACCGCACTGTTTTGATACTACAACTCCTAGGCTGCTGGCATTTTTAAGGAGTAAAAAAAAAGAGAAAAAAAGAAACAGGGAAGTTGACATGAAGTCTACCGGACAAACCCGATATGTGACGAAACCCACTGGACACGTTTTATTGTCCCACATCCACGCCACACAGTTGCCGTTATTAGCAAAGTGGTTATCGCCAAGCGTTAATATGCATTATATTCCTTTGAGTTTTTGATCAAAGGGGGACAAGCAGACTGCAAGTTTGCTGATTTACAGAATATTTAATAACACACACATCAAATAAATGTTTTGCATCACCTCGGTTCCGCGAGTTCCGGAACCTGTACAGAAAATAGAAATATAGATCAACATAAACATCATTTCCGCCATTTAAATTGCTCATGAAAACCATACAATTGCATCTTGTACCACCGTACAGAGAGACCTTCAGAGGTGGTGGTCCAGACTGCTGTACACACCAGTACCTCTAATACCCAGTAGCACGTCGTCTTGCATTGATGGATGCCTGTATTCATCTTGGCAAAATACCCACAAGTTCATCAAGGCACTGTTGGTCCAGATTATCCCACTCGGTGTAGATCCCTCGGAGTGGTTGGTGGGTCATGTCGTGCATAAACAGCCATTTCAATCTGCCCAGGCATGTTCGATAGGGTTCATGTCTCGAGAACATGCTGGCCACTCTACTCGAGCGATGTCGTTATCCTAAAGGAAGTCAATCACAAGATATGCACGATGGGGGCACGAATTGTAGGCCATGAAGTCGAATGCCTCGCCAGTATGCTGCCGATATGGTTGGACTACTGGTCGCAGGATGCCGTTACGGCGCTTTCCGTGACCACCAGCAGCGTACGTCGGCGCCACGTAATGCCACCCCAAAACAGCAGGGAGCCTACACCATGCTGCACTCTCTCAAGAGTGTGTCTAAGGCATGCCTCCAAACGCGTCTCCGACAATTGTCTGGTAGAAGGCATATGCGTGATGTCAATCTTGAGCGGTCCATTCGGCATGTTGTTGGGCCCATCTGTACCGCGCTGTATGGTGTCGTAGTTGCAAAGATGGACCTCGCCATGGATGTCGGGAGTGAAGTTGCGCATAATAAACCCTATTGCGCACAGTTTTAGTCGCAACACGACGTCCTGTGGCTGCACGAAAAGCAATATTCAACGTGGTGGCGTTTCTGTCAGAGTTCCTCCGAGTCACAATAAGTAGGTAGTGGTCTTCTACTGCAGAAAAAGCCCTTGAGCGGCCTGAGCGAGGCATGTCATCGACAGTTTCCGTCTCTCTGCATCTCTTCCATGTCCGAACAACATCACTTTGGTTCACTCCGAAAAGTCTGGACACTTCCCTTGTTGAAGGCCCTTCCTGGCACAAAGTAACAATGCGGACGCGATCGAGCCGCGGTACTGAGCGTCTAGGCATGGCTGAACTACAAACAACGCGAGCAGTGTACCTCCTTTCTGGTCGAATGACTGGAATTGATCGGTTGTCGGACCCTCTCCGTCTAATAAGCGCTGCTCATGCATGGTTGTTTACATCTTTGGGCGGGTTTAGTGACATCTCTGAAGAGTCAAAGGGACTGTCTCTGGCTGGCCGCTGTGGCCGAGCGGCTCGAGGCGCTTCAGGCCTGGAACCGCTGGAACCGCTCTGCTGCTACTGTCGCAGGTTCGAATCCTGCCTCAGGCATGGATGTGTGTGATGTATTTTGGTTAGTTAGGTTTAAGTAGTTCTAAGTCTAGGGGACCTCAGATGTTAAGTCCCATAGTGCTTAGAGGGATTTGAACCAATTTTTGACTGTGTCTGTGATACAATCTGCACAGTCAACGTCTATCTTCAGGAGTTCTGGGAACCGGGGTGATGCGAAACTTTTATGATGTGTGTATATCAGTACTGAAATACACAGTTCTAAAACCTGCAGTATATTAACACTGATCAGCCGATATTTCTGTAGACCAGTAGGTCGAAATTTTTTCCTTCACACATCTGTAAATCGATGGAGAGCTGCATCAAACCAGTCCCGGGACTGACGACCACAGAAACAACAACATCTGTAAATCGTTACTTTTTCGATGTATCGAGGGCTGATGGTGATATTCTTTTACATATCGATATGTCGTTTCCCCGATATTTTTAAAGATATCAACAACCGTAGTTATGATTTTTCTGATCCGATGGCGATTTTCTTCAACTCGTTGCAACAGTCAGTGCATGTGCTCTGTCTCTAATTACGTCGATGTGGCTGGGACGTTAAATTATAATCTTCATTCCTTCATTCAGTAAATGTGTATATCACGTAATGGCGTTCATCGCAGATCAAGCAAGCTCACGTGCTCGTTCACACCATATGTCGAGGCCAATGATGCACAGGTACGTCGTTCAAATGGTTCAAATGGCTGTAAGCACTATGAGACATAACATCTGAGGTCATCAGTCCTCTAGACTTAGAACTACTTAAACCTAACTAAGCTAAGGACATCACACACATCCATGCCCAAGGCATGATTCGAACCTGCGACCGTAGCAGCAGCGTGGTTCCGGGCTGAAGAGCCTAGAACCGCTCGGATACAGCGGCCGGCAGCTATGTCGTTAATTAGTTTTGCTAAAATTTATCTGGTAATGGACGGCAGAAGAAAAAATCGTGTGTCTTTTGAAACCAGACAATGAAAAAGAAAAGATACAGGATAGCATTGTGCATAACGTCAGATAGCAGAGTGAGAATAGAAAGCAGGAGCGAGGAAATGTGTTTCACAGTAGGAAAAAGAAATCTTAAGTTTAATTAGAAGTTAAAGCGAGCACTCACCAGTTCTGACTGCGTGTTTCTCTTGGAATTGTAGCAGAACTCGAATATCGCTACGATTACTGCTATGGCGAGACCACACAGAAGAACTACGAAGACGCCACCTGTAATAATGGAACACTGTTAGTGCAGTTTGCTAACTCAAAGACAGATGATGAAATTCTTGTAAAAGGTAGTAAACAAGCGACGCTGTAGCTGTGTATGGCGTGATGATATGCATGTACAGGCAAACAAAGGACTAGAGTTTTAGGAAAATTTGATGATTTATTCAAGAGAAAAAGCTTCACAAAGTGAGCATGTTAGTAACGCATTGCCCACCTCTGGCCCTTACGCAAGCCGTGACTTGGATTAGCTTTGACACAGTTAATGGATGTTCTTCTGAGCGACATCGTGCCAAGTCCTATCCAGTTGGCGTGTTATATCGTCAAAATACCTAGCTGGTTGGAGGACACTGCCTATAATCTGTGCAAACAGTCTGAGTTGCGTAGAGTTCCGGCGACCTTGCTGGCGAAGGTAGTGTTGGACATTATCTTGCTGAAATGTAAGCCTAGGATGGCAAAAAAGACAGGGAGACAGTGCGTAGAATATCAGCGACGTACGGCTGTTTCGTAAGGGTGAAGGGGATGACAACAAAGGGGTCCTGCTATGAAAAGAAATGGCACTCCTGGTTGTCGGGCCGTATCGTCGGCGACAGTCGGTTTTGCATCCCACTAGTGTTCGGGGCGTCTTCAGACACGTCTTTGGTCTGGAATATCAGAGACTGGGGTAGAATTGCCTTCAGTTATGAGTCCCGCTTCGAACTGAGCCCGATATCTAACGAAGACGTGCCTGCAGACGCAACGAACGGCAGTGGGATTCCAATCTGAATATCGCCAGCCAGACGGCCAGATAACCAGGCATGATGGCCTGGGGTGCCATTTGTTTTCATAGAGGAACCCTTTTGGTTGTTAACTGCCACACACTTACAGCACAACAGGACTTCGGCGATATTCTTGCACTTAATGGTAAACAATCCTTGGCTTACACGCTTCACCATCATCATCGTCATGTTCTTCCAAGGATTAGGTGTTATAATCACTTGTTCCAAATCCATCCATTCAGCCATCTCTTACGATGTCTACATAGATCTCTCTTTCCTTTCGGCCGATAATTTGTTATCTTTTTTAGCACTCTATATTCTGCCATTCTATCAACATGATACATCTGCTTCATTCCATTGTCTTCTGTCTTGTCATTAACTGGGAAGATTTTTTAATCTGATGTTGTCATTTCAGCCTTCGTTTTATACATTTCGTTATAACAGTCCCTTAAACCTTTCATGAACTTCATCTCTGCTGCTTATATAAGTGAGTCTTCTTGTTTGGATTACTGTCCACGATTTGGAACCATGTGCAACACTAGATGCAGCAGTAACTTTTTAGAATTTCACTTGCTTTCTTTCTTGCTTTTTTTCCCCAAAGTTCTTCTAATTTTTCCACAGATAGTTCTATATTTATTAACCTTCTTCTCAATCTCTTTGTCATAGTTAAAAGTAGTAACACATCATAGATAGCTGAAGTGGATACTTTTTCTAAGGCTTTCTCATTTAAAATTATTTTAGATCTGATTGAATTCGTTTCTTTGAGAGCAATTATCTTCGTCTTCTTTGTAGATACAGTTAAGTTATACTGCTCTTTGTAAATTATCTTTTTGTTCCTGTATAATTATCTGCTCATCAGCATACAACAGAGTATTTAATGGTACACTAGATTCTATTTCAATCCCTAACAGCATTTCATCTTTCCACTTCATAACTAAGTCGCAGTATATAAATTAAATAAAGTGAGTTATAGACTGCGCCCTTGGTGAACACCCTGATTTATTAAAATTTCAACTGACGTTTTCGAACCTAAATTTATAACTACTACTCCATCTACATACCCTAGACTCTTTGTTGTATTAAAAAGGTATTTAGGAAAAATATTTCCAATATTTACCACAAAAGAGGTCTACTGACCTTATCAAATGCTTTTTCATAATCAATAAATCATAAAAGCGTTTACAAGCTAAATTCCTGACATATCTCAACAATTTCATTATTATAAATATATCATCACAACACGAACGTCCTTTCCTGAAGCCTGATTTTTCTTCTGAGAATAGTAAATCAGCGATAGTTTGTAACTTTGCTTAAGAACCATCCCATAAATTTTATATCCTGCATTTAGTACATTTATTCCTCTATAATTTTCTATGTCTTGTAAAATAAATTACTTTAGCTGTGTTCCACTTTTCAGGTACAGGACAGTTCTTCCAATACATATTTAAAAAATGGAGGAAGCAAAATTCTAAACTGATCTCTCTATACTTGATTAATTCAGCATGAATGCAATACACTAGGCCAATAAATTTTCCATTTTAGTCACGTTTAAGGCTACTTTTAATTCTTTATGTCTATGTTATCTACAGAGTTGCTACCATTTCTTATAGAATAACTTTTTTCAGTACCTTCATTATACCATAAATTTTTGTAATAGTGTATCCATTGATTTTCTGTTATTATATTAACGTTTGCAGTAACTTTATCAGTTGTATTATCATGCTTAATAAGTTTAAACTGCAGCGTCATCTACAAAAAGCATTAACCGTCCGTCTCCTAACCGAGCAAGGAATGGAACTCTATCGCACAAATTGACATTCCGTACCTGTACAACAAAATTCGTTGCATTCATCATTCTCTTACACAGGTAAGTCATGTTCAACGTTAGGTTTCCCAGGATTCACTATGACATCTTTTTATCAAATTCTCTGTTATATTTCTTTTATGCTTATATATATTTCTCAGGCTTCGCTCGTTCTGAATGTAAATAGGCAGTATAAGCATTTTTTTCTGCAATATTGTTGGCTATTCCTTTTTCCATAGTTACAGTCTCCTTTTCCTATTTGATTCTTTAATTTTCTCTAGTATCTCATTAGCTGTTTTCAACATTGCTGATTTTAATCGTTCCCATTAATCTTCAATATTGTCTTTAGTTTCAAAAATTTAGAATTCGTATGTGAGTCATAAATTCTTTGCGCTTTGCTCCTGAAAAAGATGAACTTCATGTTTCAAGTTCTGGTTTAGATTTTATTTAGTTTTGAGTGTGTGTCCTTCATCTGACTAGTATTTCAAACTTTGAAATTACTAGGAAGTTTTCACATCCTATATCCATACCTTTAAATACGTAAGTATCTTGAATTTGAGAGCTTATTTGTTTTATTAGCTGTTACGTAGTCAGTTACTCAAAGTGAATCTCTTCTGTTCCATTTCAGCAAGATAATGCCCGCCCTCACACAGCGAGACTTTCTGCTACTTGTTTTCGTGTTTGTCAAACCCTACGTTGACCAGCAAGGTCGCCGGATCTGTCCCCAATTTAGAACGTTTGGGGCATTACGGGCAGAGCCCTCCAACAAGCTCGGGATTTTGACGTTATAACGCGTTAACTAGACAGAATTAGACACGATGTCCTTCAGAAGAACACCCAACAACTCTGTCAATCAATGAGAAGTCGAAAAAGTGCTTGCATAAGGGACAGAGTTGGACCATCGCATTATCGACCTCCTCAATTTACGAAATATTTTCTGTTAAATAAATAATCCAGTTTTTCTGTAACTGTAATGAGTTGCCTGTCTATACCTGTAAATCACATCTACCGATTTCCGTCTCAGTAGGATAATTCCTTCGTGGTGATTCGTTGCTTCTTCTTTTTTCTTTTCGTCTTATTGTATTTATGCTTACTGGTGAAGGAGCAGAAAACATCTGGCTAAAACATATACTGCTTGTACACAGAAAGGCAGCATCCTCGACTCCTGGTTCAAAACAAAGATGATGCTTCTATACAAAAAGTATTCGTGATCTGAAGAATTACCGTCTCACCGGTTTATTCCCTCTTATCTACAAAGTTTTCACTAAAGTCTTGACAAATCATATCAACGCTGCTGTGAAAAACGCACACTTTCATAGAACGAGCTGCAATGTGCAGTGGTTACACATACACCCCTTCTGTGGAGTAAATAATCGAGCCACTGGATATGGTATGTGATTATGTATAGCTTTTATAGACTTTGAGGAGGATTTTGATTCTGTCAGCCAGACTGCAATTATACGGATCCTGGCAGAACGAAGTCTGGGAACAAAAGTACATAAACATATTATGTGACATCTATGCTGCCGTGATCACATCTGTCTGCATAGAAAATCACATGAGGGAATTTTCCATTGGAAGAGGATTAAAGTAAGGTGACTATATCCCCGAAACTGCTTACAGCAGTCCCTGAGATGGCTAAGCCCAAAATCATTTGGAACGAAAGAGAAATTTGACTAAATGCGAAAGGACTCTCTATCTTGACGTTAACAAACAAGAGAGTAGTACCAGCCAACAACATGATGGAATTGCAAACCTCTGTAAAGGATTTATCAGAGAATTGTGAAAAGGAGGATCTTATGATAAAGCTGTCCAAAACAAGTAATAATGCACAAGAAGTGGATAACTGCAAGAAAAATAATTCTGAACAACAACTATGTAAACAAATTTAACGAATATGTTTGTCTGGGACAGTTTATTGACATCCAAGGACAAATAAAACCTGAAAATTTGCCGACTCAAGATAGGTTGGATGGTTTATGGAAGAAACACCACGGCTTTTAAATCTAATATACCTTCAACTTTACAAAACTCTTTCTGAAACAGTATGTTCTTCCCGTACTAACTCATGGGCTTGCAACTTTGATTTTAAATGAGTTTGACGAAGAAACTACGTACGTCTCAGAGAGCTATGGAGGGGTCACTACTAGGGATCACTAAGATAGACCGGAGAAGATGTGAAGACATAAGAGCAAGAAGAAGCATTCTGGAGGTTGTGGAAACGGGCAGCACATATCACACGAGAGAACGGCGGAAGATGGACGAAGGCAGTACTAGACTGTACTCCCAGAGAAAGACAAAGACCACGCGGCTGATAAACCAAGCGCTGGGATGAAGAACTGAAGAAACTTGCAGGCTTAATCTGGCAGTGGACAACAGTAGGAAACAAAGGTGTGTGGAAACAACTCGCTGAACAGCAAATAAATAAGCCGTAGGGGTACATCAAGTGGAATGGCCATATACACCTAATTGTGGGAAAAGCGTCTACTTCTGCCTCTATAATCTGCGAACCCCTCTGAAGTGCGTGGCAAAGAGCACGTCCCACTTTAGAAGTTACAGGGTATTTACATTATTGTACACCCGTATGGAGCGCAGGAAGAATGATTGTTTAGTTGCCTTCGCACGTGCTATAATAAAGTTAATCTTGTCGTCACGATCCCCTTCCCTTTCTTGAGACTCCGGTCACTGATGGTTTGATGCACCCCTCCACGAATTCCTCTCATGCGGCAAACTTTTTATCTCAGAGTAGCAACTGCAACCTACGTTATTCCCTGGTGTCTTAACAGATAGCCTGTTCATAGAACGAAGGCTTTCGCGACCGAATGACATAGCTGCTGGTGAACTTTTCCGGACGTGAGGTCATGGTCCAAGAAACTCTTCGGATCCTTTTATGCACCACCTGGGTCAGAATCTGCGGTTGTAGAGCGCTTCAGACAGAACCTGCAGAATATCAATAGGCATTTTCCTAATCAAGCCGTTGTAATAGAGGGTGACTTCAACTCGTCATTTATACATTGGGAGTGTTATGTCATCAAAACTGGTGCCAGAGGCAGGGAATCGTGTGGCATTGTTCTGGATGTCTTCTCCGAAAATTACCTTTAGCAGATACGATTGCTGGAACTTAAATAGTGCCAACTATTTATGCACAACCGATACAAAACAATTACATATCTATAACTGTTACTGCCCTTCAAAATAGTCACCAGCGTTGTGTAGAAACCGTTGCCAGCGATGTGGAAGGCGTAGTATACCGTCAGCACAGCCTGTTCTATTGATGGTGCGAATGGAATCACGTCAAAGTCACAAGGACTTAAGTCCGGGGAGTATGGTGGATGGTACAGTACTTCCCAGTCCCATCGACCGAACAGAGCAGTCACAGCTTGCGCTGTATGCGCCCGCGGCATAGTCGTGCAAAATGACGGGTGGGTTACGCAGAAAGTGTCGCCGCTTCTTTCGCTAAGGTGGTCGCAGGTGATGCTCCAAAAACGAACAGTAACACTGTGCATTGACGATTTGCCGTGGAGGAACGTAATGCGTCAGGATAACACCATCACAGTCGTACACGAGAATCACCATAACTTTCTCCATACTGGGGCTCTGACGCACTTTAGACTTCCGCGGCGATCCATAATGACGCCATTCGTTGGATAAGCGTTTCAGTTTGGCGTGTAAGTTGTGGCCCACGTCTCATGCAGTATTACGTTACGGCGTAAGACAGCCTCTCCTTCGCGCTCATAGCGCTGCAAGTGCGTCTGAGCAGCGTCGTAATGCATCCATTTCTGAATTTCCGTCAAGTCATACGGAACCCACAGTGATGCAATTCTTCGCATGCCCAGGCGTTCCTTCAGGATGCGAAGCACAATCGTACGCGCTAATCCGGTTTCGTGGGCGAGCTCCCGAATCGTATGGCGTCGATCACTGTCCACTAACGAGGCAACAACAAGCACTTCTTTAGAGACAGTAGGACAACCTGCCCGATGCATGTCTGCCACAGTCTGCCGATCTTCGCTGAAGGCTTTTACCCAATGTCCCACTGTTCTGTACGGCAATGACGATTCCCCGCACGCCTCTTGAAGACATTGATGACACTGTCGTGATGTACGACTTCTGGCACATTCAATCATGATCCAGCTCCTTTCTTCCTGTTTCGAAAACATAGTGACACCGCTCACTCACAACTGACTGTGTTTCCTTCAATTGCGCGCACGCCGGTGACGTGGGTCGGACGAGTCCATTTGCTCGGAGGTAGGTCTGTCAACAACGTGTGCTATCAGCGACAATAGTAGATTCCATTCCATGGTGTATCCATAGCAGTGTTGCCACTATTTAAGTTCCAACTTACGTAGTTAGAGAACCAACTCGTGAAGGTAACGTCTCAGACCTCCTGGCAACAAACAGACCTGACCTTACCGAATCAGTTAACGTAGAGGAAGGTATCAGTGACCATAAGGCTCTGACAGCGTCTACGACGACGGGTCCTACAAGGAATTTTAAGAAAGGTAGTAAGGTGTACTTGCTCAGGAAGGGTGACAGGATACAAATTTCATAATATCTCAGCAGTCAGTATAAAATATACTGCGACGTGGACGAAGATGTGGAGGGAAAAGATTCAAAGACATAGTTCAATATGCTCCGAATAAGGTTTTAAGGGATTGGAAAGACCCACCATGATTTAATAGCCGTGTTAGAAAAGCGCTATGTAATCAAAGAGCACTTTATCTCCGATTCAAGGAGTAAAAACCTAGCTGACAAACGAGAGCTGAACGAAGCGAAAATCAGCGTAAGGAGAGCAATAAGAAAAGCGTTCAATGATTCCGAAAGTACAGTAAGACATTGTCAACCGACCTGAGATAAAAACCCTAAGAGTTTTTGGTCTTATGTAAAATCAGCAAGTGGCTCAATATCATCTATTCATTCTCTCAGCGACCACATCGGCATCGAAACTGGAGATAACAGAAAGAGCGCCGAAGATTTCGGTCTTCCGAAGTTGTTTCACCTCGGAAGATCGTAACACTGTCCCTCCTTTCAATCGTTGTAGGAACATAGAAATGGCAGATACTGAGATAACCGATTGCGGAATTGAAAAGCAGCTACAATCGCTTAGTAATGGAAAGGCTTCGGGACCAGATGACATACCTATAAGATTCTATAAGGATTATGCGAAAGAACTTGCTCGCCTTCTAGCAGTAATTCATCGTAGATCGTTTGAGCAACTAGAGGTACCTAACGACTGACAAAAAAGCGCGGGTCATTCCCGTTTTTATGAAGGGCCGTAAGACAGATCCACACAATTATAGACGTCTATCGTTGACGTCAATCTGTTGTAGAATTATGGAACATGTTTTATGCTCAAGAATTATGAAGTTCTTGGAAAACGAACATATGCTCTAAAATAATCAACGTGGATTCCGCAAACAGAGATCCGGCGAAACGCAGCTCGCTCTGTTCCTCCATGAGATCCAAAGCGCAGTGGACAACGGCGCACAGGTTGATGCCGTGTTCCCTGATTTCAGTAAGATATTTTACACCGTCCTGCATTGCCGTTTAATGAAAAAAATAAGTATCGCAGCAGACTTGCGATTGGATTCAAGACTTTGCAGACAGAACTCAACACGTCGCTCTTAACGAAACTAAATCGACAGATGTAGAGGTAATATACGGAGTACCACAGTGAAGTGTGATATGACCGTTGCTGTTTACAATATATATAAATGATCGAGCGGAAAGCGTCGGATGCTCTTTAACGCTATTCGCAGGTGGTGCAGTTGTCTATACCAAAGTAGCAACGCCAAAAGGTTATAAGAATTTGCAGAAGGATCTGCAGAGAATGGATGAATGGTGCATTCTCTGGCAGTTCACCCTGAATGTAAATAATGTAACATATTGCGCCTACATAGGAAAAGAAATCCAATACTGTACAGCTACACTATTCATGAGAAACAGCTGGAGATAGCGTGTGCCGCGAAATATCCAGGTGTAACTACCCAGAGCTTCCTTAAGTGGAATTACCATATGAAACAGATAGTAGGAAAAGCAGGCACCAGAATCAGATTCGTCGGAAGAATCTTATGGAAATGTAACTCATTCACGAAAGAACAGGCTTATAAGGCGCTTGGTCGACCGATTCTTGAGTACTGTTCATCTATCTGGTATCCCTGTCAGGTAGGACTGATAGAGGAAATAGAGAAGATCCAACGAACAGTGGCGCGTTTCGTTACGAAATGGTTCAAATGGCTCTGAGCACTATGGGACTTAACATCTACGGTCATCAGTCCCCTAGAACTTAGAACTACGTAAACCTACCTAACCTAAGGACATCACACAACACCCAGTCATTACGAGGCAGAGAAAATCCCTGACCCCACCGGGAATCGAACCCGGGAACCCGGGCGCGGGAAGCGAGAACGGTACCGCACGACCACGAGCTGCGGACGTTTCGTTACGGGATCGTTTAACTGGCGAGAGAGCGTTACGGAGATGCCAAACAAACTCCACTGGCAGACGTTACAAGAGACGGGTTATGCATCACGGAGAGATTTACTATTGAAATTTCTGGACAGCACTTTTTAGGAGGAGTCAGACAACATATTACTTCCCCCAACATACATCTCGCGTATTGACCACGAGGAGAAAATTCGAGAAATTAGAGCCAATACAGAGGTTTACCGACAATCATTCTTCTCACGCACTATTCACGAGTGGAACAGGTTTGGTGGGATCAGATAGGTACCGAAAGTACCCTCCGCCACACGCCATTAGGCGGCTTGCGGTGTATGATGTAGATGTAGAAGTAGATATTCTGTTTCTGACGTTTCGTGCAGTACCGCGCTGGGTATCCTGAGAAGCACTCCTCCACTGAGTCTTGCCGATTGAATGGTCGGACGTCCGAAAGCGACATAAATACTGTAGGAAAGGGGATGTGGTCAAAGTAACAACACGTGATGAACAGAGATAATCCTTGTCAGAGATAAAACTTAACTATCGATTGTCGTCTTGTCAAAGATAAAACTGTCTAGCGATTCTGCAGAGCTACTGTCCATATGTCGTTAAGTTTCATTGCCTCCTCTTTCCCATTAAAATTATTCTGATGCTTGTAAATTTCAATAGCTTCTCCACATAGTCGTGGATAATAATTTGACGTTGTAAACAAAAAAAACATGTCGAATTATTATCCACGACTATTATTTCTGTTCAGTGTTCCTTCAGTTATCAACTACAACGTCATAACTTCCTTTCTGGTGACTTTACGTTCCGTAAAGCCAAATTGATCGTCATCTAACATACTCAAGTTTATTTTCCAATCTTCTGTGCATTATTCTTGTTAGTAAAATTGGTACTATCTTCGGAATTCCAAGTATGATGTTTTCCGAAAGTTTGACGATATGTCGCCAGTCTCACACATTCTACCCACCAACGTGAACAGTCTTTTTGTTGCCAATTACATCAAAGATTTTAGACATTCTGATGGAATTTTGTCCATCCCTTCAGCCTTATTTGGTCTTAAGTCTTCCAAAGAGCTTTTAAATTCTGATTCTATGGCTGGAGTCCGTATCTCTTCCCTGTCGGCTCCCATTTCTTATTCTGTCTCGTCATCAGTCAAGTCCTTTAATGTATTCTTTCCACTTGACCTTTCTATTCTCTGCAATTTATATTGCACTCTTTATGTTTCCACCCTTGCTTTTAATTTCACCGACGGGCGTTTGGACTTTTCTATAGAGATGCTGAGTGACGCCTTTCCACAATCATTTCTTTTTCGATTTCTTCATATTTTTAATGCGGCCATTTCGCCTTGGCTTCCTTGTACTTGCTATTTTTTCATTCCTAAGCGAATTGTTGGTGGATATCCCTCAACACTTTGTACTTCCTTCTTTCGCCGATCAACTGAAGTATTTCATCTACTAGTCATAGTTTCTTCTCAGTTACCATCCTTGTACCTGCTTTTTTCATTCCAATATCTGTGATTACCCTCTTTAGAGATGTCTATTCGTCTTCAGCTGAACTGCCTAATGAGATATTCATTATCTTAGTATCTATAGCCACAGAGAACTTCAGACGTACCTCTTCATTGCTTAGTACCGTCGTACCCCACTTCCTTGCTCGTTAATTCTTTCTGACTGGTCCGTTAAACTTCAGCCTACTCTTCATCATTACTAAATTGTATTCTGAGTCTATATCTGCGCCTCACATTCCAGTATCTGGCAGCGGAATCCCTGCCACTCTATGACGTAATGTAACTGGAATCTTCCCGTATCGCCCGGCCTTTTCTCAATGTACCTCCTCTTCTTGAGATTTTTGAACAGATTATTCGCTACACATGATATTTATTGCATAACTCAGTAGCCTTTCTCCTCCCTCGTTCCTAGTATCAGACCCGCATTATCGTGTAACCCGTTCTTCTACTCCTTCCCCCATTGCCGCATTCCAGTCTCCCGAGACTATTAGATTCTCATCTCCCTCTGCGCACTGAACCATCAGTTCACTATCGTCATATACTTTTTGTAGCTCTTCATTCTCGGTTTTTGACGTCAGTATGCGTACCTGAACTATTTTTGTCGGTATTCGTTTGCTGTAGTTTCTGATGAGAACAACCCTATCACTGTAACTCACTCTCTGTCCTACCTTCCTGTTTATAACGAGTACTTATTTCACTACAATATTTTCTGCTGCTGTTGATATTACCCTATACCTGCCTGACCAGAAATCCTTCTCTGCATTACACTGCGCTTCACTGGCCCGAAGTGTATCTATATTTAGGCTTATCATTGACCTTTCCAGATCTTCTAGCTTCCTTACCATGTTCAAACTTCTGACGTTCCATGCCCCCACGCAAAGAATGTGACCTTTCTGTTGGTTATTCAATCTTTTTCTCATGGACTCCACCCCCTTTGCCGTCTGCTCTCTCAGATCCGAATGGGGGACTAGTCCGGAATCTTTTGCCACTGGAGAAACTATCATGACATTTTTTCAGTTACAGGAGACAACCCCTGTGGATACACATTATGTGCCTTTAATACAGTCGTTTCCATTGGCTTCTACACCATCATATGGTGGATTATTGTTGAGTTCATGCCTTTCAGGAGCAGTTTCCCAAACCAAGGGCAATAGAGTGTTGTGAACCTCTGTCAGCTCCGGCTCCTTCTTCGACAAGGTTGTTGGCATATCGAAGATGGCTTGTGGACCTAAAGCCTTTAGCCGCTATTGCTGATAATTTTTATTCAAACTTTAAGCAGTGACGGGGTTCAAACCTGGGACCGTGAATGTTTCGATTATTAGTTAAAGACATTATCCATCGACCGCGAGTGCTTCCTTTCTTTGGAAACGTCTTCCAGTTCTGTTCTTTAGATATCTCTGTGACACTCTCCCGAGGTCCAAAGAAACATATGATCCTTTTAGCTGCCATTCTCTGTATATGTTCAGCAGCCGCTGTTAGTCCGATCTGATGTGAGTCTCACACACCTGACCAATATTCTTAGATTGGTTGCACGAATGATTTGCAAGCAATCTCTTTTGTAGACAGATTGCGTTTCCGTAGCCTTCTACCAATAAACCGAGTTCTGCTACCTGCTTTACCAACGACTGAGGCTATGTGACCCACTTCATGACCCTACTATGTGTTATACCCAGGTATTTGTATGAGTTTACCAATTCCAGTTGTTACTAGCTGATATTACACTAATCAGCCAGAACTTTATGACCACCGACCAATTGTCGATATAAACCCGCCCACGTGATAGAAGCCTCACCTGGCGAGGACTGACCGACATGGCGCGTGTAGTATCAGTGAGCGTGCTGTCCGTCTGTAGAATAGTGAAGGCGCGCGATCTATCTGAGTTTCACCGAGGGCAGATTGTATGACCCGGAGCCTTTTCGGAAACCGCACATCTTGACGGGCGTCCGAGGAGTGCAGTGGTGAGTGTCTTCAACACGTGGTGAAACCACGGTGAAACGACGTCCAAATGTCTTGGGGTTTGGCGGCCACCCCTCATTATAGATGTCGGACGTCGTGGGGTGGGCAGACTGTTAAAACAGGACATGCCGCGAACTGTGACAAAACTAATATCAGAACTAATATCAGACTTTAATGCTGGGCAGACTACAAGTGTGTCTGAACATATAGTGATCATCCACGCAAGTGCCGACGTTAATACCTTGACATAGGCAACTACGACTGAAGTGGGGACTTGACCACCGGCGCTGGATGTTGGTGCAGTGGCCGAGCGTTGTATGGTCTGACGTATCCCGACACCTTCTTCATCATGCCGATGGGAGGGAGCGAATCCGTCGTCTTCCAGACGCCTATACTACGTGACGGAGACAAGCTGGCGGTAGCTCGATTATGCTCTGGGGAACATTCACGTGGGCATCTACGTGTCCAGTGGAGCTCGTGAAGGGGCCATCACGACCTGTGAGTATCGTACGTGGGTTGAAGACAACATACACCCCTTCATGACGATCATGTTTCACGACGGCAATAGCATTTTTCATGAAGGTAGTACGCCATGTCACAAGGCCAAGTTGGAGGAACACAGTGGCGAGCTCCAATTGATTTTTTGGCACACCCCCCAGCTCGACAGATCTGAACTAGATTGATTGTACGCTCCCCCCCCCCCCCCCCATCCCCGAATTAGGGGAATTAGTGACTTGTGTGCGCAGATGTTGCGCCAGCTCACTCCAGAAACCTACCAAGGCCTCTCTGCTTCCATGCCACGACGCGTCGCCACAGTTCTCCGTGCCAAGGGTGGACATACCGACTATTAGGTATGTGGTCAGTGTATATTCATAAGATACTATGATTTTTCGTTTCGTGGAGACCACTATTTTATATTTAAACAGATGTCAGAATTCATTAGTAAAATCTTAAGCGAAGGCAATCACCAACGGAAAATGTGAAATAAGAGACACTTGTAAGACTGTTTCCTCTGTGATACTTACCAGTACGGCATCGTTACCTATTAGATTAATAGAAGACGCAAAGAAGATGTACCGAAGAGCGGAACAATTGACCAGGGGATCGTTTATCAAGCGCCATATGTTATGGAGGCGCCCTTCCAACTGCAGTAGTAAACGCAGGAAGAGAGCTGTCGTGCATCACAGGGAGGTTTCCTGTTGAATTACCGAGATCGTATGCTTAAAGAGGGTGTAGTCAATATATTAATTTCTTCCAGAGGTATCTCGCGATATGACCACGACGCGAACGTCAAATATATTAAACCTCATACGGAGAATTACCGACAGTTGCTCGTCTATCGCACGGAAATGATCGTCGTACCTGAGTTACCACCCACCATGTGCTGTAAGGTGATTCCATAGCATTAATGTAATTGTAGAAGTAGAGAATCGCTAGTAAACTCCAACTAGACCACTGGAAGGTGAATACCCGACAGAGTCAACGGGCTTCACGGATAATAATCCAAGAGTGTATGCGGGCTTCGCGTCTTTTCTTTCCTTTTTTTTTCGAGTCATCAGTCATGTTTCCTCTCCCGTGACAACATCTTCATCTCAGAGTAGCACTTGAGCAACATACGTCCTCAATTACTTGCTGGATGTATTACAATCTCTACACGGCCTTTGTGGCCGAGCGGTTCTAGGCGCTACAGCCTGGAACCGCGCGACCGCTACGGTCGCAGGTTCGAATCCTGCCTCGGGCTTGGATGTGTGTGATGTCCCTAGGTTAGTTAGATTTCTGGACTGATGACCTCAGATGTTAAGTCCCATAGTGCACAGAGCCATTTGAACCACTTTTTTATTCCAATCTCTGCCTTCCTCTGCAGTTTTCGCTCCCTTCAGCAAGTTATTCCCTGATGTCTTAACAGATATCCTACCATCGTGTCCCTCCTTCCTGTCTGTGTTTTCCACATATTTCTTTCATCTTCCGATCCCGCGCAGAACCTTCTCATTCCTTATCTTAGAAGTCCACTTAATTTTCAACATTCGTATGCTGCACCCCATCTCAAATGCTTCAATTCGCTTCTGTTCTGGTTTTCACATAGTCTGTGTTTCATTACCATACAATGCTGTGTTCCAAACGTACACTTTCAGAAATTTCTTCCTCAAATTTATCCCTATGTTTGACACTAGTTGACATCTCTTTACCAGGAACGTCCTTTCTGCCAGTACCAGTCTGCTTTTGATGTCCTCCTTGCTCCGTCCGCCATTGAAATATTGCTGGCAAGTTAGCGGAATTCCATAACTTCGTCCATTCGTGACGATCTGGCCTGATGTTAAGTTTCTCGCTGTTCTCATTCCTGCTACTTCTCATTGCTTTTGTCTTCTTCGATGTATTTTGGGTCCTTATTCTGGGTCTTCATTCCCTTCAGCTGATCGTGTAAATCTTCTTCCACTAAGAATAGCAGATGTATAGACAGAACAGTAAGGGACAAAATTTACATCCCTGTCTTACACCCTCTTCAATCCGAGCACTTTGTTCTTGGTCTTCCACTTTTATTATTCCTTTTTGGCTCCGGTGCGTGTTCTGCATTACCCGTCTCTCCCTTTTTGCTCTTGTAGATGTTGTACGAGAGTAATCCCAAAAGTAAGGTCTCCTCTTCAACTTTTATAGTCCTGTCTTCCTCAGTTGCGTGTAATATTACGGTATATTGATAATTTTTACTTATGGACCGTCTGACAGCAACTGAATAAAACACAGTTTTAGTGCCATAATCAAAACAAGCGTTCAGTGCATAGTGCTGTTGAATTTGGACAAAACCGCAAATTGGCGTTCATAAGAAGAAGAACAACACCAAAAATGCAACAGGGGCGTAATATGTAAGAAGTTGTCCACGCAACCTGCCACTGATGATGCCTTGCAGAAAATAAAGGCGAAACGCGTGTTATATTCAGTTGTTGTCAGACGGTCCATAAGTAAAAATTATCAATATACCGTAATAAGGTCTCCTATTTGTTATAAGTACACAGACCTGTTTATTACTACAATGGTTTACATCAGTTTACAGCTTGAACATTTAGCTATTTTTCGACATAATCACCATTTCTGTAGATGCATTTTCGTAAACGCTGTGCCAGTTTTTGTATGCCCATGTCATACCAGCTCACCGCCAACTCCGCGGCTTTGGCGAGGAAGGATGCCGCCACTGGCGTGATTGTTGCTTGGTTTCAGGTGTAAAGTGGTATGCTCGGGTTTCGTAACGCGTGACAATTGAGTCCAGAAAGTTGTCCTGTTCGGCTGCAAGGCGATGAAGAAATGCGCGGGAAGCATCAACTCGTTGTCGCATGTGGTCCTCAGTCAGCATGTGTGGCACCCATCTTGCGCACACCTTCCTGTAGTTCAATGTTTCCGTTAAAATTCTGTGAACGGTGCTTCGGGAAACCTCAGGAACCAACGTGCAGAGATCATTCAGGGTGATCCGCCGATCTTCACACATGGTTTGCTCAACCTTCAACACTGTCTCCTCAGAAATTGATGGTCTCCCGCTCCTTCGTTCGTCGTGAATTTAGGTCCGACCAGCTGCAAACTCTCCACACCACTTACGAACATTTTTGACATCCATGTACGACTCACCATACAATTCCGTCAATTGGCGATGGATTTAAATCGGCGCAGTGCCCTTTGCGTTCAAAAACCGAATAACTGCGCGCATTTCGCACTTGGCGGTAACATCCAACGGAAGCTCCATTCTCAACGGCTGCCAAGCAAAGACTGAGCGCCTCAGCGCGGCGTGCACAGGTTTACACACATTGCGCGAACCACTCTTCATAAGAGTGTGACCAAGTGCCACACAGAGTTCTGTACTTATAAAAAATATCATCAGAATTCCGGACGTCTTTCACCGTTTCATATTGTCAAACACTTTCTCCCGGTCGACAAACTCTATGAAAGTGTCTCGATTTTTCTTTAGTCTTGCTTCCACTATCAACCGGAACGTCAGAGTTGACTCTCTGGTGCCTTTACCTTTCCTAAAGACAAACTGATCGTCATATAACACGTCCTCAGATTTCTTTTCGGTTATATCCGGTACATGTTAAGGATGCGACATATCGTACCCAGTCAAGGCAGGTAGTCGAAATACGATCGATGTACGACTCCAAGACAGTACTGTAGTTCGTCTGAGAGTTTTTCGAATTTTAGGTTCAAATTGTCTGTACATTACATACATATCCCTCTAGACTGTTATCGTGTTTCTTGGGTTTTAATTCTACTCGCATGTACTTACCGATTTTACTAAATAAAGCAAATTTTCTCTCCAGCTATTGCCGGCCGGTGTGGCCGTGCGGTTCTAAGCGCGTCAGTTTGGAGCCGCGTGACCGCTACAGTCGCAGGTTCGAATCCTGCCTGGGGCATGGATGTGTGTGATGTCCTTAGATTAGTTAGGTTTAAGTAGTTCTAAGTTCTAGGGGACTGATGACCTCAGTAGTTAAGTCCCATAGTGCTCAGAGCCATTTGAACCATATTTTTCTCTCCAGCTATCTCTCTGACACATCAATCGCTCTCTCTCCCTCCCTCCCTCCCTCTCTCTCTCTCTCTCTCTCTCTCTCTCTCTCTCTCTCACACACACACACACACACACACACACAAACACACACACACACACACACATCCATACATACACAAAGACACAGGCGGAATAAACGTTAGTGCCTAACTTTCACTGAGTGAACAAGAAAATTTGTGAATTACAATGGGGACCGATTTATTGTAAATGAAACCCCTAATTACCTAGCTTTGTGCAGTGGGGAGTGCGCTTTTATTGGCGTAAACTGCTTAAGGAATCATTACTTTAACGATAAGTGACACTGAAAATAGTTCCTGACACTGGTGAAGTGAACATAGGAAAAAGTCTCAAGCCTTTCGATGTCTTTTTTTTTCAATTCTGCTTCTTAGCGCACAAGCATACAACATTCCAAAAACCCTTTGGTTTGCACTATCACCTTTATAATTTTTTTTATAAATGTGTTGCAGTATTAAAAGTTAGATTTTTAAAAGATTTTTCCTGGAACGGGAGGACGTACCTATGTTGTCGACACCAAGTGCGTTCGCTTTGGACTCCTTCCCCTTCTCGGTGCGAGTGCACGTGTCTCCCGGGTTCTTCCACCATTTGTCGTACAGGATCTGAATCTCACCCTTCTCCTGCAGCTCCAAGATGGCCAGCGAAATTTTGTCGCGCCATGGAGACCCTGTAACAGATACACTGGGACATTAAAGACAGAAGAAAATCTATCAAATCTAGAGATATTTTTTTAATATTTTTGACAAGGCACTCCCGTGCGCTGCATCACTATTCGGACAGTCATGATCCTCCTCTATCATCCGAGGATGCCTTTGAGACGTGTTTTAAAAAGTATAAGAGCAGGTCTTGATCTTAAAAAGGAACTGTTACGTCTTTCAGAATATGTTGAGTGTAACGAATTATCTAATAACTACAGAATATGGATTGAGAGTAACCGGCAGAAAGACCACAGTAATGGGGAGAATCAAAACTGTGTGTAGCGATAAACTTAACATCAGAATTGCGGACCACGAGGTAGACGACGACAACGAATTCTGCTACGTTAGGAGCAATGCAATTCATGATCGAAGAAGCAAGGAGGAAGTAAAGAGCAGATTAGTACACACCAAATTCCCATTCTATATTGCGTCCTGTCTTTAGTTTCTTGCTTATTTATACCAATTTCTTATACATCTTGATGGATTTTCCTATGTCTGTTGGGTTTTCCTTTTAACATTTCAAAATGCTATACGATTTTTCTTTTCAATCTGCTTGCACTAATTCTGTCTGCGTGTCCATAGAACGTTAGTCTTCGTTTCCTAATTTCATCTCTAATTTTGTCGATACGATTATGTACATATCTGTTACATCTTAATTTAAATTATAATTAATTGCTTTGGCTTACATCATTATCGCAGATAAACGTGAAGCTCAATATGTCTCAGGAACATCGCCTTTATACGACTCAATTCAAATCTATCTAATGCAGCTCTATTTCCAAAGAACAGCCTCACAACCTGTCCTATCTTTTTTCTTTTCTCTTTATCATTTTTATTGGTCTTAAAATTGGTTCTTTTCATGCATTTGTGCAATCTGGCAGAAATTCTATATTGTAATGATGAATATTTCCGTTTCTACAGAATGCATTTTATTGTTAACATTTTTTGTTACGTGAAATGCTAAGTCCTTGTTTCTCTGTCTTGCTCTGATTGCTTCTTTTCTCCCTCCATTACCTGAATAACTTCTCCTAGATAGCTAAATTTTTCTAATCTTCTGATATTTTGATACTTTATGCATAGTTTTGCTAATATTTTCATACTTCGTGCATAATTTTGGTGGTACAAACTTATTGTTTGTCATTACTTCCGTTTTTGTGATAGAGCTGCAGAAACATCTCATCATCTGCAAATGACAAACGCTTAATTTTGAGATCATCCATTTTCCAGCCAACTTGTGGGACTATTCCGCTCTTGACCTTAGATTCTGCCTATTTCATCCCACGTTTAGTACAGTTTAACAAGACTGTCTAATTCTGTCTTAATCTCAAATGTGTCTCTCATTACCTCTTTCAGAACAACACAAATACATCACTACACTGCACAACCACTTGTCACATCCAGCCACAAGATTTAAAATACACATTTGACACTGTAGGTATGTAGGAAGAAGGCAACAACTTACAGATTTTTTTATGTTTTTAAACCCTGTTGTGTTTCCTTATCTATTCCAAGTTCTGACATGGCCTTAAGTGAGGTCAATCAGTCTGCACCGTCATAGTTCATTTTGAAATATAGGAATGTACACCAATATTCTCTAGCACTTTTAGTCGCTCCTTGCAATGTTCGCTTCAGCTACTCATTTGTTCCACATTGAGTCTGCCTCTCCTAATGCTGCCCGAAATTCTCTTAAGTCGGCATCCAGCCTTTCTCAATTGTGACAGATGCTGCAGCAATGATTTGTATGCTTTAGAAGTATCCTCAATCCACTCTACTTGCTTACATCTGTGTCGTCAACTTTTGTATGTAACAAGGCGATTAATCCTCTTCTCCAGTTATTTGGTACCTTTCCTTCTTCAAACATTGTTTTCTCTGTTTAGTTTGTCTTCTACAATATTTTATAACTTGTGCTGTGTTATCATATCCCGATGCCTTAATGTTGGACGGCCGCTGTGGACGAGTAGTCCTAGGCGCTTCAGTCCGCAGCTGCGCAGCCGCTACGGTCGTAGGTTCGAATCCTGCCTCGGGCGTGGATGTGTTTGATGTGCTTAGGTTAGTTAGTTTTAAGTAGTTGTAAGTCTAGGGGACTGACGACCTCAGATTTTAAGTCCCATAGTGCTTAGAGCCATTTGAGCTAATTTTTACTTTAATGTTATTTAAAGAGTTCAGATTCCCTCCTGTATTACTTCACGTCTGAAATATTCCAGTACACCTTTTGGCGCTTTACAATTTCAAGACCACTTTCGAACTTGTTCTGTTAAGTTCTTCCATTTGGGGTTTTAGTTAATGTGCGCTTGCGACAGTGAGTATAATGTTTTCAACGAAACCAAGATGGTCCAAATATATTCCATTAACACGTATTCCTTCATAATTTTCCCAGTTAATGAACATAAAATGTTCTTACAGAACTTAAAAAGAAATCATGACCGTTCATGTTGTTATAGAGATGGAATTAGTGTCTTAAGTTATTATAAAATCAGGACGCTTTCAAAGACTGTTTAGACGTCTTAAAATGGCAATCGTGGCATTTACGGTGTCACACGTGACAACACAAACAACTATCGTTGCTCATGATTGTCACAGCAGTGCACATTAATTCTGTACTTGTTTTTTCTGTGTGTGAACAACAAAATTTGCAAAGTCTCAGAAAATAGGCAAAAGTTAATTTTTCTTATACGAATGAATAATTTTTTCTGCAGCATAGACGTCTTAAAAAATTGCCTTTACACAGATATTCATATCGTTGTAGTCTCTAGCAAATGCTTAAGTTTACATTTCACACATTCTCAACCTCAGTACGTTGATCGCTTCAGTGCTTTGATAGTATTCTTACTTACCTTGTATTTACCGCTAATCCCTCGTCCAGCGCAAATTCACAAGCGACTAGAATAAAGCATCCTGTAGATAAGAAGGGTAAAACAACAGACCCGCAAAATTACGGTCTGTTGTCATTAACATCGGTTATTGAAGATATTCTGAGTTCAAGTGTAATACATTCCCTTAGCACACAGAGACTTCTGTCGACAAGCCCGCACTTGTTTAGAAACGATCTCTCAAGAGAAACTCAGCTTGTTCTTTTCTCACAAATTTTGGATGAAGGTCAACAGGCACATTCCATATTCCTAGATTACGGAGAAGCGTTTGACACTGTGTCCCACTGTAGACTCTTAAAGAAGATCCGAACATACGGAATAAGTTCCCATATATTTGAGTGGATCGAACATTTCTTAATCAACGGAACGTGGTACGCTGTCCTGGACGGAGAGTGTTCATCAGAGACATAGGGTATCATGAGGTGAGCCCTAGGTAAGTGGAATAGGGCCTCTCTTGGTCTCTATAGAGTGTGTGTCATAATTAATGGCGTAAGCGCGTACAGTTAGAACTACACGAGACTTGAAGCGAAAAATTTCATTAAACGTGGGATATAAGAGATAGAACAAAGAAAATGTTGTGGGGAAGGCTAACCAAAGACTGCGTTTTATTGAAAACACTTAGAAATTGTAACAGATCTACTAAGGAGACTGCGTACACGACGCTTGTCCGCCCTATTTTAAAATGCTGCTGCGCGGTGTGGGGTCCTTACCAGATAGGACCGAAGTAGTACACTGAAAAAGGTCAAAGAAGGGCACCACGTTTTGTATTATCGCTAAACATGGGAGAGAGTGTCACAGAAATGATACAGGATTTGGGCCGGACATCATTAAAAGAAAGTCGTTTTTCGTTGCGACGGAATCTTCTCACGAAATTCCAATCACCAAATTTCTCCTCCGAGTGTGAAAATGTTGTGTTGACACTGACCTACATAGGGAGAAACGATCACCAGGATAAAATAAGGGAAATCAGAGCTCGTACAGAAAGATATAGGTGTTCGTTCTTTCCGCGCGCTATGCGAGATTGGAATAATAAAGAATTGTGTAGGTTGTTCGACGAACCCTCTGCCAGGTACTTAAATGTGTTTTTCAGACTATCCATGTAGATGTAGATGTAGAGCTATGAGCACTTCTTCATCTTCGATTTTCGATACCCTGATACAAATCTTTTCTACTGGAAGCTCTTTGCTTTCCATATTTTGTGAGGAGATATTATGGACCAAAACAAGAAAAAAATGGCCGATAAACATATGCCCTAAAGTGCATACCTTAAGTGCTATGAGCACTTGCTCAGTAGAGTATGTCACACTAGGGAAGTTGAAGAAGTGCTCATAGCTCTTAGGACACGCATTTTAGAGCCCACGTTTACTGGATATCTTTTTGTTCTTTTGATCCATTATACCACCTCTCAAAATATGGAAAGCAGAGAGCTTGCAGTAGAGAAGATTTGTTTCACATTATGTAAGATGAAGAAATGCTCATAGCTCTTTAGTTACGCTCTTTAGAGGCCATATTTCCTGAGACTTTTTGTTTCTAGTATCGTGTACTTTAAGCGTATGCGTTTACTCTTTTAATTATGATACACCCAGTACACATAAACGATCTGACGGATAGGGTAAGGATTTATATGCGAATGTTTGGTAATGGCGTTATAATGTACGGCATATTGTCGTCGTTGACTAACAGTAGGTGGATACAGGCTGCTTGAAACAGTCACGGCGATTAAATGTGTAGGCGCAACATTGCAAATCAATACGAAACGGAACGAGCATGTATAGTCGATAGTAGGGAAGGGGAATGGTCGATTTCGGTTTATTTGGAAAGTTCTAGGAAACTGATCTCATCAATAAAGGAGACAGCGTGTAGAACGCTAATACGACCTACTCTTGAGTGTTTCAGATCCACAACAGGTAGATTTAAAGGAAGTCGTCAAAGCAATTTACAGGTGCGCTGCTAGATTTGTTACCGGTAGATTCGATCAACACCGGAATATTGCTGAGATACTTCGTGAACTCAAATGGGAAGTCGAGAGAGAACACGAAGTTCTTTTCGTGAAACACTGTTGAGAAACTTTAGAGAACCGGCATTTGCTACTGACTGCAGATCGGTTCCCCTGCCCCTAATGCACATTTCGCGTGAGGGCCACGATGGCAAGATAAGAGAAAGGAAATTAGTGCACCTACGGAGGAGTATAGATAGTCGTTTTCGCTTGCTCTGTTTGTGAGTGGAACAGGAAATAGAATGACTGATAGTGGTACAGGGTACTCTCCGCACTGCACCGTATGGTAGTTTGAGTATTACGTATGTATGTTTGGATGTGTGTAGATGGTCGTCCACCGTGTCAGGAAAGATCAGTCTGTAACAGCATATCGCGGGAAGATTACGTTCCCGGTTTCAGTCATGGTCCGACACACAATTGTAATCTGCCAGAGAGTTTCTGAATAGCACTCATTCCGCTGCAAGGTCAAAGTTCCATAGTTGAAACTCTACGATATTTCGACGAAACAAGCGCACGTGTTAATTCTTTGAAACCGAGGGCTGAGGTTTGTAGCACTGTGGCTGATTAGGGTGTGTTTTTCTGACGGTTTCTCAAAGAGGTCTGAGGAATTCTAGCCTATTTATCCAGCCCCCTATTGCTTAAATATTCCGCAGGCGAAAACTGTGTGTGGCTTATGATATACTATTTATTTCCAGCACGGAGACGCACGCACAAACAGTATAAATGCATCAGGATAAAGACTGATCCTGAAGACATAATTATACCTGTATGAAAAATGAAATGAAGGTGATCGGAACCCATAGCCATTCGAATGGCTGTTGGGTCGACCAAAGACGTTCTTTGCTGGAGTGCATAGTTAAGATAAGACTAAAACGAGTGCATAATACAGGGTAGAAGATGGCAACAACGTAAATGAGTGTGGATTAGTGCCATATTACATGTAGAACTCTGGAGGCCACCAGTATCAAGGTTCAAAAGGGTTCAAATGGCTCTGAGCACTATGGTACTTAACATCTGAGGTCATCAGTCCCCTAGAACTTAGAGCTACTTAAACCTAACTAACTTAGGGACATCACACACATCCATGAAGGAAGGAGGATTCGAACCTGCGACCGTAGCGGTCGCGCGGTTCCAGACTGAAGCGCCTAGAACCGCTTGGCCACAGTGGCCGGTCCAGTATCAAGGAGTGGATTTCAACTCTTTGCTGGTCCTGCTGATGATTAGGAGTAAGAATGGTTTTCCACATGGTGGTTTTGCTAAGTTTACACGTTGAAAATGCCCTCACATACCAAGAACAATTTTACTGACTATGACAACTGTCGCGGAACTCTATGCTTACATTTTCTGAGACTTTTCCAGCTAGATGTTTCAGTATCTACAGGACGTGCGTAACTATGATGTCCCAGGGAAAATTCTGCTCCAGTGCACGAAATTTCTACAGTTACAGAGAGGCTTATTCAGAGAATATACAGTAGATAATCTGTTAGTAATATGTGGCACATCAGGAATAACTCGACAAAGTAATGTGGAAAATAGCTGCTAAGTGGAGAAACCGTGCTGCGGACAGCCACTGAGGTGCATGATCGATCGCCTCCGAGTCTCCTTTGGCGGCGAGGCGTGAATGGGCCGCTAAAAGAGAGCAGACCGAAGGAAAGGAAACATTCATTTCCACTTCTCACTGTTGGAAATAAATTTTAAGAGCCAGCTTCTGCGGCAGACTTCTCGGGTATAACATTAACCACAGCTCGAAACTGGTTCTTTCACTATTTCCACAGTGAGCCTAATGATTAACCGTACTGACAAATATCAAGTGAGGCGGTCCAATGGTTACACACTGGACTTACATCCGAGAGGACGGACGTTCAAATTCCAGGCTGGCTACCCAGATTACATCTACATCTACATCTAGATGGATACTCTGCAAATTACATTCAAGTGCCTGGCAGAGAGTTCATCGAACCACCTTCACAATTCTCTATTATTCCAATCTCGTATAGCGCGCATAAAGAATGAACACCTATACTTTTCCGTACGAACTCTAATTTCCCTTATTTTATCGTAGTGATCGTTTCTCCCTATGTAGATCGGTGTCAATAAAATATTTTCGCATTTGGAGGAGAAAGTTGGTGATTAGAATTTTGTGAGATCATTCCGTCGCAACGAAAAACGGTTTTCTTTTAATGATTTCCGGCCCAAATCCTGTATCATTTTTGTGACACTCTCTCCAATATTTCGCGATAATACAAAACGTGCTGCCTTTCTTTGAACTTTTTAGATACACTCCGTCAGTCCTGTCTGGTAAGGACCGCACACCCCGCAGAAGTATAGTAAAAGAGGACGGACAAGCGTATTGTAGGTAGTCTCCTTAGTAGGTCTGTTACATTTTCTAAGTGTCCTGCCAATAAAATGCAGTCTTTCGTTAGCCTTCCCCACAACATTTTCTAAGTGTTCTTTCCACTTTAAGTTGCTCGTAATTGTAATTCCTAGGTATTAAGTTGAATTTACGGCCTTTAGATTTGACTGATTTATCGCGGAATCGAAGTTTCAGGAATTCCTTTTAGCACTCATGTGGATGACCTCACACTTTTCGTTATTTAGGGTCAACAGCCAATTTTCGCACCATTCAGACATATCGTTTTGATCTTCTGATGACTTAAACGACAGCGTCATCTGCAAACAACCGAAGACGGATGCTCAGATGGTCTCCCAAATCGTTCATATACATTAGGAACAGCAAAGGGCCTATAACACTACCTTGGGGAACGCCAGAAATCACTTATGTTTTACTCGATGACTTTCCGTCAATTACTACGAACCGTGAACTCTCTGACAGGAAATCACAAAACCAGTCACATAACTGAGACGATATTCCATAAGCACGCAATTTCACTACGAGCCGCTTGTATGGTACAGTGTCAAAAGCCTTCCGGAAATTCGGAAATATGGAATCGATCTGAAATCCCTTGTCAGTAACACTCAACACTTCATGTGAATAAGCAGCTAGTTGTGTTTCACAGGAACGATGTTTTCTAAACCCATGTTGACTGTGTCTGAATAGACCGTTTCCTTCGAGGTAATTCATAATGCTCGAACACAATATATGTTCTAAAATCCTGATGCATATTGACGTTAACGATTTGGGCCTGTAATTTAGTGGATTACTCCTACTACCTTTCTTGAATATTGGTGTGACCTGTGCTACTTTCCAGTCTTTGAGTACGGATCTTTCGTCGAGCGAAAGTGGTTTTCTGAATCCCTTAAGGCAAAATACACTATTTGCTCAAAGGTCGACTCCTCGCTTTTATGACGGTTTCAACTCGGCAGGAGACACTTTCCGTGAGGTGTCTGAATGCCTGTGGGGAAATGGCACCTCATTCTTCCTCATACGCCTAGACCACAAAAGGTAGTAGGGTTAGGAGTGAAGTCCGGAGAATTCGCCATACTCAAACCCCTTTATCGGATTGACACAGGGTGTATTGTCATTTATTTCCCCAAGTCATTCGTTTCCAGCGATCCACTGAACTCTGGCGTCGCTCTGTGTACCTCCTCAGTCGTCCATTACCAACGACTACAGAAATGTAGGGCTTGTGAGGAGCTACTCGATATTGTACTCAATTCATTTTAACTTCCTACACACAGGCATTTTGCTAGATGGACTGCTGGTACTTTGCTACTCATGAGTGATTTCTTTTGCTGATTTAATGCGATGTTTTACAAGCACCCTTCGCAATGCCCGACAGTCCATGTCCGTCACTACATGAGATTTACTTAGCTGTGATTGTTCTTTCGCATTTTCACTTCACAGTCAGGTCATCAACTGGCATCTTGGGTAGCTTTAGAAGGGTTTAAATGTCCACTGAGGATCTGTTACTCAGGTGACATCCAATGACTAGTCCACGATCGAAGTCAACAAACTCTACTGACCGACCTATTCTGCTGTTTACTGCTTTTCTGTTCACAACACATTACTCACTGCATCCTTTTATAATGGCAGGTCCGCCTCTCGTGACACCTACTGGTCAATTCCGCATTACATAGGGGTATCCGTACACTTGTGATAAGACAGGTGTATCGTTATAATTGATTCGAAAAGAACACGATGTATTTCCCTTGCCACCCTTGTTCAACGATATTTGGGATCCGTCCTTAATGACATCTTAATTAATCGGAGGTTAAATCATAATCATCCTTATTTTATTTCTCTGACAAACAAAAACTAAATGTCGGACTCTGACTCGGATCCAGTTACTTCAGCATATTCCAATGTTCGACGTCCATGGTTTTAGTGGCACAAATCTGACATTATATGTCACTGGAGATCTGCTACGTCGCAGGCAGCTCGTAAAGTTGCCGTAGCAACTACACTGGACAAGAATCTCTTGCCTCATGAACATGAATCAGTTCCCCTTAAGCTGGTAACTGATATTAGTTTAGATGTGCGGTGTGCGATCTCTCCATTTCTGTATCTTCAGACTTCTTGTTCTTCAGGTCAGTATTCATTTTTTCCGGCTCTGCAGCATTTCTATCATGTTTCATTACTCACAAACTACATCGCTGATGTCCTGGAATTATTAAAAAAAAAAGATATTTTAAACGACAGTGGTGTCACAGTTCCTTGCTGGATGTTTGTACTGGCACTGGGTGTTAACAGAATACAGCTAATAAATGGAAATGTTACAACTAGAGGCGTGCTTCGCAACAAAGTGAAAATTGTATTGGAGGAATAAGGTATCAATAACACCGACCAAACTTTCAGTCAGCAGTTCTTATTTAATGTACAACGCTTACGCAAACTGGTGTTTTAGTAACCTCACTTCTTATCCAGTTCCACCAAACTGCTAACAAATATGATTGCATACAAGCTGGAGAGTTATCTGCCAAAGCCCTATGATAATCCGTCACCCCCACATCAAATCGTTAGAGTCGTGTCTGGATGTAGTGCGATCTATAGGGCGGATTTAGTACACTTGTTACAGTTTCCATTTAGAAGACGTCATAATGCAAGAACTATGGCTACTGAATCGAGCTTGAGACTTGAACTGGCTGTATGATCTCAACTTACAAGCACTCTGTGGATACACAGCAAGTGATACCATTTTTTCGATACACAGAATTACTGTCCACTGTGTGACTGAAGTCCTAAGGGTGACTTATGTTTGGATAGCAAGCCGTATTACTTGGGATGAACAAACGCTGGCGCTGGCGTATGTACACTTGATTTCTTGCAACGAAATCGTACTAACATTTGGTTGAAGATTGTGGGCTGTTTAAGGGTAGTCGTCATTAAATTGGGTGTGAAATTCAATCCTCGCTCTACGGACGTCCAGGCATAGTTTCACTGTGAACTATAAGTTCAACTGCTCTCTGAATATGCAAAATCGAATATAACGTCTAATTCACAGTTACTGGCCCTATGGTGTGTGTCGTCCAGAATGTTCCCGTATATAGCGCTTCTCATCCAATGCAGCCAGTTCCATACAGTAATCATACATGCTTGGCCGACGGTTTCTAAAAATCATCGGAAGTAAATCTAGTTTCATGTGGGTATATGACCATTCCCCACTAAACCTACGTGCGGAAGTTTTCGGAGACAAAATATACTGCTGCTATAAAGACCGCGTGGAGAGTATTGGACAGATTTTGCCGACTGAATATTCCGTAGTAGTGATCAAACATAGAGAAGAACACGCTCACTATTGTTGTACGATGTGCTGCAAAATGTTATGATGAAGTGGTTAAAATTTCTCCCTATTACGAAGCTTTGAAAGTTCCGTCGACGCTCAGGTAGGGCGTGTGGTACAGCAAGGTATGTTTCAGTGACTTACCCATCGGCGTGGCGATGCCGTAGCCCTTGGAATCCAGCAGGCCGCCGATCTGTGTGAGGTTGCAGTCCCTCTGTACGATGTAGTCCAGCATGGTGGATTCCATGAGGAAGGCGTAGTTCCCCTCCAGCACACGCTGGATACCTTCTTCGTACGTCGACACGAACACCGACGGCTTCTTGTTCTCCATAAAGCGCCACATTTTCTTGTACGTTTCGATCATCGAATCCTGTAGACACAGTACAAAATACATTGCTCAAAGGAATTAGGGGAACACGGCTTGGAGCGTCGGCCATACCCCACTGAGCAGTAATTGAACACTGAGTAGGTTACTTAATTATACCTTTACCATTCAGAAATTAAGTACACAAGAAACCATCATTACATCCTCAGCCGTTGACATAAAAAGAACTGAAATGTTCAAGAGGTGTCGAAAACAATGTGGAAACACTCATTTTGGGTGTGAATGTTTATCACTCTTGTAACGTTCCATGGCAGCACACACACTATTAATAAAATTAAATGACATTTAATTGTACTATGTACGCCGTTATGAAGCAATTGGTTTTGTTGTTGTTGTGGTCTTCAGTCCTGAGACTGGTTTGATGCAGCTCTCCATGCTACTCTATCCTGTGCAAGCTTCTCCATCTCCCAGTACCTACTGCAACCTACATCCTTCAGAATCTGCTTAGTGTATTCATCTCTTGGTCTCCCCCTACGATTTTTACCCTCCACGCTGCCCTCCAATACTAAATTGGTGATCCCTTGATGCCTCAGAACATGTCCTACCAACCGATCCCTTCTTCTGGTCAAGTTGTGCCACAAACTTCTCTTCTCCCCAATCCTATTCAATACTTCCTCATTAGTTATGTGATCTACCCATCTAATCTTCAGCATTCTTCTGTAGCACCACATTTCGAAAGCTTCTATTCTCTTCTTGTCCAAACTATTTACCGTCCATGTTTCACTTCCATACATGGCTACATTCCATACAAATACTTTCAGAAATGACTTCCTGACACTTAAATCTATACTCGATGTTAACAAATTTCTCTTCTTCAGAAACGCTTTCCTTGCCATTGCCAGTCTACATTTTATATCCTCTCTACTTCGACCATCATTAGTTATTTTGCTCCCCAAATAGCAAAACTCCTTTACTACTTTAAGTGACTCATTTCCTAATCTAATTCCCTCAGCATCACCCGACTTAATTCCACTACATTCCATAATCCTCGTTTTGCTTTTGTTGATGTTCATCTTATATCCTCCCTTCAAGATACCATCCATTCCGTTCAACTGCTCTTCCAAGTCCTTTGCTGTCTCTGACAGAATTACAATGCCATCGGCGAACCTCAAAGTTTTTATTTCTTCTCCATGGATTTTAATACCTACTCCGAAATTTTCTTTTGTTTCCTTTACTGCTTGCTCAATATACAGATTGAATAACATCGGGGAGAAGCTACAACCCTGTCTTACTCCCTTCCCCACCGCTGCTTCCCTTTCATGTGCCTCGACTCTTATAACAGCCATCTGGTTTCTGTACAAATTGTAAATAGCCTTTCGCTCCCTGTAATTTACCCCTGCCACCTTTAGAATTTGAAAGAGAGTATTCCAGTCAACATTGTCAAAAGCTTTCTCTAAGTCTACAAATGCTAGAAACGTAGGTTTGCCTTTCCTTAATCTTTCTTCTAAGATAAGTCGTAAGGTCAGTATTGCCTCACGTGTTCCAGTATTTCTACGGAATCCAAACTGATCTTCCCCGAGGTTGGCTTCTATCAGTTTTTCCATTCGTCTGTAAAGAATTCGTGTTAGTATTTTGCAGCTGTGGCTTATTAAACTGATTGTTCGGTAATTTTCACATCTGTCAACACCTGCTTTCTTTGGGATTGGAATTATTATATTCTTCTTGAAGTCTGAGGGTATTTCACCTGTCTCATACATCTTGCTCACCAGATGGTAGAGTTTTGTCAGGGCTGGCTCTCCCAAGGCCGTCAGTAGTTCCAATGGAATGTTGTCTACTCCGGGGGCCTTGTTTCGACTCAGGTCTTTCAGTGCTCTGTCGAACTCTTCACGCAGTATCGTATCTCCCATTTCATCTTCATCTACATCCTCTTCCATTTCCATAATATTGTCCTCAAGTACATCGCCCTTGTATAGACCCTCTATATACTCCTTCCATCTTTCTGCTGTCCCTTCTTTGCTTAGAACTGGGTTTCCATCTGAGCTCTTGATGTTCATACAAGTGGTTCTCTTATCTCCAAAGGTCTCTTTAATTTTCCTGTAGGCAGTATCTATCTTACCCCTAGTGAGATAAGCCTCTACATCCTTACATTTGTCCTCTAGCCATCCCTGCTTAGCCATTTTGCACTTCCTGTCGATCTCAGTTTTGAGACGTTTGTATTCCTTTTTGCCTGCTACATTTACTGCATTTTTATATTTTCTCCTTTCATCAATTAAATTCAATATTTCTTCTGTTACCCAAGGATTTCTACTAGCCCTCGTCTTTTTACCTACTTGATCCTCTGCTGCCTTCACTACTTCATCCCTCAAAGCTACCCATTCTTCTTCTACTGTATTTCTTTCCCCCATTCCTGTCAATTGTTCCCTTATGCTCTCCCTGAAACTCTGTACAACCTCTGGTTCTTTCAGTTTATCCAGGTCCCATATCCTTAAATTCCCACCTTTTTGCAGTTTCTTCAGTTTTAATCTACAGGTCATAACCAATAGATTGTGGTCAGAGTCCACATCTGCCCCTGGAATTGTCTTACAATTTAAAACCTGGTTCCTAAATCTCTGGCCGGCCGCGGTGGTCTAGCGGTTCTGGCGCTGCAGTCCGGAACCGCAGGACTGCTACGGTCGCAGGTTCGAATCCTGCCTTGGGCATGGATGTGTGTGATGTCCTTAGGTTAGTTAGGTTTAAGTCGTTCTAAGTTCTAGGGGACTTATGACCTAAGATGTTGAGTCCCATAGTGCTCAGAGCCATTTTGAGCCTAAATCTCTGTCTTACCATTATATAATCTATCTGATACCTTTTAGTATCTCCAGGGTTCTTCCATGTATACAACCTTCTATCATGATTCTTAAACCAAGTGTTAGCAATTGGTATGTACTGTAATTATTTAACAAAAAAATATTATTTAATTTTTTATAAAGGACATTCGTTATTACTGTAATATTTTCTGTAATAATATTCTCGATGTATTTATGATTGTAATATTTCTATACTCATAATGTAATTACGAAATATGTTAATATCTGCGATAAAAAAATGTAAAATACAGCCACAGAGGAAAATAATGTTGTAGGATTACAAAGAGATGTTAATGGTCAGCAGCAGTATAAAAAGCACCACGTAGTGTGTATTCTTTGTCGTCTTCCTCGAGAGCTGAGAGAGAGAGGAACCTGTGACGTAGCATTTTATGAATGAGTAGACTTCTTTTGTCTATATCTGTCTTTAGCCGCCATTAGAGGAGAAATTACAAAGTAATGTAAGTTTAATTATTGTTGTGGTCTAAATACATTATAATTTATCAAAATTGTGTATTACTTATGTAAATTAGCTTGCCCATGCCATCTATAATATTTCTTTAACGAATTTTCAGCATTTTTAGCGATTATCGTTGGTGTTGCTGGGCTGTGCCGCGACCGAATGATTTGCAGCGGCGGCACATTTAAAAAATTGTTCCGCTAAAAAATTAACCAAACCCGTAAATCGGGAGCAGATAAAATTAGCAGTGAATTATGAAATATTTTTCTTTTACAGCGATCCTGAGGCTGACGGAATTTATTGCTGGTTTTACATTTGTGCATTCATAGGCGGATAATTAACGTTGAAGTTGTTAATCTGTTGGTTCTTTCAATTTCTAACGCAAATAACTTAAACGTATAGTGGAGTGTGTTTTGTCAATGATAATTAAACGTTCAGGTTGGCTTGGCAATATTTAACCATTTTATGCTAACAGAGACAGTCTTCTGTTTCATAGCTAACGCCGGGAAAGAATTCAGTAAATATTTGAAAAACCACTGCATTTAGAAAATGTGTGCCAAGGCCGAAATACGTAAAAAATTTAATTTATACAATTTTATAATAAATGTTATTAATCAGTTAGTATGAATTTATCAGCATAAGAGGGTTGCTAAGGTTCACGTAATTTTAAATGTGCTTAATTCTGTCTAAATGAATTTTTATTACCACACGTTAATAAGAGGTTCTACAACAAAGTTCGTACTGAAAGAGCAAATAACAAAAATATTTAAAGCTATTTCTTCCCCATTTTCATCCATTCATTTCATTTTTTTACATTATATATATATATATTATTTCATTAAACTCTCTGACACCTATGTAGCAAGCTCCACATAAATTTGGAGGGGTCACCCTATGGTATTCGTTCCCATTCTTCAATGAGAGCGATGAGAGTTCTTGGATAAGGTGCTGTGGAACAGGGCGATTACGAACATGTCTGTCCAGCATATCCCATATAATAACGATGAGTTTTACGTCGGGACACACCACAGGCCGTTCAACTACTTTAATGTCTAGACTTTGCGAGGACGTCCTTGATGACGCCCGCCACGTGGACATTAACATTAGAAAGATTTCAGGGCCACCGCTGTATGCAGCAGCCACCACATGGTCCAACAGGACCTGTTCCATGTGCTGCCAGGGCGGTATGGTGACCATGGATAACGACACGATCCCTGTATCTCAGAACAGTGATGACTCCTCGGAAGGTCACAGAACCTCGGAAATCTGTCGATCTCCTGGACAACATTTGGCAGGTACCGCTCACCACGGGTCTCTGAGCACGAACATGGTCATAACGTCACGTCAGGGAATATCTGGATTCGTCTATGAACAACACGTTACGCCAATGACGAAGTTGTGTGTGTTTGTGAGTATGTGGTGCGCCTGTGAAACCGTTAGAAACCGTCAGGGAGTATTTTAAAGTGTGCACAATCCTTGATTCAACCAGTGTAAGCTTGTTAGCAATTGGAAGACATTTAGAGCAGTTATTATTATGAGATGATGAGGTCCTATCACCTAAAGTGTAAACTTTCGTCATTAACTCGAAAACAAGGATTTTAAGATATGTGTTTATATGAACTTGTTTCTTGTTTTTGTGTGAGGAACCTGCCCCCAAAGTTTGTAGAAATACTTTCGAAGCACCCTGTATATTTCACAAGCATTTAACATATTTCGCACGCTTTTGTACACATACTTTGTCAGTATCTGTAATGAATTTCGCACTGCAGTTCCGTCTGAATTCTGAGGAAACTTTTAATTCCGCCAGTAATCTCATTTCGAGACAGAGAGATGAATTTGAATGTATCTGTGGTGCATGATGTTTGGTGGCGAAACACGCTGCTCCAGTGGTCAATTTCACGATGTGGTTGATGGATTGAACAATGCAAATAAGAGACAGATTGCACGCCATACTTTTAATGGATTAAAAATAACTTTTTTTTTTTGAGTCATCAGTCCTGTGACTGGTTTGATCTCGCCTGCCACAAATTCCTTTCCTGTGCTAACCTTTTCATTACAAAGTAGCTCTTGCAACCCACGTACTCACGTTATTTGCTGGATTTATTACAGTCTCTGTCTTCTTCTACAGTTTCTACCCTCTAAACTCCTTCTATTACCATGGAAGTTATTTCTTGATGTCTCAACAGATGTCCTATCATCCTGTACCTTCTTCTTGTCAGTGTTCTGCACATATTCCTTTCCTCTCATACTGCGGGGAATTTCTGCATTCCCTAACTTATCAGCCCATTTAAGTTTCAACACTCTTCTGCAGTACCACATCTCAAATGCTTCTATTCTGTTCTTCTCCCGCAACCCACGTCCTACTGCCATAACGACGCTGTGATCCAAATACATTCTCAGATTTTTTTCAAATTAAGACCAATGTTTGTCACTAGTAGAATTCTCTTACAGTAGAGAAATACCATCATGCAGTTTTCGGACGTCTCTGCGTACCAGCTCTTGTCATCGTGTTCCACAATCCTGTCGGCCGCAAGGGTATCTTACCTCCAAAGTATTATTTACACAAATATGAGTGATAAATACACCATATTTTGACCAAATTGCTCCAGGCGATCATGATTTATCATCAAACAGTGTGGTGTTATGTGTTTTTCACTGTCCCACTAAATTTTCGCCCATATCAAGTGATGCCGTAGGAATACCGTTAGACATTTCTGGGGCATGCTTATCCCCCCTACCCTTCTCCCCCCCTCCCGTCCCCCACCCCGTGGACCGAACTCTAGGAGTCAAACGTCATCGTGACTGTCACCTAGAAGCCTAGTGCCTTCTAAAACTATTTTCGTCTACAGCCGTTTGCAATTCGCAGTTGAAATCTGTCAAAAAACTGCCAGATGTCAGGAATTTCCTTGAGCCGACTCTAGGACTGTCTTAGTACTACAGAAAAAATGCGTGGTGCGGCATTTTTTCACGCTTCTCAGTGCTCATGACGTCATAAATCCTGAACTGTGTGTGTTACCACAATATACTTTCGTAGATGCATTTAGTGACATATGTGGATATTGTCTGAGAATTTGTTACGAATAGAGTTAGCAGCACTGAAATAATAAATTTAAATCTAATGCATGAAGCGGTAGTTTTTCAGGCATTTCTTTGTTTATAACGTCATATCTCCTGAGCTATGTTACATAGGTGATTCGTACCACCACAGCTATTGTTGCCTGATAGTAGGGATATGTGTACCTAGTTTGGTTGAAATCGATCCAGTGGTTTAAGAGATATGGAACGTACACACACACACACACACACACATGCACACACACACACACACACACACACAAACCTTCGCAGCTTGTGCACGACAGCTGACAAAAGTTTCATCATAATCGGATGAATGGTATAAGAACGTATGGAAAATGAATAAACAAATAATCAGGACACAAAGAAGTAATGACATTAGCTGCTAGTGGGACTGAATTAAACCAATGGCTAAGTTGAAAATTTGTGCTTGATAAGAATTTGATCCCGGTTTCCTGGTTAGTGGGCAGATGCGCTGACCATTTGACTAACCGGACACATGGTCGTCGCAACTCCACGAACTATCGCAGCACTCTTTCCGTCAGACCCAAATTCTCAACTCCTCACTATCCTCATTACTCGCAGCATTTCATCGATTCTTGTAAGAGTTGGAACGTGGTGTGCATCTGCACTGAAGTGGTCAATTGGTCATCGTCACCTTAATTATACATGTGTAGTGTCTATTCTTTCGGACGTGTTCGAAAGGAGAGACACCACATATAAAACAAATATTCATTTAAAATGCATTAGATTTATTGGCGCACTCATTTTGAGATGGCATTAATTATTATAGCGGTTTATGCCAAACTTTATATGTCTGTCAATTGTCATGTCCGAGAACTTGACGAGATACGCTGCAGGTGTTCTGCTCAATTACTACTGCACTGACCAACAGAAAGCAGTTTGCTTTCAGACAACTCCTACTCTTTGACATTATTACTGGGGATATTTGCTCAAACGTCGGCTTCCATGTCGTCTATGCTTAATCTGACGGATTCTTGTAACAGTTCGAACGTAGTGTGCATCTGCGCTGAAGTGGTCAATTGGTCATCGTCACCTTAATTATACATGTGTAGTGTCTATTCTTTCGGACATGTCCGAAAGGAGAGACACCACATACAAAACAAATATTCATTTTCATTCATTAAATTTATTGGCTCACTCATTTTGAGATGGCATTAATTATAATAACGGTTTACGCAAAACGCAATAAGTCTGTCAATTGTCACGTTCGAGAAAAGGAGTCGGATATGTTCAGATCCGGAGAATATGGCGGCCAAACGAGGCCCATGCCCCAGAGCAAGAATGCAGTCCCTCCATACTAATGCTTTTGGCAACCACCTCATTGCACATTGTTAGGAAATTGGACGAAATTTCTCACTCGGCATACACTCAAGTCAATACAAATGTAATCTTGTAGTCCTTCGAATGTACTGTATTCGCACCATGAGTAAAACTTAACATTTGCTAACCTTCTCATTTCTGCAATTTTAACAGCTACCAATGTTATTAATCTGATTCCATTTTGTCTGATATGGTTTAAATGTCCTGCATATAATGTTATCTACTAATCGAGACACATAACTGTTAAAGAAGCCTGTTTAGTATCTTTTTATACAAAACTAAGAACGAGAAACATACACGGAGATGAGGTTACAAACTTTACGGGTTGATCGAGAGGTATGAATTAGAAGCAACGGACCCTGCTCCGGAAACGACGGTGTCAAAAGGTATAATCGTATTTTCGCTTAAAAATTATACGCTTATATGCTTCCATGTACACAGTGTTAATCAGAGACGTACTACACAGTTTAGTGAAACATATATGACTTGTATTCGTCGACGGATGTCGTTCCAACATGATGGAGTCCCACCGACCTTTGAACTGGGCGTTCGTGAACACCTGGATCAGACATTTCCCGAAATGTGGGTAAGCAGATGCCTTCTTGCTGAGATATGTGAAAAGTGTTGTGTATGAAACGCCTGTCGAGATTGAAGACGATCTCCTGGCAAAGGATTCACGACTCCCGCGATACTGTTCATACGACACCGGAAATGTTAGAGCGAGTGCAACAGATCCTTGTGCGACAATGCCACGCCTGCACTGATACTTGAGGAAACTATTTTGAACAACTGTTGCAAATGTAGCAGCTTGTGAAATGGAATTTATTATTTCTGTACCGTAGACTTAGGATTTTCGGTCTCTCTGTCATCAACTAACGCACTCCATTAATAGACTACCAACAGGGGAAACTATCTGATGGTACTTGGCTAAGGCGGAACGTGAATAGATTTTACCTGATACTTTTCGACTCGCTCTGTTCCGGACTAGCGTTACTCAGCTTAAACTGATACAATTGCTCTTCTCTGTAATCGCTGAAAGTTTGTGACATCATCACCGAATCATCTGAGTTGAAGACGGACTCGTCGCTTAATTCTCACATGATATTATTTTTTCTGATTGCAGGTTGTTTTACTTCTTAAAACATTTCAAGAGAGTGGTACGTCACTATAGATATTCGTATTTAGATTATGACTTGACGGCGGCGCGGTTCTTTCCGACCCTTTTCGACGAACCTTCACCTACCTGTGAACATTGTCTTAGCAGATCATCAGTAGGGAAGCCGAGTGAAACCTACTGTACTTCGACGTGAACCAGGCTGCAATTAAAGTCAGTAAATCTACGTTTCGGGAGAAAGTTTTCACACGGAATAAAAGGTTGGAAATTTTTTCTTAATTAATATATTCGGAACCTTGGTGGACAAGTATCACTGCCAAGCCCGTGCTAGTCTCAACGCAGTCACTCACTATCCCTTTCACTCACGTTAGCAAGTTTATAGTGTTGCATTTCCCGAAAACGTAATAGCTACAAAAATACGAATTGTTTTTGTTGAGAATGCTCGCCAAATATTAAGTCTGTCGGTACCTAATGCAGTCACAGTTTTTAGCCACCGACCTGCTCAATACGCCACGCGGAATATATGTCTTTTCTCGTCACAAAATTCACTTAAAAATTCCGAAATTTCTACACACCCATCGGAATAATTATGCCGTCACTTTACCACACTTTTGGTGTATGAAACACTGCTAGATCAGGCAACTTATCATTTCCCCTGGAACTACTACTACACACGTCCGAACTGTTTCATGGCTTGGCTCCCTCTCCTCTCTAGAATACTCCAAGTCCTCTCTACCTGCAGAGAAAGGCGCGCGAAGAATATTGCTTTACCATTGGTCAGTTTACTCAACAGCCAATAGCAAAAGAACATTCTCCCGCGTCAATCCGTGCTTTTCATCCATAACCAATCGCAAAATAGTAAACCTAACGACTGCACTTTTTACCGACGTGATTACCTAATATTCTGAAGTTTTGTTTATGCATAAAGTTATTTACTATTGTTATTTATACGTTGACCATAAACTTACTTTACAAATTTATTCTACAAAAATCCTCTTTGTCCAAATCCATACTTCTTCGAAATGTTCCCACACTAAATCCCACTACATAACTCGTTAAACAATCATCTTCATATTAACCTTAAACTACACTCACGCATTATTCATACTGCTAAAACACATTTATAACATTTTACCTACACAAAAAGACATAATAATACTTTATGAAAATACTAGAACACTTTATGAAAAACATTCCATTACTTTAGTGCACCCTAGTGGGCACAATCGAAACTAAAATCACAGTCCCCCTATCCATTATTGTCCTCTATCGGCTGATACATAAACTACGTGCGCGTCCAGTCTCGCGTCACCATCTGTCACTATCCAGCTCTGAGACACATCTCCCACTTAACCGTCTCCAAGGCAGAATCGGTATACGGTGCTACGCCTTAACTTGTTCCATAAGACTACCGTAATTGGCGATGTGGTGCAGACGAATAGCCAAGTTGTGCATGACCCGCTGAAGTGTCGGAACATTGAAGCTGTCGATGACCTGCTGAATGGCTGTTTATTGCTCAGCAATGGTTTTGGGGTAATTTCTGTACACATTGTCTTTGATATAGCCCCACGAAAAGGAGTCGCATGTGTTCAGATCCGGAGAATATGGCGGCCAATCGCAGCCCATGCCAGTGGCCTCTGGGTGCCCCACAGCCAGAATGCAGTCTCCCCGTACCAATTCACATCATGCCCGCTGCCAACCGTGCAGTTGGGACGTGCTACCGTAAGCCGTTCAGAAGTTACGACGATTTTACGAGGTGCATTCAACTTATAAGGCCTCCGATTTTTTTTCTCCGGACTGGAAGGAGATAGAAACATGCGCATTGTTTTAAAATGAGGCCGCATTCATCGTCAATACGTCCCAGAGATGGCAGCACCGTACAGCAGATGGAATTTTACCGCCAGCGGCGAGAATGAGAACTGTTTTAAATACTTAAAATGGCGACGTTTTCCTTACTTGAACAGTGCAATCATTCGTTTTCTGAATCTGCGTGGTGTGAAACCAATTGAAATTCATCGGCTGTTGAAGGAGACATGTGGTGATGGAGTTATGGATGTGTCGAAAGTGCGTTCGTGGGTGCGACAGTTTAATGAAGGCAGAACATCGTGTGACAACAAACCGAAACAACCTCGGGCTCGCACAAGCCGGTCTGACGACATGATGGAGAAAATGGAGAGAATTGTTTTGGGGGATCGCCGAATGACTGTTAAACAGATCGCCTCCAGAGTTGGCATTTCTGTGGGTTCTATGCACACAATCCTGCATGACGACCTGAAAATGCGAAAAGTGTCATCCAGGTGGGTGCCACGAATGCTGACGGATGACCACATGGCTGCCCATGTGGCATGTTGCCAAGCAATGTTCACGCGCAACGACAGCGTGAATGGGACTTTCTTTTCGTCGGTTGTGACAATGGATGAGACGTGGATGCCATTTTTCAATCCAGAAACAAAGCGCCAGTCAGCTCAATGGAAGCACACACATTCACCACCATCAAAAAAATTTCGGGTAACCACCAGTGCTGAAAAAATGATGGTGTCCATGTTCTGGGACAGCGAGGGCGTAATCCTTACCCATTGCGTTCCAAAGGGCACTACGGTAACAGGTGCATCCTACGAAAATGTTTTGAAGAACAAATTCCTTCCTGCACTGCAACAAAAACGTCCGGGAAGGGCTGCGCGTGTGCTGTTTCACCAAGACAACGGATCCGCACATCGAGCTAACGTTACGCAACAGTTTCTTCGTGATAACAACTTTGAAGTGATTCCTCATGCTCCCTACTCACCTGACCTGGCTCCTAGTGACTTTTTCCAACAATGAAAGACACTCTCCGTGGCCGCACATTCACCAGCCGTGCTGCTATTGCCTCAGCGATTTTCCAGTGGTCAAAACAGACTCCTAAAGAAGCCTTCGCCGCTGCCATGGAATCATGGCGTCAGCGTTGTGAAAAATGTGTACGTCTGCAAGGCGATTACGTCGAGAAGTAACGCCAGTTTCATCGATTTCGGGTGAGTAGTTAATTAGAAAAAAATATCGGAGGCCTTAGAACTTAAATGCACCTCGTATTTCATATAGTTCAATAGCTGTCATCCTGTAATATATATTTTCGGTAAAAAATTTCCATGTACCCAGTGTTATAGGCGAATTATGTTGCATCACTCCTCCTGTGCGTTTGTCAGAAGATTGTAAAACGTTCTCATTTACTTTCTTCTATTCCTGTACTGCACTTCTCACACGACTTTCTTGTGTTAACTACTGGCCTTTATTCTGTTGCTGATCCCTGCCCAAGGAAGTACAAGCAAAGGGGTTTTTACTTCATCAAAATGCTGAGCTCGTGCGATAGCACAGCGAAAGTTGGTCTGTAAGCAAAAGTGATCATTTCTGGCGACCACCAGCTAGGAAGCTGTAATGCAATTCATACCAATTACCCCGAAAGTCACGATGCGCCAAGGCACGTGACCGGAAAGCGCAAGGTTCGCAGCTACGCGGAATCCTGCGTCTGACCTGAAACGCTGCATTCTTCTTTTTCTGAGAAAGATTCGAGTTGCTTTTATCTCGCCAACGCTGGGATGCTCCTGATCTGGCTAGTTACAATAGGTTGTTCTCTTTCATTTACAGTCAAGACAACGTATGTCGTAGTTGTTTAGAAGCTGACGTTTATTTTGTCAGATGAAACTACAAATGTGAAACGAATTTTAAGATTTCGATTATCAACAGCGGTTGCGGATGTTCTTGACAGTATTTGAAGTTCCACGTGACGTTTCTTCCGCTTGTAAAGGAGAACACGGCAAATGCTCTCAGCCGATTTGCTCCATGTAGGAGGAGTAAAAATTGGCAGAGACGTGTCTCAGCTTGCAGGTAGATACTCGGCCGTTTCTGAAGAAATGACTGTCAAAGTTTTCACGGTATTTTCGAAGTGCTTTATGCACCTTTTATCCCGTGATATCCTCAGGCGAAATGATGACTCAGTGGTTCATTCTGCCGCCGGCAGAGGTCACGCGACTGCGCTCCGCTACCGAGGCATGTGTCGCATGCTGTGTTTACTTTGGCCGCTGCTAAGGAAGGAAACTCCCCATCACAGACCCCTCAGATACAGTGGTAAAATGGTCCAGTAATAGCTTGTGAAAAGCTGAACACAGATCAAGCATGAACACAGTAAGAAGGTGTTCAAAAAATGGCTCTAAGCACTACGGGACTTAACATCTAAGGTCATCAGTCCCCTAGAACTTAGAACTACCTAAACCTAACTAACCTAAGGACATCACACACATCCATGCCGGAGGCAGGATTCGAACCTGTGACCGTAGCGGTCGCGCAGTTCCGGACTGGAGCGCCTAGAACCGCTCGGATACTGCGGCCGGCTAAGAAGGTGTACTGAACCGTGGAAAAGAAGGAAAATCGAAACAATGAATGGTCCACGGTGACGATGTGCAACATCGAGCGAACTGCAAGAATCACGGTGTTGCACTGTGGAGCGGGAACTCAATTTTCAGTTCTCGCTCGAGCCCCGTTGTCTTTTTCCGCGACAGTATGAACTTTCTGTCCGGTCATTGACGTGTCTGTTCTCCTTTTGTAGTATTGGCAACTGTCATACTATACATTTTTATAGAAAATGAGTCATTTAGTAACAATATATTCGCACCGCAAGTAAATGGGATGAAAAGTGGGAGCACGCGAGAGGTCGCATAGACAACAAATAAATGGATGTGAATTACGTTACAACAATGGAAATCAAGAGTCAAAACATCTAATGGAGAATGCAAGACTCATAGCATATGGTACTTGTGTAGCACAAATAGAAGGTGCGTACCTCTGGCGGTCTTTCTTATAAGTTGCTGTCGGAAACGGTTTTTTACGACCCGACACCGACACAAATTTCAATACAGTGAACATACATGTCAACAGGACGGGCAGTGCGTAATTTTGCGAAAAAATGGGGGCACGAGGGAGGTTTGAGGCCGGACGTCTTCTTTCGCGATCCAACACCGTGACCATATAACCACGACGCCGTGAATATTCAAGTTAAATCGTTTTGCACATCTTGAGCTTGAACTGTCCACTGTTTCGATTTTGCTTCTTTATTTACAGTTCAATTCATTTTCTTCCTGTTTTCATGCTTGATCTTCATTCAGGTTTTCACGGGCTATCCAGTGCGTCATCTTACCACTAAATCTGACGGGGTCGTGATGGAGATTTCCCCTTGTAAGTGCCGTCTTCTTTATAGACCAACATGGAGCACTGCTATTGCAAAACGACTTAACGTTTCAACTTTTGTTCAGACTTTGACCCTTCAAAGGCGCTTGACACTGAATGATCTCTTGGCGACAACCTTAAAACAGCACCACAAGATCTAATCGGAATCCACTTGTCCATAGTTATTGGTAGAGTATAGTACAGTACAGAAGTTTGGAGCTCCAATGTTAGGCGCGTAATGGGGCCACTTAGAGATATGGCGGCTAAGGAGGGGAAGAGATCCAGTGTGCACTCCGTGTGCATTCCGGGTGGAGTCATTCCTGATGTGGAAAGGGTCCTTCCGGATGCCATGAAGAGCACAGGGTGCAGCCAGCTGCAGGTGGTGGCACATGTCGGCACTAATGACGTGGGTCGCTTAGGATCTGAGGAAATTCTCTCGGTATTCCAACGGCTATCTGATTTGGTGAAGGCTACCGGTCTTGCTTACGAGATGAAGACAGAGCACACCATCTGCAGCATCGCTGACAGAACCGACTGCGGACCTTTGGTGCACAGCCGGGTGGAGGGTCTGAATCAGAGGCTCAGACGGTTTTGCGACCGTGTTGGCTGCAGATTCCTTGATTTGCACCATAGGGTGGTGGGGTTTCGGATTCCGCTGAATAGATCAGGAGTTCACTACACTCAGCTGGCGGCCACACGGGTAGCGAAGGCTGTGTGGCGTGGACTGGTCGGTTTTTTAGGTTAGAAGGCCTCGGGAAAGTACGGGGTGGGCTGCAATCTCAAAGGGTTCTTGGCAAATACGGGACGTGCTTGGATCAAGGAACAGTCGGAATTGTAGTTGTAAATTGTTGTAGTTGTGCTGGGAAAGTCCCTGAGCTTCAAGCGCTAATAGAAAGCACAGAAGCTGACAACGTTATAGGTACAGAAAGCTGGCTAAAGCCTGAAATATATTCAGCAGAAATTTTTACGAAGTCTCAGACGGTGTTCAGGAAAGATAGATTACGCAGAATTGGTGGTGGAGTGTTTGTGTCTGTCAGTAGTGGTTTATCTTGTAGTGAAGTAGAAGCAGATACTCCATGCGTATTGGGATGAGTGGAGGTTATACTTAACAGCCGAACTAAGTTAATAATTGGCTCCTTCTACCGACCCCCAGACTCCGTTGATATAGTTGCTGAACAGTTCAGACAAAATTTGAGTATCGTAACAAATAAATACCCCACTCATACGGTTATAGTTGGTGGGGACTTCAAGCTTCCCTCGATATGTTGGCAAAAATACTTGTACAGATCCGGTGGTAGGCAGAAAACATCTTCCGAGGTTGTCCTAAATGGTTTCTCCGAAAATTATTTCGAGCAGTTAGTCCAAGAACCCACGCGAATTGTAAATGGTTGCGAAAACACACTTGACCTCTTAGCCACAAACACTCTAGAGCTAATAGAGAGCATCATGACTCATACAGGGATTAGTGATCACAAGGTCGTTGTAGCTAGGCTCAATACCGTTTCTTCCAAATCCACCAGAAACAAATGCAAAATAATTTTATTTAAAAAAGCGGATAAAGTGTCACTAGAAGCCTTCCGAAGAGACGATCTCCATTCCTTCCCACCTGACTATGCAAATGTAGACGAGATGTGGCTCAAATTCAAAGATATAGTAGCAACAGCAATTGAGAGATTCATACCTCGTAAATAGGTAAGAAATGGAACTGATCCCCCATGGTACACAAAACAATTCCGAACGCTGTTGCAGAGGCAACGGAAAAAGCATGCGTAGTTCAGAAGAACGCGAAATCCCAAAGGTTGGATAAAATTTACAGACGCGCGAAATTTGGCACGGAGAAATTTGGTAGAAAATCCGAAGAAATTCTGGCAAGACGCAGTCAATACTTTCGTTGCGCAGTGCCGATGGTACTGTTACCGACGACTGTGCCGCTAAAGCGGAGTTATTGAATGCAGTTTTCCGTAATTCCTTCACCAGGGTAGACGAATGGAATATTCCATAATTTGAAACACGAACAGCTGCTAGCATGAGTTTCTTAGAAGTAGATACCTTAGGGATTGCGAGCAACTCAAATCGCTCGATACGGGCAAGTCTTCAGGTCCAGATTGTACACCGATTAGATTCCTTTCAGATTACGCTGATACAATAGCTCCCTACTTAGCAATCATATACAACCGCTCGCTCACCGATAGATCTGTACCTACAGATTGGAAAATTGCGCAGGTCGCACCTGTGTTTAAGAAGCGTAGTAGAAGTAATCCATCGAACCACAGACCTATATCATTGACGTCGGTTTGAAGTAGGGTTCTGAAGCATATACTGTATTCAAACATTATGAATCTCCTCGAAGGGAACGATCTATTGATACGTAATCAGCATGCTTTCAGAAAACATCGTTCTTCTGCAACGCAGCTAGCTCTTTATTCGCACGAAGTAATGGCCGCTATTGACAGGGGATCTCAAGTTCATTCCGTATTTCTAGATTTACGCAAAGCTTTTGACACCGTTCCTCACAAGCGACTTCTAATCAAGCTGCGGGCCTATGGGGTATCGTCTCAGTTGTGCGACTGGATTCGTGATTTCCTGTCAGGAAGGTCGCAGTTCGCAGTAACAGACGGCAAATCATCGAGTAAAACTGAAGTGATATCAGGTGTTCCCAGGGAAGCGTCATTGGACCTCTGCTGTTCCTGATCTATATAAATGACCTGGATGACAATCTGAACAGTTCTCTTAGGTTGTTCGCAGTTGTTCGCAGATGATGCTGTAATTTACCGTCTAGTAAGGTCATCCGAAGACCAGTATCAGTTGCAAAGCGATTTAGAAAAGATTGCTGTATGGTGTGGCAGGTGGCAGTTGACGATAAATAACGGAAAGTTTGAGGTGATCCACATGAGTTCCAAAAGAAATCCGTTGGAATTCGATTACTCGATAAATAGTACAATTCTCAAGGATGTCAATTCAGCTAAGTACCTGGGTGTTAAAATTACGAACAACTTCAGTTGGAAAGATCACATAGATAATATTGTGGGGAAGGCTAGCCAAAGGTAGCGTTTCATTGGCAGGACACTTAGAAGATGCAAGAAGTCCACTAAAGAGACAGGTTACACTACACTCGTTCGTCCTCTGTTGGAATATTTCTGCGCGGTGTGGGATCCTTACCAGGTGGGATTGACGGAGGACATCGAAAGGGTGCAAAAAAGGGCAGCTCGTTTTGTATTATCACGTAATAGGGGAGAGAGTTTGGCAGATATGATACGCGAGTTGGGATGGAAGTCAGTATAGCAAAGACGTTTTTCGTCGCGGCGAGATCTATTTACGAAATTTCAGTCACCAACTTTCTCTGCCGGATGCGACAATATTTTGTTGAGCCCAACCTACATAGGTAGGAATGATCATCAAAATAAAATAAGAGAAATCAGAGCTCGAACAGAAAGGTTTAGGTGTTCGTTTTCCCCGCGCTGTTCGGGAGTGGGATGGTAGAGAGATGGTACGATTGTGGTTCGATGAACCCTCTGCCAAGCACTTAAATGTGAATTGCAGAGTAATCATATAGATGTAGATGTCAGAATGATTAACGATACGATGAGCGACAGGGTGCTGTAGGAGGCCATACGTGGACTACGTTTCTGTCATTCCGACAACCGTCGATCATGTCGGCCTTGGCGTACAAAATATACGGATATCTGAACTGCCGTTCGAACTACGCGCAGACGCTGGTACTCCGATCCTATGGTAACGTCCTGGAACATTATATTGATTATATGGATATGGTGTCTGTTCTTTCGGACATGTTGATGACCTGCAGCCGTCTAAAACGAAATTAGAATTATGGAAATACCTTCAGCTGCTAACGGGAGTTGGCATATATCAACGGGGACACGTGAAAATGTGTGCCCCGACCGGGACATGAACCCGGGATCTCCTGTTTACATGGCAGACGCTCTATCGATATATATATATTTTTAATCTCATTTTGTTCGCTTTCGTTCATTGCATCTGCTCGGGGCGGACGTCGTAAGGCACCCGTTTTAGTTCGTTGTTGATCGGTGAACTCAGTTTTTATTATTGCCCTCTGACCGAACACGCTGAGCTACCGTGCCGGCGTCCATCTGATCCACCGAGGGCACAGAGGATAGTGCGTCTGCAGGGACTATCTCGCGCAAGCCTCCCGCGAGACCCACCTTCTCACCTTGTCATCTCCACACACTACATTCGTACTGTCCTACCCCCAACACACTCATTACTCGTGGAAGACATTCTTACCAAGTCCCGTAAGAGTTCGGGGAATGTGTGTGCACCCGCACAGGAGGAGGAGGTCATCGCCGATGTTGCCAGAACTATATGCATTATATGGATATGGTGTCTGTTCTTTCGCACATGTATTTGTAAGAGGAAAAAGTTAGAAAGTTATAGAACATAAACACTATGTAGAGTATACAGTTGGTGCCAACAACAGAGTACATCAGCTGTGGGATTTTTCTTTGTGCACATTTGTAAGTAACATGATACGTACCGACAAGGCCGAGTAATAAGTTGTTAATGGCAAACTGAACTGTCAGTGGTGAAGTAGTGCACGTAAATTTGCATTTCACGGGAGATCTCTTTATACAAGACCAAAGAGAAATATGTGTTATCAAGACACGTTATATGCGTGATTATACAATTTCGCCTGGTGAAATAAATACAAAACTTTTGCACTAATGTGTAATACGGACGGCGCTCTTAGTGGCAAGTGAGCTTAATTTGTCTACTCACCCAGATGATAGCACAGAACTGTGCTGAAGTGGAAGACAGTGTAGTGTTATTACTTGAATCTCAGATAGTGTGTATCGTGCATTAACTGTGGAACAGTTCACTGCAACTTTATGAATGTGACGTCAGGTGTGACTATTACACGCCGACGAGAAGCTAAGTGCTTAAGAAACGAAAACTGTGATAAACACTTCGCAAACATGTGTAATGTACGGTATTCTGAGGACATTAATGGATGTGCGGAAGCTGAAACTAACATGAACGTGTTTGTGCAGGAACGGTGTTGGTGTCAACTGACAGTAAAGTGCATGAACAAAAACCATACATTAGACCCTTTTGTGGCGCTGTAGTCATGGACTGTGCGGCTGGTCGCGGTGGAAGTTCGAGTCCTCCCTCGGGCATGGGTGTGTGTGTTTGTCCTTAGGATAGTTTAGGTTAAGTAGTGTGTAAGCTTAGGGACTGATGACCTTAGCAGTTAACTCCCATAAGATTTCACACACATTTTAGGACCTTTTGTATCACAACGCAAACATGTATACTATGTAACCCACAGCTGTCACCGAACAAACTAATGTAAATTAGTGTTGCAAGTGATTACAACTACCTATTAATAAAATTCGTCTTAGGGAGTGTGTATTAAAAATTGTGTTACTGGCTCCAGTCTACGAATGTTTCATGTAACCCCGTATCTTGAGCTGACTGGATCCTGTCGAGCACAACCGGCCCAGAACTCTGCAAACTTCTTGCTCCATCGCTTATCGTCGTGGCTCACACGTATGTAGATTTGTCAACATCGCGAGCACGCCGCCGTGACCGCTCTTCATACACCACACCAACGGCGAATGCTGCAGCACAACTGACTTCGCCTATAATGCATCGCCTTTACAACTCTCGAGCAAGAATGAATAATGTTCAGCTGAGTGACTGTTGTAAACTGTTTCAGAAACGACACGTATTTCTGTAACGATAACCCATACGATGATTCCTAAGTGTTTAATATGAAAATTTCAAAACGCAAACTAAAATCACAAGGACAAATAACTGTCAAAAATGTAAATTACTACCTTAATGTTTTTTTTTCTAACGATGTAATTTGTTCATCCTGATTAATTGTAATAAATGATCTGATTTTGTCAACGTATAATGTTTTGAAATTCAATGAGAAACGAACTGGATGCCTATGCCTTTCCAGTCGTTTCCGCAGGTTCTGGCAGGATCGCACCCGAATGGGAAGGCAAATTACATTCCTGCCAAAGGCTCCAGCTCAAACGAATGAAACCATAGGAAAAAAAGGACAATCTAAAGACTAAAACTTAATGACGAGCTGTAAATTTTTAAAACATTTTACAGAGATTTGACGAACTTTTCAAAATTTAGGGGGCTGTGTAATATTCCCCAAGTGTTAGCGGATTTCGTGACTGTGTTTTCGCGCAGTAGCGCTGATACGATTTTATCACTCCTTAATAGACACTGCGATTACAATAAACCTCTCTGTAATTATATTATCTACGTAATTTTAAATTAACCGGACCGGCAACCTTTAGTTTTCTCTCTTCCTGTTCAGCCATTGGCCGGTACAGTCGCAAAAATCTGTGTTACGTGGAAATTCTGTTTCTTTTTGTGCTCATTTTGAGTAACAATAAATATTTAATTTCATTGTGTTTACCATTACGACTAATCATACCTTTTTTCCTCAGCTTTTCTCATGAATTTGATAAGTAAATGTGGCTTACTTTGTGTAGGGATGTCTGTTGGTGAATGACCGCATATTAACGTCACCAGTCAGTTTAATACGTTTGGTTTACTTTCAAAATACAATCTGCATCTAGAATTTCACTTTTTGCGAAACGAGGTCCGATAGCTGTTATGCGTAAATCACGTCCCAAAATTATACTCGCCAACAGAAAATCCCGGTAGAGAATCTTAGGTAAAGAAATATGAACCATGATGGTAATTAAATTCCACAAATAAAATAAAAAAAATAACAATAATAAAAACCACCATCATAGAGAGACGCTGAGTGAAATGCGTTTGGATATCAAGAGAGCAATTGGTGATGCCTTGAATGACTACCATAGCAGCATGTTGTCAAATGATATTTCACACACTCAAAGAAACTCTGGTCGTATGTAAAGGCTATTAGAGGCACCAAAGTTAGTCTCCAGTCTTCGCGAAAGACACAGGAACTGAAACTGGGGGTAGCAAAGCAAAAGCTGAAATGCTTAACTCAGATTTCAAATGTTCCTTTACAAAGAAACACCCAGGAGAACTGCCCCAATTTAATCCTTGTAGCATTAAAAAGATGAATGGCAGAGGTGTTGAGATGTAGCCGAAATCTTTAAAATTGAACAAAGCTCAAGAGCCCGATGTACTTACTCTCAGATCCTACACTGAATTTGCGGCTGAGTTAGCTCCCCTCTAACTAGAATGTATCGTAGAACCCTAGAACAAATAACCGTGCTCAGTTCTTGGAAAAAAGCTAGGGGTCACATTCACCTACAAGAAGAGTAGGAGAAATGGTACTTAAAATCGGTTTATTGTAGATTCTTAGAACATATTCTGAGCTTAAACATAATGAGGTATCTTGAACAGAATGACCTCCTCATTGCCAACCAGAATGGATTCCGAGGACATCTATCATGTGGAACCCAATTCACAGTTTCTCACGTGACTCACTGGAAGCTTGGGAACACGGCAGTCAGGTAGATGCTGCATCTCTTGATTTCCGAAAAGCATTTGACTCAGTACCACATGTTGGTTATTGTGAAGAGTACTATCATATGGGGTATCAAGTGAAATTTGTGACTGGAACAAGGACCTTTTGGTAGTGAGCACGCAGCATGCTTTTTGGATGGAGAATCATGGTCAGATGTCGAAAACACTTCACATATATCCCACGGCAGTGTTCTGGGACCCTTCCTGTTCATATTACGTAATATCCTATGACTAGACCTCGGAGTTTTGGGTTCTAAAAATCTTAAATTAGGTACCTAAAATGGATTCTACCACTTACAAAAATAGGTCATAAAAATCAGAAAACAGGTGACCAAAATTTGACATTTTATTGTCTAGAAAGGTAAATAGATTGACAAAAATCCACATTATATTATTTTCCATGTCCATAATTACAGTCACAGTAAATAACTAACACTTTCTCCAGATTTTACGTTGAGAAAATGCATCTCTTGTCTGTTAATAGCACCTTATATGCCGAGAATGAGCGTTCCATGTCAACAGATGTCACTGGAGCATATTTAAATGACGTTATTAGGCGCAATGGGACCGCACACGCATATTCTGTTGATTTACCAGATAAGATATCAGCCACTGTACAGAGGTGGTCAGTCATGTTTTTTTTTTTTTTTTTTTTTTTTTTTTTGTACCACTGTCTTTAGTTTCTCACTAACTTTCATCCCAACAGAACCAGGGACGAAGTTGATTTCTCTGTAATCTCTTCTATCAATAGCAGTTGCGTGTAGCCCGTTTTCCTGAACACTCTAGAGCTTTAATAGCAGGGAAAAAAACTGCATAACGAGATTTTATGTTTGCAGTGTCGTTAGTAATTGTTGAGTCCTTTAGGAGAACTTTAGCTGAAGTATTGCTCGCTGCCTCCTCACGCAATTTAAGAACATATGCTCGCTGTAATATTCCGCGACCTCTAGCCACGTTCCCCAGCGAGTAAGTATGGACTCCGTAGGAATTGGTACGTTGGGAAGTACCTCTCTAAATTACTGGATTCTTGTAGGTGCTTTAATAAAAACCATTTTGATGGTTGAACTAGCTTATTTACGTGTGGAAATTCGAGACGTATGGTCTCAGCTACACGATTCGTGGCATGGGCAAGACATGTGATACGGAGCGAGGCTGGGTAAAATACTTTCAACAATTTAACAGCAGCAATCATGCATGCAGCTGCATCAGTGTAGATTGCAAGTACTTTATTTTCCTCTAGACTGTTGGGGAAATGTAATTTGAAGGCTTTATTAACGAAGTGAGCAATTATTTCCTGGGTAGTCTTTCTCAGCCCCTTGGTGCAGATCAGATGAAGTACAGGGCGAGTGTGAGATCTAACTTTCCAACAATCAAGTAAGCCACATGTCGACCTTGTCTGTCAGTTGTCTCATCGACAGAGACCCTCATGTATGAATCGCCTCTATCTACCCTTATCCTGCTGAATGTACACTCCTGGAAATTGAAATAAGAACACCGTGAATTCATTGTCCCAGGAAGGGGAAACTTTATTGACACATTCCTGGGGTCAGATACATCACATGATCACACTGACAGAACCACAGGCACAGAGACACAGGCAACAGAGCACGCACAATGTCGGCACTAGTACAGTGTATATCCACCTTTCGCAGCAATGCAGGCTGCTATTCTCCCATGGAGACGATCGTAGAGATGCTGGATGTAGTCCTGTGGAACGGCTTGCCATGCCATTTCCACCTGGCGCCTCAGTTGGACCAGCGTTCGTGCTGGACGTGCAGACCGCGTGAGACGACACTTCATCCAGTCCCAAACATGCTCAATGGGGGACAGATCCGGAGATCTTGCTGGCCAGGGTAGTTGACTTACACCTTCTAGAGCACGTTGGGTGGCACGGGATACATGCGGACGTGCATTGTCCTGTTGGAACAGCAAGTTCCCTTGCCGGTCTAGGAATGGTAGAACGATGGGTTCGATGACGGTTTGGATGTACCGTGCACTATTCAGTGTCCCCTCGACGATCACCAGTGGTGTACGGCCAGTGTAGGAGATCGCTCCCCACACCATGATGCCGGGTGTTGGCCCTGTGTGCCTCGGTCGTATGCAGTCCTGATTGTGGCGCTCACCTGCACGGTGCCAAACACGCATACGACCATCATTGGCACCAAGGCAGAAGCGACTCTCATCGCTGAAGACGACACGTCTCCATTCGTCCCTCCATTCACGCCTGTCGCGACACCACTGGAGGCGGGCTGCACGATGTTGGGGCGTGAGCGGAAGACGGCCTAACGGTGTGCGGGACCGTAGCCCAGCTTCATGGAGACGGTTGCGAATGGTCCTCGCCGATACCCCAGGAGCAACAGTGTCCCTAATTTGCTGGGAAGTGGCGGTGCGGTCCCCTACGGCACTGCGTAGGATCCTACGGTCTTGGCGTGCATCCGTGCGTCGCTGCGGTCCGGTCCCAGGTCGACGGGCACGTGCACCTTCCGCCGACCACTGGCGACAACATCGATGTACTGTGGAGACCTCACGCCCCACGTGTTGAGCAATTCGGCGGTACGTCCACCCGGCCTCCCGCATGCCCACTATACGCCCTCGCTCAAAGTCCGTCAACTGCACATACGGTTCACGTCCACGCTGTCGCGGCATGCTACCAGTGTTAAAGACTGCGATGGAGCTCCGTATGCCACGGCAAACTGGCTGACACTGACGGCGGCGGTGCACAAATGCTGCGCAGCTAGCGCCATTCGACGGCCAACACCGCGGTTCCTGGTGTGTCCGCTGTGCCGTGCGTGTGATCATTGCTTGTACAGCCCTCTCACAGTGTCCAGAGCAAGTATGGTGGGTCTGACACACCGGTGTCAATGTGTTCTTTTTTCCATTTCCAGGAGTGTATTTTCATATAAAGTATCTAAATTGTTCTTTTTCTGTGTGAATTCTGATGGAATGCTGCGGTGACAGTAATTCTCTAAAAAAACTGCATTTAATGCTATGTTTGCTGCAACAATGGCTCGACACAGGCCAAGATGAAATTCCTTTTTGTCTGTTGCATTTGGCTTAGTTATAATCGTTTGTTTCGATTTATTCCTTAAGTTTGCCTGGTGCTTAATCCCTGCAACATGCTGACTAAAATGCTACCTCTGCTCAGAACATTCTAAAAACAAAAAGAAATGAGAAATAATTTGTCGGAGAATTTACGTAGGAGCAAAATTAACCTACATTAAAGGTTTAGAAACAATATTTTTGCATTCCCATGTGTCTAGTCCAACTGGCAGCACTGTTCTCTGAGTGGGCGTAGCATATCAAAGGTTAACACTTTACTTATGTCTTTTTTGCACACATTGCAGAGGATAACTCTTCCGTCTGTAGAGAAATCCGGAAATTCTTGTTAAAACACGAATCAGAGATGATCTGGAGCTGGCTACTTTAGACTTGCTCGACTTTCCACTGACGCTGTGAAATATTTCACCACATCTAAGCAGCACGTGGACCGACTGAATGAAGACAGTGCACGTGTTTTAAACAGGCTGCTCCGACTGGGCAGGTAGGCGCTGCAGGCAGATCACAAGGCTCCTCCTGCCAGCCCATTTGACGGTTCACAGCGAGCGACGAAGTTCTGCGGAGCAAGGCGGGCAGGAACAGCCTGTCTTCTGCTGTTGTCGTCTGACTCACGATTGGCGTTCACGCCCGCGAACAAACCAGTTATCATTCAATTACTGTTTGCCGAGAAGACCAGAAGAGTAGTTTTAGTCATTTTTTAATTGACTGTATTTTTAAAAATTAGAAATTGTCAGGTTCTAGCATGAAATTAGGTATTTTTAGGAGTTTCTAAAATGAGGTACAGTCAGGTTCTAACATGAATTTAGGTGTTTTAGGTACCACAAAATTACAATTTTCGATAAAATATTTGCGTAATTCAAAGCTGGGAACACCACGAGAGAAAGTTAGTCATAAAAAATTAGATCTAATTGGATTTCTGAAATTTAGGTACAATCAGGTAATTACCTGAAATTAGGTATTTTTAGGTACTATAAAACTAGTTTTTTCGATCATAAATTGGCGTAATTTTTCTATGTACAACTTTTATTGCCTTAATTTAATGAGAAACAGAATAGGTTTTTACCTAAAGTCCGAGGTTTACCTATGAATATAATGTCAATGAGGCACTGTTTGAATCGACCAACTCATACACTTACCTGGGTGTAACACTTTGTAGGGATATGAAATGGAATGACCACATAGCCTCAGTCGTAGATGAAGGAGTAGGTAGGCTTCTGTTTATTGGCAGAGTACTGTGGAAGTGTATTCAGTCCACAAAGTAGGTTGCTTGCAAATCACTCGTGTGGCCGTTTCTAGAATATTGGTCAACGAAACATGGCTAACAGGGGATATTGAACGTATACTGAGAAGGGCATCAGGATTGATCACACGTTTGATTGATCGTGGGGAAGGTATCACAACGATATTGAAGGAATTGAATAGTCTTGAAGATAAACCTAACTTGTCCCAAGATAGTATAATAACATATTTTGAAGAACCGGCTTTAAATGATGATTCTAGTAATATACTACACTTCCTTGCTTATCGCTCACATAGGGATCATGAGTATAAGATTTAAATAATTACTGCACAAACAGAGGTATACAAACGATCATTCTTCCCGTGCTCCATACGTCATTGGAAATGGAAGAAACCCTAATAAGTGGATCAGCGGGATGTACCCTCTGCCATGCAACTCACGGTGGTTTGCAGTATGTAGATGTAGCTGTAGATGATGCCCCACGACTATGATTGATCGGGGATTTGCATCTTCCCAGGCATGCGCATTGTGGTAATTTGCTGTGAGATCTTACGGTATATTGATAATTTGTACTTTAGGACCGTCTGACTACAACTGAATGAAACACAATTTTCGTGCCATACGAGTTTCACCTTTATTCTCTGTGAGGCATCTTCAGTGGCTGATTGTGTGGACGATTTTCTAAATGTTATGTTTCAGTTCCATTGTATCAAAACGAGTGTTCAGTTTCAAGTGCTGTGAAATGTGGAAAAAGCCCTAAGTGACAATTATAAGAAGAGGAACGGTACCAAAAATGGAACAGAAACATAATATGTATAAAATCGTCCACGCAACCTGCCACTGACGATGCCTTGCAGAGAATAAATGTGAAACGTGTATTGCACGAAAATTGTGCTTCATTCAGTTGTAGTCAGACGGTCCAAACAGTAAAAATTATCAACATACCATAATGTTACACGCAACTGAGGAAGACAGGATTACAGAAGTTCAAGATGCTATGAGATCTCTTGTGGATCCTGCTTACGCCACCGAATGCTACATATCACTCGTCATAGTTAAAACAGTTCGTATTTCATCAGGTACTGTTTCACGGACATATAATTAGCAGAACGTTCCCTCCAATTTTGATGAATACTGCCTCCTGTAGGAATTTGTGACACTTTTTTTAACAACCTATATTCATGACTACTCCCTAGCTGTGTCTGTTCCTCTTCACCCATGAAAAATAAGAAAACTGACCGCGAAAGTGTCACACAAACATTTTTAATTTTCTTCTGCACTGCATACCTGACTACGCGCTTTCCCTATATTTGCCATATAGTTTTCGTTGAACTAAGAGCTGCTGAGAGTGTAGTAAGTAACGTCCATTTCAAGGTCGCAGGGTACTTGTTGGTATGCATTAGTTGACACTTTTGTGAACAGGTGGATTTAGCAGGAAACTGTCAGACTTAAAAAAGATATCTATTTAAAGTCCCGAAGCATTTCATACTTGGTGGCATACGACTAGAAGACTTCCAGAAAACATAATGGTATTAATTAACATTATTAGTAATAGAGCTAATTTCAGTAAGCTGCGTGAGGCAAGTAAAACACGCCACCCAAAAAACTTTCAGAACGAGCTAAAATATCGAGGATTGGCTTTCGCTACGTTATGTTGGACAATGTGTTGCAGTCATTAGTACGCCAGTAATTTTTACTTTTACAGCTGCACAATTATAATACCGAGTTTTTATGGAACTTTTAACATTTCGGCTATACGCCTAGATATTATTTTTCTTTGTTCTGTTTCCTACGCTGGTCGTTAGCCTGACTGTGAGTAAATGCGAGTGCCATCTGTTGGACGTCTAACCAACTTTAACAGTTTGCCATGGTAACTGTCTATAAATAAGAGTTGTCCAGTACATTGTGACATCTGTTGGCTGCTGACGTAACTATCTGAAGTACGTAAATTTAAGATCTGTAGACTGTCAAGTTTTACACTTTGTAAAATATCTATATGTATCCCAGATCATTTGTCGTAGAAATACTATAGTGCAATGCTAATGCTTGTGTAGAAATCCTTGGAAAAAGCATATACTTTCGTGAGTGGTCAGTACCACATTATAACGTCTTTGGTAATATCTGTTTGTTACATCTGAGACAAAGGCAGCGCGGGAAGTAAATGACGATTTTGGTTCGGCTCTAGTTAACAGATTTCAACGACTAGGTGTGCTAAGCATTTTGGTGAATGAGCAATACTGAATAGGCTATTTGTAGATACCAACAGTATTATTCAACGAGTTGCAGTAAGTTTAACCAGAAGTGGATTGGCTCATTCATGAAGCTGCAGACGTCGGCAACATCTTATTGCGTATCACCTAGGACGGTAAAGTGCTGATATACAGTTATATTTCCGTTACACCTTATTTAGACTTAGTAAATTCATAACTATACAATGGACAATACATAGTATCCATATGACATTAAAATGCTTTCCCTGCTCGTGTAGAATACTGATTCTCGAACACAGAATTTGTTTCTCTGTTCTGAATTATAGTTATGACTCATTGTCACATCAGCAATTAATAGCTTGAAGAATCGATCTAAAAGTTTTTCACTTAACTACTTACTTTACCAAAAATTATGTTGCATCGCATTTGGCAAATGATATAGTGAACTTAAGAACAACTAGCCGCCATACTGCACTTACAAAGATGGCGTGATACTGATTACGGGTATTTGTCCCGATATGATTTCAGACGCGTGAATGGCGTGTGTTCGTACTGATATGTGTGTCAAATTAAATGTTTTTTTTTTTTTGTAATTTTGGTTTGGTTCTGGTGTTTAAAGTGCTGTGAGGTGGTTGCATTGTGACTGAATGTGCGGTGATGAACTGCTTTGCACTCTGGCGTCGGTAGCGGTGGTGCCTATTTAAACTACAGCTTTCTTTGATTTGTTTTTACAACTATGTGTGTGAGTTATTTTGGAGAGGGTATTATTGTAATTTGTTTCTGGTTACGGGTCAGTAAAAGTCAGGTCCACAAACAATCAACATCATAACGTAGTTACATTCAATGATCGACCCTTTGCGGAGGACAAGAAAAAAAATCTTTGTCGTTGCACTGTAGCAGTAGTAATTTCCGACATACACAATTAGTCGAGATCATATAAGGATTTCCGCTAACACGACCTTGGTTCAATGCCAGGCCACATGGCGCGCTGTAGGTTTATCAAGCCATAATCTCGGTTTGTTATTGGTCGCTTTAATGTCGTCCATTATTTGTTTTAGTTTCGTATTAAAGAGGTGCTGCTTTCATCGCACTGTGTTCCTCATTACGAATTATCGTGTGTTTCACTTTTTAAATTGCATTTTGAATATGTTGCTTGTATTCTGTATGACTTTTGTTATCATCCATAATAATGGGTGGAATAAATGATTCCATATATTTGTTTCATACAAAACAGAAGCTGAATTTGTCGGATATTGTTCTGAGGGCATTTATTCTCACCTACGAATCCTTTTGTAAACTCTTAAGATTTAAATTCATTTAAGTATGTTGTTAATATGCTATTTCATTCGTGTTCACATCCGTGTTTTTTACTTTCAAGCATTTAATGAAGTACAGCAGGTTAGCAGCTTTTGAATATTTGATATTCATTTTTAATACATATTGTTACGGAATGAGTACTTATATATGCTTTGAATGGAGTATTCATGCAAATGAGTGCCCTTTGTAGTATTCCTACGGAGTATGTAGTTACTTTTCCAGTTATCATTATGCAGCAGGCTACGGACTATGTAGTTATTTTTCCAGTTATCATTAAGCAGCAAAAGTATTCTTCATCAAAGTACATTATTATACATAGGACTGTGCGGTATCGTGTGAATGTACTTCGACTGTACTGAATGCTACTCCATTTAGTTAACTGAAGTTGTTCATAATTCATTAGTAGAGCCAACGCTGGAAGTATGACAATGTGTATTATTCGCTCTTAAATTTTTACTGGAGTGAGAGGATAATTTTAATACAATTATTTCTGTTAAAGTGTATTGTTTTAGCACCTCTTAATAATGTGTGACCACAATTAGGTGACTAATGTTGCACTTTTAGCGTTTGTAAGAAGAAGGCCTTAGGCACTAATTGCGAGAATGAAAAGCACTTTCAGTTGCAAGAAACAACACCATTTCAAACACAAATACATAGTCCCTACTCATTCCGTGACAAGATGTAATATAGTTGAATGCTAGTTTTGTCAAAAGCTGCTGACATACAGTTATCCATTACATACGAAAAAGTACGAAAAACGGATGCGAACTAAAATAAAATAGAACAAGAACGGTGTACTTATAACACACGTAAATCGACGATTCACTCATGGATTCGTAGGCAGGAACAAATGATCACAGAAGACTATAGTCTACTACGAAACCAACTTTCACCTCACGCGAAACAAAAACAAAATGGAATTATTTACTCCACCTAATATTACGGATGCATGCAGAAACGAAGTATAATACGGGCAACATATTCAAAATAAAGTTCAAAGATTACAGTATACACTAGGAAACCTTATCAGAAACAAAATGCATTGAAACCAGCTTCTATATCATGTCAGATAATAATGCTTATCTCTTGACATGTGCTAAGATAATATTATTTCCTCTTGATAATGGCCATACGGTCAAAATTGCAGTATTGGATTTTATACACAAATAATTTGAAAGTAAAAGGCGACCACAGTGTCATTTATAAAATTTTACATGACTGTCAACATCAGCTACGAGAAGATAATCATAGTTTTTTATTGAGGTTTCTCGAACGTATTACTTTACAGGGTCGCAAAAACCTTTCGGTCTCAAGGCACGCAGTTTACTACTAGACTATGAGGCCCATCCACAAAGTATAATGAAAAATACTTTCATCTAAATCACATACTTCGATTTGAAAATGTGAATTTTTGCGCTATATTTCCTCGTAATCAAAGTTCATTGTCTTGCTACTAAGAGTGCTACTGTCTGTTTCCACATCGTAACATGGGCCCTGCACTTACGATGTTTTAGTGTTCTGTGGTTGAGAAAATTCTTGATCATGAATTAGAGGTGGTTAGCCATATACTTGGTGATTATAATTAAAGTTAAACTTTCGAAGCGCTGTAGAAATAACACCACTGGTCATAATGACGTCAAATTGCAACGGAATATTACCAGGTAAGGAAGAAACGTATGGGAGAAGAAAAAAGAAGTGTGAAAATTGATCAGTAGATGGCGCTGTATATGTCAGAATACCTAAATTATTATTCTCGAATCAGAAACATACAAATTTACAGTAGCTATACACATCAATAAATATGTACATATCTATACACAAATTGTATTTATGTAACATGTGCCCAATACTTTGCAACCTCCAAGGCGCTTGGAGTGGCTTGCAGGAGATCAATCTTCGTGCAGGATGTAGGACACAAAAGGCGCTGGAGCATGTGGCTTGTGGTTTGTTCTTGTCCACAATCACAGGACGTATCTTCTGTTATGAAACCCCGTCTCTTCAGGTTGTCTCTGGATCGTCCAACTCCTGATCGTAATCTGTTTAAAGATTTCCACACCAGCCAGCTCTCGTTACGTCCAGGTGGTAGTTCTTCAGCTTCTGGCGTCTGCAGGTGAGGCGTCGACTTCTTCCATAACTCCAGCCTTGCCTTCTCTGGTGAAATGGTGAGCTTCTCGGATGTTCTCAGGAAGCTCTTTCGCGATCTCAGCCGTTGCTGTGGTGGATTATGTCCGTGCAGTGGTGGGCACTGTCCTGTTCCACTTTCAGTCTCTCCTTGTTGGCAGCCACTGTTCTGCGTATCCATGGTGGCGCTATTCCAGCCAGGCAGTAGAGCTTATCAATTGGGGTAGGTCTTAGGCAACCTGTGATCAACCTGCAGGTTTCGTTGAGAGCAATGTCTACTTGTCTGGCATGAGATGACCTGTACCAGACTAGAGAAGCATGTTCAGCAGTAGAAAAGCACAGTGCCATTGCAGGACAGCGAATAGTTGTGGATGTGATCCCCACTGTGTCCCCGCTAGTTTGCGAATTAGGTTGTTTCGAGCGGAGATCTTCATTTTGGTGTTCTTGCAGTGAGTTTTGAATGTCAGAGTTCTATCGAGAGTGACTCCCAAGTATTTAGGTGCGTGGTGATGCTGGAGTTGGATGCCTGACCATGCAATATGTAGCTCACGATTAGTTTCCCTGTTCCTTAAATGAAAGGCACACACTTGTGTCTGCGAAGGGTTTGGTCTGAGTTGGTTCCGATTGTAGTAGCTTGACAGTGTTCTAAGTGCTGTTGTCAGGTTTCTTTCCACTCTTTCAAAGCATGAGCTCTGCGTAGCAAGGGCTAGGTCATCTGCATATAAGAATCTCCTTGTGCCTGGGGTCAATGGCTGGTCGTTGGTATAGACGTTGAAGAGAAGTGGAGCCAAGATCAAATGAAAACACCTGTCATGCGTACGACCCATTGAAGTCTCCTCCATTCGCGTCTGCGACGTTCAACATCACTGTCTCAATGCAGGATCACGCTCTGTTTGTAAAGCTGTGTTATAAGAGTGATGACTGTGCACGTCGCTCTGCAGAAGGTCCGGAAGCTGAAGGGTTTGAAAAAAGGCGTTGGTCCGATGACTGCCGTGGGTCTGGAGAAAATGATTCGGAAATTAGAAAAGATGGTTTCTTTTGGTGTAAAACCTGGTAGAGGGACGAAACGAATTGATTCGACGTCAGTGGAAGCAATGGACACAACTGTGCAGGAGGAGACGAGTGGTGATGTGCAAACGTGTAGTGCACGGAGAATTGCCCGAACATTGGCCTTCTTTGCTCCCATACAAAATTACAATTGTGGACGAGTTGCTTCCTGTTGACCTGCCAGCAAGAGAGACCTTGGCTTTAGAATTTATTGCTCGCATGGAAGAGGACAATGATTGGCCGTGGAAGATTTTGTGGACAGACGAAGCCCACTTCCATGTGACAGGATATGTCAATACACAGAACTGTCGAATATGGGCAACGGAAAATCCACACTCGAATCAACCAGTACCACTTCATCCTGAAAAGGTCACAGTGTGGTGCGGGTTTACGGCACCATTTATCATAGGGCCATATTTTTTAGAAGAGACAGGTGCTTGTGGTTCATGGTGTGGGTTCCTGTAGTTATGTCCTAGTTCATGAACCACGGGCTACGTATGAGTGGCCAAGTAAGTGGTCCCGACAGTCGGGATACCAGTTACTTTGGAATAAGTCTGAGCATCTCGGACATATTCTGAGTCGTGGTCACCTTTGTGCTCATACGGCAAAGACTACCGAATCCACCGGTTAGTCCCTCAGCCGTTAGGGGTAAAACCCCATGGGACTCGGGGCAAGTAAGGCTAGCAACCTGCTTCCCTGGTACTTTAAATATGATGCTGGCAACAATCAGAGCAAAATGCCTCGGACCTTTGGAGGTGGGGGCTACTCTGGGAAGAAGGTAGAGCTGGCAGAGGCTGCAAGTAAGATGGGGCTGGACGTTTTAGCTGTTAGTGACATTCGGGTAAGGGGTGAGAAAGAAGAGGAAGTGGGAGAATACAAGGTCTACCTGTCAGGAGTCAAAGCAGGAATAGCACAATGGGGTGTAGGGCTTTACATCAGGAAAGAAATGGAACCCAGCGTAGTTGTAATAAGGTATGTAAACGAACGACTGATGTGGATAGATTTGACAGTGTCTAGCAAGAAAATTAGGATTGTGTCAGTATATTCGCATTGTGAAGGGACAGATCAAGATAAGATGGATAGTTTTTATGAGGCACTCAGTGATGTCGTTGTTAGAGTAAAGAACAAGGACAGTGTTCTGCTCATGGGTGATTTCAACGCCAGGATTGGAAATCGAACAGAAGGGTATGAAAAGGTTATGGGTAAATTTGGAGAGGATATGGAGGCCAACAAGAACGGGAAACAACTCTTGGATTTCTGTGCCAGTATGGGCTTAGTAATCACAAACTCCTTTTTTAAACATAAGAACATTCACCGGTATACTTGGGAAGGCAGGGGAACCAGATCTGTCATTGACTATATAACAACAGATCAGGAATTCAGGAAGGCTGTGAGGGACACACGTGTATTCAGGGGATTCTTTGATGACAATGATCATTATTTAATCTGCAGTGAAATTGGGATTGTGAGGCCGAAAGTGCAGGAGGTCAGGTCCATATGTAGGAGGATAAGAGTGGAGAAACTTCAGGATAAGGAAATCAGGCACAAGTACATAACAGCGATCTCGGAAAGGTACCAGTTAGTTGAATGCAGTCAATTACAGTCATTGGAAAAGGAATGGACAAGGTGCAGGGACACAGTACTACAAGTGGCTAAAGAATGTCTTGGAACAGTAGTGTGTAAAAGTAGGATGAAGCAAACAGCTTGGTGGAATGATACAGTCAAGGCAGCCTGTAAAAGGAAAAAGAAAGCGTATCAAAAATGGCTACATACCAGAACCCAGGTAGACAGAGAAAGTTATGTTGAAGAAAGAAACAAAGCCAAACAGATAATTGCAGCATCCAAGAAGAAAGCGTGGGAAGACTTTGGAAACAGGTTGGAGACTATGGGTCAAGCTGCTGGAAAACCATTCTGGAGTGTAATTAGCAGTCTTCGAAAGGGAGGTAAGAAGGAAATGGTAAGTATTCTGGACAGGTCAGGAAAACTGCTGGTGAATCCTGTGGATGCCTTGGGCAGATGGAGGGAATATTTTGAAGAGTTGCTCAACGTAGGTGAAAATGCGATCAGTAATGTTTCAGATTTCGAGGTAGAATGGGATAGGAATGATGATGGAAATAGGATCACATTTGAGGAAGTGGAAAAATGGTCAATAGATTGCAGTGCAATAAAGCGGCTGGGGTGGATGAAATTAAGTCGGAACTCATCAAATACAGTGGAATGTCAGGTCTTAAATGGCTACACAGGATAATTGAAATGGCCTGGGAGTCGGGACAGGTTCCATCAGACTGGACAAAAGCAGTAATCACACCAATCTTTAAACATGGAAACAGAAAAGATTGTAACAACTACAGAGGTATCTCTTTAATCAGCGTTGTGGGTAAAATCTTCTCAGGTATTGTTGAAAGGAAAGTGCGAGTATTAGTTGAGGACCAATTGGATGAAAATCAGTGTGGGTTTAGGCCTCTTAGAGGTTGTCAGGACCAGATCTTTAGCTTACGGCAAATAATGGAGAAGTGTTATGAGTGGAACAGGGAATTGTATCTATGCTTTATAGATCTAGAAAAGGCATATGACCGGGTTCCTAGGAGGAAGTTATTGTCTGTTCTACAAGATTATGGAATAGGAGGCAAACTTTTGCGAGCAATTAAAGGTCTTTACATGGATAGTCAGGCAGCAGTTAGAGTTGACGGTAAATTGAGTTCATGGTTCAGAGTAGTTTCAGGGGTAAGACAAGGCTGCAACCTGTCTCCACTGTTGTTCATATTATTTATGGATCGTATGTTGAAAACAATAGACTGGCTGGGTGAGATTAAGATATGTGAACACAAAATAAGCAGTCTTGCATATGTGGATGACTTAGTTGTGATGGCAGATTCGATTGAAAGTTTGCAAAGTAATATTTCAGAGCTAGATCAGAAATGTAAGGACTATGGTATGAAGATTAGCATCTCCAAAACGAAAGTAATGTCAGTGGGAAAGAAATATAAACGGATTGAGTGCCAAATAGGAGGAACAAAGTTAGAACAGGTGGACGGTTTCAAGTACTTAGGATGCATATTCTCACAGGATGGCAACATAGTGAAAGAACTGGAAGCGAGGTGTAGCAAAGCTAATGCAGTGAGCGCTCAGCTACGATCTACTCTCTTCTGCAAGAAGGAAGTCAGTACCAAGACTAAGTTATCCGTGCACCGTTCAATCTTTCGACCAACTTTGTTGTATGGGAGCGAAAGCTGGGTGGATTCAGGTTACCTTATCAACAAGGTTGAGGTTACGGATATGAAAGTAGCTAGGATGATTGCAGGTACTAGTAGATGGGAACAATGGCAGGAGGGTGTCCACAATGAGGAAATCAAAGAAAAACTGGGAATGAACTCTATAGATGTAGCAGTCAGGGCGAACAGGCTTAGATGGTGGGTTCATGTTACACGCATGGGAGAAGCAAGGTTACCCAAGAGACTCATGGATTCAGCAGTAGAGGGTAGGAGGAGTCGGGGCAGACCAAGGAGAAGGTACCTTGATTCGGTTAAGAATGATTTTGAAGTAATAGGTTTAACATCAGAAGAGGCACCAATGTTAGCACTGAATAGGGGATCATGGAGGAACTGTATAAGGGGGGCTATGCTCCAGACTGAACGCTGAAAGGCATAATCAGTCTTAAATGATGATGATGATGACAGGTGCTTTCGATCCTGTTACTTGTACCGTCACTGGTAAGCGCTAGGAGTGTGTTTTGCGCAACCAGGTCATTCCAGCTCTCCAAGAGCGTGAATGTGTGTGGATGGGATCACTTTTATGCAAGATGGCGCACCTCCGCGCATCGCAAATCCAGTTAAGCAGCTGCTAAAAGCGCCATTTCGTAAATGCTAGAATTATTAGGTGCCATTTCCCTAAAGCCTGGCCGTCCCGATCACCAGACCTTAATCCGTGTGACTTCTGGCTGTGGGGCTATCTGAAAGATGCTGTGTTCAGTGTCCCGATTGCAAACTTAGCTGCACTGAAGGCACGCATTCCGCAAATCTGAACGTAATCACGGAAACACTTCGATCAGTTGTGGAACACGCTGTTTCTCGATTTCAACTTGTTGCAGAAAACGGTGGACAACATACTGAACATGTTTTGCGCCAGTAACACGGAACTTAATAATCCGATTGGATTTTGATTCATGCTTTTTATGTTGTTTATGGCCGCAGGACAATTAAAAACCGATGTGAGAGATGCTTTTTATGCGGTCTTTGGCCTCAGGGCAATTAAAAACCGATGTGAGAGATGCTTTTTATTTGGTCTTTGGCTTCAGGTCAATTAAAAACCGATGCCAGAGAAGCTTTTTATGCGGTTTTTGGCCTCAGAACAATTAAAAATCGATTTTTCTCATCCGATGTTATAAGACGTTCCCGTGGTGGATGGGCTTACGCAACTTAAAGTATCACACCTATTGGCACACTGAGTAGTACAGTTTATTTTACTGTCAAACTTACACCTTAGGCACTGTTGTATGATTCATTTGTCATTTGTAGTCGACCACTACTAAAGTATGATGTTACAGCACCATCTATTGCTACATTTTGTAACTATTTATTTTTCTTCTGCCATACGTTTTCCCCCATCTCCGATAATATTCCGTTGCAATTTGACATCATTCTGACCAGTGGTGTTATTTCTACGGTGGTTTGAAAGTTTAACTTTAATTATAATCACCCTATATAACAAAGTAATACTTTAACTACGCAAATTATTTTTAAAAAAGGAATACTCCTTTAAGTTGCTTGATACTGTACATACTGTTTCTGTAAGCTATCCCCTCTACATGGTATGGAACTGGGGACCTAGAAACGACGGACAATCTTCGTCCCCGCCGTAGCCCTTAGTGGTTCACAACCCCACAACAGACTACAGCAGTCTACTCACCCCATCACCGCCTCACTCCGAACCCAGTGCTATTTTACGGTTCAGCCCCAGTGCCCCCCCCCCCCTTCCGGGAACGTCTCTCACACCAGACGAGTGTAATCCCAAAGTTTGCGTGGTAGAGTAATTATGGTGTACGCGTCCGTGGAGAAAGTGTTTGCGCAGATATCGCCAACATACTCTTACTGACGCGGAATAAGGGGAACCAGTCCGCATTCGCCGAGGCAAATGGAAAACCGCCTTAAAGACCATCCACAGCACAGGCTGGCGGATTCGTGCCGTGGACCAGCACCCCTTCCCGCCCGGAAAGCAGTGCGTTAGAAATGGTTCAAATGGCTCTGCGCACTATGGGACTTAACTTCTAAGGTCATCAGTCCCCTAGAACTTAGAACTACTTAAACCTAACTAACCTAAGGACATCACACACATCCATGCCCGAGGCAGGATTCGAACCTGCGACCGTAGCGGCCACGCGGTTCCAGACTGTAGCGCCTTTAACCGCTTGGCCACACCGGCGCAGTGCGTTAGACCGCACGACTAACCGAGCGGGCTCCCCTCTACATACTTTTGGAAAGAGCCTTCGATGAGGATTTCAACAACATAAAGTTCGCGTGACTTGATCAAATTCTAAAAATATAGTGGCGCCGCAACCACCTGTCTCCACAAATCTCTGCCCTACAGGAACATATGTAAGCAGACACGTAACACATGTACGACAGGCCAGAACTATGATCACTAAGCCACTGATATTTGGCAGTTTCATTTAATATCGGGTAATAAAGAGTGCTAGTATCGCCTATGCTAGACGTCACATAAATATGACTGCACATAACATGATATACGACCACATGTAGAAGTCACTGAATGTAATCTATGACAAAAAGTGTTTTGTATCTTAAAGTGAAACACTCTACGTAAAATGTGTTTGAAATACTAGCCTCAAAGCTGCCCACAACAGATGCTCTACTGTAGCTACACTTACTACTGAAATAATTCTTAGGTTTCTCTGTAACTGTTCAGTAATTTGAAGCGAGTCCTTGACACAGTGTGTTGTAAAATAAATTTTATGTTAATGGCGACAAATTATCTTTTTCATAATGACAACGCAGTGTGATTGCCGTTGTAGCACGTAAAGTAACCTCAGGTGCGAAATGTTTTCCATTATAAAATCTGCTCTGTAAATTCACCAACCCGTAATTGTAGCTCTCAAAGTTATTTGAAATTACGTTCAGTGCAGATTTAAACGTATCTTTCAAAACAACAATAGAATTATCATTATCAATATCCAATTATGTCTGTTACATTGTCTAAGCAAAGATTTTGCTTCTCTAGTTCTTTGGCTTTTAGTCCGACCAGTTGTTTTATTTTTCGAAGCATGACCTAAAAAAATCGAGTTTTCGTATAACAAACGATGTCGTAACTATTCAGAATGAAGAAACTGAAATTTTGGAATTACTTCAGGTTTCGTGGTAAACGTGTCAAATGAATACAATGGTAGTTTCTTTTATTCTTAGGCAAAACTAATTGAAAAACGTGCCAATAAACAACGTCATGGGCAGTCTGTGTTTCCCCTAAAGCCTTCGTTACTTCAATGTTCCCTTTCCACTGGTAATATCATCAACGACCTTGAAGTCTTAGCATTGTAGCTGCCAAGTATGCGTGTGTTACGGCAAATGAACCATCTGTAACATTTAAACATGAAAATTCGATTACACGGAACATTGCTACTTTCGTGTGCCATTTCTACCATAGTACCTGATCGGTACAAGTGGTAGAAGTTGGCAGCAGCTTGAAAGAGAGAGGAACATTTTTCTCATGTGTAAATGTCTACCTTCCTTCACGGGTACGTAAAAGCGTTATTTTATTTTTTTACACATCTATGACAAAGTACCTTTCGAATTACACAAGGTTCTATTATTTTCTTGTACAATTAGTATTAAAACACGAAACTTCAGTTTAGATGTTCGTATATTAAAATTACGACTCTAGTTTGGATCTGAATAGAGTGTTCATACACACATTAACTAGAGCCCTGCAAGCGCGAGGCCTGCCGGCGTGTCCTACACGCGACTGATGTGACACTGAGAGGGCTAATACGCTTCGCGAACGTTCGCGGAAGTTGCCGAACATTACCGATGCTAATGATAGACGCGTAAGCGCATGTACACCGGCCACGCGACTGCACTAGTGGTAGACGAAATTTATGCTAACGACGAATAACGAATCCAGATATAAACTGTTATACTTTATCCTTGAAAAACAAATGTTATGCGAAACATTATTCACTTACACCTAGAAAAGGCTTGTTCGTCATTTGTGAATAAAAAGTGTAAACAATAATAGATAAATCTGAAATCCAGTACCATTTATTGCTCCAATTCTTTGCCATTTATTAAACGAACGTATATTTGTTTCTTTTGAATTAGTTTTCAGAACATCTCTTTTTTTTTTCAAACATCTCATATCGAACAATATTTGATTTTTGAAAGATTTGCCGGTGTGAAACTAAAGAAAACACGTTCTACACATGCAATGCACTGCTGGATTCGTCTTTATTTCATGATAACGGTAAATGATTTTAAGTTCACAACGTTCTTCAAGAAAAGTGGGGAAATCATTAATCACGCTGCAGTTTTTGGCAAATAATTAATTGTGATTCCACGTTATCATTCCTTCTCAAATCACATTCCAAATAAAATATTCGTTTTAAGTCATTAGTATCATTCGAAACCGCGGCCCGATTTCTTTGACATTTCTTTGGCTACCAACTGTCTGTGTTTATTGTAAATCTCCCTTGCTCATGGACAGCAATACAGGTTGAATGTGGGAAACAATTCGTGCAGTCGCAAATTTTTCTACAGCTGCATGCGGAGCATGCGGGAGTGCTGTGAACATCATATGAGGGTCGTCCAATGAGTAATGACCCAAATCTTTTTTTAAAAGCCGTTAATACGCATAGACAAACGTCCTTGTTGGTGCTTCACATTTAATGTTTGTTTTGTGCGCCGCTTAAGTGTCGAACCGTTCTGGCAAATCGCAGAGCCGTAGTATAGTGTCTAAATGTAGTCTACATACGACTCACGATACAAGCAGCGTGCTGTTATTGAATTCCTGTTTGCAGAAAAAGAAACCGTGGCGAACACCCATAAACGTTTGTGTGCAGTGTACAGCGATGCTTTAGTTGATAGGAGTACAATTAGGTGATGGGTAGCTTCAGGAAATGCAGGAACACAGCTCCATGATCAGCCACGCTCGGGACGTCCTGTCACAGCCGCTGCACCAGACATGCTGAATCGTGCGGACGCCGTTATTCGTGCCGACTAGAGCATCACAACTTGACAAGTGGCTCTACAGTTGTCGGTCAGCATTGGAAGTGCGTCTGCAATGATCGAGAGTCACGGATATTCAAAGAGGTGCTCACAATGGTTTCCACGAATGCTCACAATTCAAAAAAAGGCTATTTCATCTGAATTGTTGGAGCGTTTTGAGACCGACGGTGAGGCCTTTCTGTCACGGATCGTTACGAAGGACGAAAGCTGGGAGCATCACATTCCGCCGGAAACAAAAGAAGAAATTCAAGACAAACCCCTCTGCCGGAAAAGTCATGGTGACAGTCTTCTGGGATTGTGATGGCGTCATTCTCGTGGATGTGATGCCAAGAGGGTCCACCATCAATTAAGAGGCATACGTTAAGAGTCTGAATGAAGTCAAAAACCGTTTCCTAAGTGTTCGATCGGACAAGAATCCAGCATAAATCTTGCTCCGGCACGATAATGCACGCCCACACAAAGCGGGAACACATCGCTAAATTTGGTTGGGCATCATTGCCTCATCCAACCTACAGTCCTGACCTGGCACCCTCGGACTTCCATCTCTTCGGGCCGCTTGAAGATTCTCTACGGGATGACGTGAGAGCCAGTCATGCAGTGAAAACATGGCTGCGTCTACAGGAAAAAAGCTTTTCCAGCACGGAATACATGCTCTTCCACAAAGTTGGCGTACGGCTAGAATGTAGAGAAATAGGACATGGACAAGACATGTTGATGTATGTTGTCAACAAATTCTGAATATTAACAATAAATATCTTTTGAGAAAAACATGTGGGACATTTCTTATTAAACGACTATCGTATTAAAAATCATAACCGGTGAGGGCCTTGTGTGGGAGTGATTGTTTGTTTGAAGGTCCCTTTTGTAGGTTTTTCTTGAATAACTCAAAAACTACGGCCTCTAGAAGAAACGTATCTCAGCAAAAAATTTAATACATTAAATTTCCTATAAAAAGATCCAATTCATTTTCTGTAGGAATAATAGTTTGCACAGAGCGAACAAATATGGAAATCTCACTCGTGGATTTTACGTGTTGTATAAAACGGCACCGGTACAAGCATGTGAATTACCCTGTATGTTAAGACATCTACATCTGGCGCCTACTGAGACAGACTTTCATGAATAATACTGTATATCAGTGACGTCATTTATTTTATTTATGAATTATGTCTTTCTCAGTTAATGTAAATAATTGAAGACGATATTAATTTCAGAGTTATCTGTGATATCGCAAAGAAAAATGTCTTGTCCAATTATCGAATATGCAAAAATAGGCCTGCCGTGGTGGTCTAGCGGTTCTAGGCGCTCAGTCCGGAACCGCGCGACCGCTACGGTCGCAGGTTCGAATCCTGCCTCGGGCATGGATTTGTGTGATGTCCTTAGGTTAGTTAGGTTTAAGTAGTTCTAAGTTCTAGGGGACTGATGACCACAGATGTTAAGTCCCATAGTGCTCAGAGCCATTTTTTTGCAAAAATAGACTTGCCGAATCCGTACAGTCACCAACTACCAACAGCGACATACTTGGGTAGCTTCTGTAGTTAGCGTGTGCACGCCCCGGGACAACCGGGGAAAAACCGGGAATTTTCTCATTCGGGAGAAATCTGAAAAAATGCCGGGAATTTTTTTAGAATTGCGCGAATTTTTCATTGCTTTAGTTTTCAATTAAATTTTTGTAATTTTGATTCGTAAGAACTGATATTCTTACAGTTTTACTTTCGCCCGCTACTCCAGAATAATACTGCTGCAGTAAAACATTAACGAGAGAATAGCATAAAAATAAAACTTAAGTTGCAAAGAGTATGCGCGATTTACAATTACAAAACACAGTGCACACCCAAGCATCTGCCGACAACAAAATGTATCGTACTTCGTAGCAACAAACTGCTTTCGATACGTCTTTCTCCTGGGCCTCGTTTCGATGAGCGTGACGCGACGACTGTAGACATTTCTAATAGGTCCCGGGAAAATATTGCGAAAGGTGGTTCGAGAAGCGTTACCTTCCAAGCACTTACCCAAGATGAATTATGTTACGCGTGTGAATGTGCGGTGAATTTCTTAAATCAAGGAGCGTTAGACTCTCATTCAAAGCTTATCACTAAAGACTAGCCACATAAAGAAATTTGGGGCCAGAAGACCAGCCATTTATGCCATTGTTAGAATTTTACTAACACATTTGTGTTCGATATATCTTAAAGGGTAACACACTAAAAAAGATCTACTTTCAAGTTTAGTTTTTCATATTTGCTTTAGTTGTTTCATTCATTACAAATCATACAATAACGGTGGCAAAAAGTATAATTATCCTTCAAAAAAGTAGGCCTACATTGTGCGTTCTTGAGCAGTTTCACACGAAATTGGCATTTCTGAGGAAAAGTCGAAGTGCTGGACGGAACATGCATTCAGCCAGGTAATCCACGAAACGTTCGGTGTTCAGCAGTGAAATTCATAATCGTACTTGTCAAAAATATTCAGCTGTAGCAGTTTAAGCTGTGCTCTTAGAGTCGTGCCTAATCACATCCTCTGAAAAAATAGCAAAAAATATTTGACGGCCAATATTATATTTGAAAACTTAACTTTTCATGTGGCTGTGCTGTGCGTTTAAACCGTAAACTTTTCCTCACATCGCATGTCATATGTTCTGAATATCTGCTGTCGTTTGCTGGTGAGATCATGTGACTGGATGACGAAAGAGCGCTCCTATCTCGATTTGGGAGCTTTCGTTCTGTGTTTGGTGGAATTCGTTTTATACTTTCGTAATAAGAAAATATGCAGTCTAAACGTTGCCGCACATCAGAGATCTTTCTAAAACGTTGATTTCTGATGGCTTTCGTTTCCTAAAGAGCTGGGAAGTTCTGTGCTGGTGTATAAAACATTCATCGTCCAAAGGATTGATAAGTTTTACAGCTCCGAGGGGACGTATATTGTTAATTAACATGGAAAAAATTTACTTCCAGCTGGAAACAGCGTATTTTTGCCCGGAAAAGGTTGTATTTTCATCCGGGAAAAAGTATTTTTAACCGGGAAGTTCGGAAATTTTCTTTCTTGTCCGCGTGTACACGCTGTTAGAAGACTGTTTTGGATGCTCTGGTAGTTTTTATGTTCCTGTCTCGCCAGAAACGACTGACAGTAAGAAAAGTAACAACTGATAACTTAAAATGTTGTCAACGTAAGGTCACCAAAGAACCTGGAATAGCTTACCCTGAAGAACGTCATGGTGGAACCGCTGTCCAGCGTGCCGTAGGAAATGTCCGTCTGCCCTGCCAGGTCCTCGGCGTTCTCAATAGGCGTGATCATCCTCTCCACGGTGAGGAAGGCGGCCAGGTTGGCCGTGTACGACGAGATGATGATCAGCGTGAAGAACCACCAGATGCCGCCCACGATGCGCGTCGATGTGGCCTGTGAACCAAGCTCCTGTCTGCACCTACAAGTCTTGTACGATGATGGCGTCGCCAGGGACATGTGAATTACCTTATGGTGGTAATGTCAGCAATGAAAAACATCAAGTAATTACACAACTGCAGTACTCGTCAGAAAATTACTCGTCTCGGATCGGTCAGTGCCTGCGACTCATTCACCGAGGGAGGTGTCGCAGTGGTTAGCACACTGGTCTCACATTCTGGAGGACGACGGTTATAACCCGCGTCCGGACATCCTGACAGGTTTTCCGTGATTTCCTTAAAGCGCTTCAGGCAAATGCCGGGAGGGTTCCTGTGAAAGAGCACGGCCGATTTCCTTCTCCATCCTTCGGTCATTCGATGGGACCGATGACCTCGCTGTTTGGTCCACTCACCCAAATAAACCAACCAACCTGTGACTCAATCCAAAGGATGACGAACATTTTATTTGTAAATTTCCGCCTTTTGTTTAAAAGCCGTCACAATTCTTTAGTCCATTTCCTTCACTGCTGTAAGATATGATCAGTTAAATATCTCGACAGAGTTTACTCAGAGGAAAACGTAGTGACGTTCTCTATTTTTGCAGTCTCTGTTCCGTAGTAAGGAAGGAAACTTTACGTAAATTTCCTATAAGAACACTATATGAAGTTGGGTACAGACTTTTAAAAGTCTATCACGAGCTTGGCACATTTGATGTCCTGGTTGATGAGTCTGGTTCTTTCAAAGTTAGTGTCTGTGTTTACTCGGCATGGTCGAGTTTGTCATCACTTACAACATAGTATTTTTACTTTCGATGGATATTCCAATTAACTAAAACAGGAAGTCGTTCAATACCCTCTGCAGGATGTGCAGTCACATATGCAGCGAGAGTCAGGAGGAAAGATACGTACTTTAGGGGTGATAGTATTAGTGATACTGAAGGGTCGTCGAGCAGATGCGCAAAACTATAGACCTATATCTCTGACGTCGATCTGTTGTAGAATTTTAGAACATGTTTTTTGCTCGAGTATCATGTCGTTTTTGGAAACCCAGAATCTACTATGTAGGAATCAACATGGATTCCGGAAACAGCGATCCTGTGAGACCAAACTCGCTTTATTTGTTCATGAGACCCAGAAAATATTAGATACAGGCTCCCAGGTGGATGCTATTTTCCTTGACTTCCAGAAGGCGTTCGATACAGTTCCGCACTGTCGCCTGATAAACAAAGTAAGAGCCTACGGAATATCAGACCAGCTGTGTGGCTGGATTGAAGAGTTTTTAGCAAACAGAACACAGCATGTTGTTATCAATGGAGAGACGTCTACAGACGTTAAAATAACCTCTGGCGTGCCACAGGGGAGTGTTATGGGACCATTGCTTTTCACAATATACAATATAAATGACCTAGTAGATAGTGTCGGAAGTTCCATGCGGCTTTTCGCGGATGATGCTGTAGTATACAGAGAAGTTGCAGCATTAGAAATTTCTAGCGAAATGCAGGAAGATCTGCAGCGGATAGGCACTTGGTGCAGGGAGTGGCAACTGACCCTTAACATAGACAAATGTAATGTATTGCGAATACATAGAAAGAAGGATCCTTTATTGTATGATTATATGATAGCAGAACAAACACTGGTAGCAGTTACTTCTGTAAAATATCTGGGAGTATGCGTGCGGAACGATTTGAAGTGGAATGATCATATAAAATTAATTGTTGGTAAGGCGGGTACTAGGTTGAGATTCATTGAGAGAGTCCTTAGAAAATGTAGTCCATCAACAAAGGAGGTGGCTTACAAAACACTCGTTCGACCTATACTTGAGTATTGCGCATCAGTGTGGGATCCGTTCCAGATCGGGTTGACGGAGGAGATAGAGAAGATCCAAAGAAGAGCGGCACGTTTCGTCACAGGGTTGTTTGGTAACCGTGATAGCGTTACGGAGATGTTTAACAAACTCAAGTGGCAGGCTCTGCAAGAGAGGCGCTCTGCATCGCGGTGTAGCTTGTTCGCCAGGTTTCGAGAGGGTGCGTTTCTGGATGAGGTATCGAATATATTACTTCTCCCTACTTATACCTCCAGAGGAGATCACGAATGTAAAATTAGAGAGATTAGAGCGCGCACGGAGGCTTTCAGACAGTCGTTCTTCCCGCGAACCATACGCGACTGGAACAGGAAAGGGAGGTAATGATAGTGGCACGTAAAGTGCCCTCCACCACACACCGTTGGGTGGCTTGCGGAGTATAAATGTAGATGTAGATGAACCCAAAGCGTCATATGAACGTATCTCCTGTTCTTAACAGTTTGCTAGGAAACTAATGAAAAAGTGGACAAAGGAAAAATGCAAGTGATAGTAAATAGAACATTGGGATCTAACGTCGTGTTTGATTGTGTAAATTTTCTCACAAAAGGTGATCGAAACATCCGCCGTCAACTGCAGTGCATTTTGCAGCTGTTTTAGACAGCGGCTGTGTTGCTGATCTGAGCTCATTCGTACGGTCCTTCACTTGGGCACATGCGTGTAAAATACGAGCGAGAACTTCTTCCTTTGTGTCAAACTGCGCTTGTAGACTTCTCTCGTTAGCCAACCCCACGAGCAGTAATCTAATGGAGTAACTGAGCTAAAGTAAATTAATTACTTGTAATGTAATGAATCTAATGTAATGTAAATAATCTAATTGAGTTGTTGAATTGCGCATTAAAATGATCAGAAAGGCAAAACCACGTAGCCTAATGTCAATTCGTTTGTATTCGCATATGAGTGCTGGTGAAGGAGACAGGCAATTGAGGCCCGTGACTGTCAAACAGCTGTATGTTACATACTGTTAAGAAAATGGCTCATGTTTACTTCAAGTTTTTATTCAGCATCACCAATAATATCACCTCTCAAAGAATGTGCCTTTCTCCCCAATCACCCTCTCTATGTAAAAGTATTGAAACATGTTCTTCAAGGTACGAGTGTTTCATGTTTTGGCTGCTTACTGTTTCGGTTGACTACTTAGCAGAAATGGTCCAAATGGGTGGAGAGAAATCAGGATTTAAAGTTCCGTCGACGTCAAGGTTATTAGAGATGCACCACAAGCTTGGATTGTGAAAAGAGCTCACCCAATAGTTTTCAAAGGAACCGTCGTTATATTTGCCAAAGGGGATTCAGGTAAACTACGGAAAACATAAAACTGTATAGCCAAATGGATATTTCAAACAGCTCTTTCTCGAATGTAAGGCCAGCGTCTTGACATCTTGCCACCTTACTCGCTACGAATACCCATGTTGCAGAGAGCTTGGTGTGCTCTTCAATTTATACACCGGATTTCAAAGGGAAAATCTGAGTCAGATAACAAGTGTCGATGACTACCGTCATGGATATCTTCTAAACAGATTTGCTTTCAATGGACCACTTGGTACTACACATCCATTCTGCGAAATGTTAAAAGACGCACGACATTTATCTCCACACCCTCTGCTACCTATGCATCTGAAAAGGATGCTCAGATATCGTGGTTGGCAGGAAGTGGGAAAGTGGTTAGCACATAGGATTCGCAGTCGAGAGAAATGGAATTCGGACGTCCTTTGTTACAATTCAGATTTAGATTTTCCGTTGTTCCCTATTTGATGAAGCATTACGTTGATAATGACTCCACTGAATAAATAATACAACCTATTTCCTTTCCCATCCTGTCTGTACCCTAGCCTGCACAGCATCCCTAATGAGCTCTTCGTGCATACGGCACATTCAGATCTAAATATTCTTCGTTCTTTTACAACATTTGTGTGTTTGAAAGTCTTTATGACGGAGAGCGTTCTTGTTTTGTTCGGCTTACACAACGTATCTTTTGGATATTGATCATGTTTATGAATTATTGAAGTTTGTTATCAGGAATGCCTTCACGAATGTTTAATTTTACTGTGCGAGTAGTCTTCATTTTGCGTTTCTCGTACACTGCGCGTCCCACAGAGGTAACAAGACGAAAAACCTTCATTTAAATTTCTCATTTGCACAAGGAACAAGTTTTTTGTCGTTCCAGTATCTCCTGAGGAGGAAGCTCTTTAAAGTAGTTACTTCCGTCACCAAGACAGGAAGTTTTAATTCCCCACATCTTAATCAGAACCGTGTTAATATCGTTATTACGATTATCATATTCATGGATTACGCCTTTTAATTTAACAGCCCATCTATTCCTGTAACACCCTATAACACGTTTTCCTTGCTGCACAGATTACTTTTATTGCCCTATTTCCATTAACTCCTTAAAAGTTTGGTAAATTTCATTTGATGTTCATCATTTCTTTTTATTTTATGCCTGCTGTCTTGACTTAATACGTTGTACGTTTTGGTGTAGCCGTTTACCATAAGTAGTAGAAAACATGTTTCTATGGCTTGTATCAGAGCGCGAATATCAACCTCTTTCTCATATTTATACAGTGCTTTAGTTCAGCACTGTCTTCTCAGGATTTTATGTGTTGTGCAACAAATGAAAAAGAACGTATCATACAAATATAATTGGTGACAGGCTGGAGTTAGTTAGTTATTTAGTTAGTTGGTTGCGTGTTCCATTCATCAGTTGCACGGTACGGTAGCCATTAGGATGTGGAACGTGAGAAGTGAACAAGAAATGCATATATGAAACAAGATTTTTTAATATATATATTACAGAGTTAAAGATTAATATTTCTATTATTTACCCCACACCCTAAAATGGCACAAAGTGCATATACTATAGTTCTAGATTTATTTATTCCTGTTCAAGAATTCATCTATGGTATAGAAAGAGTTGTCTGGGAGATATGATTTCAGTTTATTTTTGAAGCTTTTCCTGCTGTCCGTCAGACTTTTTATTTTATCGGGTAATTTGTCGAAAATTTTTACAGCAGCATATTTTACCCTTTCTGTGCCACAGGAAGGTTGAGTAGAAGATAGTGTAAGTCTTTCTTTTTCTGGTATTATAATCATGAATGTCACTGTTGTTTTTAAACTGGTCTATGTTGTTGAGAACAAATTTCATTAGTAAGTAAAAGTACTGTGAGGCTGTTGTAAGAATTCTCAATCTTTTAAAAAGATGCTTACAAGTTGTGCAACTATGAACACCACACATTATTCTAACCACTTTCTTTTGAGCAGTGAATACTTTTTGTCTAAATGTTGAGTTACTCCAAAATATTATTCCATATGACATCAGAGAGTGAAAGTATGCAAAGTATGTTAGCTTACTAGTTTCTATGTTCTCAAAATTGTCAATTATTCTGATTGCAAAAGTTGCTGAAACTAGTTGCTTTAGAAGATCCAAATAATGAATTTTCCAATTAAGATTCTCATCTAAATGTACACCCAAAAACTTAGTATGCTCTACCCTGTCTACTGGCTGTTGATGTGTTATATTTATTGAAGGAACTGTACTTTTTGCAGCAGAGAATTGGATGTACTGTGTGTTATTTGTATAATTTTCAATTGGAGTTTCTTTTACTGGATTAATAATGATGCTTGTATCATCAGCTAACAGTGTCAGTTCAGCTTCCTGTTTCAGATAGGAGGGGAGGTCATTCACATATATCAAGAACAGAAGGGGACCCATGATTGAACCCTGTGGAACACCTAATGTAATTTCATCCCAGTTAGATGAAGTGGGAAACTTATTTAAATCACTTGACCCATATAAGGAAACTTTTTGCTTCCTGTTCTGTAGGTATGACTTAAACTACTCATATGCTATTCCATTTATAGCATAGAATTGTAATTTATGTTACATAATGTCATGGTTCGCACAATCAAATGCTTTGGACAAGTCACAGAAAATTCCTATTGGTGACATTTTACTATTTAAAGACTCTATTATGCGGACAGTGAAATTGTATATTGCTGTCTCAGCGGAACAGTACTTCTGATATCCGAACTGTGATTTACTAAGTATCCCACTGTTGAGATGGCTAACCACTCTTTCTAGAAGATCTTTGAAGATGCTGTAAGCAAGGATACTGGCTGATAATTATTGACATCTGTGGTGTCCCTAGTTTACTTGTTTCACAAGAGGTTGTTAGGTGAAACTTAATCTGACTAATTTTTTTTCGAAACAGACTCTTCCACGTACTGCCTGGCTTTTTCTTCTAAACTGTCCTCACCAATTTTTTTCTCCTACACTTAAGAAATGGTTGTTAAATATATTAGCTACTTGTGTACTGTTAGTTAGGTTGGTCTCATTCTCTTTAATAATAATACTACCTACCCCAGTGGTTACTTTTCCTGTCTTCCTTCTAACAACATTCCACACTGATTTTATTTTATTGCCAGAGTTGTTAATTTCTTCATTAACATACATTTTTCTTGATTTCCTTACAACATTTGCCAGTATGTTACAATAATTTTTATAGTGTCAAACTATTTCCGGATCTTTACTAGTTCTTGGTGTCTCACACCGTTTTGTTTTTCTTTATGAAGACACTTTAATGCCTGTAGTAATCCAAGGTGTCTTTGAAAATTGTGTGGTGTTACATTTAGTAATTTTCTTTGGGAAACAATGTTCAAAAAGGGATATAAGTTTATCAAGAAATATGTTGCATTTATCATTAGCATTTGGCTCATTATGTACATCTCCCCAATTAATATTTGTACTGTGGAGGCTGTTGATGTCGGACATGCGCTATGAGAAGCTGGATGTTCCTTCTGCGATCTTATAGAAAGACTTGGCAAGAATATAGCCGCTCTTCATGATTGCTGGCAGCGGTGGTCACGATAATTACGACTGCAAGAAGACCAGACTCCAGACAGCTATGTGGCACTACTGGGAGGAAAGACCGTCGTGTTCAGCGTATTGCTCTGCGGCATCGTACTGCATCTGCAGCGGCACTTCAAACGGCATATAATACAGTATTTGATTAAGTAATGCTCTTGAGTGTAGCTGTCATTAGTATGTCCTTGGTGCAAAATTACTTAGTATAATTTACTGGTGTGTGCGTTATTGGTAACTGCTGCTACACACAGTTCAGACTGCACTGTGTCAGTTTGTATTCTGTTTGCTATTCAAAGGGAAATCTCAACGAAAATAACTCTAATAAGCAATATTCAATTTTCTTAAACATATATTTCCAAATTAATGTGCCTAATTAGGCTACTGTTCATTTTTCATTTATGATTTCATTCATTTATGATTTCATTCATTTATGATTTTACCACTTTCATTAACTTCCAACGTTGAAGACCGTTTGGTTTTTCTGTTAATTTCACCAAATTTACAATAATAATATGATACCTTTGTCCATTAGACACATGCGTGGTTAATCTTAGAAACCTTCACAGAGGGTAATATTAGCGTGTTTCACTTTACAGTGAGATACGTGAGTATTTTCCCGTGACAGAACTAAAGGTTCGGCTGTTTGGGAAGAGTGACACATACGCTAGTGTTATAAGCACCGTCATCACAGTGATATCATGAACTCTTGCAAATTGGTTATTTCAAGGTCAGGCTCGAGACAAACGACCTGTAGCGTGCATTCCACTGACTCCAAACCACCCCCGTTAGCGACTTCAATGGTGTCAGGCGAGAAGTAAATAGATGGCAGGGTGGAGGACTGCTGTATTTTCTGAGGAAAGCTGGCTCTGCCTGGGTCCCAATGATGGTCGAGCCCAATGATGGTCGAGTGTTGGTTAAGAGGAAACTAGGTGAGCGCCTGCAATAAAACTGTCTGCGCTCCAGACACACTGGACCTACACCTGGAGTTGTCATCGGGAGTGCTCTTTCGTGTGACAGTTGGAGAACTCTCATGGTTATCCCACGGAGTCTGACTGCAAACTTGTGTGTCAGTGTGGTGATTCGACATGTTGTGCTGCCATTCATGAATACAGTCTTGATGTCAGGAGATCGTGGTCTTGTCGATAGCGTTGCTGGCGCTATATCACAGGGTCCCGGGGTTGATTCCCGTCCGTGTCGTGGATTTTCCCCACTCGTGAATGGGTGTGTGTGTTGTCCACATTATCACATTATCTGCGTTGCTCAAGTTCCCGAAATAAAGATAAATAAAAAGACTAGTACCAGGCAGCCGAACTCCCCTAAGGGGGATTTCAGGCCAAAAAACTGCCATATGCACATTTCATTACAGCCTCGGTACACACAGCAACGCCCGGGCCTTAGTGCCCCAGCACGCCGCTAAGGAGCCAAAACAAGATGGCGCACACGACTTATAAAGTGGAAAATCCAGCGGTAATTCGTACCCTACATTTAACAGAGACCATCGTGGCAAAAATTCACCCTGGGGTATTAGAAGTGTATGGCAACAATGCGCTATCACATGTCAATCTGGTTAGGTGGCGCATACGGTTCCACTGTCGTCGGCCTAGTGCGAATGACGAAGAACAGGGAATCTCAAGAGGAGCGGAGGCCCTGGTGCTTGGACACCATCCATCGCAATCGAGGTGATAGCGGATGAAGTGAAAACTAGTTACGTACCATTGGTCAACACCTTGCAGGACATTTTGCACGTGAGAAATGTCGGCGATCGCTGGGTTACGCGACTGCTCACACCCGTTCCAAAAGCCGCAATTGAACAAAGTAGAGCCGTGGTTAGCACACTAGACTAGCATTCGGGGGACGACGGTTGAAACCAACGTCCAGTCATCCTCATTTAGGTTTTCCAAGACTTCCCTACATCGCTTAAGGCAAATGTTGGGATGGTACCTTTGAAAAGTCGTATCCGATTTTCTTTTCCATCCTTCCGTAATCCCAGCTTGTGCTCGTTCTCTAATGACCTAGTCGTCGACGGGGCATTAAAACTAATCTCCTCCTCGTCCTCCAAAAGCCCTCGAGGCAGAGGCAACAACAGATATGTTGCAGCCCGTCTCAGACCTGTACGAGTGACTTTTTTAGTCGTCTGATTACAATAGATGTGTGCTGGGGGGTATCATTATGAGTATCATTATGACTCCAAAGACAAGTTGCACGTCGGATGGATAATGATGATGATTCCGTGGCTTTGAGTGCCTCCTCAATGACAGTTCCGTCATCGCTTTCTATGGTCTCTGAAGGTCGACCACTTACTTCTTGATGCCGTGTTCGGCCATGGTTCACCCATTCTTATCAACATCGTCCAATAGTGGCAGCCCTCCTATCCATATGTCGAGCGATTCACTAATTAATCCAACTGGCATGTGTCAGACCAACTACACGTTCTCTCTCAAATGCTAACGTATGCGTATATGATCACACGCCTGTCTGCAAGGTGTAGTTACTGTCCAACTGAGAACACGGAAAGAAATTCGTAAAGACTTCATTCCGTGGTATCTATATCTAGGCTACTCTGTTTACTATCCCTTCCAGCTGCGAGGAGAAACTGCGTTATGGCGTCACAATTCATCCGTCGGCAGCCACAGTTTGAAGTTTTATATTTTCAGTTGATACCTGTATCAATATCAGTCTGTGACCTATATGCTTAACTCCTTCATGATTCGCCATTTCTTTCTTTCCTTTTTTTAGGCGTACTTCTGAAACGCTCCTATCCGCTTCCTCCCTTGTTTATCAATTATATTCTGTGCTGATCTGATAGATTTATTTATTGATTTCAAATATATTCAACGTTTGTAAAGGAAATGTTTATCTGGAACAGTTTCCCATGGTTTTGTTTATGCGATGTTATGTCTTATACGTCTCGGTATGATATTCCATATTCCAGTCACGAAATTTCCTATTACCGTTATTTTGTGTTTTTTTCGTGATTTAAAAATGTAAATGACAAATCGGAGTAAGTTACACGTTGCCATACGCTAACAGAAATTAAGCGATAAAATAGTCAAACTGTTCAGTTAGTGGAATAGTGATAATTTTGTTTGCACCTGGGTCCACAGGCTCGATATTCTTCTCAAAAGAAAATATCATTCGTTAGGGGCTGTACAATTTTTGTTTAATTTTCTGTTGATCAGTTTCGACTCTGTAGCTACTATCAAGCAACACTGACGTAAGCTCTATGCAGCATATCTTGATGTTGACTGATAATGACTATAAAGTCGAAATTTGCCAATAGCTATAAAAATGAAAATTGTACAGCCAATAGTGGCCAGTCTTCCTTTTTGTGAAGCAGTAATGTTCTACAATAAACTTTACGTAACGAGTAATTAAGATCTTTACTCAATACAAGAGACGTTTTCCTCGAAGAAATTGAGTAGGGAATGCACAACTGCTTTTAAAATGTATTAATGACAGACTGACGAGCAGTACTTTCTGACAAGTCTGCGTCGTGTTTATGTTTATGTTTATGGAATTGTACTTTTACAGTACTAAAATCAATGGCGCCGAATCTCTAAGATCTGTCCGTCAAAAAAATACTATACCGTGAAATGCCTAAAGTCATGAGCTACATTTCCCAGTTGCACCAATGTTATATGTTATATACATACTACAAGGTGGCTGTCGGTAAGTGAGAAATATCGGAGATGGAACCAACATTATACAATCGTATGTCTTTCGGCCTTCAATGATTGTTACATCGTATTATTTCTTTCTAGCAGTTCACGTAACGACGTAGTAGACTCGCACTGCAAGACCTCAGTAAGGTGCTAACTCATGTCGGTAAAAGGAATGCGCAGACACAAATATAAGATCTCTAGAACTGGCACCTGAACTAACGTGCTCTGTTGTAAGGTGTGTTATCAGATATCGGACTTAATACCTTTAGTGTTCCTGCGGCTCCATTTTAGTAGTACCGCTGGTGGTCGGAAATCCGGCAGGATTCTCTCCTCCGTTTCAAGAGTGTACCAACAGTCCTTCATGAATTACACCGTGCAGTAACCCAGGACGTCTGTTTATGAGACTTACCGCCGATGACAGAGACATATTGTGCGAAGGTGCACAATTCGATAGATGACACAAGAATAGCGAAAATCGATGCTGATGTCATTAGGTGTCTGAAGGAAAGGAATGGTATTTATACAGTACTAAACTGTTCTCGGAACTAGGGCCTCGTTTTACTCTCAAAACAAGTACTTTCGGTCATAGATGAATAAAATAATGTCATTGAATAGATCGAAACTCCATTTTGCACAATGAAATGCGACAAGGAAAGTATCCTATGACGCCGAAATAAGTATTACATTGGGAAGCTTACGCTACGATACTAGAACGGGACAATACTATTCAAGCCTGGTCTGAATGTTTGGTTATGTAAAACATAAAGAATCATTATGCCACCTACATCATAAGGACGAAAACCTATCGCACGTCAGTAGGATACAACCGGAGGAAACATTCAAAGCGAATTCCACTACCTGCAAGAATAAAACAATTACGGAGGCCGTATACAGCGTGTCTCTCTTAAGAGTTTTCAGGCTTGTTTTCCGTCGTGTTTCGGCAGATATTTGCAATTTCGTTTCTGCATTATGTAGCTAGAGTCAGCCCCAACAATTATTACTCATCATGTTTTTCATGCGACGCCCAGTGTAAACTTAAGGCGCAGGTTTGTTTCCCATTACAAACAAAATTATTTTTAAACCGGTACATTACGTGACAATTCGACATAACGTTCCAAAATTAGTGTAGTCTGATATTTGTTTCTTAGATATGTATTAACAAGGATCGTAAAACACGAAGAATAAACGCAAGTCCACCAGCGACTCTGCATCGCTGCATGCTTGGCTTTAAATTGACGTTTTCCGTCGACATTGGGCGCCGCATGAAATACGTGACGAACACTGTCTGTTTGGGTTGATTTCTCCTACACAGTGCAGAAACTAAATTGCAAATGTCTGCTGAAACGTCATGCAAAATGCACCTGTGACGATTCTTCGGAAGGACACTCGTATTTGACATCGCAGAGGAAATCTTCCGAGAACAGTTGAAGGCTTGAAATGTCCTATCACTGGCTTGGTTTAGAAAGTCAGTTACCACATGACTGTAGGCACTTCATTATACGATGCACAAATTTATTTCGAGTATTTCAATATAAATCATATTTAGTATTATAGTTAAAAGAGAAGTGACTATATCTAGGGGTTGGTAGAGTATTACACGATATGAAGTGGGTTGAATAAGCAGGAAAACGTTTGGTAATATGGCCTTCCACAAACGCAAACTGTAACTTTTCTGGGACCAGCAGGCGCAGCTACTGTGCATTAGAGATTACGAGTCTGTCCGTGGTTTATGGACATAGCACTTCCAAGACGTCTGCAAACTGGAAGGGCCGGAATGCACAGTTGTTGACCTTTTGGAAAGAAAAGCAAAACTGATTTTCATTCAGGCTATTACCCCAGATTTCTGAAATCAAGAATATTGCTCGAAAAGCTTCACAACCGTATTTTCTCCGAGAATATTAAAGAAGTGCGTTTAAAACATTGGTTTTGGTTTTCTCCCGTTTACGCTTTCGTGATTTTCATAAATCCACCACCAGAGACAACCCTGGAAGTCTTCGAAAATAAGCACCCACAGATAGACAGATAAGAAAAATTCATTCCAAAACAAATAACAATGTAGGCGTTTTGCGAAAAATTATTATAAAATCCGAAAAAAATAAGAAATTAATATTTAAGCTCTTCATGCACATTCCATAGACAAACATAACACAAATTAAGATACATAGAGAGCAACATAATTTATATTCTAATTTTAAAATAAACACAGAAATTGACATATAGGGTGCTTATTTTACAACTGAAGACATGCAGGGTCTGTGAAAGGCCATTGGTTACGTGGGTGACTGCGAACTACTTTGGGGAGAGAAATAGACTACTTAGGGTTTGTGCGTACCGATAAAATGCAGTTAAATAAACAAGCCATGCTTCCAGCTAGCTGAGAATGACATGGGTGCTTATTTTACGTTAGGTAAGCTAGGTGTGCTCTGAATTATTAAATATAAGTGATCGGAGTTTTATGGTTAACCGACTCAGCAAAGAGGGATATCGCTACAATGTTATAACTTTACTGATGCAGAGGTCGAAAATACTGCTTCAGTTGTAAATTTCTTTATTTTCACACGACCGGTTTCGGACTGTTATAATCCCATCCTGAGGTGTCGTAGCTGTGCTGTGGTCCCCGAGCGCCGCGTGTACCAGGCGCGGTGTGCTGCCTGTGAGGATGGGCTTATAACAGTCCGAAACCGGTCGTGTGAAAATAAAGAAATTTACAACTGAAGCGGTATTTTCGACCTCTGCTATAACGTTCAATTGCAGATGTTCTTCTATCAGGATTGTTTGTTTACTGATGCAGGTAAATAGATGGCAAATGGAGTGCTGACACCTGAAGAAAAACTTGGCCATAGAGCATCACATAACGAAAAGAAGGAACCCATGGGTCTTAAGTAATGAGTGATGTGAGTGACTTTTAAATAATGAGTATAAATTTATAACCTCCTGCCAGGAGATATAAAACGATTACTATTGATATGCTCGGTACCATTATATCACTTGTGTAAACACGCCACTCTCTCCTAATCGATTTCGTATTACGTGAAAAGGAACATGCGAAATGTGTGATGAATGAAACCACACTGTGTTCCAGAAGTTTAGAATAGATGTTACTGTCATAATTCAGCTGAAAAGTTGTATGACTATGCAACAGTCTAGGTTTGAGAGTAATCAGGGGGACATACCATACGCATACTATCAGCTTCGTTTTTGATAGATATCATCTTTCCTTATGAAATAGACTACTTGAAATAAATGAAGTAATCACTGTTGTTTATTAACTGCAGGAAGCATACAGTACCATGTCAAGATAAAATACTAAAGTACTGGAACAGTAAGGCTTTTTTTTTTTAATTTGTGCTGATCAGTGAAAATGTTCGACGTATTCGATGAAGAAACAACTAAAGAGTTGCTAAAGGACATCCGTCATAAATTTAAGATATTCATCTCATGTTTGTTTACAATGGGAAAGCCAGTGTGCCGCAATGGTTTTGCAGACATCGCATAGTTCCGTATGCATATTTGCAGATAGTCGTATCATAATTTCCAGCGATTCTGGTGAAGCTTACTGTACTGCACAATGCGGAAACTCGAAGACGAACATTGGGAACAGGGTATGGAAATAATTTAAGAAAGGAAGCAAAGTTAAGGAAGCTGACATAAATTCATGGGATATATTTATTGTGACCGGTTTGATAGGACGCTCCGAAATTTCTTTTTTGTGCCAACCTCCTCATCAGATAGTAGGACTTCCACCTCACGTCTTCAGTTTTGGTAGATGTATTCCAATTTCTGTCTCCTGCGACAGTCTTTATCCTCCAGTACCATGGAAATTGCTCCCTGATGACTTAACACGTCTGGTGTCATCCAGCCCCATCTTCTTGATAGTGGTTTCCACAGGTTCCCTTCTTCGACAGTTCACTGCCATATATAGCAGTGTTCCAAACGTGCGTTCTAAGAAATTTCGCACGAAAATTAAGGCCAATTTTTATACTATTAGAATTCTTTTAGCCAGGAATGGCCTCTTTGCTTACCCTAGTCGCTTTTTGTCTACTTTTGCTTCATCCGTCGTATTTCGTTTAGCTTCCAAGTCAGCAGAATTCCTTAATTTTGTCTACTTCGTAGTCAGCGTTTTGAAGTAAAGTTTATGGCTAATCTGATGCCTGGTACTTCGAATTTCTTTCGTATTCTTTCGGTTTACTATCAAACCATATTCTGCAGTCATTAGACTGTAAACTCAATTTAACAGACCAGGTAATTCTTCTTCATCTTCACTGAGGGTACCAATGTCATCCGCGAATCTTATCACTGATATCCTTTCACCATGAACCTCAAGCCCACTCTTCATCCTTTCTTATGTTTCTCCGATGTACACCCTTTTTAATCCGAGCACTTCGTTGTTGTCTCTTGGTTCTTGTGCATATTCTACGCTACCCATGCAGCTTACACCTACTTTTCTCTGAATTTTGAACATCTTGCAAGAATTGAAGTGTCGAACAGTGTTTCAGTATTATAAACGTGTCTTCATTTTTGTGAAGTCTTGCGTCCATAAGCAAAGCGCCACGTTAGAACTGCCGCTCTCGAACGTTACGTTTGCGAGCACCAAATACCACCCAACAGATTCTCAGTTTTCTTTTCCATTCTTCGGTATACCATTATTGTCAGCAACTTGGACGTATGAGCTGTTAAGCTGATAAGGCGATAGTTCTCTATCTGCCCCTGTTAGCTGCGAAAACATGTTTTATGAAAGTTATCTGAAAAGTGTAAAGAATGTAGAGTACTGTGACGTTTTCACTCTACATCGAAGGTGTCAGATTAACAGTTTGACTCATGGAAATTCCAGCCGTGCTATCGAGGAGCATGAGTCGAACCTGCATAGCTCGGCATGTAAGATATGATGCCGCGTTCTAGTACCAGTCTGCAAATAGTTTTATAGGGCTGCAATTTAAGAGATTATTTGTACAGTGATAAAGAACTGGTAAAAAACAATGTAGTAGTAGTATGGTATTTTGCCTTACGGCAGGTCTTCTCATGGTTTAAGCCTCTTCCACTTTTGTCTGTCCATAGCCAGTCTTTTCATTTCTGAATATTTTTCTTCTTTGATATTGCTCAGCATTTGATAGCTTCTTTTTCCTCTTCCCCATTTTCCCTCAATGGTAGCCATTAGAAAACCATCAGTTGCATGTAAGTTGTAGAAGTACAGGGTGACAATTATTGAACTCTATTAAAAAAAATAAAAAACAGAAAATAGTTACAAACTACGGCGTGTATACACTTTGTTCAACTTGTACACGTCAGTACAGATATTTGGATTTAGGTTATAACATGTTCGATATGCCTACCATCCTTGGCGATGATGTGGCGCAAACGAATAGCGAAATTCTGCATGACCCGCTGAAGTGTCGGAACGTTGATGCTGTTTATGACCTCTTGGATGGCTCTTTTCAGCCCAGAAATGGTTTTGGGCTTATTGTCTTTAAAATAGCCTCACAAAAAGGAGTCGGATGTGTTCAGAACCGGATAATTTGGCGTCCAATCGAGGCCGATGCAAGTGGGTTCTGGGTACCCCAGAGCCAGAATGCGGTCCCCAAAGTGTCCCTCCAGAACATAAAACGCTCTCCTGCTTCAATGGGGTGGAGCTGCATCTTGCGTGAACCACATCTTGTCGAAATCGAGTCACGTACCGTTCGGTAGTAACCGTACGATCAAGGATTATCTCACCGATTATTCCGTGACTGGACGCTGCACACCACACAGTCACCCGTTGACGTTCTCGATCGCAAGATACGGATTCTCAGTCCCCCAAATGCGCCAGTTTTGCTTATTGACGAATCCATCCAAATGAAAGTGGGCTTCGCCGCTAAACCAGATCGTAAATGCGCATACTAATTCCCAACATTCCCCGCGGCCAACCGTGCATTTCGAAACTCCTAACGCAAACCGTTCAGAGGTTATGACGATTTTATTTCATTTTGTTCAATAATTGTCACCCTGTAAAAAGTTCAGCAAACCTATTACGAATTTAAATGAAATAATCAAGGTGACTGACGATACCTTTCACAGCAGGAAGTTACAAATTGATGCATAGCAATCGTCTAGAGAGTGCTGAATCGCAATAGGAAATTGTTAAAGACACGGAACTGGTACACACAGTATAACGAATAACAATAAGAAGGAGAATAAAAATAGAAGAAGCTCAAAAATAACATGGGGACAAGTCGTACAGAAAGGAACTTGCAGGTGATACTGCGCACTACATAGCTTTTGACGCGGTGATGGGAAAACGGGTAGTGCTGAAAAAATTTATCATCGCCTCAAAAAGTGTAGCTGTGGAGATTACCGACGGAAGCGTCTTTATATGCTTTCATCGTTTAAATGGCTTCATTGATGAAACATAAAGTTTACTCTAATGTGGGAACAAGATATAAGAATAAGAAGAATTTTCAGTTTACTTGTGTTCACAATTCTGCAGTATTTTAGAAATTACATGTTCCGCCAGGACTGTTATTAAATGTATTTATTTATTTTGCCTGTCGAGCCATTCTCAAGTAATAGCTGTAATAACATGACTTGTTAACAAAATTCAGTTTTTAGAGATACATGCTATTCTCAGTCTTTTATTGCTGGCAAAGGCCAATTATTTTTAAAGTTAGACAACTTCCTACCTCGCGATGGAGTGCGTCGATGAATATTCGTTCTTCTTGAGAGGACAGCGTCCTCGTGATAACCATGTGTTCGTATTTCATGTCAAATCCATAATCGTAATCGGTATAAAATGTCGTAGTACTTCACTAAAAACGAAAATATTATGCACTTAAAGTATTGCACACATCTTTCTTACTACGACAATTCCTACCAAATTCACGTCCTATTACTCTCCTATTTATCACTTCGCGTGTGCCCTATGCGACGTTTAACAAATAAAGCTCTCAGAACGTGGTGGCTACAAGTGACAAAAAATAATATGAGCACTGTCAGGGAAACAGTTCTACCTACATTCCATTGCCGTATGTTACATTACCTAATTACAAACGTAACTCTTCTTCAAGACGGTCGTAGTTCTAATGGAAAACTTACTACAAGAATTCATCCACTGTCGTTTCAAAGCGGCAGTGTTCACTATCTTATCAAAATTATTCGGTCACTCCTGTGTAATGCGGAACTGACCTCTAGTCGTCACGAAAGGATGTAGGGGGTATTATGTTGTCAGTAGAGAAGCAGAATGGGTTGGTCGAGGAAGATCAATGACATTGTACGTGGACTAGTCATTGGATTTGGGCTGAGTAAGAAATCTGTCACGGGAATTTGAACCTTTCCAAAGTTGCATCGGACGGCTGTTGTTGTTGTGACAGTGAAGTGGAAATGCAAAGGAATACTAAAGCTAAATCAGTATCAGGCAGACTTCGGGTATTGACGGATAGGGACTTCTGAGCATTGCGGAGGGTGATTGTAAGAAATCGCATGAAATCAGCTGAAGCAGTCACTCGTGACTTCCAGAGTGCTACCAGTGCTCAAGCTAGGCGCAATGGCTGTACGTAGGGAGTTATAAAGAACGAAGTACAGTGGTCGACCAATTCCTGATAAGCTAAACACTTCTGTACTCAGTGGTAAGCGACGCTCGAAACTGCATTAAGAGCGACGCCAATGGACAGTGGAAGAAGAGAAGCGAGTGATTTGGAGTGATGAATAATGCTGTACTCTGAAACAATCCGGTGGAAGGGTTTGGGTTTGGCGAGTAACTAGAGAATGTTACCTACCTTCATGAGTATTGCCAAGTACAGTGGTTGACCAATTCCTGATAAGCTAAACACTTCTGTATTCAGCGGTAGGCGACGCTCGAAACTGCATTAAGAGCGACACCAATGGACAGTGGAAGAAGAGAAGCGAGTGATTTGGAGTGATGAATCATGCTGTACTCTGAAACAATCCGGTGGAAGGGTTTGGGTTTGGCGAGTAACTAGAGAATGTTACCTACCTTCATGAGTATTGCCAATAGTGAAAAAAGTAGCAGGTGGCGTGACAGTTTGGGAGTGCTTTATTTAGTTAAGTTATGGTCATTAGTCATCTTGTCCGCTGCTCTTGGTCTCGCGGTAGTGTTCTCGCTTCCCGGGGTCCCGCGTTCGGTTCCTGGAGAGGTCAGGGATTCTTCCTGCCTCGAGATGACTGGGTGTTGTCTTCATCATCATCATTCATCCCCATCACGGTCAGAGGAAGGCAATGGCAACCCACCTCCACAAGGACCTTGCCTAGTAAAGCGGTACGGGTCTCCCGCATCGTTCCCCTACGCTCTGTAAAGAAGCATGGGACTTCATTTCCATTTCCATTTACAGTGCGGAAGGATATGGACACATTGTACACCATTGTGGACTGCCTACAGAACAGGTACAATTCGGAGACCATAACTGTTTGTACCAGCAAGACAATGCGCCATATCATAAAGTAACATCTGCGAGGCAATGGTTTCCGAACAATAAAATTCCTGAAAAAATATTGGGCTTCTCATTGTCCCGAGCTGAATCAAATGGAACAGCTTTGTGATGAGTTAGAACATCGACTTCCCTGGTTTCGGCTCATGCGGGAGAATGGACTGCCGTTCCTACACAGTTATTTCGATACCTCATCGAAAGTGTCTCAAGCAAACTGACAGCCATCATAAAGAAGCCGGGTGGAAAAATCCTTTACGAATGTCCACTAATATGTGTCCAGATGCTTTTGAAAATAAAGTGCATAGGTTGATCACCAGGGCTTCAGCTGTTACATAAGAGTGCGATGTCGACACGCAAGGAGAACACCAGCGGATTTTGTTGACGTTTCTATAGAACGTCGCGATGAAGTAACTCCTACATATTAATATACCGAAAACTTTGTGTGTTGATCATATGGAAATACTCCATTGTGATGTAATATTTTAAAAATTTAAGAAATCGGATATAGGCGTTTCTGGCAATTTGCCATCGTAATGGAGGTTCTTACTGACGCTAACATAATTAAGCTGTGACTTCTAAATATGTATCTGTGTTGTTGTGGTCTTCAGTCCTGAGACTGGTTTGATGCAGCTCTCCATGCTACTCTATCCTGTGTAAGCTGCTTCATCTCCCAGTACCTACTGCAACCTACATCCCTCTGAATCTGCTTAGTGTATTCATCTCTTGGTCTCCCTCTACGATTTTTACCCTCCACGCTGCCCTCCAATACTAAATTGGTGATCTCTTAATGCTTCAGAACATGTCCTACCAACCGATCCCTTCTTCTAGTCACGTTGTGCCACAAACTCCTCTTCTCCCCCAATTCTATTCAATACCTCCTCATTAGTTATGTGATCTACCCATCTAATCTTTAGCATTCTTCTGTAGCACCACATTTCGAAAGCTTCTATTCTCTTCTTGTCCTAACTATTTATCGTCCATGTTTCACTTCCATTTATGGCTACACTCCATACAAATACTTTCAGAAACGACTTCCTGACACTTAAATCTATACTCGATGTTAACAAATTTCTCTTCTTCAGAAACGCTTTCCTTGCCATTGCCAGTCTACATTTTGTATCCTCTCTACTTCGACCATCATCAGTTATTTTTCTCCCCAAATAGCGAAACTCCTTTACTACTTTAAGTGTCTCATTTCCTAATCTAATTCCCTCAGCATCACCCGACTTAATTCGACTACATTCCATTATCCTCGTTTAGCTTTTGTTGATGTTCATCTTATATCCTCCTTTCAAGACACTATCCATTCCGTTCAACTGCTCTTCCAAGTCCTTTGCTGTCTCTGACAGAATTACACTGTCATCGGTGAACCTCAAAGTTTTTATTTCTTCTCCACGGATTTTAATGTATCTAAATACTAAAAATTGTGCGAAAAGACAGAAGAAGGATTTAATTACTAAGTTTTTCATTTGTTTGTGTCGGCTTACCACGAATAGCCACTATGACGCTCATCATACTTCTAACGTACGTGTCTTTAAAATTTAGTTGGTTCTTTCAGAAATTTATGTTGTTACTGCTATTACTTGAGAAATTCCTACTATAAATAATCAGTTTTAATAATAGTCCAGACAGCAAATGTTATCATTTCCAAAACAAGGAAAACAATGAACTTTGACTCTTTTGTTATCAAAGTGCTGCGTTTGGGCAGTCAACTCTACGGAGCTACTAGCGGGAAGTTACCGGCAGAGCACACCTAGCACGTACCCCCAGCGTTGTACCTTGGGGTTGAGATCGGAGCCCTGCTGCATGAGCGTGCCGATGGTGAACCAGAAGCTGTTGGCGAGCGAGAACTGGTTCTCGATGAGGTCGTTCTCCGTGTCGCAGGGGTGCGGGTTGTGCCACTCGTAGGGCGAGAACCGGGCCACCACGAACATGGTGATGGAGACGAGAACGTAGGCGGCCAGCACGTACAGCCAGATCTCGACGGCCAGCGGGTTCATGAACGAGAAGAGGCGCGTCGGCGCGCTCGTGGGGACCTGCCGGGAACCGCAAGCTACACGCCGTCAGTAGTGCCTCCCGGCCCCGCCAGGGTCGCGCGCTACGCTCCACAGAGTGGAGGTGTGGCAATAGCAAGCAGATTAGTCGAGCACGTACTGCTCCCATCATTGTAACAACACAAGGTGCGAAAAAAAAAGCTGTGGAAAAACTCTGTTAAGTCACACAACACATTCAACACTCTTATTCAACGTGGTTCTTTCAGGAAAAGGAGCAACAGGAAACCACGAATCAAACAGTTACAACAATTGTAAACAGTTTCTTCACCAAATAAGAAGGCTTTTAGTTGTTCACTAGCCTGAATTTGTCACAGCTAAGCTCTGTATTTCAACGTATAGAACTCGAAAAGCTATGTGAATCACGTTTTTTGATTCATAGTTGTTATATACCTTCGCTGAAGATTGATTTGAATTACGGACAAGAGAGATCGTTTTTTCAAGGTAATCTACAGCTCTTTAATAATATTTTCAAATTAATCACCTGTTTAGTAAAACATATTTCTTCGGTGCACAAATTTAGGAATTTGTATTGGAATCGTGAACTACATAGATGTCTCAACAGATCCGTTGAGGTCCGCACTAATCCCCCCGTCGTAGGTTTGAGTCCTCCCTCAGGCATGGGTGTGTATCTTGTCCTTAGTGTAAGTTACAGAAAGTTAGGTTAAGTAGTGGGTAAGGTTAGGGACCGATTACCTCAGCAGTTTGGTCCCTATAAGATCTCACCACAAATTTCCAAATTTCCAGATCTGTTGAGTGGCCGTATCTATAACAGCTATATCATTTATTTTAAACTAAATAAGAACACAAAAACTGCCGTGTTTCCTGTTTCAAATAGTAAATTTCTACAATACAATAAGTACCACTATTACATTACTACATACATATAATAACAGCTTAAATCAAAACCATCTGAAATGAGCAGGTAACTAACAGAAAATATCATACGTAAACAACCTAATAAATGTTCACTGAGTATTGACCTACTGTCTCCGATACAGTTTTGCTGCCCATGTGACATCTCACTCCCCTTTTACTCCATCTCAGCATCTCGAGAAAACCCATCCGTAGTCTACTATAAGCGCAAACACGTCCAACGTGAGCGACTGTCAACCGAGAAACATGAACAACTTTGCGGCCTATGACACTACCTGCCATCACATAGAAAAACTAATGCGATAACTGCTAATACAAAAGGTTATTTGGTACAGTGTTTGTGAAATGAAACTTCTCGAGAAACGTGAGGAAAATGAGCACACTCAAGAGAGTAAAAAATTCATTACAAGTCCAACCAAGAATGTTAACATGAACCGAAACTGGTAAAGCCAATGAGAAAAGAAAGGGAGACATAAGAAGCAAGTTCATTATACAGGCTGTTTCGAAATTTATACCGAACGTCTTGGAGGGTGTGTAGAAAGTGGTGTGTCAGAAAATGAGGAGAGGAACCCACTTCGGAAACGTCATCCAACGACGCTATAGTGAGTTGAAGTTACAGGCGCTGGCACCTGTACATGTCTCTACATGCAGGTTAATTCCATGATGACGTTACACACTTTCAGGGATGATGGAGAAGGATAAATGCATCAGTTTGAGGTAAGGTGCCTGTACCGGAAACGAACTAGTGGAAAGCTATAAGCGAAAATCTTTTTGATACCTCTGACAAGTAATACATGTGCCGGTAGCGTTGTTTTTAAGATTGTAGGGTAGGCAAGTTTCAGAGTTGATAGTGTGGACCAAAAAAGAAAAAAATGTCTATTAAACATAGGCTTTAAAACGTATATCTTAAGAGCTATGGGCACTTGCTCCATAGAGTAGAAGTGTTGCACAATAACGAAGATGAACAAGTACTGATATCTCATTTTAGAGCCTACCTTTAATAGACATTTTTTTCCTTCTTTCGGCCCTACAATCTTAGCAACACGACCACTGGTATGTGTATCCCATTTTGAGAGGTAACAGAACGATTTTCACTATTAATTTTCTAGTCGTTCGTTTCTGGACGAGAGTTCCTTTACTCGAATTTATACATTAACCCTTCTTCATCATCCCTAAATGGTTTTAACGCCTTCATCATCCCCAAAAGTTTCTAACATCTTGATGGACTCACCCTGTGTATACAGTACATATACACGTGCCAGTACCTATAACTTCGATGTACAATAGCTTCGTTGGATGACGTTTCAGGACACGGGTTCCTATCCTCATTCTGTTCCGCAAGAATCCTTCTACATCACCTTGAAGTTTGTTTGTGTAATTTTGTAACACCCTCTGTATAGTTTATATTTTCGTGAAATCCAAAGGATCTCTTGCAGTATTATACGCCCACGAAAAATAACTGCGAAAGTTATCTGTTTTCACAAGTATGTATCCTATTACATATGGCGAAGAGGCAGTTCATTTAATGGAAAAAAGTATAATCCGTCTATTTATGTCTATGGAAGTATCGATACCGTATCAGTGACATCAACTGGTATCAGTGAAATCAGTGACTGGGATATTTGCCAAGATTTGTTCAGTTTTTCAATCGTCGTGACAAATGAAGACTAACTGAACATATGAAACTTCACTGGAAAATTAAGCTAAGTTTGTATTGTCATATTACGTAAAGTGTGTGCAAGCAATCAGTATCACCGACCGATATAGTGGAGAGATTTTCAACATACATGTGAAGTGTTTTATTTTCAGTTTTGTTGCCCTGTGGCATTATATTCGAAAGCCAAAAAATGATTCGTCGCTAATGTTGCTACGTTGCTTCCGGGAAGATATTCAGGTCCACCTTTCATTGAATTTCTGTCAAAATGAGTTTGAATCGGATAAATCTCGGTTTTCAAGCACCGTCATCTGAGACAAAATTCTCGAACATTCGACAATTGTCACCACCATCGTAAATAGGGATTAAAACTTCTCCTTTTCGAGTTAGGAAAGATGCGTCCACCTCACTGGCAGTGACAGTTATCTCGATTCTCCCGGTCCGGAAACAGATAACGTTTTACTCAGTTATGCAGCTGCGAAAGACTGCGAGGACCGAATAATTTTGAACGTAATGCAGATTTGCCTTCAGCGAGAGTACCAGGCTAGAACTGTCTTATTTGTAACTGTGAAACTCGTGAAGGGCGAGAGGTAGTGAGACAGGGAGGGTACGGACAGTGGTTGGGGCGCTACCTTGGGGTTGACTCCGGAGCCCTGTCGCAGCAGAGTTCCCGTGACGAACCAGAGGCTGTTGGAGAGCGAGAACTGGTTGACGAGGAAGTCGGGGGTGCGCCACGGCCGGGGGTTGCGCCACTCGTAGGGCGAGAAGCGGGCGAGCGCGAACAGCGACAGGCAGGCGAGCAGGAAGGCCCCCACCACCAGGCACCAGATGTCCAGCGCCAGCGGGTCCAGGAACGTGAAGAACGTCGACTCCTTGTCCGTCGGCACCTGCGCACACGCCCTGCCACAGCCTGCTCCGCTGCTGCTCTGCCACCGCCCCCGCTCCCCGCTGGTGAGCGCCCCAGCTGCTCAAGTGTCACGTGTCCAGGGCAGCACCTATGGGAGGCTGCGCCCCTGGCAACTGTGCGAAAACATCCTCTTCCCTACCCCTGCGTAAAACACGCTGTTACAACTCGAGAGCCACAGGTCCGCAGCCGAGCACCCGCATGCACAGGTGGCCTGGGGTGGCCAACGACTGGCATGCGAGCAAGTTATGCAGCCGAGCGTTAAGCCGTCGGCACACGTTGAGCGTTGAGCGTACCGAGTTTCTGACATCATAGCCTGGAATAGCACGTTCGGGAGTCTTTACGAACGTACAGAGCAATATCAGGCATGTCATATATTCTGAGCGTGCGTCTGACCGTTGACCAATGAGATGGCACATCGCCATCTACGTCACACGCACGCCGTCCCCCTTCAGTACAGAGCTGTGAGGCGCCATATTGGCATTCATTTCAAGCCTATATGTATATATGCCGTTTCTGAGCACCAGCAAATTGAGAATCACTGGAAAACCTGTTGGTAGTCGTGTGATGCGTTCCAATAAAAAATGAGAAACATCATATTCGTAGGAAAAGAATATTGTAATTTGCGTATTATGAGAGTAGGCTGTTTGAAGCCAGCGACACACTGAAGATCTGCCCAAAACGCATTGTTTTGGTACAATTTGTTATAAGAAAACTTCAATTAGTAACATATCTACGATTAAGGTTTTCTGTTGGAACTAACATACTATGATTAAACATCTGCAGCGTGTTATTGCTGTATCGTAATGACTAGCGTTACTGCCCCCTCCCCCCCCCCCCCCCCCCCGTAGGTTAATTTGATTGGGCGGAGGTTCGCGTCTTGCCACTTCCAAAATTTTTTTCCTAACATTCGCGTTTTTATTGGGTTCTGATACTTTATTATTAGTTTAATATAACTGTATACTATAAAATTTGATGTTATGTAATTATAAGTGCACCTTTTTTGGAGGGGTGGCTGTCCGATTGGCTTAATCTACAGGACAGCTTGCGCTACTTCTATAAAAATATTTTGCTCCTTTTTCTTTTACGCTTCGTAATTCACATGTTGTAAATATTCTGCTACTGGGTAGGAACACTGATCAAGTAAGACTGACCTTGGGGTTTCACTAAAAGTGGGAATAATGAAATAATGTTTATCTTATGCAGAGAAGTATTCCAAATTTGTACCGCACTGTTTGTAATGGAACTTTTATAAACCTGTGTCCTTATTGATTGGACATGGTACTTTCCTTTTCGTGGACGATGGAGGAAATGTGCATTTTAATAGAGCTAATGTGGGATGAGTAAACAATGTGATTTACGAACTAGAAACATCCCTCAACTGCCGCTGGAGTGCGTTGCGATCGCGTATACCACGTTGGGGCCCACGTACCGTATGCACAAGTCTCATCGTTCCTGAGAGTTCAGCAGCACGTAGAACTCGGCACGCTAAACGTTAACGTTCGACAGCATGGTGCGTGTGCCGACGGCTTTAGCGTACGCGACTAAACTGCACCGATCGGGAGCATGCAGCCAGGCGTGGCCAAGTGCACAGGATGGGTGGAACAGGACCACCTGCCGGATAGCCTATACTGGCTGCACCTTCCCCAGGCTAGGGTGAGGGGTGACCAGGCTGTTGGCAGCCTATAGCGTAGCGTTGGAACAGCCTGCCCTGAACCTAGCTCCCTCCAAAACATTTCCACACAGTTTTAGCAAACTTTTACATATAACATATAAAAGTGAAACATTATTGAAAAATACACATTGTATGAACTAAATTGTTAACATCTGCTACACTAAACAATAAATACATTACTGCAACACATGATAAAAAATTGAACATATATTTTGTTTTCTTAAGTTTGGAAGTATAGAGAAACCTATACCTTAATGTTAATGGTACTTACTGAACATTATTATCTGGCTGAAACCATATTCAGACCTGTTGACGTCCTGAGTTGTTAAAACGATGTGATTTTTTTTTTTTTTTGTGACTCGTTATTATTGGTCAATCAATTGGAAGCATCTGCAAATTTTGTTCCTGACACAGACTATTTTCAAGTGGTTATGAGCCTGGGATTGCGGCGTCTGCATCTTTGCACCTAGACATCGCTAGGCTCATAGCCAATTGAAAATGCCCCTTATGGCTGAAGCTGGGAATTGTGTTAGGAAATAAAGTTGTAACTAAGAACCTTCAACATCGCAGCGCTTCAGCAATCGTTGGATAATATATTAAAAAACTAAAAAACCACCTCAATTGCGAAAAAAGTTCCTAGTGTTAACCCAGGTTTCGGCATAGATAACTACACCTTCTTTAGAACAACAATAAAACCCACAAGTGCCTAAGAAGACCTTTGTCAATGGTTAAAAGAACACCATACCTATACATCTGTAACCGAAAAAGAAATTACCACGACGTCCTTAGATCACGTTCCCTCAGCTCCCCCCCCCCCCCCCCCCGCCCCCCTCCCCGCTCCCAGGCTAACTACTGGCTTTAGGTATAGTTTTTAGAGTTGCTCCCGTTGTCATAGGTAGCTTCATATACAAGCTTCTTTACTAGCATAAGCAACCGTGTGCGGTTATTTTTAGGTCTCATCTCCTATTTAGCTCGTCACTTATTCTATCCATTTCATTTTTGATACACGTTGATCCACAGTTGGGAGTATATGGGCTATTTAGCCCCGACCCATGTATAAACTTTCTCGTATTCGTATGCGCATGCGCATTCAACTAACTTCCCTTGTCTTGCGTATGTGCATAGATAGCGGGTCAGGCTGCTAAGTGAGCGACCATTTGCAGCTGCAGTTTATGGCGGGTCATGGCCCATCGAACATTAGCCGGTGTGAGGTGGAGCGTACACCTTTAAGTTAAGTAGTGGTTTTGACTTTGTACATATATACTGTTTGTGTTTTCCTTTTCTTTTTCGTTTATAGATTTATAGCTATGGTGTTCTTTTAATCATTGACAAAGGTCTTCTTACGCACTTGTGGGTTTTATTGTTGTTCTGAAGAATGTGTAGCTATCTACGCCGAAACCTGGGTTAACACTTAACACTAGGTGCTTTTTCCGCAATCGAGATGGGTTTTTAGTTTTTTTAAATTGCAACTGGTAATTTTTTTCTAATAACTTACTACAGCTGCAAACACCCTTAACTACCATGTTCAACATGTCAGACAGAAAGAAAATTATATCATCTGCTCCTTTTAATATTGAGCATTACAGCTCTCCTTCTGCTGATTGTTCAAAGCAAGTATTTACGAAAAGATGTCACCGAGATAATGTACGGTCTCACACATTTTTTATCATGATGACTGCTGAAAACAGAATTTAGTCGGAAACACATCGAGCGTGAGAAAAAAAAAGTTTTCGTGGCGGCCACCGAAGTTTGATTTTATCAGTTGCATGCACCGTACAAATACCGAACATGACGTTTTGTCTGATGTACAATATGGAAGAAATTGTAAATGCATTACATGCAATGTTGTACTTAATTTAGTAAATAGAAATAAGAGAGAATAAAACCTGTAACTGAATGGTGGTGCATGGGTAAATGAGAAATATTGAAGCCACAATAGGCTGGATAACAAATACGACACCCGTCACAATAGCAGTGCGGTGTTTCCAAAATAGACGATCCTTGCCTTGATCAAGATCATGCAAAACAGCAGTTATTATCGGTAGGAACATCAATGAACAACTATTATAGTATCTTTAATCAGTCAGAAAAGACTTATTGTTAGATTTTATTTATTTGCACTGCAAAATATATCCGTCTGACTCTTATACACCCAGGTTTTTAGTCTTGTTATGGTGATTTTTTGTGTGTCTTTTGTGCCTGAGACCATCTCGCTACTTAGTCGCCACAGCTCTGTGTGGATCACCAACCTATTCGTAGCTGAATCAGGTACAGCGTGCCATTGATGAGTCACTGAAATCTGTATGTCGTCCCTCACAACATGCCGGAATCAGTGTAGTGAGCAGAATACGAAGGTTGGATTTTTCGTTTGCGACTCCCTGCCTACTTCCTTGCCTTCGTGGGCAAGTACTCTATTGCATGCCGGCGGAAGGCACAGATACCGAAACCGAGTCCAGGTCGGAACACAGTTTCAATCTGCGATGATTGCGATATTGAAGGTTCTTACAACCCAGATGTGTTCGATCGGGCTCAGATGTGCCGAGGTGGGGGCCCAGCGTATCTACTGGAACTCGCCACTTTTTCTTCGAACAACTCCATTATACTTCTGGCCTTTTGACATGGCGCAGTATCTTGTTGAAAAATGCCACTACCGTCGGGAAACATGATCCAATGAGGAGGTGTACGTGGTCTGCAACCAGCGAGCTGTATTCCTTAGCAGTCAAAGTGCTTTGCACGAGCTCCGCTGGACTTATGGACACCAACGTAAACGCTTCCCAGAGCGTAATGGAGACTCCGCCAGCATGTCTCCACCCTGCAGCATGAGTGTCAAGGAGCTTTTCCCCTGGAAGTCACGGTATCATGAAGAAGGTACCGGGATTAATGAGACCATGCAACGCTCTGGCACTGTGCCAGCGTCCAGTGCCGATGGTCACGTGCCAATTTCTGTCGTAGTTGCCGAAGTCTTGGCGTGAATGTTGTGACATGCATGGGTCGTCGGCTGCGGAGGCCAATCGTTAGGAGTGTTCGGTGCAGCTGCCCACCTGTATAGTCTGAATTTACTCCCGCCACAGTTCGTTGCCTGTCCTGTTCTGCCAGTCTGCCCAGCCTACGTCGTCTGACATTTGTAATGACCGGAGGCCACCCAAGCCCACGACATCTGGACGCGGTTTCGCCATGTGTTGAAGATACTCACCACAGTTCTCATCGAACACCCGACAAGTCGTGCAGTTTCCAAAATGCTCGTGCCGGGGCTCCCGGCCATCACAGTCTGCCCTCGGTCAAACTCATATAGATCGCGCGCTTTCTGTGTTCTACACATGGACAGCACCCTCACTGATACTACATGCGCCGTGCGTGTGTTTGACTGGCAGTCATTCCTCGCCAGTGACGCTGTTATCGCCTGGACTGCTTTATGACTACAGTAGTTTGGTGGTCATAATGTCCTGGTTGATCAGTGTAGCTAAATGAATGACCCACATCACTGAGGTCGGTTTGGAGCTGGATTTACAGGTAGGAATATATTCATCGGTGGAACGTTTGAGCTGCATCGAAGGAAACGTAATATTGACTCACACAGCATGGGATCAGACAATATTGTTTTTGTGAAACACAACTGGGTGTTTATTCACTTTAAGTATTGAGTGCTAACAACGGAGGATATGAAACTGAGTACTTATTTATGGATATCCAGAAGGCCTTTGACACAGTTCTTAGTAACTGAAGGAAAGTCATAGAGTGAAAAAGAAGCCGTATCTACGAAAGTGTTATACACACTCTGCTGTTCCTAATTTATGTAAACGATTAATGAGACAATCAGAACAGAAATCTTAAATTGTTTGCAGATGACATGTCTTCTACTGTCTAGTAAAATCATCAGAAGATGAAAATCAATTGCGAAATTATTTAGACACATTATCTGTATGGTGCGAGATGTGGCAATTGACTCTAACAAAGCATAAAAAGTTTTAGGTCATCCGCATGAGTAGTATAACTGATTGGTCAAATTTCAGTTATATATTCTGTAACACAAATTTAAGGCCTGTAGATGCAACTAAATACCGAAACGTTACAATTACAAGCATTTTAAATTGAAATGGTCACAAGGAAAATGTGCTGGAGAAAGCGAAAGAAAGACTGGGTTCTACTGCCAAAACACTTAGATGATGAACGAATTTACTAAAGAGATTGCCTACATTGCTTTGTTTGCCGTTTTCTGTAGCACTGCTGCGGGGTATGGGATCCTTACCAGATAGGACAGACGGATGACATCGAAAAGTTCAAAGAGAGGCGGCTCGTTTTTTATTATCACGAAAAGCAACAGAGAGTGTCACGGATATGATAGGCGAATTTGGGCGCAATCGTTAAAGCAAAGGCGTTTTCGTTGCGGCGATATCCATCAATCTCCAAAGTTCTCCTCCGAATGATAAAATATTTCCTTTATCCCCCCCCCCTCCCGCAACGGCCACCTACTTAAGGACGACGGCCATTATCAAAAGAAAGGAATCGCAGCTCGCACGGAAAGTGTTAAGTGTTCGTTTTTCTCACGTGCCACTGGAGAGAGAAACGGTAGAGAAATATTCCGAAAGTGCAGAATTGTTAACGCTTTCGTGGCCACTTACTTGTTGACAAATTGCCTGTTGGCTTCTATCTTGGATTCTTTGGCCGATGTTTGTTTGGTGATTTTTGAGATTTTTCGCCAGCACGAGTGGCTGGCACTGTCAAAGTTTCACCCTCTATTGGCCGAAGAGCCCGAGACAGTAGCCAACAGGCAATTAGCCTCTCTGAAAGTGGTTAGATGTACCCTTTACGAAGCAATAAAGTGTGAATTGCAGAATAGTCTTCTAGATTTTTATGAAGACATGAAAGATAACGTAGAAACTAGCATTACGTATCGAATATCCGATTATTTCACGGAACCGGTGGCATGCTTCACATAACAATCTAAGGAATAAGTTTTCCTCGGAAATAAACTAAGCGAAACAAAATTAAAAAGTTTCTGGATTAGCAGCCTTATAAAAATATGCTGTAACGCCAGATTATGTTCCATGCTTCGCAGCGTTTGAATTTCACTCTCGTTTGAATTTTGGAAAGCAAGTCTGGATTTAATACATACGCTGTAAGAACGAAAAGAGTGGTTAGCTGAAAGGAAAGCAAAGGAACGCATTTACGCGGAATGATAGACTCTGCATTTCGATTTAGGAGCGACGTAGGTGTGTAACAGTTGAGTGCCTGCCAAGAATGGAGCACCGCAGGGGAGAGAAGAATGGTTCCCGCGGTCCACTGCTCAGCCGGCCGCTGTTACCTTGACCCATCGGGGGTGTGGTTGCGATAGAGGGGGAGGGGGGGAGTAGAGGGTAGAGCAAAGGTGACTGCACTCCGCGGATCCAAATGACTTCCTATCTGTTCCGCACGGCAAGTGGCTGCCGTGAAGTTGTCGCACGCGAACCGCACTTCTCTCTCCGCCGCCAATTTACTATTGAAGGCCTCACGTAACACATAGTGACTTCGACAGATCTCGTGTTTTATTCCCTCCTCTTCAGTATACGTTATAATTCATTCAAAAAAAATTGCAACAACCCCTGTCGATTACTTTTTTATGCAAGATGGGTAGTGGATGATACCGTTTTAAGAAACGATAGAAGAAATATAAAAGCACAGCTTTCGGTGCGCCGCCGTACCATGTTCGGCAAATACCGGGTGATCAAAAAGTCAGTATAAATTTGAAAACTTAATAAACCACGGAATAATGTAAATAGAGAGGTAAAAATTGACATACATGTTTGGAATGACATGGGGTTTTATTAGAACCAAAAAAAAAAAAACACCCCATATTGCTAGACGCGTGAAAGATCTCTTGCGCGCGTCGGTTGGTGATGATCGTGTGCTCAGCGGCCACTTTCGGCATGCTTGGCCTCCCAGGTCCCCAGACCTCAGTCCGTGCGATTATTGGCTTTGGGGTTACCTGAAGTAGCAAGTGTATCGTTATCGACCGACATCTCTAGGGATGCTGAAAGACAATATCCGACGCCAATGCCTCACCATAGCTCCTGACTTGATTTACAGTGCTGTTCACAACATTATTCCTCGACTACAGCTATTGATGAAGAACGATGGTGGACATATTGAGCATTTCCTGTAAACAACATGATCTTTGCTTTATCTTACTTTGTTACGCTAATTATTGCTATTCTGATCAGACGAAGCGCCATCTGTCGGACATTTTTTGAGCGTTTGTATTTTTTCGGTTCTAACAAAACCCCATGTCATTCCAAGCATGTGTGTCAATTTGTACCTCTCTATCTACATCATTCCGTGACTTATTCAGTTTTCAAATTGATACTGACTTTTTGATCACCCGGTACAACAGTTGCTCGCTCCGAACTGCTCGACATATATCATATGGTGGCTACTGATACATGGCAATGGCCACTGTCGACATTATCATGGAGGCCACGTCTAGATGTCGCAAATGTGCGACAGAATTGTTCCAGGATAGACAACTGCAGCATTTCGTGGACCAAGGTTAAACCTTCCACACATTCGTGGTGCCATAGGTGTAGATTCCGAGTGTCACCATGAGCAGAAATCGAACCAAACTTGGTTGCTGTGAGTGTCTGGCCCTATGCTGCGACGGCTCAGCCATCGGGAAAAAGTTTACTTTTCGCCGCAATCAGCGCAGGGTGCCACACTGTACCAACAGCTGAAAACACGCAAAAACTATTTTAAATACGGAGATGTGTCTGTTCTACCACCCGTGAAAGTAATTCATCTGAAAATTGCATTTGCTACAGAATTGCAAGTCTTAGAAAAAACGATACGCTGTAGCAGACAATTACGACCAGCAGAATCACAAAGCGTATGTGACTTAACTATTTGGCAAAATATGCTTGAAGTAATATATGTTAACACATGTAGAGGGGACTATTCTACCTGGATGATAGTGTACCTAGGGAAACATGATACTTCCTGCTCTGTGTTTCGGTCTCGTGATTGATTTGAGAACCAAATGAAGGAATGTGCGCTAGAAATCGCCATAAGTTGTTTCTGATATTTTCTGATGTTTTTGTTGTTGTGAGACATGAGGCTATGTTTCGTGTAGCGTTTCTTAGTACTACGACTTGTACATATTCAATTGCTGTTTAATATACTAAGGCTTTTATAAAATAGGTTTGTTTATAAATAAATAAATCTTCTGCTACCAGTCACAATTTTTTCTTTATTTTACTATTCGCACGACGCGTTTCGAGAAATAAGTCCCATTTTCAAGTTTTTATATAAGATATTTTCGATGTGTAAAGTGTACAACAAGTTGTGTGTGATGCTAAGTGTGTGTGAGACTCTACACAAATGGACCATTACGAAACTTAAAAGTCAACAAAATGAAGCAGAGTCACACAGGCTGACAACATCAAAAGAAATGGCTTAATACACACAAAAAAACGCACTTGAAAATGGGAATTATTTCTCGAAACGCGTCGTGCGAATAGTAAAATAAAGAAAAACTCGTGACTGGTAGCAGAAGATTTATTTATTTATAAACAAACCTATTGTATCTACAGTCTCAAGCTTTCAAAAACCATTTATAATGGATCAAATCAGATATACTAAGGCTGTTGGGAGAAAATTGTAAATTCCTAATGTACAGAATTAACGATGAGTGTGGTATTTGCAAATGAGCTTAGTTTCGTTAGCGTCCTGTTTTCTCTCTTTTCAAAAGGGAAATTTGTATTAGTTGCTGATAGCTTCTATTTCAAAACGTTTTTAAACTATTACTTTTTTTATATATATAAGACTTCCTCTTAATTGGTCTGCATTTGCTGAGAATTGTTTAGTGGTAGAGAAATAATGTAAAACACAGACTATTAATATCTGTATTTGAAAACTTCCTCAATTAAAGGAATTTTAAATTTGAATAGAAAGTTTGCTCCTAGGTACATGACCATGTTGTACCTTGGAATAGTTTTTCACATCAGGAGAAACCTTATTTTCCGTAGTAGTTTTCGTAATTTCAGAAAAATGCGGCAGCAGAAATAAACTGAGCGTTACCATTTCAAAACAGAATAAGAAACTAACCCACTTATTAAAGAGCTGGCTGGAGGTGGAAATTTGAAAAGTGTTCCAAGATACGACTTTCTCCTCTACAGCTTACAGAGTCATATGGGCCGAACAGAATTTGCTGTGTTGATGTACATTCGTTCCTTATCGAACTGCAAACGCCATTTTCAATGAAATAATTAAATCATTTTGGCATGTACCTATTTGCACACCTGACTATGCCAATATGTGGACACGCTATTCATTTTCGATGTATCAGCACTGCAATAGTCCAACATAAACAACTGTGTTTTAATCACTTCATTCAGAATCCGCATTTGCTCTTCAATGACTAACAAACATCTACATCTACATGATTACTCCGAAATTCACATTTAAGTGCCTGGGAGAGGGTTCATGGAATCATCTTCAAGCTATTTCACTACATTCCCAATCTCGAACAGCGTGTGGAAGAAACGATCCCTTACATTTGTCTGTGCGAGTTCTGATTCCTTTTATTATGACGATCGTTCCCCACTAAGTGGGTGGGTGCCAACAAAATATTTTCACTACCTGAGGAGAAAGATGGTGACTGAAATTTCATGAGAAAATCCTGCCTTTGTTTTCGTTATTGCCATCGCAATTCGCCTTTCATCTCTGTGGCACTCTCTCCCCTATTTCGCGACAGTACAAAACGAGCTACCATTGTTTGAACTTTTTCGATGTCCTGATGTGTGTCCCTCACCGCACAGCAATACTTAAGGAGATGGTGAGTAGATGTGGTGTAAGCAGTCTCAATTGTAGAACTGCTGCATTTTCTAAATGTTCTGCCAACAAATTGCAGTGTTTGGTTTGCATTCCCCAGAACATTATCTATTTAATAGTTCCAATTTCAGTTATTCGTAGCTGTAATGTCTAAATATTTAGACGAATTTAAAGAGTTTAGATTTGTCTGTTTTGTCCTTAATCGAGATTTAGCGGATTTTGTTTTTGGAAATCATGTGAATGATGTCCACTTTTCACTAGTAAGGGCAAATGTACGACAAAACGTAACTTATATTTTGGGAAATATTGCATGTGTTTTATTCTAACACACATTGTTTTAAGCAAATTTTTAGGTTTCTGCCAAACATTAATTCATTAATTATTCCTAGCAGTCTGCTGGTCTAAGTGTTTGTTACGTGGTATTGTTTCCTTAGCGACTTGTGCTTCTCTGTGGACCGATTAAAAGTACTTGATACTTGACACGTCACGCGCTGGAGTTTGTTTCCTCCAATCAAAGCTCTCAACGTCACTCACAAACGTTGGTCTTTGCCAAATTGCCATAACAATTGCTAAGTTTACTTCCAGTTTCTTATCTGGCTGTTTCTTGATACCGAATCCTGGTTCTGTTCTTTTTACTTTGTATTTCATCCCACTTGATAGCCACAACAAAAATACCACATACACACACACACACACACACACACACAATGATGCTGACGAAATACACACGTTTCATACCAGCACTAACCGAAGACTACTGGATCCTTCCGCACAAGACGTGATTCAATGTCACATATGTATTTATTATAATCACAAGGATTGGGTTACATTAGAAAGCTTCGTACGACACTGCGAGAAGCCGAATTTCAGAAGGCTACAATTCATCGTTGCGCCTGGGTCACCAGATTCTTAGTTATGACAACGCAGTGTAGTGACGTGGCGCAGAGGATAGCATAATAATCCGACGTGTAGAAGGTAGTAACTTTGAATGCACAGATTTTTTTTAAATTTATAAATCGAAGCAAAAGACATTGTTTATTATTTTTATTAGGATAATTGGTTTATATGTATTTTTATTTCTAATATCTTGCCGAATCAGTTTCATTATCGTACGGACTTTTTCTATTTCCTCTTATTTTTCTTTCTGTCAATCTCTCTTCGTTTAGAGTCTGCTTAAGTCGCCTATAATCGGCATGTGTCAAAGAAGACTACTCATCGTTTGGTAACGTGGCAACTCGTGTAGGCAGTGTGAGGACAGTTTCAATCAACAAATGACAACGAGAAATTACAGGTTGCTTTTAGCGCTGAAACTGAAAATTTTTCTGTCTTCAGATTGCTCATAGACATTAGCCTTATCAGCCGTGAACAAAGCTATCGCGATTTAAATTATGTCGCAGATTGTTGACCACCGTTTTCTCGGATACACTGCACATCACGAGGTTGTGGTTGGCTTAGGACGACTTTAAATCGAGGGCGACAAAACGCGTCGTCTACCGCAGTTCAGTCATTAATCACCTAAAATCAGCTGTCGACAAAGCGTAACGCACTTCTGTCATATCTCTAGCGGCCGCTTCCAACATTACTCCTCCTTATGCATTAATAGCATTTCTGAAGTGACCCGCCGTGTTTCTGTGTCGCCTATTGCCGAGTGGTAGCTGGCAACCGATGTGGCAACACAGTAGCGGCAAGTGACAGACACCAGCTGTCAAGTAACCTTAATCTGACTGTAATCAACATTCCTTAATTTTCGAACATAGATTGCACACAGTTTGTATACTGCATCTTGTAGCTGTTGGTGGTGCAGGGTTGCAGGTCCACAGCTTCATATGTTGACTGAGGTATGTTAAGTGAACAAAACGTCTTGATAAAGTCATGTTCCGAAAAAAAGAATTCCTCGAATGACTAAAGAGAGGACGTTCATATTCACTGGACATGTATATTAGTATATTCTGCAGAAATGATTGGCATTCCAGTCACCTCAGTTCAGCATATGCCCTGTTGCGTAGTAGGCACAGAGTCGGCCATAGACCCTGATAACTTGTTCCATGCAAGATGGCATCGATGCGTACAAGGTGTGAATGGGTCCTGTGGTCCACGCTGCATTCACCTGGTTCCACAGTTCATCTCTGGCGATCAGCACTGGGTCGCTGAGCTGCATCTGTCGTTTCACCATATCCCACGTATGTTAGATTGGCGGCAAGTCTAGTGATCCGGCGGGCCAGGGCAAAAAGCTTATATCCTGTGACACCAAGAAGGAACCTGCTCGTGCAGCAATATGTGGTCGCGCATTATCTTGCTGAAAAATGGCATCTGAGGTGTCGTGCAGAAATAGTGTGGCTACAGATCACAGGAGATAACTCACGTAGGTCACACAGGTCACAGTGCCCTGGAAACGCACCAGCTGTGATTTGTGGTTGAACCCAATAGCACCCCGCAACACAAGGTCTTGAGTTGGTGCTGTATGTCTTGTGCGAAAGTAGTCACTGTGATGCCTTTCCCCTATCTGCCGCGAACCAAAATGCTGCCATCATTATCAAACAAACAGAGCCTACATTCGTCCGAATACGCTATTTGATGACATACCTCTCCCCAGTGTCGTCTTTCCATACACCATTGCCGTCTATCACTTTTCTGCATATTCGTCAATGGTAGGTGGAGCAGTGGACGACGCGCATGCAACCCAAGTCGTAATAAACGGCAACGTACTTTCACCCCTGAAAGCGTACGATGTGTGACATTGTTCCACTGTCGCGCCAAAGCCGCGGGGATGCAGATCTGTTCTGCAGTGCCATTCATACGAGGTGTTGATGTTCTCGGGGGCGGTCTGTGCGACCTGACCCAGCTTGTCGTGTTCTACAACCTTCCGTGAACCATTCTGCACACACCCGTCGCACTGCCGTAACACTTGGCCCTACATGAGCACCAATTTCCCTGATCGATGCATCTCATTCTCCCATGCCAATAATACACTCTCTTTCAGACCCACTGACTTGACTGTACGGTTCGCGCATACGTCTGAGAGGCATCCTGCAGGTCTGCTCTAGTCACACTGATCCATTACCTTCGATTTATAGCGACAACGAGAGCCACAGGCACATTTATCGGTAGGTGGTGTTGCGCCGCGATACCGATATTGACCATGAACCCGGGGACCGACATGGTTTAAATGCTAATCATTTCTGCAGATCATACTAATGTACGTGACCTATGAATAAGTACGTCCTGTTTCTAGTCGCCGGCCGGTGTGGCCGTGCGGTTAAAGGCGCTTCAGTCTGGAACCGCGTGACCGCTACGGTCGCAGGTTCGAATCCTGCCTCGGGCATGGATGTGTGTGATGTCCTTAGGTTAGTTAGGTTTAATTAGGTCTAAGTTCTAGGCGACTGATGACCTCAGAAGTCGCATAGTGCTCAGAGCCATTTGAACTATTTTTTGTTTCTAGTCGTTCAACGTGTTCTGTTTTTATAAGTGTAATATCGGCTTGTTTTTGTTCTGTACAGTGACGGTAACACAGACGCAATGAAACATCTTGCTCCCTCAGTGAGTAAGTGTTGCCACGATTTCCCAAGTGCCACCGCCATTGGCGCCTCCTTCAGCAGAGGATGCTGCTCTTATTCTAGTGGCTCTTGACGTAATTCCCATAGCGTCAGACAAGCCCAGCGTCAGAATTAACATGTATCTTGTAAATCAAATTAAATATAATGTAAGTTTAAGTTATTCTGATGGTCAGTTATAGAGGTAGTGCATTCCATCCAGATGACATTGGCAGGGTCACACAGATTGCCTGTTCTGGTTTCATGTTTGTAATGCTGAGGTTTGAACTGGGTCGAAAGGGGTCGGAACGGCTAAAAATACATAAAACCAAAAATCATAAGAAAAATACCAAAACAAAAATCAAAGAGAACGCCACTGGGATGCTTACCTGGTGAGTCAGCTGCCAATACAGACGTCGTTTTGTGCAACCCACAATGTTATATCCAGTCATCAAAAACGACAAGCGAGATTCTCATATTCTTTTGCTCACTTTGCGCAAAGTATTAATCCTACAGAAGAAAATGACAGAACCTTTCTGAAGGATATTTAATGTAGTTTTAGACTGGGAGGCCACATTTTTCGGGTTGTTTAAGAAAAACGTACAAAAATGACCGTCAGCCGCACCTCTACCCCCACTCTCATACCTCGCCTGCTAGGATTTGTAGTATATCGTTTGTTCGCGACGCTCACTCCTACTGTCTACCCGACGGGAGGCCCTCGTCACACGACATTATTTTATTGCTCCTACCATTGCACAAAAGTTTCCGACAACACGAACTGTTTCTGATATTCGACCTTTTTTGGTCTCTATTTTGGTCGCTATTACGCCACCGGAATAGTCGGGTATTTCCTTAACATTATTAAGTTAAAAGTGCGTGTGAAGGGCAATAAAAGGAAAAAAAACATTTGTTACCCTAAAACTGATTACGTTGACAATTCCATCCAAGGTCAACCTTTACAAGCACTGCAGTTTCGTGGTTAGAAGGCCTGACGAATACAACGATGTAACTGTTCATTTTACGCTATTCAAATTCACGAAATTGTTAGGTAAAATTCATGCAAACACCAAATTTACAATTTTTAACTGCTCTACTAAACTTGTGACGTAATTAGGTCGGTCAATGACGACAAAAAAGATTGAATCTAGGAAACAATTTGTGCAGTCGCAAATTTTTGTTCAGTGGTAGATGGGAGTGCCATGAATAACATACTATAAATACTGACCGGTAGGGACCGAGTGTGGGAATGGGGAGGCGTTTGAAGTCCACTTTTGTAAGTTTTCCTTTAATATCTCGAAAACAACGGACTCTAGCGAAAACCTCGTTACAAAATTTAACTACATAAAATTTCCTACAAACCGATTTTGTTCGTTTTTCCTGTACCAACAACCCCTCCCCCCCCCCCCCCCAAAAAAAACCATTATGCTACTGCGAATCAGATGTGGTTCTCACTTCCAGTACATGTTAGTGAAGCTGGGGAAAACTTCTGAAAGAGAAATCAGATGCGAAAACTTGGATCAGACGAAGAAACGTTAAAAATAAATATCAGTAAATGGATTGATATGTGAATTGATGGATCATTTGATGCAGTTTTGTGTTGTGGCCGGAAGTGTCGGTTATGTTAGATGTTATTACATGTGGTTTAGGTTTTGGCGACGAATAACGCAGTTTTCGCCTGAAGCAACCGATTTATTAGATGGATTCATAACAACGGAGCTCGAATTTTAAGGGAAGTGCGAGGAGCTGAAGAGAATTACATCACGCTCGCGTTATAATGATTTGAGTCGTGCATTGTATATTTCACAGTGTTCTTTGGGCTGATCAAAAAATATTGTTTGTGTGTGGATATGGCCACACATTACTTTGCCTTTCTTTTTATTGTTTCCTATATTACACAAATTTTACTTTCAACTGCAAAAGACGATGAATGTTGTGCTAAACGGCCGTCCAGGAATGCAGCTCCAATTGTGAGCCGAGATTACCTGTTACTTAATCAAGAAAATATGAAAAGCATATGAAACTTTGTTGTGGCTTTCGGTTCACCTTTTTCACAGGATTTGCATTTTTACTCAGATTAAAGCCTAATTACACACTGTTCCAACCTTTTCTCTGCAGGAGTTTTGTTGACTGAGATACAAGCACAAGACATACCTTGAAAAGGATGCTGATGCCAAGGTTCATGAACGGCTTCGTGAAGTCTATGACGCTCTCCCTGGCGTAGTTGATGGTCATCGAGCCAACTGCCAGATCTGCTTTCTGCAAAGAGTTTTCGTAGTTTAGTTCAACCTAGCTATCACATCATTTCAACACTACTTGTATAACTGTGTGTCTTGTGTGTATAGCGTGAAATTTGGGCGGTGTAATGGGGTTTTTCATAAAATATGGATTTTTTTTATTCACAGCTTAACTTGGAAACGTTGTAACTATTTTACACGATATCAGCGGCACTGAGGTCTGTTTGAATCTCTGAAAATGATATTAAAAGACAGACTTACTGAATCTCCTTCTGTCAATCAGGGATGGAGCTTCTGGTTTTGTCAGTGTATAACCAGTAAAAATGAAAATGACATGGATTTTATTGCCACTTGTAAATTGTTTAGTCGGTAATCACCGTGGAGTAAATCGCGCTATACTTGTATGCATTGGGTTTCGTTGAACATTGCCATTCTGCAGTCCGCCAGCATATCAGAGCTAACGTAGACAATTATTTTATTATTTTCGTCATAGATGGAAACTGTAAGTTAAAAAACAAAGAAATCTTTATACCTTTTAATATCATTGCTTTTTCATCGCGTATTTAGCGTCATTTATGTACGATGTAATTTTGTTAAACTCAGTTTAAAGTTGCTGCTACCTTGCAACAATGATATCACTATTGTTAAGGATCAGCGCACATGCGCAGTGATAGTCTTAGTTAAGTAGGTGCGTGGCGGCAGTTGAGTGTATCTTTGGACAGTGACAGTACCAATCTAGTCTAGACTAGATGACTAAAGACCGAGACGCTTATAACGCTGGTGAGACATCGTATAAATTTATGGTGAATGAAAAGGTGTGAGTGAAGCGTAAGTTCGGTATGAATCCTACGTTCTAAAAATCACTCAGTCGCAAAACTAAACACATCAAAAAAAGTTTTGCACCACCACGGTTCCCAGAACTCCTGAAGATAGACATTGGCCGTGGATATTGTATCACAAACACAGACCCTTTGACTGTTCAAATATGTCACTAAACCCGCCGAAAGATGTAAATAACCATGAATGAGCAAGGCCTATTAGACAGAGAGTGTCCGAAAGCCGATCAGTTCCAGTCACTCACCAGGAAGGAGATACACGGCTCGCGTTGTCTGTAGTTCAACCATGCCTAGACGGTCAATACCGCAGTTCGATCGTGTCCGCATTGTTACTTTTTGCCAGGAAGGACTCTCAACAAGGAAAGTGTCCAGGTGTCACGGAGTGAATCAAAGAGATGTTCGTTTGGACATGGAGGTGATACAGAGAGCCAGGAACTGTCGATGACATGCCTCGCTCAGGCAGCCCAAAGGCTACTACTGCAGTGGATGACCACTACCTACGCATTGTGGCTCGGAGGAACCCTGACAGCCATGCCATTATGTTGAATAATGCTTTTCGTGTAGCCGCAGGACGTCGTGTTACGACTCAAACTGTGAGCAATAGGCTGCATGAGGCGCAACTTCACTACGGACGTCCATGGCGAGGTCCATCTTTGCAACCACGACACCATGCAGTGCAGTACAGATGGGCCTAACAACATGACGAATGGACCGCTCAGGATTGACATCACGTTCTCTTCACTGATGAGTCTCGCATATGCCTTCAACCAGACAATCGTCGGAGACTTGTTTGGAGGCAACCAGTTCAGGCTGAGCGCCTTAGGCACACTGTCCAGCGAGTGCAGCAAGGTGAAGGTTCTCTGCTGTTTTGGGGTGGCATTATGTGTGGCCGACGTACGCCGCTGGTAGTCATGGAAGGCAACGTAACGGCTGTACGATAAATGAATGCCATCCTCTGACCGATACTGCAACCACATCGCAGCATATTGGCGAGGCATACATCTTCATGGACGACAATTAGCGCCCCCATCGTGCACATCTTGTGAATGACTTCCTTCAGGATAGCAACATCGCTCGACTAGAGTGGCGACCATGTTTTCGAGACATGAACCCTATCGAACATGCCTGGGATAGATTGAAAAGGGCTGTTTATGAATGACGTGACCCAGCAACCACTCTGAGGGTCCTACGCCGAATCGCCTTTAAGGAGTGGGACAATCTGGACCAACAGTGCCTTAATGAACTTCTGGATGGTATGCCACGCGAATACAGGCATGCATCAATGCAAGAAGACGTACTACTGTGTATTAGAGGTACCTCTGTGTACAGCAATCTGGGCAACCACCTCTGAACGTCTCGCTGTATGGTGGCACAACATGCAATGTGTGGTTTTCATGAGCAATAAAAAGGGCGGAAATGATGTTTATGTTGATCTCTATTTCAAATTTTTGTACAGGTTCCGGAACTCTCGGAACCGAAGTGATCAAAACTTTTTTTGATGTAGGTATTAATTTTAATTTAATAGTTTAATGCGGAGTTTCAAGGAAGTGCAGACATGTTCGTCAGTGAAAGTCAATCCACTGACACAGCCATTCGAGTGTTCGCAACACTCGTAAAATTAGGGAGTATGAAATGAGTAACAACATACTGGCAGACCGGCTGCATCGTGTGATCTATCATAGAGCAATTAAAACAATGTAATAAGTCTCTCAGCAAATACGTACAGTATTTCTCGGAATTAGTGAGTGTAAATGAATACTGCACCCCACCCTGCGCTGAACAGACAATTGCAGAAACTATACTGCAGTGTACATTGGATTGTAAGTGGGTCTGAAGGATTGGTTGGAGCGGATGTAGCACAATAACGTCACAGGCGCTCAACAGGTACGGGGAGCGCAAAAATCACGGTAACATCGCTACGGATCCGACAGGTATTACTAGAAATTCACCACGCACGAACAGAACGAACGTTTACGTGGCGCCCAATGCAATGGACTTGCACGACGTTTTATCTTGAACTTATATCACATCGAAAAATCAAACAGTTTTCATTAATTTTTGTTTGCAACTACATGTCTACAGTGCATGGCCGCAATTCAACGGTACTTCTATACAGGAGCCGAACAGAATGGTACATAAACGCTACTAAAGCCAAGTATCGTGCTGTAAATCGTTTTCGGCAACAAAGGAAATGTCGCAGTCCAGCAGAGAAGACTTCTTTAGCCGTTTGGATTGGTTTTACACAGCTGCAGCATATACGATTCTGATGAAAAAGATTTTCTCCACGACACTCCATGTAATCTCTGGGCTGCCGTTTTTACTACGGTAAATACGTTCTAAGAAAAAAAGGCGACGCACCACAAAGGAATTATCCGAATGGGACGGATATCAGTAAATGCAGTGTACATTTACAGACAAATAAATTATTAAAATTTCAGAAAAATTGGATGATTTAATTATGAGAAAGAGCTTCTCAAATTGGGTGTGTCAGGTGACGATCTGATGCGTCAGTTGGACAGAATTTGGCATGATATCCCTGAGAAGGACGTCTATCAACTCTATCAATCAATGCTTGCATAAGAGAGAGAGGTGGACCGACGCGTTATGGACTTGCTCAATTTGTCAAGATCTTTCTCTTGAATAAATCATCCAGTTTTTCTGAAGTTTTAATCGTTTGTTTCCCTGTACGTGTACATCACACCTAACGGTCTCCGTTTCATTCGGATAGTTCGTTTGAGGTGCGTCTTTTTCTTTCGTACAGTGTATTTTGTCCTTCTAGCGACTTGTTACAGTAATGTTGGACGGTCATGTCTAAGGGCACCACGACTGCAGACATGTACCTGAAAACGAAAACAAATTAAATAAATTAATTTTTTCGCGGTGATAATTAAAACGACACTGCGTTAAGCCGATGAAGAGTGTGATTGTCGTGTGACATCAGAGTTAAAATGAGCGTGGGTGAGCGCAGGAAGATGTACAGAAAGAAGTGCCACTTGCACAAAGGTGGAGTGCAAATAACTTGCTGCGTAAAGCAGTGAGAGGTTATAGCGACAGGAGGTGCTAATAGTCCCCCCATCCAGACTGGAACTTAGCGGATGTTTATATCTTCGCCAATTAAAAACAAGAAACAATTAAATATAATCGAAGATGCTAAATTGATGTTGCGAAGACGCTACTGTTAGTACCATCCCATTTCCTTCACTGATCATACATAGTGTTCTTAGTATCATTGTAACATTGGTCATGTTTATAACTAGTACATGTATGGAGAGTTTTTTCAGAAGGAATGGACACAGCTGTGTGACTTTACTTTCTGCTGCACTTCCATGTTTTCCCTTTTCTTAAAATGTTAGTTGTGTGACTGATTTGCTTGTGTGATTTCGTGAGAAGAGCAGAGTTAGTTCAGAGATGAATGTGTTATTTGTGTTTCGCTACCAACTTAATACGTGGGGCGAATGTTTGGCAACGAGTAAGTTCAAAAGTCAGAGATACACATAGTGGAGAGTGTTGAGTCTGGGTTGGCTCACATTGTTGATAAGGCGACCTCCCCATCTCCTTCAAATTCCTAGCTCAAGAACAGTTGGCAATTCTCCACCACTTTCTTCATTGGAATTCCTTCTTGATAAGGGAATGGACGGACTGCGGTCACCTCAGTGAAGTAGAATGGTGAAGTATCAGAATGAGGCAGATTACACTTATTGTTCTTTTTGAGGCCTATTTCTATTAGAGTTAAGTTGCTATCTCCAATTTTAGTAATTTTTCACGTAAATTCAATGGTTCGGACCCTCAAACTCACTTCAGACCAACCGAGTGTGCCAAGTTAAATGATGCCTTCAGTACAATTAGTGTACGCTGGACTTTACATCAAGGTGTGCTTTTGCCTATTCATTTTATTTAGTTTATTGTTAAATTCTTTTATCATTTTCTTTGTGAATAGGGCCTTATGGCCTCACCCACTAGGGAGCTAGTCGGTCGCAACCACTCCAACAAAGAGCAGGTATCTTCATACAATTATTTCAGCTCAGGTTTCCATGCATGTGAACAGAGTGTTACATATAAGTATTTTTGAGTGTCGAGCTAACTGATTTTTTTCCTAAATTTTGTATGGTTTTTATCTTCACGCGCCTTGTGGGCTTGACTGATCGAAAAACAAACTCTACCAATTTCAATAATTTAAGGCTAGGTATTGCGTGGTGCAATTTTGATTACGACCAACAGCATATTTGAACAAATAATTCCAGCCGGTTGTTCACGCTCGTAATTTCTCTCACCTCACCGTGCCTGATAACCCAGTCCTTCGCAGATTTACCCATATCTTGCAATCATGTTTGAGTTAATAGGTTTTTATGTTGCAGTAATTAAGTCATCTCACACAGAGATGTATTCGCTCGCGATGCATTATTTCATTTAGTTGCTCATTTTTCAATGGCGTTCTCCTTTGTAAAAGTTACTGTGATTATTGCCCAATGTAGTTAAATGGTTTCGTAAATGTTCGGGCCAATACTTGTTGTTCTCTAACGAACATTGAATCAGATAGAGAGAGAGAGAGAGAGGGGGGGGGGGGGGGAGGGAGAAACCGTGATCGTAAGCAATTTCGCAAATATTAATTCAGTCCCTCATGCTATTGCTCCTGGTACTGACAAGAATAATAGTGTTTTCCGCTATATAACAACCAGACCAACACACCCTCCGAGTGTATGAGAAGAGTAACAAATAATATTAATATTTTGTGCAGCCAAGCAAGACGCAGGAAGAGATTTTCATGCGACATATGTTCGAAGAGAAAGGCGGGAACTGGGAGCGACGAATTATGCACAGACATCAGTCGTTTGTATAGAGACATCAAGAACAATGTACGGAATGATAATATTCCTTTGTTTCTCACGCGATAATATTATTTGCATAAGTAAGCCATGAAAAGTATGTTTCAAGGAAATTGCAATACGGGAGCAACGAAACTCGTAAAGCTGCTACAAGGCAAGAATTTGATTACGTATTTCTTATTCTGTTCTGAGTACTGGCCAGTATTACAGCTTTTCCAGACGATTCAACGGCATGTGGTTTATGGGAATGATTGTGCTGGTCATGGATTGAGTAATGACCAGTAAATGGTTTAGAGGTCACGCAGATAATCCTATGAATTTCGAAAGTTAAACAAGCTTGTTTATGCAGTTTTGGAGTTTCGTCTCTGCATTTGTAGGAGATATATAAATAATGAAGACCCGAATATGAACATGACGGTATGATACCATGAAAAGTGTTCCAAATTTGTTACTGACCTGTAACACGTACACACGTCTGTAATTTATCGCCGTTTCATGTAGTGTTTTGGGACTATTACGAAACTACTATGCGATGTAAATAAAAATACTTATTCCGTTTTATATTATCTGTTACATGCCTTGTAACTATGTGGTTAGAAACCACTTTACGTGCTACTTTTACTAAGGTACTCCAAAAGAAGAAATATGTTGGATTAGTAAATAAAAAAAGGTCGGACATTTTGACAGTTCGACTCTTTCAATCATACGTTCTCGAAATGAAATGTGTTTGCTGTATCAAGACACACTTTCAAGTGTCATTGGCAAACTAGGGAATGTCATTCCGATTGCTGTGAATTAATACTTGGAGATTTCCCCAAGAACTGCTGACCATTGTGTAAACAAAAATATCGAAGGCAAAGTCCGAGAGCGTTGTGGAAGCATAGTAAAAATTCTATAAAAAGTAACTTACTGTAATGCACCATGTGTAGCTAGTGCTGCTGCGATGTACAGGATGTTCGACTTTTATAGGTACAAGCAATAATTCGTAGTAAACGTAAGTCCAGAAATAAATAGTTTCCCATATACGACGTTTCACGACAGTATATGAATACCTTATAAGCAGAGTCCCCGTGGATCCAAAATGTAGATATGCACTCAATGACAAACACATTACAAGTGCTCTACATGGCCATAGTTCATGTGGAGGCTGGCTTCAGAACGTCTCCTCATCGACTTCCACACGGTTGAAGAATCCCAGGCGTGTTCCGAACGCCGTGAAAGCCACCTACAATGCGTTTACGGAGTTCATAGACACCATCAGAACATCTGGAACGTGACAAATCTTTTATATATCACCACATAAAAATATCTATCGGGTTTAAGTCAGGAGATCCCGGTCGCCATGGTATTGGCCAGCCACGACCGAAATACTTGTTGTCAAAGATTCGTGGAACGTATTTAGCAATAGCTACACGGAAGTGTGCCGCTGCACCATCACCCTTGTACCACATACGTATGCTTCCACCATAAGTACCAGACCTATGTTTATTTTATATAATTGCTCATTTCGTTTGTACCCATAACGGTCAAATATACAACGTTAGAAGTGTAGTATCATTTGTTGACTAATTTCTTGCAGATTTTGTATAATCTTGCAAAAAATGCTGTTAATGATGTTCTTAGTTTCTCAAAGTTAAATCAATTCATAATTCTTATGAAACATTCTTCGTAGTCATTATGCTCTTAGATTATAATGGGAAAACACAGACGATAAATTATGACAAAGTATAACAGCACTGACATTTAGCACATACAACATTTAGTCTGCCATGCAGCAAATTAATACTCTCTTAGGCATTAACAACAATCTTTTTCATTACATTGAAAGACTGAGAAGTGTAGTCTGTGTTAGTTTTAAATGCATCTGAATACTTCATGCATCTGAACTTTCAAAGCATCCATATAACATCACAGTATTATGATCATTTGAATGACAGGTCAATAACATTCCTTCCGTGGATAGTCATTCGGTACGAATGTGTTCAGTGTTAGTATGACTGAAGTTCATCCTTCGCCAAGAGCGTCGTTCTCGGTAGAAACACCTTCCACACATTACGATAGATACTTGCGTTTCGTGGTATGTGGTGTCTGTTCTGTCGGACATGTGGAACAGAACAGACACCACTGGTGATACAGCGGCCATAAAGAAACTAGATTACGATAAATCAGGACTTCAGGGGTAAATTAGGACTTCAAGGGCCTACAGGTATTGGAATAAATCAGTGGCGAAAGTTCAGTACCTGTCCCGGACTGGGTATCAAACCCGGACGCTCCTTTTCTATAGAACGTTTGTCTTAACCGCCAGATTGGCTTCCCAGCCAACCCAAATTCACAACCTGTGACGTGCAAGTAGCGCGCTATTTCGTTAGCCTCACTGTTCACAGCATTGTCTAAGTCCCGCAGGTGTTCGGAAGATGTTGTGCTTCCACGCTGAAAGTACCCAGAGCCATCCTCGCTCACATATTTACTGAAATGTGTTGTCTGTCCTGTCGGAAATTTGTCGGTACGGCGAACAGTTTTATCTACCAGGACGTGTCATGTGACTTAACGGGTATTTCGATCTCATTTAAATATGTGGTTGAAAGAGTCAGCCTTCAGAATTGTGAAACGAACCCTATCGTCCAAGACTGTGTGCCACAAAGAGTGCAGGTTCGCCACGAGATGGGGAAATTTCACAGGCGTCTATTGTGCTGAATGAGGCCTAAGCGCTGTAGTGTGTGAGTAAGACACAGGAGAACCAACGTCATAGGAAAACCCCGTAGAAGCCGTTTATGGCCAAGGAAACATTTATGAAAACTTTTTAAATATGTAGTAATTCAGGGAGTGAAGACACAGTAACTTTAATCTACCATCCTTAATAAATTTTCATGGTAAGCCCAATAAAACTTGTATTTTGTTCATATCTATAAATGTTTAGCATTTATTGTTAAAGTGAACTTAACAAGTCTTCTAACAAAGACCTGAATGCTAAAATCTGAACTCCTTGGACGAGCTTAACGATCGACATTTCATACAGAAGCGCATCATTAAAATGACACACTTTGTACACATCGACTCTGTAACTTTTTTGTTTAAAAGATATAGTAAATTTATATTATCAGTATTTACAGTTAAGAATCAGATCATCATTTCCTCCACACGAAACACACTGGACGATGACAGCATGACACTTTATTGAATCCTTAGGTAATAGAATATTTGTTGTAAGGTTTAGTGCATAATAATTTCTTTTCTTCTTTATTTATTTATGAGAAAGAACATTGGTGCAAGGCTACAACCAGTGACATTTAAAATTAAGAAGGAAATTGTATTGGTTTGATGTAAAAGAATTTAACGTAGATATTATTGTTACTTTATTTAGAACCTGAAAGTGCTTAAGTTTTGATTGATTATGTATGTTAAAATGTCAAATAATGTAGAATAAGCTGTAGCCAATCAGATGGATGGCTTCAGGAAAGGGAACTGCCCTAGTCAGTTGAGCGGGGATGTTTGGCAAGCGGGAAAACGCGGCCGGGGACGGGCAGAGAGGGACAGTTCGGATTGAGACGCGAAAGCGGACGGTCTGTCTTTAGGTAGCTAGGAAGTGAAACAACTTAGAAAATTTCGCGTTGTGTGGTATCACGGAACTTAGTCTCTGAGCGGTGAGCAGCCGCACGCCTGGTGTGAACTCTTAACTTTTCACGAAGGTAACGAGGTGGAGTATTGGACTTGTATTTCGCGATGAGATTGTGAATGATCGAACTGTGTCAAATGGAGTGTAACAGTAACTCTAAATACGACCACTTTCACTATTAGCCTGCTTTCTAAATAAACATTATCCTAACCAAATCGCTACTGTGTGGCCTACATCATTTATAGGTCGTCAATTTAGTTCCCCATATTATTATTACCGTTACTATATGTATATGTTATATTAACTTTGTATTTCGCAAACTTGCCATCAGCCAGACAATTTAACCAAAGGGTCAAAAGTGTCTAGAAACACTAGACGAGTTTGAACCACGACATTTCGACTAAGAGTAACCGCATGTGAGCCCGAACATTTTTGCGATGCTAGCTTGCAGGCATATCAGCGCACACCCCGCTGGGGAGTGAAAGTTCCATTCCGGAACCATCCCCCAGGCTGTGGCTTAGCCATGTCTCCGCAATATCCTTTCTCCCAGGAGTGCTAGTCCGGGAAGTTTCGCAAGAGAGCTTCAGTGACGTTTGAAAAGTAGGAGCTGAGATCGGGAATACAGCTGTGAGTAGAGGTTTTCAATCATGCTTGGGTTGCCCCCGAGAGGCAAAGGTGCCGAGTTCGAGTCTCATTCCGGTATTAAGTTTTCATCTAGTACGGGTATGCTCGAGAATGGCAGATTGCAGCACAATGATTCTAATTTTTTATTTAGCTCCTAAGATGATCATAATACTGTGACACAATTGTATGGGGTCATATTAAAATATAGAATAATACAGGGTGCACAAAAGAGAACTGGTCCGGACAAATATATCATGAACCTTAAGTTAGACAATATTACTTACATCATGTGCTCCGCCAGTGGATGATGTAAGTCAATTCGCCTATCTTAAAGTGTGTGAAATATTTCCTGGGCCAGTTTTATTTTGCCTACTGTGCGTATTACATGTCAGCACTAGCATGCGTTACAGAGTGCGTTACAGCTTAGACTGGCTTAGCTGCGCGCTACTGTGCCGAGTGAGTGGGCGTCGTGCCAGCTAGTGCGACTAGGCAGCGCGCAAGCGGCGGGGCGGCGCCACACAGACCTTGTCCATGAGCTGGCGCACGATGCCGTTCCACTCGCCCGTCTCCAGGTCGTAGACGCCGTACTTGCCGTCCGGCACCAGCTCGATGCGGTACTCGAAGCCGACCATGGCGGCGATCTCTCGCAGCAGGTCGATGCAGAAGCCCTCGTAGCGCGCGTTCCCCGTCAGGTTGGGCTGCGGCCGCAGCATCACGTACGGCGTCTCCTGTGGACGCCGCCCGCTCTAGCCGCTGCCGCTACGGTCTATCGTTACTCTACGGGTCCGCTTGTGTCGTCACAAAAGGGGAAGCACCGTGGCGGCAGTGCGGGACTGGAATCGGTTCTACGGGCGGTGCTGTGCGCTGCGAGTGGACTCGCTTCGGAGTGTGTCAACAGTGGAAGGAAACGGAACGGGGACTTCGCCGAACCCCGAGGGAATACTGTGATAGCAGTCGGCGCGTACAACGTTGCCGTAGAAAGCTGTTGCCGGACGTTGTGATACGCATTACAAGCCTTCATGTGAAAAATCCCAAATCTGGGGCAAATAGGTGATTAAATACGAAGTGTGGATTGTTTCGGAGGGCATAACATTATACACAAGGTGTCTGCTCTTCCGGACATGTCATAAGAACATACAGGGTGAAAAGAATTTAAACTGACAGACTCTGGGAGGTTGCAGGGGACATCGAAACAAATATTTTTCTCTAATGTCATTTTTTCCTATGAGGAGTATTTAAACCGGTAGAGGAAGATTTCTCTGGCGGCAAATTAATTAAACCAACAAACACTTTTCCATTTTTTTGTGACCAAGATACAACACATTAACACAACCCAATTTGAATTACAGTAGATTTTCAAAAAATGCCTCCATTGAGATGTAAACAAAGTTTACACCGTCGGATCATGTTCCGTCTGACACAGGCAAAAACCCCAGGAGTATCTTGAATTGTTCCTGCTGCTGCTACTACTATCCGAGCTACCAGATCCTCTTCTGATGCAACAGGAGTTGTGTAAACAAGGTTGCGCATCTCTCCCCACACTAAAAAGTCCAGAGGGGACATACCTGGGGATCGAGCAGGTCATGGTAAAGACAACCTCTGCCAATCCACGTTTTTGGGAACTGTCGGTCCAGGAATCGACGCACACGACGACTGAAGTGTGCTGGCGCCCCGTCATGTTGGAACCACAAGCGTTGTCTTATAGGGAGCTGGACGTCTTCCAGCAAGTCTTGAAATGCTCTGGCAGGAAAATTGTAATGGTGCCTGCCATTTAATGGCCTAGGTAGCAGATACGGCCCAATTAAACAGTCCCCAACAACACCGACTCACACATTAACGAAGAACCGCACTTGTTGTTGATCAATCCGCTGTGCGGCTCGTCCGTAGTGGTGCGCTACGTAGTACGCACCAACCGCATCAGTGTACTCACTCGAGGTGTATCGCTCCATTAGTAAACAGAGACAATGCACTACTACACTGGTGGACAACAGTTGCCTACAACTGGAGAGCGTAATACGCCCTCTAGCAACTAAAGATCGTAATACGGCCTCTAACAACTGAAGAGCGCAATACAGCCTCCACCGGTTTAAATAATCCTCATAGGAAAAAATAACATTAGGGAAAAATATTTGTTTTGATGTCCCCTACAACCTCACAGAGTTTGTCGGTTTAAATACTTTTCACCCTGTACACAGTTTTTAATCCAGTAAAAATTATGAATTAAACACAGAGGAATTAAGATATTGGCTGCAAGTGGGCATTGATGTAAATCAATGGGGAAAGTTGAAAACTTGCGCCGGAGCGGAAATTCGAACGCGGGTCTGCTGCTTACTTGGCAGATCCTCTGATCACTATGCCATCCGGCCACAGTGGCTATGAGAACTGCACGGGCAACCCTAGTACGCATCCCGTCAGATCTAAATTCTCATCTTGCCACACACTACGAATGTAAATGGCGCTTGCCCATATCCTCATTATTCGCGGCATTTCGCCGATCCCCGTAAGCGTTCGAGCCCGGTGTGCATCCGCAAAGAATAGCTGCCTGGCCTAGTGTATGGATAAGTTGAGAATTTTGCTCTGACGGGAGGCGTGCTAGGTTGTCCTTGCAGTTAATACAACCACTGTGGCCGGATAGCGTAGTGGTCACAGCGTCTGCCTAGTAAATCGAATCCCGCTCCGGCACAAGTCCCCAGCTTTCCTCATTGATTTACCTCAATCCCTACTTGCAGCCAATGTCTTAAAGTCCTTTGTGTTTAGGAAGATAACGCTGAAGTAGACGAATAAATAAAAATATTAAAGAATTCCTCTTATTTTTTCAACACACTTCGTATGAGCGTGTGTGTATTTATCGTGTGGAATGGTAAGCATTTTTCAATAGTAAATCGTAAGCACGTAATTTTGTATTATTAATATGAATCGAATGCCACCATTTTGATTCAGCTATCAATTACATTCCTTTGTGATTACATCCAGGTTGTTCAGCGACTTATTCACATGAAACTTATTTGTCCTTTTAGCAATAACTGTAGGTTGTCATCCAAAACTTAAATTTGAAACAGGAAGAAAAGTAAGAACAAATAAGAAAATACTGCTGGATAGCTACAAAAAATAATAGATGTATAGTACTGAAAGTGAAAGCATTGGAGGGAACTGACGAAAACATAAAAAAAAGAAAAACAGAAAACCATAATACTTCCCATTGTCCAGAATGAGATTTTCACTCTGCAGCGGAGTGTGAAGTTTCACTTCCCATTGTGTTCGGCAATAATATATCTTCGGTTTAGTATAAACGCATACAATCTTCGTTAGAAATGCGAGAGAATTTTGTAATAAATACGAAGTCCATTCTCCAAATCACAGTACTGGGAAAGTGTCCCTACTTGGTCCCTGCCTGAAACCCTTGCAGACGCGTATGTACGGCTGAATGTGGAAGTGAAAACAGGTGCCTGCGAATGGCCTAATTACCTGGAATATCAACAGGGTGTCATCTGTTCCTATTGTGCGTAGCCAACAGACACGCATCAACTGTGCAGTAAAGCTTCATCTACCTATAAACTCGGTGTCGCAGTTCGGTGAATGTCGAGGGGCCTTCGTACCTACATAAGCGATATCCTGTTCCATTCAGCTTGCGTAATGAGTGAGGGGCGAATAACAGTCTGTATGCCCCCGTACGTGACCTAATCTCGCGTGTTGCATTCTCATGATCCCTAAGCTAGGTATACAATGACCAACACATAATAGTCGTATTCTCCAAATACAGGTTCTCTAAATTTACGTAACACGGTTTCTAGAGAACTGCGTCTTCTATATTGCAGAAATTCCCAGTTGAGGTCCCTCTGCGACCTCTACTGTCATGCGTGACTGCTAACCACTCAGAATTCTGGAACAGTACTCTGTAATTCCTCGCGCTAGCATCTTGCATGGAACTACCATTACAGAAGATCAATAATATGAGCTAACCCTTCCAATGAATATAACGTATTCCATTCACCTGCCCTTATACTGATTTTGCATTGTTGTTGTTTTCCATATCTAGCCCCGCATTTTGACCAATCAAAACCGTCAGTGGTGTTATTTGGTTGCGGTATGGAGGGACAAAGGGTTAGTACACAGCTACACCAGCCGTTGTTCTCTTTCTACAAATTACAACCGCATATTCTGATTCACGCGGCCCATCAGTTGCTATCAGGCGACTGAGTGCATACCGTTCCAAATCACCCACGAAGGGAATACCCCTGGGAGTTACGGGAATCGAAACTGGTTCCCACAAACAGCAATCAAACACGCTGACCTCTAAGCAACAGAGGTGGACCCATTTCACATCGATTCTTAATATTGCTGAGAATGCCCTACGTAACAAAGAGAGCTAAGCATCTAGAATGGGAGGAGGTAACGAAGTGAAACCTCACGGGTTCAGAGGGCATGTGATGCTATTTCAGTGATTTCAAAATCGAGTCAAATTTACAAAGAAGTTGGTAGTGCGAGCCCATTTATCAGTATGAGCTTGTTCCCCTTCTGGCGAGGTTTCATGCACTGATTCTATAGGGAAGGGTCTCATAAGGCCATTGTGTCCTCTCCTGTGACAATCTGGCCCACTGTAAATCTTCCTTGAAATCATGGGTGCTGACACAGGGATGGAGCTGGAGCTGATGTCCGAAGTGCTCTCACACGTGTTCTATCGGGGAAAGGTCTGGGTTTCTTGTTGGACTGGGAGTAGTCCAACATTAGGTAGTCAGTTGACAGATACACGTGCCATTTGTGGACGAACATTGTCCTGTTGAAAAGTGGCACCACGATACTGTCACTTGAGAGGTAAAATATGAGGACGCAGGATGTCTGGAACGTATAGTTGTGCCGTTAGACGTGTCTCAGTCACTACCAGTCGTGACATGAAGTCATACCAGACGGATTCCTACAGCATGACGCCAAGAGTAACACTGCTGTGTCTCTCCAGAGCACTGGATGGAATCATGCTAGCAAAGATATAACATAAGCGATTTTGGCAAAGGACGGATTTTTCTGGCGCGCGGTGTACCTGTTCAGCCAATAACGTGCTCGTGTCTTCAGCGCCTACGATAGTGTCTGAACACAGTGAAACTATAAATGTCGACAACCTGTAGAACATCGGCAGCCATCGCAGAGCTTGGAGTTCAGAGGCTTGCCGACTCAGTAAAACCATGGCAGATCTGGTGAGGAAGTGCATTGTTGTTGCCAGCACAAGTTATCCGAAGAACATCGTTCTGTGGACACTTAAATATGGCGATTTGCAGTAGATGACACATATTCCCCTGCCGACACAACGGCGTCGTAGATTACGAATGCAGCCAGTATGGAATCGTCGAAGTGGGACCATGACCCAATGGAAACATGTTACATGGTGATTAATTTCGTTTCTTGGTACAGCAGGTCGATGGTGGTGTCCGGATACCACATATCGCGAAGATGGCTGCTCGAAACATGTACCATACCACTAATTCAGGCTCTTCCCACATTATTAAGCCGTGGAGGACATTCACATGAGCTGTGGTAGTAATGGGAGGCACCATGGTAACTACGTGCTAAATGAACATTATTACGGATTACCTGTATCCCTTAATGCTTCAATTCTTCCCCGATGTCACCTGCAGCAGAATAAGTGACCATATCACAAAGCGAGAATCATGCCAGTGTAGTTTGATGAGCAAAACTGACATCATGTTAATCTCTTGCCAACAAATTCACCGGATCTGAATACAATGGAGCATATTTGGGTCGCTATAGCGTGCCAGCTCCACGCCTACACACCACGGCCCCTTAAATTATGGGAACCGTTTGGGCTGCGCATTGACTTGTGGTGCCTTACACATCCAGAATCCTACCAAATACACTCCTGGAAATTGAAATAAGAACACCGTGAATTCATTGTCCCAGGAAGGGGAAACTTTATTGACACATTCCTGGGGTCAGATACATCACATGATCACACTGACAGAACCACAGGCACATAGACACAGGCAACAGAGCATGCACAATGTCGGCACTAGTACAGTGTATATCCACCTTTCGCAGCAATGCAGGCTGCTATTCTCCCATGGAGACGATCGTAGAGATGCTGGATGTAGTCCTGTGGAACGGCTTGCCATGCCATTTCCACCTGGCGCCTCAGTTGGACCAGCGTTCGTGCTGGACGTGCAGACCGCGTGAGACGACGCTTCATCCAGTCCCAAACATGCTCAATGGGGGACAGATCCGGAGATCTTGCTGGCCAGCGTAGTTGACTTACACATTCTAGAGCACGTTGGGTGGCACGGGATACATGCTGACGTGCATTGTCCTGTTGGAACAGCAAGTTCCCTTGCCGGTCTAGGAATGGTAGAACGATGGGTTCGATGACGGTTTGGATGTACCGTGCACTATTCAGTGTCCCCTCGACGATCACCAGTGGTGTATGGCCAGTGTAGGAGATCGCTCCCCACACCATGATGCCGGGTGTTGGCCCTGTGTGCCTCGGTCGTATGCAGTCCTGATTGTGGCGCTCACCTGCACGGCGCCAAACACGCATACGACCATCATTGGCACCAAGGCAGAAGCTACTCTCATCGCTGAAGACTACACGTCTCCATTCGTCCCTCCATTCACGCCTGTCGCGACACCACTGGAGGCGGGCTGCACGATGTTGGGGCGTGAGCGGAAGACGGCCTAACGGTGTGCGGGACCGTAGCCCAGCTTCATGGAGACGGTTGCGAATGGTCCTCGCTGATACCCCAGGAGCAACAGTGTCCCTAATTCGCTGGGAAGTGGCGGTGCGGTCCCCTACGGCACTGCGTAGGATCCTACGGTCTTGGCGTGCATCCGTGCGTCGCTGCGGTACGGTCCCAGGTCGACGGGCACGTGCACCTTCCGCCGACCACTGGTGACAACATCGATGTACTGTGGAGACCTCACGCCCCACGTGTTGAGCAATTCGGCGGTACGTCCACCCGGCCTCCCGCATGCCCACTATACGCCCTCGCTCAAAGTCCGTCAACTGCACATACGGTTCACGTCCACGCTGTCGCGGCATGCTACCAGTGTTAAAGACTGCGATGGAGCTCCGTATGCCACGGAAAACTGGCTGACACTGACGGCGGCGGTGCACAAATGCTGCGCAGCTTGCGCCATTCGACGGCCAACACCGCGGTTCCTGTTGTGTCCGCTGCGCCGTGCGTGTGATCATTGCTTGTACAGCCCTCTCGCAGTGTCCGGAGCAAGTATGGTGGGTCTGACACACCGGTGTCAATGTGTTCTTTTTTCCATTTCCAGGAATGTATATGTCGAATCCATGCCATAGTTTGGAATGACACTGTTGTTGTTGTTGTTGTTGTTGTGGTCTTCTGTCCAGAGACTGGATTGAAACAACTCTCCATGCTACTCTATCCTGTGCGCGCTTCTTCATCTCCCAGTATCTACTGCAACCTACATCCTTCTGAATCTGTTTAGTACATTCATCTCTTCGTCTCTCTCTACAATATTTACCCTCCACACTGCCCTCCAGTACTAAATTGGTGATCCCTTGATGCCTCAGAATATGTCCTACCAACCGATCCCTTCTTCTAGTAAAGTTGTGCCACAAATATCTCTTCTTCCCAATTCTATTCAATACCTCCTCATTAGTTATGTGATCTACCCATCTAATCTTCAGCATTATTCTGTAGCACCACATTTCGAAAGGTTCTATTCTCTTCTTGTCTAAACTATTTATCATCCATGTTTCACTTCCTTACATGGTCACACTCCATACAAATACTTTCAGAAATGACTTCCTGACATTTAAACCTACACTCGATGTTAACGAATTTCTCTTCTCAGAAACGCCTTCCTTGCCATTGCCAATCTACATTTTATATCCTCTCTACTTTGACCATCATGAGTTAGTTTGTTCCCCAAATAGGAAAACTCATTTACTACTTTAAGTGTCTCAATTCCTAATGTAATTCCCACAGCATCACCCGATTTAAGTCGACTACATTCCATTATCTTCGTTTTGCTTTTGTTGATGTTCATCTTATAATAACACTAACTCTTCATTAAACAGTCTCTTATTGTTACACTCTAGGTGGATTTTCTTGTCAAAGTTATTAGCTAACCTAAAGCAAGGAGTTCAAGCATGTTATCTCTCTGTGGATAGTGTAAAATTTGTTCTGTACTTGATGGTACTATAAAAGTTTCTGTTTCGTAGATTATGAAGCAGCGATTGTCGACCAGCGCAGCAGCTGCCTAAGGGAGCGTGGAAAACCTTCCAAAAACTACAGTCGGTCTCACCGGTGTACCAGACCAACGGTCGTTAAACCATCACGCAGCGCCGTTCTGAGTTTTGGCTCACCTCCTCGCCCAGACAGCTAGCACGGTGCGAGGTAAACTATATTCCAGGTGCGTTATTTCTATAATGGAACTAATGTTTCTGACTATTCAGGAATGAACTGTGTGGGCGTTATTTACAGTCAAGCCGTGAAACGTCAGAATGGTTGGGGACACTCAATCGTTCTACAATACGACTGTTGGCTATGTAGTTTTACGATGTACAGCGCTACAAGGTAAGTACCGTTTGTTCACACCTTATCTACGGGTCCAGGTGAACACTAAGATGCTAGCGGAACCTGGGGAGTGCACATAACTGTCCAGTGCTGGGACGCAGCGCCGAAAGGAACCCACGTACGTGTTTCATGAGGTGCAGCACCATGCCGTTCCACTCGCCAGTGATGGGATCCTGGGCGCCGTACTTGCGGTCAGGCACCAAATCCAGGATGTAGTCGAAGCCCACGTCGCGAGCGATGCGCTCCAACAGGTCCACGCAGAATCCGTAGAAACGATCGTTCCCCGTGTAGTTCTTGCCGTAGTGCATCATCACGTACGGGATCTCCTGCATCCCCACATCCATTACAAGGGACATTCCACATAGAAAAATTAAGGAAAACTTCTTTACATGAGACTCCTGTACTTCCTCGGTCATTAGCAGGATTCTAAATAAAAAGGTTCGTCGCCTACACTCTGATACTGTGTCTAACTACACTGTGTGGAACTAGCTTGACGTCAGCAGCTGTACATCTGTTGCTTCCAAGAAAACGCTGTGATCTTCAGGAGAAAGGGCGAGGAAAGAGGAAGCGAAAGAAAGACATCAAGTTGAAACAGTAGCTGATGCAACAGAGTCGGAAAGAATATTCTCAAGCAAAAGAAATAAAGATAGTAACAAACAAACACAGCAATAAAACATTATAACATTCAAATAAATATAAAAATAAAGGAATTGTTCATCTCTGATCTTCTACAACTATATTCTGGATGAAATCGTAAGAATCTAGAATGAAATATTATCTGAACATAGAATTTCACAAATAATGCTAGAGGAAAAGAACGTAACTCTTACAGTAAATTTCAAAGCTGAGACTGCAGAGTCTCCCAGTGGTATCACTGGATTAAAAGTTCTCGGGTTTCCAGCCGCGTCAAGTGATTAAATTTAAACACAGACACTTGACGAGGCTGAATAACCCAAGAACATTTTAAATTACGCAGCATTAGCTGATGATCTCGTTCTGCTCCTAGTAATCTTAAAGGCTGCGTAGATCGTAGTTAGTCTCTTGGGGGAGGTAGCCAACAAAACAGATCTAGGAAGATCTGTATGGAAAAAAATTGCAACCATGAAAATTCTCGAAATTTTCAATAACAGGGTTTGGTCAAAACGGTGTACAAGGATATTCTAAAATCTTTGCCGAAATGGTTCAAGAAAATGGTTTAGAAAAATCTTTCTCAGTCAAAACAATATGTAAATGCCTAGCACTGAGTTACAAGTTACATGAACTAAAAATCCTGTATTTTAAAAAGAGAATTATATTACAAACGCTGCGTTCTTTGCAAACGATAACTCAAGGCAATTGAGAGTTAATGTTGAGATGTGTCACAAGATAGGTGACGCTACAGATGTAATCCAAAAGGAATACTTACATTATTCAGTCATATAAATGGGTGACAGCAAGGGAACGAAAAAGATCTTCCGAAACCTTTGTCGAAAGAAGTTAACAACACGCTATATTAAGAAAATAACAAAGAAGCAACACATAACAAGAAGTAACAGCACATTGAGAAATACTTAGAATAAAAGGTGATACATGATATATGAAGGAAGCAATGAAGAGATAAAAACTAATCAAATCTACCTGAGAAGAGTAAAATGAAACACAGTGAAAATACAACGAATGTTGGAGAGAAACGTTGTAATAACGACGGAATATGAGGAACTAAACTGAAGCGCCAAAGAAACTGGTATAGGCATGTGTATTCAAATACAGATATAAGAAAACAGGCAGAATATTGCGTTGCGGATGGCAACGCCAATATAAGACAAGTGTCTCGTGTAGTTGTTAGATCGCTTACTGCTGCTACAGCGGCTGGTATCAAGGTTTAAGTGAGTTTGAACGTGTCGTTATAGTCAACGCACGAGCGATGGGACACAGTATCTCCGAGGTAGCGATGAAGTGGGGATTTTCCCGTACGACAATTAGACGAATGTACCGTGAATGTCAGGAATCCGGTAAAACATCAAGTCTCCCATATCGCTGCAGCCAGAAAATGATACTGCAAGAACGGGACCATCGAGGACTGATGAGTGTAGTTCACCGTGACATAAATGCAACCCTTCAGAGAACTGTTGCAGATTTCAAATTCGGGCCATCAACAAGTGTCAGCGTGCGAACCATTCAATAAAACGTCATGGATGCGGGCTTTAAGAGCCGAATGCCCACTCGTGTACCCTTGATGACTACACGGCACAAGCTTTACGCCTCGCCTAGGCCCGTCGACACCGAGATTGGACTGTTGATGACTGGAAACATGTTTCATGGTCGGACGAGTCTCGTTTCAAATTGTATCGAGCGAATGGACGTATACGGGTACGGAGATAACCTCATGAATTCATGGACTCTGCATGTAAGCAAGGGACTGTTCAAGCTGGTGGAGTCTCTGTAATGGTGTGGGGTGTGTTCAGTTGGAGTGATATAGGATTCCTGGCACGCCTAGATACTATTCTGACAGGTGTCCGTACGTAAGCACCGTTCAGAATTGCTACATAGAGGCTCCAGGAACACTCTTCTGAGTTTAAACACTTACACTGGCTACCAAACTGCCCACACATGAACATTATTGCGCATATCTCGGATGCCTTGCAACGTGCTGTTCGAAAGAGATCTCCAACCCCTCTTACTCTTACGGATTTATGAACAGCCCTGTAGGACTCTTGGTGTCAATTCACTCTAGCACTACTTCACACATTAGTGGAGCCCATGCCACGTCATGTTGCGGCACTTCTGCGTGTTCGCGGGGACCCTGCACGATATAAGGTACAGTACGTGTACCAGTTTCTTTGGCTCTTCAGTGTATATTTGGTGCGTTCAATGCACAAAGCATTATCGTGAGAATAAGAAGTAAATTAACATTGCCTCTTCTGATATCGTCGTGTACCACAGTAGCAGTGTTAAGTTTCAGATAGAGAACAAGAGGCAAAGCATGTGGTTCAGAAGGAGTTGATGACATAATGTGTTGACACGTCACCGTTGGATGTTGGCAACTTGCATCATATTCAAAAAACGAAGGTCGTTGTCTCGGAGAACATTAACACATAACGGAAGGAAACTTCCAATAATACGCACATGGTAGGACTAGGAATCAACAATAAATTCCGTGAGACATGCACGATGTATAAAATAATTTCAGCACGCGTGCACGGACGCGGACTGTTTGTTTACACAAACTCTGTAGTACCAATGTCAACAAGGACTGCACTTTAATCTACTGAAATGAAGCATTATCAATTAAGTGGAAAGGTCCTGCAGTGCTACAGGAGTTGTTTGTGTTGAATAGGTTGAGTAAATAGAACCGCTACGTGTTATGTAAATTGATGAATACAATCGAAAAATGTTTGTAGACTGATGAATTCTAAAATAATATCACTACAGTTTCTTGATGAAGCTTACAAGAAATTCTTTCCTTAGAATTAATCATCAGTGTTTAGATGTTCGAAAAATGACATAAAATCAGGAACAAGTAGCTGTAAAGTTTTCTCTACAAACGTATATTCTGAGTTGAGGCTGTGTTTTGCCACAGTTAATCACTTTTGGTCCCATAAATAAATTAAAAATAATTTCCATCCCCTGTTTCCGATTAAAGTTTACAGGAGGTTTTGCAAGCTAAATGCCGTGATCGGCAATGAGAATGAAACAATAAATGAATGTTTAAACAAACGCATACTGAATATGATGGCTGTAGCACTCGTAAAAACTTCGCAATATTTCAACATTGTTGTCCAGCTAGAACCTAAAGAGTTTGTCCTTGTTATTGGGACAATACAGTGAGAAAGGAGCGTACAAAGCAAATGATTTCACACGAACCCCAAGCTGTTGGAAAGAGTGCATTATAATAAAGGGAGAGAAGGTATTTGAAGATTAGAAATAGGGGTAGGAAAATTAATAAAAATTAAAAGAATGATGAAAGAGCAGCGTTATACTGAACATCATTAACTTCAATAATGAAGACTAAATTTTCGTGACTGTAGATTATACTTTCCGTTAGCTCTCGATGTGCAAGTACGGTAACTTGTGGAAGCAAAATTGGAGAAGGAAAGCCAGAAACTCACCAGTATTGTGATAACGACCAGAGTGACGTTCATGGTGCCCGGGTCGAAGAAGGCGGCGCGGTCGGTGATGTTGACCCCAGAGCCGGGGCTCCACTCGCCGACCTTGACGAGCGCGTGCTGCTTCAGCTTCAGCAGGTCCAGCTTGAACTGGATGCGCCGCCCTTCTTTGAACTCGATCGGCCCGCTGAGCCCTTTCAGCTCCACCTGCACACATGGGAGCAGCTTTACTTTTCTACAGCGATGTAGCAATATCCATTCTTCATATTCCCTTAAACTTCAGTTACTGAAGTGATGATGGTTATGATGATGAATATGGTTTGTGGGACGCTCAACAGTGCGGTTATGAGCGCCCGAACAAATTGATAATCTTTTCACGTTCCGCTCTCGCCATTTTCCTGAATGACGAGGATATGATGAGGACAACACAAACACCCACTGCCCGGGCGGAAAAAAATCCGCGCCCTGGCCGGGAATAGAACCCGAGATCCCGTGCTCTAGAGGCAGCAACGCTAACCACTAGACATGAGCTGCCAACATTACTAAAGTGTGATCGGAACCTATAAATACCGGTGGTTGTGCCTTACAATCGAGTATCACTAGTGCAAGTCTGTCGTATGAAGCCCAGTTTCGGGTCCATCTTTGTGTGTGTCTTCAAGGTCCTAACCCTCCCCAACCGCTTCCCACCCCACGTCCATTCCCCTCCCCATTTCCTACCTATCATTCTTCCAATCACACTTTCGATTCCTCCTCTCCATTGCCCTCCTCCTATTGCTCCTCCTCCACCCTACCTCCCTCCCGAGTGTGTAATGCACCTCACAAGTGTTACTGTGTAAGACGACTTTAACTGCATTATTTAATGGAGGGTTTTCTATCTTTCGGTCCAAAAAATCGATTTCTTAAAATTACATTTTTGGATCCATAAAAGTGCTTAGAATCCACCCCTGAAACGGTTTTTCCGAATACGGAACGGAAATGTTTGTTATTTGCGGACGAACAAAAAATGCACCTGCCTGAAATCGGCCTTTATCACGCACTAGTTTGTTTCGGGAATTCCGGCTTTGTAGCCGCGAAAAATTATTCTATGTTCTTACCCATGACTAAATGTGATAAAGTGATCAAGGAGTTTACGACGTACTACGGTTTGGCAATCCGACAGCATTCCAATTCGGTGGAACAGATGACGAAGGCAATATGGGCAACGTATTTCCACAAGTGGTCAACGGATCACCACCCATAACACCAAAATTGTCCGGCTGGGGAAACTAGTTGGTGCAAGTGGCACAATGCAGAGTCTACCGGACATCTGGACGATTATCAACACGACCCCCGCTCTCCAAAGAAGTTCAAAAAGTGATTCATCCGATCTCCGAGGCCCTTTCGGAGGACAAGTTATTGTACCGGTGCTTGGGAGGAAACACACAAAATTCAAATGAAAGTTTGAACGCCTGTGTTTTGAAGTTAGCCTCCAAGCATTTGCATTCTGGTGCGAAGACTGTGGAGATTGCGACTTTCCTGGCAGTGAGCAGCTTCAACGAAGCATGACAGTGAACTCATGTTCATGTCTTCGCCCCCAAATTCGCCTGGGATAAGATCAGCACACTACAGCTCTGCAGCGCAACGAGCGACTGGAGGTCACGGTTCCCTTGTACCACAACACTCGCAAAGTACTTTAGAACCATCTCCGAAATTTTGGCTGTGGACTTCGGTTCATCGCGTAAATACATTCAGCCGGATCATTAACGTACAACACCAACAGCAAGTGTCACTAAGAAGAATGACGTATACTCACCGAGTTGATGTAGTTGATGAGACTGAGGCCGCCATCCCACGGCACCTCCTCCTCGCAGGAGACGTTGGACAGCCGCAGGGTGTGGCTCTGGTCCAGCGTCTGCAGCCCGATGGCGAACACGTACACCGAGTCGTACATCAGCGCCGGCTCCGCCTGAAAGAGGGACAAGTAGTGGGAAGCGGCGTCCTCGGAGTTTTGGTCGTGTGTAGACATAGTGTATGAAGGAATGATTTCACTTAGTTTACTGTGGGGGGAAGTGAAGAAAGGCTATGCAAACGCGAAGCTGTTAGATATTCAGTGCGTTGAAATTGTTTTTATACTCAGTATAATGATACTGTAGCTTTTAAGGTGCACTCGGAGCGTTTCCAGGAAACAATGATTCCGGATTGTCGTACTTGTATCGGTTTATAAAGTTACGGTAAGACGAAGATGAAATTTATCAAATATACTTCTCATTCTACACCTCTAGAGGTAGAGCAGGCTGTTAGTGATCTGATCCATTGTTGAGTCAAAGTGTTTTTTTAACCAAATACCTGGTGAGCTGGTAGTGAATTAGAGAGAATTTATATTGATACTGTTTGGGATGGGATAACCAGTTCTGATGTTTACCTTACTTGGAAGGAAAACCTCTCAAGCACAGTGTTCGGTTCCCAGGGATAAGACTAGTTTTTAACTGTGGCACAATATGTCCTAGACAAAAATATGAAATCATAGGCTATGTGCTGGTTAAGTTCATTTCATTCTGTGTTTAAAAAGAAAAGGCTACACTTGCTCGACTTGTCCAATACACAGCAGGCAAAGCGAACAAGTGACCTGTTAAAAGTGGCAGACAAACCGCCCTTACAGTCAATAATTAAGGAAGAAGCGTACATGCGATTATTTTTACAAGTGGACCACAGTCAGACTCTTCACTTCTGTACGCCAATGTCTTGCATAGTGGAGAAGGTGGAGTTTAGTATTTAGTGTCCCATAGACAATAAGGTCATTAGAGACGGAACACAAGCTCGCATTAGGGAAGGATGGAGAAGGAAAGCGGCCTTGCCCTTTCGAAGGAACCATCCCGGCATTTTCTTTAAACGATATAGGGAAATCATGGAAACTGAAATCAGAGTGGCCGGACGTGGATTTGAGCCGTCGTGTTCCCCAATGCGAGTCCAGTGTGCTAACCAATGCGCTACCCCGCTCGGTCCTGCGGAGTGGCTACCTGGCTATTGCCAGCGATTTGAAAGACACTTAATAATTGAATACCTGTTAAAACAACAAAAGAAACGAGACGTATGGGATAATATCTGGCAGTATCCATAGAGATATTTTCCACAGCGATTTTTCTCAACTATATTTGTCAGTTCGTCGTTTGAAGTTTTAATCTCTGACGATAAAAACAACTCTTCGCTGATAAACTCATCATATTCGATGAGTTTATCAGCGTTGCGTTTTTAGTGTCCGCAGCTCGTGGTCGTGCGTTAGCGTTCTCGCTTCCCACGCCCGGGTTCCCGGGTTCGATTTTCGGCGGGGTCAGGGATTTTCTCTGCCTCGTGATGACTGGGTGTTGTGTGATGTCCTTAGGTTAGTTCGGTTTAAGTAGTTCTAAGTTCTAGGGGACTGATGACCATAGATGTTAAGTCCCATAGTGCTCAGAGCCATTTTTTATGTTTTTAGTCTCCTCATCCATCAAAGTACCACTCCGCCAGTAATCACAGCTGTCTTAAAATAACATACCACTTTTTTCATAGTGTCGCAGCAGCAAAAGCATGTGTCACTTTTTTATCAGTTTCAAGAGTGAGAAGTCAAGACATATTGCGACTTCGTATCATCTTCTTTGCAGATCAGTTACACGGGATTTAGGTCTCGAGGCACGGTGACAGTCACTGTCGAACAGTTCAATTTCCTTGAAAAATTTTGTTAATTGTATTAACAGAAGAAGATGCTTTCTTTAGATTTTTTAGCGTATGGCAGTGAAGTACGTTACAGTATTGGATTACGTTATTCTACATTACATAACATTCCATATATTAGCAGTCAAACATCTAGTATATATTCAATGGTTTTTTGGGATGCTATGAAGAATTTTTCAAAGTCCCCACTGAACGCTTTGACACTATTTTCTTCTCTGATGTGTTGGATGGTCTGCTTATGCGTGCCCCTGTCACATGCTGGCGAAGTTAGCAGTCCCCATTAGAAGAATGTGTCAGCACATCTTCCATGTCGATTCAGAGTTGACCAGATCTTGCGGGGCTGATCAAACCCAGAAACTGCCTGAATAATACAAGGCATTAGGTTGCAAGTTGTTGGGGCATTTTGGAGCCATTATCGTCTCCAAGAGCTGATGTCATCCCCAGTGAGGCTGTGGAGAGCAGGAGGAGGATGTCTTAAAGGAAGTGTCTTGATACTCAAATCAGGTATATCGAGATGTACCGGTAGATCAGGGTTTCCTTCGGTCCTGTTGTATTCCTTGACCAAGACTGCTTCACGTTGTATTTTTGGGGGTGGTATATTACTTAGGACAGGTAGCCATATGTTAGGTGTAAACCTAACGGTTCCTGAAATAATGTGCATGGTGTTGTTAAGTTCGACATCGATTTTGTTCACATGACTACTGTTTAGGTATACTTCTGCACAGTACTCCGTCGTTGAGTATACCAGGCTCAGCGCAGACGTCCTCAGAGTTGTTACTGTTTATCCCCAGATGGTTCTGCAGAGTTTGTAGATGAAGTTGTTTCTTCTTCTTACCTTGACAACTGATTTTGTAAGGTGTGATTTAAATAACATGGTTCTGTCTAACGTGGCCCCTAGGTACCTTGGTTCTTTGTTGTGGTTGAGGCGTGTGTCTTCAAGGTATACTTCCAGAGCTCTGTCGGCTTCTCTGTTATCGAGGTGGAAGTAAATTACTTCTGTCTTCGTGGCGTTAGGCCTAAGCCTCCATTTACGGAAGTGTGCTGCCAGGGCAGACAGATCGGATGTCAGGGTTTCTTCCATTGTATCAAAATCGGCGTGCCTTGTTGCAATGGCCCAGTCATCAGCGTAGCCAAACCGCCTACTAGCTGTTTCTGGCATGTCAGCAATGTATAGGCTGAAAAGCAGTGGGCTAATACTGAACCTTGAGGTAAGCCATTTTGAAGGAATTCCTGGCTACAGAGTTTGTTTCCCATGACGACCAGGAATCCTGAGTTACCAATCATGTTACCAATAAGCTTTCTCACTTTTTGACTTTTCCTTAGAGCTGGCTCATAATGCAGGTGATCACTGGTCAGCCAGAAAGTGTTTCACTTTCGAACGAATTAGAGAAAGTTGAGGTACCTTCTGATCCAGCTTCATCTGATATGGAGCATTATCAAAAGTGACTATGTTTTAAAATGAAATCGTGGAATAAGCTGTGTCTCTACATGCATTTTTAACATTTTGCTGTGTATTACTGATTGATTGAGAACGTTTTGCTCTTTTAGCCACCTACATTACCAAGCGGCTACAGCGGGCATAACGTTCCACCTACATCTATATCTACATAACTAATTTGCAATTCACGTTTAAGTGCCTGCCAGAAGAGTTCCTAGAATCAGTTCCAATCCATTTCTCCACAGTTCCAATCTCAAACAGCGCACGGGACAAACGAACACTTAAATCATTAGCGCGAGCTCGGATTTCTCGTTTTTTTATTATAATTATCATTTCTCCCTATGTACATGTGTGTCGACAAACCGTATTCGCAATCGGAAGAAAATGTTGTAGATTGAAAATTCGTACAAAGATCTCGCCGCAACGAAAAATGCCTTTGTTTTAATGATCGCCACCCGACCTCGCTTATCATTTCCGTGGCACATTCTCTTTATTAATTCGCGATAATACGAGGAGCGTTCAACAAGTAATGCAACACTGTTTTGTGAAACCAGGTTGTTTTTATTTAGGTTTCCAATGCACCATATTATTCCTCACACTTTTAGCTACAAGCCCCTATTTCTCAACACAATCTCCTTTCAACGCGACGACCTTACGCCACCTTACTGGGAGCGCCTTTATGCCCTCAAGGGTCGATGTCGGAGCAGACGTCTTGCCTGTGATGATGTTCGAAAAAAAAATCATCTGTTTGGCGGCAAGGAACCCAGGGGGCACACACCTTTGAGAACCTGTGCACCTGTGCACCGAGGCGTTTGATTGTGATCCGTTGATCGCCTCGAATGAGTGTGGCCACACGTTCCCACATAGCAGTCATCACAATTGCCTGTGATGATGTTCGAAAAAAAAAATCATCTGTTTGGCGGCAAGGAACCCAGGGGGCACACACCTTTGAGAACCTGTGCACCTGTGCACCGAGGCGTTTGTGATCCGTTGATCGCCTCGAATGAGTGTGGCCACACGTTCCCACATAGCAGTCATCACAATTGCATGCACGCGGGAGAATCGGATAGGTTTGCATGACTTTGTTACAACGATGAGAGTCGCCTTGCCCAAAGACTTACCGTCCCCTGCCAGGTAAATTTTCTGAAAGCGCCTACGAACATCTGCAATCCTCTGGTTTTCCTCCAAAAGAAACTCAATAACAGCTCTCTGCTTGGAGAGCATCTTCGTAACAGGTGCCATTTCGAAGAGTACTTATGGGGCCGCCACCGATCGTAACTTCACAAAACTATAAGGGCTGAAGCGGGAATATTCCACGAAGTCCCACAACAAATTCTCCGTTCTTTTCAACTGAAACTGGCCGAGAAGGAAAATGTGTGACATTACTTACTGAACACCCCTTATATAAAACGAGCTGCCTATTTGCAAGTTGTAATATTTCATACAATTATTGATCGAATTTAAAAATTTAAAATGATGTGACAGTCTTTTCGTGAAGAGAAATAATCTTACGTTAGTAACTTCGGTATTAAAGTTAGAAACTGTGTATACATCTTGAGCCAGCGCTCTCAAGGTGCTAAAATTACCAATATTATATTATGCTCATCAAGGATTTAAAAATGAGAGCGCTGAGCGACTTCCAAGTAACTTTACTTATCACGTCAAACATTTTCGAAACTTTTTCTCACTGATACCCTCCATAAACTAATGACATGGAAAAAATCATTTAACACATTATAACGCCATATCATCCGCGAAATCGGAGTTTTGCACCCATGCAGCGCTGGGAGTGACGTCGATATAAAAATATTGTGAGTAAAATAGAGGACGTCACGAGACCCTGGAACAGGGGACCTCTTGTATTTTTGAACTCTGAACGTTGTCTTTCAACGTACACATCTGCTGTGAAGGCAGTTTGCAATTTGTCGGGTATAACAATTCGCTATAGTCGTGGTCGCCCGAATTTTCCAGAGCATATTCTCCTAATAAAATTTATCACACGTGCTTTTAATGTCCAGGAAGAAGGTGGCAAGTTCAATGTGTTATGCTCAGTTAGTCGCAGCAGTTGAAGTTCTAGAGAAACCTTCGATAGGAATCCCAATTATACTGACCGTATTGTTTTGTTTAGTGTGTGTGTGTGTGTGTGTGTGTGTGTGTGCGTGTGTGTTGGGGGGGAGGGGGGTTGGAGTGATTAGGTGGGGGGAGGAGCTTTTTGAGAGAGAAGAGAGGGGGGTTGGTCCTCAATCTTCTATTTCATTACTTGTTCAAACATCTTACTGAGGCTACTACGAAGACCTACAGGGTGGTGGAGAGCAGCGTTCGTTAAATCTCTGACTCTCTTTGGCGCTGGAATTACCTTCTCTTCTTTTCATTTCTCTGGGAAATAGGTACACAACAAATATGCTTTGTAAATAGGAGGCACTGGTTCCAGTGGTTTCCTTGGGTTCTTAAAATACGTGTTTGAGGTTCTGTCGATGTGGCGTCGATAGTTGCGATGCCACAAAGTAGGTTCACGGTCTCGTAAGTTCGCACTACGAGAGAAGACTAACTACGCCGACCACAGCGCCCTCTGGCCGACGCTGTGGAGCTCAGGGAGTGCCGCCTTGATTTCCGCCCATTTTCATCAAGAGAGACGGCCTGGAAATATCGCTTCTTCTGCCGAGTGGGCTGGCTTGCTATTGAGACTTTGTGTTAGTTACGTTTAGTAAAAATTTGGACAGCAACGAGTATTTGTTACTTTTGCGACCAAACTTAACAGGATTAGACATGGACTACGGCTTCACACCTACGTGCTCATCCTAGCCAAGGTTATGTATGCATTTGATATTTACTTGTGTTTTTGACTCTATTAAAGGTATTAAAGTACCAAAGTGCTTCACCCCTCCCGCTCCTACTCGCTTCCTGCACTCTCGGCCTATATTACAGAAGCAGTTCACAGGAGCAAAAATGGCGTTGTTCAGTTTTTTGAGGATACCTATCACTTGTGACACTATAGTGAGACGTGAAGACCCAACCGTTTCCTCGGTGTGAATTGTTCAGCCATTTGATTTGTGGTGTATTCCTGTTCCCTATCCACAAATTCCGCTGGTTCGTGCAGGGAAGTTGATTGGTCCTCCAACGTTGCCGCCTACGCCTCTGGTTTGCACAGAGGGTCTGCTGACAGATCTTGTGGTGAGAGTATTGTTGACTTGGTGTCCTATCGTCCTGTAACTTCTTGATCAGTTGCCATTCATCTCTTGTCTGTAGGAGGAAGCTGGACATCTTGTCCTCCTATGCGTCAACGTTTCTTCCACAAAGACGTTCCTAAATCCCACTGGAGGCGGTGCATCTTCCTGTGGCGCCGTGGGTTTCTGCTTCTAAGCGAAAGCTTAGATGACGGTACTTCTAGTACTTTACTCCTTCTATCAAAAGGGGCGATTGATCCTAGTAGAATTTGTTCTGGGTAATTATTATTGATTCTACCACGTCTAATAATACTTAAGAGTATTATGTATGAATGTATCGTGTGATTTGTGGAATGCTTGTGTTAAATTTTATTTAATGTACTGTCCAATTTGTGTTTCATTCCCACAGACTTAGTAGCCCGTACACTGGTGCGCCACGTGTGTTTGTTTGTACACCATGAGGGTCCAGTTCGACGTAAACACCTCTCGTGTTCGAATTGAAACCACAGTGTCATGACGAAGTACATGTGTTCTTGTTTGGTTAATTTACTTACAAAATTACTGAGTTTTACGGAATTTTATAAGTTGACTTTGTTCTCTGAAATTGACCGTTAAATGCTGTCGAGCGATGACCCAGTGAGCTTACAAGTGGAATAGGGAAGCTTTCTTCTAAATTCTATCTTTCGTTGTGTGAGTGATCAATGTGATCATGGCGTGTGTGATCTCGATAAATCGTCTTCAATTATTTTGCAGTCTTGCCCCACATGTGTCGGTCCCGGTGCTGCGCTGTTTAATGTACCATGTGTCGATATTCACGCACTAGCATTCCAAGTAACTGTATTTTAACTTCCGTTTGTGTGCTACTGTTAATGAGGAAATAAATGTGAATTATTGATAAATTCTTTGTTATTTCACCTCACAGCGCCATTCCTCTCCCTAATCAGGATCCTTAAAATCAGTCAGTTTGCACCTCATCTAAGCAATTTTTCAATGAAATTTATCCAGATTATTGTATATCCAATGTAAGGATTTTATTAAGTCATCAAATGATCTGTGAGGTGGCGTCTTTTTATCAGTTTAATAAATTATTATTTAAATAAATTTGCCCCACTAATCAGAAATTTTGTGTCCGATACTTGTTGCAGGCAAGCAAGCGTAGCCTGTACTTGCAGAGTCGTTCTTGGGATTTAGGATATCAGAAAAGAGATATTTTACGGAGCTGTTCTTACTAGTACCTTGCAGTAGTAAAAGACGACAGGCATCATTCAACGGCAGCGCTGTATTCTGCCTGTTTAAATATCTCTGTATTTGAAGACGCATGCCTCTAACAGTTTCTTTGGCGCTTCAGTGTATTTAACGCAGTCGCCTTAGTAGATAGCCCTAAACGTGCTGTAGACCATCGTTTTCAGCTTCTCAGGCGTGAAACAGAGGTTGCGACGACATGAAAATAAATTTTGGAAATAATGTCATCAGAAGCCTGTCTTATATTTGTATGTGCCGATTTCCTCAGTGTAATACGTATGGAGTCGCTATTGAGGAGGTTCATGAAGGAGAGATGGCCTTACCGATTTACGTTGTATATTGTTTTGAAGCCGGTGTCGTCATATTGGACACCCAAAACCTTAGTAGTGTACTGTTTGCGACTTCTTCTCGTTCTTAATTTCTGTAGTCTGCACGTAACACTTGTCTTAAATAGAAATTGCTACAGTCGTTAATTGAGTAACTCGCTGACAGACTTTTCTCTGGTCTTTTCTCTGGTCTTAAATGCATATTTGATCCACTAATACGACGCATTACGCCTCATTACTGTAATTTGATATGTGATATGGAAAGATTGCTTTCATAATGTAGCATTTTCGTTAATAAGGACTGACGAAACATTGTTCAATACTGTTCTATTCTTAAAAATGGTAAGAACATGCTTTGCTTAGTTTAGTTGGTTTCCAATCTCCCCTTCCCACAGTGTTCACCCAGAGAGCTTGTCAAGTTGGACTTCAGATTGTAATGGCTCTGAGCACTATGGTACTTAACAACTGTGGTCATCAGTCCCCTAGACTCAGAACTACTTAAACCTAACTAAGCTAAGGACATCACACACATCCATGCCGAGGCAGGATTCGAACCTGCGACCGTAGCAGCAGCGCGGTTCCGGACAGAAGCACCTAGAACTGCTCGGCCACAGCGGCCCGCCAAGTTGGACTGATAGAAAATATCAAGTCAAGTGACAGAAGTATAGTCACTGCAGTAGAAGTAAACAGCACAACCAAACCTCACGAATAAATAAATAAAGAAAATCACTGCAATGAGTCCACTTACGATCCATATATGAATTCTTCGCACTTTAGACTTTTATCGGAAAGATGGGTACATTTCTAAGTGTTGCAAGCTGATGATTTTGAACAAAACCCTTCCACCGGAAGCTAACACTTGGATCAACTAACATGGAGGATATCGCCTTCAAGTCTGTGACGTCATGACAATTCCTCTTATACATAGTCACCATGTAGCAGAAATATGACACCTTTGCCTAGCAAAGTCAACAACGTTCATAACTCATTTCACCCCGTATAATACTAATTAATTTGTACTTACTTGCTAATAATTAAACAATAAATTTTTGCATATAACATTTCCGGTTTCTTCTGAAAGTGGACTCGTAAAGAAGTGTAGCATTAGTTGTGTCCTGAGACTGTTTGCCGTACGATACACACGGAGGGCTGTATCGTGTGGGTGGCAGCAAGAAAACAGGTGCCGACAAGAATTGCAGCAGTTGGTGGAACTGTGGCAGCAGCGGCAAGTACAATGAATGCAACAACAGAACTAAAAATAGATTACCAGCTGCTGATGGATGTGGATACAATGGATGTAGCAAATAATCGCAAACGCCCAGTCGATGTAGGTGCAGATGTCAAGCACGAAAAGGAGCATCTGTTCGCTTCTAATATCCTAAGCATGGTCTCAGAAATAATAGATGGTTCTAAAAATATACCTGATGTAGAAAAAGTGTGTGGGTCATCAGCCAGTATCCTAAATAACGATAACGCTGAAGAAAGTATTAGTAGTGCCTCCAGCCTACCAAGACTTTATAGACATGCTGCATCAAGACATGATTATGAGCAATGATGTCAATTCCAACGAACATTCTCTTAGCAGAATCATTCGAAACCCCCACTTCATCTACGAAGGCAGTTAGTTACTCGGAAGTAATTGCTATTTAAAAAGACCATCGACTGATGAGCATCCAGTAATTACTCGTTCTATATTTTGGTCGAAGATAACTGTAGACGAAGAGTCACCCGAGACTTATACCTTGGTCGCAAGTTACGTAATTGTTTAAAGATGAGAAGTATGGTCACGAATAATTCTCCAATGTGTTAATGTGATTTTTCTGCTATAATGTACCACTTTCCTACAAGTCCAATTGTTAGTACAGAGAATGATCCTGTCGATATCTACTCAAAGTTATGTGAAGAGATGCTCAATAAATGGCCAGATTATTTCTACATCTACGATGAAGGATCCAAGCGAATCTGAAACGACTATGTAGGGTGTCTTTTACTGCCCACAGACAGTAGAGTATAGAAAACATCAGTTACTAGAAAACAGCTCAGTTTTAACTGCGGCATCAGTCGCTTTCCTTAAAGCACTAAAGAACGTAATACATAATGTTCCAAAGAAAATTTGGATATTACCTGATTCTGTGTCTGTTTGAAATTCGATGACAATAATAAACTGCTGCGCATTTCTGAATAATTATACCATCAATGTTGAAACGCGTATGTGTTCAGTGTATTCAGTACAGCGATGGCGAGGCATGAGAGAATCTCTGACCAGAGAGTTATTTATCGTTGCTAGTCTGCGCTTGACTGCCCGAGAGTTCTGTTGCGTGTAGCGAGCCGGCAGGAGCAGTTGTGGTACGTAGCGAGTCGCGAGAGCATGTAGTTCAGTTGCGAGTTAGCAGTTCGAGAGCAGTAGTCAGTCAGTACAGTTGTGTGTAAGGAGTCGGCGGGGGTCGACATGGGTCTCTGGTCACGATTCAGGACGAGGTATATTGTTAAATAAGGTAATGAAACAGCATTGCGCTCAGCTAATAATGTATGGTAATTGTAATTAATTTGTTCCAGAAATGCCCTAATAATAATTCTGTTTTCAAAGCAATCGTTATTAAAAAGAAAAAAATCATTACAATTGAATGTTCATTCCTTAATTTTTGTGTCGAGTTTACATTGGGCCATTATTTTTCAATATTTTTGTAGCGAAGGTACAGTCGCTTTTATTTCAATTTAACGATGTTTTGTGGGAGCTCAACAACATTTGGGTCATTATTATTCAGTAATCTGGTGGGGAAATAACTTTTGGCACGTTCTCATTATCATAGGCTTTTCTTTTTATTTTTGCTGGGAAATCACACTTGGGTCTATTCACATTAACATTTGTATTGTCTTGTAAGAATTTGCTGGGAGGTTACGTTTAACACGATTCCCATTAACATTTAAATATTGTCCTTTTTTATTATTTCTTGGGAGGTTACACTTGGCGACATCCGGTCCAGGATCGTATTTCTTTGAGAATCTTCTGAAAAGTAGCCAGATATCTGCTCTCATTTATCAAAATATAATTAGCATTTTTGCGCAACGCTTTTACTAATTTTGTGACTTTCTTTCCTCAGATCATCGGCAATTCGTTGCTCTGTTGTATTTGTGTTTGTTGCTTTTTGCATTGTGCTTATTTCATTTGTGAATAATCGTGACTAGTGTGAAAATGCCGCGAAAGACTATTAATAGTACATTGCGAGGTGTAATGAATGAAATTACCGACTTAAACAACTTCACCGATAGTGCTTGTCACGCGCAGTGTAATGATGACAATCGTGTGTTCACAGACAATCAGTGCGTTCCAACCACTAATATTGATTTTGATCTTAGTGATGAACAGACGAATTTAATTGTGTCCTCTGTTAATTTGACGACAATTGATGACGCGGGGCGTTCTGTTGTAATGAGCGCTGCCCAGCTCAACACAACCGGTTTGCAAAATTCACGTGACGAGCAGACGAATTTTTCTAATGAAAATGAACAGGATACTCAAAGTAGGACGGATTTATTTACTTCCGAAATAGTGACTAACAGTGTACATTCGACTGGCAAACCTTTTTGTAAATTACAGAATGACCAAATGGTCACACAAAGCGCGACAATTGCAGATACTCCATCAAACAGTACAGAGAATAGAGTAGGTAATGTTACCCTGGAACAAATTATGGCAATATTGCTACAACATAGTGAAAATTTCCAACAACTTAGACAAATTATGGAAAAACAAGACAACCTTATTGAAGAGAACAAACAATTTTTTGAAAGTCTTAAACAGTCAAACGAAAAACACGACAACCATAATGAGCAGAACAAACAAGTTAGTGAACAGATTACAGCTGTTACCGTCCAACGTCACGAGACGAAAGAACAATTATGTGAAGAAAGTAAGGCTCATGCTAGGAACAGTAATGAAGAAATTACATTTGTTGTACAAGAATTAAGTAGTACACGTGTAGGCACAACAGAACCACTTAGGGACGAAATTAATGCAGTCACTGAACAATGTCCTAAAAACGCAACACAGATACGCGACGAGGTTAATTTAAAGACACCAGAAATTTCACACACTCTGAATACGGAAGTCGATGGTAAATTTGAACGACAAAACAACCAAAATGACGAACGTATTAAAGTAACAGAAATGAAAAATGTTTTTACCTTAGCGACAACAGAATTAGTTAGAGACGAAATTAATGCAGTCGCGGAACAATGTTCTGAAAATGCGACACAGGTACACGACGAGTTTAATTTAAAGTCACCAGAACTTTCACACACTGATACGGAAAACGATAAGAAATGTGAACAACAGATCAGCCAAATTGACGAACGTATTAAAGTAACAGAAATGAAAAATGGTTCAGTTGCTAACGCGTCACAGTGTGCGGCACATTCCGAACGTTTGTTGCACTCACACAGCCAGTGTAACTTAAGCAATTTACAGAGACTACGCGACTTAAAATCCGAAAAGCTACGCGACTTAAAATCTGAAAAGCTACGCAACTTGAAATCCGAAATGACACAGACAAACAGATTCTCACACAAACCTGAACGTGTTCTCAAATTCAGAGACGTTAACGTAGATTATCAGCAATTTTTATCTGTAAGAAAATCTAAGGAACTTAAAAATGACAAAGCACAGGTACACGCTTTGAACTGGATACGTCGATTTATTTTTGTACTTTCACCGCTATTACCTGTAATGCAGAAACTAGCTTTGGAATGGATACTACAATTACCTTTCGAATTTTCAACGACATTGCCTGTAATGCAAAAGCTAAAATTTATTTACAGCGCGTAATTGACCTCAGGGGATTCATTACGCTTCAATGAATATGTGCCGTAGCGTGCATAGGGCCCCCAGCTGTAGTAGTGCTGTTTCATCTTTAGTTTTCTGCACTGCTGCCTTCTCTTCTACTATCCTTTATATCTATCAAAACAGCTCTTTAACTATTGCTCTATCTAGAATTAAGAAACGTAGTAATAAGAAAACCGGATGTGACAAGTTATATCGAAAGTGACATTTCTCTTTAGACACTCCCGTAATGACAACTACCGCCGTAATTATAATGACAGATAAAATCGTAATCATCAGTAAGTACAAAATTTTCAGCAGTCGCAACCACATTTTGGTAACAATAAATGTTTTTCACCACAACAGCATGAAAGTCAGCCGCTTAGCATACGTAACCAACAATGCAGTCTACAAGGTTAACCAAGCTTTAATGTTTCGCAGCGTGCACGTATAGTCTCAGCTCCAACAAATAGTAACACACAGCAGCAAGGAAATAACTACGTACAGAAAACACAATATTTCAATTCCTATCGCAATGCACCGTATACAAATGACTATCATGACAGACGTAAAAGTAATGAGCACAATTTTCAGCGTACATTCAATAACAGTCGATCTTTTCAGCAGCAAGAACATCGGCAACAACATATTCTCATGTATGAACCAGACAATAGATGTCATCCATAGCGTAACACGTCAGCAAGAAATAACAGATGAGTTTAAATAGTGGAAATGCCACAGCATCCTCCCTAAAATAATAACACGTCAGATAGAACTTGACTAGATACAGTACAGGTCGCATCTTCCAGTAACACAAGCAATACTTCAGATACACAGAATGTTATTCACGAAAATGTGATTACTTTTGACGACATCAGAGACAATCTTTTGCAGGAAAGACCAATTGTTCAGAAAACCATTTCACATCCTGTCATCGAAATTAAAATTGGTTCATCGAAATTTTCAGCAGTAACCGATTCCGGCTCACCTATGTCATTTATTAATGAAGAAACTTTCAACGAGTGTAATAAAGAGAATACCTATCCTACGTTACCATTAGGTAAAACGAAAGTGAAAGGAGCAGTATCGAGTAAAGGAGTAGACGTTAAATTACAGACACATTTATCATATTGTATTGCAGGTCACACATTTCACTCAAATTTTTGGATTGTTCCTTTATTGACAACAGACGTTATTTTAGGCACGAACTTTCTGGTACAACACGACACAATTATTGATTTTCAAAATTCCTATTTAATGTTAAAGGATGAAAATGTACAATTGGCTTTAGAATTTCAGCACTCTTTATCTGGGGAAGAACGAACAATTAACTGCACAGAGGTCATTTCCGTATCACGTAGCATAGACTGTAACTCAACATTGTTCACAGATACGTACGTACACAATTATAATACTCCAGACGAAGCCGACTATGATGTAATACAGACGATTTCAGATAAAGTTAAGCAAAGCAGTGCAAGTGCAGACGACGAACGCACGCAACTACACAAAATTCTTTTTACAGCAAGCTCCAGTTTTTGGACAACAGATACACACATACTCTCATTCCAGGATGTAATTAACTCCATACCAAATGAATCCACTATGCTATCTCCGTCTGTAATACTGAAAAACGTCAAAACACCTAACAAAATTAAAGAATTAGTAAACTTTCCTATGTCTCGTCGACTACGACACCGTGAAATAATTGACATTGCGCTGAAGAACATCAAACGTGCCGCAGAGCGTCGGAGAAGACAACAAAAACAGGTTTGTATACGCCGTGACTTTCACGTTGGACAGAAGATATTAGTACGTACACACTATTTATCCAACAAAATTAAAGGTAGGTGCAGTAAATTTGAACTTCTATACGCAGGTCCATATCGGATTCGCAGCATTCCTCACCCCAATGTTGTACACGTCGAAACTTTGAGAATCAGAAAATCGAAAGGAAACCACCACTGGTCAAACATCAAACCTTTTATTGAATGAAGATACTTTATGATTTGACATGCTGTAATGCCATTTGCTAATTTTTATGATCACGTATGCAATTATACTCACATGAACACTTACTGATGATTATCGTATTTTTTTCTTGGCAAGTGCCTGGCAAGGTAAGGTTAGCAAGTCGCTCTTCTTGTCGTTACAGATCAGACCGTGCATCTTTTTCCAAATGAACTTACACATTTTATGACCACTTATGCAATTATGTTTATGTGACTACTTACTGATGATTGTCGTATTTTTTCTTGGCAAGTGCCCGGCAAGATAAGGTTAGCAGGTCGCTTTACTTGTCGTTACACATCAGACCGTGCATATTTTCCATTTTTTTTGTATGTATGATTGTTTTCCTGTTCAGTTTGTATGCACTATGAATTAGTTAAGATATAGCAAACACCAGTTGACTTTGACATTTTTGCCTTATGATATCTCAACATCGTGACTACTTTACTTTTTTTTTGCTGCTGCATTATGATATTCTGTGTACATTTTGCTTTTGAACACTGTCCATGTTTCTGACATATTACGTTTTCTGTCATATTATGCTGTATGCTCAGTTATGTTACTATAAACCAGTTTTTATCTAATGGGTATATGATTTAAATGCAAGACATTAATCTTTGTTCATCAATTTCAGAAAGAAATGATGCGTGTAAAGGAAATAAATTAAACACAAAAGGGAATTTCACCTACAGAATAGACGAAAGAAGATACAAAAACCTTATGAGGAAGAGTAAATGGATCAGAATTGACAAGCATTAACAAGAATATACTATACACATCGCAGAATAGCAGTCTTAACTAATTTTTTCTTTCAGAATACGAGGCGATTGATGCAGGCTGTCTGACAGAACTACACATCTTAGTTTTAGTGATGAAATATGATAGAAATAAGGAATAATTGTATAATGAATAGTGAGGTGATATTTTGCAGATGACAATGAGTGGTGATGAATAATGATGAAGAATATGCTACTATGAATAATGAAGCTTTTTCTTTACAGGTGTTGATAATAATGGAGTTATGATAATATAGGTAATGAAGTGATGGATAATGAGATTTTTTCTTTACAGATGAGGATATTGTTGAAGTTATGTGTTTATGCTATGTAGTTATTTAAGTATTTGTTGTAGTTTGCTTTGACAGCAGGTGTTATATTGCATAGTAGGATGACGGAAGGTTTTGGAAAGGACAGCTATGGAACAAATTTTTATACACATTTCACTACCTGTTAATTCGAAGTTCACTACTTTTCAGCATAGTATGCGTTTCTTCTTTCAGCTCAATAATCCATTTTGTATTTTTTCCAGGAGAAGCTTTTCATGATACTTACTAAACCTGTTACTTATTAAACCTGTACTAGTACTTGCATTTTTTTACCCAGTTGTGTCTATCATTTATAAATGTGATCACATATACTGCCTAGTTTCATAACCTTGCTACAGCTGACTCATGACGAATGACGTTACACATTTTCATTTGCAGCAATAACTCAAAAGCAAACAAAGTAATTACCAGTCCCAAATAACGCTACTAGTTTAAGAGAATTCTGAATAATACTGATCAGCTCTGAATAGTATGTCACTTCAGTAATGACTTCTTAATGTTACAAAAAAAAAGTAATGCTTTGTAACTGGCGAATAAATGCCACTGTTTATTGTAATAAGATTACTTATGATGCCCATGATTATTAATTATGCTATGCCAGTAATTAACTCATTTTCAATAATACAAAAAAATGATGCTTTGTAACTGGCCAGTAAATGCCACTGTTTATTGTAATAAGACTACTTATAATGCCCATGATTATTAATGCTATGACAGTAATTAACTGATTTTCAATAATGACTTCTTAATAATACAAAAAAAATGATGCTTTGTAACTGGTCAACGAATGCCACTGTTTCTTATATTTTAAATTTGTGTTATGTCACTTTTATGCTATATATATGAATACTAGTAGCTTGATGCTACACTCATTAGCTCTTGTTTTGAATAATGACTTCTGTTGGTTTGTAACTGGCCATTGATTGCCACTGTTCATTGCAATCAGATGATTTATGAACATTATTCTGTAATACTTCATACATGGTACTGAAATGTTCAGTAACTGGGCGATGAGTGCCACTAATTACTTAAATCAGTTGTTCGACTAGTGTAATTCTCATTGAAGACTAATATGTGACTTAATGTCCTTCACCTTCTGACCTGACTACCCTGAATTACTGCAATATCCATTTGTCCTGTATATCCTCTTGATCATGGAGCACTATATTTGGTTTTTGCACTAATTCTACGTTGGTGTGCCTTGTAAAAGCGTGGTGTTGACACGACATGCTGTCCACCACCGTGAGCGATGGAGACGTTATTATGGTCCCACTGCTTGGTGTACCTGATGTACTGCCAAAATGATAACATGGAATATTACTACGACATTTCAGTGTTTTGGCTACGCTGATAAATACTTCTGGGAAAAGAACTGCAGATTGTATCACTTGGTGTTGTACTTCTGTGGAAAGATATGGACTTTCAGTGCAGCTGCGTGCAACCTAAAGTGCTACAACCATGATGCAATCCTTCCTTTTCCTATCCTAATTCTTGTAACATAGTGAAAATCATTTTTGCTAACATGATTTATATTCATGACCTATACATTTTGTGATTTCCTGATATGTTCACTGCTTCAGTGCATGTGCACTTATGTCATGTGTTAATATGTTTTCTACTGAACTTCAGTGCCTGTGCACTTGTCTCATTTTTTAATATGATTTGTACTCGTTGCCTATACATTTGAGATTTCCTGATATGTTCAATACTTCAGTGCGTATGCACTTATATCATTTGTTACTCATTGTATATACATTTCGTCATTTGCTGATATATTCTGTACTACTGTGCGTGTGCACCTTTGCCATTTGTGAATATGTTTTGTACTCATTGTGTATACATTTGTCTTTGTCTGATATGTTTTGTACTTGGTGCATGTGCACCATATTTACTTCATGTTCTACATCTGTATATTCTCTGTAATTGTAAAGTTAATTAGTTGAGAAAAAAAATTGTTGCTCATGGCAAGTTCAAATGACTCACCATCGCTGCCAAATTTTTGCCCCCCCCCCCCCCCAGTGGAGGGTTATGAAACACGTATGTGTTCAGTGTATTCAGTACAGCGATGGCGAGGCATGAGAGAATCTCTGACCAGAGAGTTATTTATCGTTGCTAGTCTGCGCTGGACTGCGCGAGAGTTCTGTTGGGTGTAGCGAGCCGGCAGAAGCAGTTGTGGTACGTAGCGAGCCGCGAGATCATGTAGTTCAGTTGCGAGTTAGCAGTTCGAGAGCAGTAGTCAGTCAGTACAGTTGTGTGTGAGGAGTCGGCGGGGGTCGACATGGGTCTCTGGTCACGATTCAGGACGAGGTATATTGTTAAATAAGGTAATGAAACAGCATTGCGCTCAGCTAATAATGTATGGTAATTGTAATTAATTTGTTGAAGAATTCCCCCAATAATAATTTTTTTTATAAAGTAAATCTTCTAAAGAAAGCCAATCATTTCCATTTAAAGAATTTTTCCTAAGCATTACCTCCAAGAATCAGAATTAAATATGCGCCAGCATTGCACGGAGCTGTGCCGCAAAACAAGAGCAGATATTGAGGGAGTTCATATTTTATAATCGCATAGGGCCGAGGGACAGCGCAGCTGCCCTTATAAAATTTATCAGGTTCATTTTAACGTTAATTTTGTTGGAAGTCAACATTTGGCACACGTTTTTATCAGTATTGTCATTAGAAATTTTCACGGGGAGGTAACACTTGGCTCCATTTATATCTAATAATTGTCATACATTTTTGTGGGGAGGTTACACTTAGTATGATGAGTATTCACATTTAAATATTTTCCTTATTATTTTTTCTTGGGAGTTTACAATGTAATGGTCCATGCATTCAATTTAACGGGAAAGGGAAACTCACAGAAATGGAATGGGTGAAAGCACAACGCGGAGTCTGATGAAATGAAAAAGTGGTTGACCTTGCTTTTAAATATAGAATTAACACGTACAGAAGTTAATAACAATGTCAAACCCAACATTAATTTCCTTTGGCTACAAGACTGGAAACCATCAAGGCAATTATAGCGCAGTCACTATGCAGCATTTCAAGACAGGATCCCACTGAAACCTTGGTTCCACAAAACAGGCTTCAGCAGAAGATGCATCTCCAGTTTAATATATGTAGTGCACGTTCACATTAAGAAATGTAATTTTAGAATTTCATATTAAAATATAACATCAATGAATGTAAAACTACAGTTGCAGTATTAATGATATTTTAACAAAAATTATTCTGCTATTATTATAAAACATAATTCCATATACTCATTCTTATTTTATAACCAGTTCAGCACCATAATTACCCTTGATATTCTCGGTACATACTTAATGTAGATGTGTGCATGGATGGTGTTTGTGTGGCAAAAAGGTCGAAAACCAATAAAGAACCAAGAATAATAAAACAAATATCTGTGGAGTGAGGTTAGCATACTGCACATGTTGCCAACATCAAATATAAATTCTCAAGTCCTGTTGTTCGCATTTTGAACTAACACTGGAACTTAAATATATTATTTATTTCCCCAGCTTTTCCGCGTTCATTTATTACTAACAGCAATGATGAATAGTTGGTTCTAAGGATCAAATCGAAATACCTCAAAGGAGGATAAGTTTGTACTACAAAGTTTTAAATTGTCATACCAAGTAAGGGTTGCTTTATGTGTTGAAAATGTTGAGTTTAATAGTATTAATATCGTAAAGGTAATTTGTGTGGCAAGTGCGTAATAAATTTCGTATTGTGGATGTGTGCTGTCAGTCAGTCCTTTGAATGTACACTGTTTTCAGCAGTTTTCAGCTGAAGATAAGATTTATATCTGACAATTTCAGGCAGTATCTCCAGATTCTATAGATATTTTAATCATTGTGGTTATTTTAAAGGAGTCACAGGAAGAGCCTGTAGTACTAGTATCTCTGTTACGGAGAATGAGTATGTAGTTCATAAATCGCTAACATTCTTCAAGTCATTGCTACAAATGTAGATTTTTTTCGGAACACATTCGTTGTGTTTACTTTTGAATACATTATGGGAGTGACAGTGATCAATATGTTACAAATATTTACTATTAAAAACAGTCTCGATCACAATTCATTTAGTACAGTGACCGGACTACTAGTAGTGATTCTCTAGCAGAAGGAGGTTGTTACTCATTGGTCTGAAGATGACCACAGTAGTGGTCGAAACCGGTCACCGTACTAAATAAATTGTGATAAAGACTGTTTTTAATAATAAACATTCGTTGTGGCCTGCAAGGAAGCCGCTTCGCTATGTTGCGGCCGAAAGCGTTATTGAATCATAAACTTGGCAATGCGGTCAAGTATCATACAAAACGTAAAACTGGCGGTGACTATCCGATCCTTTTAAACAACACGATAAAGAGGCATCGAAGCTGTGACCCTTGTTGCAAATAATTTAAATGCTCTTGGATTTTTCTCTTCAAAGTTTCAAGCCAAGATCACTCCACATATCACGTTAATATGGCTGTTAAACGCATGTACCAAATCCACGATATATTTCAACGACATCTGCTTGTGCTAGGAATGTGGGGACATTCAAAATCTGCTTAGCGGTTACGGCCAAACCATACGACGCACTTCCATCACCTCATTTTTGGAGACAGTGTACGTTGACGACAAAATTTGCGTTCTTCGCGTTTGAAGGCTCAGCCCATATATATTTCTGCCCAGTGGGAGTCGTTTCAGTAGTGCAAATAATGAAGCTATTGCATTGTACGTAGAAATGGATGTCACTCCTGATTAAGACCGCTCAGATGGAAATAAACAAAGCTTTCTCATTTATATACAGTATGTTATCTGTCTCAAGATATAATAGCATCGCAACATGAAACCGGACAGCGATATTCTTTCAGAAGTGCCTCTAATCTATTGCATTAGCTTGTCCGTAATTAATGCGGTGATTGGTGTAATATTTTAACAATCCACAGAGCAATATTAGTCCGACAACCACTTGGTTTAGTATATGATCTACATGTTCCACAACGTTAGCTCACATTGACAGTTCGAGTTTGCAGTGACACAAGAAAATTTGTTTCGAGAGTTCTGCGACAGGTACTACTTCCACAAAATGGTGGCAAGAAAAAAAAAGAATTCCATTAATGGTGATCTTATTATTTAGTTTTAATATTTTCGAAACACTGAAATATATCTGTCAGAAAACAGATAACCAGTAAATTATTTTGTTGCTGAGCTTCATTCTCGAATCATGGAGTCATGGTTAACACGTTTATTGTATGTTTATAAATTATGTCTGATATTACTAAAAGCTAGCGCAGCATGGCTTGCGAAAACATAGAAACAGTTTGGAACCCTACTCTGTCTGGCTATAGTTTCAGCAATGTGTTGCACTAATTTCACATTGCTGTCTCCTATTTTCTTACTCTTCGTTACCATCTACGCGTATTGACGTGCTCTTTCCGGGCTTTGTAAATTTCAGGAATCATAACAACAAAGTAAAATGGAAAAGAGTTCGAGCTCCAGTATCAAGTAGAGAACCAAAAATGTTTTATTTCAATTCACTGTCGGTATACTCATCCATTAAAATGTAACGCGCCTGACACTGTACATCAATGACGTACGTTGAGTCAACTATTAACTTATTTAACAAGGAGCGATTAGTGTTCACATCGGCTAAACCATAAATGTCGACTCATAATACTGTGATGCACCAAACGTGCCTCCATCTTCGCTGCTGAACACACAAACCTCCAGATGTCAGACACTCAGATCGGCACCAAACGTGGTGTATCGATAGATTATCAACCAAAACAACGATTTTCTTCGTGCTGTGTGCGGTCGTCCAGTATAACATGCGTACACGATAGTTAAAATTATCATCATAACTACAAAGTATATCAAAAGCGTGACTGTGAGCTGTTCATTTCAAGGCCAAGTACGATGATCTCACGCTCTACCAACTCACCTACCAGGAAACTTCACATTCAGAGCTCACTGACAGAGTTTGCCTATAAAAAAGGGAAAAGTAGGTGGGTTTGTAGAACCCTCAGATCGTCAAAGAAAATGTCCCGAGTTCGAAACCTTGTTTTTTTTCTGACATGTAAAAGGACGTTTCGGAGTTTGTAGCAATGTTCTTTTGGCAGCCTGCTTTCGCTTCGTTAGCTGAAGGTAGCAAACCTATACAGTACATTAGTGTAGATAGGTATGGTGTTATCTAAACAAATGTACGCAATAGATTTGATACTTTCTACTGACGAAACGAAAGCAGGCTGCCAGAAGAACATTGCTACAAATTCCGAAACGTCCTTTTACATGTCAGAAAAATGTTCTCCTGGAAAAGAGTTTCACGCGGAAACTGTTAAAAAAAACACACGGCTATCAGTGGGTATCGAAATGAGACCTTTTGTTTGACGATCTGACGCTGTACCAACTCACATAAAAGAGATATTGAAATGTACCGGTCACAGATACGCTTTTGCTGTACTCCTTATCTCTGGTCTTATTTTTAATTACCGTTTACGCATCTTCTACTGGACGACAGCACACAGCAAGAACTAAATCGGTGTTTTGCTTCATACTCTGTCGACACACATCGTTTGGTACAGATCAAAGTGTCTGACATCTGGTGGTTTGGGTGTAAGCATTCAGGAATAAACTTCCTCCCACCCAACCACCTACCCATCCCCGAACGCAATCAAGCAGATACACACACACACACACACACACACACACACACACACACACACACACGTACACTTATCTTACCAGAAATATGTACTCGCGTTTGCTGTTATTTTGCATTCCAAATTTCATAGAAAGTTTTTACAGTGTAGTTAACTCCATGATTTTACAGTACTATATTAGGCTAAAGACGTATAATCGTAGATGTCTCTCTCATCACATATACTGAAACTTTTAACTCACCTGAATAATGTTTGACCTGTTTAAAATGCTGTGACCCACAGGCTGGAAGCGTTCCATGTCCTTCAGTATCTCTTTGACGCCGACGTCCTCAGCGTCCACTATTCGGAACGCTGTCATGTTAACGAAATTATATTTAAAATCTTCCAAGTCAAACGTCTCGATATCCTGTAATATAAAAATGTTATTTATTCGAAGTATCGTCACTTGCAAGCATTGCCAAATACAAATAGCTAATATTGTTTAATCTAGCACAAAATGAATGAAAATAACCAGTTTCAACCTCCTATGTGACTAATCGCAAAATTTCCTCCATTTTGTGGATGAATAAGTGACATTATGCAAAATATTTTACATGTGTGAATGCACAGATCTTCGCTGTGAGACAAAAACAAATAGTAAATTTATATTAGGAATGACATGTAGTAACAATTGTGTCCTGAATTAAGCATAATAAAAAACTGTTCAGTATCTGTATCGATTTATAAGATCAAACAAAATTCTTACGTTTCGGGAGAAGGAGCCTTATTTTTAGTATTCATACGCCTTAATTTCGTTACGAAGATAAAATGTAGTGTTTTAGAAGGGTTGTAGTTGTGCCATACGTTAACATTCACTTGCTAATTAGTTCAAAAAAATTTAAACTGCTGTAACGGAAAAAATAGATGATCTACGTATTTCCCTTCTCACTTGAGAGTCATGTGTTTTATTTCGGTTGTTGCTGTTATTACGAAGAGTATTTTAGCTCATAAAACACGATTTTACACTGCCATTTTCTATAAGGGAATGGTGCTTCCTATGAACTTTTGGTGTCCCGAAACCGAGTCACTTTCGGCTGCCGTAGTCCGTATTCACATTAGCTGTTAACTGGCACCAGTCACTATTAGCGACAGGCCGCATTAGTCAAGCTTATGATAATGGAATAGTGGTAATTCACAAAGGATAAGTTACTATTTGTTAAATTTTGGTGATTACATTGAAATTATATCAGTCTCAGTCTAGAGTAACAAAAATTACATAGTCTTCTGCTGGTTACGCCAGCTTTTATCCTAGCAGATTAAAACTATGTGCTGGCTGAAGTCCCGGGCCGGCATACAGTTTTAATCTTTCAGTAAGTTTCAAATTAGCGAGCACTCCACTGCGGAGGTAAAATTCATTCTGTACTGCAAACGTTGTACTCCCAAGAGCTAACCGTGTATATCTTCTTCAGAAATTTTAGCACGTAGGTAAAAAGTGCAATGTCGTCAGCAAAGTCTTACACCAGGTAAATTAAATTGTTTGCTCGAAAGATATTCCTTAACCAGTAACTTAAAACTATATGTAGCTGACTAATTTCTCTTTCGTTGCTATTGCCTCTCTACAGCAGGCAGCTGAGAAAAGTGCCTGTTAGTGGAGGGGAGGGATTGAGAAAACAGTTCTTCCCCTAGTTCCCTAGCACCTCGTGTCTGCCCAAGGCCTATGTTATGCTATTCACCGTCCGAAAAATATTGCCTTACCAGTGGGCTATGTTGTCAGCATCTCATTTTCTGGAATTGAGGCCTATATTTTCTCGGAAATGTCAGTGCACTGCACAGGTGAGATGATGTAATATACACTGCTGGCCATTAAAATTGCTACACTACTAAGATGACGTGCTACAGACACGAAATTTAACCGACAGGAAGAAGATGCTGTGATAAGCAAATGATTAGCTTTTCATGGCATTCACACAAGATTGGCGACGGTGGCGACACCTACAACGTGCTGACATGAGAAAAGTTTCCAACCGATTTCTCATACACGAACAGCAGTTGCCCGGCGTTGGCTGGTGAAACGTTGTTGTGATGCCTCGTGTAAGGAGGCGAAATGCGTACCATCACGTTTCCGACTTTGGTAAAGGTCGGAATGTAGCCTGTCGCGACTGCGGTTTATCGTATCTCGACGTTGCTGCCCGCGTTGGTCGAGATTCAATGACTCTTAGCAGAACATGAAATCGGTGGGTTCAGGAGGGTAATACGGAACGCTGTGCTGGATCCCAACGGCCTCGTATCACTAGCAGTCGAGATGACAGGCATCTTATCCGCATGGCTGTAACGGATCGTGCAACCACGTCTCGATCCCTGAGTCAACAGGTGGGGACGTTTTCAAGACAACAACCATCGGCACGAACAGTTCGACGACGTTTGCAGCAGCATGGACAGTCAGCTCGGAGACCATGGCTGGGGTTACCCTTGACACTGCATCACAGACAGGAGCGTCTGCGATGGCGTACTCAACGACGAACCTGGGTGCACGATAGGCAAAACGTCATTTTTTTGGATGAATCCAGGTTGTGTTTACAGCATCATGATGGTCGCATCCGTGTTTGGTGACATCGCGGTGAACGCACATTGGAAGCGTGTATTCGTCATCGCCATACTGGCGTGTCACCCGACATGATGGAATGAGGTGCCATTGGTTACACGTCACGGTCACCTCTTATTCGCACTGACGGCGCTTTGAACAGTGGACGTTACATTTCAGATGTTTTACGACCCGTGGCTCTACCATTCATTCGATCCCTGGGAATCCCTACATTTCAGCAGGATAATGGACGACCGCATGTTGCAGGTCCTTAATGGGCCTTTCTGGATACAGAAAATGTTCGACTGCTGCCCTGGCCAGCACATTCTCCAGATCTCTCACCAACTGAAAACGTCTGGTCAATAGTGGCCGTGCAACTGGCTCGTCACAATACGCCAGTCACTTCCCTTTATGAATTGTTGTATCGTGTTGAAGCTGCATGGGCAGCTGTTCCAGTACACGCCATCCAAGCTCTGTTTGACTTAATGCCCAGGCGTATCAAGGCCGTTATTACGCCAGAGGTGGTTGTTCTGGGTACTGATTTCTCAGGTTCTATGCACCCAAATTGAGTGAAAATGTAATCACATGTCAGTTCTAGTATAATATATTTGTCCAATGAATACCCGTTTATCATCTACTTTTCTTCTTGGTGTAGCAATTTTAATGGCCAGTAGTGTATTTGCATCTCTCGGACCACTCCAGTTCCGGCACAGTTACAATGTTCACGCAATTACATTCACTGAAGTGTTTTAGAAAAGGCCGTAGTATTCTGTGTACATCACCTCACCACACTCGCTACTGCGTTCTTGTAGTACACATTGTTCTCATCTGTGAATGACTATCAACTGGTAGAAGTGAAAAGATACCGATAAACTAGTTTTTTCAACGTTGTCTGCCAACTTCATTAATTGGCAACACTGTAACCAATAGCACTGAATTAGTCATCGATGAGGCCATGTTACGTTATATACGCCTCTATCACTGAGTGCGTGAAAATTAAATAAAAAATTTGTGGTTGACTGAACACCCTCATAATTCTGGAGTGCTGGGCAGCCATTCTGACTAGATTAGTGAGCTGGTAGATTTTCTTACTGTTGGTACAGGTAACGCGTAATTGGCTTCAGGTGAACAGATGGCTGTAAATTGTCGTAGCTTATTCTGCAATTCACCTTTACGAGACAATCGCTGACTTGACGGGGTCGTAAATTTAATCCATTTTAAGTTCTTCACAGAAGATTCCTACAATGTCTGTTCGAACGGTATCCTGTTCAATTTGATATGCACTCTTTCGCGTGGTTTCTGATGGGCTCGTTACTTTCTTCTGATGTCAACGTGTGGTGTTGTTCATAAGTTCACACAACCTCCCTCCATATGTCGGTGTTTCTGCGCTTGCTCTCGCCCAGCCTGCACTCGACAGTAACACTGACAGTCTGTAGATCTGATAACATCCAGTTACTTGTCAAGCCCAACTATTCAATTCGCAGCGGGTGCTGACGACCTTTCTGTTCAACATACAATTTATTTTTTTCAGTTGCTACTTTCTATGTGAATGCCACTTCCATCATTCTTGTGTGCTATCTCTCAAGAAAATGTAAAAACAGTAATAAAGTGCGGAGAACATCCTTTACGTCCTGATGTTTCAGTATCCTCTGATCGTCGAATCGCAAGAACTACAACTAGCGCCAGGCTTCGTAAACCATCAGAAAGAAGTACGTTATAACAGAATTTAATAGCACGTCGACAACGTAGTAATTAAAGGTGTGGACGCCTCTCAACCAGTGCTTTACAAAATGTGCGTCGTAGCTCCCAGGAACGTCAAATTGTTTTATTTGCTTTTTGAGAACAGGAGCAACCCGTGCGCTGGTAGTGATATCTAGCGGGCTAGCAAGTAAGTGTTCTTAATACGGTAGCGAGCTAGATGGCAGTCGAATCGCACTACACTTTTTTGATTTTATTCAGCAACAACCAATTAGAAAATTATTTTTGTCAAACGCAGTTCGTCCATAACTGTTGTCTCTCTGTCATCATGGACAGAATTTTAAATGCTAGTACAAAAACATTATATTTCAAAATTTTTATGCTGTCCTAGTGATATGGGGAGACGAAAACGCAGGAGAAGTGATGATCGTTACTTAGATTTCTGTTTTATGTATATTTCTATTGAAAATGAAGAACGACCACAGTGTACCATTTGTTTCAAAGTTACTGAAACCACATTTCCAGATAAAATGACAACATATCAGGAGCCAAATCACGGTAGTTCGGTACGCAAACCACGAGTATACTTCTACCTCAATTAACAGAAATGACTGAATCAATAAACAAGCTTCACTAAACAAGCGAAGGTTCCATCAAAGGCTCCACATTCACCCTACGTTGCCTACCGTGTAGCACAGAGCACGAAACCTCACACCATATCGGAAGGCACCGAGCGAGGTGGCGCAGTGGCTAGTACACTGGACTCGCATTGGGGTGGACGACGGTTCAATCCGGCGTCCTGCCATCCTGATTTAGGTTTTCCGTTATTTCCATAAATCTCTTCAAGCAAATGCCGGGATGGTTCCTTTGAAAGGGCACGGCCGGCTTCCTTCCCCGTCCTTCCCTAAACCGCTGAGACCGGCGACCTCGCTGTTTGGTCTCTTCCCACTAAAAACAAACAATAATGGATGACCGTTCTTTACCATCTGCCTTGGACGTGATATTTATTAGGACAGGTGAATCAGGTGCAAAGCGATTGGCAATTGTGCCTGTGTCAGACAGCAGTGCAAGTCGTCTAATACTCGATAGGGATGACGCTGTTCACGATCAGCTGGTTGAAAAAACACGTGTAATAGTGGTTTCATTATTCAATTGGATGAAACTACAGACAACAACGGTGATGAGAATCTAATTTCTTCCATGGAGTCTGTACACAACAACAAATTTCGTGAAGATCTTCTTTTCTGCAGAAAAATAACGCTTGGAGCGAATGAAACGGATATCTCAGCAATATTTCATTACTTTATGGAGGAAAACAGCATTAATTTGGAAAATTTTGTAGATGTTTGTACGAATAGAGGTCGTATTAAGGCTTACTGTTACGCCAGATTGCAAGCTCTAATCTATAACGAGCTCACGCTATTTGGACACACTGTTGTATTAAGCGAGAAACACTAGTCTCAAAAGCCTTAAGCATTGTCCTTCATGAAGTTAATCAATCAGTGGTTCAGATGGTAAACTTCATTAAAATTCGGTCAGTTACTTACAGATGTTTTCAAGAAATGTGCACGTTTCCCCAGTTCATTCCAGTAACTGTCGGTGGATGTCACGTGTGAATTTCTTGAAATGGATGTATGAACTCAGGAATTAACCTTACTATTACCTTGTTCTAGACAAAAGTTTGAGTTCCGTGACAAAAGTTGGCAACAAGGCCCCACGACTTTTGATACATTATGCAGCGTTCTATGTGTATGAGACAGATTTTTCAGCATTGTTAGTCATCAACACGAAATTAGATACCGAAAGAAAGTACAGAAAGGGGTGCAAGTCTCCATTTCGAATCTTGTCCCGAGATCTGAAGAACTCATGATGAAGAAGCAAGCTGATCCTTCCCACTGCTTTCATTGCAACATTAAGATGTAACACCATTAAAAGCAGGTGAGGAATTTTTATGTCAACAGTCAATAAAAGAATAACTACTCCTATTCATTTGTTTTTCTACACTAAAGTTTACGCGCACTACACTGAGTTGGAAGAAGGATGCGAATCAGGTGTGCTAACCACTTCGCTACCTCGCTCGATCGAGTTTGATTTCGTGTTCGAAAGGAGGCCAAGGGAGTCGTGGCCTCAGAAAGTTTCAAAACCACTGCGCTAAAGTGTTTCCGCTATCTCTACATGCTTCACACATCATACCGTAACTCTAATTAAAACTTAGCAAAAACTGCAAAAATGCAACTGAGTATACGATTCTTGGTAATGACAAATCCCTTACAAAACTTCATACTTGAGAGCCATAAGTGTCGTCATAGCAGCCTACATTTCATACTATATTCGCTCCAGATGAAAAATGATTACAGATTATATAGCCGGAAGCAAAAGAACGAAATAGATGTACTGACTGACTTTGGTTATTTTTCGTTTCAGTTCGTGGTATAGCCGTTACAGTTATCTTAAGTATGAATAAAGGAAAGACGTCGAAAAATTCCAGTCGTTATGAAGAAATACTGTAGATGATAAAATAAGCAGATTGTACATTATGACGAACTTCAAAGTTTCAGTACAGCCGGGCATTGTACTGCGTGGAGTCAAATATTACAGTGAAGCATATTACCCAGTTAGGAGCTCACACTAATGTTTTGAGTGTGGATCTTACATACACTGAATTTCATATGAAATATCACCTTATCATATAGATGATTAGTTCCCTGTTTGTGTCATAAGCTTGGCGAGTAGTAGACTAAATAACTGTTACGATAAGACAGTCAGAAGTATTGAAAGCATTTTATATGCATGCACTTAACAACAGAATGAGCTAAGTTATAACGATTTGAAGGACACTTACAAAAGTTGTGAAGAGGTAGTGGTACTTGTAGTCGTTCATCTGCAGTTGTAGTATCTGAAAAGTGAAACAAAGTAGATGATAAATAAAATGCAATGGTCAAATTAAAATTAGACCACAGCTTATTTCGAGCAGTTAGTTCATGGCCCCATGCGAATAGTAAACGATTGTGAAAACTCACTTGACCTCTTAGCAACAAATAATCCTGAGTCAATAACGAGATCCAAAACCGATTCAGGTATTAGTGATCGCAGGGTTGTTGTAGCGAGATTGAATATTGTAATCCCCAAATCCTCGAAAAGTAAGCGAAAAATATAACTACTCAAAAAAGCAGATAAAAATTCACTTGACGCCTTCCCGAGAGACAATCTCCACTCATTCCAAATTAATAATATAGTTGTAGACCATATGTGGCTTAGATTCAAAGAAAAAGTATCGACAGCAATTGAGAGATTTATACCAAATAAATTAACAAACGACGGAGTTCATCCTCCTTGGTACACAAAACGGGTTAGAACACTGTTGCAAAAACAACGAAAGAAACATGCCAAATTTAAATAGACGCAAAACCCCCAAGATTGGTGACATTTTACAGAAGCTCGAAATTTAGCGCGGAATTCAATGCGAGATGCTTATAACAGATTCCCCAACGAAACTTTGTCTCTAAACCTGGTAGAAAACCCAAAGAGATTCTGGTCGTATGTGAAGTATGTTAGCGGCAAGAAACAATCAATGCCTTCTTTGCGCCATTGCAATGGAGATACTATCGAAGACAGTGCTGCCAAAGCAGAGTTACTAAACACAGCCTTCCGAAATGCCTTCACAAAAGAAGACGAAGTAAATAATCTAGAATTCGAATCGAGAACAGCTGCCAACATGACTAACGTAGAAGTAAATATCCTCGGAGTAGTGAAGCAACTCAAATCACTTAACAAAAGCAAGTCTTCTGGTCCGCACTTTATACCAATTAGGTTCCTTTCGGAGTATGCTGATGCATTAGCTTCATACTTAACAATTATATACAAACGTTCGCTCAACGAAAGATCCGTATCCAAATACTGGAAAATAGCACAGCTCACACCAATGTTCAAGAAAGATAGTAGGAGTAATCCACTAAATTGCAGGCCCATATCGTTAACGTCGATATGCAGCAGGATTTTGGAATATATATTGTGTTCCAACATTATGAATTACCTCGAGAAAAACGGTCTATTGACACACAGTCAACATGGATTTAAAAAGCTTCGTTCCTGTGAAACACAACTAGTACTTTATTCACATGAAGTGTTGAGTGCTATTGACAAGGGATTTCAGATCGATTTCGTATTTCTGGATTTCCGGTAGGCTTTTGACATGTACCAGTGAAATAGCGTTCTTACGGAATACCGTGTCAGTTATGTGACTGGATTTGCGATTTCCTGTCAGAAAGGTCACAGTTCGTAGTAACTGACGGAAAATCATCGAGTAAAACAGAAGTGATTTCTGGCGTTCCCCAAGATAGTGTTATAGGCCCTTTGCTGTTCCGTATCTGTATAAACCATTTGGGAGAAAATCTGAGCAGCGGTCTTTGGTTGTTTTCAGATGACACTGTCTTTTACCGACTAATAAAGTCATCAGAAGATCAAAACAAACTGAAAAACGATTTAGAAAAAAAATCTGGATGGTGCTAAAAGTGCCAGTTGAACCTAAGTAATGAAAAGTGTGAGGTCATCCATATGAGTGCTAAAAGGAACTCATTAAACTTCGGTTACACGATAAATCGGTCTGATCTAAAAGCCGTAAATTCAAATAAGTGCCTAAGTATTACAATTACGAACAACTTAAATGGGAAGGAACACGTAGATAATGTTGTGGGGATGGCTAACCAACGACTGCGTTTTATTGGCAGGACACTCTGAAAATGTAACAGACGTACTAAGGAGACTGCCTATATTACGTTTGTCCGTCCTTTTTTAAAATACTGCTGCGTGGTGTGGGATCCTTACCAGATAGGACTGGCGGATTACATCGAAAAAGTTCAAAGAAAGCCAGCAAGTTTTGTATTATCGCGCGATATGGGTGAGAGAGTCATAGACATGATACAGGGTTTGGGCTGGACGTCATTAAAATGAAGGCGTTTTTCGTTGCGACGGAATCTTCTCAAAAAATTCCAATCACCATCTTTCTCCTCCGAATGCGAAAATATTCTGTTGACACCGACCTACATAGGGAGGAACGATCGCCACGATAAAATAAGGGAAATCAGAACTCGTACGGAAAGATACAGGTGTTCATTCTTTTCGCGCGTTATACGATATTGGAATAATGGAGAATTGTGAAGGTGGTTCAATGAACCCTCTGCCAGACAAATGTGATTTTCAGAGTATCCATGTAGATGTAGATGTGGATTATTTTTACTTGACAGTTTTATCAACATGCCGATGAGAAAATAAATCGGAATATATGTCTATGTACATCATCTGAATGCAAATAGTATGTATCTTTGCATAAATATTCTGAGTAACGACTGTGCAGAATAAGTATGTGTTTGAACTTCTTTTTTACGTACTATTGCAGTATGTTTGTAGTACCTCTGAACTCCCTTGTCCTGCGTTCGTGGAAATCTAAAGTCGTCAGGCAAAGAGCCTATCAGCATGAGCAACCGCCATGTTTTGACTTTTTAACTAACTACCGACAGTATCCACATTGTTCAAGGGTCCTATTTCGCTATTTAACAGAACCAGCATTTTTACATCGCCCATTCTCGAGTGACAAATTCCTTAATATATCTTGCTTCGCTGCCGTTGCATTCTTGTTGGACTTTTGTGCAGTCAATACAATACTGAAAGTAACTTCATTGTTCTCTTTGCATCTTATTAACCGTTATCGCCAGAATGGCCTGTGTATGCCACCTCTAATGAGTTTGTTCTGCTTAGCTAGCTGAATCGGTTTTAATCGGAGTAGTCTGGTGGATAATTGCTGATGGGGACGGCAGTCAATTTATTACCTTCCGAGGGTAAATTTTCACTTAAGTATTCCTCTTTGATATTGACGAATTTTAAGTTTCATAGTCGTACGCCTAGTAATCAGCACATACGTCGGAATATTTACATTATGTATACTGTGCACACTTAAAAATTGATTCATACTGTTAATTGACAACACTACATGTTGTCGATTTGTCAGAACTGAGCCATAGTATAATGTGTGAGTACACATTGCATCTAAAGTAATCAAGTGCCGACTGGACTATTTCCTCGTAGTAATTCAGAGTGGTAGTTGTGTCATGATGGTTGCAGTTGGACATTATTCTGGCTTGTCACCATAGGCTTCTGCAATAGGGGGGGGGGGGGGGGGGAAGAGCAGCAAGAGCACGTTTTTGTCTCCATCCCACTGCCCTCCCCCCCACCCCGGCATGTAGAATACTGAGTTTTAACTTGTTATTTAATGGTTGTCCCATTGATAAAATAATACTTCCATTCGTTTCTTTATCCACTTTCAAGTCAAGACCCCGCAGTAAATTATACAGTTACAAACAACATGTCCATCATCATCACCGACTTCATTGTCTTCAAGAATTAGATTTTTAGTTTGCTCGCTTCAGAATTGTACACACCATCTCTTTAAAACCGACATCTAACGTTTCTCTTTCCTGTTGGGTTATATGGTGTTGCAGCTTTAGTTACCGTGTTATTAGACATATACTGGACATGGTCCTTCCAGTTCAGTCAGTATTATTCAGTTACAGATGTACCGGGTTCAATATTTTGTGCTATTCAGTTACCGGTCTATCTTTAACGGTCCAGTATAGAATATCCTGTTACAAACCGGAAGAACTTCCGTCCCTGATGAATCGATTCGTCGTAATAGATCAGATATTTGGTGTTCCAACATTCGCTACTACCCCGCAGCAAAGGCAACGCTATTATTTTGTGAAGTTTAATTAATATTTCCTTCCGTATGTTATGTTTTAACTTACTTTTGTGGTTCCAAAGCAATGTCTGAATCTGTCATATTTTAGCTCTACATCATCTGACTTGAGAAATTGAAAACTGCACCCTAAATATTTAAACTCTCTTACTTGTTCAATTATTTGCCCTTCTACACTAATTTTTGGATTTTATTGGGTCCAGTCTTTTAAATGACAGCACTCTGGTTGTATCTGGAATATTTAGTGGTATTTTGGCTCAAAATTTGTTCTCAGATTTTAATCTTTTCTGTAGATTCTCCTATTATAAACTGATCATCAGCTAACAGCAGCGCTATGAAATTAGAAGCATCTCTTATTACTGTGTCATTCAGTGTAATCAATCTATTATGATTAATATCGACAATGTAAACACTGAAAAGGCTGAGGGACAGTTGGTAGCCATATGGCACTAATTGATTAATACCAGCAAATTCTGTCCCATTCTCTACAGTAAATGTCCCTATAATTTCCACGACGAAACTCTGTCTCAGAATCTGGCAGAAAACCCAAAGAGATTCTGGTCATACATAAAGCACAATAGTGGCAAGACACAATCAACATCTTCACTGCGCGATATCAACGGTGAAGTCACTAATGACAGCGCCATAAAAAAGCAGAGTTAATAAACACGGTTTTCCGAAACTTCTTCACCAAAGAAGACGAAGTAAATATTCCTAAATTCCAATCAAGAGCAACTGCCAAGATAAGAAACATAGAAGTAGATAACCTAAATGTAGCAAAGCATCTTCAATCACTTAATAAAGGCAAGGCCTCCGGTTCCTTTCAGAGTATGCTGATACAATAACTCCATATTCAGCAATTATATACAACCGCTCGCTCACAGAAAGATCCGCACCTGAAGACAGAAAAATTGCTCAAGTCACAACAGTACCAAAAAAGGGAAACCGAACAAGGCAGTGCAATTTGCATTGAATATTTCAGTATCTACCTTCATCACCGTGCTCGATAATTGCACTGGAGTTCACATAAATTAATTTCTATATTGTTTCAGTTAGCCATTTTTGCAGACTCTTTCAGTTACGTGGCATTACATTTTGTTTCGTACTTTACGTGAGTGACGGGGCTTTTTTAAGTACAAAACAAAATCCATAGAAATAGAATGTGCTGGAATAGAATAAGTTCATCAATAGAGTAACTTATTGTACCTTTCTGTACATAACAGGTCAAATTTTCTTCGGACGCTATATCCTTGTCCAAACCAAGTGCATTAGGCACAGATTAGAAAAGAGGAAGGATACTTCCACCTGTATATGAATTCCCCCCAAATTGTGCAGTGGGAGTTTAAATCCCCAAAGAGTTTGTTCTACTTGGGACAACAGTGCGTTCGACACTACTTCGCGTAACTTGCTTCTCAGGGAGCAAAATCCTGATAACAGGGTGAATGATGCAGAAGAAAATTTAAATCGTACTAACTGATGTTTGCAGCCTTGAGGTTGGACATTGATCTGTACTTCCGGAAACGTATCCACTTTCCGTATCAGGTTAGTGGCAATTACTTTTCCGTCTGATATATCCGACCTGATAACAGAGAATATATCTGTTCGGTATAACCACGTCTGGGGAATGCAAGCTGCAGATATATTTTGTGCCCGTGAAGCTCTCTTGGCAGTCTCCCTATGATGGCCATGGCTGACCGCTCGTTGCTGTGAAGGATCCTGAAAACCATGATTCTAAATGATGATTCCAGTGATGTTCCTGAAATTTGTGAAGGGTATCTGTACTCTGGTGGAGAACTGTCCCACAACTGTTAATAGACTGCAGATATTACCTATGAGTTGATCGTTGCTGCCATTCTTACCAAAGTTTGAAGAGTAACCTAGAGGACGGTAACGGTTCATCTTCAGAGGACATCCGACATATCTTTTCGTGTCAAAGGACAGCGCTCGAACTTCCTAATACTGGAAACCGTTACCTAAACCGTAGATTCATCTCAGGGTATGAAAATGCGGTGCATTTGACCTGCGGTCGTCGCACGGTGGTGCTGGCAGCAGTCCACATATCCAGAGGTGTGATGGTGGATGTCAGAGTACGGTGCAGCGAGTAAGTGTGCAGACGTTTTCAGACGTGATAATGGTGAATGTGCGTTGATAATGGCTCAAAGAACACATATTGATGACATTATGAGGGGTAGAAAACTAGAGCGACTGGAGGCTGGTCAAACACAGCAGGTCGTACCATGGGCCCTCCGTGTGCCACAAAGTGTCATATCAAGATAATGGTGAAGATTCCAGCAGACAGGAAACGTGTCCAGGCGCTGCAGTACGGGACGTCCACAGTGTACAACACCACAAGAATACCGATATCTCACCATCAGTGCTCGCAGACGGCCACAGAGTACTGGAGGTGGACTTGCTCGGCACCTTACCTCAGCCATTGGAACAGTTGTCTCCAGACACACAGTCTACAGGCGACTGAACGGACGTGGTTTATTCGCCCGGAGACTTGAAAGATGCGTTCCACTGACCCCTCATCACAAGAGAAACCGTAAAGCCTGGTGTCAAGAACACAGTACATGGTCAATGGAACAGTGGTTCCAGGTTATGTTCACGGACGAGTCCAGGTATAGTCTGAACAGTGATTCTCGCCGGGTTTTCATCTGACGTGAACCAGGAACCAGATACCACCAGATACCTTAATGTCCTTGAAAGGGACCTGTATGCAGCTGGTGGTTTGATGGTGTGGGGTGGGATGATGATTGGTGCACGTAAACCCCTGCATGTCTTTGACAGAGGAAATGTAACAGGTGAGGTGTATCGGTACGTCATTTTCCACCAGTATGTCCACGTTTTCAGGGGTGCAGTGGGTCCCACCTTCCTCCTGATGGATGATAACGTACGGCCCCACCAAGCTGCCTTCGTGGAGGAGTACCTTGGAATACAAGATATCAGGCGAATAGTGGCCTGCCTATTCTCCAGGCCTAAACCCCATCGAGCACGTCTGGGACGCACTCGGTCGACGTATCGCTGCACGTCTTCAAACCACTGCGACACTTTAGGAGCTCCTACAGGCAGTTATGCAAGAATGGGAGGCTATACCCCAGAAGCTGCTCGACTACGTGATCCACAGTATTCAAACTGGTTGTGCGGCCTGTGTACGTGCATGGTGATCATATCTCTTATTAATGTCGGGGTACATGCGCAGGAAGCAGTGGCGTTTTGTAGCACATGTGTTTCGGGACGGTTTTCTCAACTTATCACCAATACCGTGGACTGACAGATCTGTGTCGTGTGTGTTCCCTATGTGCCTATGCTATTATCGCCTGTTTTGTGTAGTGCCACGTTATCCTTAATTTATGAGTATGAGTGTATATAAAGGGGATAATCTCTGTGTAAAGGAGATAATCCTTTCGAGAAGGTACTATACAACTACGACTAAGGTTCTTTAGAATCACGTTCTGTACATGACACGATTATAGCATGTCTTGACAAGACAATACACAAAGAAATAAACTAAACTCTTGTCCCATGAGACTTGAATATAAACACGATACAAAAATTACGACTGTTTGCCAGATGAGGCGTGTGATGCCTAACAACAACAGCTTACACAACCATGTGCAAAATGGTACCTAGCACTTACAGTGGTTTGGGGAATGGCTCATGGCTACACAAGCACCATTCAGAGATTACGCACAGGATGTTTATGATGCATTATATATCTGGGACAGTGATACCACAAGAACCTTTTATATCTCCTTCCCATCTTCATTTCCTGTTGTGTACTTCGCCCTCCACCAACAATGCGTTCTAATGGTCATGCGAGCATATTTTACTGTTCAGTTTATATTATTAATGTTAACGGCCCTTTTTCCAGCATTTCATAGTTCAGTCTTGTCTATATTGTAGACATGAATAACGTTACTCGGCTTTGTCAATTGAATTTAATGATGTATTCTTATTCCATAATAAACTGTGTGGTGAATCTTGACTCGAAGCCTTTATGGTATTCACACTGTTTAATACAAACAGTCGCGACACTCCCTGCTGTGATTGTCGTGACCGCTCGACAGCTGGTACGACATTAGACATTGGCCGCAATGATACTGTTAGTTTTTCGTGTTAAATGTTAATTTACGAAATAATTTGTCTCATTTCGAGAGTCGTGAATTACTGTGAAACAACCCTATATGGAACTAAGATTCATGAAACAACTAAAGCACCTCGGTTTCATGAGGAAATACTTAACGAATTTTAATATAGCTACAGCTTACGGCGCTGGAACTAAATGAATTTCAACATACTGTTTCACGCGTAAGAGGCAGAGACATGTACCTCCAAGTGGCAAGAGGAACGACAGATCATTTATAAATTCATGCTTCTTTGTAATTATTAAGCAACCTGTTTGCAGAAAACAAATTTCTTCTTTATTGCTCTCTGTGGTTTAAGGTAGTTGAAATTAACGAGAGAAATATGTTGGAAACATTATTGTAAAACTCCGATTACATGGCAGTTCACTTAAAATATCTTAGTGTTTCTCAGATGATACAGTAATATCCAAAAATCATTAAACCAAAAGTCATATTCAATATTAATTCCAACTAGATTAACTGATTGCCTTAGTAAGAACATACCGACTTCTAACAGAGAGACCACTATAGAAGTTAGTTCCTAGAGACAAAACAAATGCGTATGCAGAAAGCTAAAACCTAGTTAAAGACATACGCTGTGAAGAGTGAACACAATAATTACCAAATGGAATTCAAATAGAACGTTACTGGTAGGAACTTGTTTCATCCAGTGGTTGTAATCGACTGGAAGTATTAGGTAAGTTTAAAACGATATTATCTGTCATAGAATAATATACCATCTTAGAGATGAAGAAGCCAAATAACTGACACATTACGATTAGCTGTAGATGTCGTTCCATGCGCAAACTTAAGATTTATTTGGACAAATGGACATAACTACTCAAGAGAAGTAGTTGTTTTTGTTGTAGAAGTTAAACAGGAGATTTAGTTTCCTGGCCAGCCGCACAGGTGTCGTCTTGTTTCTCTATCTATTAATGTCGTTATACGCATACGTATTTAATCAGATTGTACCGATGATTATTATTTACCACTGCTTCGTTTTAGGTTTATGAAGCCTGGTGACGTCTCTGGGTCATTAGGATACTAAAAAAGTCCAGCGTGCTATCTTTTTCTGCTGTTTCTACAACGCACAAGCTACCATTTGCAAAAATAATCCGTATATAAATTATTATAATCGGTACGACACACACTCACCGGATGCCTTAGTCAAACGCACGGCTTGATTGGTCGCTTATAACGCTATTGTAGCTGTGGATATGTTAGACTCTCTCCTCGAGGCGACATTATCTTTAACAAAAAAACATAAATATGACCTGGATATTATCGATGCAACGCAATGATATTAACAGAGATCGCTACTAATGGTGCCACTGTAAAATGCCGTTTAAAGTGCACCATTGTACCGTTTTTGGTGGTGGAAGATTCAGCAGTTCGAGTTGCCGTCAACGTTGTCCTGGGAACGCCTGACTGTTTCACAATCTCCGAGGCGGCATCTTCCTTGTTCCTAGCAAAAGGGAAGCTACCATAGAGCTGTTACTTCAACATGGGACATGGAAGACCCTCAAAAGGTTGAGAACAGTGTTGACAAGGGGCTAGACTTATCTGAAGAAGCAAGGGAACAGTGATGATGAATTTTGCGAATGTTAGGCTAGGCAGACTCTGAACACTTGTTGGTCTGTAGTAACCTGAACGAACCCTGCGACATGGAAGACTTGTTTGCAGCGAACGACCGGGCGATTCTGGGTCCTGAACATTGGACTCATAAAGTGCCAAAATCACCGTAATTACTATTAGAGTGTAGTTATTGTTGTATTGTGTTTTACAGTTCTTCGGAGTCGGATAAATAAAAAGGTATTAAATCTTGTTACGTCGGGATCAGATTCATCTACATCTACATCTACATGATTACTCTGCAATTCACATTTAAGTGCTTGGCAGAGGGTTCATCGAACCACAATCATACTATCTCTCTACCATTCCACTCCCGAACAGCGCGCGGGAGAAACGAACACTTAAACCTTTCTGTTCGAGCTCTGATTCCTCTTATTTTATATTGATGATCCTTCCTACCTATGTAGGTTGGGCTCAACAAAATATTTTTGCATTCGGAAGAGAAAGTTTGTGACTGAAATTTCGTGTAGTTAGTTAGAGTGTAGTTATTGTTGTATTGTGTTTTACAGTTCTTCGGAGTCGGATAAATAAAAAGGTATTAAATCTTGTTACGTCGGGATCAGATTCATCTACATCTACATCTACATGATTACTCTGCAATTCACATTTAAGTGCTTGGCAGAGGGTTCATCGAACCACAATCATACTATCTCTCTACCATTCCACTCCCGAACAGCGCGCGGGAGAAACGAACACCTAAACCTTTCTGTTCAAGCTCTGATTCCTCTTATTTTATATTGATGATCATTCCTACCTATGTAGGTTGGGCTCAACAAAATATTTTTGCATTCGGAAGAGAAAGTTTGTGACTGAAAGTTCGTAAATAGATCTCGCCGCGACGAAAAACGTCTTTGCTTTAATGACTTCCATCCCAACACGCGTATCATATCTGCCACACTTTCTCCCCTATTACGTGATAATACAAACCGAGCTGCCCTTTTTTGCACCCTTTCGATGTCCTCCGTCAATCCCACCTGGTAAGGATCCCACACCGCGCAGCAATATTCTAATAGAGGACGAACGAGTGTAGTGTAAGCTGTCTCTTTAGTGGACTTGTTGCATCTTCCAAGTGTCCAGCCAATGAAACCCAACCTTTGACTCGCCTTCCCCACTATATTATCTATGTGGTCTTTCCAACTGAAGTTGTTCGTAATTTTAACACCCAGGTACTTAGTTGAATTGACAGCCTTGAGAATTTTACTATTTATCGAGTAATCGAATTCCAACGGATTTCTTTTGCAACTCATTTGGATCACCTCACACTTTTCGTTATTTAGCGTCAACTGCCACCTGCCACACCGTACAGCAATCTTTTCTAAATCGCTTTGCAACTGATACTGGTCTTCGGATGACCTTACTAGACGGTAAATCTGCGAACAACCTAAGAGAACTGCTCAGATTGTCACCCAGGTCATTTATATAGATCAGGAACAGCAGAGGTCACAGAACGCTTCCCTGGGGAACACCTGATATCACTTCAGTTTTACTCGATGATTTTCCGTCAATTACTACGATCTGCGACCTTCCTGACAGGAAATCACGAATCCAGCCGCACAACTGAGACGATACCCCGTAGGCCCGCAGCTTGATTAAAAGTCGCTTGTGAGGAACGGTGTCAAAAGCTTTCCGGAAATCTAGAAATACGGAATCAACCTGACATCCCCTGTCGATAGCGGCCATTACTTCGTGCGAATAAAGAGCTAGCTGCGTTGCACAAGAACGATGTTTTCTGAAACCATGCTGATTACGTACCAATACATCGTTCCCTTCGAGGTGATTCATAATGTTTGAATACAGTATATGCTCCGGAACCCTACTGCAAACCGACGTCAATGATATAGGTCTGTAGTTCGATGGATTACTCCTACAACGCTTCTTAAACACTGGTGCGACCTGCGCAATTTTCAAATCTGTAGGTACAGATCTATCGGTGAGCGAGCGGTTGTATATGATTGCTAAGTAGGGAGCTATTGTATCAGCGTAATCAGAAAGGAACCTAATCGGTATACAATCTGGACCTGAAGACTTGCCCGTATCAAGCGATTTGAGTTGCTTCGCAACCCCCTAAGGTATCTACTTTCTAAGAAACTCATGCTAGCAGCTGTTCGTGTTTCAAATTCTGGAATATTCCTTTCGTCTTCCTTGGTGAAGAAAATTCGGAGTAGAAACAACCCAAGGTCGTAGAGGAATCTTGATGTTCTTTTACAGTGATTGCTCAGGGTTTATCTTTCCAGCATGATCTTTTTGCCGTTATGCTTAACTTATGGGACTTCCAGTAGAAAGCCGTGAAGCGAAGTATTTAAGGGAGGTACTAGAGTTATGAGCAGCTGGTGCTGGGTTTCTCTAGGTGAGTGATAAGAGATAAGCAGAAGGTACTCACGCCTCTGAGGAAGTGGTGCATGTGCTCGGGCTTGGTGTCGACGACCAGGTTGTGGATCTCCTTGCTCTTGATCTCCTTGAGCACGGAGCGGTAGGTGTCCGGGTCGGCCTGCCGCAGGTGGATCTCGACGTCGCGGTTGGTGGGCGCGCGCACCAGCTCCCGCAGCTTGATCAGGCCTGTCCGCACACCAAGGGCCGGCTGTCATCTCACCCCTATCACCGTGGCAGTACTTAATGGGGGGTCAGCTGGCTGTAGCGGTAGCAGGGTTGCGGAATGATGTGTCGCTAGAGTCTAGGAGAAAGAGCAACTAACACGAGTAACGAGTTGCTACAGGAGAACACATCTGGAAGATCGAAATACGAGGTGCATTCAAGTTCTAAGGCCTCCGATTTTTTTCTCGGGACTGGAAAGAGATAGAAACATGCGCATTGTTTTAAAATGAGGCCACATTCATTGTCAATACGTCCTAGAGATGGCAGCACCGTACGGCAGATGGAATTTTACCGCCAGCGCCGAGAATGAGAACTGTTTTAAATACTTAAAATGGCAACGTTTTCCTTACTTGAACAGCGTGCAATCATTCGTTTTCTGAATTTGCGTGGTGTGAAACCAATTGAAATTCATCGACAGTTGAAGGAGACATGTGATGATGGAGTTATGGATGTGTCGAAAGTACGTTCGTGGGTGCGACAGTTTAATGAAGGCAGAACATCGTGTGGCAACAAACCGAAACAACCTCGGGCTCGCACGAGCCGGTCTGACGACATGATCGAGAAAGTGGAGAGAATTGTTTTGGGGGATCGCCGAATGACTGTTGAACAGATCGCCTCCAGAGTTGCCATTTCTGTGGGTTCTGTGCACACAATCCTGCATGACGACCTGAAAATGCGAAAAGTGTCGTCCAGGTGGGTGCCACGAATGCTGACGGACGACCACACGGCTGCCCGTGTGGCATGTTGCCAAGCAATGTTGACGCGAAACGACAGCATGAATGGGACTCTCTTTTCGTCGGTTGTGACAATGGATGAGACGTGGATGCCATTTTTCAATCCAGAAACATAGCGCCAGTCAGCTCAATGGAAGCACACATATTCACCGCCACCAAAAAAATTTTGGGTAACCGCCAGTGCTGAAAAAATGATGGTGTCCATGTTCTGGGACAGCGAGGGCGTAATCCTTACCCATTGGGTTCCAAAGGGCACTACAGTAACAGGTGCATCATACGAAAATGTTTTGAAGAACAAATTCCTTCCAGCACTGCAACAAAAACGTCTGGGATGGGCTGCGCGTGTGCTGTTTCACCAAGACAACGCACCCGCATCGAGCTAACGTTACGCAACAGTTTCTTCGTGATAACAACTTTGAAGTGATTCCTCATGCTCCCTACTCACCTGACCTGGCTCCTAGTGACTTTTGGCTTTTTCCAACAATAAAAGACACACTCCGTGGCCGTACATTCACCAGCCGTGCTGCTATTGCCTCAGCGATTTTCCAGTGGTCAAAACAGACTCCTAAAGAAACCTTCGCCGCTGCCATGGAATCATGGCGTCAGCGTTGCGAAAAATGTGTACGTCTGCAGGGCGATTACGTCGAGAAGTAACGCCAGTTTCATCGATTTCGGGTGAGTAGTTAATTGGAAAAAAAATCGGAGGCCTTAGAATTTGAATGCACCTCGTATCTACGTCGTTTCAAAGTCCCATGACCCATCCAGTTTAGAGGCTTAGGTCGTGCTGGGGCACTCTCATTTGGTTCGTGATCCTGAAATCTGCTCTTAGATAAGATATCTGTGTGATACGAAAAGTGCCAATTGATCCTGATTAAAGAAAAATGCGAAGTTATTCACATGAATACTAAAAGAAATCAGCTAAATTTCGGCTACGCGATAAGTCACACAGATTTGAGGGCTGTAAATTCAACTAAATACTTTCGGATTACAATTGCAAATAACCTAAATTGGAACGATTACATAGATAATATTGTGGGTAGAGCAAACCAAATACTGCGATTCTTTGGCAGAACACGTAGAAAGTGCAACAGGTCTACCAAAGAGACTGCTTACACTACGCTTGTCCGCACTATTCTGGAGTAATGCTGTGCGGTGTGGGATCCGCATCAGGTGGGACTGACGGATGACATCCAAAAAGTACAAAAAGGGTAGCTCGTTTTGTATTATCGCGAAGTAGGGAAGATAGTGTCACAGACATGATACGTGAATTGGAGTGGCAATCATTAAAACAAAGGCGTTTTTTTGTTGCGACGGGACCTTCTCATGAAATTTCAGTCACAAGTTTTCTCCTCTGATTGCGAAATCATTCTGTTGGCACCAACCTACATAGGGAGAAATGATCATCACGATAAAATAAGAGAAATCAGGGCTCGCACGGAAAAATTTAAGTGCTTGGTTTTCACGCATGCTGTTCTAGAGTGGAACGGTAGAAAGACAGCATGAAGGTGGTTCATTGAACCCTCTGACAGGCACTTTATTGTGAATAGCAGAGTAATCACGTAGATGTAGATGTAGTTAGAGTGGCATGCTTAGTAATCTGTAAAATTGTCGGACAGCTCCATTTATTACTTAACCATTTTATTTGTTTGAGGGTAAACATAAATGTGTGGTTATTTTCCTTAATCTCTTAATTTGAAGTAACAATATGAACCACTGATTTCTTCCATTTTGTTTTCTAATGCGGGGAGGGATGGGATGTTTAGGATTACGCATAAGCACCTCCAGGGATTCAAAGGCTACTACGCAAAAACTACAAGACACACAGAAGACAGACAAACGTCAGTGGACAGTGCACCTCTCCCAGTTTGGATATTACATAACAGGAGCTCAGTATGGGCACCGCATGTGACGAGGCAAATGCCGAATCTTACATGCTGTTAATTTACACGAATTGTCTGAGAAGACGCGACAGCAACCAGTTTTGCACATCTGTTCATTGGGTTGCCTGGCTGCAGGTGCGAACGTATTCGGTGTGACAACAGGAAGCGGAGCACAGGGTTAACAAAGAAACTTGAAGGCAGCACGAACTACACATGGAAGCTGTAATTATAAGAGTTCTGCAAACCATTAGCAGGCTTCCGTTTTCCACTAGAACACACATACGTATCAGTAACACACAGAAAATTACCACTAGCGCTCTAGTAACCTATCGTGGGACATCTACAGGGGTTGGAAAAAAATACGGAAACACCAAAAACACAAAATATTACCATTGGTGATACGGTGTAGGAAACCAATTGGCATTCAAAATAGCTCCCTGTCGCTTCAGAATGGATAAACGCCTATATACAGCAGGATTTTGGAACATATATTGTGTTCAAACAGTATGAATTACCTCGAAGAAAACTGTCTATTGACAAAGAGTCAACATGGGTTTAGAAAACATCCTGCCTGTGAAACACAACTACATCTTCATTCACATGAAGTGTTGAGTGCTATTGACAAGGGATTTCAGATCGATTCCGTATTTCTGGATTTGCGGAAGGCTTTTGATACTGTACCACACAAGCGGCTTGTAGTGAAATTGTATGCTTATGGAATATCGTCTCAGTTATATGACTGGGTTTGTGATTTCCTGTCAGAGAGGTCACAGTTTGTAGTAATTGTCGGAAAGTCATCGAGTAAAACAGTAGTGATTTCAGGCGTTCCCCAAGGTAGTGTTATAGGCCCTCTTCTGCTCCTTATCTGTATAAACGATTTGGGAGACAATCTGATTAGCCGTCTTAGGTTGTTTGCAGATGACACTGTCGTTTATCGACTAATAAAGTCATGAAAAAATCAGAACAAATTGCAAGACGATTTAGAAAAGATATCTAAATGGTGCGAAAATTGGCAGTTGACCCAAACAACGAAAAGTGTGAGGTCATCCACACGAGTGCTAAAAGGAATTCGTTAAACTTAGGTTACACGATAAATCAGTCTAATCTAAAAGCCGTAAATTCAACGAAATACATAGGTATTACAATTACCAACAACTTAAATTGGAAGGAACAGATAGAAAATGTTGTGGGGAATGCTAACCAAAGACTGCGTTTTATTGTAAGGACTCTTAGAAAATGTAACAGACCTACTAAGAAGACTGCCTACACTGCGCTTGTCCGTCCTCTTTTAGAACACTGCTGCGTGGTGTGGGATCCTTACCAGATAGGACCGACGGAGTACATCGAAAAAGTTCAAAGGAGGGCAGCACGTTTTGTATTATCGCGAAATATGGGAGAGAGTGTAATAAAAATGATACAGGATTTGGGCTGGACATCATTAACAGAAAGGCGTTTTTCGTTGCGACGGAATCTTCTCACAAAATTCCAACCACAAAATTTCTCCTGTGAATACGAAAATATTGTATTCACACCGACCTACATAGGGAAGAACGATCACCACGATAAAATAAGGGAAATCAGAGCTCGTACGGAAAGATATAGGTGTTCGTTCTTTCCGCGCACTATGCGAGATTGGAATAATAGAGAATTTTGAAGGTGGTTCGATGAACCCTCTGCCAGGCACGTAAATGTGATTTGCAGAGTATCCATGTAGATGTAAATGTCCTGTATGGTTTTCTAGGGAATCAAGTTCAGATAACGATGGCGGCGGTGAAATGCGATCACAATATTTACTCCAAACCAAGCTACATGGGTTCAATACTATTGAGATCTGGTGTTTGCGGTAGACAGGTAAGATGCTGAAATTCCTCCTCGTGCTCACAAGAACAGCCTTGGACGATGCGAGCTGTGTGAATATGTGCTCTTGTCTTCTTGCAACACAGCACCATCATGGGGGAGCAAACACTGTACAATGGGATCGACCTGATTAGCCAAAATGGTCATAAAAATCTTGGCACTAAAGTGACAGAGCAGAAACCGTGGGGTTAGTAGAATACAAGAATACGGCTGCCCAGATCATCACCGAATCATCGGCGTTTTCAATCGTTGGACGTAAGCCCGGCCGTTAGCTGGATCATGTGATCAAATGACTTTCTTCCACTTATCCGTAGCACAGGTTTTATGGCTTCGGCGCCAAGATTTCATGTTAAAGATATTTGCATCACTGATAAGTGGTTTTGGAATTCCATCTCGCCCGTCAGTCCGTTGTTTATGGAAAGCTCTTCGTGTTGTTTTTGTGCTGAGAGGTTTCACGAGTGCAAAATTCAGTTCTGCAGTCCCTTTTGCAGCTCCCAGAGCGTGTTAAGAAACGTCCAATCATGCAAAAGTTTTCATATAACCACATGTCGGAATTTCACCGTTATGGATTTAATTCCTCTTGTACTAAAGAGCGTAGTTAGAGCGTGACAGTTATTGAACTATATTGAAGAAAAGTATGTAGTTACAACCGGCCGGAGTGGCCGATCGGTTCTAGGCGCTATAGTCTGGAACCGCGCGACCGTTACGGTCGCAGGTTCGCATCCTACTTCGGGCATGGATGTGTGTGATGTCCTTAGGTTAGTTAGCTTTAAGTCGTTCTAAGTTCTAGGGGACTGATGACCTCAGAAGTTAAGTCCCATAGTGCCTAGAGCCATTTGAACCATGAAGTTAGTTACAAATACGGCGTGCACACACTTTATTCAACACGTAAACGTCACTACATATATTCGGATGTAGGTCATGGCATGTTCGATATGCCTGCCATCATTGGCGATGATGTGGCGCAGGCGAATAGCGAAATTCCGCATGACCCCTGAAGTATCGTAATATCGATGCTGGCGACGAGCTCCTGAATGGCTGTTTTCAGCTCAGGAATGGTTTTGGTGTTATTGCTGTACACCTTGTCTTTAATATACCCCCATAAAAACTAATCGCCTATGTTTAGATCCGGAGAATATGGCGGCCAATGGAGGCCCATGCCAGTGGCCTCTAGGTACCACAGAGCGAGAAAGAGGTCCCCAAAATGCTCCTCCAGGATATGAAACACCCTCCTGCTTCGACGGGGTCGAGTTCCGTATTGCATGGACCACATATTCTCGATATCACGGTCATTTTGAATAATGGGAATGAAATCGTCTTCCAAAACCTTCACGTACCGTTCGGCAGCCACCGTGCCATCAAGTAATATCGCACCGATTATTCCGTGGCTGGACACTGCACACCACACAGCCAGCCGTTGAGGGTGAAGAGACTTCTCGGTAGCGAAATGCGGATTCTCAGTCCGAAAGAACAGACACCGTATCCATATCAGTATATAGTTCTGGCAATACCGGCCATGACCTTCTTCTTCTGTGCGGATGCACACATATTCCCCCGAACTCTTACGGGACTTGGTAAGAATGTCTTCCACGAGAAATGAGTGTGTTGGGGTGGCACACAACGAATGTAGTGTGTGGACATACAAGATGAGAATGTGTCTCGCGGGAGGCGTGCGCGAGATAGTCCCTGCAGTCGCACTATACCCTGGGCCCTCGGTGGCTCAGATGGATAAGGCGTCTGCCATGTAAGCAGGAGATCCCGGATGCGAGTCCCGTCGATATAAATCAACGCCCGTGAGCAGCCGACGATATTAACAAAATTATAATATCATCCAAATGAAAGTGAGCTTCATCGCTAAACCACACAGTACAGCGCATATTAATTCCCATCATGCCCCGCGGCCAACCGTGCAGTTTGAACATCCTAACGTAAGCCGATTTCATTTCATATTTTTCAGTAATATTGTCATCCTGTATTTATTAAATTAGCTGAACGTAAGTCAAAGACAGGGAAACCTTAAAATCCTGTCAGTGTCTGCTTACAAGAGACAGGAAATGTCCTCAAAGCTTACTAAACAAACTTTGATTGTTAAATATGCTGCGCTAAAATTACAGCAGCGTCTTTAATTTGGTCAAGACAATAAGCTGATGTGCGGAAACATGGAACCCAAAGATCAGGTGTTTTAATTATTTCTCGTGTACAGGGGGATTGCTTGAACTTTTATTCTAACAAGACTATTGTTAGAATGAAATTTTCACTCTACAGAGGAGCGCGCGCTGATATGAAACTTCCTGGCAGATTAAAACTGTGTGCCGGACCGAGACTTCTGCGAGCAGGAGAGCATCTGTAACGTTTGGAAGGTAGGAGACGAGGTACTGGCAGAAGTAAAGCTGTGAGGACGGGGCGTGAGTTGTGCTTGGGTAGCTCAGTCGGTAGAGCAATTGCCCGCGAAAGGCAAAAGACCCGAGTTCGAGTCTCGGTCCGGCACACAGTTTTAATCTGCCAGGAAGTTTCAAGATTGTTGTTGTTGTGGTCTTCAGTCCTGAGACTGGTTAGATGCGGCTCTCCATGCTACTCTATCCTGTGCAAGCTGCTTCATCTGCCAGTACGTACTGCAGTCTACATCCTTCTGAATCTGTTTAGTGTATACATCTCTTGGTCTCCCTCTACGAGTTTTACCCTCCACTCTGCCCTCCAATACTAAACTGGTGATCCCTTGATGCCTCACATGTCCTACCAACCGATCCCTTCTTTTAGTCAAGTTGTGCCACAAGCTCCTCCTCTCCCCAATTCTATTCAATTCCTCTTCATTAGTTATGTGATCTACAAATCTAATCTTCAGCATTCTACTGTAGCACCACATTTCGAAAGCTTCTACTCTCTTCTTGTCTAAACAATTTATTGTCCATGTTTCACATCCATACATGGCGACGATCCATACAAATACTTTGAAAAACGACTTCCTGACACTTAAATCAATACTCGATGTTAACAAATTTCTCTTCTCCAGAAACGTTTTCCTTGCCATTGCCAGTCTACATTTTATATCTTCTCTACTTCGAGCATCATCAGTTATTTTGCTCCCCAAGTAGCAAAACTCCTTTACTACTTTAAGGGTCTCATTTCCTAATATAATTCCCTCAGCATCACCCGACTTAGTGCGACTACATTCCATTATCCTCGTTTTGCTTTTGTTGATGATCATCTTATATCCTCCTTTCAAAACACTGTCCATTCCGTTCAACTGCTCTTCCAAGTCATTTGCTGTCTGTGACAGAATTACTGTGTCATCGGAGAACCTCAAAGTTTTTATTTCTTCTCCGTGAATTTTAATACCTACTCCGAATTTTTCTTTTGTTTCCTTTACTGCTTGCTCAATATACAGATTGAATAACATCGGGGAGAGGCTACAACCCTGTCTCACTCCCTTCCCAACCACTGCTTCCCTCTCATGTCTCTCAACTCTTATAACTGCCATCTGGTTTCTGTACAAATTGTAAATAGGCTTTCGCTCCCTGTATTTTACCCCTGCCACCTTCAGAATTTGAAAGAGAGTGTTCCAGTCAACACTGTTAAAAGCTTTCTCTAAGTCTACAAATGTTAGAAATGTGGGTTTGCCTTTTCTTAATCTAGATTCTAAGATAAGTCGTAGGGTCACTAAGGCCTCATCTGTTTCAGTATTTCTACGGAATCCAAACTGATCTTCCCCGAGGTCGGCTCCTACCAGTTTTTCCATTCGTCTGTCGTGAATTCGGTTTAGTATTTTGCAGCCGTGAGTTATTAAACTGATAGTTCGGAAATTTTCACATCTGTCAACACCTGTTTTCTTTTGGATTTGGAATTATTATATTCTTCTTGAAGTCTGAAGGGTATTTCGCCTATCTCATACATCTTGCTCACCAGATGGTAGAGTTTTGTCAGGACTGCCTCTCCCAAGGCTGTCAGTTGTTCTAATGGAATGTTGTCTACTCCCGGGGCCTTGTTTCGACTTAGGTCTTGCAGTGCTGTGTCAAACACTTCATATCTCCCATTTCATCTTCATCTACATCCTCTTCCATTTCCATATTATTGTCCTCAAGCACATCGCCCGTGTATAGACCCTATATACTCCTTCCAACTTTCTGCTTTTCATTATTTGCTTAGAACTGGGTTTCCAACTGACCTCTTGATATTCATACAAGTGGCTCTCTTTTCTCCAAAGGTCTAATTTTCCTGTAGGAAGTATCTATCTTACCCTTAGTGAGATAAGCCTCTACATCCTTACATTTGTTCTCTAGCCATCCCTGCTTAGCCTTTTACACTTCCTGTCGGTCTCATTTTTGAGACGTTTGTATTCCTTCTTGCCTGCTTCATTTACTGCATTCAATATTTCTTCTGTTACCTACTTGATCCTCTGCTGCCTTCACTACTTCATCCCTCAAACCTACTCATTCTTCTTCTACTGTATTTCTTTCCCCCAATCTTATCAATTGTTCCCTTGTGGTCTCCCTGAAACTTTGTACAACCTCTGGTTTTGTCAATTTATCCAGGTCCCATCTCCTTAAACTTCCACCTTTTTGTAGATTCTTCAGTTTTAATCTACAGGTCATAACCAATAGATTGTGGTCAGAGTCCACATCTGCCCCTGGAAATGTCTTACAAATTAAAACCTGGTTCTTAAATCTTTGTCTACCATTATATAATCTGTCTGATATCTTCTAGTATCTCCAGGCTTCTTCCATGTGTACAACCTTCTTTCATGATTCTTGAACCAAGTGTTAGCTATAATTAAGCTATGCTCTGTGCAATATTCAACCAGGCGACTTCCTCTTTCATTCTGTAACCCCATTCCATATTCACCTACTAAGTTTCCTTCTCTTCCTTTTCCTACTATCGAATTCCAGTCACCCATGACTATTAAATTTTCCTCTCACTTCACTATCTGACTGAATAATTTGTTTTCTCTCATCATACATTTCTTCAATATCTTCGTCATCTGCAGAGTTAGTTGGCAAATAAACTTGTACTACTGGAGTAGGCGTGGACTTCGTGTCTATTTTGGCCACAATAATGCGTTCACTATGCTGTTTGTAGTAGCTTACCCGCACTCCTATTTTTATTCATTATTAAACTTACTCCTGAATTACCCCTATTTGATTTTGTATTTATAACCCTGTATTCAGCTGACCAGAAGTCTTGTTCCTCCTGCCACCGGACTTCACTAATTCCCACTATATCTAACTTTAACCTATCCATTTCCCTTTTTAAATTTTCTAACCCACCTGCCCGATTAAGGGATCTGACATTCCACGCTCCGATCCGTAGAACGCCAGTTTTCTTTCTCCTGATAACGACGTCCTCTTGAGTAGTCCCCGCCCGGAGATCCGAATCTGGGACTATTTTACCTCCGGAATATTTTACCCAAGAGGACGCCATCATCATTTAACCATACAGTAAAGCTGCATGCCCTCGGAAAGAATTACGGCTGAAGTTTCCCCTTGCTCTCAGCCGTTCGAAGTATCAGCAGAGAAAGGCCGTTTTGGTTAGTGTTACAAGGTCATATCAGTCAATCATCCAGACTGTTGCCCCTGCAAGTACTGAAATGCTGCTGCCCCTCTTCAGGAACCACACTTTTGTCTGGCCTCTCAACACATACCCTTCTGTTATTGTTGCACCTACGGTACGGCTATCTGTATCGCTGAGGCACGCAAGCCTCCCCACCAACGGCAAGGTCCATGGTTCATGGGGGACGCTAACACGTTTAGTAGATCAAATACTGATAAATAAGGAAATGGTAACAAAGCGGCACTGCCAGATACGCACTATCGTCGCACAAAAATGTTCGCTTGCCGGATAAACTTCCGTGTGCTTGTCACTCCCTGGCTGGCTGTCGTGTTATGGCCTTAGGCCCTCAACCCTGCCCTGTTCTGACATTATCAGCTTATTTTCACCACGCTGTATGCATCAATATTGACATGTTAATTATTTTATGACTCGAATGACCATACCTACATGTTGAATAAGACCATAGACAATAATACACGTCGTCAGGAACAACAATTAGACGCATTTACTCGAAGGTACGTCATTGGTAAGATGCTGCTGGTTCTTGGACTAATTTTGTAAATTTACATAAATGTAGTTTAAGAGGATAGGTCTCTCTAATGAAATTCAAATCCGGAGCAGGAACACCACTATTCTAGCAAGATTTACGCTGTACTTATTTTCAGAGTTTGCAGTTGTAAATACAATAATAAATAAATGTAACTTAAACCTCAGTTTAAAAAAAAATGAAAATACTCGTAGCCACAGGTGTAATAGCTGCGAACTAGTAAACAAACACATTAAAGGTTTAACATTCTGCTGACGGTTAGATCCTCGGAGACGGAGCGCAGGCTGGGTTTAACTGGGAAATGAAATCAGTATTCTCATTTTGAAAGGAACTCTTCTGGCGTTTGCCAGATGCCCAAATCTCCCTAATACATCTCCCTAATACAAAATATGCGAAGTATTATTTCTGTGTCACCTCAATCGACTTAAACGGCTCTCTGTCGAAAGCAGTTACCGAAAAACCTTACAAGATAGTTCTATTCGACGCGTTCTCATTATTATGCAGTCTTATAATCTGTCTTTCTCGCTCTGTATTCGACATTATTGGAGAAAATTATTCGCTAACGAAGATACTTGTTGAACCTAGCTTCACAACCTTGAACTCATAATAAGTGTCATTTTCTTCATATCGGAAACAACAGATATAGAACTATTATAATGTCTCAATCGTACATGAAACACAGAAGCTTCTCATTAATTGCGAAATAGCTATAAATAATGGAGACTATATTACTAGTAACATTAGTATGCTACGGAAATGCCACAAAAAGTCTGTCGTAACAACAAGAAATTCTAATAACTCTCCCATCAACTCAGTAAAATGCTGCTGGAATCTAGAAAGGGGACTGTCTGATGAATGTCTGTGAATGCCAAAACAACTCTACGAGTACATTTTCCTGGTGGTTCAGGCAGTCAGTCTCTAATTAATTTACATAGCAGTTAAGTACTACATAATTTACTACATGCTAATGCGCCACAAGCCAGGGTATATACCGTAATACCGGCCTTTGATTCCGTAAATGCTTATTGGATGCTAATTAGTGTCAACTGGCGGCTGTGATAATCCAGCTTGATCGATGGGATAATGTGATCCTATTAGCTAAACAGGTGACTCGTGTACCCTGTGCATTCATCTAACGTATGATACATTTGTAGTACTTAATTTTTATTTTAGAGCACATTTTCTGCCGAATTTATAGCGTTAAGTATTACCACAACGAGATGTGCAACAAGTATTCGTCACAGCAAAAGCATCGATTCAGCTGAGAAACCGTACAATAATCCGAAATGCAGCTGCCTGCTATTGTTTGCGAGGCAGCACGCCCGCTTCAGTGACAAAACTGCTGCAGAAATATTAGCGCGCCAATTTTCAAAGTGAGAATGTTGCCGGTGAGGATGAATGGTAACAAACGTTTATAAGCATGTCATCTTACTCTTACGTCATAGTAGACAGCTCTGTTAGTTCTTTCTTTCTTACTGAAGTGAAGATGATTAGAAGTACAAGGAGAAGTAATATGAGCAGGTAAAATTCTGCTGTATTCAGACGTACTTGCCTCAGTGCATTAGTCTTTGGAATGATAACTACAATATTAACCTGGAATGGGCGTCGATATGTATGGCTCAACAATTTGCGGCTCGATGATGATTTTCTCAAAAAGGATTTTTGCCTTTTGTTGTACGTTGAAGTATATTTGTACGTACTCCAGAAGCCTATTTTAAGTGCTGTCGTAGTGGTGACAGCTATGAATCATTGTCTTGCATGTAATTTTCCTATGGACCGGCACAAGTCCTACATCTTTGGTGGCCATTAGAGTTTCGTTCGTGTATAACTTCAAGACCCATTATTGTTAACAGTGCACTGAGCGACGTATATGTTGCCTCTGTTTTACAGAGATAAATGACAAAGGGGAATGGCATGAGGACTTCCTTGCAACAGCTATGACACCAATAGAGAAAAAGAGAATCACTAAAATATGTGAAGACCATAGGACCATTAGTCTAATATCTCATGCAGCTTAAGTGTTGCTGAAAGTGTTGAATAGAACGCTATATGTCAAGCTGGATAGAGGGATTGCAGACGAGCAGGTCGGATTTACAAGAGGAAAAGGAACAAGACATACTAATGGCCTGTTAAGAAATACAGGGGAAAGATATACGGAAAAAGGTAAAGAAATCTTTGCTGTTTTTATAGATTTAGAAAAGGCTTTTGACAGAGTTCAGTGGAACAAGCTAATGGATATTTTGAAGAGGAAAGGAGTGGATTGGAAAGAGGTATGACTGATACAGAATATATATTTACGCCAGAAAGTCAGGATAAGGATTGTAAATGAAATGTCAGAAGAGAGTTGTTGCCTTTCCACACTGTTGTTTAGCGCAGACCTTGAAGAGTTTATTGCGAAAGGCATAGTTGGGAAAAGAGGAATATGTACTGGTGGAAAGAGAATAGAATGTATAAAATTTGTTGATGACATGTTATTAGTGGCAGAATGTGAGCGGACAGTGAATAACATGCTGAAAGATCTGAATGAAGCTTGTGTGGAATATGGGATGCAAATAAACACATCAAAAACAAAGAGTATGGTCATCACTACAAGACGCAGACTGTTCAATATAGGAAAAACCACCATTAGCCAAGAAAGTGCATTTAAATATCTTGGAAGCACAATCACTGAAGACTTGAGATGTCACCATGAGGTAAAAACCACAGCCATAGCAAAGAAGGCATTCAATAGAAAGAGGAAACTCTTATGTGGCATATTAGATAAAGGTCTAAGGAAAAGGCTTGGCAAATGTTCTGTCTGGAGCGTGGCACTATATGGGGCAGAAACATGGACGCTGAGACGAGGGGATGAAAAAAAGGTTAGAAGCATTTGAGATGTGGATGTGGAGGAGAATGGAGAGAATAAGCTGAATGGACAGTGTGAGTAACGAAAGAGTATTGGAAAGAGTTGGTGAGAGAAGATGTCTGCTGAAGGTTGTAAGACAAAGGAACAAGAACTGCTTGGGACATTCATTGAGAAGGGATTGCTTGCTGGTAGATGCTTTGGAAGGATTGGTTTGTGGGAGAAGACAGAGGAAGAAGGAGATACAAGATAATAGATGACATAAAATGAAGACGAAATTATGCAGACCTGAAGAGGATGGCCTGGAGAACTACCATGTGAAAACCTGCCTTTTGACACAACATTTTTGATGACGATGATGATGATGTTTTACAGAGAAATATTTCCGGTAATAGTTTGAATCCTAACTAACACATTAAATGTCCGGCTTGCTGCATTAATGTTTCAAATGACCAGTTTCGTTTCAACATGAACCATCCTCAGATCTGCAGTCAACAGTAAAATAATTAGTAACTACTATATGAAGTAAAAAAATACGCCCACCTCCAACATCAAGTGCGCCAGAACGTACCTGAATGCATCGTGTACAATAGGAACTTGCCCACTATCAGAAAATTTACATGCTAAGTCACTTAATAAGACGGTTTGGTAGAATCCACATTATTAATGTAGTCCATAAGGCCATATAAAAATACATAATATTTCCTGCTCCAGTTACAGGTGTGGCTGGTTTTCGGCCGCACACTGTCAAATTTGGTAAAGCACTCAATCGCAGTGACAATGACAGCACTTCACGGATATGAAGGAATCTGGGGAATGACGCCAATCCTCGAAATCCATTGTGTTGAAGGTGGCCACATCGAAATAGTAAATAGCGGCACCAGAAGAATTCTCTGGTTGACATTCGAAATGAAAGAGCCTAAAGGAACTAGCTGTTTGTTTAATCTGATTACCTAATGACATTCTCAGCAGACTACAGGCATCTGTAAAACGAGGCCTGTGTAGCGCAAAAACGTCAGGGAGAACAGTAAGATTTCCCTTGTGGCTAGACAATTGTGGAGTGTGAGTCATAATAATACCGAAAGAAACCTTACTGTTCAACATGCAAGAGGTACCTGAGTGTGAAGAATTTTGTCCCAGATAAAGTTAAGGAAGGAGGTATGTTATTACTAGTCAGAGAATATACAATCACGCCTCTCCCGAAGTAGAAATTGCAGAACAAGTTGTCAGATTACACTAATACGGAGCAGAGGTTGCTATACAAAGTTTTACAGGAGTAATCGTCGTTATTTGAAGAGATGTGATGGTTACATTGTGCATTATGAAATTCCTACCAGAAATGCAAGACCAGTTGGCCATAAACTGTACCGAATTCCGTATCAATTACAGTCCGCTGTAGAGGAAACACTCTAGCGACAACTTGATGCAGGAATTTTTGCACCATCAGCTAGCCCCTGGGTGAGTCAGACTGCAGTTGTACCTACGAAATCAATTAATGGTGAGAAGACCTATTGCCTATGTGTAGATATGAGAGCAGGATATAAGGTTATAAACCATGACACGTATAAAGGAACTTTGGACAGATTAGTAAACTGTAGGTTTTCACCATTCTTGATATGCACTTAGGCTGCCATCAGATCTCAATAACTCCCAAGGACCGTCCAGAAACAGATTTAATTTTACCATGTAGCTTGTACATACCTTTACAGATGCCTTTTCACTTAAGAAATAGATCTGCCACATATCAAAGATTTGCTGATTTCTTGTTATGAGTCCTGAAACCCAACACCTGCCTGATCAATTTACGTGACGTTATATTGGTCCCCTGAACCGTCGAAGAGCATGCAAAACGATTAAGAAATGTGTTACGAGGTTTAAGTTTATTTTGAAGCTGGAAGAAATGTTCCTTTGGAGAGTCGCAATCTCAGTACAAATACTATTAGATTAAATGGAGTAAAGTCCGCCTTACTACAGGTGCGGAGCTTGTAGAACCCCAGTAACTAAACGACATATTGGGTCTTAAAGTTAACAGTATACCAGTATGGAGTACCCCATCATTCTGGAAAACTGCATCAGAATGCAGATGGCCTCAGTTAATATGTTCGAGTGGTGAAAGCAGGTGGTGAGCTAATAACCGAGTTAAAAGATGCCCAGAGAGACTACTCTGATTGCCACGATGCCTGATTTTATCTCAGAAGTGGTTATTTCCCTCTTGGAAACCAATACATAGTACCAAAGTCACTCCACACTTGAATCACTTCTCGTGCTATTACTGCATTCAAGCTTGTCATAGGGCAGTAAATGAGTTACAAACATTCATACCGCCGCCCACTATTGGTGGCACGGCTGGCTCCATATTGTGGATAAGTATACACACCCTTGCTTGCCGTGAACCCAGAGGTCACAGCCGACAAGGTCGTAAAATGCTTTGCAGACCTTACCAGAGGCTTCCACATCATTTGAAACTGTTGCGTTGGATATAAGGTGACCCTTCTCCCAACCCCAGCACGAAAATAAGTATAATCTGTTAAAAACTGATCACTTCTCCTGCCACCTAATACTAGTGCGGACTGCCGGCTGAGCGAGGTGGCGCAGTGGCTAGCACACTGGACTCGCATTCGGGAGGACGACTGTTCAATCCCGTGTCCGGTCATTCTGATTTTGGTTTTCCATCGTTTCCCTAAATCGCTTCATGCCAAATGCCGGAAGGGTTCCTTTGAAAGGACACGGCCGACTTCCTTCCCTGTCCTTCCCTAATCCGATGAGACCGATGACCTCGCTGTCTTGTCTCCTCCCCCAACCCTAACCCAACCCGATTGCCGATATGACAGCAGTAAATAATGGCAAGGCATTTGTAAACCACCTGGTACCAAGCAGTCCTGATGCTTTCTTAACTGATCAAGAAATGAATTTTATGTCCTCATTGTTTGTATAAACGTGTAAACTGTTTATAATTAAGCAAGGGAGGAGCATTCTCTTCCACTAAAGTATTATAGCCGTATTTAAGGAGTCCGTAAAACCACTGCTCAAATGGTATCCTATTATGTGAGTAGAGCACGTTCTAAGGGGGAGACATGCATCTCATTCACCCAATTAGCTTATAGCAGAATCCTCGAGTCCTCAGGGCATATCCCTGTAGCCCTCCTATAAGCCCACCCTTCGAGCTACACAAATTACCAGCAGGCATAGAATCGAAAGAGGTAAGAAGCTTGGTACACAGGCATTAAAAAATTTGGCACTGAGCACGATGTAATAACATTAAGACTATAGCTAAACAAATGCATAGAAGAAATAAAGCGTGGTTCACCCTAATTCTGGTGGTGATACCAATGAGACGAGTTTCCCTGTTTAGCATTGGAGTCCTTTTCCCTTGTCTGGGTTGTAATCGCTGATAATGCACCGTAATGACTTATACTTGATGTTTAATGATGCCATAGCTACGAGTTAATGATATACACACAGAGGCTTGCTAGCAGTAATAGGAGCAGATCTTTATTTAGTACTTAACCCTCGTCATATTTTAATTGTCAGATATTCTGTAACAGCTTTACACTATTTCTGACGGATTACATGTTTCCCCTTATACAGCAAACACAGTATCCTTTGAATCAGCCATAGTGACTAAAGCAACGATAACTGTTCTTAGTACATCACCCTCATTTGCAACCTGACTAATCTGCCCATGTAACCCTGAACTCTGTACCCTTGGAACGGCCTAAAGGAAACCAAATGAACGTCTTTTTAATGCTAGTAGAGTTTTGTTGTTTACACTAGCAAAACATTCTGTGCTATATTGGCTGTTAGCAGGTGAGGGCTTTTGGCAGCTCTTCCGTTCAATATGGAAAGACTAGTTTTGCCTTAGAACACACCTAATGCCTGTGACGTTAAGTGGTGTTCAAGGACACAACACCTGTTTTTATTCTGAAAGAGATATTCCGCAGTAACACCCCCGGGAGAGCAGTATAGTGGACTACAATATGAACCGTAGACTTTTTGGCTACTTGCTTTTTATACTTGAACACTGTAAAATAAATGTAAACAAATTAAAATACAACCAAGAAAGTGTACGACCTGTTCGGCCGTAACTCTAACATGAAGCCGATAGAACAAATGCTCCACCATCCGTTACACTGGTACAGTTTCGTACACTGTCTTGATTAACTGTTCTAGAACTTACGTGTCAAAATGGGGAAATCCTAAAATGCTAAACGGTACTGTTGACTTCAAAGATTTCGATTTAGTGATGTAAATTTTGTTACTTTATGCTGTGTTCAATTAATATCAATCAATATCTATCCCATATCTTTACTCAGATCAAACCGACCACTCTTACAACCATGATACGAAACCACTGAAGTCATACATATAACATCATACATTTAGATTTAATTTGTTTCTTCCTATTTACCCAGTACGATTTGCTGGTATGAACCTTTTAGTCACTGTACTCTCACCTTTCGGTAAGAGAACCATACCACCCAGACATTACGCCAAAGCTTGGAATCTGCCACATCAGCTGCTGAGTCTCGCTCGGCTGCACGCAGTGCTGTCTGTCACTATGGTCCTTAATGCTCCACAGCAGTAGATGAAGAAAAATCACTACATTGTGCCCTCTGCATGATTGACTTGGGATAGCATTACACCCTATGAGTGTCCAAAACCTTGAATCTTCAATGAGAGGGGCTTGTTGTAATATTTTAAATACACTATCAGTCACAAATGAAATTTTCTGTGTGCAGCGGAGTGTGCGCTGATATGAAACATCATGGCAGATTAAAACTGTGTGCCGGACCAAGTTCGAGTCTCAGTTTTTATCTGCCAGGAAGTTTCATATCAGCGCACACTCCGCTTCAGAGTGAAAATCTCATTCTGGAAACATCCCCCAGGCTGTGGCTAAGCCATGTCTCCCCAATATCCTCGCTTCCAAGAGTGCTAGTTCTGCAAGTTTCGCAGGAGAGCTTCTGTGAAGTTTGGAAGGTGGGAGACGAGGTACTGCTGGAAGTAAAGCCGTGAGGACGGGGCGTGAGTCGTGGTTGGATAGCTCAGTTGGCAGAGCACTTGCACGCGAAAGGCAAAGTCCATAGTTCGAGTCTCGCTCCGGCACACAATTTTAATCTCTCAGGAAGTTTCAAGTTGGTTAATTGTACATTTCTTCCAGTTCAGAAACAAAATGGAAAAAATACCAAGCGAATCTGATCCTATTCAGATAATAGGAATGAAAAGTTCAGAATCAGTAGGTGAAATTTACACAAATTTTCGTCACAGTGTGAATAATGGGTGGTTGCATGGTGCAAATGACATCGTTTTCTTAATATTCCAGTTCCTGGGTAGACGAAACTAAGTGTTCCAACAGCCCTCCCACAGTCTATATTTCATTTGATTGTTAGTAGACATTGCGGTACAAATATGGTATTGTTCTCTCCATCATTCGTTCTTCATGATTTTACAATATTTATCAACTTATTGACATTGAACCTTTTCCGAAATGTTCATTTCTAACTTGGTCCATTCTTCTACAACCGATTATCGTTCTCAGATACTTCGTTTTACAAGCTTGTATTTTTTTTTTCTTTTCTCTTACCAATAATATACCAGGTTTCCCTGCTAAGAGTCGTCAGGCGTATATTAGTTGGTGTTAAGGCAGATATTTGAAGTTCCGATTTTGCATCGTGGAGCTGAAGTCTCCAGACAATAACTGCTTGTCACTTCTTTCACGAGACACCGCGAGTCAATAGAACGCGTAGGCTTGTTTCCCAATGCGAAAACAAAATTATTTTTAAATCGGAAAGTTACGTGTCCAACCGATAAATCGCTCTCAAATTAGTTTAGTACGCCATTCCTTCTATTTATATCTATTAAAAGGGATAGTAAAACACGAAGAGTAAACAGGAATCCACCGGCTTATTGCTGCTGCCAAGCATACAGTGCTACTGGAGTACTGGCTATTCTTCCAGTTTTACTGTCCCTTTTAACACACATCGATGAAACCGGTATCGTACTAAACTAATGTACGACCATTCTATTGACTTGCATATAAAATCCGGCTTTAAAAATCATTTTGTTTGTAACGAACGGACGCTTTCCGTCGACACTGTGCGTCGCCAAGAAGTGATCAGTACTGTATGTTTTACTGACTCCAGCTACACAGTGCGAAAACAAAATTGCAAATATCTGCTGAAACACCAGGAAAAATGTGCGTGACGACTCTTAGTAGAACATATTTCTCATTCATGTGATATGTTTGCTACTGCTACTCTAAAGTTGAATGTCAATCACTCTCCTTAGGACATTGTGTTTCTGGTTTACTTCTATCGTGTCACATATTGATCTAAATTTGTTGATATAGACACTGAATCGCTACCTGAGCTGTTCTCTCTTTCCTTTTTAACTTTACGAAACCACGGTAGTTGCCAAAAAAAAAAAAAACATGTTGTACCTAAAAACCGAAAAGATTATGTTACCTTTGTTCCTAATGTAACTTTCAACTAGGAATGATAGACGATTCCTGTATAATATTCAGGGTGGAGATTTATTTGAAATACGTGGAATTTTCGGGGAAATCAATTCCATGTAAAACTGATAGAGTACCTATGAGAAATTATGGACTTCTCAGTGAGTGTTTCATCTGTTAAGTGACTGAAACTGTTGCACGAAGTAATTGTATGACGAATCAGTCTGTGAGAGCGTGTATTGGAGAACTTTCGGTTTTGTGGTTGTCGTGCAAGTTGAAGGCGAGGCAGTGAGTTAATATGTTTGCTGCCCGGGGGAGGTAGCTGCTTGAGTTATCGCCGACTTAGGGGGTCCACGTTATTCCTCGAGGATTTTCGGCCTTCCTTAATCGTCCTCTTTTGCTTGACTTCCAGTACAGAATTTATCATGTAGTAGCCTCTTCAAAGCGCCGGCCGCGGTGGCCGTGCCGTTCTGGCGCTGCAGTCCAGAACCGCGGGACTGCTACGGTCGCAGGTTCGAATCCTGCCTCGGGCATGGGTGTGTGTGATTTCCATAGGTTAGTTAGGTTTAAGTAGTTCTAAGTTCTAGGGGACTTATGACCTAAGATGTTGAGTCCCATAGTGCTCAGAGCCATTTGAACCATTTGAACCTCTTCAAAGCTCAAGGAACAAAAGTATTCGCTAGGGATGCCTAACTCAAACCGGAAATATAGGCGATGAAGAATAATATTTCTATACGAGGTGTATCATAATTACTAGCGATAAGTGACACGACCGAAGAATACTATAATATAATTCCAGAACACATACGGCTGAAGAAAAGCAATTTGCGAGATAAATGCATTTGGTTACGAATTGCCTCTGGTTACGAGCAGCCACTGGCTTCATGATAAAGTATCGTCCTATTAAGTAGAAAAGTGAAATATGAACGTTGAGATCAAGTCGACATCTAATTGGTTTAAGCTACTTTTCTGATGAAATTGGATCTCATTCAGACTTTGAAATAGAAAAATCGTCCCATGAGAGTGAAGAGATAAACGGTCCGGTAACATTAATGTGACCGCTGCCTATGTTCCCTGCGTCAACGTGCAATAACCACTCACAGACTACAGGTGGCAGCACTATAAGTGGAGGGTACATGAAAACGCTGTCGTAATGCGGAAACGGAGCGATTTGCCTGATGTCCAAAAAGACGTGATCGTTAGCTTTCCTAGAGCGGAAACGCTTCCAGAAACGGCTAAGTTAACAAACTGTTCACGTGCCGCCACGTTTAAATAATACCGTACGTGGCAAAGTAGTGTTATCCAAAACCGGAGGCGAGACAACTTTGGTGCGCTACGAACCGTAGATGACTGGGGTGAACGACATGTGCGGGAATGTGTACGGGCAAACAGACGTGCCATTGTGAGAAACTGACTGCCCATATGAACCAAGTGGCTACCAACAATGTCTTCTCAATGACCGTTGAGCGAACGTTGCTGCATATGGGCTTCCACGGCAGGCGCCTGCTTCACCGCAACCATGCTCACCTCCGTTCATCGGCAACGAAGGCTGTAAATTGGACACCAATACCACAACTGGACGTTCTCTGAGTGGTGGCAGGTGGCCTTCTCAGATGAACCACATTTTATGCCCCATCGGACAAATGGTCGTTCGCGTGAGAAGTTTGAGTGAAAGCACCCTGTATGCGTTATGATCTGGGGAATCTGTCGTGGCGTTCTCTGAGTACTCCAGGCATTCTGGGAGGCAAAATGGATCAGCACAAGTATGCATCTATCCATGGGGACCGTGTCCATGTCTACATGAAGACTGTTTTTCCTCAGCAAGATAGCATCTACCAGCACAACGCAATGTGTCACACAGTTTGCAGTGAACTTGCGTAGTTGGCATCAGGATAGATTTACCGTATTCTGACCACCACACTCCCTGGATTTAAACACAACCGAAAATCGGTGGGACCAACTCGATCTGGTATTTCGCGTAGTGGATTGTCAACCGAAAAACCTAGAGCTGATAAACCTGGAGACGACATGGCCCCACATCCCTGTCTGTATCCCCTGTCTCTCGGAAAAATAGACATTCAGCCGTTTGGTAGACGGTCACGTTAATGTGACTGGACAGTCTAATTTACCTGTGAGAATAACGATAAACTTATTGATGAACGGAAAGCCTAACGTTCCTTTACGTCACCTTCGTATACGGTATTTACGATCTGCACACGTGGGATGCTGGGAAACTAAACGTCGCATGCACGGCTCTTATGACTGTGGTAAGTGATGATCAATGTGGCATCGATGGGAAGGTGGCAAACGAAGAATTTTTGATCTTAGTACCCATTCTTTCTGCCGTAACTTCTTCATGAAACTCACAAAAAATGGCTCTGAGCACTATTGGAATTGACATCTGAGGTCAGCAGCCCCTAGACGTAGAACTACTTAAACCTAACTTACCTAAGGACATCACACACATCCTTGCCCGAGGCCGGATTCGAACCTGCGACTGTAGCAGCAGCGCTGTTCCGGACTGAAGCGCCTAGAACCGCTCGGTCACACCGACCGACATGAAGCTCACAGTCTTATATTACAAAATGCAGTTTTACTGACAATTTTCCAGATAATTTCCCCTGGCTTTACCTACGTCTGTAGATGGTTAAAAAAAACGTAACTTACATCAACACTTCCTCAAAATGTTTATATGTTAGATAAAAACTGTCAGCATAAATACTGAACATCTGTAGGATATATACAACACTTTACTAATAGAATGTTTCTCTTTCGTAATATATTCTATTTTTTTCCATATATAGTTGGAGACATAAAAACTGCCAACATATTTATCAGTTTTCAATTAATTTCATATCATATTTTCTACACGTTAACCATTGATGGGTGTCATGTAAGATTTTGGTATGTGAATTTTTGGTCTCTGAATCGATTGTGAGCGAATAGCGATGTTGTAAGCTGTATCGCAGAAGTTAAGCTAACATCTTTGAGCTGCGCGAGGACGCAGTAGGGGCAGACAATGTTCAGCTCTGGCTGCGGGTGGAGTCGAAGTTTAGCTGTGTTTGAGTAAAGCGGACAATGTTTAGCTCCGGTAGGGAAAGGAATCGAATTACAACTGTGTTGGAGCTAAGCTGATAATTTTAAGCAGTGTTAGAGGGGAACCTATGGCGATACTATGATTCAAATTAAAATTAATTTTTTGTTCAATCAACATGACTATGAAACTGATTTGTGAATGAAGAAATATAATGGAATGTGAGGTAAATACAGTAATGATACTATTTTATATTACTGCAGCGCCATCGAACGAACTTGGTTATTGTACTGGAAGTGGCTCCATTTGAGAGATAGAAAAGTGTATTGTTTGGATATTGAGAAGTTCATCAAATTGAAAATATGCTTTGAGCAATTTTTCTTATTACACAAAAGAAAACAGAGTGTTGTCATTTATTCACATATTTCATTTTTTACCAACCTTTCTCTTACAATTCTTTTTAATGGATAATGCAACCAAGTATGTTAGATTTGCAATTAACACAGAACTCTTTGCACCTCTCGAGCCTCTGTGTGCAGATAGTGTAATTTGCAGCTTTAGCATAGCGGCGCGCAAGACAGAGCAGTACTGCAACGTGTTATCCAGATTTGCTCTGATTACAGCTAAGGAGAAAATATTTTAGTTTTGGCGATCAAATTTTGCAAAACTAATTAATCTAGGTTTATCGTGCACGTGTACAATATGAAAGACTTCTCGTTTCATTATGACAATTAATTACTATTATAGTGCAGCTTTGCCCTTACTTCACGGCGGTTGATTTACTGTCACAGCTCTGTCTTACAACCAGAAACAGAATACTTCACCCATATTTTGAATAATTCAGACAACTTTCACGATATACCGGTGAGTTTTAACATACGACCTACATAGCTAAACAGGGTATTACGTTTAACGTCAATATAAAATTGGATCATACTTCCTGTATTTCTGTACCTCTTTTTGCGACGGAGGGACAAATGTACAGTAGTGGACAAAACGAGCGAGACCCCTCGCCTTTTCGTTATGCTGATCCGCACAGCTGTACAGTCTGCTACACAGTATAACAGGCAAGGCGACGAAGTGCTACCAACATGGACAGACGTGAAATTGACGAACTATCCAAACTTTGTCAGACAGTTTTCAGTCATACGTAAGACAATACGAGGGTTGGAACTTAGGTAGTGGCAACTATTTATTCACATCCGCTACAAAAGAGTGACATGTTTGCACCTGTAACTGCCCTTCAAAGTAGTCACCAGCGTTGTGTAGAATCCGTTGTCGTTACTCGCTAATAACATTTTTTTGTTATTTCGATAAACATCCCGAATGATTGTCACATAAGCGGTGACATAGAGGTAGAAAATTCATGTTTTAGAGTCCAGAAAGCTCTATGCAACAGAAACTGCAGATCATTTTGCCATTTTCATTGCAAAATTGCCGGCTTTTCATGTCTGGGGTAATAATAGAGGGCTGTTTGCCTGGGTTGTCTGCTAGCGTAGTGAAAGTTGTTTGCTACTGCAACGGAGGTCTGGTTTGTTTTCGGTTCTAATCTCGATGGAGGCAGATAGACTATCAGTAAAGCAATTTGAAGAAATTCTAGCGCCCCCAATACGTTTTAATGCTACATTTATTCTCTACTGGCACCCTGTGGATGCCAATATGAAAATATTTCATACTTGTTACTGCCTTCCCTTTTCCGATTCTGCCAATAATTGAATTGACTTGCGTGTGGCACTGAATGATTTTTAACTGAATTTCGTTATGAATCTTCACGCATTGCTAAATTTGCACATGTTAGGTCAGCAACGGTAATCCACTATTACTGGTCTGAAAGTTGACACAAACCGTTTCGCAGCGGAATGCACATAATATTTTGCTAATTCGTAACGATCTGGGGTACTTTGTCTTACTAGGACAGTTGTGTTATCTCGATAAGCTGAAATTCATTTTTATTAGTAAAGTCATACTAATTAGCGTTTCTTCTTTCATTTATATCTTATATTTACGTATTGTGTTTAACATACTAATCAGCATTAGTATACTCTTACACATGACTGAAAACAGTCCGACAAAGTTTGGATAGTTTGTCAATTTCACGACTGTGCATAGTATGTTGGTAGCACTTCCTCGCCTTGCCTGTTATGCTGTGTAACAGATTTTAAAGCTCTGCGTATCAGCATAACGAAAAGGCGAGTGGTCTCGCTCGTTTTGTCCACGACTGTACAGGACAGCAAAAGGTTTTTGATGTGGGCATCCGGTGTACATTTTAGGCACCTGGGGAAGCAACCAAATGCTTGAAAAGGTGACCGCTATGAGCAGAGTCCCGAGGATGTCATTGAAGGGTGGATGAGACTCGCGTGAGCTGTTCAGGTGCCGGCGAGCAAGAGAGCACTATTCAGTCCGTCCGAGTAAGAGGTACCACATGATCCTTTCTCGCACTCTCATGGTCACGGTTTGTGAACGAAGTCCATCCGAGGTTGCCCTCGGCCAGCAATCCTAAATGTGACAACAGCGGGTTAGCACCTCGTGCTGAAAACGTGAGTGGGCTACGCGGGTCTGCACATCGTCCTCATCTCGTAGCAAAGACATAGAAATATTTCGATTACAAAAAAATCAAAATTTACTGCCTCAGGCGAGTAGGTGCCCCTTTTTGTTATTAAAAACTAGTCGCTTACCTATGCCAGTACTTATTTAAAAGGAACTAAAGTCGGATTACTAAAGTTTGGCGACGACAAGTAACTGTATCCTAGTCAGAACGGAAGGCAGGAATAGTTCACAGTAAGGAGTCTGCATTATTGTTAATCATTATTCCCGAAGTAGTAGGCGGCAGAAAATTAATGGTAACGAGGTTTCACTTACAGCGATTAGGGGAACTGCATGCCCAGATAGCAATACCTTCCCTATCGTAGGTTGAATTCCTCTTTTAGAGAGATAAGCAGTAGACCGTATGTTCGCAAAATCGATTACATCTCAACTATCAAACAGAGAATATACTAGTACACGATAATGCCTGCGTACATGTCATTATATTAGGAGGGATAGGAGTGGAAAAAGGTTTTGATTAATTTAGTTTTCAGTTTTCTAGCTGTGAAGTGTTGCTCTAGTTGCCAGCAGTCACAATACCATACAAATATGTGTATGAAATGTCACAACACATACATGACTTGAGTGATCAGTCAGAGAATGTAGAGAGATGTACGTTTAAGATCGACACTTTTGTTAGTCTTGTAGTTATTTCTGCCTTATGACAGTTAATTTATTTTAACTAATAGTACTCTTCATGAATATTTCGGTCATGTCTCACAGATAAATAAGCTCTTTTTTTTTTTTTTTTTTTTTTTTTTTGGTCATCAGTCTACTGACTGGTTTGATGCGGCCCGCCACGAATTCCTTTCCTGTGCTAACCTCTTCATCTCAGAGTAGCACTTGCAACCTACGTCCTCAATTATTTGCTTGACGTATTCCAATCTCTGTCTTCCTCTACAGTTTTTACCCTCTACAGCTCCCTCTAGTGTCCGCCGTCGTGGTCTCGCGGTAGCGTTCTCGCTTCCCGAGCACGGGGTTCCGGGTTCGATTCCCGGCGGGGTCAGGGATTTTCACCTGCCTCGAGATGACTGGGTGTTTGTGTTGTCCTTATCATTTCATCATCATCCATGAAAGTGGCGAAATTGGACTGAGCAAAAGATTGGGTAATTGTACGGGCGCTGATAACCACGCAGTTGAGCGCCCCACAAACCAAACATCAACACCCCTCACAGCTCCCTCTAGTACCATGGAAGTCATTCCCTCATGTCTTAGCAGATGTCCTATCATCCTGCCCCTTCTCCTTATCAGTGTTTTCCACATATTCCTTTCCTCTCCGATTCTGCGTAGAACCTCCTCATTCCTTACCTTATCAGTCCACCTAATTTTCAACATTCGTCTATAGCACCTCATCTCAAATGCTTCGATTCTCTTCTGTTCCGGTTTTCCCACAGTCCATGTTTCACTACCATACAATGCTGTACTCCAGACGTACATCATCAGAAATTTCTTCCTCAAATTAAGGCCGGTATTTGATATTAGTAGACTTCTCTTGGCCAGAAATGCCTTTTTTGCCATAGTGAGTCTGCTTTTGATGTCCTCCTTGCTCCGTCCGTCATTGGTTATTTTACTGCCTAGGTAGCAGAATTCCTTAACTTCATTGACTTCGTGACCATCAATCCTGATGTTAAGTTTCTCGCTGTTCTCATTTCTACTACTTCCCATTACCTTCGTCTTTCTCCGATTTACTCTCAAACCATACTGTGTACTCATTAGACTGTTCATTCCGTTCAGCAGATCATTTAATTCTTCTTCACTTTCACTCAGGATAGCAATGTCATCAGCGAATCGTATCATTGATATCCTTTCACCTTGTATTTTAATTCCACTCCTGAACCTCACCGTACAAAAAATTTCTCACTTCAGTATGCAAACACAGATAAATCGTTAAGGCTTTGTGGATGGTGCGGCGATAGTCACGTGCCGAACCAGTTACTGAGCGAGCTGGCGCAGCGGTTAGCACACTGGACTCGCATTCGGGAAGACGACGGCTCAAACCAGCGTCTGGCCATCCAGATTTAGTTTTTCCGTGGTTTTCCTAAATTTCTTCTAGTAAATGGAGTGATGGTTCCTTTGAAAGGGCACGGCCGATTTTCTTCTCCCTCCGACTCTAATGACATCGTTATCGACGGAACGTTTAACACTAATCTCCTCCTCTTCCTCTACTAGATGCGCAGCACTGCCTCTAATTGAGAATAAAGCAGCAGCGATCAATACCATATTTGTGTTTCAAGCGGGCGTTGTACGTAAACGTGAGTAAATGTAAGGACGTGACAGAATGGCAAAAAGGAGCAATTGTGTTGGGCGGTGACCATGGCCATACTGTGTTTAGAGTTGCTGGATTTGTTGGTGTTTCGCGGCGGACCCTTCAATGTGTCTGCAAGCAGTGGTGTATCATACGTGGCAAAGAAAAGTGACGTCAATATTGTACTTGGAGAAACACCCTGACTGAGAGGGACAGGAATCGCGTTTCCAAAGCCGACAGTAATAGCTAAAGGGAGTGAACGAAGGTCCACCCCAACCTGCTAGCGAGAGAACATTACGATGGGAATTGAATGCAATGGACATCTGGAGTCGGTCACCGCACAAGAGGCCATTGTTCACCCTTGTTTTTCAGGAAGACAACAGTAAAGTTCGTCGGTCTGGAAGAATACGTGGCTGGTGTTATGAACACTCACTCACCCTACCACGTCTCGAGTGACCTGGAAAATCATCTGACTCGAGCCCCATGGAAAATCTTCGAAATGTTTTGGAACAGCGGGTAAAACTCCGACATCAGTACTTCCACAACTTGGTGGTGAAATTGAGCGATCAGATCCACAGCGAATGGCTTAACCCGAATGCGACGTCCTTCACAACTTTGTAGACTGACTTCCTTACTGAATCCAGACGGTTATAAGGTCCATGGGGGAATTATACGGTATTAAATGATGCTTGTAATGATTCTCCAGGGGTGACAAACTTTTTGTCTAGCGAGGTAATTAAGTGTTAAACGAACTGTGTTTGTAGGATACGGTTTGTTTAAGAAACAGTATACACTATGGAATTACTGAGCATATCAAAATTACAAAAAAAGTTTTGTCATATCCGGTATCGAACCCGAGTATTCCAACGCAGAAAACGTCCCCCAAGCAATAGCTGTACAACATATTTGCTCGGTATTTGCATTGGGGGGGGGGGGAGGGGAGTGGAGGGGAATTCTGTTAAGATACATTTCTGAACTCTTATTATGTATGGAATTGCGCTGCGGTATCCGAACGCGCGAATTTTGTTCACCATGTACACTCCTGGAAATTGAAATAAGAACACCGTGAATTCATTGTCCCAGGAAGGGGAAACTTTATTGACACATTCCTGGGGTCAGATACATCACATGATCACACTGACAGAACCACAGGCACATAGACACAGGCAACAGAGCATGCACAATGTCGGCACTAGTACAGTGTATATCCACCTTTCGCAGCAATGCAGGCTGCTATTCTCCCATGGAGACGATCGTAGAGATGCTGGATGTAGTCCTGTGGAACGGCTTGCCATGCCATTTCCACCTGGCGCCTCAGTTGGACCAGCGTTCGTGCTGGACGTGCAGACCGCGTGAGACGACGCTTCATCCAGTCCCAAACATGCTCAATGGGGGACAGATCCGGAGATCTTGCTGGCCAGGGTAGTTGACTTACACCTTCTGGAGCACGTTGGGTGGCACGGGATACATGCGGACGTGCATTGTCCTGTTGGAACAGCAAGTTCCCTTGCCGGTCTAGGAATGGTAGAACGATGGGTTCGATGACGGTTTGGATGTACCGTGCACTATTCAGTGTCCGCTCGACGATCACCAGTGGTGTACGGCCGGGTGTTGGCCCTGTGTGCCTCGGTCGTATGCAGTCCTGATTATGGCGCTCACCTGCACGGCGCCAAACACGCATACGACCATCATTGGCACCAAGGCAGAAGCGACTCTCATCGCTGAAGACGACACGTCTCTATTCGTCCCTCCATTCACGCCTGTCGCGACACCACTGGAGGCGGGCTGCACGATGTTGGGGCGTGAGCGGAAGACGGCCTAACGGTGTGCGGGACCGTAGCCCAGCTTCATGGAGACGGTTGCGAATGGTCCTCGCCGATACCCCAGGAGCAACAGTGTCCCTAATTTGCTGGGAAGTGGCGGTGCGGTCCCCTACGGCACTGCGTAGGATCCTACGGTCTTGGCGTGCATCCGTGCGTCGCTGCGGTCCGGTCCCAGGTCGACGGGCACGTGCACCTTCCGCCGACCACTGGCGACAACATCGATGTACTGTGGAGACCTCACGCCCCACGTGTTGAGCAGTTCGGCGGTACGTCCACCCGGCCTCCCGCATGCCCACTATACGCCCTCGCTCAAAGTCCGTCAACTGCACATACGGTTCACGTCCACGCTGTCGCGGCATGCTACCAGTGTTAAAGACTGCGATGGAGCTCCGTATGCCACGGCAAACTGGCTGACACTGACGGCGGCGGTGCACAAATGCTGCGCAGCTAGCGCCATTCGACGGCCAACACCGCGGTTGCTGGTGTGTCCGCTGTGCCGTGCGTGTGATCATTGCTTGTACAGCCCTCTCGCAGTGTCCGGAGCAAGTATGGTGGGTCTGACACACCGGTGTCAATGTGTTGTTTTTTCCATTTCCAGGAGTGTATATACTGTAGATATGTATATATAGCTCAGAAGGAGACCACACTACATCCCGTTTTTCTTTGTAATTTTTAATATTCGCGGTACGAGATGTTCAGAGCTCGGATAGAAATCGCCCAAAGCAGTTCAATGCAACTCTCAAAAATTCTCAAGTAAATCGTCTTTGAAATGTTCTGAGAGCCTTTAATTTACTGAAAGTAGGGCGATTTTTCAATAGGCCCTGTGTCTTTGTGGTAGACTTTAGCCTGTCAGGTAGAAGACCTGGGTTTGATTCCTGTTCATGTTCTACCAGCATTTCCGTAACTAAAGCATAAAATAATGTTTAAAAAATTAATTTACACTGTTTTTAATTCAAGCACTTTTTATAAAATCTTTCTTATAAAAGAACGGTAATTAAGAATTTATATTGGCAATTAAGCATGGAATTTTGTGTGCTTTGTGTAATTAGAAATCAGATGATGTGCGTTTGCATAAGAACATAACGGTTAGATACGTGATAATTAGCTTCGATTTGAAGAATTTTAAATCTGAATGAAGTAGGCATTCAAATTCGACGCAATATATATATATATATATATATATATATATATATATATATATATATATATATATATATAATCGCTGAACCTTGACTCGAATCAGCTATTACCAATCTGGAGTACTTTGTGCATCATGGAACTGCTCGCAGAATATGCACATTTGTTCAAAAATTTTCATCAGCCGAGAATGGAACACAGGTCCCTCACACGCACACCTTCATGCTTGATGACTTTCACTATGGTGACGGCATCTTCCAGCAGGATAATTATCCATGTCACAAGGCCAGAATCGTGCTGCAGTGGCTTGAGGATCATGATAGTGAACTCACTCATGTTCATGTTTTCGTCTCCAGACCCTCCTGATCTGAACACGATGATGCCAGCTCAACGCTCACAAACTACTGGCCCGTAATTTGTGGAAATTGTACAACATGTGCGTAGACGTCTAGCGTCACATACTTCCAGAAATGTACCATTGACTTGTCCAATCCATGCTGCGAAGAATCTCTGTGCTAACACACTGTCAAACTGGTGGTCGTAATGTTTTGGTTCACAGGGTATGATCCGAGCTAGTCGAAGACTGGTCCATGGCAAATGGCGGCTAACAATTGATTACTTTCTTGCAGATCTTAATTTAGTGCTGGGTGGTTATATTAAAAGTGCTGATACTCAAGGAAGGCCAGTGTGGGTTGTAATTATCGTACAGCAGCGGAACGTGGTAGAAATGCTAATGCATTAATGCGGAACCGATTTATGCCACCAGGTGCCAATCTGGCTGTGTACAGCATCTAGTCGACGTTTTGGGTGCTCATGTTGAACAAATTGTGCAAGAGGCGGTTAATAATAAAATAATACCTTTCTCACTTGTTTGACCTTTTCTGCCCATATACTGTTACTATTCCATTACAGATGGAATCATTTCTATTTGTCTTTCTTGCATTCACAATGCCACATGTGCATCTGATGGCCAAAACTGGAACAAGTTTTTTCCCAACGTAAATCGGTTCCGCTTTAACGCATTAGAATATCTACCAAGTTTTTCTGCCGTACGACAATTACAACCCACACTGGACCTTTGTGAGTAGCTGCACTTTAATAGTAATCGCCCGGAACAAAGCAACTGCTTTAGAAGAACACTAAATGCTCCAGCTGAGAAACATGTTACATGCACAACAGCTACTCCCGATTTTGATTTATTATTCAGCAATCGATTTCATCCTAGCTATTGCAGACGCAATGAAACTCCTTAAGTTTCTTACAGCTGTCGATGTCCGCTTACACTAAATACTACATTGTTCACCAAGAACATGGAATAAACATTGCAGGGAAATTAAATCACTACGAGAAGTATTTACGAAGAGCAGATTTAGGAAGTAAAAGATGATATACGGAAAGAAGTAAGGAACATAGAAGAAATAAAAAGAACACAACCTCAATCTTACTGTCTCCAAATCGTGAATGGGCTGCGAATGTTAAAAATAGCAGGGAAGTGAAAGCAAATACGAGGTCTGTTCAGAAAATTCCGTAACATTCCTAATTTCACGCCAATGGTGTTTAGGAGCGAAATGCGGTTGACGTCCCTGCACACAACTGTGTTTAATGTGTATCTGCTGGAAGTTTCATTGTTGTATATCCTGTGCTGTACTAAGCAGTTTGCGAATTTCGAGATAAAGAGTTAGAGGAGCAAAGCGTCTGCATTAAAGTTTGCGGGAAACTTAAGAAAACCTTTACAGCGATACACCAAATCGTGCAGGAAGCCTACCACGATGAGTGTTTAAGCTGTGCTCCGTGTTACGAATGGTTCACACGATTTAAACATGGTCGGACGGAAGTTAAAGATGGCCCTCGCTCGGGACGCCTTTCGACGTCTTCCGTCGACGTTCTTGTCAGAAACGTCAACGAAGTTCGTGCCACAGGGACAAACTGTTAACTGGCGGTACTGTCGGGACATGTTGCGACGCCTGTGAGAAAATGTGAGAAGCAAATGGCCGGAAATGCGGCGAGAGAATTCATGGTTCTTGTTGCATCATGATAACGCCCTCGAACATTCATCAGTGTTGGTGAGTAACTACTGCACAAAAAACGAAATCCCTGTGCTGTCCCATACTCCTTACCCTCCAGACCTGGCCCCTGTGGACTTTTTTTATTTCCAAAGTAGAAAACTCTGTTGAAAGCACGAAGATTTGCAACGACGCGCGAGCCAGCAAGAGGCGTACTAAGACTGCTTCTCGATGTGGAAACGGCGTGGGGAGCGGTGTATCGATAGCGGATGACAATATTACGAAGGAGACCATACACAATAAGTGAAATGTAAGAGTAGAACAATTTTGTATACAAAATTTCGGAATTTTTTGAACAGACCTCGTCCATCAGTAAAAGGAGAGAATCAAAGCTCGTTTACAAAAGTAAAGACCGCTAGAGGGAAATAATAGGTATTCCTAACTGAAATTATGTGTTCCGTGACTCTAAAGGCGATTGCCATGGTTATTAATTAGCATCTTACTAAATATCCTTTACATCTGATATGTTATTCAGACTCTTCCTCTGTGTTGATATTGGAATTATATCCACCCCGACTCAATTGAGCAACTATTTTATTCTCAACAAACGTAACGTTTACTGTTAAGACAACTGATATAATCTGTATGTAGTTCGCACTTCTAGCGACACTGTTATCCGATGACTCATTATGCGGGAAAAAAAGCAGCGACAGGGAGACCAAAAGCCTTTGCGCCACAGCGTTTGGTTTGGGCTGTACGTATTTTCAGAGTGCGGATATGTTAGACTGATCACAAGTACCTGTCCGACAGCTACTGTGGAGCAAGTACCTGCTGGTACCTGTTTCCAAGTATACACTCGGTCTGTGAGTTCAGATTACAATCGCTGAAAAATTATCAGATGAATCAATGAAGGAGAGCGGATCACGAAACTCTAAAACATTTAGCGTTCCATGTTAACTGAATCGAAGCTTCTGTCGGTTCTTCGTAGAACAACATTGTAATCAATGAAAACCTCTAATTTGCTTTTTTACTTTTATTGTGTTAACATTGGTCAGTCAGGCAGAGACTTAGCAACTGGGCTGGATGAACATTAACGGAGCTTGAGGTTGCAGAATTCTGATTCCACATCTTTTGATCATGTACTGAGTGAGGGGTGACAACTACCAGCCAAAGTCCCATGTCCTTCACTTAGCAAACAAAGGCCAAAAATTCGACCAGCTGGAATCTCTGGAAATTAACAAACTACTAGCTCACAATCCATATCTAATCTTAAATGATCAGACAGAGCTTTACACTTCTCCTCTTCTGAACTTCACATAATCCTCTCTGTTTTTCATTACTTCCCACATTTGTTACTACATGTCTTTCCTATATTCATTGAGTTCTTGTATTTTATTGAAATTGTCTATGTAATCCATAAAGACTGTAGTTCCAATTGTTAAGTCTTTCTCAAAATGGTTCAAATGGCTCTGAGCACTATGGGACTCAACATCTTAGGTCATAAGTCCCCTAGAACTTAGAACTACTTAAACCTAACTAACCTAAGGATATCACACACACCCATGCCCGAGGCAGGATTCGAACCTGCGACCGTAGCAGCCTCGCGGTTCCGGACTGCAGCGCCAGAACCGCACGGCCATCGTGGCCGGCAAGTCTTTCTCTTAACTTGTGCTTTTATTACTTTCCATGTTTGATACCTCTTGTAGTTGTCTCATCAAGTACTGTTTTTATTTGAGTTGGCTAATTTATTTAATGCAAACTGTTACATAGACACAGTTTTGCGCATAGTGTTAATGATTTTTTCCTATTTGCTCCTTTTGTATTTGCATATTGTTCAACTTTTACTTTCAAAATGCAGTACCACCACACTCTCAAAGATTACATTTACGGTATGTCCCATCACACTCCTCCATTTTCCTGCATTTATCCATTTCTGTTTATCTTTCTGATATTGTTTCAGTTCCTTATACATTCTGTAGTTACATTGATAATTCTTTCTTCTGTTAACTGGTTCGTGTATCACTCTCCATGTTTTATATCTCCTGAAGTAACCTTCTCAAGTACTAATTTTGTTTTATTTTATTGGTTTTGTTTATTAATATAAACTGTTATGTAGCCTTGGTGTTCCAGTTTTCTGTTAAACATTCTTCCTGTTTACTCCGTTTATATTTCTTTAATGTTCAACGTTTTACTTCTTGTCTTGTATTACCACCACACTGTCAAAGATGTTATTTACTGCACATATATGCTTCAATCTAGACGTGTAACTTCTTTTCCTATATCGTTCACGGGCATTGTAACTTCTTTGACGACAACAGTCAGTAAATGTCTCAAGATGGCCTTGGAAGCCGTAAACGGGTGAACACAGTAAAAATAATACAGTAGAACAAAAGCAAACTAGCGCTTTTCATTTATTTAGCATTCCAGTAATATTATCATATAACAATTTTCTTATCTACTAAGTCATAGAAATCACATGTGCTGAGAGTGAACTGGTTGTATGGCACACGGACTTTTTTTTATTAATTTGTTGCCGCTCATCTCGTTCTACCCCTATTGTCAGTACACTTCACGCATTAGATTCACATGAGGTATTCATTGATCGGTTACCGGTCTCATAAACAACACGCACCTCAATGCACCGACGGTGTTTCTTCGCCATCTTCGTGCTCCTGCTGAAAAAGTCCTCGGTCCGTAGCAGCGAGGCGCCACATCCTTCCTGCTCTCTGCTTCCTCTTTCAGACTCTTACACCGTAGCAAAGTATTACCCGGAAACTGCACATCTAGGGCGCCTCGGAGGGAGGGGGTGGGGGGGGGGGGCGCTTGCGGTGGAATCAGCGGAAGAAAGACGTACAGGCGCTTCTCCGGAATTTATCGCTGTGGAGCTTTGGCCGGGAGAGACGGATTGGCGCTTCCGGCTTTCATGGTGCAGTTTAAGAGCGGGGAAAAATTTAATATGCGCCAGACGCAGACGTGTATTCATACATATTGTCTGTAGGCTTTTACATATACGTGTTGAAGACGACCCAGAAATGGCAGAATGCATTTCCAAACCGAACAAGCCTCCTCCATACGAGGCCAAGAGAGTAATTAAACGCATGTTTCGCATGTGTATTTTCAACACTGTTGGCCAATGTGGTGCACTGTTCATTGTCGTATCTTCTGTGGTTTTTTGGGTCGTTGAAATCAAGGAGGTTTGAATGGGACGCCCTGCAAGGATGATTGGATATGAAAGTGCGTCCTCCCGAAAGCGAACCTATTGTCCTAACCATTGCGCCACTTTTCTCGATAATTTTCTACTGAGCGAGGCGGTGGAGTAGTGAATGCTCTGGACTCCTTTTTCTTCAGATGACTAGATTCCAGATACCTGACTGGCCATTCAGATTTAATATGTCTAGGGTTTTCCTAGATAATTTAACGCTAATGTTGGGATGATTCTTGATGGTAACATTATTTTTTTTCCTAATCCGCGAAAGCCATTGGTCTAATTATCTTGTCGTCGATGGGATGTTAAAACCAAATGCATCTCTGCAGTGGTCGCTGAACAGTCCTTAATAAACCGCACGACCGCTACGGTCGCAGGTTCGAATCCTGCCTTGGGCATGGGGATGTGTGATGTCCTTAGGTTAGTTTGGTTTAAGTAGTTCTAAGTTCTAGGGGACTGATGACCTCAGCTGTTAAGTCCCATAGTGCTCAGAGCCATTTGGAACATTTTTAGTCCTTAATATTTAAATTGCGGCGTTAAAAGTCCGTATCTCCCTTCCGCAAATGAGAACCGGCAATACACAGGCAAAATTTCCTTTTCAGAGGCTTCGGAAGCTTACTTTTGAAAACTTTTTAAAGTTTTCTAAAGGTGCAGCAAGCCATTTTTACTTTTTGTGTTGTTGCCCACCCAGTTCTTCGTTCAGCTAACGCAGCCCAAACATGTAATCTCATCAGTTGTTTCTGTTTCAAATTATTAAATTGTCATTGACCTCATGAAGACTGAAGGAAGCTGTAGCATTGAGGTAAGTATTCTCCAGTAAACTAACATAGATCACAAGAATGCCTTATGTCTCATTTAATGCCAGCAGAGATTTTGTTGATTGAAAAACTTCCTAAAAATCTATGAGCCTCAAAAATACAAGTAATTAATACTTTTTGTTAAGGTCTATCACTTTAGAAGCCACGTTCAACTGGGCTGTTGCGCTTTATTCACTTCCACTGCCAACTAGTTTCTTTGCGTGATTGAAATACAATTTTTTTTTCTATTCGTAGGTGATAATAATGACTAGAGACCTATCAGCCCAAGCTATATAACGTAAAATGTGAAACTGTGTATTAAATTACTTTAGTTCTAATTGTACTTCTTTAAGAAAAATATGAGAAGGAATCAACGTTCCGTCGACGATAAAATCGTTAGAAACGGAACAGCTTTGGTTGGGAAACGCTAGACAAAGAAGATGGCGGTTTCCTGTAAGGAATTATCCCACCAATCGTATTAAAAGTTTTACAGAAACCATGGGAATCCTATGTATAGAGGCGGAAACCAGAGTTAACGACAGCTATGTACTGAAATTTTCCTTAAAAAGCTTTATGCGCTGTAAGCGCTACATAATAATAAAATCAAATGCGTCATGGATGTCACAATTAGGGCGTCACATGTGGTGCCCACATGCCGTCCTCTTTCCTTTCCTTTTCATTTGAGACAACTACCAAGTCAGCAACCTGAATCTAGTGGATACTACTTACCAAACAGTTGTTCCACTTTTATATACCATTTTCTCTACGTGAATCAAACGAAATAATATAGAATCGAAAATTTCATGTGGAATAACTAGGTCCTATTGACTGTCACTTATTGGAACAACGCTGGAAAGGCTAACGATAGATGTGACACAATTTGGGGAAGCGAAATACGGGTGCTAAATTCGTAAGGTCAACCAACATAACTTTCTCTCTGCCATTAACATAGAGCTTCAGACTGGAATCACTAAATTTGCTACGAAGAGTTCCTCAGTTGGCTGCATGAAGCTGCTTGGATGCCGTTTCAGTCTCCCGATCAGTGTCGATGTAGAAATGAGTAGTGTAATGTGTCAACGCAGAAATGAGTGGTGTAATGTAAAGTGAAAGAAATATTATGCAAACTATTATGACCTCAGGACCTTGCACGGCAGCATGATTTCTTCGTGTTGCAGCTATGTGAATTTACTTACCTTCATTGGTTAAAAACTGCTTATATCTGATACTGTAATATTTCCTCCTTATGTTATCAGCTGTCCTCAGCTTAGGTTTCATGATTGAAGAGATTATGTTGGTGATCAATGTGTTGTTATGAGACAGAACGAGATTAAAATACTAAATTTTTTGAAATTAGTGAGAGTCACCAAAATTGTAGAACATATGCAAAGTGAAAACTATTTGTTTTAGAAAATAATAAAAAAATGTGTAATACGCAGGTTCCAATGGCTCTGAGCACTATGCGACTTAACTTCTGAGGTCATCAGTCGCTTTGAACTTAGAACTAATTAAATCTAACTAACCTAAGGACATCACACACATCCATGCCCGAGGCAGGACTCGAACCTGCGACCGTAGCGGTCGCTCGGTTCCAGACTGTAGCACCTAGAACCGCACGGCCACTTCGGCCGGCGTAATAGGCAGGAAACTCAATATTAATCACCTAAGATTTACTTATTTGATAGTATACTAGCATACTGTATACATTATATTAGCATATTATGACATTTTCGAAACACAAGCTAGTCCAAAAGTACTGAGAACAAATAGGAATTACGAGGGTTGCCCAGAAAGTAATGCACCGCATTTTTTGCTTCAACAATTCTTTATTAAACATAACGAGAATTACACACACAAAAAAATGGTGTTTTCTCTTCGCACCCTGTCTTTCCCCGTAATGTCCACCCCTTTCTATGCCCTTCCTCCAGCGCAAAACAAGAGCGTGTATGCCCTATCGGTACCAATCCTTGTCCTGGTGGCGGCGCCTGTGCTTCACTGTATGAATCACCTCCTCACGGTCGTCAAAATGTCTTCCACGAATGGCATCCTCGCGAATGACAACATCAGCTCGCTGCAACATGTCAGGTGTGACACCGTGGATGGTCTCCCCGACCGCTGCAAATCGTGGAGCTCCGCGGAACCGTCTTCTGATGACCTCACCCTCCGTGTCCAGCGACAGCAGACGCTCCATAGACTTCGCACAGGCATTTGTGAATATTTCCCACAGTTTATTTCTCTGCAGCGAGAAATTCAATGAGCTTTCATGTTTGGGCTGCGTTACCTGAACGAAGAACTGTGTGGGCAACAACACAAAAGGTAAAAATGGCTTGCTGCACATTTATAGAATACTATAAACAGTTTTAAGAAGTAACCTTCCAAAGCCTCTGAAAAGGAAATTTTGCCTGTGTCCTACCGGAAAGGAGATACGGACTTTTAATGTCGCAACAATTCAAATATTAAGGATTGTTCGGCGACCAATACAGAGATTTAACATCCCATCAGCGACGACGGGTCCGCAGCTCGTGGTCGTGCGGTAGCGTTCGATTCCCGGCGGGGTCAGGGGTTTTCTCTGCCTCGTGATGACTGGGTGTTGTGTGATGTCCTTAGGTTAGTTAGGTTTAAGTAGTTCTAAGTTCTAGGGGACTGATGACCATAGATGTTAAGTCCCATAGTGCTCAGAGCCATTTGAACCATTTGACGACGACGGCACGTTGCTTGTAATATACATCACATACAGACGCCGGTTTGAAACTGTCCTGCAGCTACGCTATCTGTCGGAAGTAACTGTAATTTGGCGCGCTCACTCAGGAGACTACAAATAATACATCCGTAACGTTTCGCATTCGTAGCATTGTTTAGGGCTGAGAAAAAAAATGCGGTGCATTACTTTCTGGGCAACATTCATACCTTTATTTCTGTAACACATATTGACACTTCGATAAACGACATTCTTTAAGCAGATGCCACAACCTACTGGGAACAGGCAGAAACGAAAATAAACGTGGCACTGAATGCAGTTGGTGTAGAGTATGTGCTACATCAGGCACAAGGAATGTAGTTTACCCCCTGAGCTAGGAAACAACATTTGGATGTGGGATATATGATACATAATCACTGAGGAGGGTATGCTGTGGCCTATGCTCCTTCATGTGCATAAGAAATGCATAATCCATTTCCCGTGCAGGCAGAAGACAATAACGATAACAGCCATAAGCAAATACATAATTGTAGTCCTAGGTATATCAATTATAAAGTAGCCTATTGCTGGTAGAAAATAATTTGATCCAGACTATATATAACATCTTGTTACATCGTATAAAATCGTGTATAATGACAACAGTTTTTTTTATGAGAGGCTCTAGGTACGAGTTAGCTTAGTTTACTTGCATGTCTGAAAGAACAAACACTATTGACGATCCACAACTGTCGAAATAGTTCGAAATTAATTCCCTGAATACAAATTCCTTGAAATTAGCTGTACCAGTTGCAGATCTACTGCCGGATCGAGACTCGAACCCGGGTATCCCATTTATCGATAGTGGTCGTCTTCACTCGACGAATTCAGTGGCCTATGCTGTAACGATGTAGACAGTGCGATACAGGTAAATTTTGGTCGGTTTAGGGAGAGTGTACACATAGCCGAAGTGGTTAAGACAATCTCTCGCTATAAGCGAATTCCGCGTTCGAATCCCGGCCTGGCACAAATTTTCATTTGTTTCTGTTGGGTAGTAGATCTATTCCTAGTACAGCTAATATCAAGCAATTCGCATTCATTGAATTACTTTCGAATTATTTTGTACAGCTGTGCTTGGCCAACAGTGACAGTTGTTTCAGACACGAATGTAAGTATTAATAAGCCTAGACGGGCACAAAACAATAACCACGTTGGTTACGATTTCTTGTTGTCTCATTCACCCCATTGTATGAATCCAGGTAGTACTGCGAGAATTAGGTGATGAATTCAGTGGACTACCATACGAAGATGTAGACAGTTTGGGTCGGTCTGGGAAGTGGGCACAGGTAGCCAAAGTAGTTAAGGCGACCGCTCACAATAAGTGGGAAATTCGGATTAAAGTCCCGGTCTTGCACAAATTTTCATTTTTCTCTATTGGCTAGTAGAACTGTACCTAATACAGCAGATGTCAAGGAATTCTAGTTCAGAAAATTGATTTGGAAGAGTCAGTGTGGGGCGTAGCGCCGTATAACGATCCTGCCTTGGAGGCGGTTAAGTGGGAAATGTGTGTCAGAGCTGGATAGTGACAGATGGTGACGCGAGACTGGACGCACACGTAGTTTATGTATCAGCCGATAGAGGACAATATTGGATAGGGGGACTGTGATTTTAGTTTCGATTGTGACCACTAGAGTGCACTAAAGTAATAGAATGTTTTTCATAAACTGTTCTAGTATTTTCATAAAGTGTTATTATGTCTTTTTGTGTATGTAAAATGTTATAAATGTGTTTTAGCAGTATGAATGATGCGTGACTGTGGTTTAAGGTTAATATGAAGATAATTGTTTAACAAGTTATAAAATGGGATTTAGTGTGGGAACATTTCGAAGAAGTATGGATGTGGACAAAGTGGATTTTTGTAGAATAGATTTGTAAAGTAAGTTTATGGTAAAGGGAAAGTTAATTCAGGTTTAAATAACAATAGTAAATAACTTTATGCATAAACAAAACTTCAGCATATTAGATAATTAGGTCGGTAAAAAGTGCAGTCGTTAGGTTTACTATTTTGCGATTGGTTACTGATAAAAAGCGCGGACTGACGCGGGAGAATGTTGTTTTACTATTGGCTGTTGATTAAACTGAACAATGGTAAAGCAATATTCTTCGCGCACCTTTCTCTGCTGATAGAGGAGACCGAGTATTCTAGGGAAGAGTCGGAGCCTAGCCATGAAACAGTTCGGACGTGTGTAGTAGTAGTTCCGATGGAAATGATAAGTTGCCGGATCTCACAATATTTCATACATCAAGAGTGTGGTAAAGTGACGGCATAATTATTCCGATGGGTGTGTAGAAATTTCGTAATTTTTAAGTGAATTCTGTTACGAGAAAAGACATAAATTCCGCGTGGCGTATTGAGCAGGTCGGTGGCTAAAAACTGAGACTGCATTAGGTACCGACAGACTTAATATTTGGCGAACATTCTAAATCAAAAACAATCCGTATTTTTGTAGCTAATACGTTTTGGGGAAATGCAACACCATAAACTTGCTAACATGAGTGAAAGGGATTGTGAGTTACTGTGTTAGGACTAGCATGGGCTTGGCAGTGATACTTTTCACCTAAGTTTGAGAATATATTAATTAAGCACAAAATTTCCAACCTTTCATTTCGTGTGAAAACTTTCACCCGAAACATAGATTAGTGACTTCAATTGCAGCCTGGTTCACGTCGAAGTACAGTAGGTTTCACTCGGCTTCCCTACTGATGATATGCTGAGACAATGTTCACAGGTAGGTACAGGTACGTCATAAAGGGACGGAAAGAACCGCGCCGCCGCAAGTGCAGATCAGCCAGCGAATGGAACGAGGCAGGTTGGTAAATATTAGCCTGATACATAGCAAAAATCTCCAGTTGGGGTTATTTTAAAGGATGTTGGAAACATGATTAACATGACCATAAGTTAAAGTAAAATTAGTGGGCTGTGTAAAAGTTACAGAAAACGTCTGGAAGCAAGGGGTGTTGTCGGAAAGCTCACCGTAATCTTCTTCGTAGACGATGGCGACTCGCGTCCAGTTGAGGAAGGCCATGACGTCCTGGAAAGCATTGTTGAGCAGCGACTGCGAGGGGTAGAGGTTGATGGAGAACTCTTTGTACTCGGTGTCGAGGTCGAGGCGCGCCTCCAGGTGGGGGATGTCGAGCGCGTCGCAGATGGAGTGGATGTGTGCGCCCAGCAGCGGGTCCGACGGCCCGAACACCGCCTGGACGCCGAACCTCACCTGCTGGCAAGCTGAGGCGCACACAGGTGTCAGTATAAGGACTGCAGGTCACACGAAATACAACAGACTAGAAAGATCCCCAATGCTGATGAGAGGTTTATCACTGAGCCGTGTGTCGGCTCTCAGTATATATCGCTCTGTAAAGATTGTTCTGAGTCCTTCCATTTCATCGTTAAGTATTGTATCATATTTACCATTATGCTGAGTACGATTCTGTTGAGATTCCCCTCTGGCGGCGTGTCTGGTCTTTTCGATCTTCGAGTCGTTGCTTCCTGTTAGCCTTGTGTACGGGAATAAGATCTTTGGGGGGGGGGGGGGTGGCCAGTTGCTTGCCTAGCGGTGACGAGTCGGTTGGTCGGTTTTTAAGATGAGACCGCGGCCTGGCGTTGCGGTGGAGAGTTGGCTGATGTTGCGAGAAGCCGTGTGGTCTATCCTAGCGGTGCGAGACGAATGCGACCAGTTGACGAGACAAGGCGGTAAGCTTTTTCTGTGAGCACCCGGGGGCCACGACTGTGGTTCCGAGTCACTACTTGGTGGGAGCGGCAATGGATGTCTTTAAATATTTGTCTGGAGGGGGAATGATGGACTAGTAGCTCGCCTAACCTGAGGAGTGGTATTTCGCCGACGTGGGTGCAGAGAAGACGAGGGCTCCGGTGAAAGAGCGCGTGACTGCGTGACTGTGCCCAGTTGGGTACGCTGGCGACGTGTACACGGTTGGGTGTGAGGAACCTTTGCTTCGGAGTTCACCTGCTGTTTCTCTGATAAACTGCAAGTTAAGTTGGTTAAAGGTTTAGATGTTAATTGAAGAATTTAGGTTTGTGCAACCAGCGTCTTTTCTGCCTTGTGGCCTCCTGCGTTCGGATTTCCTGTCGCTATCGCCGGTGTAATTATAGACAGTGATCTTTTGGCTTTTCATTAGTGCTGCCTGGGAGGAAGTGTATTTTTGGCACGGATTATGGTTCCTGATTTGATTCCTCCTCCTCCCCTGGCCTCGCGTGAGGTCGACGTGATTAGTGAATGTGAGGTGTTGTGAGTCTGTTAGTCCGCTTCTAGCCTGATCATCCTTCGGGAGACAATTGTGGCCGCCCTTACACCCGGTAGGTTAATTATTTCCACCCCAAGACATTTTGGTGGCAGGAAATGGTATTAAAGTTGTTAGTTATTGTAAAATGTTAAATGGTTGTATTTTACTCTGATTGATTTTGGCCATTGTTTAAAAAGGTTAAGTTTGCCTTTCATTGGTGGGTTTTTAAAATTACATGGCTTTAAAATTGTTAGTTACGGTAAAAGGTGAATGACTGTATCTTTACTTCGATTGTTTTAATCTACTTGGCATCCTTTGAAAATGCTACTTCTGCCTCCCTGTTAGCGAGCCCTTGTAATTTAATATCTTGTTGTGCCAAACTTTAAAAGAAGCTGGCTCCCTACATGTTAGGTAGCGAAATTGTATACAAATTGGTGTTTTTTGTTTTATTACTTAGAAAGTTTTAATTTTGTTATTAAATGCTCTAACAAAGTCTGTTTTAAGTAAAATGGCTTGGCTATTAACGGTAAAGTAAAGTTTTTAATTTCATTACTTGGAAAATTTTGATTTGTTATCAAATGTTATATAAAAGTCGGTTTAAAGTAAAATGGCTTGTCCGTTAACTGTAAAGTAAATTGTTTTCAAGAGGCACTCATGCCTACTAGCTTTTTTGGATCTGTTCCTGATCAAGTGATAAAGAAATGACTTTTAATGGTTGAAGTAATCAATAAAGAAATTGTAAATTGCAACTCGACAGTAACCAACTAATTTTGGCCCCGTTTCCCAGCTGGGGGTTTTCCTTGTTTAATCGTAACACCCGTCTCAATCACTACTCTTGCGTCGTCTTTCTAGCCGAAGCTAGTGACGAGTAGTGATAAACCTCTCATCAGCGTTGGGGAATATGATTCACACGCTCAGAATCAGAACTGTTGATCTCACCACATAAAACAGGCTTGAAAGACGAAGGTAATGACGAGTAGTGATACCTTGTTTACTGCCTGTTCTCCCCTGCTGATGTCAGGTTTATCACTAGTCATCATTAGCTACGTTGTTCTAGCCGAAGCTAATGACGAGTGATAAACCTCACATCAACACTGAGGAACATGCAGTAAACAAAGTGAAGATCTTCTGTCACTTTGGAAGCAAACCATCGCGTGGAGGACCAAGCCAGGATATAAGAAGCAGACTAACACATGTGAATGAGGCATTTCTCACTAAAAAAGTCGACTTGTATCAAACACAGGTCTGAATTTTCAGGAAGAAATTTCTGAGAACGAAAGTCTGGAGCACAGCATTGTATGAAAGTAGTAAAAAAAAAAAAAAAAAAAAAAACCAATATGAATTACTCAGCGTTAGTGTCTACACGCACGGATCACTGGTGCGTATAAATATGGATTATCTAGGTCGAAGGGACTGATGACCTTAGCTGTTTAGTCCCCCTTAAACATCCCAACAACATCTAGGTCGAAGCGCCGAGAGCGTTATATGTACGTGTTGCTCAGTTGTTGAAATCGCGGACTGGAAATCAGTGGTAGTGGTTTAAAGAGCGGATGGGCCTGTCGGCCTTGCAACACCCAGCAACTGTGATGAGATTACGTATATTTTTCCGGCGTGATAAATCTTGATGCTCTTCAAGGGTATGGAACTGGAACTCATTCTCCTGACGATAAGATATTTCGACAGTCCGTCAGGCCGTCATCTTTCGGTGAGTTTGCAAGCGCACAACCATGCCGAAACTGAGGTAACATCAGATACGGCGGCTCCCTTGTACACCGGGAACAGGCCACTGCACTTGCGAAAGAAACAAAAGAGCTGCCCTCTTCTTAGCTAAGAAATGCGTCGCCGCTAGCCTAGAAACTATCGAAAGCAATGAATTGCACATTAAGAAGCAGCCGCTAGGAAACCAGGCCGATGTTCTTTTATATCTGATAAAATGGGATTCCACATTTTGCTTAAAGGAAATCTTTTATCTCTATTAATAATATAATAATAATAATATCACCGGATTCCTTAAGTACAAAATTCCAGTAACGGGAAGCCAGAGCAATGATTTGCCTCACCTTAAATAACACATTATGCCCTTCGCTGAGACAGTGTTCAGCGACGGCAGATTTTTCACACATTGGTCATGAACCGTACGAATAGTCTGTCCAATATAAGCCTTTCCGTAATGACATTGAATTGTATATGTACTGCAGGCGTCCTCAATCCCAAATCATCCTTAACAGATCCGAGAAGGGCGCTTTTAATATCGTACTTTCTGAAAATTCTTAATATAGCATTTTCCGAGGATTCTTGAAATTTTCGAAGAAATACTTCCCGCAAAGGGTAAAATAGCACCTGATTTACAAGCGTCCATTGTTGGTTCACTTGGTGATCCAAACTGCAAAGCACGAAAATTTTTATGATCAGTATATCCATTTTGCCTGTAAATAACTCAGGTAATTCGCAATATTTTTCAATTTCTATCAAAAATTTGACGCGTGCGGGGCAGCCCTTTCGCTTCTCGCACACGCGCAGTGGTCTGTTCCTGGGGCGTAAGGAGCCACCGTATCTGATGTTACCTCACTTCCAGCGTGATTGTGCACTTGCAATCTCACCTGAAGAAGGCGAGCAGTTAGACCGTCGAAATATCTTGTCGTCAGGTCGATGAACTCCAGTTCCATACCCGTGCAGAACATCAGCAAGCAGCTGTAATTACACCTATCGCCAACAAAGTGCGTTATGTAAAAGGGAATTGTGTGAATAGAATATAAATGGACGTTGCGGCCGTGATGGTACCACCTGCATCGGCCAGTATTAGATTTCAGTATTGATTTCATCACAGTGTTGGGCACGCCTGTATATCATCAGAGTGGCGTGTGACAATCGGTATTTTAATTTGATTGGACTGTATCGAAATTAAACGGTTGCAGCTTTTAAGGGGAAGAGAAATATAGGCTACGATATTGTACCCACTAAATGAATTTTCTGTATGAGAACGAAACGAAACTTCATATCGTAACTTCAGCTAACTGTTTTCAAGTTTCTACATGACTGCAAATTTTCAGGCGGCGTGGAAATCCATTTGCGTTTTGAAATGCAATCAAAACCCGTAATCACTGCAGACTTAATGAATTTTAAGGAGCCAATAAACGAGAGAAAATGAATATATCCGTTATTCTGTTGAAATCAGGGATATTTTCACGTCTCAAATGCTTTAGAGTCAATGTGAGCCTAATGTTAGGCGTATTTGTCATGTAGGTAAATCTGTCGGCGATGTTGACTATGCATATTCCACAAAAATTCCAACAGTCCTCTTTTTACTCTCTGATTATCTAGTGGAAAGCTGAAACTTCATCACGCTGAAATATGAAATCCGCTTCATTCAACTCCCTTCCTCAAGTAATTCTCTGGCACTGTGCCAACCCCTGAGAATTGCAACCCCACACTGTTTCATCAGGAAGTCATTAACGGTAAATGCACGGCATTGCTTCCTGCTACTATAAAACTTAATTCTCTAGGGAAATGCTAGTATGCACTAGACTCACCTTAATAATTGTAGAGGAATAATACCGAATCTTGCCATTGCACCTCGCTAGAGAATGTAAAGCGAATCTCGCTACAAGGTTGCATTGTGAATTGTTCTGTTTTGTTTAAAGAGTAGTTTTACACTCACAGCTCTCTTTCTTTCAGAATAAAAATTTAACCACAACGGAGTATTCATCTAAAAGATTATAAATTTAAGCGTCAAATTTCCTGGCTGATGTTAGACAGTATTGTGATCTAATGAACGGAATTTAAAAACTAGGCTGTGTATTAAACAGGAAACACTTTCCTAATGCTCTTGAAATCAGTACTTATTTGGTCATGAACTGGCTTTTTATTTCAAGGGACAGCTAAGAAGCAGAGAGCGTGATGAAATCACTAATATTTCGCACAACCAACGGAAATGTGTTTCGTATTTAGTATTATTTTCGTTTCCTGTCAAGTAGTGGTGGAAAATTCAGTTAATGTTAAAAGTTATATTTATGGTGGTATGATCCTGACACAGCAGTTATCAAAGTCAAGACTTGTAAAAGAGTAATCTTCTGAAGCGAAACTAATGTAAGGAGGGAAAATAATTTGGCTTGATAACATGAAGAGCATACTTATGATTGTTTAAGTCCTTTAGGTTCCTTGCAGACAAATATGTTCATATTTCGAAAGAAATTTTGTTTTTTAAACAAGTTAAAATCTATAAACCATTTCACATTCCGCAATACTTCGTGTTATTAATTAATATTATACAAAATAATGTGGAGTTAGTCGAACAGAATAAGTCTGTTATGAAAGAAAACACACAGAAAACTGGTGCTATATTCTGCAATATTTATTACTTGTTTCACAAAACTGTTTCCAGCTGTTACACCATTACGGGTTACAAAGACACCTGTCCCAAAGCTGAAGTGCTGTCTTTACCAATGGGCAGAAAGTATCCAACTGTTGTCCACAGAAAAAGGATGGTTTAAAGTTCCTGGATTTAGGATTTCTGGCTACATTCAGTGAGACGTTTCTTAAATACAGAATTGTGTACAGTTTATTGCTTTCTTGAGTTCGTGGGTCGACAACAGGGTAAAGATGAGCATACATGTTGTTCCTTCTTTTTTGTGTATTATTGAATCAACCAATGCAGGAGGGTAATCATTGTTTGATGATATTTATCTGACTGCATTTAATTCAGCTTGGAAGTTGTCTTCACACATGGAGACGTATGTTAGGTGATGTATCATTGACTGATAGGCAGCATATTTAGCGGTCACTGGGTGTTTTGAAAACTGGTAGGTATTCTAATACCTGTGATGATAGGAGTCTTACTAATCTTGAAACTACGAATAGGATAACGGATGACTCCGGTTAGATCTAAATAATTTATGCTGTTACCCCTAAATTTTGACGTATTTATTGCTGTACTTTAAAAATGAGCACATACAGTCGCGACCGCTAAGAACATTTATTTTGTAATAACCGGTTTTTGGCCAGTTTTTGACCAACTTCAGACTTCATGCTAAAATATGAACACAGAATGGATTTAAAGGTATGTCTGGAAATAGTAGTGATATATAAAGTACACCATCTATAACAAATATTAAAAGAAGAAATTATACCCATGATGGTACCCCGAAGCGGTGAATGAAGTCGCTGTTATAGCTCCACGAACGTCAGCTGGTAAGGAGACAAATTGAGCTGTTGCTTAAATACGCGATGCTCAGCCCACTGCACTCTGAATTACATCAGCGACAAACAATCAGGCGTACAGGAGGTCTAACTGTCACTAAAATAATCTATATACAGAATGGTTGCACGAAAGTTAATAAAAAATGTAGAAATAGTTGCATTACATTTTGCAAAGTAATTTCTATAAACAGCATTTCGTCAATCTATGATAAAACTATATGCAAAAGAGATAACACCGATAGCCGTCTGTGGATATTTATCGCAATGTTATAGATTGTACGGCAGCAAATATAGTGGTTCAGCAACGCTAGTGGTTCCCATGGAGCTGATGTGGCCATAACTATAAGCGCCATCTAGCAGAAGAGGATTTCAGAACTGCGACAGCGGCTGGATGTGAAATACGTACTGGCTTGCAGGTAGACATGTAGAAACGCATGCCATTCCTTATTGCTTCTACATAATACTGTCAGTGAAAAGCCTGCTTGAGTCACGTCGTTACAATCGAAGCGTGCGATACGTGTGTCGTGACTCACGTGCAGCCCATGCACGGTAGGTGCAGGTTAAGCAGGGTTTGTTGTTCCTGTGTCGGGAATCATAGTGGATGTGTTGCCATCTTAGTTTGGTTCGTCTTCTCTGTTGTCGCAGAGGAGCTTTCTTCTTCTTTTGCTGCCACGTGATCATTCTCGGAGCAGGTAGGGCCATCTGGTGACTGGGCGCCAGTGGAGCTGGTTGCCCAATTCACTGACCAGCGGGTTTCTCGATGTCCTCGCCGACGCGTAGAATCTCGTCGCGAGCTGACGGAAGTGGCTCTGCAGCATCGGGGTTCCCGCGATGTAGAGTAGCTACCTTGTGTCGTAGTCTCTTGGCCGATTTATCGCCAGCCGGAGGGCTTTATTCTGCACACGTTGCAGTGTCTGTAGATGGGTGTCTGCCGCGTTTCCCCACACCACAGCCGCGTACTCCAGCACCGACCTGGTAAGTGCAACGAGAGGCCGCAGTGGGGGCAGCGTAGTCGTGAGGTTGAGTAGAGGATGAAGCAAACACATCCTTCCGTGCGCTGGGTCTCTCTACTCCCGGATGTGTGGTCCCCAGATGAGGTGCTGGTGACGCCGAGGTATCTTCCAGTGCGAGACCATGGAATGGGGCCTCCCATGATCCGCACTTTCGGCAGCTCATCGGGAATTCACCGGCGCGCGAACACCACCGCCTGGCTGTTCTCGGCATAGAACCTGAGCCGCCATTTGGTAGCCTAAGCTCTAAGCTCATTGCAGGCGAGTTACAGGCGGCGGCGCGTCAGCTGAGCGCTCGTGGCTACGCGAGTAGAGCGCGGTGTGATCGGCGTAGAGCGCCAGATGTACCCTCGGTGTCGTCTTCGGTACGTCGGCGGTGTAAAGAGAGTACAGCACGGGGCCAAGCACGGACCCTTGCGGTACACCAGCTCGGATGTGGCGCGCCGTTGACACGCCACTATCAGCACGCGCATGGAATGTACGCCCACGTAGGTAGGACTGAAGCAGGCGGGCGTGCGACACAGGTACTCCCAATACCAGCAGCTGACTGTCGAAGCGGCGTGGATATGTCGATGTGCACGTTTCAACAGAAAACGATTTGAAAATTGCCACAGCAGCTAGTGGCTACAATATACTGACGTGCAAGTAAGGCGACTGTCGTAATAGGTGCCAGATGACAGTGACAAAGTAACCAACAAGATAGCAAGTAAATTAGGGTACATAATATCTAATGCGTGAGACTGTGTGAATCCTGCCTCCGGCATGGATGTATGTGATATCCTTAGGTTAGTTAGGTTTAAGTAGTTCTAAGTCTAGGGGGCTGATGACCTCAGGTGTTAAGTCCAAAAGTGCTTAGAGCCATTTTTAAATACTATTTGCCATATCGCTGTTCTCCATGAGAACTGTTATCAAAAATTACATATACTGTTGTCTCTGGAAATAAGTTGCTTGATGAATTTCGTAAGTTATCTGGTGATACGGGTTCAAAGCAAAACATATCATCAATGCAACTAAATCAGTATCCAACCTTGGAAGAATGTGGGTCTGTCTGGCTGGACAATGTTCGCCCACTTGAAGAAACACCACAGGAGTTAGCAACTTAGAAAAGGAGACGACGTTTGCAGATCACCAGCTTAAAGAAGACCATAGTAACATGGCGCAACATCAAGTATCATATCACGTCCCTAGAAGAAGGAAGAGTAACAACCTTGAAATAACGAAAACTAATAAATATTGCCATTGGTGGAGTGGCTTGTGTGCGTCAGCAATACAGACAGCCGTAGCATAGATGCAACCACAGCAGAGGGGTATCTTTAGAGAGGCCAGTCAAACGTGTGGTTCCTGAAGAAGGACAGCAGCCTTTTCAGCAGTTGTAGGGGCGTTGTAACATCAACCAAAAATACCTTTCTGTGCTGCTACTGTGAACTGCTGGTTCAAATGGCTCTGAGCACTATGGGACTTAACATCTGAGGTAATCAGTCCCCTAGAACATGGAACTATTTAAACCTAGCTAACCTAAGGACATCACACACGTCCATGCTCGAGGCAGGATTCGAACCTGCGACCGTAGAAGTCGCGCGGTTCCGGACGGAAGTACCTAGAACCGCTCGGCCACCGCTGCCGGCGCGATGTGCTGAAAGCAAGGGTAAACTACAACCTTAATTTTTCCCAAGGAAATGAAGCTCTACTGTATGGTTACATGAGGTGGCATCGTCTCGGGTAAAATATTCCGGAGATAAAATAATCCAGGAGGGTGCATTGTCAGGAGAAACAAAACTGGCCTTCTGCGAATTGGAGCATGGGGGCAGGTGGGTGTGCCGGACGCTGGTACATCTCTGATGCGTTACATCTCTAGTTCCTAGATTTTTTGAATGCAACAGCGTCGCCACCGACAGTCCATGCGGGTTACGCGGGAGCCTGTTAGGAGCGGTAGGGAGTTGAACGGGAATGAGATACAGCAAGGTTTGATTGACACGTGATGTGTCTGAAACCGGCGTAATAACGAAAGGCGGCGTGTTCGGCGCGAGCTGGAGTACTGCTGTTTGGACGAAGAATCCTGTTAGAGGGGCCTTGGTTTAGCCGTTGTAATATGGATGGAATTGGAACGACTACCAAGTGACTCAATTCTGCAACTGAAACTCCTGGAAATGGAGCGGTATTTCTGTCTGGTTACATCTGGATCTGCAACTGTTTTACGGTACCTTCTTCTGTGCAAAATTCTTGAGTGTGTTAAACTCTACAACCTATTTCCGGAATGAGATTTTCACTCTGCAGCGGAGTATGCGCTGATATGTACAGGGGCGATTCTAGAAGTGGGTCAAGTGGTGGGGGTAATGGAGGGTGGGGGGGGGAGGGGACGGTTGGGTGTTTGGAATATCGCTTAACAAAAGGAGAGATGGTGTCCTCCTCGCCACGGGGGTTTAGCCGAGCGGTCTAGGGCGCTGCATTCATGGACTGTGCGGCTAGTCCCGGCGGAGATTTGAGTCCTGCCTCGGGCATGGGCGTGTGTGTTTGTCCTTAGGATAATTTAAGTAGTGTGTAAGCTTAGTGACTGATGACCTTAGCAGTTAAGTGCCATAAGATTTCACACACATTTGAACTTTTTTTTGCGTCCTCCACCGACAATTTGGTAAAATTTGGTATTGCTTAAAGTGGTTTTTGGTCACGGTTTTGCAGTTCCGGGTAAAAACGTGTCTACAGGATGTGTGTGGCCGGGAAAATAATACTATTTGACCCAGATGTCCTTGATTTCCAAGTTTTTGTCTGGGGTTAACAATTTTAGTGTTGGTAAGCATACCAGGCATATTTAGCTTTCTTGATTATTCTAAGTGGTATTCGTACATTAATATACATCAAGTGTATGTTAATAAATATAAAGACGCTGATATTTATTGGTTTACATAGTAAGCTATTTGAAGCTCTTATTGTTCTGTTGAAATGTGTTTGAAATACATTGCAACCTATATTGCTATATAATTATAGAAAGAAGTGATTGAACATGTGGAAGTAATATATTCGCTGATTTCTGAAGTCATTTTATCCAGTGTAATATCATACTCCACTCGGGAGGGGGGGGGGGGGGCGGGGCAATAGCCCCCATATCCCTTCTCCCTCCCCTTGCCACCATCCCTGGATATGAAATTCCTAGCATATCAAAACTGTGTGCCGGACCGAGACTCGAACTCGAAACCTTTGCCTTCCGTGGGAAAAAGCTCCACGAGGTACTGCCAGAATTGAAGCTGGGAGAACGGTTCGTGAGTCGTGCTTGGGTATGGCTCAGTCGGTGGAGTAATTAGCCGCGGAAGACGAAGGTCTACAGTGCGAGTCTCGGTCCGGCACATAGATTTAATCTGCCAGGAAGTTTCTACCACCTGTTACTCACACGATGCGTTCCCGTCGTTAGGTCCGTCTTAACTGTGGATACCCGACCGTTATTTCAAATAACTTAGTAACGGTGCTCGCGGGCGGGGCTCCGTTGATTGTGTCATTCCATATTAACTGTTGCCGCTTGTATTGTGCGGGCGTTTTGTACAAAGACCTAAGACTATTTAATCTTACACTGTAAGTAAGTGGGCAGGGACTAACTACAATCACGGAAAATAAATCACAACACCAAGAAGTGTGACATAAACGAAAGTTGGTAGGAAGCGTTCCTGAATCTGAAAGATTATGTCCATTCAAATTTCACGCCAGTCGCGTAAGAGTGACGCTTGTAGCGCCACGATGAGGATGCAAATCAGATTTGCTACAAATACGCGCTGTAACGGTAGTGAGCGTTAGTTACCTTTGACATTTGGCGTGGCGAGTTGATGTTAGTCAAGAATGCCTTCAGGGCGACAAAGATGCGATTATCAACACTTCACTGCGTTTGAATCGGATCGTGTAATAGGGCTACGAGAAGGTGGATGTTCCTTCTCCGATATTGCTAAAAGACTTGGCAGAACTGTAGCTACTGCACATGACTGCAGCGGTGGTCACGAGAATGAACGGTCGCAAGAAGACCGGACTCCGGACGGCCACGTGGCAGTAAGGTGAGGGAAGACCATAGTGTTCCGCGTCGAGCTGTGGCACATCGCACTACATCTGCGGCAGTGGGCTCAACAGTGACGCAACAACTGTTACGAACTGGCTACGTCAAGGACATCTCCGAGGCAGAGGTTCTGTAGCGATCATTCCACCTACCCCAAACCACCACCATTTGCAACTTCAGTGGGGCCGGTAATGGCCGTGTGTTGGTTAGGAGGAGGCCAGTTGAGGACCTGGAAAGAACCTGTCTGCGCGCTAGACTCACTGAACTCACAACTGGAGTTATGGTCTGCGGTGCGATGTCGTACGACGTCAAGAGCACTCTCGTGGTAATCCCAACTTGTATGGCAATCTCGTGATAAGACTTATTGTGCTGTCATTCACAAACGGTACATAGCGCTGTTGTGCCACGATAACTTCTACACAGTGCTGACATGTTGCCTTGACCTGCTCGATCACGAGACCTGTCTCCAATTGATCACATGTGGGACATCATTCGAGGACAACTCCAGCGTCATCGACAATAACAACATTAACTGACCCTGTATTGACAGACCAAGTGCAACAGGTATGGCGTTCCATCACACAAACTGACATCCTGCACCTGTACAGCACAGTGCATGCAAGTTGGCAAACTTGCATTCAACATTCTGGCGGTACCAGCATTTCACATTTGCAGTGGATTACCTCGCGTTTACACTAACCTGTGGTCTTGCGACATTAATCACTTACGTATATCACCTAGACATATGTACCCACGAAATTTCATTACTCTACATTAATCGCGGGGGTGAGTCAAATGAAAACCTTAAATAATTTTTTAAATATTATTTATTGTGCAGAAGTGGTACAAAGCTGTATCACTTTTCAACATAACCTCCCCCAGGCTCAATGCAAGTCCTCCAGCGCTTACAAAGTGCATAAATTCCTTTAGAAAAAAATTCTTTTGGTAGTCCGCGCAACCACTCATGCACCGAGTAGCGTATCTCTTCATCAGAACGGAACTTCTTTCCTCCCACTGCGTCCTTGAGTGTTCCAAACATGAAAAGGCAAGGTCTGGTAGGTACGGTGGATGAGGAAGACACTCAAAATGCAGGTCTGTGATTGTTGCAACTGTTGTACGGGCAGTATGGGGCCTTTCATTGTCATGTTGCAAAAGGACACCTGCTGACAGCAATCCACGTCGCTTTGTTTTGTTTGCAGGCCTCAGAGAATTTGTTAGGAGATCTGTGTATGATGCACTGTTGACAGTGGTCCCTCTAGGCATGTAATGCTCCAAAATGATGCCTTTTTCGTCCCAAAAGAGAGTCAGCCTAACCTTCCCTGCTGATGGTTCTGTTAGAAACTTCTTTGGTTTTGGTGATGAGGAATGGCGCCGTTCCTTGCCCGCTCTCTTCGTTTCCGGTTGATGAAAGTGAACCCAGGTTTCGTCCCCAGTAACAATTCTTGCAAGGAAGCCATCATCTTTTCGCTCAAAGCGCCGAAGAAGTTCTTCGCAAGCATCAACACGTCGTTCTCTCATTTTAGTAGTCATCTGCCGTGACACCCATTTTGCAGACACTTTGTGAAACTGGAGCACATCATTCACAATGTCGTGTGCTGACCCGTGACTAATCTGTAAACATGCTTCAATGTCATTCAGTGTCACTCGGCGGTTTTCCTTCACTGTGGCTTCAACTGCTGCAATGTTCTGTGGAGTCACAACTCGTTGTGCCTGACCTGGACGAGGAGCATCTTCCATTCAAATCACACCATTTGCGAACTTCCTACCCTATTCGTAGACTTGCTGCTGTGACAAACATGCATCACCGTACTGAACCTTCATTAGTCGATGAATTTCAATAGGTTTCACACCTTCACTACGCAAAAATCGAATAACAGAACGCTGTTCTTCCCTGGTGACACCCACAGGCCATTCTGCTCTCTGTTTGTAGCACGCTTACCATCTTACAGGATAACGGCGCGAAATTTCGATTTGTTATTACGAATTTAAGGTTTTCATTTGACTCACCCTCGTATTATTTGGCAGTGCTATTTCTTTCCGTAATTGTATTTCAGCTGTGGTAGTTAATTTATGTGAGCGAAATATTATTGGCTAAATCTTGAGTAGTTTTAACCTAATGCAAATTCTGTTAAAGATGAATTTAATACATTTGGACGATAGCCACTCTGAGGTAACAGACACCTAGTCTGGCACTTTTGTAACTGTGAAACTTAAGATCATGGTGTGTCTCACTTATATGCAACTATTTCCAAAACTAAAATAATTTATTTACAGACTGACGGATGCCTTATTGCGTACTATACAAGGGACCGCGCCCATCTGAATTGTAAATGGTGTCATAGTCACGTTGTTGTTGTTCCATGTATTGATTTTGGAGTTGTTGATTCGTTAAAGTAAATCATTGTCTAAGTTGAGCTTCTATCCTTAAACATTTCTGAATTTGGACTGTGCTGCTAAATTAATTTGTGTACAGCCACAGTTAAATTTAATTGGTATAGATGGCCGCTGATCCACTTTCAATCTTTTCATTACTTCGGTTTTGTAATTTTGATTGAAATATATGTGTTGGCTATTCAATTAAGTAGATGCTAAATTACGGCTCTGTTAAATTCAGTGGCCGTTAAGTGCCTAAATCTTGAATTAACTTTCTTAATTTATGGTTTATTCTTATTAATCTGTTGCAAATATTTGTGTGATTTTACCTTTTCTTAAAATTCAGAAGGCGTTCAGCTGTACTAGCCCTCTATTTTGATTCAGTTCTCTTATGGGGCCGTTGAGTTAAGATTTAATGATCAAAGGTTTTAATCATTTTTTAAAGAGTTGCTTTGGTAAATTAAGAAAGAGAGTATGTAATGTTAGTTGAGGAAGGAAAGGAAAAGATACTACATGAATCACCGCCAACGCGTGGTTTAGGAATTTTGAAAGAAGGTTGTATACGTGGAAGAGACATGGACACACTGAAGGTCTCAGAATGATATTGTAATGGCAAGACACAGATTTCGGAACCAGATTAAATTGTAAGAAATTTGCAAGGGCAAATGCGTATTCTGGCGACAATTTATTGATTATGAATTACAAATTGAAACTGAAGAAATAGCAAAAAGGTAGGAAATTAAGGACATGGGACTTGAATGAGTTGAAAGAACCTGAGAATGTTAAGAGTTTCAGTGAGAGCATTAGGCATCGATCTCTTAGGCCAGGGGAAAAGAATACAATAGAAGACGAATGGCTATCTTTCAGAGATGAAACAGTGAAGGTACAGAGGATGTAACAGGTAAAAAGACAAGGCCGAGTAGAAATCCTTGAATAACACAAGAAAGATTGAACTTATCTAATGAAAGGAGAAAATACAAAAATTTAGTAAATAAAGCATGCGAAATGGAATACAAAGATCTAAAAAGCGAAGCTGACAGGGAGTGCAAAATGGCTAAGCAATAATCGTTTGAGGGCAAATTTGTCGATATAGGAGCACATATCACTAGGAAAAAGATATTTAAAATTTCGAGGAAAATTAAAGAGGGAGATGAATTTGGAGACAATATGGTAGACCTGGTAGGGGAGGTAGATAAAGTGGGATGGGAGATATGATACTACGAGAAGAATGTGATAGAGCAGTGCAAGATCTAAGTCGAAACAAAGCCCAAGGGATAGACTAAATTCACTCATCACTGCAAATAGCCTAAGGAGAGCCGGCCATGTCAAAATTCTTCCATCTGGCGTGCGAGATATATGAGACAGGCGAAATACCCTCAAACTTCAAGAAGAATATAATAACCCGAATTCCAAAGAAAACCTTTGTTGACAGGTGGGAATATTACCGAACTCTCCGTTAAATACGTCACGGTTGCAAAATACTAACGCGAATCCTGTTCAAAAGAATGGAAAGACTGGTAGAAGCCATCCTCGGGGAAAATCAGTTTGGATTGCGGAGAAATGTTAAGAAATGTAGAGACGCGTGAGGCAAGGCTGAGCAAATGGATTATGAATTGGTAGCAGTGGTTAACAAGGAAGTCAGACAGGATCGTAGCCTATCCCCTATGTTATCCGGTCTGTACATTGAGCAAGCAGTAAAGAAAACCAAAGAAACATTTGGCGTAAGAATTAAAAGTTCAGTTGGTAGAAATAAAAACTCTGACGTTTGCCAATGACATTTCTAAAATGTTAGAGGCAGCAAAGGACAGAGAATCGACAATGCTTGAGAGCAGGATATAAGAAGGACGTCAGCAAAAGCAAGCCAAGGATAATGGACTGCAGTGGCATTAAATCAGGTGATCTTGAGGGAATTAGTTTAGCAAACGAGTCAATTAAAATAGTAGATTTCTTATTTAGGCAGCAAAATAATTGATGACGGCTGAAATAGACAGGATACGAAATGTGGACTGGCAAAGGCAAAAAAAAAAAAAAAAAAAAAAGCGTTTCTGAAGAAGAGAAATTTTTAAAATCGAATGCTGATTGTAGTGTTATGAAGTCTTTTCTTTAGTTATTTGTATGGAGTGTAGCCATAAACGAAAAGGAAATGTGGGCGATAAACAATTTAGGCGAGAATAGAATTTAAGCCTTTGAAACGTGGTGCTACGGAAGAAGGCTATAGATTAGATTAGGAGGTACTGAACGGATCTGGCAAGAAAAAAATTGTGACGCCACCTGACTGGAAAAAGGGACTGGTTGGTAGGACACATTCTGAGACATCAAGCGATCAGCGATTTGGATTGGAGGGAAGTGTGCATGGTAAATATCGTATATGGAGACCAAGAGATAGATACAATAAGCAAATTCAGAAGGACGTAGGTTGCAGTAATTATTCAGAGATGAAGAGGCTTGCATGGACTGAAGACCATAACAACGTGGACTTAAGACCACAACAACAACATGTCCACCCAGCCAGCTTTAGTACTGAATGACCGAGCACAGTTCCCTTACGCGCCACTTCTGACTGCAGAGACTACTCACAATCCCACACAGGCCACGTTGTAAATTATCGCTGTTGCTCACATCCCCATTATTTCCTCTATTTCAGTTAGGTGTAATATTTCTTGTCCTGTTAACAAATATTACTTTGTATAATCACAGTTGCTTCAGTTACTTACTGATCTCGGTAGAATATCTTATGCATTTGTAATGCAGGACCTGCTTTTGTTCAGCCACACGCTTGGAACGCGTGACTATAGTTTACTGTTCAATTTGTATTCTCCTAAGAACGACTGTGTTATTTGTTACATAGTGCATTAGTTAATGAGTCACATATTTTTTCTTTGTTAAATCATCTTACATCGCATTTTCACTGAAATTATTTTTCTCGTTTTACTTCTAAATCTAAAACCACCAATTTCTCCTTAGAAACGCAGATACTCTGTAGATGAACTAGTTAAAATTTGTGATCCTACAAAAATTTCACTGCACCACATATTTACCTTTGTACGTGATGGTGATGTAACAGCCAAACCGTTTTATGAAATAATTAATGAATACTATATAATATTACAACTATGTTGTGTGGTTTTTTTATTTATTTATTTATTGTTCCGTGGGACCAAATTAAGGAGAAGTCTCCATAGTCATGGAACGAGTCAATACATGAAATTATAACACGATATTAGAAACAGATAAAATGAAATATAAAAAAAACATATTCATGTGACAAGTCGTAAGTTTAAATTAAGAAAATGAACAATGTAACACTGGAATTTGCTTAACTTTTTAGCTCTTCCAGGAGCTCCTCGACAGAATAGAAGGAGTGAGCCATGAGGAAACTCTTCAGTTTAGACTTAAAAGAGTTGGGGCTACTGCTAAGATTTTTGAGTTCTTGTGGTAGCTTATTGAAAATGGATGCAGCAGAATACTGCACTCCTTTCTGCACAAGAGTCAAGGAAGTGCATTCTACATGCAGATTTGATTTCTGCCTAGTATTAACTGAGTGAAAGCTGCTAACTCTTGGGAATAGGCTAATACTGCTAACAACAAACGACATTAAAGAAAATATATACTGTGAGGGCAATGTCAGAATTCCCAGATTTTTGAATAGGGGTCGAAAGAGGTTCTCGAACTTACACCACATATAGCTCAAACAGCCTGTTTTTGAGCCAAAAATACCCTTTTTGAATCAGAAGAATTACCCCAAAAAATAGTACCATACGACATAAGCGTATGAAAATATGCGAAGTAGACTACTTTTCGTGTTGAAGTGTCACTTATTTCAGATACTGTTCTAATGGTAAATAAAGCAGCATTTAGCTTCTGAACAAGATCCTGGACATGGACTTTCCACAACAGCTTACTATCTATCCGAACGCCTAGGAATTTGAACTGTTCCGTCTCGCTTATAATATGCCCATTCTGTCTGATCAAAATATCGGTTCTTGTTGAATTGTGAGTTAGAAACTGTAAAAACTGAGTCTTACTGTGATTTAGCATAAAATTATTTTCCACAAGCCACGAACTTATTTCATGAAGTACATTATTTGTTACTGTTTCAATATTACACACAAGATCCTTCACTATCAAGCTGGTGTCATCAGCAAACAGAAATATTTTTGAATCACCTGTAATACTAGAAGGCATATCATTTATATAAATAAGAAACAGCAGTGGCCCCAGTACCGACCCTTGGGGAACGCCCCACTTAACAGTGCCCCATTGGGACTGAACATCACAACCACTCTCAATATTGCGGAGAATTACCCTCTGCTTTCTGTTCTTAAAGTAAGAGGCGAACCAGTTGTAAGCTACTCCCCTTACTCCATAATGGTCCAACTTCTGCAGTAATATTTTGTGGTCAACACAGTCAAAAGCCTTCGTTAAATCAAAGAAAACACCTAACGTTCGCAACCTTTTATTTAATCCGTCCAAAATCTCACAGAGAAAAGAGAATATAACATTTTCAGTTGTTAAACCATTTCTAAAAACTAACTGAACATTTGACAGCAAATTATGTGAATTTAAATGCTCCAGTAACCTTGTATATACAACCTTCTCGATAACTTTAGCAAACACCGATGGCATAGAAATAGGTCTAAAATTGTCAACATTATCAATGTCTCCCTTTTTATAAAGTGGCTTCACTACCGAGTACTTTAATCGGTCAGGAAATCGACCACTCCTATAGGAAAAGTTACAGATATGGCTGAGAACTGAGCTAACATACGTAGAACAATACTTCAGTATTCTGCTAGATACCCCGTGATATCCATGAGAGTTCTTGGTCTTTAGTGATTTAAATATTAATTCAATCTCCCTCTTGTCAGTATCATGGAGGAGCATTGCAGGCAACAGTCTCGGAACACTTTTTTCTAAGAGCGCTATATGATTCCCTGTTGGGACTAGGTTTCTATTTAGTTCACCTGCTATTTTCAGAAAGTGATTATTAAATACTGTACATATATGCGACTTATCAGTAACACAGACATTCCCACTACGCACTGATTCTATATCCTCGACCTGTCTCTGCAGACCAGCAACTTCCTTTACGACTGACCATATGGTTTTAATTTTATCCTGAGACTTAGCTATCCTATCTGCATACCACATTTCATTCATAATGTAAATGTATTCTACCAAGAATTAACGGAACAGCCAGTCAATACAACAAATTTGTTCTTAATAGACACTTGTGCCAGAAACAACTACAATTGGATTTGTTAAGGATCAAAGGGAACGAAAAATGTAATTCATTATATTCTGTTAAACAAAACGATTCTACAGTCTGTGTGCATATTAAGTTACCTAGGAACTGGAAATGATCGTTGGTTCATAAGATGAGAAGTAACAGTAGATGAAAAATTAAAATGTAGCAAACTGATCAGTCGTAGGGACAAATCCAATGATGATCAGAAATTATTTTATAGTCTGGAGGAGTGCTATATAACGAATTTAGAAAATTAAGATTACTCAGAAATAGAGGAAGTGGGAAATTATTAAATAAATGTACTGAGCAAATAAAAAATATTTTAGTCATACAACGAAACCAACAGGAAACAAAATCTTCAGTCTCGCTTAGTACACGACAGTGCCAGAGTTTCGAGCAAACGATGGTCGGTGCATGGTCAAATAAACTGTCTTCAAGATCGTAAGAGAATTAAAATGGAAATTTGGTAAGAACGACAGTTGAACAGAAAAAGAGTGTGAAGACGACAAAACACAAAATTACGTTCAGTGGAGTTCGCTTATCTACAATGAAGACCGCATTAACCAATAACAGGCGTAGACTTCGAAGATTTCTGTAAAAGTCTGTATAATTTGGGAGATTAGTCATAAATGCAGATAATTAAGAATTAAAATGAAATTTCAGAAGTCATTTCACGTGAAGTGTATTGAGTTAATGTATGTAGCATAAAATAAAGGTGACTGGAGTGATGGTGTTAAAAACAATTGTTTTAACAGGATGCAGAGCAATAAAAAAGAACATTTAAGGTATCATTTTCGTCTGTACTCTGCAAGCCAGTTCGCGGTGTCTGGCGGAGGGTACGTCTAGTACCGCTATCACGTTTCCCCTGTCCTGTTGCATTCGCAAATATTTCGATTTCTCTAGTTTTCCACCGTTGTCAGTTTCTGAGATGTTTATTGTAGCATCTCTGTATCGCTCTTGCGGCTACCAAACGAGCCCGTAGGTAAATGAACTGCTCTTATTTGGATTTTCTCTGTCTGTCTGACTCTCTCTCCCTCTTGTATGGGTCCCAGACTGACGGCTACTCAAGAATCTGTTAAGGAGCGTTTCGTTATCCATATCTTTCGTGGATGATGTTTAACATTTTCATATTTCCTTTTGATGGGGGACGTTGACTTCATGTCATGTGGATTATAGACGTTCTTTCGGAACACATACTTCAGATGATTAATTTCGGAAACAGAAATAGTTTTTGCTCTGTGTACCAATGTATTTAAAACTGCTCACTTAAGGACTGGATGGCATTGTCTCCAGCAGTGGGCAATTTTTGTATGGAACAATTCGAGGAACTTGCATTAATTTGGCTCCCCTCGTCCATATTCATTTTGTCGTTCTGTTGACGACACGTTTATCGTTTGTCCACGCGGTGTAGAGGCTCCTGAACATTTCGTTAAACATGTGGCCAGTATGCACCCAAACATCCAGTTAACTTTTGAGACAGAGAAAGAAGGAAGGCTGCTATGTTTAGATGTTTTGGCTCAACGGAAGTCGGATGTACGTCTTAGCCAATCAGTGTACCACAAGCCGAAGCGCATTAATTTATATAGTAGCGCCCAGAGTTTTCATCATCCAGAAGAGAGCAGTTTTAAACACATACTTAGACGGAGCAAAAACTGCGTCTGCCGACGACCACATGTATTAAGAAATTAAACATCTGAAGTACTAATTTCGAAACAACAGTGATGGTCTACGTGATATAAAGTCAGCGTTCTCCAAGAGAAGAAAACATGAAACGTTCACGTGATGAGCCGCCGATTGTATTCCTTTCTTTCTGCAGTACTTCATCTAGCAAAATTGGCAGAGGCCTGGGAAGACGTGGTATGAGACCTGTTTCCCGACCATCTAAGAAGGTAGGGGAGAAGCTACGACCTCTTACGGACAGTATCGCCCTCAAGGTCCCTGGGATTTATAGCATCCCTCTTGAGTGCGGAGGCAAATACATCAGTGAGTCCATCTGCAACGTTTCTAGGTGCATAGTTTCTGAACGCAGTGCAAAAATATAAACTGCATATTAACAATCGACAGCTGAAGAAATGTGCAGCTGCTGATTACAGCTTCTCAAACAAACACGAAATATTGTCTGACGGAACAGAAGTTTTGTTCAAGTTTTCCAGATTCTGAGACTAAATTATTAAAGAGGGTGTAGAAATAAGAACGTAATCTTAGCTGTGCAGTGGAAGCGACCTCCAGGTGCAGAAAAAAGAGGCAGAGATATTCTTCGCAATGACTATGCTCCTACAGGAGCGGTGGCACCACCAGCGCAAACGTTGTGACAGCATTACGTAATTAGTTACCAATCAGTAGCCATCTATGGGCTGTATAAGGCCACCACAGTAGCAGGTTTGACAGCCAGTTGCTCCCGACAAAGATAACCGAGGTAATCATCGATAGCTCGAGGTTTTACCCTTAACTGACTCGACAGAAAGTCCGATAATGTTTTATACGCTAGGAAATTCCTGATCACCAAATCAGTTTTCGATAATCCGAGGCGAAGTATTCCGATCCTTAAATGAATGAACGAAGGAGGTTTGCGTGTTAAAGGAACGTATCAGAACCGCCTTAATTTCATTGATGACATGGTATTGTTAGGTCTAACTGCCAGTACACTTTGCATTTACAGCTTTTACATCACTATCTTTTTTTTAAGCAAAATTAAGAAACCAGAATTTGGTAAACATTCGTTGTATTAGCGTAATATGAAGCAGTGGGATGAAAATAGAAAGCAGTAGCTATAAGCACAATTTTGGTCTATGTCTGTTTTGAGTTTGATTTAGCCCAAAACAAAAAAATGCGTTGAAGACCATTCTTTGCAGCCTGTAGCATGTTTCACTATCAAGTACATTGATACTTTAAATCAGATATAACAAAACTATAGCTTAGTATTTAAAGAAAAATTCTAAATACAAGGTACAGAAGGGAATCGTATATTGTTAAGTTTTACATACCCTTTACGCACAATCAGCCTGCTTGTAATTCTCTCTTTGGCAAATATAAGTGTCACGGAGAACCTCACCACATTAATTTAGATCACAAGTCTGTCAAGTGTCTGGCAGTGTTTAGTGCCACTGCGACACAAATTACAGGCAACTACCGAGAAAATGTGTGCCATTAAATTTTCAAGACAATGTGAAGGCCACGCATCGAAAAATAATGAACATGCATATTTTAAGTGCCTCGTTTCCGCCAACGTTATAAAATTGTAATATTCAATCGGGCAATCATCAGTTTTCGATTATACCAATGAAAACATTCCGTTTAAAAATACGTACTTTTTTAGACTGCGAGGTATTCAAAAGCTTTTGTTTTGCAAGCTTTCGTGGCTGTTGCCTTTAAACGTAAATTTCAGCAGAGGGATGGAAACTTCCAGTGCTTGTTAAGACGACGGAAGAAGAATAAGATGTGTCCCAATTACGTTCAAGTTGGTGTTTACTTAACCGTCACTGTCAAGTACATACGTATTCTATTTTCTCACAATATAAAAATGCGGACTTCAATGCGAGGTGCTTGTAATACTTTCCACAACGAAACCTTGTCTGGAAAGCGGGCAGAAAATCCAAAGAAATTCTGATCGTATAGCCCGCATCTCGTGGTCGTGCGGTAGCGTTCTCGCTTCCCACGCCCGGGTTCCCGGGTTCGATTCCCGGCCGGGTCAGGGATTTTCTCTGCCTCGTGATGGCTGGGTGTTGTGTGCTGTCCTTAGGTTTAAGTAGTTCTAAGTTCTAGGGGACTTATGACCACAGCAGTTGAGTCCCATAGTGCTCAGAGCCATTTGAACCATTTTTGAACCGTCTGATCGTATGTAAAGTATGCTACTGGCACCACACAGTCAGTGCTGTCTCTGAGCGATAGCAGTGGAAATACTATCGACGACGGTGTCAGCCAAAGCAGACTTACTAAACACTGCCTTCCGAAATTCCTTCACCGAAGAAGGTGAAGTAAATATTCGAAAATTCGAATCAAGAACAGCTGCCAACATGAGTAGTCCTCGGAGTAGTGATGCAACTTAAAGCACTTAATAAAAGCAAGTTTTCCGGTACAGACTGCATACCAAATAGGGCGCTTTCAGAACATGCTGGCGTAAAAGCTCCAGACTTATCAATCTTACACAACCGCTCGCTTGATGAAAGTCCCGTACCCAAAGATTGGAAAGTCGCAAAGGTCGTACGAATATTCAAGAAAGGTAGTGGGAGTAACCCACCAAATTAGAGGCCCATATCATTAACGTCGAGATGCAGCAGGATTTTGGAGAGAATGAATTACCTAGATGAGAACGGTCTATTGACAGTCAACACGGTTTTAGAAATCATCGTTCATGTGAAACACAACTATCTCTTAACTCACATGAAGTTTTGCGTGCTATTGACAAGGGATTTCATATTGATTCCAAATTTCTGTATTTCCTGAAGGCTTATGGAACTGTACCACACGTACGTCTTGGGGTGAAATGGCGTGCTTATGAAATATTGCCTCAGTTATGTGACCGGATTCGTGATTTCCTGTAAGAGGGGTCACAGTTCGTTGCAGTCTACTAAAGGCTGTTGTTTATCGTCTAGTAAACTCATCTGAAGTTAAAAAAAAACTGCAAAACGATTTAGGAAAGGTATGTGTATGGTGCGAAAAATGCCAATTCACTCTAAAAAACAATTAGTGTGAGGTCACCCACATGAGTGCTAAAACGAATCCGTTAAACTTCGGTTACACGATAAATCAGTCAAATCTAAATGCCCTACATTCAACTAAAAAAACTATGAATTACAATTACGAACAGCTTAGACTGGAAAGAACGCATAGAAAAAGTTGTGGGTAAGGCAAACCAAAGACTGCTTTTTATTGACAGAACACTTAAAAATTGTAACAGATCTACGAAAGAGACTGCCTCGACTATGCTCGTCCGTCCTTTTTTGGAGTACTGTTGCGCGGTCTGGGACTAAGGAGTACATCGAGAAAGTTGAAAGAACAACAGAACTTCCATATAATCGTGAAACATGGGAGAGAGTGTCATTGACATGATCCAGGCTTTGGTATGGACTTCATTAGAACAAATACGATTTTGGTTGCTGTGGAATCTTCTCAAGAAATTTCAATCATCAACTTTCTCCTCCGATAGCGGAAATATTTTGATGACGGCGACCTACATAGGGAGAAACGATCATCATAATAAAATAAGTGAAATTAGAGCTCGTTTTCTCCGCGCAATGTTCGGGATAGGAATAATAGAGAATTGTTATGAAGATTGTTCGATGACACGTCTGCCAGATATTTAAGTGTGATTTGCAGAGTATCCATGTAGATGTAGAAAAGACTACTAGATTTTCTTCTGCATTTATGGCACACAGTTTCGCAGAAACGTTTATTCGTTTCATCCCACGTCCTCTGTTATTGTGCGAGTAACGATATGCAAATCTGTAATAAAGTTACTGTGTTAATGAGCATATGATATATTTCACAACAGTTGATCCAAAGGGAATTTATTTCGTCTTATTAGTACTATTATTCATGATGATGATTATTTGGGAAATGGAGTGACGCATTAAATGAAAATTTTATAAATATACCCAAAGTATTATATTTCTTGTAGATTACTGAGTAAGAACTCTCGTATACTGTCAGTATACGATTAAGTAGTTTTGCACATTTAGAAAATCAGAATTAAATACAAAGGTGTCTTATTTATTCGTTTTCTTTCTTTTTTTTTTTTTTTTTTTCAGTTTGTCCAAATGATTAAAGAGCTTCCTTGGAATGTTGCTTGCTGTGACAGCACATACCGATTTCACATGCTTTAGAATAAGTGAATATTAAATTTTACTGGAAACAGTAGCGCGCTGTACACGAAGCGCAGGATCTTCATCAACTTAAGAGCCCAATTAAAGGGGACGCTCTTGTGACTGGAGAGTTTGAAGCATCGTGGTGAAGCTAGTTAACATGTAGAAACTTCATATGTTCATGAAAACCGTAAGCATCAACTGGTTTCGGTCTTAGACCATCAAGAACGGATATAAGGTTAAAAACAGTTCAAGAAAATACATCTCTCAACTCATTACTTGACAGTGTGATATAACATATGACACATTCCATTATAGTAAGTTCCCCACCGGACATTTACGGGTGTACTCAGTACCGACATCAGTTAACAGGAGAGTGATTCAAATGGCACTGAGCACTCTGGGACTTATGAGGTCATCAGTCCCCTAGAACTTAGATCCACTTAAACCTAGCTAACCTAATGATATCACACACATCCATGCCCAAGGCAGGATTCGAACCTGCGACCGTAGCGGTGGCTCGGTTCCAGACTGTAGCGCCTAGAACTGCTCGGCCACCCCGGCCGGCCATGTGTACACTGAGTGAGAGTGAGTTGCGTTTTGACACATCAGCTTTTAGCACAGATCCAGGGCACGCACTTGCTGTGGTCAACTGAGGGATCGTTAGCTGCTCAAATTTTACATTATTCCGTACATAATCATATACGGCCAGTCCTTTGATCACTGGTTCGGTATATGGGGAACTCGGCTAGGTCATCAGACAGGGCTACTCACGGTATCACAGAAGCGTTCTAAGTTGTTTTACGTTTCGTGTCCTCTACTTAGCGAGAAATTACTGACTTTGAATGCTGGGTCACCCACTCTCTTTTCTTGATCGTAACATGACTTAATTTTATTGCACATGATGATGCAGGTAAAATGCTGCGAAAGATGTCGTGCATTTAAATAAAGGATTTACAGCTAAAGCGGTCTTATCTTTTGAAAATGATACATCCAGGCTGAGGCTACCCTGACTTTAAACTGTACTGTGTAACTTCTTTTTCGGTTTGGAATTACCTATTACGATGCTACCAGCGTTTCTAAGAGCTCTTTCGACTACTAAGCCCGCTTCATAAAGGCTGTAAGGTCACACCAGATCGTTGAATGCGGTTTCCACAGAAAACACCTGAATCTGAAGTACTATACAGTCGAGACAGGCCATTTTTAAGATATTAGCCTTACATTCGTTACTATTATTACTAAAATCAACTTTGGCCGTTGTACACACACTATGAAATTCCATCATGTCTGGTTGCAGTAAAAATCCATGTACCGGCAAGAGTTGCTCATTGTGCACAAAAGGTAATCACAGACACTGTCTGTGTACATAACATGCTATCATACGTCTCATATTTAGGAAAAAAAAATTTATTGCACTGGGAAACATTATGGAACGAAATGCTTAAAAACACCCCTGCAGTTATACTACACAACTTAGAATACAGACATTACTTGTCAACTCAAACCAAATATTCATAAGCAATTTATTAACAGTATGAAATCTTAAAATGGGTGGCAAATTTTATGAAGGATGTTAAAAGTTAGAGATACTCTTTGAAATCTAAAAACATTTTAACTCTTAGGGAGTATTATAAAAAACTAATTGTTGATATTGTATTATTCGGTACGAGTTCTATATTAATTTGATTGCGTAATAGTCCGGGCGGAGACTACTCAAAAGGACTTCGATATTAGGAGAAACAAAACTGACGTTCTACAGATCGGAGTGTGGAATGTCAAATCCCTTAATCGGGCAGGTAGGTTGGAAAACATAAAAAGAGAAATGGATAGGTAGGAATTAGTGAAGTTCAGTGGCAGGAGAAACAAGACATCTGGTCAGGTGAATACAGGATTATAAATAGAAAAACAAAAAGTGGCAGCACAGGAGTAGGTTTAATAATGACTGAAAAGATAGGAGCGCGGATAAGCTACTACGAACAGCATAGTAAACACATTATTGTTGCCAAGGTAGACACGAACCCATGCCAACCACAGCAGTATAAGTTTATATGCCAACTAGTTCTGCATATGTTAACAAATTGAAGAAATGTGTGATGCGATAAGAGAAATTATTCTGATAGTGAAGGGAGAATAAAATTTAATAGTCATGGGGGACTGGATTTCGATACTAGGGAAAGGAAAAGAAGGAAAAGTAGTTGGTGAATATGGACTGGGGGTAAGCAATGAAAGAGGAAGCCCCTTGTAGAATTTTGAGCAGAGCATAACTTAATCATAGCTTACGCTTGGTTTAAGAATTATGAAAGAAGGTTACATACGTGGAAGAGGACTGGAGTCACTGGAAGATTTCAGACAGATTATATGGTGGTACAATAGAGGTTTAGGAAATATGTTTTAAATTGAAAGACATTTCCAAGGGCATATGTGGACCCTGACCACAATTTATTTGTTATGAACCGTAGATTAAAACTGAAGAAACTGCAAAAAGGAAGGAATTTAAGGAGATGGCACCCGGATAAACACAAAGAATCAGCGATTGTAGAGAGTTCCAGAGAGAGAGTTAGGGAACGATTGAAAAATACAGGGAAAAGAAATACAGTAGAAGAAAAATGGGTAGCTTTGAGAGATGAAACAGTGAAGTCTGCGGAGGATCAGATACGTAAAAAGACGAGGGCTAGTAGAAATCACGGGCCAGAGGAAAATATATTGAATTTAATGAATGAAAGGGAAAAAATAAAAATGCAGTAAATGAAGCAAGCGAAAAGGAATACAAACGTCTCAAATATGAGATCGACAGGAACTGCAAAATTGCTAAGCAAGGACGGGTAAAGGACAAATAGAAGGAGGTAGAGGGATATATCACTAGGGGTAGATAGATACTGCCTATAGAAAAATGAAAGAGGCCTTCGGAGAAAAGAGAACCACTTGCATGAATGTCAAAAGCTCAAATGGAAACCAGTTCTAAGCAAAGATGTGAAAGGACAAGGAGTATATAGAGGATCTATACAAGGACGATGTACTTGAGGGCAATATCATGGAATTGGAAGAGGACATAGATGAAGGTCTAAGACAAAAAAGGCCCCAGGAATAGATAACATTCCATTAGAGTTATTGATAGCCTAGGGGGAGCCAGCCACGACAAACTCTACCATCTGTTGAGCAAGATGTATGAGACCGGCGAAATACCATCAGACTTCAAGAAGGATATAATAATTCCAATCCCAAAGAAAGCAGGTAAGGACAGGTATGACAATTAGCAAACTACCAGTTTAATAAATCATGGTTGCTAAGTACGAACACGAATTCCTTACAGACGAATATGGAAACTGGTAGAAACCGATTTTGGGGAAGATCGGTTTGGATTCCGTAGAAATGTTGGAACACCTGACTCTACGATTTACCTTAGAAAACAGATTAAGGAAAAACAAACCTACATTTCTAGCATTTCTAGACTTGGAGAAGGCTATTGACAATGTTGACTGGAATACGCTCTTTAAAATTCTGAAGGTGGCAGGGGTAAAGAACAGAGATCGAAAGGCTACTTACAATTTGTATAGAGTAGAGGGGCATGAAAGGGAAGCAGTGACTGAGAAGGGAGTGAGACAGGGTTGTAGCCTATCAGCGATGTTATGCAATCTGTGTACTGAGCAAGCAGCAAAGAAAACAAAAGAAAAATTGGGATTAAGAATTAAAATCCATGGAGAAGAAATAAAAACGTTGAGGTTTGCCGATGACCTTGTAATCCTGTCAGAGACAGAGAAAGACCTGGAAGAGCAGTTGAACGGAATGAACAGTGTCTTGAAAGGAGGATATAAGATGAACATCAATTAAAGCAAAACGAGGATAATGGAATGTAGTCGAATAAAGTCAGGTGATGATGAGGCAATTAGCTTAGGAAATGAGACACTTAAAAGTAATAGATGAGTTATGCTATTTGGGGAGCAAAATAACTGTTGGTGCTCGAAGTAGAGACGATATAAAATGACTGGCTACGGCAAGGAAAGCGTTTCAGGAAAAGAGAAATTTGTTAACTTCAAGCATAGATTTGTCAGGAAGTATTTTCTGAAACTAGGAAGTGTAGCCTTGTATTGAAGTGAAATATGGACGATAAATAGTTTAGACTAGAAGAGGATTGAAGCTTTCGAAATGTGGTGTTAAGGAAAAATGCGGAAGATTAGATGGGTAGATCACATAACTAATGAGGAGGTACTGAACAGAACTGGGAAGAAGAGGAAATTGTGGCACAACCTGACTAAAAGAAGGGACCGGTTGGTAGGACACGTTCTGAGGCACCAAGGGATCACCAATGTAGTATTGGAGTGAATCGTGGAGGGTTAAAGTCGCAGAGGTAGACCAAGAGATAAATACACTAAACAGATTCAGAAGGATGTAGGTTGCAGTAGTTATTCGGAGATGAAGAAGCTTTCACAGGATAGAGTAGCATGGAGAGCTACATCAAACCAGTCTCTGAACTGAAGGCCACAACAACAACAACAATATAGACAATATGTTGTTATAGCCTGTAGTACCTATGCACTGTACCTGACTTAGTAAGGAGAGTCAAGAAAGTAAGGGTAACGCAGCTAACTCGAATTCTGACAATGGAATTTGTGTCAGTGCCAGTAGTGAATTTTTAAGAGGAAGAAAAGTCTATCCACAGATAACAGTCATAAACAATTGCGGCAATCTCGTATGCTAGTATCCAGTATCTTCAGTTCACAAAGAGTAAGAGATGAGGTACTGTTGGCTGTGATTGTTCCATCCAAACGACGATCTTACCTCTATGGCTTCGTGGTACTTGATATATGGGGGGTGGTGCTCGTGTTATTTTCATTATACAAATAGCTTCAGTAACTCACTGAAAACATTACGTTTCTGAAGGAATTATGATACATACGGTGCAAATATCCTCAAGGCTTTGATGTTAAAGCTGATGGAAGCAAAGTCTCATCCCGAATTACCGTTTGCTAGGCAGAGTACCTTCACAGCTCTTTAGTCTACTACTCTGTGTTACCACGTAAGAATTTTGATACAATGAGCTATCAATCGAACCCTTGTTTAGTCGCTACTAAATTACTTCTTAATTCTAACTGCATACTAAATGCCTGTCAGTTAAACTCTTACGTAGCTTAAAAAGCCCGCAATCTGGCGCAGAGCATCGCGCGATTCCGACCGTCCGCCGAGTCACCCTCTGCCAATGGCGTAACTCGGAAGCGGTGTGAAGCGGCATGGTTTATTGGCATTGAACGACGGAGGTCACGACCTACAACAATTTTGCGAAAATGGATACATGAAATTCACTAATACTTGATTCAAATTACCACTTCGACGACTGTACAAGTGAAAATCTCAGGTAGACAACCAAGAAAGTATAGTTCGTAACCAGAAAGAGAGTGGTTCAAGTGGCTCTGAGCACTATGGGACGTAACATCTGAGGTGATCCGTCCCCTATAACTTAGAACTACTTAAACCTAACTAACCTAAGGACATCACACACATCCATGTCCGAGGCAGGATTCGAACCTGCTACCGTTGTGGTCGCGCTGTTCCAGACTGAAGCGCCTGGAACCGCTCGGCCACAGCGGCCGGCCTATCGCTCAGCCCAAACCGCTAAGGACAGAAACGAGAAATGTGGAAAAGGTGTGGATTTTATACTGCAGGCGTCGTGTAGTAATGGACTTTTAGAAATTCGAATTCTAATGGGCCGAAATATGGGATGAAGGTTCTTGTCGTGAAAAATGTCGGTTACGGCAATTTTGAAAACTACGAAAACTGATACTGTTTCAGTCAACAAACGCTTTGGAACTTCAGTCACGAGAGCAACCACTTATCCTGGACAATATTTAGCATCTGATCCTTTACAACTCGTAGCTTCTCAAGAAACAATACATGTAAAATTAAAAAGCACAACTCAAAAACTTCTGAAAAACTCAAAACAGCCCGAATTGAGAGGCGAATTGAGCAAGGATTTTAACCGTAAAATAGTGACATCAGTTGACGCCTAGAGCTGACTGATTCAGAAAACTATACCAGAAGAGAAAAACATTATGATAACTACTGTTGAAGATAAATTAGGATATAAAACAAGATATCGAAAAACAATGGATGACTGAATAAATTATTGCATACATGAATGAACGCCGAAAGAATAAAGCCCACAAAAGTGTAACTAATTACAGTTATATTCAGAAACTCGGAAGGCCAAAGTGTAATCACCAAAAAGGAATGGTTGAAATGTGAATGTGAAGAAATTTCAAGCTTTACATGGGTATTTTAATTTACACGAAAAGTTGAAGGCAGCTGCTGAGATATACATAAAAACGCCTCGATACTCAACAAAATAGTTCGTGATGTCGAGGAGAAGAAAGAGGTACTGGAAACTATATTAAAAACTTCTTTTCAGATGACAGACGAACTGTTGAGATTCCTAGTAACGATAGTCTAGCAGGATCTCCAATTATGAAAGAAGAAATGAAGAAGGCCATACGAAAATGAAGAACCAATAAAGCAACAAGACCAGATGTAATTCCGCTGCAACTCATTAAGCTTCTTGATAAATAAGTAAAACAAGAGCCTGATTCTTTTACAAATACAAAGCTACGATTCAGTGGCGCCACAACACAAAGAGTAGACAAGTACTGCATGGAGACAAAACGTCGCGTAGACAACGGCCGTAATGTTTTCATAAAATTGAAGAAAATTCTCACCAGTTCCGATCTCGCCCTAAAAACCACAGCGTTCGATTTTCCTAGATACCAACTCTGGTCTGTATTTTTGTATGGTCCTGAAGGATGGACACGAAATATGCCAACAACAAGGATGGTCGAGGTTTGGATTCACCACAGAATGCTTAAAATGACGTGGGCAGCAAGAATAACTACACCGAAATATTGCGAAGAATATGCAGCGAAAAATTGTGCCAACGTCTGACAGAAGAAAAACTGCATACCTAGGTTGAGCGATGTGTTGCACATTGCTTACAATAAGAAAGGTACACGGTTCCGAACCCCAGTCTGCCGCACTCTTGACACTGCAATAACAGAACCTAACAGTACCATGAAGTCATGCTGAAATATATCATGCATGTTAGGTTGAGTAATTTCGTCGTATTCAGAGTGTTGTATCGAATTCTTCTTTACGATAAACAGTAAAACCACTGTATGGCAATGAAGTCTGGAACCTGTAGCGGATCGGTATCCGTAAGTCAAATATTATTGGGAGACGACGTATGTAGCTATGTATCTTAAAGAATATTTGAAATGCCTATGTGCTCGAATTTTCTATCAATTTTAACGTTAAATGTAACAAATATTTTGAAGCTGCTATAGAAAGGCTCCACTAATGTTCTGCAAACTGGTAACGGCACAAACTTTCCTCACTCTGACTTTTATTTCGATGAATTTTTGTACACGACCGCTATCACTCTCCATTATTTACGTAATGTTTGTTGCCTTCATCGCGTCAGCTATAACGAATATGAGAGTGGCAAAATAGCCGTCCCCGTATATGCATGGATACGAAGAACAACGCCAGTGGTAGCGAATACCCTGGAGTGCACCAGAATGACGCTGTTGTTTGACCGGGAAACTGCCTCTTGTTAACGCGAGTAGAAGGCAATATTGTTTTGGATTGTGTTACACATCCACTGCTACAATCGCCCATAGCCAATGAGACTATGACATTGTAGGAGCCTTGACGACAGTTACTCCCCTCCAGACTGGGATCTGAGAGAAAATGTATTGTCCTTTCCCGTAACAATATTTCTACATTGTTAGGCTTCTCCCCCCCCCCCTTCCTTTCCCCGTGATCTTTGCCTCAGTGGGGAAACAGGCGCCGTATGGTACACATTTTCTTATCACTAATTCCTTCTCTTTCCCCCAGTCTTCGCGAAATGCCTTCCGATGTGATGGCTAATATAGGAGCGGAAATTTGAAAACAACATTTTCGTATGGATATGTGCACGACGTTATCTATCAGACTACAAATCATGCTATGTAATAATTAAAATGCTAAAATGTTGCTCTGATTTTTTCCACCATGGATATAAGTTCGTGGTCGCATCAGTCAATGTTAAAATGTCGGCTGAAACACCTATATACAGTGTCAGCCTTTAAGTTTTTCGAAGGGCAAGCATTCATCATGAGAACTGGTACAAGAACCTCTAAAAGCTACCAATATAAAACAAACAAGAACAATAAAAATTAAATACGGTGGTTATCTGCCTTGCAGCTATACCTTCTTAAGATGTACATTCACATCACTATCAACCGATAAAATAGGCTAAAATGGAATGGCTATTACTTCTGTCTTTGTCTGCAGCATGTGGCTTCCAGGAAGATACATGACCTGTGCACTCTGACGATACCCGGACAAAATATTCCATTCCATTTTAGTCTGTTTTATCAGTTTACGGTGGTGTGGGTGTACACCTTAAGAAGACATAGTTGCAAGGGAATTAGCCACGTTTTTTATTTTTATTGTCCTTGTTTAAGTTTTATTTTCGCCGTTTATAGAGGGTCTTGTACTGCAGTTCTGATGATGAACGCTTGACCATCGAAACGCACAAATTCTACTGTTTTTACATTGTGATCAGGAGGTTGTGCCGACGTTGCAACATTGACAAAAATGACAATGCTGGAGAAGTTTAAATGCGAACATTTTTAGGTTAGGCTTTACCGTGACTGTTACTGACATCAAATGAAACAACAAGTTCACTGTTTCCTGATTGCTAACAGAAATATTTATAAGTAACCTAGAAGACAAAAACCTGAATTCCAATCACCACCTCCTCAAAAATATCATCTACTACTACAGACATGTAGATGATACCATCATTTTAATCAAAGGCACTAAAGATGACATCAATGAGTTGAATCAGTTGAATCAGTTTAAAGAATAAGAGACATCAGTTTGAAATTTATCGGAAGCCTACCACAACACATACCACAATTCACAACTCCTCTTGCCACCCCGCAGCACACAAAATGGCAGCATTCCTGTACATGATTAATAGAGCTATCCAACTACCACTCTCAGAAGATAAATGAGACCAAGAAATTGAAATAATAAAACAAACAGCTATTGAAAATGGTTATAACAGCTCCATAGTGGACACCCTAAAACACTCAATAATGGCAAAGGAATCACAACACAAAGAGCAAAAAGAAAATAACATCTTCCATACAATCCCCTTTCTGGGTAACATTTCATACCAGATTGCCAATGTCTTCTAACGAAAAGGCATAAGCATATCCTTTACAACTGACAACAGGATTGGACAGAAGTTACCCCACAACATCAGCACACGAAACGCACTTCATCACACAGGTGTGTACAAAATTGAATGTTTGGACTGTGACTGCTTCTACATAGGCCAGACAGGCAGATCATTTGAGATTAGGTTCAAGGAACACATGACAGCACTAAAAAACAAAAAATATCACACATCAGCAATAGCTAACCACCTGCATGAAACAAAACACCATGTTAACAACACAAGTATTAGCATCCTACACATCCAACCAAAAGGCAGAAAACTAGACATCCTTGAAACACTCCAAATATACAAACATCAAATGAAACAACCAGAATCCATCTTAAATGACAATATTTACAATAGTATCATCTCCGTTTTCAACAACTGCCTACACTCTTAAAAATGCACACACACACACACACACACACACACACACACACACACACACACACAAACCTAACATTTATCATAAATATTGACAGCTGCAAAGAGTACAAGAGATTGACCCATTCACAGATAATTCATCACACCAACTGCTTGTACCATCTATCTGCATATTTTATAGCACTGACCAATGTATTACCCCAACCTTTAGGCAGCTAATATATGCAACATGCAATCTTAAGACCCCTTGCCATGTAAATGTTTGCTTCATATAATCACTCTTTCCTCCCTCTCTCTCTCTCTCTCTCTCTCTCTCTCTCTCTCTTTCACACACACACACACACACACACCATTTTTTCCCTCTCTCTACCTCTCCTTCTGCCTCCAGCCCCTCACTTCACATCTGTTTATTAATCCCAATCAAAGAGTGTAATGTATGTGTGATTTTACTGTTGTAGACAATATGATCCTTGTAATTAAAGTCTGTAACATTTCACCTAATTGTTATCAACAAGTATGAAGTTTAAGCCATTTTAACATTTCACCTGATTGTATAAACGAGTACGAATGTTTAGCTGTTTTAACTTGTCAGAATTGGATTTATATACCACCTGAAGTACACCCACATATATTTGACACCTCAAAACAAACACCGCCAAATGCTTAAAACAATTATTCTGCAATAATGTTGTTACAATGTATATTCTTTGCACTTTGCGATCATGTCTTCTCTTCTGCTATGCGAACCTTGTACGAACCTTGCACCCAGCTGGTTCCAGACGCCATATTTGTTTACAAATGTGGCAGTATAAGTGTGACGTGTTACGACAGCAGAAGGAACCTGTGACCACTGAAGGTACTCTCGTTTACTTACTTACTGTTTACCATTAGATATCAGTTTAATTTTTTGTCAAAAGTAATCCTAAACCGTATTCTGAAATAGTGTCTTGTTTCTCCACTAGGCAGTGCCACAAGTTCCTCCAAAAATCGTAACACAACACAAACACAAATGTAATACTTACTAATGTAAATCCACCCGATGATGGAGGTTTAAACCTTCGAAACGCGTCGTGGAAATAAATAAAGCGGTGACTGGTAACAGTGAACTTGTTGTTTCATTTAATGCTGGAGAAGTTAATACCCGAGCGAAATTACAGTTACAATGAAGAGTCGAAACAAATATCTATCTAATGTAGAGTAACACGAATATATCTTTTATTTCACTATGGAGAGCCGGGGCTTAATCATAGTTGCAGATGACAAGCTGGAAGCTAGAGTTTCACACTTCAGAATTCGTTTTACGTCAGTCATCTCAGTTTAAAAATTCTGAAATTGGCTTTCATGTTCGATAATATCGTCAAGTGAATGACTTCACTGAACTGCTGACCTGTGATGGAGCGTGGAAAATTGAGGTTATTTGTTGATACTACTCAATACTGGAAGAAGTAGCTCCAAAAGTATTTTTTGTAGTCATACTGTGTACACACAATTTAGAAACTGAACTAATGGAATATTATATAAAACTCGATCAAGAATCCGGGATAATGAAGATTGAACGGAATACTTTACTAGTCAATCGCTGTTACCTCCACTTTAAAGTAGAGATGCAACTATTTACATCAGCTGTTAAGGGATTTAGCGGTCACCTACCATTCATTAAGACGCTCTACGCAGTCGGCCCTCTAACTCATATGAACATTTTTCGACTTTAAGACAGTAGTCTGAAGAGCGTTTCTCGCATTAACAACTGCCGGATGGCGGCGCTGTCTGCTCGACGAGTGCTGACACAGCCGGGCACTCAGTGTAATCCTGGCTTACGTCTGGTGGCTGTGCCCTAATCTTGCATGCAGTTTCAGTCCACAGATTCCGACGTCACCGCTGCTGCCTCATCCCTCTCTGAGTCTGCACAAAAACTTGGAATCCTGTCATGTGTTCCGGCTTCTGCAGATTTAAGCGGAACTTGTTATCCCGGTTGGAAATCCGCTCGAAATGAATTCTCGTAGTGTCGAGTTTCCACTTTAAGTGTTTCTGGAGTGACTTGGACCTCCTTTTTATCGCCGAGAGTCGGAAAATGTTTTCGACGTCCACTGTTCGGTGTGTGTGGAAATCTGAGCATGTAACTTCAATACCATATACCACATGTTACACATACCCCTGCATAAATAATATCGTTATCGATATTTGCTTTTTCATATTGATGTCTTCTGTATATGAATCTTTCTGTTTTATATTGTCCTGTTTTATACTCCAAATTGGGAGTTGCTGACTCTTGTATAGGAATAGATTAGCGGAAATTTTGAAATAGATAGGGAAAAGACGAAGGGAAATCCTCCTGCAGTGCGCGGAGGGAAAAGATTGAATGGAAAAGATTGAGCGCCTATGGAAAGAGCGCGCACCAATCGAGTTCGTTCCAGGAGTCGAACAAGAAGTTGAGAGCCAGTGGCGCTGCCTCGTTGAGTACACCAATTCTCGTTAGATCACCAAAGCCTCGATAGGTCAGTGGTCAGCGCGACGGGATGCCGTGCTAAGGGTTCGGGTTCGATTCCCGGCTGGGCCGGAGTGTTGTGTTGTCATATCATCATCATCTCATCCCCATTGACGCGCAAGTCACCGAAGTGGCGTCTACTCAAAAGACTTGCATCAGGCGAACGGACTACTTGACGGGAGGCCCTAGCCACACAACATTTCATTTCACTGAAGCTAAGCAACGCCGGCAATGGTCAGTACATGGATGGCTAATTGGCTGGATATGCCACGTACAGTTGGCTGTTTTCTTTTCCTCTGCAGCAAAAGGGGGAGGGATGGTACTTGGTGTAAAGTTCAAAAAAAAAAAAAAATGGCTCTGAGCACTATTGGACTTCTGAGGTCATCAGTCCACTAGACCTTAGAACTACTTAAACCTAACTAACCTAAGGACATCACACACATCCATGCCCGAGACAGGATTCGAACCTGCGACCGTAGTGGTCGCGCGGTTCCAGACTGTAGCGCCTAGAACCGCTCGGCCACTCCGACCGGCGTAAAGTTCCCAGTCACCTGACTTTGCGCCTATGTCATAGATTAAATTCCAAACCTCTCCGCATTAAGTTCGGCGCATCCCCCTCCCTCCCCCATTATTGTTATCGGAGAGGAGAGGGCTGTGTGCAGGCACCAGCTTGCACCCTTTCAATTCTCTCATCCAACAAGTTAATGACACCATACTACACACACACACACACACACACACACACACAAATTACACTCATTTATACTTACCAGATACTCTTAGACACACAGCCCTCACACTTCGTAAAGGAAAGGTGCGATTGTATATGAAGGCAGAAAAACTTTCCAATCGGGCGGCTGAACCTGCCCTTTGGGGTCTTTCAGCCAACAATGCTATGTACTACTTCACCTTTTTATAGGACTCTGTAAGCACCTCTTGGCGGAGAGAGTCATTAAAGGTGCTGAAAGTGACGGAAAATGCCTTGGGTAATGCATGGTTCTATGTTTTGGAAATGTTTTGGAAAATGTAAAGGGCAATGTAATCTCCATATCGTACTGAAAATACTGAGAAGACGTCTAAGCCGTTTAGGTACTGGATATTTGCACGTGGTACAGCCAACGCCAACGATGAACCATAACTGAGGCAAAGTACCGATTTACTCTTGTGTTTCATGGACCAGTCTTTAAATGTTACTTTTCTTTCATACAGTGAACTGTGTCAACATAAATTAGTGATTTACCGGGGACATAATGCCTGGGACAGGTTTCTTTTCCAACCCCTTCGCTGAATTTTAGTCATATTGTTGAGCGCGAGCTACGCACTTTGTTCATTTTTATAGTTTTAGAATTTCACTTGGATGATTAAAGAAGCTATTCCATAATTTATTTTTAGATTTAGTCAGTACTGGTATCGATTATTATGAGAAGATGTGTCGTTAATTTTCCTTTCATTGCTAAAACGAAGACAGACATTTAAACTTAGTATCAAGGTGATTTATAATTGGAGAATGTCAGTAAGTAAGAAAATAAGTAATTCATTCAAATTTTGCATTTACACGGTACTCTTAGTGCTCAGAGTGATGCATATCCGTCTTGGGCTGACAACCGTGAGTTCACTTGCCATAATTTGTTGGTCTAATCGGCTTAAACATTTCGGACTTGCACTCATCTGTAATGAAGCTGTTTTGTGATTCGGATTCCACTTCAAAATCGTTTCCATGAAGTCAAATAATTTTAAAAATCCTAGGCTACGCAATTGCAATAAACTTACATCTCCTTTCTGACTGTTCTTCCACAACAGTCTTAACATTAACTGAAGAATTTAATGCTACAGTTAGTTCCTCATATTATCTTCGCTGGAGAAAATATGCGAACATCTACAGAGCAGTGTTACAAGCTTTGTTTACAATCATTGTTTTCAACTGAGAAAAATACAATTTCTCTGACAACGAAATCATCTTATGATAGGTGTTGCGCAACAGGCATACGCTAAGAATCCAGGACATCGTTGTCCACAATACCTCAAATACAGATTTAACAAATTACGAATTGTTCCTACAAAAATGTTATTACACAGGTCTTAAGAAAAAGAACCAATGTGTCAAACAGATTGAAACCGTTTCCTATTAAATATTTCGGTTATAAAACACTTAGATAGAACTGCTATTGTAATTTCATTGTTCTATAGATGCAGGAAAACAAACATGGCTCACAAACTGCCACTACTGGGGTAGCGGATGGCAGAATACATACTATTGTAGTCGTGTTTACAGTCCCTTTAATAGATTTACAACTTCTTCTGTTTCACTAATAAAACAGGGTTACTGTGACATATAATGATTCGTATTAGTTTACATTATACTAGAACATGAGCAACACGGAAGGTAAGTAGGTGTTTTAGATATTCTGTGTAGTTTACATTGCAGTAAACATGAATGACCACAAAACCTACAGTACTGTTACCAAAATGCTGTACAATTAAATACACGAACGTCCAGTGTAGTGATTACGCAAGATTTGGAATTTACGTAATTGAGATACAAGATCAAAATTAAAACAGCTCGCAAATCTTAGATCTAAATATGAACCCACTTCCATATCGTACTACACGTAGTGGTAATGGTACCGTAAATGTTTAAATAAAACGATATGACACAGATAGTTACGACTGGCTGATCTTCCCTATCCTGCTACACAGTAGGGGTAGCGTGACAGATGTTTAAATAAAACATAAATAGTGGCATACATGATTACAAGTGGGTAATCGTCTTACCGTTCTCATAAATTCCTCTACTTGTATCTTTTTGAATATGGAAAACAGTGTTAAGCTGCTATTTGTACATCAATGGTGGTGCTATGTATTTTTCATACGAATAGGCAGTATTTACAATACGTCGCCTGCTGTATACTTCCGTGGTGGTGTAATCTGGCAAACAGTCAATCATTAGATAAAGTGGTAGAAACTCTAATTCTGTACCCAAGAATATGTGTGTCCGGACTGCCTATTTATTTAACATGGAAAAATTTATTACTCAATAACAAGGACCTACGAATCGGAACTCCATACCGATATGCGCTTTGTAGTGACTGCACCAACGAGTTTATTAACAAGTTGTTCAGTGGTTCCTATTTGGGATTACGTTGCAGATAGATTGGAACTTTGCAGTATGAATCGCTTTTCAGCGTAAGTATGTAAAATACCCATCAAGCTACGATATTAGTGTCATTACAGTACATAGAAACAGCTATTTTTCCCCCCTATGTAGGTGTTGTGGCGTGGAGAGTAGCGGCATATGAACAAAACATACGTAGGTTGCTTATTGTAACATCCATATTTGATTACAGGTCTCTGATGGTGAATAAAATCATGTTATGTAACAGACTTGCTTGTTGATGATGCACGAAGTGGGTATGGCAATATAAATTATGTGTGGGTAATGTCGGAAGCTCCATGAGAGTGGTCGTAGATAACGTTGCTGTCTATAAGAGGATAGCAATGCCATAAGGTTTTATCGAATTGGGGAGGATAGATGAGTGACACAGGCACTGGATGTAAATAAATATAATGCACTGCATGTACATAGGAGAAGAAATGCTGCACTGTAGGATTACGCTATTGGTTAAATCTGTAATGAACTAATCATCAAAGAATCCTCCCCCCCTCCCCTCCCAAAAAAATAAGTGTAAATATTAGCTGTAATGCTTGTAACATAGGTAGAGGCTTACAGAACAAGCTACTATCGTGTCGATTAAGAGATCATATGCATTGAGAAACCGCTGATTTCACGCAAACCGATTGTAAATTGGAGATAAAAAGCGACGCAGTCGTCTACAGCCTGAAAGCTCCAGATGCCGTATAGAGAGGCCCCTAAACGCCAAGCAAAGCAGAGTTGAAGAGTTCGGCAAAGTTCGAGAGTTCGGAAGATCCTGCTACAGCTGCCTCAGATGGGCGACCCTACAGTAGATGCTATTTACGTGAGCACTCAGACTCAGTTAACTTCGTGTACTAAAAGGTACTTTCGAAGCGAACTGTACATACCGCTAGGCTACCGTTATTGGTTTCCATCACACCGTTCTCTACATGAAGCTATGCCTGCAGTCAGTTGCATTGTGATGAGCACTTGAACCTAAGGTTTCGATTAGAACAATATAATCTCATATCTCCATGGTTCATAGTCTGTAGTACAATACATTACTGTATGCACCCGAATCGTTGCGAGTTGTTGACTAGGGTTCTGGTAACTGGTTGTAAGCCTATTCTGTGTTTTACACTTACTGTAATTAGGCTATTTTCTAGAGCAGTGTTTCCCAACCTGGGAGTAATTACCTCCTAAGGGCTAAAATGAAATTTTCTGAGGGGTAAAAATTAAATCAGTCGATTCTATTTCAGTTACGTAACTAAATTATTTTCCAAAAATCATTGCTATTCTCACAATTTTGTAAGACTCTAATATTGATTATATAATTTATCAATTAGTACTTTTTCTCAGTTAGTAGCATTAATGTGGTGGAGGTTACAGCTTGCTCACATAATATGCCCACTACACACGTATGTTGTGCTTTCTCCTGTACATCGCTGATAATGAAAGTGAGGCATATACGTAACAAATGCAAAATATCTCAAGAAAATATCTTCTCGAAGTTGTAGATAGTACCTGCAGTAGACCAGGTTGCTATAGTACTCGCTTCGAAACAGATAAATGAATTAATTAATAGCACGACACAGCGGTAACTACATGAGGGTTACTACAGTGCTCCAACTAGTATTATTACTGTTACTACTAGTTTCTGTGGTAACACACAAAGCGTTAATAGCCTGAAGTCTCCAATTTGTGTCAGTTTAGAAGTACAGAATGTAGCAATCAAATGATTTACGAACAGTAAGAATAGTGCAACGTACTCGTATTCTAACTTGGTTGATTTTAAGTGGTGTTGTGTTGTAATGTGCAGGTGGAGAAAGTGGCGCAATGGAGAGGAGTAATGCAGCGGAAGTATGCTCTGTAACAAGTGTCTATCCTCACTGTGGATAGTTAGCTGTCTTATTTGAGAAGGAGTTGTCGGTACCATGGAAATGTAGATGAACTTAAAGTACTCGTAGACCAGTGTGACCTATCATTCGAATTAACGACTAGCCACAATCATAATGTGCTATTAAAATTTGTTAAAACTAGGATTGTAAATGCAACTCCAAATCAACTAATCGTATATGATCTCAGAGCAACTTAGGCAGTTGTGAAAGGAATTTTTTCGAGAAATATAGGTCAAAACGGACTTTGGATTACCATGAATGTTTATTATTGTCTAGCAGACAAAAAAGTCCGGAAGTATGTCTGAATGGGCGAGTCGCGTTGACACATTGCAACAACAATTCGAGAAGCCATTCAGTGAGTGATGAGGGCATCCGACGTTCCGGCTAGCCATCCCCTAATTTTGAAGCTAGCGCTAGCAGTATTGATACAGGGAATCGAAGAGACAATTTAACGTTATCACAAGCATTAGATATAGCATTAACATAAGAAGTATCCATTGCGTTTTGTAAGAAAAAGCTCGGTGAATCCAGTCACCCGAGAGATTACTGATTCAGATGTACGAGAATAGACAATTGAGAGAGAAATAGCACGTCGGAGAAACCCATCAGGAAAATAGAAGCCATGCAGTCTCGTTCTAGTGGAACAGAGAAACGAGCATCCTACCCTTCATTATCGCCGAGGAGGACGGAGGTCATCGCAGAAAAATTGGAAGCAAGTGACCGACGGTGTGTCATCGATGCAACTTTCGCGGGCATCTAGGGTTGTGTGATCACGCGAGTCCTGTGATATGTTAAATCTGTAAAGAACGAGAACACATAGCCAGACAATGTAATGCCAATGCTATGCTAGTAAATACAAGGAATCAGATAACGCGAAACGAAAGAACGGCATGAGTAAACAGTTTACCCATGCCGCAAAGTTGTATTCAGTAGGCTACAAGGAGAGGTATGTTTTGTGATTATAATATACGTGCAGGGAACCACAAGTTTCATTATAGCTAGTGCCGATCAGGTGAACATAATAAAGATATCAACTTTGAAGAGTATGATGGACGTAACGCCGACGAAAGAATAAAACTAAAAAGAACACTGAAGACATAACAGACGTTCGGAGGCCTGATGTTAACGCTGAGGATCGATGACAATGTGTGTGTGTGGAACACAAGTTTCACATAGTGGAAGAACAGTTAGATGGGCCGTACGAAGGAATTTAGTCAGAGACTTCTCCGACGGTTTGAAGGTAATCAAACACACATTATGCAACGAAGACACAATGGATTAGGAGCAGACCAGCAGGATTATAGACTAAATTGGAGCCGAACTGGCGAATCTTGCCAATCTGGAGGGAAACATGCTGAGAGCAATGGGTCGCGAGGGCAAAAGCGACACCACGGGTACCAGCAGGAATTCGGTTAAGGGAAACACGCAACGAAGATGATCAGTAGATGGAAAAGGAAACAGGCTGCAAAGCGTTATACGAATAGGCCTATGAAAAGAAAAGATTTTAAGGATGAAAGTGCAGACGTAGCTCTGAAGGAAGGAACAGTGGAGAAGCAGCAGTCGCAAATGGGCGTGTATTTGCCTGCGGTCTGCAGGGAGGCACATGCGTTTCGAATATTTTGAATATCATAAAAGAAATTATATTCGAAAATCTCAAAGCGAAGATAGAAGCTGTAGCTGACGTGGGAGAAGGCGAGGAACGCAGCATAAGGAGCATAGTTTCAGTGGACCGACAGACAAGGTCACGAATTAGCAGATCAAAGGAAATGTTTTGAATGAATCACTTAAACAAGGAAGAAAGGACTTCGATGACTGATTTTTGTATTGCACCTCATGATGTGTTTCACCTTCCTGTAGATAGATTAATGTGCGAGGAAAAGTAATAAATATCTGACCATATCGACTACCAGAGGCGCGAAAGAAAGCCTTCCAAACGAAAGATGTGATGCCGCACTTGTACCGTGCACAGGTCGGTAGAATTTTCTATTTTCCGTAATTGATGATCACGAAGAATATACGGTAGACGAGTCCGGAAAGCGAAAGTGGAGAACTGCCGGAGACTGAATGACATTTGGATTAGCAATGTATTTCCGCTACCCCGTATTAACGAGATTTTAGATAGCTTAGGAAAAGCCAAGTACTTCACTACTTTAAACTGCGCATAGGGTTGCCACCAGATACTGTTAAGTGAGGATGATGTGGAGAAAACAACTTTCTGTACGCCAGAACTACATGACGAATATAAAAGGTTACTGACTGAAATAATAGATAGTGAAGCTACTTATTAGAAACTGATGAGCACAGTAACAACCGTACTTCAGGGACACAAAATGTTTCTATGTTTAGATGAATTAGTCGTGTTTTGAGCTACGTTAGAAGAGCATAGTGCCAGACCTGCAGAAGCGTTTGGGAGGTTCAGATTGCACAGTTCAAAACCGCAGCTTGAGAAGTGGGAGTTCCAGCTCAACGAGGTAACTTACTTGGGGTTCATAATTACGACAGAAGGATGAAAACCCGACCCACAAAAGGTTAGCATGAGAAACGAGTATCCAAGACCAAAAAACAGTTAAAGAGCCTTACAGGAATCTTGTCATTTTATCGTCGTCTTCCCATTACATGGTTGTTTATAAGAAATAGGTCGTAATTCTTCGTGTATTATCGCAGCGTTGTTGGTTTTCGCTTTAAGTGTGGGAAATAACTGAAACATGGTATGTTAGTGTAACTGAGCGGTGTCTTGTGTGGGATCTGTTGCAGTGTGATGTATTTTAGTGCATTCATAATACAAGAACAGTTACCTTACATTGTTTAAAAATTTATAACAGGTCACTATTTCTTTTAAAGATAATACTCGTAGATGCGTCATGTCACATTACATAGATTTTTCTTAAATTTCACACATCCACTGCAACGTCGAAGTGTCTGGTTGCATATTTCACTGACCTCATTTTTGGGTCATACATCATAGCTATTAAGATAAGGGTGATGTGTATAAAGGATATTAGGGGAATTAGAGCAATTTTTTTTCTTTTATGTGACTGAGGACTGTGTACTGAACATTATCACATCAATATTTACTTTATTTGAAGACTAATAATTATAGCTATTAGGAGTAGTATGTTTTTAATTTTCTTTGTGGACTCCGACTATGTGGGAGGAGCAAGCCATTAATGCTTAATTTCCTCAGGACAGCAGGTCCGTAAGTGTGAATGCATGCGCGCAAAAACGGTTAGTCTACAGTGACAGGTGTAGTCCACTTAGTAATACAGTTATGACCGTGCAGAAAACATCAGGTAGTACATTATGTGATGCGTTTCTGGGAACATTGCTAGATGCTGCGAAAGAACAAATAACATCGTGACGTGGGTACATACTGCGATACCAGTGATAACAATATATGCACTTATACATGTTTCGTTGTATGTATTTTTTGGTCATTAATTATGGCAATTAAGATAGAAATAAGTATCTGGTGTCTATTTCAGTCGTGTATTACATATGTTTAGATAATAAATTAGATCTGCAACATACATAGGAAATCTGGCGACCATACAGGATATCCTAGTTCCCCCAGTGAATATGCTATTGCAATTTATAACTCACCCAACTGACCTGAAGAAAGGGGCAAGGAGAGGGGATTGAGTATCCTTGAATGTGACACTTAGTATTTATATAAAGGGAACCAGCAATAATGCATAGCACAGCTTGAACCCAGCCCCACTACGTTCACTTTGGTGGGTTATTGGATTTCACCCATTCCCTAGTCCAACGTCATCCTCAGCAACAAAATAAATACGCTAAACAGTTATCGCATGTTTAAAAATTGCAATGCCTGAAAGACAACAGGACAGCACCCAGATCGAATAAGTTTTCTAGAAAGTACTTAGAGTATTAAAGAAGCGCCACAGAAAGGGTGTTAGTTTAGGCATTGGTCGGATGTTACACAGACTCACGAGGTATCACATGAGCTCACGTGGAGAGCTGCGAGGCGCGGCAGTGCGTGGGCGGTGACCATATACGGTCTTTAACGAGGACTTGCAGGGTGATGTCTGGAAGTACCAATGCGGAAGGGGCGGCGTGGCCTGCCACACAGTGTAAAGGTGGAGGCGGCATAGCTCGCAAGGGGGTTCAGTACAGACAGCGGTCCACGAGGTACATCTGTGTTAGTCAGGCAGGGGTCTGGACTTGTAGTTCTCGCTCTGGCTCTGCTTGCTCTTATACTTAGTCATGTACCTCCCCGCATGGTATTTTGGAATCAGGAATAGTGTACTTTTATTCGACTCTTTATCCATTTCTAGCTCAGACGAGCAATTCATGATTGTAGTTATTTAAGTCTTGCCTTTCTTGTATTATTTCCTGGCCGTGTTCCATAACTCTTTCAAACTTCCAGTTAGCGTCCAGCGAGCACTCTAGACGCTCGGTGACACTGGAGACTTGAGAAGGTCCGTCCAGTCAGCGTCCAGAGCGCTCGCTGGACGCGACATAGGGGCTCCTTTTTCTTGTGCCAGATGAGTCGTTTTTAGGGGATTAGCGTGCAGTTACCACGCAAGAGGAGTTGCAGTATAGGAATTGTTCATCTTTCTTTGGAATATCGATACTGCTCATTCCGACGTCATGTAAAACGACGGAAGGGGGCTTGAGAACCCGTTTTGCATTACTTGAACAACCCATATGCAGGCCGGTGTCAGAGCCAGGGGGCAGAAGAATAAAAGAGCTAGCGAGGAGAAGAAGAAGAAGAAGAAGAAAAAGGCACCTGACGAAAGAAGGAGAGGGTGAGACTAGTTGAGCAACAGACGGCGCCAGGGGACAAGGGAGGACATCCGGAAAGGTGTCCAGTGTAATGCCACTTCCTCGCAAGAGAAATAAAATTCAAAAATTAGCTCCCAATACCCCAAAGATTTCCCCCCAAGTCCCAAATTCCCAGAAAAGTGAATAAGCGAACGAAGTTCCATTTATCACTATTATTAGGACAATAACAAGTAATTAAATCAGGAATCTAAAACTTGACAATTTAGCAATCTACGAAAGAAAGATTAAATTTCAGTAAAATTAAAATCAAAATCATAGTAAATTGCACAATAAGCATAAATTAACATTCGCAAAGTAGAACCGACGATCCCAAAGAATACTCCGTGTGAGTACTCTTTGGGAATCGTGAGTAATGACTAAGTATAATTCAATGCATTGTCACTACGTTACGAGAGTTAGCAGAAGCAGGCCATAAATCTGAATGCTCGTACATGTAGGCGCGCTTAGATTGTTTTTGAGATTGAATAATTGCAACGTAATATGACGCAGTAATACGATCTTCTGACTTCAAATGTCACGGCGTTAGAATTCGAACGGAGGACTTTTACCTACTAGAATAAAGTGAACTTTTAACTAGATAATTGTACTAAAAATTACTTAGACAGTGATTTAGGCAACGAACACTGATAGACAGTTTTAATTCATAGTAGCCAGTGGTTTATGGAACTTCAGTGATAGGTCCGAAGCATATAATTTAAATCCCCCAACACCTGGGAAAGTTTTCTTCTCAAGGCTCGGTTAGGAAGTGACTGATATTGTGCAATAAAACACCCTCTCATGTCAAGTCGTGCATTTGTGATTTAAAATTCTATCAAATTATTGACATGAAACTCCCGAATAATAATTACGCGCAGCGATAATACAGGGCTATTACAAATGATTGAAGCGATTTCATAAATTCACTGTAGCTCCATTCATTGACATATGGTCACGACTCACTAGAGATACGTAGAAAAACTCATAAAGTTTTGTTCGGCTGAGGCCGCACTTCAGGTTTCTGCCGCCGGAGCGCTCGAGAGCGCAGTGAGACAAAATGGCGACAGGAGCCGAGAAAGCGTATGTCGTGCTTGAAATGCACTCACATCAGTCAGTCTTAACAGTGCAACGACACTTCAGGACGAAGTTCAACAAAGATCCACCAACTGCTAACTCCATTCGGCGATGGTATGCGCAGTTTAAAGCTTCTGGATGCCTCTGTAAGGGGAAATCAATGGGGCGGCCTGCAGTGACCGAAGAAATGGTTGAACGCGTTTGGGCAAGTTTCACACGTAGCCCACGGAAGTCGACGAATAAAGCAAGCAGGGAGCTAAACGTACCACAGCCGACGGTTTGGAAAATCTTACGGAAAAGGCTAAAGCAGAAGCCTTACCGTTTACAATTGCTACAAGCCCTGACACCCGATGACAAAGTCAAACGCTTTGAATTTTCGGCTCGGTTGCAACAGCTCATGCAAGAGGATGCGTTCAGTGCGAAACTTGTTTTCAGTGATGAAGCAACATTTTTTCTTAATGGTGAAGTGAACAGACACAATGTGCGAATCTGGACGGTAGAGAATCCTCACGCATTCGTGCAGCAAATTCGCAATTCACCAAAAGTTAACGTGTTTTGTGCAATCTTACGGTTTAAAGTTTACGGCCCCTTTTTGTTCTGCGAAAAAAACGTTACAGGACACGTGTATCTGGACATGCTGGAAAATTGGCTCATGCCACAACTGGAGACAGACAGCGCCGACTTCATCTTTCAACAGGATGGTGCTCCACCGCACTTCCATCATGATGTTCGGCATTTCTAAAACAGGAGATTGGAAAACCGATGGATCGGTCGTGGTGGAGATCATGATCAGCAATTCATGTCATGGCCTCCACGCTCTCCCGACTTAACCCCATGCGATTTCTTTCTGTGGGGTTATGTGAAAGATTCAGTGTTTAAACCTCCTCTACCAAGAAACGTGCCAGAACTGCGAGCTCGCATCAACGATGCTTTCGAACTCATTGATGGGGACATGCTACGCCGAGTATGGGAGGAACTTGATTATCGGCATGATGTCTGCCGAATCACTAAAGGGGCACATATCGAACATTTGTGAATGCCTAAAAAAAACTTTTTGAGTTTTGTATGTGTGTGCAAAGCATTGTGAAAATATCTCAAATAATAAAGTTATTGTAGAGCTGTGAAACCGCTTCAATCATTTGTAATAACCCTGTATTTGACTGTAGCGCTCGGCGCTTGTGTAGAATCTTTGACTCAAATACCAAGCCCACTCTTACGATATCTTAGATACTTAAAATTTCGAGCAGCTTGTAGGGAATTTGTTGTGGATGTGACTGTATTGGTTTTATCATTAACATTTCATCATTAATCAGTTAAACACCGATTGCGAACGATTAAGTACGGTCCTTGATGAAGTAAATATCTCACGCACGTCGACATTTCGGTTCAACACTATTAGTTTGTGTAACGTCGTCTTCGTAACTTGGTAACGATCTCAACGCTCTACCGACTGTCGCCGAGTTTTAGCCGAGGCCAAGTACAAATCAAACCAAATCATCAAGAAGAAGAGGCGTTATACCAGGGACTGCCGATGTTGGTGCTAGGTGGCAAACAGTGTGTAGAGGCGGTGCAGTGGCACCAGCAGTTGCGGACAGCGATGCGAGGCCACGGAGTACGTCGCGAGGGACGACGGCGGGCAGCGCAGGGTCGCTTGAAAGCTCCCAGAGCCAGTGCAGTAGCCCTGGCCGCAGATGCCGCGAGAGTATCTAACAGCAGCGCAGCCATGGCGGGCAGCCCGGGGTCGCTGTCGACGAAGGGGCGGTGCAACAGCACCAGAGGCGACAGAAAGTGACGCGGGTAACACGCTGCGTGATGGTAGCCAGCTGTTGCAGCACAGACAGACGCTCCAAGTCGCAGGCGGCGGCGTGGGACAGCGGAAGAGACACCCACAGTGGCGACGCAAGGGCAACACTTCGCAGCAGACGGTGCACAAAGGCAACAGTAGCAGTGAGAATTCCAGCATTGACGTAAAAGACTAGCAGAGCGTCAAGAGACAGAGATAATGTTTCGAGCACAGTTTTGATAAGCCTGAGTCACAAAGTAGACTATTTGCTGTTTTATCAGCTGTGCTAAAATCATTACTGCTATCGACTGTTGGCACTAATAACACTCTAAATGTATTCCTTGACAACGGTGACCTTGCATTTGAACTTATAGACCCAGAGAAGCACGATACCATTCTCAAATTTGTTAAAACTAAAATAATGGGTTCAGCATGTAGCAAGTTGTTAATCAGAGATCTAAGTGTCACTCGGCGAAATGCGCATGCCGCATTAGCAAAAAAAGTATGCTAGTAAAAACGACACTCGACTTCTATACATGTCAAATGTTTGCAAGTCGGCAACGACGTGAGGAAAGTATAGATCTGAGGGGCTCGAAGTTGGACACCACCCAACACCGTTTCACGGAATCAATCAGATGTACCAGATGTGGACCTAGAAAGGAGCCCAGCTCCAATCTGTAAACTACGCTGAGCATTGTTTATCCAATGGATTTGCGATGACGGAATGAAGAGAATAGTGCGTGTGCGAGGCGAGCAGCTAATGTTAGTAGAGGCTATAGAGATAGCTCTGTCAGAGGAGAGCGCGATAGTCTTGGTCCAAGAAAAGATGATCACCCGAGGTGATATATATAAATGACCTAGTAGATAGTGTCGCAAGTTCCATGCGGCTTTTTGCGGATGATGCTGTAGTATACAGAGAAGTTGCAGCATTAGAAAATAGCAGCGAAATGTAGGAAGATCTGCAGCGGATAGGCACTTGGTGCAGGGAGTGGCAACTGACCCTTAATATAGACAAATGTAATGTATTGCGAATACATACAAAGAAGGATCCTTTATTGTGTGATTATATGATAGCGGAACAATCACTGGTAGCATTTACTTCTGTAAAATATCTGGGAGCATGCGTACGGAACGATTTGCAGTGGAATGATCATATAAAATTAATTGTTGGTAAGGCGGGTGCCAGTTTGAGATTCATTGGGAGAGTTCTTAGAAAATGTAGTCAATCAACAAAGGAGATAGCTTACAAAACACTCGTTCGACCTATACTTGAGTTTGCTCATCAGTGTGGGATCCGTACCAGGTCGGGTTGACAGAGGAGCTACAGAAGATCCAAAGAAGAGCGGCGCGTTTCGTCACAGGATTATTTGGTAGATAGCGTTACGGAGATGTTTAGCAAACTCAAGTGGCAGACTCTGCAAGAGAGGCGCTCTGCATCGCGGTGTAGCTTGCTGTCCAGGTCTCGAGAGGGTGTGTTTCTAGATAAGGTATCGAATATATTGCTTCCCCCTACTTATACCTCCCGAGGAGATCACGAATGCAAAATTAGAGAGATTAGAGCGTGCACGGAGGCTTTCCGGCAGTCGTTCTTCCCGCGAACCATACGCGACTGGAACAGGAAAGGGAGGTAACGACAGTGGCACGTAAAGTGCCCTCCGCCACACACCGTTTGGTGGCTTGTGGAGTGTAAATGTAGATGTAGATGTAGATGAGGTGCTGGTTCGGTACCGCGGACCGAGAAGAAAGCTACCAAGTGTTTCGCATGTGGGAAGCCAGGTCGTATGGCGCATGAGTGTCATGCAGAGAAAAGACTAAGAAATGTGGAAAACTAAGTATCGGCGTAAGAAAGAAGTAGCCTTACGCCTTACCTGGTAACATATGAACAATCTTCTCAAAAGTGAAAGTAAGTTTATACAATTGTGTGTGTGTGTGTGTGTGGTTTGAGGTTTTCGGGCGCTAAACAGCGTGGTCATCAGCGCCCAAACGCATAGAAACACGGCTAAAAGACACAGACCTGACGCAGTTCCAAATCCTCACATACAGATTCAAAACAAGAGGAGAAGAAACGCACTAAAAGAGGAAAGGAAACACAAGGAAAAGAGAACAGAAATCGAAGTGAAACAAGTAGGTAATCGTGACTGGCGGACCTCTTACCTAAAGTCTGGGTGAGCCAGTCACCCAGCAGCACATTAAAATCCTCTCCCTAAAATCCGAGGCAACAAATTGGACAGGACACAAAACCGTAAGACCTTAACCACAGTCGTTGCGTCGTCTTGCAAAATAGAGAGTAAATCCGGTGGCAGGGAAACCACCGCCCTCTGGTCAGAGAATAAAGGACAGTCAAGTAAAATGTGGCGGACAGTAATCTGCACGCCACAAGCACTGCAGATTGGGGGGTCCTCCCGCCGGAGTAAAAAACCGTGCGTTAAGGGACTGTGCCCCATGCGGAGGCGAGTGAGGAGAACCTCATCCCGCCTGCACGACTGGTAGGACGTACGCCATGGCCGCGTGGTGGCCTTGACCAAACGCAGCTTATTTTCACCGACTGCCAGCCACTCCTCTTCCCATTGACGCATAACACAAAAACGCAAAAGGGAGGTAACAGCATGGAGGGGGACGGCACATTCAACAACGTGAGGGAGGGAACATGCATCTTTGGCAGCCACATCCGCCAGTTCGTTTCCCCTAATACCCACGTGCCCCGGCACCCAGCAGAAAGAAACCTCCTTCCCCTGCCGTTGCAGGTGGAGTAGGGCATGATGGATGTTCTGGACGACCGTATCCGCTAGGTACAAGTGTTGCATGGTCTGAAGGGCACTCAGGGAATCAGAACAGATGAGAAACTTAAGACTGGGAACACATCTCATATGCTCCAATGCCCGCAAGATCGCAAACAATTCGGCATCAAAGATGGTAAACGCTGCAGGAAGCCGTAACTTGACGACTCGATCAGGGAAAACAACAGCACAACCAACAGAGTCCCCCTGTTTAGAGCCATCCGTAAATACTGGTACATGATCGGGATGCTGGTTTAAAATATCATAAAATAAGGAGGTAAAAACAAACGCAGGAGTGCAGCTCCTCCGGTACTCTGACAAGTCTAAAAGGACGCTGGGCCTCTGGAGCAACCAGGATGGCAGACGGGTAAAACCCTGGAGTTGTGGTGCCACACGCTCCACACCAAGGGATTCAAGCAAATGCTTGGCACGAATCCCAAATGGTCTCGTTGCCCTTGGGCGACTGGAAAAGAGACGTTCCATAGGCGGTCGGGCAACAGTAGGGTATGCAGGAGAGGTAGGACAGGCAAGGAATTGACACACCCGTCGCACCATGAGGAGTTTCCACCGGATGGCGAGCGGCGGTTCCCCTGCCTCAGCACACAGGCTGGGGATGGGACTGGTACGGAAGGCACCAGTAGCCAGCCTGATACCCTCATGGTGTACTGCGTCAAGAATCTTCAGATACGAAGGCCTCGCTGACCCATACACAGTGCATCCATAGTCAAGATGCGACCGGACGAAAGCCCTATAAAACTGCAGCAGACGCGCCCGATCTGCTCCCCAGGACCGATGGCTCAGACACTTCAAAATATTCAGCGCCTTCAGGGCCCGCACCTTGAGGTCTTTAAGGTGCGGCAACCACGACAACTTGGAATCAAAAGTGAGGCCCAGGAACCTCACAGTGTCCCTAAAAGGAAGAATGGTGCCCCTCAGACGCAATTCAGGGGAGGTAAAAGCACGTCGAGAACGATTAAAATGAACACACACACATTTGTCTGCAGAAAAGGTAAAACCCGTCTTCGCAGTCCATGCCTCTAATCGCTTTATCGTAAGCTGCAGCTGCCGACTAGCAGTGATAAGACTGGAGGAAGAACAGAAAACAGCAAAATCGTCCACAAACAAGGAGCACTGGGCAGGACTCCGGATAGTGGACGTGATACTGTTAGTGGTGACGGCAAAGAGGGTGACACTTAAAACGCTTCCCTGAGGAACACCATTCTCCTGCACGTACAAATCAGATAACACATTACTAACCCGGTATCGAAAGAGGCGACGGGAAAGAAAGGACCGAATGAAGATGAGGAGATGGCCACGAAAGTCCCACTGATGGAGTTGATTGAGGATAAGGCGACGCCAAGTAGTGTCATACGCTTTATTAATGTCAAAGAATACACCTAGACAATGCTGGTTACGTAGGAAGGCCTACAGGATGGCCGCCTCAATCAGGGTCAAGTTGTCTATAGTTGAACGACATCTCCGAAAGCCACACTGAGAGTGGCTAAGGAGCTGCCTGGTCTCGAGCAGCCAAACCAGGCGACGGTTGACCATGCGTTCCAATGTCTTCCCGACACAGCTCGTCAAAGCAATACTCCGATAACTACTAGGATGCATTCGGTTTTTTCCCGGTTTGAGGAGGGGAATCAAAATCGCCTCCCTCCACGAGTCAGGGAACGTGCCGGATGACCATATCATATTAAAACAATTCAGGAGAACTTCCTTGGATGGCAGCAACAAGTGCTGAAGCATGCTGTACAGGATTTGATCATCACCTGGCGCAGTATCATGAGCCACAGACAGCGCCGAATCCAGTTCCCACATTATGAAGGGGCAGTTGTAGGGTTCAGAATTTGGAGACCGGAAGTCCAAGTGATCCCTCTCGATGGCAGTGCGGTAGCGGCAGAAATCTGGATCACAGTTAATAGTGGCAGTAGATTCGGCAAAATACATGGCCAGTGTCTGGGCAATGTCTCTCGGCGCCGTGAGTAGACAACCCTGATGCAGCAATGCCGTGACAGGTAGTTGGCTGCGTTTCCCGGAAATCCTCCTGATGGCTTCCCATACTTTTGTAGAAAGAGTGGAGCGGGAGATGGAGTTCAGGAACGATTGCCATGACCGTCGTTTACTCTCTTTAATCACTCGCCGCGCTTTGGCTCTTGCCACCCGAAAGGCCGCAAGATTGTCAGCTGAGGGACGGCACTTGAAGCGGCGCAGAGCTGCACGGCGGGCTCGGATGGCTGAGCGGCACTCAGTGTTCCACCAAGGGACAGGTCGCCTCTTGGGATGACTTGAGGACCGCGGGATCGACAATTCAGCAGCATGGGAGATCACGGCTGTAACATGGTCGACCCATTCGTGGACGCCGGCACGGTGTTCCAAAACAGCTAAATCGCTGAAAAGTGTCCAGTCAGCTCTGCAGAGGTGTACCTGGGTGGCACTGGTAATGCCACAGTCTCATCCAGGAGGCGAATCCAAAGGGGGAAGTGGTCACTAGAATGGAGGTCAGCGGCAACCTCCCTCAGAGCAGAATCCGCGAGTGCTGGAGAGCAAAAGGAAAGGTCAATAGCTGACGACGACCCAGAAGCAGTACAGAAATGAGTGGGAGCACCAGAGTTGAGGATGCACAGTTCTTCGGATGCCATGAGGCTTTCCAGAATGCGACCCCTGGGGCAAGTAGTCGTAGAGCCCCATGAGACATTATGAGCATTGAAGTCCCCCAGAAGGAGAAATGGGTGGGGGAGTTGGGTAATAAAGTCTGTGAGAGCCTCAGAGTCTATTCCATCCTGAGGTGGTAAGTAAACGGAACACATTGTGAGCCTCCGCCCCACAAGAAGGTCCACAGCAACTGCTTGCAAGTCTGTAACGAGAGGGAGCTCAGATGAGTGGTGCATGTCATGGACAAAAACTGTAACACCACCCTTTGCCCTTTCTCCTTTCCCCCATCAGATCATCTTTTCGATACACGGTATAGCCCCGTAAAGAAGGAGCATCAGTGGCCCGGAAATGTGTTTCTTGGAGACATAAGCACAAGGGGCGCTCTTGTACAAGGAGTTGTAATTCGGCCACATGCTTCCTGAACCCATTCAGGTTCCACTGTAATATGGGAGCCAGTGATCAGGGTGCCTGAATTTTCACCCTGCCCCTGTGCTTTGGAGGAGAGCCCGTACTGGCCGGAGATTTATTCCTGGGGCGAGAATATCGACCCCGGTCGACATCAATGTCCATCAGCTCTGATGGCGACCCAAGGGAGATGTCAGATAATACGATGTCATCGTCATCGGACTGACCCTGACTAGTCTCCTCAGGTGGCAAAACCTTCACCTTCGGCGTCTTCGTCTTGGGGGGCTTAGAATGCAGAACCTTGTCAACAGTTGGAGCTTTACTCGCCTGGGCAGAAGGTGCCATATGGGGAGGGGCAGGAAGTACCCCAATGTCAGCAACCACGACCTTGTCCGACGTTGTGGGGAGAGCTGCAGGTTGCAAAACAACCGCAGCAGCACAAGTGCACTGGCAAACGCAGGTATTAGTGCTGACACTAGCAACCTCCGTTTGTGTAGCAACAGTGGCCAACTGTACCGGTTTCTGCAGAGTGGAAGCGAAAGATGTTGTAAACACAGGAGGCTGCATGGCCGTAAAGAGCTTCTTGGCCTCACCATAGGGGATGCGCTTAGTTGTTTTGATCTCCTGTATCTTCCGTTCCTCGAGATAGATGGGGCAGACCCGGCTCCAGACAGGGTGACTCCCAGAGCAATTCACGCACTTCACAGGCGATGAACAATCGGCTCCTTCATGGGCAGGCTGACCACATTTACCACAAGTGGCTATCCCATTGCACCCCAACGTAGTATGCCCAAAGCGCTGACATTTAAAACAGCGCATTGGGTTGGGGAAATATAGCCGTACTGGCAAACGTAAGAAACCCGCTTTAACATGCTCTGGGAGTCTCGGGCAATTGAACGTGAGAATAAACGAGTCGGATTTGACTAGGTCACCATCGATTCGTTTCATAATATGCTGCACGTCGACAATACCTTCGTCAGCCCACTCAGATTTCAACTCGTCCTTGGGGATATCCACCAAGTCCCTACATGTCACAACACCCTTACTATAGTTCAAAGTGGAGTGGAGCTCGGTCTCGATAGCGTACTCTCCGAGACAGGTTGCTTTCCTAAGAGAAGTGACTTGACGGGAACTAGAAGTTTCAACTAACAGAGTCCCATTGCGCAGACGCTTCACAGATTTCAGTGTTCCTGCAATTCCCTCAAGACCCTTGTGGATGTAAAAGGGAGAAACTCTCTCAAAGCTACCTTCCTTCCGTTTGACAATCAAAAACACATTCTGATTATCAGCATGTGCTCTGTTACGACAGCCTGATAAGTCTCTAGTAACACCAGGCGCTGGAGGACTCCCAGCACGAAGTCGCTTTTTCGATTGGGTGTGTTTTCCTACCAGTGGCCCACCCAATCCACTGGTAGGGGGAAACGTAGAGGTCGAAGGGTCCATTGTGGTCCCACGAGCAGCTGGGGAACTAAAGGTCCGCTCAGACAGAGCCTCGCGTGCCTGAGTAAGCCTTATACAACTGGGGTGCGGCAGGTGCCCCAGAGGTTGCCCGCTTGCGACTGTTCCACCCCAACAACCATGCATCTTATAGGCGCGCAGCACACCGTAAGATTGAGGGGTTTTTGTAGAGGTTTACCTTCCTCGCAATCCAGGCGGTCAAGCCAAGATTACCATTCCCCGCAGCACACAACATTCCACCGCCGCGCCATGCGGTGGTCGCTGAAGTATGTCCTGGGTTTACGGTGACAGGAGACTGGCGGCGCTGACCAGTCCCCAGCTCAGGACTCCGGGGTCGCCAAGCCCGTACTCAGCAAATGAATGCTGAGCCCCTGGGGGTGTTTATACAATTGTTGTGTTAGGATGGCATTGCTAATTGAATGAGATTTCTCGTGGATAACGGCGTGCAGATAAGCGTAGTTAAGAGAAGCAGTTTGAGAAAAGGCGGAAAGTATAATCCAGCCGAACGCATTAGGATTTGGGGGACCGCTAATATACGAGGGCCACTCGTCATTTTACGAGGGTCACTCCAAAAGAAATGCACACTATTTTTTTAAAAAAATCCATGTTTTATACTAAGTTTTGCAGTATGTAGATACATCCTTTAGGAACAATATTTCCATTTCTGCACATAATTTCCATCCCTCTCAACTGCCTTACGCCATCTTGGAACCAGTGCCTGTATACCTGCGCGGTAAAATTCTGGACCAACCTGTTGGAGCCATGTTTGGCGGCGTGCACAAGGGAGTCATCATCTTCAAACCTTGTTGCACCAAGAGAGCCTTTCAGTTTCTTAAAGAGACCATAGCCACATGGAGCCAGGTGAGGACTGTAAGGCGGGTGTTTCAGTGTTGTCCATGCGAGTTTTGTGATCGCTTCCATGGTTTTTTGACTGACATGTGGCCGTGCATTGTCGTGCAACAGCAAAACATCCTGCTTTTGCCGATGTGGTCGAACACGACTCAGTCGAGCTTAAAGTTTCTTCAGTGGCGTCAGATATTCATCAGAATTTATGGTGGTTCCAATTGGCATGATGTCCACAAGCAAGAGTCCTTCGGAATCGAAAAACACCGCAGCCATAGTTTTTCCAGCAGAAGGTGTGGTTTTGAATTTTTTTCTTGGGTGAATTTGCATGATGCTACTCCATTGATTGCCTCTTCATCTCTGGTGAAAAATGATGGAGCCATGTTTCATTACCTGTCACAATTCTTCCAAGAAATTCATCTCCACCATTCTCGTACTGTTCCAAAAGTTCGCTGCATACCGTTTCTCTTGTTTATTTGTGAGCCACTGTCAACATCCTGGGAAACCACCTGGCACAAACCTTTTTTAACGCCAACACTTTCAGTAGCGTGACAATTCGTTCACTGTGATGTGTCTGTCAGCAGTCACTAATTCATTAACTCTCTGCAGATAGTCTGGAATGTGTGCAGAACGAGGCCTGCCGCTTCGAGGACTATCCTCAATATTGCAGTGCCCGCTTTCATCACGTAACCTGCTTGCCCACAGACTAACTGTACTGCGATCGACAGCAACATGTCCTTACACCTTTTTCAACCTCTTGTGGATGTTTCCCACTGTCTCGTTTTCACAGCACAGGAATTCCATGACAGCATATTGCTTCTGACGATCGTCTAGTGTAACAACCATCTTGATGACATGCTGTGACGGCTTCACTCACGGGAACTGATTGAACTAAGTTTGAAAAGAAGCCGGGAAGGATGTATCTACACATTGTAAAACTTTCACACATGCAGAGTGAAAACTGTATTTTTACAAAAATAGTGTGCATTTCTTTTGGAGTGACCCTCGTAGTTGCAAGAAACGGAATTCAAGTGAGGCATCGTTGCACGTAATTGGCGCAGTTCTGGATCTTCCGTTTAATGGGCTGATGGACCGAGACTTTTTCAAAGAACATGGAGTCGTAAGCAGTTATGTCACCGGAAGCCTGTGGATCGATGGGGAACGGATCAGAACGAAGACCGAGTAAGAGTGTGAGCTTCGCTCAGTGCAGATTGATATCAGAAGTCGGAAACTTGCTAACACGCTTGTGCTGGTAAAAGGAAGAGAAGGCTCTTTCAGAGAAACCTAAGACGTGGACTGAAAGGCATATAAGGTAAGGAAGAAGGAGTCACAAGGTGAGCTTCATACACTACATTCAAAGAAAGTAGAAGGCTCTTCCGAGAGACGCTTAAGCGCAATGCAAGAAATATGTGGCAAGGTGAGAGCAAATATTGACAGAAACTCATTAAGTGCCGGAACGCAACACATGCAGGCAACAAGTAATGCCAGAGAGAAGAAAAGAGCGCATAAAAATTGTTTTGCATTAACAACGGGACGCCATAAGGAACAGGTGTGTCCAATAAAAATAGAGGCGAATGGAATGAGAGAGGCTATCATCCCGAAACAGAAAATCACCCAGGGCGTGTATTTACCTGAGACATCAGCAAAAGCAGAATCAGCAGAATGCCAAACAAGTGTGCTGAGAGTGTGTCAGCAGACTGTCCGCTGGTGGTAGCAGAAGTAGTTCCAGAGTGGATTTTGTTGCGGCAATTGTTCAGTGTGAACCATGTTCGTCAAAATAAGCCACAGCTGAAGTCAAGAATTAGTGTACTAAAGGAGACCATCCAAACGAGTCATCTGAATGTGGAAGAGAAGGCAGCAATCACAGAGTTATGCACCGCATGCTGCGGCGTTCTTCATTTTCCTGGAGACTTATTACCTCACGCGGATAGTATAAGGCACGGAAGTAAACGGTAGGGTTATTTTTTCGAAACCGTACAGAATACCGGAAGCATAAAAGGAGGTGTTTCAGTAGTAAATTGAAAAGACGCTGGAGGATGACATAACTATACCAAGTAAAAGTGGTTGGAATTTTCCCTTGATTTTAATTCCGAAAAAAGATGGATCGCTGTGGTCAGCAAAAGTGGCGAATAGTCACATACTATAGGAGACATAATGAGATCTCCTTAAATTCACTCTGTCCATTACCAAGAATAGTCTAAATTCTTGACGGTCGTGGAAAGGCAAAGCACTTCTCAACCCTCGACTATTATCAGATCTTATTAAACGATCATGATCGAGAAAAGACGGCTTTCAGTACGCCGTATGGGCATTACGAGTACAAATGGATGCCCATGGTTTTTAAAACAGCTTCCAGGACATTTCACAAGTTAATGACCCCCGTTTTAACAGGGCTACAAGGCGACAAATTGTCCATCTGTTTGGATGTCGTGATAATATTTGGCTCCTTCTTAGAGTAACGTAAAGCGCTGCTGATGGAGGTACCCGAATGGCTTAGACTCCAATTGAAAGCTACAAATGGATAAGTGTGAGTTTTCGCTAAAGGAAATGGACTATTTGGGTCATATTTTATCGACCCATGACTTGAGCCCATATCCACAGAAGGTCAAGGTGATAAAGGAGTATCCACAGCCCAAACAAACGGAGCAATAGAGGCGTATTTGGGTCTTGTGGGACACTAATAGCGTTTTATAAGCAACTTCAGCAAAACCGCGAAACCGCTGCGGGAACTATTAAAGAAAGAAATTCTTTACACCTGGAATATCCAAGAAGAAAACACTTTTCAACATCTGAAAGAGAAGCTGATCAGTCCATCCATACTACAGTACCGTGACTTTGAAAAGTACTTAATAATTACGACTGATGCTAGCCAATGAAGTATTGGAGTGGTTTCAAGTTAAGGAAAATTCGGAAGTGACTTTCCTGTTGTGTATGATTCGAGGATGCTGAAGAAGGCAGAATGAGGTTATAGTGCGATTGAGAGGGAGATGTTGGCCATTTCTTATGCAATGAAATATTTTAGACGGTTTGTACACTCCTGGAAATTGAAATAAGAACACCGTGAATTCATTGTCCCAGGAAGGGGAAACTTTGTTGACACAATCCTGGGGTCAGATACATCACATGATCACACTGACAGAACCACAGGCACATAGACACAGGCAACAGAGCATGCACAATTTCGGCACTAGTACAGTGTATATCCACCTTTCGCAGCAATGCAGGCTGCTATTCTCCCATGGAGACGATCGTAGAGATGCTGGATGTAGTCCTGTGGAACGGCTTGCCATGCCATTTCCACCTGGCGCCTCAGTTGGACCAGCGTTCGTGCTGGACGTGCACACCGCGTGAGACGACGCTTCATCCAGTCCCAAACATGCTCAATGGGGGACACATTCGGAGATCTTGCTGGCCAGGGTAGTTGACTTACAGCTTCTAGAGCACGTTGGGTGGCACGGGATACATGCGGACGTGCATTGTCCTGTTGGAACAGCAAGTTCCCTTGCCAGTCTAGGAATGGTAGAACGATGGGTTCGATGACGGTTTGGATGTACCGTGCACTATTCAGTGTCCCCTCGACGATCACCAGTGGTGTACGGCCAATGTAGGAGATCGCTCCCCACACCATGATGCCGGGTGTTGGCCCTGTGTGCCTCGGTCGTATGCAGTCCTGATTGTGGCGCTCACCTGCACGGCGCCAAACACGCATACGACCATCATTGGCACCAAGGCAGAAGCGACTCTCATCGCTGAAGACGACACGTCTCCATTCGTCCCTCCATTCACGCCTGTCGCGACACCACTGGAGGCGGGCTGCACGATGTTGGGGCGTGAGCGGAAGACGGCCTAACGGTGTGCGGGACCGTAGCCCAGCTTCATGGAGACGGTTGCGAATGGTCCTCGCCGATACCCCAGGAGCAACAGTGTCCCTAATTTGCTGGGAAGTGGCGGTGCGGTCCCCTACGGCACTGCGTAGGATCCTACGGTCTTGGCGTGCATCCGTGCGTCGCTGCGGTCCGGTCCCAGGTCGACGGGCACGTGCACCTTCCGCCGACCACTGGCGACAACATCGATGTACTGTGGAGACCTCACGCCCCACGTGTTGAGCAATTCGGCGGTACGTCCACCCGGCCCCCCGCATGCCCACTATACGCCCTCGCTCAAAGTCCGTCAACTGCACATACGGTTCACGTCCACGCTGTCGCGGCATGCTACCAGTGTTAAAGACTGCGATGGAGCTCCGTATGCCACGGGAAACTGGCTGACACTGACGGCGGCGGTGCACAAATGCTGCGCAGCTAGCGCCATTCGACGGCCAACACCGCGGTTCCTGGTGTGTCCGCTGTGCCGTGCGTGTGATGATTGCTTGTACAGCCCTCTCGCAGTGTCCGGAGCAAGTATGGTGGGTCTGACACACCGGTGTCAATGTGTTCTTTTTTCCATTTCCAGGAGTGTATTTAGACCTTGATAAAGGTCCATAAACTGATATGTACTGACCTATACCTAGGTCGTATGTAAGTTCCGCCTTCCAGATTGATGAATTTTAGGTTAAAGCTGGACGAATATGACTATCGAATCCTGTACAAGAGCGACAAAGGAAATGAAGTCGCCGACGCACTCTCGCGACAGAGGTCAGGGCAGGTGGTGCGCCACCGGAAGGTGGCAGTAGCCTAGGATAAGACACGGTGGAAATGGAAGCTGTGGCGGGTTTCAGTGGCCCACTAGCAGGCGACGACGGATTGGCTGTTGGCGCACACGAGCAGGCAGCAAGCGCAGTCGGCTAGGACACAGGACAAAACAACTGATTCGAGAACAGTAAAAGATATTGCCAAAGAATGAGAAAAATGCATCAAAGTATATCCAGTAACAAGAGACAGCTGAGTCGGGAAAGATGGAAGAAATGAGTGCGACTGAAAAAGCAGGTAGTACTGAAACAGTTTTACGATTCTCCCACTGGAGGACACCAAGGCATAGGAAGGACTATGAGCAAATAAAGAAGTACCGAGTATGGACGGTATGATGAAAGATATAGAAGAATACATCAAAAGCATAAGCTAAATAGGGAACACATAAAGATGCCTCTAAACATCACGAACACACCTGAGCACGTTTTCTAAAGGTGTGACATTGACGTAATAGGACCATAAAATCAAACAGACAGGGGGAACAAGTATATTCTTACTTTTCAGAATGCGCTGACTATGTTTATGGTAACTGAACCCATTGAGAGGCAATATGCAGATTTCATTATACAGATGATGGTTGTTCGTACTCACAGCTGCCAATACGTTTCACATACACTACTGGCCATTAAAATTGCTACACCAAGAAGAAATGCAGATGATAAACGTGTATTCATTGGACAAATATATTATACTAAAACTGAAATGTGATTACATTTTCACGCAATTTGGGTGCATAGATCCTGAGAAATCAGTACCCAGAACAACCAACTCTGGCCGTAATAACGGCCTTGATACGCCTGGGCAATGAGTCAAACAGAGCTTGGATGGCGTGTACAGGTACAGCTGCCCATGCAGCTTCAACACGATACCACAGCTCATCAAGAGTAGTGCCTGGAGTATTGTGACGAGCCAGTTGCTCGGCCACCATTGACCAGACGTTTTCAATTGGTGAGAGATCTGGAGAACGTGCTGGCCAGGGCAGCAGTCGAACATGTTCTGTATCCAGAAAGGCTCGTATAGGACCTGCAAATTGCGGTCGTGTATTATCCTGCTGAAATGTATGGTTTCGCAGGGATCGAGTGAAGGGTACAGCCACGGGTCGTAACACATTTGAAATGTAACGTCCACTGTTCAAAGTGCCGTCAATGCGAACAAGAGGTGACCGAGACGTGTAACCAATGGAATCATTCCGTTTGATACGCCATTATGGCGATGACGAATACACGCTTACAATGTGCGTTCACCGCGATTTCGCCAAACACGGATGCGACCATCATGATGCTGTAAACAAAACCTGGATTAATCCGAAAGATTGACGTCTTGCCATTCGTGCACCCAGGTTCGTCGTTGAGTACACAATCCCAGGCGCTCCTGTCTGTGATGCAGCGTCAAGGGTAACCGCAGCCGTGGTCTCCGAGCTTATAGTCCATGCTGCAGCAAACGTCGTCGAACTGTTCGTGCAGATGGATGTTGTGTTGCAAACGTCCCCATTTGTTGACTGAGGGATCGAGACGTGGCTGCACGATCCGTTACATCCATGCGGATAAGATGCATGTCTTCTCGACTGCTAGTGATACGAGGCCGTTGGGATCAAGCGTGGCGTTCCGTATTACCCTCCTGAACCCACCGATTCCATATTCTGCTAACAGTCATTCGATCTCGACCAACGCGAGCAGCAGTGTCGCGATACTATAAACCGTAATCGCGATAGCCTACAATCCGACCTTTATCAAAGTCGGAAACGTGATGGTACGCGTTTCTCCTCCTTACACGAGGCATCACAACAACGTTTCACCAGGCAACGCCGGTAAACTGCTCTATGTGTATGAGAAATCGGTTGGAAACTTTCCTCATGTCAGCAAGTTGTAGGTGTCGCCACCTGCGCCAACCTTGTGTGAATACTCTGAAAAGCTAATCATTTGCCTATCACAGCATCTTGTTCCTGTCGGTTAAATTTCGCGTCTGTAGCACGTCATCTTCTTGGTGTAGCAATTTTAATGGCCAGTAGTGCAATTTCATGAGTGGGACTATCAAAAAAGTACGTAAACTACTAAGTATCGAGACGACACAGACAAGATACCACCCTAAAACAAACGGAGCGTCAGAGAGATCGCATCAAACATTTACGTAGATGTTGCGATGCTATGTAAATAGAGCACAGAAAAATTAGTCAGTGGGGTTCCATTCGCGGCTTTTGAGTGTAATACAACACCGGATAGTGGGACAGGTTATACGCCTCATGAATTATGTTTAGGAAGAACATGCAACATTACAGGCATAACACAGAAATATCTGGCTGGAGTAAGGTATAATTTTGGTGATCATGTAGCAGAGCTAAGGGGGGGATGGGAGGAAGGTACTGTTATGCAAGAACATAGAATGCACAGTGTTAGATTAAAAATAATAAATATTATAACAGGACCCCGAATCCTAAGAAATTCCGTTATGGGAATAAGGTTGTGTTGTTTGATATAAGCGTACGACGAGGCAGATCACGTAAGACAGATACACAGTGCCGAGGTCTGTACACCGTGGTATAAACAAAGGGGCCTAATATTCTAATCTGTCTGAAAGGAAACAAATACCTCACGGATCGTGCGAACAGACTGAAGGAATTTTTATGATTTCAGCGTCATTCAGATTCGTCGGTGTTATCCTACTACTTATGGGGTTTGATCACACGGCACAAAATCCATACACTCAAGTATGCAATTTCCAGTAGTCAGCTAGACTGTATTATGAAAATGTGGTACCAGTGAAAATTTACAGTGTAATTTGGAAAATTGTGTGTTATTTTAATTTAAAGTAACTGAGAGAGAAATTTGAATCCACTGAGGTTTTCGTGAGGTGAGCAGTCTGATATTGTACAGACAGGTTGGCATTAATGAAAATGAAAATGAGTGCACCAGAGCGTAACAGTGCGGAACGGGAATGTAAATGGAACGTAGGAAAAATAGAAAGAGGCGCAGGGTATGACTAGGCAACTGATACAGGATGAATCCCATGTAAAGCAGCGCGGAATCTAAAACTTCTTGAGCGAAATCAGTAAGTTTATTTTCGGAACACTAGGCGAAAATGACGCCACGTACTCCAAGGCGAAGATATATGTCTTAGAAGGAGAACAGAAAGAGATATTCCGACTTCCGAAGAAGCAAGTGACGAGATAAAGCAACTTTGACTCATTTTAATCAAACGGTAAACTCTATAGGGAAAAATAAAGAAATAATCACTCAAGGAATGAAGCACTTAAGCCGAACACGGTAGAATTTGAGAGCAGAGTGTCGTAATTTTGTTCACCGTCAGCGAACAGCTGATATAACTGACAGGCATTTTTAATGAGCTAGAAGAAGAATGCAATATCTTAACATCAGCAATTGTCAACGCTCGGAAAGGTATTCTGGCGGCGCACCTGGCCAATCCAATTAAGATAGTAAAGTATCTAGAACTAAAAAAAATTACATCAAAGGCAACCGTTTCCCTGTCGACCTTAATGTAGACAGAGAGTACCAATTAATGAGAATCATTGATCTGGATATTTCAATTGCAGGAAACATCTTAAGTTATGTGCTAGTAGAGAACCACAAGTATAACCTCTACGAAATAATACCGTTACCGTCAGAAGTGGATGCAAAGAGACGTTTATTTACGTATATTGCCCAGAGAAAGAGCTGCTGCTAACTGATGACGCGAAACGTCAAACGTGAAGATAGATAAGGAGTATAAGATGGTACATCAAAGCCTCAGAATATGCAAGCAGGTATTTATACGTTTTTCCACGTATGATCATGAGAGTGTGAGGCTAAGATGCTGCAACCAGTACGAGAAGTTCCCAAGCGTTGCGTTCAGCACCTAACAGTGTTAAACGAAAGTGTGAAGACATGATTAAGTAATAATGAATCGCTGTTTGTTGCCTCGGTAGAAGAAGGCATTACTGTCATCTGTCATGACGGAAGTCCCACAGATATCATGCTCCAAGGCACAGGGAAGATAAAATTTTTAGATAAATATGGGTATACGGCTCAGATGGTGATTCAGTCTGAACATGTAAATACGAACAAAAGCCCCCAGAACTTAAATTGTGCCGAACTTAAGCATGGAAATAGATGGCTGCGCAGTAAATAAAGAGAGGTAGAATGTAAGTGAAATTACGCTGCAACCTTCAATTAGGCAGTTGGATGAGGTAACAGTTACAAGACAGAAGCTGGACAAGCTACAAGGTGAGACTGCATATCAGGAGAGAGGTGCCTTCAGCAACTGCTCTTTAAGTCATTTCTCTCTCTGCAGTTTCATGGTCTCTGGTGCAATGATTATTGTAACATTATGTGTTCTATGCAGATATTGTAAACGTTCCCAAGAGTGTTTGAAATTTGTGTCCAAAACAATGGATAACGAGAACTACGTGTTAAAAACACTATCGTAAATCATTGCCCAGAGAGAGGATATAGTCATGGTACCATCCTACGAGAAGCACATCTAGAGACAGTGAAGAAATAATTTTTGACAAGTCTCTAGTGCCTCCTAGACACGTTCGAAGTGAGGTTAGAAGTGGTGTTTATCAAAGCGTAATGTTAAAAACGGACAAAGGCTGAACAATGATAACGCCATTAGAAAGTGCGAAAAAAACTAGTTTGAAGTGTTTTCGCTGAAATCTTAATTATGTTATGAAGTGCATATCAATGTAAAAAGTGTAGTTCATTGTAAAGTTTATAAGGGAACTTAATAATTTCTTTCATATTGATAAACGTATAGATAATAATTCGACTCTCATATTAAAGATTAATTTGAAAAGCATTTAACACTGACGGACGAAAGAAGATTTACGCTCTTCGTTCATTGGTTTTAGTAATAGTTACCTTTGGTTGTTCTCATGTCCTGGTGATAAGACGTGCTATGTAATTTTAAAGTAAAAAGGTGTTATATTACGAAACTAATTTATGAACAATGTGATTTTCTCATTTACGATACCAAGGATCACAGCTCCTGTAACTCTGGAAAACTATTATTATTTTAAATCTGTATGGAGAATTTAGATGGAGGCGACGATCTTTACGATGGCGCAGCTCATCAGTAGAGGTACGTGAATGTGTTCATATCTTTCCCTTCTTGGCCGCCAATGACAATTTCAGTATTTAGGTTACATCTGCCGCAACATTCAGAACATACGACCTCTCTTTTCATTTAATCACGAAGCCCGATTATTTTCATTCTTATATGAATAAATGCATTTTAACCACAATTCTTTTTACCCAGGCCGCAAGTAATGATAGTACTTAGAATGTACGTGGCCCTATCCCGATCGTACGTTCGCATACAACTGAATGTGTACCGACGTAGCCATACTCATGACCCATTTCCCCTACAGTATTCATTCTTATTTTGAACCACTCACTCGGGAATGTACGTGCCCTCTTATTTTGCGTAGTCAGTCGGGTGTACTCCTTAGTAACGTTACTGTTAATATCCAGTGGCTTAGTTTCTTTAATTGACCTTTGCCTGTGCCTCAACGGCGCTTCACGCGAAATATTTATTACGTGACATTCATACTAGTTCTCATTTCAAAATGAGGCTGACTAAGTTTCTAAAAATTTAACTGGAAGGTTACAAGTTAATTCTAAAGTAGCATATACAGGGTGGTCCACTGATAGTGACCGGGCCAAATAGCTCACGAAATAAGCATCAAACGAAAAAAACTACAAAGAACGAAACTCGTCTAGCTTGAAGGGGGAAACCAGATGGCACTATGGTTGGCCCGCTAGATGGCGGTGCCATAGGTCAAACGGATATCAACTGCGTTTTTTCAAATTGGAACCCCCATTTTTTATTACTTATTCATGTAGTACGTAAAGAAATATGAATGTTTTAGTTGGACCACTTTTTCCACTTTGTATAGATGGTGCTATAATAGTCACAAACGTATAAGTACGTGGTATCACGTAACATTCCGCCAGTGCGGGCGGTATTTGCTTGGTGATACATAACCCGTGTTAAAATGGACCGTTTACCAATTGCAGAATAGATCGATATCGTGTTGATGTATGGCTATTGTGATCAAAATGCCCAACGGGCGTGTGCTATGTACGCTGCTCGGTATCCTGGACGACATCATCCAAGTGTCAGGACCGTTCGCCTGATAGTTACGTTATTTAAAGAAACAGGAAGTGTTCAGCCACATGTGAAACGTCAGCCACGACCTGCAACAAATGATGATGCCCAAGTAGGTGTTTTAGGTGCTATCGCGGCTAATCGGCACATCAGTAGCAGACAAATTTCGCGAGAATCGGGAATCTCAAAAACGTCGGTGTTGAGAATGTTACATCAACATCGATTGCACCCGTACCATATTTCTATGCACCAGGAATTGCATGGCGACGACTTTGAACGTCGTGTACAGTTCTGCCGCTGGACACAAGAGATATTACGGTACGATGACAGATTTTTGCACTCGTTCTATTTAGCAACGAAGCGTCATTCACCAACAGTGGTAACGTAAACCGGCATAATATGCACTATTGGGCAACGGAAAATCCACGATTGCTGCTACAAGTGGAACATCAGTGACCTTGGCGGGTTAATGTATGGTGCGGCATTACGGGAGGAAGGATAATTAGCCCCCATTTTATCGATGGCAATGTAAATGGTGCAGTGTATGCTGATTTCCTACGTAATGTCCCACCGATGTTACTACAAGATGCTTCACTGCATGACAGAATGGCAATGTACTTCCAACATGATGGATGTCCGGCACATAGCTCGCGTGGGGTTGAAGCTGTACTGAATAGCATATTTCATGGCAGGTGGATTGGTCGTCAAAGCACTATACCGTAGCCCGCACGTTCACCGGATCTGACGTCCACGGATTTCTTTCTGTGAGGAAAATTGAAGGGTATTTGCTCTCATGATCCACCGACAACGACTGACAACATGCGTCAGCGCATTGTCAATGCATGTGCGAACATTACGGAAGGTGAACTACTCGCTGTTGAGAGGAATGTCGTCACACGTATTGCCAAATGCACTGAGGTAGACGTACATAATTTTGAGCATTTATTGCATTGATGTTGTATTTATAGGTAATCACGCTGTAACAGCATTCCCACGCCACTCCTATCCACATCCTCCTCAGAGGACAGGGCGGTCGGATGGTCGCGGTAGGCCACTCGTTGCCTGAAGTCGGAGGGCTGTTTTTAAATTTTTTTTGACTCATTTACTCATCTTCATGTCTGCTGACTGGAAGGACCTTCCCCAGTCTGCACCGTCACTGAGTGTCTAGACAACTCGCTGAACATGACAAGTTTCATTGAAGACCACAGTAATTTATTCAGAGCAGTTACAACACTTAGATTATCTGACACACATGTGGCCGTGTTGACGTCAAGTAGAGAGGACAGCAGCAGGTCACGAGCCAATACGATTAAATAAGTAAATAAGTGACATAGTATACAAAACTGAAATTCAAATTATCATTACCTATTTAGTTATAATACAACAAACGCTTACCTCCGGCCGGGCATTGTGGCCGAGCGGGTCTAGGCGCTTCAGTCGGGAACCGTGCGACCGCTACAGTCGCAGGTTCGAATCCTTCCTCGGGCTTGGACGTGTGTGATGTCCTTAGGTTAGTCAGGTTTAAGTAGTTCTAAGTTTAGGGGACTGATGACCTCAGATGCCCCTTAGTGCTCAGAGCTATTTCAACCCCGACTCTTAAGAGAATCAAACTCCGATGTCTAAAATAGACTCAAATGTCGCATAACTTTACAAATGAGTTTTTCTGACGCTAGGAGTGTCGCTCAGACAAAGTTTGTTGGAAGTTGCTAAGTGCCCTCATTCTCAAATACTGAATGAATGCAGTCCGGATAATATTCCCGCCATGTGGTACACTGACTCACGATGTATATACACTTTCTAAATGTAACATTTCTCTTACGATGTTAGACATTAAGATTATGTCTCTTGATGAGTAGGTTATGGCAGTATTTTTAATTTTTAGATTCGGGCAATAATCGTATGAAATACTGAAAATCAAATTTTTGTTGCCTCTGAAGCCGTTTGACGGACCAACAGCAACTGAGACGCTGCACCATTAACCGCGTCAACCTTTTGGTAATGTAGAAAGCCATACGACGCCAGTGAAAAAAATCTCCATAATCAATGTGAAAACTGTAGCAGAGACTTCTTCACTTTGGTTTGCTGTAAGCTGGTGTATAAAAATCAGATATATGGTGTCAGTGCTGTTTAAAGCTGTGAAATAAATGCTGTCCTGCAGAAAGAGTATAACGAGAAGAAGGGTTAAAAAAGTGTCGCTACGAAGCGTCGCTGGTAGCTTCATTCCAACTAGTCGCGATGTCAGACTAACTGCATTTTCTTCCGGCAAGATTACATCATAGTTTAAGAACAGCAGGAAACAGTTCGACGGAGGCCACGAAGTAAATGTGCTGAAATTAGCCAAACCGATTATTCATGCGCGGAGACCAAAAAGCTTGACGAGAAGTTTGGGCAGATTTTTTGTAACGCTCCTATTTCGGAAGAAAACCGGGATACCATTTTGCTTATACAAGGCAATTTGGCAAAAATTTTATCTGCCCTCTTCCCTAGACACCCGTCCTTCGTTAACCACTTTTAGTGGCCGCAGCTGTCTCTATTCATCACTGTCTGCCGCCCCTCTGCCGTTTCTAATTCCATGCAATAAGACAGGGGAGCGCAGCGAAAGGTAAAAGCTCCTTGCTCATTTGTCACTGGTGCAGTTCAAAGGGTTACAAAAAGGCTAGTCGTGTTGAAACAGAAACGGTCTAACAGTCAGCATACTTCATATAGTTATAATATTAATGTTTTGTATCTCCTGGCTGGAAAGTTACAATAGTACCGTCGCAGTCAATGATAACCGTAAACGATGATATAGTAAGTCCTAAACGAACATTGATACACTACTGGCCATTAAAATTGATACACCAAGAAAAAATGCAGATGATAAACGGGTATTAATTGGACAAATATATTTAACTAGATCTGACATGTGATTACATTTTCGCCAATTTGGGTGCATAGATCCTGAGAAATCAGTACCCAGAACAAGCACCTGTTGCCGTAATAACGGCCACGATACGCCTGGGCATTGAGTCAAACAGAGCTTGGATGGCGTGTACAGGTACAGCTGTCCATGCAGCTCCAACACGATACCACAGTTCATCAAGAGTAGTGACTGGCGTATTGTGACGAGCCAGTTGCTCGGCCACCACTCACCAGACGTTTTCAATTGGTGAGAGATCTGGAGAACGTGCTGGCCACGGCAGCAGTCGAACATTTTCTGTACCCAGAAAGGCCCGTACAGGACCTCAACATGCGGTCGTGCATTATACTGCTGAAATGTAGCGTTTCGCAGGGATCAAATATAAGGGTAGAGCCACGGGTCGTAACACAACTGAAATATAACTTCCACTGTTCAAAGCGCTGTCATTGCGAACAAGAAGTGAGTGAGACGTGTAAGCAATGGCACCCCATACCATCACGCCGTTTGATACGCCAGTATGGCGATAACGAATACACGCTTCCAATGTGCGTTCACCGCGATTTCGCCAAACACGGATGCGACCATCATGATGCTGTAAATTGAACCTGGATTCATCCGAAAAACTGAAGTTTTGCCATTCGTGCACTCAGGTTCGTCGTTGAGTACACCATCGCAGGCGCTCCTGTCTGTGATGCAACGTCAAGGGTAACCGCAGCCATGGTCTCCGAGCTGATAGTCCATGCTGCTGCAAACGTCGTCGAACTGTTCGTGCAGATGGCTGTTGTCTTGCAAACGTCCCAATCTGTTGACTCAGGGATCGAAACGTGGCTACACGATCCGTTACAGCCATGCGGATAAGATGCCTGTCATCTCGACTGCTAGTGGTACGAGGCCCTTGGGAACCAGCATGGCGTTCCGTATTACCCTCCTGAACCCACCGATTCCATATTCTGTTAACAGTCATTGGATCACGACCAACGCGAGCAGCAGTGTCGCGATACGATAAACCGCAATCGCGATAGGCTACAATCCGACCTTTATCAAAGTCGGAAACGTGATGGTACGCATTTCTCCTCCTTACACGATGCATCACAACAACGTTTCACCAGGCAACGCAGGATAACTGCTGTTTGTGTATGAGAAATTGGCTGGAAACTTTCCTCATATCAGCACGTTGTAGGTGTCGCCACCTGCGCCAACCTTGTGTGAATACTCTGTAAAGGTAATCATTTGCATGTCACAGCATCTTCTTCCTGTCGGTTAAATTTCGCGTCTGTAGCAGGTCATCTTCTTGGTGTAGCAATTTTAATGGCTAGTAGTGTATGTTAAATATCTTATTATAAGGTATATTTAATGAGTAGCTCACCAGTCATATTATTATGTGTCACAGTTCCATAACTGAAATCTGCCACGAGAGAAATAAATATCCCTCTTTCGCGCCAGCTCTATTCTCGTATGAAGAATTTAATTAATACTTCTCATGAAATGTTAGCGACCCGTCGTCCTGCATTGGACGGCAGGAAACTGCTGTTTATCAGTGGTAAAAAAATCGCTTGCTAAATGTCGAATATTAATTAACGAAACTCAGTTTCACACTCAAATGCATTCTATATGCCAAAGCATTCAATTTAGAAATAATGAGAGACCTTCATTCATATAAACGTAAATATTGGACTGATTGTATGAATGAGACTTTTTTGCATGTCCCGCACAACGCAGGTGTTCAATTGGGTAACAAGATGCAAGCACATAGTGTTATAAACTGTAAGAATATAAGAGAGTTTCAAAACTAAAGTCTTCTCAAAGAAAGCATTACGTTACAGTGAACTAGATTACCAAGTTGTTTCTTTTTTGTATATTTAAGTATTTCAATTTGGCAGCTTCCACAAAAACAATTCATCATCTCCCGCAGCGGAAGAAATATGGTAATCTGATTCGGTACTACTGTATCTACGTACATTTCACCTTCCAATCATCTGCCTTTCAAGTGTTCATAGCCTTATGCGTTAGCAGTTATAAATATCGCAAATCGCAGAAAGTAACGCTTAAATGAATTCAGTTCGGATACCGTGGGGAAATTAATTTAGAAATAAAAGATTTGCAGAGAGATGACGTACAGGGAAGTTCAAAGGCACCCGGCTGTGTGCAACCAGAAAGCTCTGTGTCACTGTCACCGCTAAATTTGCAATAGAGACTAACCATGCGACACGTCCATTCCGACTACGTTTCCATCCAACCCTTTCGCAGTATATTTGCAATAGGCATTTACATATTCTGATTTCACGTCCTATATTTCGCATGATGTTACCGTAGGAATTGTACACCGTAGACGTGTACGGCTACGAGAGGTGTAAGTGCATACCAAGCTTTCTTTCTGCTTTCAGGCAAATCCATTGTGTTTGGTACAGGGCCGTCTGTGATATCTCTACTTCTAACATTACCTCCCCACCATGAACCATGGACCTTGCCGTTGGTGGGGAGTCTTGCGTGCCTCAACAATACAGATAGCCGTACCGTAGGTGCAACCACAACAGAGGGGTATCTGTTGAGAGGTCAGACAAACGTGTGGTTCGTGCAGAGGGGCAGCAGCCTTTACAGTAGTTGCAGGGGCAACAGTCTGGATGATTGACTGATCTGGCCTTGTAACACTAACCGAAATGGCCTTGCTGTTCTGGTACTGCGAACGGCTGAAAGCAAGGGGAAACTACAGCCGTAATATTTCCCGAGGGCATGCAGCTTTACTGTATGATTGCATGATGATGGCGTCCTCTTGGGTAAAATATTTCGGAGGTAAAATAGTCCCCCATTCGGATCTCCGGGCGGGGACTACTCAAGAGGACGTCGTTATCAGGAGAAAGAAAACTGGTGTTCTACGGATCGGAGCGTGGAATGTCAGATCCCTTAATCGGGCAGGTAGGTTAGAAAATTTAAAAAGGGAAATGGACAGGTTAAAGTTAGACATAGTGGGAATTAGTGAAGTTCGGTGGCAGGAAGAACAAGACTTTTGGTCAGGTGAATACAGGGTTATAAATACAAAATCAAATAGGGGTAATGCAGGAGTAGGTTTCATAATGAACAAAAAATAGGAGTATGGGTAAGCTACTACAAACAGCATAGTGAACGCATTATTGTGGCCAAGATAGACACGAAGCCCACGCCTACTATAGTAGTACAAGTTTATATGCCAACTAGCTCTGCAGATGATGAAGAAATTGATGAAATGTATGATGAGATAAATGAAAATTTAATAGTCATGGGCGACTGGAATTCGAGAGTAGGAAAAGGGAGAGAAGGAAACATAGTAGGTGAATATGGATTGGGGGACAGAAATGAAAGAGGAAGCCGCCTGGTAGAATTTTGTGCAGAGCATAACTTAATCATAGCTAACACTTGGTTCAAGAACCATGAAAGGAGGTTGTATACATGGAAGAATCCTGGAGATACTAAACGGTATCAGATTGATTTCATAATGGTAAGACAGAGATTTAGGAACCAGGTTTTAAATTGTAAGACATTTCCAGGGGCAGATGTGGACTCTGACCACAATCTATTGGTTATGAACTGTAGATTAAAACTGAAGAAACTGCAAAAAGGTGGGAATTTAAGGAGATGGGACCTGGATAAACTGAAAGTCAGCAGTGTGTCAGCAGTGTGTCAGCAGTGCACAAGTGGCAGCATTACTGCATTTACTAGGCAACCTTGTATTTTAATAACCGTTTAAATTTTGTGTCGTTTTGTTTGCGCTCTCTGTAGATTAGTTCAGACGTTCTTTGCACAACAGTTTTTAGCATGGATAGGGACTGCAACTGCTGTGTTCGGATGCAGGCTGAGTTGGCATCCCTTCGCTCCCAGCTTCAGGCAGTGTTGGCTTCGGTCACACAGCTTGAGGCTGTTGCCAATGGGCATCACTGTGGGGGTCCGGATGGGGGTTTGTCGGTAACGGCCAGCTCGTCCCACGCATCCCCCGATCGGACTACGACTGTGGTTGCCCGGGATACTGCCCGCATTGAGGCTGATCCCTCACCTGTGGTAGAGTGGGAGGTCGTCTCAAGGTGTGGCAGGGGGCGAAAGACATTCCGGAGGGCTGAACGGAAGGCCTCTCCAGTTTGTCTGACGAACCGGTTTCAGGCTCTGTCTCAGGCTGATACTGATCTTCAGCCTGACATGGCTGCTTGTCCTGTTCCAGAGGTTGCCCCTCAGTCTGCAAGATCCGGGCGGTCGCAGAGGGTGGGCTTACTGGTAGTTGGGAGCTCCAACGTCAGGCGCGTAATGGGGCCCCTTAGGGATATGGCAGCAAGGGAAGGGAAGAAAACCAAAGTGCACTCCGTGTGCATACCGGGGGGAGTCATTCCAGATGTGGAAAGGGTCCTTCCGGATGCCATGAAGGGTACAGGGTGCACCCATCTGCAGGTGGTCGCTCATGTCGGCACCAATGATGTGTTTCGCTATGGATCGGAGGAAATTCTCTCTGGCTTCCGGCGGCTATCTGATTTGGTGAAGACTGCCAGTCTCGCTAGCGGGATGAAAGCAGAGCTCACCATCTGCAGCATCGTCGACAGGATTGACTGCGGACCTTTGGTACAGAGCCGAGTGGAGGGTCTGAATCAGAGGCTGAGACGGTTCTGCGACCGTGTGGGCTGCAGATCCCTCGACTTGTGTCATAGGGTGGTGGGGTTTCGGGTTCCGCTGGATAGGTCAGGAGTCCACTACACGGAACAAGCGGCTACACGAGTAGCAGGGGTTGTGTGGCGTGGGCTGGGCGGTTTTTTAGGATAGATGGCCTCGGGCAAGTACATAAAGGGCAACAGCCTCAACGGGTGCGGGGCAAAGTCAGGACATGCGGGGACCAAGCAGCAATCGGTATTGTAATTGTAAACTGTCGAAGCTGCGTTGGTAAAGTACCGGAACTTCAAGCGCTGATAGAAAGCACCGAAGCTGAAATCGTTATAGGTACAGAAAGCTGGCTGAAGCCAGAGATAAATTCTGACGAAATTTTTACAAAGGTACAGACGGTGTCTAGAAAGATAGATTGCATGCAACCGGTGGTGGAGTGTTCGTCGCTGTTAGTAGTAGTTTATCCTGTAGTGAAGTAGAAGTGGATAGTTCCTGTGAATTATTATGGGTGGAGGTTACACTCAACAACCGAGCTAGGGTAATAATTGCCTCCTTTTACCGACCCCCCGACTCAGCAGCATTAGTGGCAGAACAACTGAGAGAAAATTTGGAATACATTTCACATAAATTTTCTCAGCATGTTATGGTCTTAGGTGGAGATTTCAATTTACCAGATATAGACTGGGACACTCAGATGTTTAGGACGGGTGGTAGGGACAGAGCATCGAGTGACATTATACTGAGTGCACTATCCGAAAATTACCTCGAGCAATTAAACAGAGAACCGACTCGTGGAGATAACATCTTGGACCTACTGATAACAAACAGACCCGAACTTTTCGACTCTGTAAGTGCAGAACAGGGAATCAGTGATCATAAGGCCGTTGCAGCATCCCTGAATATGGAAGTTAATAGGAATAGAAAAAAAGGGAGGAAGGTTTATCTGTTTAGCAAGAGTAATAGAAGGCAGATTTCAGACTACCTAACAGATCAAAACGAAAATTTCTATTCCGACACTGACAATGTTCAAGGCAATCGTAAAATGCGTTTTAGACAGGTACGTGCCGAGTAAAACTGTGAGGGACGGGAAAAACCCACCGTGGTACAACAACAAAGTTAGGAAACTACTGCGAAAGCAAAGAGAGCTTCACTCCAAGTTTAAACGCAGCCAAAACCTCTCAGACAAACAGAAGCTAAACGATGTCAAAGTTAGCGTAAGGAGGGCTATGCGTGAAGCGTTCAGTGAATTCAAAAGTAAAGTACTAGGTACCGAGTTGACAGAAAATCCTAGGAAGTTCTGGTCTTACGTTAAATCAGTAAGTGCCTCGAAACATCATGTCCAGACACTCCGGGATGATGATGGAATTGAAACAGAGGATGACAAGCGTAAAGCTGAAATACTAAACACCTTTTTCCAAAGCTGTTTCACAGAGGAAGACCGCACTGCAGTTCCTTCTCTAAATCCTTGCACAAACGAAAAAATGGCTGACATCGAAATAAGTGTCCAAGGAATAGAAAAGCAACTGGAATCACTCAACAGAGGAAAGTCCACTGGACCTGACGGGATACCAATTCGAGTCTACGCAGAGTACGCGAAAGAACTTGCACCCCTTCTAACAGCCGTGTACCACAAGTCTCTAGAGGAACAGAAGGTTCCAGATGATTGGAAAAGAGCACAGGTAGTCCCAGTCTTCAAGAAGGGTCGTCGAGCAGATGCACAAAACTATAGACCTTTATCTCTGACGTCGATCTGTTGTAGAATTTTAGAACATGTGTTTTGCTCGAGTATCATGTCGTTTTTGGAAACTCAGAATCTACTATGTAGGAATCAACATGGATTCCGGAAACAGCGATCCTGTGAGACCCAACTCGCTTCATTTGTTCATGAGACCCAGAAAATATTAGATACAGGCTCCCAGGTAGATGCATTTTTCTTGACTTCCGGAAGGCGTTCGATACAGTTCCGCACTGTCGCCTGATAAAAAAAGTAAGAGCCTACGGAATATCAGACCAGCTGTGTGGCTGGATTGAAGAGTTTTTAGCAAACAGAACACAGCATGTTGTTATCAACGGAGAGACGTCTACAGACATTAAAGAAACCTCTGGCGTGCCACAGGGGAGTGTTATGGGACCATTGCTTTTCACAATATATATAAATGACCTAGTAGATAGTGTCGGAAGTTCCATGCGGCTTTTCGCGGATGATGCTGTAGTATACAGAGAAGTTGCAGCATTAGAAAATTGTAGCGAAATGCAGGAAGATCTGCAGCGGATAGGCACCCTTAACATAGACAAATGTAATGTATTGCGAATACATAGAAAGAAGGATCCTTTATTGTATGATTATATGATAGCGGAACAAACACTGGTAGCAGTTACTTCTGTAAAATATCTGGGAGTGTGCGTGCGGAACGATTTGAAGTGGAATGATCATACAAAATTAATTGTTGGTAAGGCGGGTACCAGGTTGAGATTCATTGGGAGAGTCCTTAGAAAATGTAGTCCATCAACAAAGGACGTGGCTTACAAAACACTCGTTCGACCTAAACTTGAGTATTGCGCATCAGTGTGGGATCCGTACCAGATCGGGTTGACGGAGGAGATAGAGAAGATCCAAAGAAGAGCGGCGCGTTTCGTCACAGGGTTATTTGGTAACCGTGATAGCGTTACGGAGATGTTTAACAAACTCAAGTGGCAGACTCTGCAAGAGAGGCGCTCTGCATCGCGGTGTAGCTTGCTCGCCAGGTTTCGAGAGGGTGCGTTTCTGGATGAGGTATCGAATATATTGCTTCCCCCTACTTATACCTCCCGAGGAGATCACGAATGTAAAATTAGAGAGATTAGAGCGCGCACAGAGGCTTTCAGACAGTCGTTCTTCCCGCGAACCATACGCGACTGGAACAGGAAAGGGAGGTAATGACAATGGCACGTAAAGTGCCCTCCGCCACACACCGTTGGGTGGCTTGCGGAGTATAAATGTAGATGTAGATGTAGAAAGAACCAGAGGTTGTACGGAGTTTCAGGGAGAGCATAAGGGAACAATTGACAGGAATGGGGGAAAGAAATTTAGTAGAAGAGGAATGGGTAGCATTGAGGGATGAAATAGTGAAGGCAGCGGAGAATCAAATAGGTAAAAAGACAAGGGCTGGTAGAAACACTTGGGTAACAGAAGAAATATTGAATTTAATTGATGAAAGGAGTAAATATAAAAATGCAGTAAATGAAGCAGGCAAAAATGAATATAAACGTCTCAAAAATTATATCGACAGGAAGTGCAAAATGGCTGAACAGGCATGGCTAGAGGACAAATGTAAGGATGTAGAGGCTTATCTCATTAGGGGTAAGATAGATACTGCCTACAGGAAAATTAGAGAGACCTTTGGAGAAAGGAGAACCACTTGCATGAATATCAAGAGCTTTGATGGAAACCCAGTTCTAAGCAAAGAAGGGAAAGCAGCAAGGTGGAAGGAGTATATATTGGGTCTATACAAGGGCGATGTACTTGAGGACAATATTATGGAAATGGGAGATATGATACTGCGTGAAGAGTTTGACAGAGCACTGAAAGACCTAAGTCGAAACAAGGCCCCCGGAATAGACGACATTCCATTAGATCTACTGATAGCCTTGGGAGAGCCAGTCCTGACAAAACTCCACCATCTGGTGAGCAAGATGTACGAGACAGGCGAAGTACCATCAGACTTCAAGAAGAATATAATATTTCCAATCCCAAAGAAAGCAGGTGTTGACAGATGTGAAAATTACCGAACTATCAGTTTAGTAAGTCACAGCTGCAAAATACTAACGCGAAATCTTTACAGACGAATGGAAAAACTGATAGAAGCCAACCTCGGGGAAGATCAATTTGGATTCCGTAGAAATGTTGGAACACGTGAGGGAATACTGACCTTACGACTTATCTTAGAAGAAAGATTAAGGAAAGACAAACCTACGTTTTTAGCATTTGTAGACTTAGAGAAAGCTTTTGACAACGTTGATTGGAATACTCTCTTTCAAATTCTGAAGGTGGCAGGGGTAATATACAGGGAGCGAAAGGCTATTTACAATTTGTACAGAAAGCAGATGGCAGTTATAAGAGTCGAGGGGTATGAAAGGCAAGCAGTCGTTGGGAAGGGAGTAAGACAGGGTTGTAGCCTCTCCCCGATGTTATTCAATCTGTATATTGAGCAAGCAATAAAGGAAACAACAGAAAAGTTCGGAGTAGGTATTAAAATCCATGGAGAAGAAATAAAAACTTTGAGGTTCGCTGATGACATTGTAATTCTATCAGAGACAGCAAAGGACTTGGAAGAGCAGTCGAACGGAATGGACAGTGTCTTGAAAAGAGGGTATAAGATGAACATCAACAAAAGCAAAGCGAGGATAATGGAATGTAATCGAATTAAGTCGGGTGATGCTGAGGGAATTAGATTAGGAAATGAGACACTTAAAGTAGTAAAGGAGTTTTGCTATTTGGGGAGCAAAATAACTGATGATGGTCGAAGTAGAGAGGATATAAAATCTAGACTGGCAATGGGAAGGAAAGTGTTTCTGAAGAAGAAAAATTTGTTAACATCGAGTATAGATTTAAATGTCAGGAAGTCGTTTCTGAAAGTATTTATATGGAGTGTAGCCATGTATGGAAGTGATACGTGGACGATAAATAGTTTTGACAAGAAGAGAATAGAAGCTTTCGAAATGTGGTGCTACAGAAGAATGCTGAAGATTAGATGGGTAGATCACATAACTAATATCACATAACACTATTGAATAGAATTGGGGAGAAGAGGAGCTTGTGGCAGAACTTGACTAGAAGAAGGGATCGGTTGGTAGGACATGTTCTGAGACATCGAGGGATCACCAATTTAGTATTGGAGGGCAGCGTGGAGGGTAAAAATCTTAGAGGGAGACCAAGAGTTGAATACATTAAGCAGATTCAGAAGGATGTAGGCTGCAGTAGGTAATGGGAGATGAAGAAGCTTGCACAGGGTAGAGTTGCATGGAGAGCTGCATCAAACCAGTGTCAGGACTGAAGACCACAACAACAACATTCCCATTCGACGCCCTGTGAAATGTTGTCACGGATGGCTCCTTCGACGTCCTCTACTGCGAGCTAGAGTGGTAGCTGGCTTGCACTTTCGTTTTCGAGACTCAAATGAGCGAATACCATCGCTGACGTAATGGGGGAATACACTGATGTTTCTGGATGGGTCCCTCTTCCAGACAGTGTATAGTCGTTTCTGCGTATGTTTTAGGTGTTACTTTAGTGACAGTCCTCTGGTAGCCTTTGTTGAGCAGAATGTATGAAAAACGTAAGCATACCAGAGCTACAGGGATCAAGGTATTTGGTAGCCCAAGAGGCGTTGGGCATTGTAGTTCCTTCAATAAATATAACACATCACCAGAAGTCAGTAGACAGGATGTAGCATACTAAGTTTTTGTGGGTACATGTAGATGATAATCTTAATTGGAAAATTCATAATTTGGATCTTCTAAAGCGACAAGGTTCAGCAACTTTTGAAATCAGAATAATTGCCAGTTTTGAGGATATAGAAAATAGTAAGCTAACATACATTGCATACGTTCAGTCTCTGATGTCATACGGAATAGTGTTTTGGGGTAACTCAGCATTTGGACGAAAGGTATTCACTGCTCAAAAGAAAGTGGTTAGAATAATGGGTAGCGTTCATAGCCGCACTTCTTGCAGGCATTTTTTTAAAAGATTTGGAATTCTTGCAACAGTCTCACAGTACATTTACTCACTAATGAAATTTGTTCTCAACAACATGGACCAGTTAAAAGACAACAGTGACATTCATGATTATAATACCAGAAAAAGGAAGACTTAGCCTGCCGCGGTGGTCTCGCCGTTCTAGGCGCGCAGTCCGGAACCGCACGACTGCTACGGTCGCAGGTTCGAATCCTGCCTCGGGCTTGGATGTGTGTGACGTCCTTAGGTTAGTTAGGTTTGAGTAGTTCTAAGTTCTAGGGGACTGATGACCATAGTTGTTAAGTCCCATAGTGCTCAGAGCCATTTGAACCATTTTTGAAAGGAAGACTTACACTATCCTTTACGCAAATTATCTTTGGCACAGAAAGGGGTAGAATATACTGCAATAAAAGTTTTCGACAAATTACCAGATGACAAACAGCAGTAATAGCTTCAGAAATAAATTGAAATCGTATCTCCTTGACAACTCGTACACCAGAGATTAATTTTTGAACAGGAATAAATAAATCTATTAATATAGTATATGCATGTTGTGCCATTTAAGGGAAGGGGGTAAATAATAGAAATTTTTACCTTTAACACTATACGGTAATATAAAAAATCTTGTATCATATGTGCATTTCTTGTGCACTTGACACGTTCCACATTATAACGGCTACCGTATCGTGCGATTGATCAATGGAACACGCAACCAACTAGCTAACTAACTATATGCGAGTTATTTTTGACTGGAGCGTGTGTGGGTTTTCACGTTGTAATGGCGTTATGGTCGAGGCAGATAGAATTTTGAGGACTGGCGTTGCGTGGAATATTAAGTGATATATTGTCACCATTTAGCGGAGATACTGAGTCGCAGACAGGCACAACAGTAAGACTGTCACAGAATAAGCTTTCTGACAAAAGGCCTTTGTCAAAAACAGACAACACACAGACACACTAACTAATGCAAATGAAGCTCAAACACACATGACTGCTGTCTCTGGCAGCAGGAGCCAGGGTGAGTGTGGGTTCAACTACCAGAGAGACTGCAGTCATACGTATGTGTGCTGCATTTGCATAGTGTGTGTGTGTGTGTGTGTGTGTGTGTGTGTGTGTGTGTGTGTGTGTGTGGTCTATTTTTGACAAAGGCCTTCTTGGCCCAAAGCTTACTCTGTGACAGTCTTTTTGTTGTGCCTATCTGTATCTCCTCTATATATGGTGAGTAGCACCTTTCCTTTCCATAATATTGTTAATCCGATCCTGCATTTTCCATTGTGTTATTAATATATTCTGAGAGGTTATTGTGAATGACACGTAAATCAGGATGGACATGAAAGGAAGAGAACTAGTAACAGATGAATGGATGATGATAAGGTGTTCAGATTTAAAGTGACGTAGCTGGTTAATGTTAACAGTGGTGTGTGAATAATAAGAAAGCTATTTAATGCTGAGACTAAGTAATACTAATCTATGTCGATCTAATTTATAAACGGAAAGTTCACGTAAGACACTCGTATCCACCGTTAATGTGACAGAAAATATGATCTATATATCTGCTGCGATCTTTCTGTAGCTCAACCGTTATTTGTGACAGTTATTTAAAACCTTGTTATTTCTTGAAATGCGAATACCAGATCCTTACGTCCAAGACGGTAAGGAGAAGTATTTATGGGCTATGCACACGCAGAATTTCACTTTCAGTCAGGAAGAAGCCGGATTGGGATCAGTTTGCTCACTTAAGTACGTAAATTAACAGTCTGTTGTGCGGACAATTCAGAATGAACATAAATAGAAGAACTGTACTTATATTTTCCTAAATAAGATTTTAACTGATCCCAAAAATTACAATTTAGTGTTTGAAAGTCTAAGTCTTTATGTTTTCAGTCGATAACTGCTGCGTCCCAGCAAGGATTCGTATGTATTCAGGGCAGTGGTTCTGTACTGGCAGGTCCATCAACAGGTCATTTTTGTTCGCCTCTAAGTCCACGAGAACCAGCTGTTATTATGGGCCGAACTCGCAGTGTGACTGTCGTAAGAGGAAGATGAAGACACGGCTAAATGCTAGACTGCGTTGCTTAATAAGGAAATCGTGCAGTGAGTTGGTTTCTTTACTTGAAAGAAATGTCGACCAGACAGATAGGTGATAAAAGAAAACCGTAAAAGAATTTACCAGTGTAGGAGACAATAAAAAGTGGAGAGCATTTTCCCGACAGAGTTACCTAAATTCGTGGCTGGTCAGTCCATAAGACTGTACATATAAGAAAAATAAAAGAGTTCAAAGAAAAACACCCAAAAAATTCTTAAACGGAAGAAAGAAATGTTGTTGTTGTTGTTGTGGTCTTCATTCCAGAGACTGGTTTGATGCAGCTCTCTATGCTACTCTATCCTGTGCAAGCCTCTTCATCTCCCAGTGCCTACTGTAACGTATATCCTTCTGAATATGGTTAGTGTATTCACCTCTTAGTCTCCCACAACGAATTTTACCCTCCACGCTTCACTCCAGTACTTAATTGGTGATCCCTTAATGCCGCATAACGTGTCCTACCAACAGATCACATCTTCAAGTCAAGTCGGGCCACAAACTCCTCTTCTCCCCAATTCTATTCAATACCTCCTCATTAGTTACATGATTTTCAGCATTCTTCTGTAGCACCACATTTCAAAAGCTTCTATTCTCTTCTAGTCTAAACTGTTTATCGCCCATGTTTCACTTCCATACATGGCTACACTCCATACAAATACCTTTAAAAAAGGCTTTCTGAAACATAACTTTATACTCGATGTTACCAAATTTCTTTTCTTCAGGAACACTTTCCTTCCCATCGCCGGTCTATTTTATATCCTCTCTACTCGACCGTACTTAGTTATTTTGTTGCCCAAATAGTAAAACACGTCTACTACTGTGTCTCATTTCCCAGTCTAATTCCCTCAGCATTGCCTGATTTAATTCGACTACATCCCATTATCCTTGGGTTGGTTTTGTTGATGTTCACCTTATAGCATATTTCAACACAGTATCCATTCCGTTCAACTGTTCTTGTAAGTCCTTTTTTGTCTCTGACTGAATTACAACTTCAATGTTCTTATTTTTTCTCCTTGGATTTTAATTCCTACTCCAAATATTTCTTTGGTTTCTTTTGCTGCTTATTCAATGAACAGATTGAATAACACTGGGGATATGCTGTGTCACTCACTTCTCAACCATTGCTTCCCTTTCGTGCTCCTCGACTCTTATAACTGCCATCTGGTTTCTGTACTAATTATAAATAGCCTTTCATTCCCTTTGTTTTACCCCATCTCCAAAATTTGAAAGAGAGTATTCCAGTCAGTATTGTCAACAGCTTCCTCTAAGTCTATAAATGCTATAAGCGTAGGTTTGCCTTTCCTTAATCTTTCTTCTAAGATAAGTCGTAAGGTCAGTATTGCCTCACGTGTTCCAGTATTTCTACGGAATCCAAACTGATCTCCCCCGAGGTCGGCTTCTACAAGTTTTTCCATTCGTCTGTAAAGAATTCGTGTTAGTATTTTGCATCTGTGACTTAATAAACTGATGGCTCGGTAATTTTCACGCCTGTCAGCATCTACTTTCTTTGGAATTCTTGCTCACCAGATGGAAGAGTTTTGTCATGGCTGGCTCACGAAAGACTAGAAAGACTATCAGTAGTTCTAACGGATTGTCGTCTACTCCAGGTGCTTTGTTTCGACATAGGTCTTTCAGTGCTTTGTCAAATTCTTCACGCTGTATCTCCCATGTCATTTTTATCTACATCCTCCTAGATTTCCATAATATTACTCTCAAGTATATTGCCCTGGTATAGACCTTATATATATCCTTCCACCTTTCGGTTTTCACTTCTTTGATTAGGACTGGTTTACCATCTGAGCTCTTGATTCTGACACAGGTAGGTCTCTATTTCTGTTGGCGGCACCTATGTTGTTGTTGTGGTCTTCAGTCGAGAAACTGGTTTGATGCAGCTCTCCATGCTACTCTGTCCTGTGAAAGCCTCTCCGAGTAACTAGTGCAATCTACATCCTTCTGACTCGGCTTATTGTATTCATCTCTTGGTCCTCCTCTACGATTTTTACCCTCCGCGCTTCCCTCCAATACTAAATTGGTGACCCTTCATGCCTCAGAACGCGTCCTATCAACCATGTCATATCAGCCGATCCCTTCTTCTAGCCAAGTTGTGCCACAAATTCCTCTTCTCACCAATTATATTCAGTACCTCCTCATTAGTTACGTAATTTACCCATGTAATCTTCAGCATTCTTCTGTAGCATTTCGCAAGCTTCTATTCTCTTCTTGTCTAAACTGGTTATCATCCATGATTCACTTCCATAGATGCATACACTCCATGCAAATACTTTCAGAAAAGAATCCTGACACTTAAATCTATACTCGATGTTAACAAATTTTTCTTCAGAAATACTTTCCTTGCCGTAGCCAGTCTACATTTTATATCCTCCCTACTCAGACAGTCATCATTTATTTTGCTTCCCAAATAGCAAAACTCATTTACTACTTTAAGTGTATCATTTCCTAATCTAATTCCCTAAGCATAACCTGATTTAATTCGCCTACATTCCATTATCCTCATTTTGCTTTTTTGATGTCATATTATAGCCCCCTTTCAAGACATTGTCCATTCCGTTAAGCTGCTCTTCCTGGTCCTTTGCTGTCTCTGACAGAATTACAATGTCGTCGGTAAACCTCAGAGTTTTTATTTCTTCTCCATGGATTTTAATTCCTACTCCAAATTTTTCTTTTGTTTCCTTTATTGCTTGCTCAATATACAGCTTGAATAACATCGGGGATAGGCTACAACACTATCCCACTCCCTTCTCAGTCGCTGCTTCCTTTTCGTGTGCCTTCGACTCTTATAACTGCCTATCGTTCCCTGTATTTTACCTTTGCCACCTTCAGAATTTGAAAGAGAGTATTCCAGTGAACTTTGTCAAAAGCATTCTCAATGTCTACAACTGCTACTGCATTTACGTGATATTTGTAGAAGAAGAGCCGAGTGATTGTTGCTTTTTTTTTTCAGATAGTGTGGGAGGCAGAGGAATTATAAGATCTACTTCTTTTACCGATAGTGAAATTTACAGTATGGTAGCAGACGAGTCGGTAGTATGTTGCTCTTCTCCACATAGTTTGGGAGGGGAGAAATTTTAGGAGCTAGTACTGTAGTGGTAATACGGACGTTTGGTAAACAGCAGAAAATTCGCTTTCAACATTCGGAACAGTAATTAGGAGCAATTTCTTTTGACATGACCTGTACCTTCGTAATGATGACGTATAACATCACCCATGGTAAAGTAGACAATGAAGTGGTTTCCCTCAAAGGAATATGAAACGTGGGTGGTACTTTGCTTAAACTGTTGATTATGCAGTGAGCAGTATGACGAAATGATTTTATATTATGGCATCTCTCTGGCTTGGAGCCATTTGGAATATCTCTGACATGTGCTAGCAGACGCCCCCATCTATACATTTTATTAACTATTAGAGCATTACTAATAAATGGAAATACATTTCAAAATATAAAAAAAAACAGTTTGTGCACTTGCATTTATGTATAACACGCAAAACACCCACTTGCAATAGTCGGTAACGTATTCATTAATTCTAGTAAAAACACAAATATTTGCTTCAGATATGCGTGAGACATTTTTGATATTGATTAGAGAAATTATGTCACTTACTGATTTTTGGTATTCATCTATTGCGGTATTAGGAACATTGTCGATGATGATGGCGTTTTCTGGTGAAATCGCATTTTAAGTGGCTTTAAACTACTGTCTGAAATATTTTTACATCAGACAGACATATGTGTTTTCGTTAGCTGCTAGTCAAAGATAAACAGAAAGTGCAGTATTGTGTGAATATAAATCATGGACTGTGGGAAACCTGAAAAGGAACAGAAACAGTTGAGGTATGGTGTTGCTGAAGAATGCTGAAACTCGGAGAAACAGATTGGTAAGAGAGAGATGACAATATCCTTAGACGAGGAGACGGTCACAGGACAGGGTGCCGTGGCGATGGGCCGTATCAGACTGGTGAAGAAGACTGTTCACTGTTCACTTGCTTTCCCCACCGCCCCTCCTTCTCGCTGTACCCATTTACAGCAATCGAGAAACATGAGTTTCCACTCACTTAAAAGGTACTATAAAAGTCTCCATATAGCTAAAGACCACTGACTATTCCCGTGACATACGGCTGCTGACGTTTACAAGAATCAAGTGATAAAAGTCCAAGTATGTTAGCGGCAAGAAATAATCAACGTCTTCTCTGCGCGATAACAATGGAGATACTATCGAAGACAGTGCTGCCAAAGCAGATTTACTAACCACAGCCTTCCAAAATGCCACAAAACAAGACGAAGTAAATATTCCAGAATTCTAATCGAGAACAGCTGCCAACATGAGTAACGTAGAAGTAAATGTCCTCGGAGTAGTGAAACAACTCAAATCACTTAATAAAAGCAAGTCCTCTGGTCCAGATTGTATACCAGTTAGGTTTCTTTCAGAGTATGCTGATGCATTAGCTCCATACTTAACAATCACATTCAACCGTTCGCTGGGCCGGCCTGGGTGGCCGAGCGGTTCTAGGCGCTACAGTCTGGAACCCCGCGACCGCTACGGTTGCAGGTTCGATCCTGCCTCGGGCACGAATGTGTGTGATGTCCATAGGTTGGTTAGATTTAAGTAGCTCTAAGTTCTAGGGGACTGATGACCTCAGCAGTTAAGTCCCATAGTGCTCAGAGCCATTTGAACCATTTTTGAACAACCGTTCGCTCGACGAAAGATCCGTACCCAAAGACTGGAAAGTTGCACAGGTCACACCAATATTCAAGAAAGGTAGTAGGAGTAATCTACAAAATTACAGGCTCATATCGTTAACGTCGATGTGCAGTAGGTTTTAAGAACGTATACTGTGTTCGAACATCATGAATTATCTCGAAGGGAACGGTCTACTGACACACAGTCAACATGGGTTTAGAAAACATCGTTCCTGTGAAACACAACTAGGTCTTTATTCATATGAAGTACTGAGTGCTATTGACGAGGGATTCCAGATCGACTCCGTATTTCTGGATATCCCGATGGCTTTTGATACTGTACCACACAAGCGGCTCGTAGTAAATTGCGTGCTTATGGAATATCGTCTCAGTTATGTGACTGGATTTGCGATTTCCTGTCAGAGGAGTCACAGTTCGTAGTAATTGACGGAAGGTCATCGAGTAAAACAGAAGTGATTTCTGGCGTTCCCCAAGGTAGTGTTATAGGCCCTTTGCTGTTCCTTATCTGTATAAACGACTTGGGAGACAATCGGAGCAGTCGTCTTCTATTGTTTGCAGACGACGCTTTTGTTTATCGACTAATAAAGTCATCAGAAGATCAAAACAAACTGCAAAACGATTTAGAAAAAATATCTGAATTGTGCGAAAAGTGTCAGTTGACCCTAAATAACGAAAAGTGAGAGGTCATCCACGTGAGTGCTAAAAGGAACTCGTTAAACTTCGGTTACACGATAAATGTGTCTAATATAAAAGGCTTATATTCAACTAAATACCTACGTATTACAATTACGAACAACATAAATTGGAAAGAACACATAGAAAATGTTGCGGGAAATTCTACCCAAAGGCTGCGTTTTACTGGCGGGACACTTAGAAAATGTAACAGACCTACTAAGGAGACTGCCTACACAACGCTTGTCCGTCCTCTTTTAGAATACTGCTGCGCGGTGTGGGATCCTTATCAGGTAGGACTGATGGAGTACATCTAAAAAGTTCAAAGAAAGGCAGCACGTTTGGTGTTATTGCGAAATATGGGAGAGAGTGTCACAGAAATGATACAGTATCTGGGCTAGAAATCATTAAAAGAAAGGCGTTTCTCGTTGCGACGGAATCTTCTCACGAAATTCCAATCACTAACTTTCTTCTCCGAATGCGAAATTATTTTACTGAGACCGACCTACATAGGGAGGAAAAATCACCACGATAAAATAAGGGAAATCAGAGCTCGTACGGAACGATATAGGTGTTCATTCTTTCCGGGTGCTATACGGGATTGGAATAATAGAGAATTGTGAAGGTGGTTCGATGAACCCTCTGCCAGGCACTTAAATGTGATTTGCAGAGTATCCATGTAGATGTAGATGTAGATGAATCGTCAGTGGGCGAGGCAGCCTTCCAGTAGGATCTTAGCAAATGTGTTCTACGAAGAAATTATCAGAATGGGACAGAAATCGGTAGATGTTACGTACACGTACTGACAAACAAATGGTTACATTTTCAGAAAAATTAGATGACTTACTGAAGAGAAAAATTGAGCAAGACAGGAACGCTTTGATACGCTTGTGGCCTTTATGCAAGCAGCTATTCGGCTTGGCATTTATGGGGGTTCTTGGATGTCCTCTTAAAGGGATATTGTGCCAAATTCTGTCCAGTTGGCACATTAGATCGCCAAAGTCCCAATTTGGCTGGAGGGCTCTCCCCATAATGCTCCAAACGTTCTCAGTTGGGAAGAGATCCGGCGACCTTTCTGGTAAATGTAGGATTTGGCAAGCACGCAGACCAGCATTAGAAGTTCTGGCAGGGTGTGGGCTTACATTATGTCACTGAAATGTGGGTCCAGGATGGCTTGCCAAGAAGGGCAACGTGGATATCGTCGACGTACAACTATGCTTAAAGGGTAACGCGGATGACAACTAAAGAGGTTGTGCTATGAAATCAAATTGTACTCCACTACACTACTCCTGGTACGGCGGCCAATAGTCAGGTTAGTATCCCACCACTGTCCGCGTCGTTTCCACACACGTCGTCGCTCGTCACATGGGATCAGTTCGAAACGGAACTCATCGCTGAACACAATTCTACTCCAGTCAGTGAGACTACAGACCGAATGTGCCAGAGACCACTTCAAACTGGCTTGTTGGTGTGCAGACATCTGTGGTAGTCGGCGGAAGGGACGGCGTAAGCTATGCCCCCTTTCTGTGAGCCTTGTGGTCCTTGTGGTCCTTGTGGTCCTGTGGTCCTTGTGGTAATTGAAGCACCATATCCAATTCCGATAGATGATAATGATCAACTGGGGGCATATTTACTGCCCAGTTGCATACACGGAATGAAACTGGACTCGTATAGACGTGTCCCCAGTTTATTATCCTTACTGTCCTGTGCGGTGAAATTGCGTTGCAGTGAACCACGTTCATTCATCGACCGCCGAAGTTTACAGTTTTTCATTTTTCCGTCGATAGTTGTATGAACACCAATGTATGACCAATTTACATAATTTCTTTGTGGTGTGTAGCTTTTTCTTTTTTTCTTAAGAGTGTAAATTGAGCCATGGCGGGCCCCACTCTCAGAATTCCAGCGCCGCGCGCCTGGTGTATGTCGCTTTTCTCGGCTCGGAGCTTTTGCCTCAAGGGGACGTGGTGCAGCAGCACTGGGCGGCGAGGATCGGCGGCATATCCGACAGGCAGTCGGTGTTTCGAAGCCGGAACGGAGGCTGAGTAGCGCAGGGCCCGTGGGTGGCATTTGTAGTTCGGCCGAACTTAACGTGCCGTGGAGTCATTGGTAGCCTTTTAAATGTTTTGTCTATTTAATAGTTGTGGGCACGGGGGTATCTAAAGAGGGAACATTTCTGTGGTCTTCGCAATCTTAATTTGCTGTTGGTTCTTCTCGGTGGAAGTCACGCTATGCAAGGAGCGCCTTTTGATCCGACAAATTGCCTGATATGAGTTGTGTTACCCGTCTTAATACCTTGTGGCGTTGCCTTGGAAGGCGCTAGGGTAACGTGTAGCAACAGCAGGCACTTCTTATCGCAATTCAATATCCCACGTTCGGCAGTGGATTCCATAACATGGTAATCCTGTACATTCCCAGATTGAGATTTCCACTCTGCAGCGGAGTGTGCGCTGATATGAAACGTCCTGGCAGATTAAAACTGTTTTAATCTGTCACGTTGTTTCATATCAGCGCACACTCCGCTGCAGAGTGAAAATCTCATTCTGGAAACATCCCTCAGGCTGCGGCTAAGCCATGTCTCCGCAATATCTGTTCTTTCTTTAGGGAGTGCTAGTTCTGCAAGGTTCGCAGGAGACCTTCTGTAAAATTTGGAAGGTAGGAAGCGAGGTATTGGCAGAAGTAAAGCTGTGAGGACGGGGCGTGAGTCATACTTGGATAGCTCAGTTGGTAGAGCACTTGCCCGCGAAAGGAATAGGTCCCGTGTTCGAGTCTCGGTCCGGCACACAGTTTTAATCTGCCATGAAGTTTCAATCCTGTACACTGTTTTAAGTGCGACCATGTTTAACCTTAGACAAAGTTTTTGAAGAGGATCATCTGAAGTTTTCTTTGATCTGCGCTAGTGCTGTGGTTGTACACTCCTGGAAATGGAAAAAAGAACACATTGACACCGGTGTGTCAGACCCACCATACTTGCTCCGGACACTGCGAGAGGGCTGTACAAGCAATCATCACACGCACGGCACAGCGGACACACCAGGAACCGCGGTGTTGGCCGTCGAATGGCGCTAGCTGCGCAGCATTTGTGCACCGCCGCCGTCAGTGTCAGCCAGTTTCCCGTGGCATACGGAGCTCCATCGCAGTCTTTAACACTGGTAGCATGCCGCGACAGCGTGGACGAGAACCGTATGTGCAGTTGACGGACTTTGAGCGAGGGCGTATAGTGGGCATGCGGGAGGCCGGGTGGACGTACCGCCGAATTGCTCAACACGTGGGGCGTGAGGTCTCCACAGTACATCGATGTTGTCGCCAGTGGTCGGCGGAAGGTGCACGTGCCCGTCGACCTGGGACCGGACCGCAGCGACGCACGGATGCACGCCAAGACCGTAGGATCCTACGCAGTGCCGTAGGGGACCGCACCGCCACTTCCCAGCAAATTAGGGACACTGTTGCTCCTGGGGTATCGGCGAGGACCATTCGCAACTGTCTCCATGAAGCTGGGCTACGGTCCCGCACACCGTTAGGCCGTCTTCCGCTCACGCCCCAACATCGTGCAGCCCGCCTCCAGTGGTGTCGCGACAGGCGTGAATGGAGGGACGAATGGAGACGTGTCGTCTTCAGCGATGAGAGTCGCTTCTGCCTTGGTGCCAATGATGGTCGTATGCGTGTTTGGCGCAGTGCAGGTGAGCGCCACAATCAGGACTGCATACGACCGAGGCACACAGGGCCAACACCCGGCATCATGGTGTGGGGAGCGATCTCCTACACTGGCCGTACACCACTGGTGATCGTCGAGGGGACACTGAATAGTGCACGGTACATCCAAACCGTCATCGAACCCATCGTTCTACCATTCCTAGACCGGCAAGGGAACTTGCTGTTCCAACAGGACAATGCACGTCCGCATGTATCCCGTGCCACCCAACGTGCTCTAGAAGGTGTAAGTCAACTACCCTGGCCAGCAAGATCTCCGGATCTGTCCCCCATTGAGCATGTTTGGGACTGGATGAAGCGTCGTCTCACGCGGTGTGCACGTCCAGCACGATCGCTGGTCCAACTGAGGCGCCAGGTGGAAATGGCATGGCAAGCCGTTCCACAGGACTACATCCAGCATCTCTACGATCGTCTCCATGGGAGAATAGCAGCCTGCATTGCTGCGAAAGGTGGATATACACTGTACTAGTGCCGAAATTGTGCATGATCTGTTGCCTGTGTCTATGTGCCTGTGGTTCTGTCAGTGTGATCATGTGATGTATCTGACCCCAGGAATGTGTCAATAAAGTTTCCCCTTCCTGGGACAATTTTTTTTTTTTTTTTTTTTCCTTTATTGAATTTCAATTCCCCCCGAAGGGGGCGGGCTGGCAGCAGCTTAGGACGCCGCTCTGCAGCCTACAGATTTTCTGACAAAGAGCAGGAGAATAAATAATAATAAAAAACAGGCGATAAAATCGGGGACTTAGTGAGTAACAAGGAGAAAAGAAAATGGGGAAATTAAAACAAACAACAGAGTGATGATGAAGCGAATAAAAATACATACGGAGCAGACAGGGGAAACAATAGACAATTAAAAAAAACACGGCGACAGTCTGGATTCTGTTCGCAAAATATATAAAAAGCACACCCAGCGACAGCATGGTTTCTGTTCGCAACACAACACTGAATAGTCACTAGAACACAGCACGAAAAAGGCGGCAAAGGTGACACCACAGTCGAGAGCAGGTTGGGGGAAACTGGACAGGAGATGGGAAAACAAAAAGGGGGGAAAGGAGAGTAAAAGCGAAGGGGGGGGGGGGAACCGGGAAAGGAGCAGATGGAGGATTGAGGACCCATAAGAGGGGTGGGGGGCAGACGCGACAGGGAGGGGGGTAGGCAGAGGAGGGGAATACAAAAGGACTGGGGGGGGAGAAGGGAGGTAGGGAGAGGTGTAGTGGGGAGGAAACAGGACGGAAGGGGGGGGGAGAGGGAGCCCAGGGAAAGGACAGAGGAAAGGAGGGGGAGGGAGGATCAGAGTTGATAGGAAGGATAAATGGAGGGAGAGAGGGCATCATCCGGGAGGGGGAGTTGACGGAAGCCACCTTGGGAAAGGAGATGGAGGGTGTAGAGATGGAGGGTAGGGGGGACACAACGGTGAAGACGGGGCAGGGGGCGAGGATGGGAGAGGAGAGGAGCAACCAGGGGGTGAGGGGGTACAAGACGGCGGGAGGTGTAGAGGATGCGGATATGTTCGAGGAAGAGGAGCAGATGGGGGAAAGGAATGAGATCATAGAGGATCCGCGTGGGGGACGGGAGGCGGATACGGAAGGCGAGGCGGAGTGCATGACGCTCAAGGATCTGGAGGGACTGATAGAATTTGGGGGGGGGGCAGATATCCAGGCAGGACTGGCATAACAGAGGATGGGACGGATTAAGGATTTGTAGGTGTGGAGGATGGTAGAGGGGTGCAACCCCCATGTCCGGCCAGAGAGGAGTTTGAGGAGGCAGAGGCGGTTGTGGGCTTTGGATTGGATGGATCGGAGATGAGGGATCCAGGTGAGGTGACGGTCAATGGTGAGGCCAAGGTAGGTGAGGGTGGGGGTGAGACGGACAGGACGTGCACAGACAGTAAGGGAGAAATCCAGGAGCCGGAAGGAGCGAGTGGTACGACCTACGATGATTGCCTGGGTCTTGGAAGGATTGAGTTTCAGGAGCCATTGGTTACACCATGCAGCAAAAAGGTCAAGGTGATTCTGGAGAAGGCGTTGGGATCGTTGGAGGGTAGGAGCGAGGGCGAGGAATGCGGTGTCATCAGCATATTGCAAGAGGTGCACTGGAGGGGGGGGTTGGGGCATATCTGCTCCTGGGACAATGAATTCACAGTGTTCTTATTTCAATTTCCAGGAGTGTATTAAGCGAGAATGACAGTGTGCGAGCTAACATCCCTCGTCGAAATGTCTCGGCTCGAACTCGTCTAGGTGTTGAATCGCACTTGTCCAATTCCACGCCCTAAATTAGATACTTGTGACCCTTTGTTTAAATTTTCTGTCTGATGCCACGTTTGTGGAATTGTATGCAACATACAAAGTTAATATAACATATAATAACAGTATTAATAATATCGAGAGCTAAATTAACGACCCATAAATGATGTAGGCCACACAGTTGCGATTTGGTTAGAATAATGTTTATTCAGAAATCAAACTAATAGTGAAAGTGGTCGTAATTAGAGTTACTGTTACGCTCGAGCACATATCCATTTGACAGAGTTCGATCTTTCACAATCTCACCGCGGAATACAAGTCCAGTACTCCACCTCGGCCACGCGGGATTAGCCGAGCGGTCTTGGGCGCAACAGTCATGGACTGTGCGGCTGGTCCCGGCGGACGTTCGAGTCCTCCCTCGGGCATTGGTGTGTGTGTTTGTCTTTAGGGTAATTTAGCTTAAGTAGTGTGTAAACTTAGGGACTGATGACCTTAGCAGTTAAGTTCCATTAGATTTCACACACATTTGAACATTTTTGAACTCCACTTCGTTATCTACGCTCAGAGACAGTCGCGCCATACCACACAACGGGAAATTTTCTAAGTCGTTTCACTTCCTAGCTGCCTAAAGACCGACCGTCCGGTTTCGCGTCTCCACCAGCACTGCCCCTCTGCCCGCCTCCGACCGCGTCTCCCGCGTACCGAACATCATCGCTCAACTGACTAGTACAGTTCCCTTTCCTGAAGCCGTCCATGTGATTGGCTATAGTTTATTCAACATTACATTTTAACATATTTAAATAATCAAAGCTTGATCACTTCCACATTCTAAATAAAGTAACAATAATATCCATTACATAATAAAAGTTAAATTCTTTTACATAAAACCAATAGAATTTCCTTCTTAACTTTGAATGTCACGGCCAGTAGCCTTGCGCCAAAGTGCTTTCTGATAAATAAATGAAGAACAAAAGTAACTATTATGCACGAAACTTTACAACAAACATTCTATTACCTAATGTTTTGTCTCGAGGCAGTTGTAAATTATTCTGTCTTCTGGTATAGCTTTAAGTTTTAACCTTTGATATGAGTTATGCTTCTATGTCGTCTTAAAGAGCCATCCGTTTCCTAATATTAATTATTTATTCATTTTCACGGTTGCAGTTGGTAATAGTGGGAATTTTGAGTCTGAAATCTAAGAACTGCTGTCAGACACAGCTTTTGTCTTTAATTATTTCCTTATTTAAATTGTCACTAAACTAAGGTGCGTAATTTCTTAAAATCGAAAAGTTCAGAGTGTTGTTTGTAATTCTGTTGAATTATCTGATTTAGTTATTTTTCTTAAATAAGTATGTTTTGATAAACAATGGTGAATGATGTAAACCCAAATCCGTTCAGTCCTTCCACTTTATTTCCTGTTCCCCTGCTGGAAGTTTGATGAATCATCAATATTTTGTTAAGCATTGTTACATAACTGTTATAAAGAAATGAAACTTACTTAGCGTTCCTGCTAAATGCATATCATGGTGTTTTGCCTTTATCAAAGCAGTTTATAACACACTAAGTAACATTTTTCTTCAGTAACATATGCTTTCAATTTTAATCACTGCCAGATAGAAGTACTGAATTGTTTTTATTTTTTCGGTCCGGCTACAGAAAACCCAGTAGATATTCAATCATTAAATTATGGTTTGTATTGGTGTGTGAAATTCATCGTTTTTCATTCTTCTGCTTCTTCATCTCACGTATTGGGCTAATTACTCGTTATGGTACTCTCAGATTTCTTCTTTCAGTTCACATATAACTGAGAGTCTTAACTAAGACTCTTTTGCCACCCAAACGGTCTGCATGTTCCATCGATTTTCTCTAATTTTCCTTTATTTTTCGGTCAGGTTATATATTCCTAAATCATTACTTGTATCTTCATTTCTTTTCCGATCTTCCCGTGTACATACCTCTACTCTTCTTATAATCTGATGTCTTAAACCTATTTTCTACTTTCTCGACAACTTGTTGCCTATGCTTCACTTCAGTAAGTAGGGTTGGTGGTGCTATTGTTTTATAAAATTTCCGCTAAGTTTCTTTCCTTATATTATTCTGCAAACTTTTTTTTTACAATTGTTCCACATAGGGAAGTAAATTTATTCAATTTTGTAGCATGTCATGGTTATTTCGCATTAAATATGTTTTATTTTCTCCAAGATTATATTATTCAAGTCTGTTTTAGATATTACTGTAAGTCTGCCCGGAATGCCATCACTTTCGCTGAATCTACTGACAATATTAGGTTGTAATCTGGCACTATCCCCTGCAACTTGTAGACTCCTATCTGAAAGCCATCTTCATTCTCTGTACTTATAGTTACGTCACTTGCATATAAAATTATATTGAAACTAGTGTCACAGTCTAAAAGAATTCCATGTATGTTTAACATTTTCCATCTGCTGGTACCTTCATCTATATACATACATTGAAGAGTGTTGGAGGGATACAGCCCCCTTGTCGTATCCCTTTTTTTGTGTTCGTTGCTCCTGTTGTTATATTTCCAATATCTATAAAAATTTCAGTGTTAGTGTACAGACTCTTAATACCATTTATGAGCTGAGGTAGATAACCTCGTTCATCCGTGATATTCCGTAGTGTTTCCCTATTCACGTTATCGAATGCTTTTCCGGAATCCACAAAAGCGAGATGGGTGCCCCTACTGAACTCAGGTCTCCCTTGTTGCAGTGTAAAATATTGTCAATAATTTATCATGCTTTTCTAAAACCTGTTTGTTCTTCAGACATTAGCTTTTCCATGATATGTGTAAGTCTTCCATTCAGGATTTTGTGATATATTATATGGGCTGAGTCCAGGAGGTTTATTTCTAGATAATTACTACATTTAATTTTCTCGTCCTTCTTATAGATAGATTTTACTCTGGCTATGCCAGTCTTTTGGTGCCTTCGGATTTTGTCAGATGGTTCAAATGGCTCTGAGCACTATGGGACTTAACATCTGAGGTCATCAGTTCCCTAGAACTTAGAACTACTTATACCTAAGTAACCTAAGGACATCGCACACATCCATTCCCGAAGCAGGATTCGAACCTGCGACCGTAGCGGTCGCGCGGTTTCAGACTGAAGCGCCTAGAACCACTCGGCTGATTTCTCCAAAAATGATTAAATATGTAAAGTCTTTGATGTAGGAATAACCTTCCATATTTCCACAGTTTTATATTAATACAACCTAAACCTGTGGGTTTCTTATATTTTGCAGATTTTAGCTTCCGTTAGCTCTGAATGTAATTTATGTGTCATGTGCCAAATAATATAGAAAATTTTTGTTTTGTACTTGGAACATTATGTTGACATACACCATTATTATTATTATTGTTGTTATTATTATTGTAAAGCTTTCTTATTTACGGTGAATAATATTTTAAATAGTTTTCATGCGCCAACGCAAATATGCAGGATCTGCAAACATTTTACACCACTTAACTGCCCTGATGAATGAAACAGATGTCTCATTACAGAGGAAGTAACTGTCTCGAATACGTAAGACACAGAGTAGCTCGTCAGTTTATGCATGGGCTTTGATAATGCGTTTGCTAGTGGCGTGATGTGCTTACTAGGGGCGTCTATGGTCTGTATCCGTGTAGCAGACACAAAACGAAAACGCTGGGCCGGCCTGTTTTCATCTCTGCCTCGGTGCATTACGCGCTCTGCCCTCGGACGCAGAGTGACAATATTGCTCTGAGGACGCCCTCACACAGGCGTTCCCGCATGTGTGCCAAGTCTGTATGGTACTCTATTCCCTTCTTTTAACTCTATGGCTTGGCGTCTGTACAACAGTATATACCAATATACTGCAGCGAGGCAACCCTGCACTCTGGACTTCCGTATTACTGCCCCGCTGCAACATTATTTTAGTTACGTTAAATTATTATTCGTTTCGGAGTTTTTACTAGTTCAGCTGTTGTATATTTATCAGCGCATAGACCAGACACGTCTGCCTCTACAGCAGCTTGCGAATCATTTGAGTTGTGAGCCAGTAAAAATTCCAGTAAAAGAATATAGAGCGCAATTAGGAAATCTAAGTATGTGTACAGTGTAGATATCACAAGTACGAAGGGAATGACAAGTTGTTTCCACAGGTGCAGCTGAACAAGCACACACACACACACACACACACACACACACACACACACACACACACACGCACGCAAGCGCGCAAATAAACGGGTACGCGACAGCTATATCTGCGAAAGTCCAAAACGTTCGCCTATAAAAAGGAATTCATTAGTGAACTGAAGCTCGTAGGAGGAACAACTAGTGAATTCTGGAAACACGGCGATGCGAATTCGACTGTTTACAGTTTATTTAATTAGTATCAGCTACGTCGTCATATAATCAAACGATATTGCAATACCTGTGGTGTTGAGAAGAACGATGTGTGCGTACCGAAGGAACGTTGCCTCGTTCTTGTTAACAAGACAGGCACTGCAGTACGCTTTTTACTCGCCGAGACCAGGCAGCGACATTAATATGGAAAATTGGGCCTGGCTCTGCGTTGTGGACGGGTAGACAGCACGATGAAGGCGCCCGCTCGCGTAAAGCGGGAAATCCGGGTTCGAGACCCAGACCTGTATAAATTTTCATTGTCCTCATTTCATTATACAGATGATGGTTGTTTGAATTCGCAGCTGCCAATACGTTTCACATACACTACTGGCCATTAAAAGTGCTACACCAAGAAGAAATGCAGATGATAAACGTGTATTCATTGAACAAATATATTATACTAGAACTGACATCTGATTACATTTTCAGGCAATTTGGGTGCATAGATCCTGAGAAATCAGTACCCAGAACAACCAACTCTGGCTGTAATAACAGCCTTGAGACGCCTCGGCATTGAGTCAAACAGAGCTTGGATGACGTGTGCAGGTACAGCTGCCCATGCAGCTTCAACACGATACCACAGTTCATCAAGAGTAGTGACTGTCGTGTTGTGACGACCCAGTTGCTCGGGCACCATTGAACAGACGTTTTCAATTGGTGAAAGATCTGGAGAATGTGCTGGCCAGGGCAGCAGTCGAACATTTTCTGTATCCAGAGAGGCCCGCACAGTACCTGCAACATGCGGTCGTGCATTGAAATGTAACGACCACTGTTCAAAGTGCCGTCAATGTGAACAAGAGGTGACCGAGACATGTAACCCATACCATCACGCCGGGTGATACGCCATTATGGTGATGACAAATACACGATTCCAATGTGCGTTCACCGCGATGTCGCCAAACACGGATGCGACCATAATGATGCTGTAAACAAAACCTGAATTCATCCGAAACAATGACGTTTTGCCATTCGTGCACCCAGGTTCGTCGTTGAGTACACCATCGCAGGCGCTCCTGTCTGTGATGCAGCATCAAGGGTAACCGCAGTCATGGTCTACGAGCTGGTAGTCTATGCTGCTGCAAACGTCGTAGAACAGTTCGTGCCGATGGTTGCTGTCTTGCAAACGTCCCCATCTGTTGATTCAGGGATCGACACGTTCCTGTACGATCCGTTATAGCCAAGCGGATAAGATGCTGTCATCTCGACTGCTAGTGATACGAGGTCGTTGGGATCCAGCACGACGTTCCGTATTACCCTCCTGAACCCACCGATTCAATTTTCAACAAACAGTCATTGGATCTCGACCAACGGGAGCAGCATTGTCGCGATAAGATAAACCGCAATCGCGATAGGCTACAACCCGACCTTTACCAAAGTCGGAAATGTGATGGTTTGCATTTCTCCTTCTTACTCGAGGAATCACAACAACGTTTCACCATGCAACGCCGGTCTAGAGCTCTTTGTGTATGAGAAATCGGTTGGAAACTTTCCGCATGTCAGCACGTTATAGGTGTCGCCACCGGCGTCAACCTTGTGTGATTCCTCTGAAAAGCTATTCATTTGCATATCACAGCATGTTCTTCCTGTCTGTTAAATTTCGCGTCTGTAGCACGTCATCTTCGTTGTGTAGCAATTTTAATGGCCAGTAGTGTATTTTCAAAGTATGTTCATTCATCCCAATTCATCTCACATACATTTAAGTCAATACTTATTTCTCTCTCTCTCTCTCTCTCTCTCTCTCTCTCTCTCGCTCTCTCTCACGGGGTCAGGGATTTTCTCTGCCTCGTGATGACTGGGTGTTGTGTGATGTCCTTAGGTTAATTAGGTTTAAGTAGTTCTAAGTTCTAGGGGACTGATGACCATAGATGATAAGTCCCATAGTGCTCAGAGCCTTTTTCTCTCTCTCTCTCTCTCTCTCTCTCTCTCTCTCTCTAACACACACACTTACACGAGCGCGCGCGCGTGCCATTTGCACAATCACATTTTTGTCAATACTTAATGTCGCTGAGGATACACAGGATTCTACGGGGGAACAACTTTTGTTTGAGACAAGATGTTCACCGACACATCCTATCCGCGCTAGGCTTCTTTTCTTACGGGTTATGTCCCTGAGAAGCTACGTTACAGTGTATGTTGCTTTTAATCCAGTTATCTGCTCCATGTGAATCGGGGTAGTGCGAGTGTTTTGCTTGTAAATTATCTCTCTCAGTTTAGAGAATCTTACGATTTTCTCAACAAAAACAAAAATACAAAGAATAACCTTGCGCCGCCCGGAACGTCGGTTAACATTTTGTCACTCACGGAAGTTGTTCCCCATGGCGTCATATGCCACCTGTAGACGTTTGATGCAAGGATTTTTAAACATCCTGTATGAAAACACAGACGTTCACATGTGCAATGAAATTCATACATTTGTGTGACTACGTAATATGTGGTATGAGTACCGACGTTTCGGCTACTACTCCAGATAGCTTCATTAGCGTCAGACTGATGAAAGTTGCCCGCAGTGTAGCCGCAACGAGGGTAGCTTAACCACATACTAGACTACGACGCAGTCACGCACCCAAAAGAATTTTATTGAAATTATCTCTGGAGATACTCGGCCGTTATTTTACGTTCAGAGTGTCGCGCAATAGTTTCGCGAGGTGAATCGAGTCTAGTCTAAACGTGTTCCTCCCCATGAAAAGTTTTTCACCAAGCAGTTTCGTGGCGAGACGAACTCCAGTCGTTTGGGCGCACATCACAAACACCTTAGCTTCTCTTTTTCTTACAGCGTAGTCGTCACTATTTGCTAGGCGCTAGGTAAAGTACGTGTATTCACCGCATCGGATTGTTCGTTTTTTTTGTGATTCCATGGAATAAGTCCATCACAAAAGGGAAGAACATGGGATGTGCTAAAGGACGTGAGAGTGGCCCTTTAGCAGCCAATCTTAACCTTCAGACCACAGATGAGAACTCTGTCTAGATCATACACATGCGGAAATCGCTGCAGTGCAATTATTTTATAATATTTCACAAAATATTTGTATGAATATCCCTCCAAAAAACTCCACAATTTAAAAAAATAACATTTTTTCTACACCATTCCTATTCACAGACAAACATACAAACATTCCTCCCGCTGGTATTCTAATTTAATAAATCTTGTTTCCGCAAATCGCTCTGTAATCGTACTCTGTCAAGAAGGTTGTTGCAATTGACGTTTGACTGAAGTAACTTGCTGTTACAGAGCTGCTATGTTGTGAGAATGAGACATTGACAAACAGCCACAAAAAATTTAAGATGGTGTACGGGGATAACGCTGTAGATTGATAGCAGTCCAGTTAGTCCTTGGCCAAAACGACTACCTCGTGAAAGTGGGCACCTTCTGCGTAGTGCTACATCGAACACTGGACAGACTGTTGGCAACGTGCAGTCTGGTCACAGTCTCATTTTCTCAAACCATAATAGTGAACGAACATTGAAGCCTGGTGTGAGTAGGAGAAGCAAGTGTGTGCAGGAGGCTGAGATAGTTGAAATTAAAATGTTTTGCGTCAGGTGTTGACAGACGCCCACCAAGAAACGTGGAGGACAGTATGGAAATTATGATGACGAATTTGTTAGAGGAGTAAGTGTAATTGGAAATAAAGTCCGGTAGTATCAGTTTGGACCAGGGACGAAACCACAGTGGATAGAATGATATCATGGAAACTCACCGAACAAAAAGAAGTTCGAAACTGCTCCTGCAGCAAGAAGAGTGATGGCTGCTATGTTCTTTTATTCAGAAGGACTATTGATTGTGGACGTCAAGACACGCGAAATTTGTGGATGGGTTGCATTTCTGTCACGTTGAACGATTCTCTTCAGTGGTCGTTGCTCCCGTTCTTGCAGGACCTTTTTTAGGCCGCAGCGATGTCGGAGATTTGATGTTTTACCGGATCCTGACATTCACGGTAGACTCGTGAAATGGTCCTATGGGAAAATCGGTACTTCATCGGTACCTCGGAAATGCTGTGACCCATCGCTAGTGCGTGGACTATAGCAGCACATTCAAACTCACTTAAATCTTGATAACCTGCTATTGTAGCAGCAGTAACGCATCTCAGAACTGCGCCAGACGCTTCTTCTCTTGTGTAGGCGTCGCCGACCGCAGCGCCGTATTCTGCCTGTATACTTTTATCTGTATTTGTATAGTCATGCCTTTACAAGTTTCTTTGACGCATCAGTGTAAATTTCACAGAATCAGAGGGTAGCGAACTTCCTTCTGAATCGACGCTGTTGGAAAACCTCCGATCATTAACTATTTAGTTTGGAATAATGAAAAATTTGCTTATCATGTATCTCCAATATGATGTAGTTAAAAAGCAGTGAAATCTCGCGTCAGTCATGAGTTCTTGGGCCGAATATTTACAAGACATTTGTCTTTCTGGCCGCGTCAATGCCTCAAGCGAGCCAGACTCGAAGAGCAGATTAACTTTTTCATCAAATACTGAGCATTTCAGTTCTTTTTGTTTCTCGCCTTGCTTATTACATAGCCGTCAGGTCGTCTTAATTGATTTACGTTGTAATCACAAAATATATTTTGCCTCAAAGTCCATCTCCACACTAGAGTCCAAATCTGGAATGAACTTTTCTGCTGTTCACATACGATATAACCCCATACTACCACTATAGTAACTGTCATACAACTGCACCGAAACACTTTTTTCACTATCTAACGAGTGGCTGTTGGAATTTTTCCCTCTTTCGGTACCCCTTTAATCTCTTCATTCTCACCTTTTTTCAACAACATAGTGTATCATTTGAAAATATCATTATTATTATTATTGTTATTGTTTATGACAACATACGTCATATCTCTAAAACTCCTATGTTACTGCAACTTCCTATGCTGTTGCCACTGTAATCCACTCCGTTTCTTGAGACTGCAGCTAATTTTGTTCTTATTCCAAAATAGAAGCAAGTTTATGCTTCATATAAGGTCAATTTTTGTTATTGGGAGCAATGAAACTGCTATCGTATGCCACGTAATTACATTAGTGTTAATTTTCTTAAGTTGAATGTTACATTTACCACAACACTACTTAAAATTATGTTACCATACTCATCGCCAGTGTTCAGTGCATCATATTTCAGTTTAGCACTGCTTGAAGTATGCTTGGTTAGATGTAAAAAGTGCATTTAAATTAACATACTGCTGGAAATAAATTCATCATCGTGGTCCTGCAATATTCCTGCTGGTTACTGACTCTGGGAATTAATTGGATCATTGTTTTTTCTTGCCGTATTCATGCTAACCACAGTATAAAATGTACAAAATTGATCTAGTGTGTGTGGCTGAGGGTAGCCCATTATTCCAAATCACAAAAAAAAGCCTGGCTTTGTGACTGTGTTACTTCTAAATCATCAAGCAGTGACGTAAAAAATCTACACACACGATATTAAATATTCTACCTTGAAACGAACAGTATGACGTCTTAAATGCCAACCATCATGGATATAGAAGATACTGGGAAACCACTCAGCGTACTTCTTCCAGTATCACTCCGAAAGCAACTGAAAATGGGTGGATACAGTATTTCTTGAGTTTCGCAACGCTGTTGTCTCAATATTATACAAATGCCTGTTTATAGAAGTAAGATTATATGAAATACCAAACGAAAATTGTCATTACGCCGGGAATTCGATAGTAGGGACGACGCAGTACATCACCTAGGATGGCGCCTCATCTACAGAAGTAACAGCAGGTATCCCCCTGGGTAATGTGTCAGTACACTTGCCGTTCATGTTGAATATTAATCACTTGCCAGACAAAATAGTAATCTGAGACTTTTTGCTAGTAATGCAGTTATCAACAAAGAAATACTACCTGATAAAATGCTGCAGATATATTCAGTCTTGTTTGGATAAGATTGTAAAGTGATGATGCTCGTTTTACATGTTCAGAAATTTAAAATTGTACACGTCACTAAATCGAAAATAACATTTATCCTATGACTACAAAAACTATGAGCCACAAGTGGAATTACTCAGTCAGCATCTACATATTCAGTTGCAAGAATTAGCCTAACTGTCTGTACCGTATTCAAAGGTTATTGTTGAGTCCATCTTATTTTGAGCCTACCTGGAGTGCTTCATCCTCTCGGCCAGTACCTCAACAGATATTCCGTCAGTGTTTCTCATGGTATTGTGGTTACATGCTCTCTATTTCTCCATTTCCCTAGTGTGTCGATAATCTTATCAACATTCAGTCATTCTCCATTTTATTTACTCATAATCAGGTCTTCGAATAGAGCGATTCAGTTTAGAAAAACTACTGGATGTTTTACAGTTCATAGGAACATAAATCGGCTGCTCGCAGAGGCCCAGTCTAAGGTAAATCACCCTGGAGTAGTCGTCTCATTCGTAAGATACCCAAAAAATGCATCACCGCTCATAAGGTATCGCTTTACAAAACATTCTACAGGACACTCTTCCCGCACACCATACGCAATGGAAATGGAAGCTCAGTATATGGTAAAATGGGAAACATGCTCTATCATGCACTGTGCAGAGTACGAATATGTATATTTTCAGTACCTTAGCTACAGAATCTAGTCACAGTAGTTCCATAATCAGGGAATGAAGTTGTAGCAATGCAGGAATCTTGCATCACACTCACGGCAATGTCCTACTGGAGGTGCTTTGCCATTGTCTTCCTGCGACATTATATGACGTGGCAAGTGTGTATCGGAGTTATGTGAGTGACAATGATAAGTGCGGTGTAGTACTGGATTCGTATTGTTACGGATGAGGAGAAGGGTGAAACATGGTCCCCGCACATAGCCTACTACTCTCGAAGAGCACCAAAGGGCCGCCGAGCTTAAGATCCCCATCAGGTGGACGGATCACTATCGGTTGTGACACATGAACTCTTTTCATGATGCAATGCGGAGAGGTGTGGAATTTAAATCCAGGACACAGATGCAAAGGCTGGTGATCACGATCTTCACGCCATCTCCTTGCCGACCAAATACTGGATGTTAAAATTTTTCTGCCACGATTCGAACCAGCTTACCTCGGTTTCCAGTTCCAACAAAGAGGCGTTGATTAGCGACCTAGACTACGGAGCAGGGTGGCTGGAACATAACTTACGAAAAATAGTACTTTGAAAATGAAACAAACACCTGTCAGAGGCATATGTGTGGCATTTGCTGGACCCCTAAAATGAAAGTGAGGAAAAAGAAGGTAATTCGAAAAAATGGCACTATGTTCCTCATATCTAAAAAATTATCTAGTTGGGAGGGTAACATCAAAAACAGCTGCATAACGACGGAAATTGTAGTGAAATATATAGTAGACAAAGCTGCGACGAACAGAAAGGAATGGAAGAAGCATGGTCTACGTATCAAAATCTCCAGAACAAGCCTTATAGGATAAACCTTTGGGAACAAGATTATAGAGTAATACGAAAAGCGAGAGAAGTTAGTGAATCCGTAACACGCTTAGCTTACTCTGTGCTTGGAAAATCAGAAGCAGCCAATGAAGCGTGGGGGGGGGGGGGGGGGAGGTTGGAATGGGAATCTAAGTGGAATTGTAAGGAAACATTTTTACAAGCAGCAACTTTTCCTTTGTTAATACGTTACGAAACATACTTTCTTTCGACGTTTTGATAATTGAGATATTATAGCAAAAAAAGAGGTAGGTATTCGTATACTTCAATAATAGAAGCAAAGAGGAAAAAAATACTGCGATAGGCGAGTGGTTAATTTTGTTGCACTGTGGCATACGTTACGTCTCTCGGGATTCGTATCTGTTCTGGGCCGAAAAACACAATGGTGCGGCAGCTGTTTGACGTAGTACAACTGTCGGAGATAAAAGTTGGGGATTTATTGTCTCTGAGATAGGAACCGTGTTCCGTTCTTGGTTTTTGGAGCGGTCGCGCGCGGCATGGCAGAACGCCCTTCGTCTGCAGGAAGCTGAGCTATCGTGCTGTGATCGCTTGCCGGCCCCCATGGCTACGTGACTCTCATGATTCACCGCTGTCTCTGTTTACTCCCAAATCAAGAGTTTGACGCCGGTGCAGCAACCAATAACTAAGCAAAAGGGTTTTTATATACGAGAGAAACAAACTGGTTGAAGGATGTCTGTTTACATTAGCTTTAGGATCGTTATAATTAAGCAGTTGTGGCTTATTAACGTGTTTAACAGAAATAAAATATTCTTCGAAAACTTGCTGGTACCACATGGGGAGCTAATAGTCATGTTTTAACACTATGCCGCCCGGCGAACCCACAGAGGTGTCGTCTGCTTAGTATCGCTCAGTGGCCGGCGACACCACAGTGGTGTCGTGAGCATAGCATCACGCAGTGGCCGGCGACAGCACTTTAGTATCTTTTACATTCTGTTGGTGTTTTGTTTAAGTAAAAATAAGTTACACAGGTCAACAAGTTTTTTGTATTTATAAGTAGTTGTGCCCTTTCATCATGGCGGACGAAAGAGACAATAGGATGACGTCATAAATAGTTGTAAATAAGATGGCGAGCCGCTAAGGGCTGCTCGTACTTGAATGAACAAGGGTTGCAACAAGAGTCTAGCGGCTCGCCATCTTATTTACAACTATTTATGACGTCGCCTTTCCGGCTTAGATTTTTTTTTTTAAATGTGACTTGTAAGTACTGCGTCTCTTTCCAGTCAGTACAAACTTTAATTTTATTAATGTATTATATATCTAATACGCTTTTGAACAATTAGTTTAATTCTGAATATGACGCTCATAGTAGCGTCGAAACCTGGTCAATTTTGACTTAATATTTGTGACCGAGGTCTTATTTGTTCTAATACGATCTATTTGAATATATTAGCAACGAAACTAACAAGTACTACAGTCAAAATTGCAATAGAAGGAAACTGTATTTAAAAAAATACGATATTTGTAGACGTTAAAGGACCCGAACTTAGAAAATGGTTTGGCATTGCTATCCTTACGGGAATTGCAAAGAAGCAAGGACCGAAGATAATTGGTCAGCGAATTCGTTGACAGACACACCGATATTTCGCAAAATGATTTCCCGCAACCGATTCAGACAAATATTATCATTTTTACATTTTTCCGACAGCAACAACAAACCGGATAATGCCGATCGGCTTGTCAAAGTGCAATTCGTAATTGATTATTTTTCCAAAAAGTTTAAAGAAACGTTTAATCTAAGTCAAAACATTTCAATTGATGAAGGAATGATGCCGTGGCGTGGACGATTACATTTTAAAGTTTACAATCTGTCGAAAATTACGAAATACGGCATACTCATTCGGATGCTGTGTGATTCGATTATGGGATACATTTCCTCATTCAAGATATATTACGACGCTGGACAGCCCTTAGCAAAAACAGTGATGGAACTATTGACACCTTGTGATGGAAAGTGGCATCACCTCTGCATGGATAATTATTATAACATGTAGAACTAGCAGAAAAGTTACATGAAAAGAAAATTCGAGCCTGTGGAACGATACGGCAAAATAGAGGCTTTCCGGAAAGTTAAAGCGCGCAAAAATCAATGTGTTTGAAGCTTGTCATCAACGGAAAGGTGACAGGTGGCCGGCGACAAGCCAAGTAATTCGAACTAGCGCTGCCGGCGCCAAGCGAATAAATTTGCACGAGACGTGCGGACGGCAAAGTGTTCAGACACGTAGCCTTAGCCCTCTCAGTCTTTTGCTGAATACTGTTGTTCAATTTGGATCAGTAGTGCTCACACTCAGAACGTGCAACTCAATCAGGCAATGCACATGATTGCGGGATGTGTTCAGAGTAATGACATCCTATGGCTTCCTGTTCTTAGCATTATCTCGCATCCAATTCGAAGAAGATCACAAGCTCTACTGAAGGTCTGAACCAACATTCAGAAGAATCCTCAGCTGTCCATTCATCGAAGTATTGCTCAAGCAGAACACCAACGCTTGAAACCAAGAAAACTGTTCTGGTCCACAGTAGAAAAACTTGTTAGGTTCTAGTCCAGTGTCAGTGCAGTGGGAGCTTGAAATGTTGCTTTTCTGAATAATTAATAGAATAAGCCTCAATTTTTTAATTATGGCTAAAATACATTAAGACTTTATTTTTCATCTACATCTACATCTACATCCATACTCCGCAAGCCACCTGACGGTGTGTGGCGGAGGGTACCTTGAGTACCTCTATCGGTTCTCCCTTCTATTCCAGTCTCGTTTTGTTCGTGGAAAGAAGGATTGTCGGTATGCCTCTGTGTGGGCTCTAATCTCTCTGATTTTATCCTCATGGTCTCTTCGGGAGATATACGTAGGAGGGAGCAATATACTGCTTGACTCTTCGGTGAAGGTATGTTCTCGAAACTTTAACAAAAGCCCGTACCGAGCTACTGAGCGTCTCTCCTGCAGAGTCTTCCACTGGAGTTTATCTATCATCTCCGTAACGCTTTCGCGATTACTAAATGATCCTGTAACGAAGCGCGCTGCTCTCCGTTGGATCTTCTCTATATCTTCTATCAACCCTCTCTGGTATGGATCCCACACTGCTGAGCAGTATTCAAGCAGTGGGCGAACAAGCGTACTGTAACCTACTTCCTTTGTTTTCGGATTGCATTTCCTTAGGATTCTTCCAATGAATCTCAGTCTGGCATCTGCTTTACCGACGATCAACATTATATGCTTATTCCATTTTAAATCACTGCTAATGCGTACTCCCAGATAATTTATGGTATTAACTGCTTCCAGTTTTTTGTGTCTAAATAAACCTGTAAAGTAAGGAGAAAAGGTCACGATCTTCTTTTTTTTCTGTTCCGGTACAGAAAGATCGAGAGAAATGTTTATGTATCTAAGCGGTAAAGCAAGTTGAAGGCAGTCGCCGTAATTTGTTTTCGAATTACATAAAACCAGAGGCTGTGAGCTCTCTCTCTTTCTCTCTCGTTTGTTTTCGATGGCTGTTTCACAAAATGTAAGTGTCGCTCTAGTATCTGTTACGTTTGGCCAATAATTACGCTAATTTAATTTCAAAAGCCGTGTTTTAATAAAGAATGTTCTTTCTATTTTCGTTAATTCCAGATATCAAATTATTATGCTGCATTTTAGAACTTTTTCGGGTTGCAGCGAAGGAGACTTGCCGACGAATTGTTTGGTGGCCACAGCCGAACGCTACTAGTGTTCAAACGGCTATTACGTTATCAAACTTTTATTTCAGCGTCCCTGAGATATCTTTTACCGGTCTTTTCTACCAGTATCCAAGCAATGTAATTACGCCAACTGCTTAAGTTTTAGATCGGTCACTGGCCCTCAAACAAATGCTGTCGGTCAACGTTATCGTTGGTTTGATGGGAATCTGATGCTTGTTGGAGGAATGTGTAATTTCATTATCCACAAGTAAAAAATTTTCTATGCACCATTTTACCATTTTAGAAGTTTGCCACCAGTATAAGCAATAAATTAAATATTACGTTATTTTTTTAAATACCATTAATATTGAAAGCTGTCATCTTAGTCAACAAAAATATAGTTGGGAAACCCTGGATGTAGATAAAAGATTTCGATTTTCCCATGCTTCAATGAGAAGTCGTGAACCGGATTCGAACAGAACACGGCATATGTGGTTATCTAAGGCTCTAGTGTGTATAGGCTGTTCCTGCAAATGCTGATTCTGGTGTTTCCTTACGGTTACTGAGTGTCTTCTACGAGCGTACAAAGGAATTGTAATGAACAATCACCGTGCATCGACTGGAGCGATCGAATGGATCAGGGAACTACACTCATGCTCATAAATTAAGAATAATACTGATACATGATGAAACAACGCTCTGGTGGGCGGTTTGCGGGTTTAAATCACCTCGAGGTATGACCATGTGGTGCATTTGACCTGCGGTCGTCTCACGGTGGTGCTGGAAGCAGTCCACATACGCAGAGGTGTGTTGGTGCATGTCAGAGTACGGTGCTGCGAGTAAGTGTGCAGACGTTTTCAGAAGTGCTAATGGTGTCTGTGTGTTGAAAATGGCTCAAAGAACACATATTGATGACGTTATGAGGGATATAATACTAGGGCGACTAGAGGCTGGTCAAACGCAGCAGGTCGTAACCCGGGCACTCCGAGTGCCACAAAGTGCGATCTCAAGATTATGGCAACGATTACAGCAGACAGGAAACGTGTCCAGGCGCTACAGTACCGGACATCCACAGGGTGCAACACCACAAGACGACCGATATCTCAACATCAGTGATCGCAGACGGTCACAGAGTACTGCAGGTGGCCTTGCTCGGTACCTTACCTCAGCCACTGGAACAGTTGTCTCCAGACACACAGTCTATAGACGACTTAACAGACCTGGTTTATTCGCCCGGAGACTTTCAATGTGCATTCCACTCATCCCTGGTCACAGGAGTGCCCGTAAAGCCTGGTGTCAAGAACACAGTGCATGGTCATTGGAACAGTGGTCCCAGGTTATGGTGACGGACGAGTTCAAGTTAGTCTGAACAGTGATTCTCGCCGGGTTTTCATCTGGCCTGAACCAGGAACCAGATACCAACCCCTTGAAAGGGACCTGTAAGGGGGTCGTGGACTGATGGTGTGGGGTGGCATTAGGATTGGTGCACGTACACCCCTGCATGTCTTTGACAGAGGAACTGTAACACGTCAGGTGTATCGGGGCGTCATTTTGCACCATTATGTATGTCCACCTTTTCAGGGGTACCGTGGGTTCTGCCTTCCTCCTGATGGATGATAACGCACGGCCCCACGGAGCTGCCATCGTGGAGGAGTACCTTAAAACAGAAGATATCAGGCGAATGGAGTGGCCTGCCTGTTCTCCAGACCTAAACCCCATCGAGCACTTCTGGGATGCTCTCGGCCGACGTATCGCTGCACGTCTTCAATCCCCTACGACACTTCAGGAGCTTCGACAGGCACTGGTGCAAGAATGGGAGGCTATACCCCAGCAGCTGCTCGACCACCTGATCCAGAGTATGCCAACCTGTTGTTCCACCTGTGTACGTGTGCATGGTGATCGTATCCCATATTGATATCGGGGTGCGCAAGAAACAGTGGCGTTTTGTAGCACATGTGTTTCGGGACGTATTTCTCAACTTATCACCAACACCACAGACTTACATATGTGTGTCGTGTGTGTTCCCTATGTGCCTATGCTATTAGGGCCAATTTTGTGTAGTACCACGTTGTGTGGCACCACATTCTGCAATTGTCCTTAAATTTATGAGCATGAGTGTAGATCTGGAGATGTAACATGATACGATCTTGTGACTGTGGGCATTTGTCCACAAATGTTGTATATATTTGTTTTCATCATACGACAGATAAATAATACAGGGTGTTGCAAAAGAATTAATCCCGTTTCCCAATATTAAGTACATCTTCTTCATGAATATAACTGAAAACTGAATCCCTACGGCTAAACTCTAGTAAAAATTCAAGATTTTATAGTATTTCTCACGTAAACCACTGCTATAAGGAGCCTAAAATAAAAATCTGCTGGAAAATTTAAGTTATTAGTAGGCCTCCCTATATGCATCTGGTTGCTTTTAATAATGTTCCGTCCATGGAGGTGTAAGTTCCGCCGCTCCGGGCGCCTCTGACAAAACCAAAGAATACCAAATGACGAAACCAAGAATAAATAAACGTCTCAGCTCCACGCAGCAAATTAAACGAACTGCACACTGCAAAAATTTATTGAAAAATGTGTAATCTCACTTTCACATCGACTGCTGATAGCAAATCACAATATATTTTTGAAATAATAATACAGGCAATGAACCTCATAGCAATAACTTCCTAACAGTCTGTGGGAACGTGGAGTAACCAGTGATGTGTGCTTCGTTTAGTCCATACAACTGCAGCGAACGTTAGATTTAAGTCCTTATGCTTTGACTGTTAGTTCAGTTAGTTTTTCTTATCCGACTCGGAAAAGTAAAGTATTTTTGTGCAAAGCTGTATCTGGGTTTAATTTGTTGCCTATATGGGAGCCTTTATATTTAATGAAGTAACAGCTTCTTCATGAGATGAGAAAACATTTTATTTTCCTAGCACAGATCAAAAACCCACAAGAATAAACAACTCGTAACCAAGCCGACTACGGCAAAGATAAAAATCTGTCAGCTACAGCTTTCACCCGCTGTTTTTGGCGCAGTGGATAAATGACGTCGCCAGCCTACATAATTGGTGACACCGGAAAAAATAAGAAAAGCTCTCGCAACATAATATTATGCTGCAGTTTCGTCAAAGGCAGAAGAAGTTAATAAAATTCTGCAGGCAACAAAAGACGAGATGTGACGGCTAAAGCTAGATATTGGGCTTTTTGAGCTTGCTACGCCGAAGAATGATAGCAAAACGGAATCCATGAGTTTGAAAATTCGGGTAGTAGCAGCTACATCACGAGCGTACTCACATATCGAAAATTTTTCACGCACGAACGCACCGTTTTCAACAGTGCCATGGTTATAGTTAGTAGTGCCTCCATTCACGTCTACGCAATCAGACGTATTGTTTGCGATATAAATCTTCGAGCAAAAACGCCTAACCGAAGACCGCGAAAAATTCACTCTCACAATTAGCAACCTGGAACAGAGGGCAACAGCGATAGTCTCCGATATGATCATACACCCCCGATCCAACTATTGTACACCACACCTGAAACGGCGTTGATCGTTCGCTGCATGAAATTACCTGAACAGCGCCTTTCCCATGTGATGCACCAGGAGAAACGCGGTGGCAGAAGTTCATCGAATTTTGGAGACATTTACGCACTATAGTCGACGCTAGCATGATATCCAATGAATTGTTACAGCATGTCTGGAGACAGCAGCTTCTTCATCAAGTTCAACAGACATTGACTGCGTACGAAGGACAGTCTTTCGAAAAGCAATTACAAATAGCTGAGAGAGCTTTCACAACTCTACAGTTGCCGCTAGTAGCTTCCGTAGCAACGTCATCTGCCACCTCTGCAACGGAAGCCAATGATGACTAATGGGAACTGTCGGAAGAATCAAAGTTAAGCTGTGCAGCCACAGGTTACAGATAAAAACCAGGCATCGCTGATTAGACCAGGAAACTGCAAGATGCTATGAAAAATATGGCTACTGAGGTAAGTAACTTGGAGCTGCAGACGTCCACCAGGTCCATCAGTAACAAGAAGAAGTCACATTCCAAACAGGATCAAGCTCCCACCGACAGTTTTTGTTGGTATCACAGACGATTAGGGCCACAAGCTACGAGATGCACAAAACCTTGTGGATACCCATATGCTGAGGGTAGCCCGCTCTAGGCGCCATGGGCTGCGGCGCTCACGAACGGCGCCGTATACCAATGAGGAACCAGGTGACAGTTGCCGGCAGCAACATGCACAGTCAAGGTGAGGCACTTGGTTTCCTGTATACTGCATCTTTTTGCCACTCTGTGTCACCATGGAAGTGTAAGCTAACATCGCACAGATTAGTGTGGTGAATAGACTCTCAGGCCTCAACTTCCTTATTGTAACTGGGTAACTTCTTTTTGATGCTAGTCAGTTGTCAGGATGAGCATTGCTCCAAAAGGCATTTGATTGTGAAGCATTATGTCAGGGTGAAAAATACTAAATAAATTACTTTCTCTCTCTTAACAACATTTGGGCAGGGTGGGTTCTTCCTTGGCTCGGGTATGAGGTAGAATAAAACAGCATTTTTACATAAGATAACCTTTATTGAAAGATTTGTACAATGGTTCCCTTACTGGATTGTTTTGGCTGGGAGAGCGGCAGCTGTGTCGTTTGCGAAGCCTTCTGCTGCGGCAGCGGCGGCGTCTGATTACGCCTGGTCGTGTGTATCTCGTGTCGCCGTCTCGCCCAGTTGACTGGAGACGCGCATCGTGAGGTGGCCCGTTTAATTATTGAGAACGAAGTCGTGCATCGTATGGTGATACCTTGGATGTGGCGTCCCAGTGTTTCTCTTCTCTATTGCGGCCGCATGGTCAGTGTTGTGCGGCGGCCAGCAGAGCGGCGCGGCGGGGGAAGGCCAGTGTCCCGGACTCGAATAACGGACTCCAGCTTGCCAGTCTTCGGCTGTCAGATCTTCATCACCAGCTTACAGGTGACTGCTGATGTGAGGCTGTCTCCTTCCCATCCTCACGAGTCACCTGGGTATGTATAAATCAGTCTTCAAATACCTTCTTACTTCTGTCTTCTGGTGGCGAGGCTGCTGCTTGCTGTTCCATTACAGCGGCGGACTTGGTGCTTCTGTGTACGATGTAGTCTCTTCCTGCATGACGGTCTTCACCACCGACTGAACTGTACTGGAACTGAAAACTACTGTCGGGCCCACTGCGTCTCGCATATTTATTTACTTCAGTTCACTGGAGGTGAATGACTTCACGGTCATTGCCTCTTGTGTCACGTTGAAAAGCTTTTCGAAGAATCTTCTTAACGTCGGTCATTGGCTCTTGGGATGTAGGCGAGGGCCTTTGATCACATGTGACAATTGAGAAACACGTGAGCCGGTCGGGCGATGCCCTGACGGCTGAATCGACAGCTTCCACTTATGTGGGGAGGGCGATGGCTTCTCCCGAACGTGCTGACTGGCAAGCGCCGGCTGTTGCCACTGCTGCTCTGCCCGCTGTTTGCCAGTGTGTAACTCTTCTAAACTAAACTAAGTTTTTTATTTATTTTCGCCGGCCGCGGTGGTCTAGCGGTTCAGGCGCTCAGTCCGGAACCGCGCGACTGCTGCGGTCGCAGGTTCGAATCCTGCCTCGGGCATGGATGTGTGTGATGTCCTTAGGTTAGTTACGTTTAAGTAGTTCTAAGTTCTAGGGGACTGATGACCTCAGAAGTTAAGTCCCATAGTGCTCAGAGCCATTTGAACCATTTTATTTATTTTCAATTTCTGCTTCACTTCACATTCATTTCACTAATTTATTTACCTATCTTAAGTACCACTCAAGCGCCGAGCTTTGTTAAAAAGGACACGCGGGAGGCTTTGTAGTTGATAGTATTTAACAATTCAAGTACAAACATGTACGGTTATAAAGAGCTCATGATAGATGTTGGTTTATGTACCCATTACAAGAGGAATTTTGTAGTGGCAGGCATTTTACAGCCGACCTTAGGCGCAGATTTCTTGTCTGGTTTTGCACTCACTGTGGACTTGGCAAATAACTGTCTTACTACCGGATCAAATAGAGGCTTTATAAAAGGGTTTCGGCGCAGTGCAGCAGTAGTTGCTCTAGGAGTAATCAATAGCCCAGCTACACAGTCTCCCAAACAAGAAGCCATAAAGACTCCAATAGTTAAACATAATACAGTGGATTATATGCGCACCACGCCAGGTCCGCCAGTATCACGACGCATCCGCAGATTATCCCCAGAGCGCTTAGTGGACACAAAAGCGATATCTGAGGAGATGCTCCAGGCTGGAGTAATTAGAAGATCTGACAGTTCTTGGGCGACCCTTCACCACCTAGTACGTAATAAAGATGGCACTTGGCGTCCCTGTGGCGACTACCACTGATTGAACACGAGTACAATCCCTGACAAGTACCCCACACCAAACAATCAAGAGTTTACCTACGCTCTAGTGGGTGCGAAAGTATTCTCAGTGTTGGACTGTTGTAAGGCATACAGTCAGATTGCTGTGACTCCGGCTGAAGTGGAAAAGATGACGATGATCACACACTTTGGGCTATTCGAATTTCTGTTTATGCCATTCGGACTAAAAAATGCGGCCCGGTACTGGCAAAGATTCATTGATGAAGTGATCCAGGGATTACCTTTCTGTTATGCATATCTGGATGATGTTTTGGTATTCTCAGAGGATATGCAATCACTTGACAGGCATATTCAGGTGGACAGAAACTCGATAAATATAGAGTAGTATTAAATGAGCGCAAATGCGTCATGGGAAAGAGTCAAGCAACTATTCTTGTCCATATTGTCTCAGCGGTTTAGGACTGTGTGTCATTTGAAACAACATTCGTTGCCTCCACGGCACACACATTAGTTGTCTGGGTACTGCATTCTCCGAAGCTCGAAGCTGGCTGGCGGCTGGATATTCTGTGCTGTTCACATGGAACAATTTCTCCAAAAATTATTAATAAAATGACTTTTTCCCAGTAGTTCACCTCCTCTCGTCACTCTTCAAGATAGAAACTTGAGTGAACGTTAACGTAAGAATAGCTTGTCATTTTTTTATTTTCAAAAGGGCCTTCTGATTTTTCAAAAGTTTATCATTTATATGTATGCACGTAAAACATTGGGGTTGATTTTAAATTTATGGTCATGACCATAGTTTTCATTTACCTTTCACAATTAACGTTCAACACTGCCTCTACCGGAGGTACGATAGATATGTCGCCGGTAGTGAAAGCCATCCGATATTTTTACCAGCAAGTCCGAAGAACAGCATTCACTCTTCTGTTGCTATGCGACGTCGCAGTTAACTTGAAGTGATTAGAGGGGAAGGAGGCGCATAGGAGGAATCTTACTCACACGGGCACAGAAATATCACCTACCGTGACATGAAGCAGCTTTGGGCCTCAGTGGTGTAATGCCACTTGAAGGTGGTCCATAACTGAGACAGCTCACTGTAAAGAAATGCTCTTACACACTGTAGCCAATACAATGGTGCAAAGTCTTGTCGAGAAATGAAATTTTCGACGTGGTCTCGCAACTGTGGAAAATCGGCAGATTTCGAACATCTCCAGGAACGTGATTCCTGAGACCTTCTTTTCCACAAGAAACGCCGCGAATCTAATTGAGCTTTGGATAGTGTCTTTCACACTCGACGGTCAGATTTTGCTTCTGTGATCCCCGTGTTATTACGTTTTCACGGTTCACTTTCTTTACTTAATGAGAACGTAACCTCATTACTGAGTAGCAACGTAAAATAAATAGTTACATCTACATCTCCATGCCAGGAATGAATTCACAAATACCTACAAGTTTTCGTTTATTACCATCATCAAAGACTTCCATTAACTGAATCCTGCAGGGGTTGAAATATAGAAGTCACCGCCAAACACTACAGACACGCTTGTGAGTCTGGCACGGAGAATAAACATACGTGGAATCTTTGAAGCACAACGTTGAATATGTCGGAGGCGACTAGCGGTTTTTCCATTACGTAAACAACCAGTGTCTTGAAACTGATGGTGCCGTCATTGAATGCTTTGGGCTGCAGGAGGTGCAGTACCGTGCTCTTGTCCGCACAGTTATTGAATCTTACCTGTTGTCTTTTTTGCTCTCGATCTAAGGGGGACTGTTAATGAACGAGCGAGACAGAGACAGACCTATTTGCACACTTGAGATCAGTACAAATGATCAAACGAGCTGGAAACATACATCTAGTTGAAAGAGTAGCTTTTAATTTCCATGTGTAAGTTAAAATCCACCCAGGTTTTCGACCTTCATCCAATAGGAGGCATAGTCTTAGGAAGGCTGTTCAGTCGCTTTCAAAAACCTTGTATTTTAATACCATGCATGGGTAGGGGTCACTATTGCTTAGTCACATCTCACAGTCCTATTATTTCTTTAGACTGCGAACAAACGCTAAACCATCTTATCATTAGAGGCTAATAGCTCTGACCATTCTCCAAGTTGAGGTACGAAATCTGTCTTCCTCTGCACCGTTTGGGAAACGTGCGTAATTGTCTGGTGTCCACTGTGATCGTGTCACTTATGAGTGGACTAATTGAAATCCATGACTGGCTATGCAGTTCGTTGGTGTCGTTTGCGTCTAATGGGCAGCTATACTTTGTAACATCGCTAGATTACTGTTATTGTATTTCCAGGAAGCTGATTGAGCTGCACGCAGAATTTCTATGTCGAAAATGGTCGACCTAGAAACAGTGTGGCTACAGTTTAATAGATAAAGTGTGGGTTACGAATACCGTGACAGAAAGGCTCCAAGTGGTACATGAGTGTTTCCATATCTGTGAGACAATTGATAAAAGTTTCAATCCTGTCCTACTACAGAAACTGGGAAATCGGAAGAGTAGCTACATGATGACTTTGGATGCTTCTGACGTTACTGGAACTTTTCAGGTAGAGGTCCAGGAGATCCATTCCCAGAAGGCGTGCACGTGCATATTGTCGGGCTGGAAAAAGTTGGATCTAGGCCTGAGGGAGGTGGGACCATAATGTCAGCAGGTCACACCGACGGTTCGTCGTAGTGCATGACAGCTCAACAAGTGGAGACGAGCTGGATTCAGGACAGCTGTGTGACAAGGTGAGCTGAAATCGGTTCTCGCATAAGGACTACACCACATGAAGCTGATAGGGTTGTCTGACAGACTCCAACGAATAGACGGATGACAACACCAGAAGTCCAGGCAGAGACTACAGGCACTGCGTGTCACCACGAATAGTCGGAAACACACACTCGCTGACAAAGAAAGTGAGACATTCAGAAGTCATGGTAGGATATCAGTCAACCTCGTACACGTTCACATCGTCGGGTGTGTGAATGATTAACAGTTACAGTTCTCTGTGACTTGTAGAACGGCTCCCAAGTGCATTAGTGTTGGTGTTTAATGTTTTTAGTGCCTGGTGGGGTAAGTGGCGTGAACGGTGCCAGTTCAACAAAGATCACTGTGAAAGGCACGGAGATGCCGTATACGCAAGTGAGCCAGCGTTAACGGCACATGTCAGAGTTCGAAAGGGGCCACTTTCGGAATGCCAATTTTATAGACTGATCGAATCGTGCACTAACCATATTCATGGAGCATTTGGATGTGACAGTGGCCCGATGTTGGAGTGTGTAGAAATGTGAGGATGGGCATACTCATCGTCATGGTTTCGATTGACTATGTCTGATCAACACAAGGCAGCATCGCCATATTCTGCACCAAGCACAGCGTAACAGCTCTACATCTGTGCCTGCCATCCGAAAACAAGTAACGGATCATGTGCAATATTTTATCCAATGCACACCATTCATCTGAGACTAGCACCTGGACTAAGGAGTTACCATCCAATGCATAGGCTTCATTAACACCGCAACAGAACCGAGCGAGGTGGCGCAGTGGTTAGCACACTGGACTCTCATTCGGGAGGACGACGGTTCAATCCCGCGTCTGGCCATCCTAATTTAGGTTTTCCGTGATTTCCCTAAATCGCTCCAGGCAAATGCCGGGATGGTTCCTTTGAAAGGGCACGGCCGACTTCCTTCCCCTTCCTTCCTTAATCCGATGAGACCGATGACCTCGCAGTTTGGTCTCTTCCCCCAAAAACAACCAAACAACCAACCAATCGCAACAGAAATGAAATGACTGCAATTGGGGTAGTGGCGTGACTGGGAAGCATGGACCTCTGATGAGTGACACTGCATTGTACTCTACGATGGATCGCGGTTTTGAACTACCCCAGGTAACCTCTTTGGCAAGTTTGGTGACGACCTGGAGAGACTACCGTTCTTGCAATATTTTGACAGGAGCTGTGGCGTGACTGTTAGCGTCATAATGTGGAGAGACATCATGACGTCAGGTCACAGCTGGTGGTAATTGAGGGAACTGTGACGGCTCTGTGTTACATCTCAGACACCGTGCATCCTCATGCAGTACCTCTCAAAGGACAGTATTGTGGTGTCATAATTAATTAGGGCATACTTGTCCACACATGATACTGAGGAGGTCTCGTGGCCAAGAAATTCCTCAGATTTGTTCTCAGTAGAACATGCTTCAGAACAGTTCTAATGTAAACACCCTAATGCCAGTATCCAGGATGTCAAGGATCATTTGGAGCAGTTGTAGACCACCTTACTTCAGGAGAGAATATAACGGATACCTACCGAATCAATGCTTACATGGAGACAAGGGAGTGGGTGCTATGTCATAATGATAAATGGGCTCATAATGCCAAGTACTTTAAAAATCTAATTCGATGTTGTAGGAATAACATGGCACATTCTCTTAATCCTGAAGTTTCATTTACTTTCCTCCTCCCCTTCAGGGTGATCACCTTATCCTTGTCAGGCAGTGAATTACTATAAGGTGGAGACGAGATCGTAAGCTGCTGTAGTGATTGGTACGAGGAGGTGCTGTATTAAAACTCAGCAACAACTTTCCAAGTGATTTATTGTTTCCAACTACAGTGTCCTCGTTCCTCTTGGTCTGCATCAGAGGGCCCCGCAATGCTGAGGAAGCACCCCAGCAGTCCATGTAATGCAGTGTGTGTCAGCCATGTACGCCAGCAGAGATGCAGCGCCATCAGGATACACCGACAGTTGGCTCAGCGGTCTGCGTCCCTGCCGACTCAGCTCTGCTTGGTGTGAGTCACACGAGGCCAGCTGCAGCTTCTTCTCGCCGGCGTGGCTGAAATCGCGGCGACGACAAGCGCCTGTGATCCGTAGTCCAAATCTGCAGCCCTCGCCTCATAATGCCTCCGGCAAATGTTAGAAGCCAGGACGACTGTTCACGGAAGAGAGCTGTTGAGTGTCCAGCTGCTGTCTGGCTGGTTACGAACCCCACATCGCCCTCAGGGGGTCGAACCAACGGCCTGGACTGGAACGCTGGCGCTGGCGCCCTATCTGCTGCTGTGTGTAGCCGGTGGTGTGGCACACCACGCCGTCCAGAAGAGCTGCGACACTTGAATGAATGTCGTTCAAAAATGACACTTAATTATACTTGGCTGTGCGCCTCTGTTTTGCAAGCGCACCACTTAGCTATATACAGGGTGTTACAAAAAGGTACGGCCAAACTTTCAGGAAACATTCCGCACACACAAAGAAAGAAAATATGTTATGTTGACATGTGTCCGGAAACACTTACTTTCCATGTTAGAGCTCATTTTATTACTTCTCTTCAAATCACATTAATCATGGAATGGAAACACACAGATACAGAACGTACCAGCGTGACTTCAAACACTTCGTTACGGGAAATGTTCAAACTGTCCTCCGTTAGCGAGGATACATGCATCCACCCTCCGTCGCATGGATTCCCTGATGCGCTGATGCAGCCCTGGAGAATCGAGTATTGTATCACAGCCGTCCACAATACGAGCACGAAGAGTCTCTACATTTGGTACTGGGGTTGCGTAGACAAGAGCTTTCAAATGCCCCCATAAATGAAAGTCAAGAGGGTTGAGGTCAGGAGAGCGTGGAGGCCATGGATTTGGTCCGCCTCTACCAATCCATCGGTCACCGAATCTGTTGTTGAGAAGCGTACGAACACTTCGACTGAAATGTGCCGGAGCTCCATTGTCAAGAACCACATGTTGTGTCGTACTTGTAAAGGCACATGTTCTAGCAGCACAGGTAGAGTATCCCGTATGAAATCATGATAACGTGCTCCATTGAGCGTAGGTGGAAGAACATGGGGCCCAATCAAGATATCACCAACAATGCCTGCCCAAACGTTCACAGAAAATCTATGTTGATGACGTGATTGCACCGAAGTCAACATTACCTTCCTTCAATTGGGCCAACTGGCGGTGAATCGAGGAAGTACAGTACATACTGACGAAACTAAAATGAGCTCTAACATGGAAATTAAGCGTTTCCGGACATATGTCCACATAGCATCTTTTCTATATTTGTATGTGAGGAATGCTTCCTGAAAGTTTGGCCGTACCTTTTTGTAACACCCTGTATTATCTTTCAGCAATTTCACGTTTCTGTGGGCTCTATTATACTTCGCAACTATTGGTATGCGTTACTCACTGCAATCCGGCCTGCACCAGGCTGTAACTTGTGCTCAGAATATCGCACAAAACTAACTTTCCCTATCCTAAACGGTGGTGCTGCTGCACTGCAGTTAATCGATAATCGTTGATACGATGCCTCAGACAACAGAGACCTGCATAGTCTGAACCCGGGATCCACTGGGACGTTGAGTAGCACTACGTGGCGTTCAGAAATGAGAAACGCTTTGATTTACGTCGAGGAAATAAACACCAACGTGTTTCTTAAACTACCTGGGAAATTGTCACATACAGAGGCAGTTCTCTAAACCAGCACCTCTTCAGCTCCTCTAGTCATGCTGTTCTGAGATTTTGGATATGACAGTAGGACTGACATGGTTATTGCTGAAGGCAGAGGTCATTGTCACCAGTCTTCGCCAGCAATGGTAAATCTTGTCAATAAATTTTAATATCGCTATCGCAGGGGTTAGGGAAAAAGTCTTGAAAAGTCATTAACAAAATAAGCTTTTCCGGTTGCTGTCTAGTGCTGGAGAAAATCAAGTTCTTAAGTTATAATTCTTAATGATCATAATCTAAAACAAAGTTCGAAGTAAACTCTTCTACGTTGAACACTAAACAGTCCATGAGCCTGGTAACAAGGAGACCAAAAAGGCTGAATTAAAGCTCTTGGCGCACTAATGATACAACTCATGTGTAATCAGAACTTCTTGATATCCTTCGTCCATAGAGAAAAAGTCCGAGAAAGTTTATGACACATTTTATACAGAGACAAAGTCTGATTAAAGTTCTGTACACACTTTATACAGTGAACAGTCCGTTTAGGAGAATTTACGAAGTCCGGCGAGGCCGGATTAGAGGCAATCATAGAAGTACTAAAATCGTAAGGCGGATCTTCTGCAGGGCGGCACGCCGCAGGATGCAGTCTAGGACGAGAAGGCTGGCTCGGATGGCAGTGACAGCGTAGCGACGGTCCCAAAATGAGCTCCTAATTTAAGAAACACATGCGCATACGATGCTTGGCCCAGCTGTCCACACTAACTCCCTCTCCAGGATCCGTGCACCGGCCTAAATGCAGCCCTTAGCGCCAGAATACGTTCAGTCATGTGGCTGGCTTAAGAAGGAACTCCGTGGTGCCAGCGATCTCTGGCGGCGCTCTGGTGGTCGAGTCCGTTGTGCCCGCCTGCGGATATATCATTTATTGACGCAGTCTGCCTGCGTAACTTGGCCGTGGTGTGGGTTGCAGGAAAAGTAGGCGTAAGCCATGCGATCCAGCAAAATTCTCCAATTTCGTGACCCCATTGTTAATTTATAAAATTCTCCAACGTTCCGGCCACTGTTACAGACGACCTTCATGAGGGTTTCTGACGTGTCACATGTCACATACAGTGACATTGGCCGCGGAAGCCTACACTTGCGAAGGCACTCTTTGCCATACCCTTTATGACCAGGGTACAAAATCTGATATGCAAGACCTCACACCTTGAGGCATGTACAGATCCTTGACTGGTTTGCCTAATACCATAATTAGCCATCCGAAGAGTATGCCTGAGGGGCGATGGGGGGACGCTTACTTTCACACCAACCTCCAACCAGAAGTTTTCGTCGACACGCCAGAGGTTTCAGAAATGCCAAGAATTCCTCAAGGCAATATTTGAAGGTTACTTGTTTCCAGGTTATTTGCCTGCATGACACAACGAAAACAATGTAATCGTGCCGTAGGGAGGTTACACTTATGTTGATAATGGGTATCATTTCTGAATAAAATGAAAGTTTAATCATTTATCATCTGCTTCGAGAACTCTGAGTGTTAGTAGTCATTTAAAGAAAACTCAGTGTTGCGTACCAGTGTAGAGACTGGGAACATGTTGGTTGTGTGGATCAGGAGAATGTTTTGTATTTTATTTGTGATCTCTGTAAAACAGTGAGATAAATATTGCCGCACAGAGCTGAAATAATAACAATAAGCTCTAGTCTTATCTATTTCATTACTATTCAGTAAGTATGAGTGCAGTGTACCATTAACAAGTGATGTTATCATAGAAAAGACAACGGCCGATACTGCAAGACACTTTCGACAAGCCTTGTAGTAGTAGCTCTTTCACTTTCTATGTAACTTAGTACTAGAAATAAAAAATGTCTTGCTATATGTCTTGAGGCAAGGGAATAGTATACTAATATTCCGTTTAACTATCACAGTTAGACTGTAAGGTCGAAATATATAACTCGGCTGATACTGTACGACTGTCCCCTAGTTCTGACTAATCTTAATGTAAATGAAATAATGAAAAGTCATTTAAATACACTGTGGAAAATATTACGGTATTTTATGCAATTTACTAAGTCGTGAACATCACGCTGCAGTTCAGAGTTAATGGCTACGAAATGTACTTAGTTGTTTTCTTTGTAATCTACAAACACACGCAGACATTTTATGTCTCTAGACATGTAGCAAGAAAAATTTCGAACACTCTTAGAAGTTTCTCATACGTCACACATGCACCAACATCCTATGGCTTTTCCTGACTCTACCACACCTAACGTTTAAAACTTACTGTCACTACGAAGGTTGTTAATCTGCGTCGGCGTAATCACAACTCTATGTTTACTGTACTTAATACGACGGTGATTCAAATGAAAACATTAAAAGAGCAGTAAATTCTTAAATTTGACGTTAGTTATCCTCGTGTTTCGAAAATCGCGTAACATTTGGCAGCCTGTGTTCCATCAGAGAAAAAGAAGATGTGTCAATTCAAAGATGGTCGTCCCGTTGTAGAAATTGGAAATTTGAGGTAACGACTATGGGATAAAACTGCTGAGGTCGTCGGTCCATAGGCTTATGCACTACTTAATGTAATTTAAAATAACTTACGCTAATGAGAACACACACAACCATGTCTGAGGGAGGACCCGAACCTCCAACGAGGGGAGCCACGCGAAACGTGACAAGAGGCCTGAGACCGTACGGCTATTCGGCGCGGCCCCGTTGTAGAGTTGCAGCGCGTTGGGACAGTGCTCTGTCACACATTTTTTGAGTAGTGAAGCTGTTAACGTATCGGAGGATGACGACAAAGAACCTTGGTAAGAGCGTGTACTTGTACCAATTGACAAACGAAAACATTGTCGCATTGGAAGAGTTTATGATGGAAAACTCTACAAAAAACAGAGCTGCTGTTTTGGATATTAATGCGGTTTTAGAACCTAGCTGTGCTGCGATTCAATAAAGTATTCATGAGACATGTGCTACGACAGTTGACTGAACTGAAAAATGATCGCGTCGATCCCTTTGAGGGACTTCTGCGTCATCCACTTAGAAAGTCACATGTTTCTGGACTGATCTGTTAACGGAAATGAAACATGTTTACACCACCAGCAACGTACTACGGACGGGAAGTCATTCTTACTCCGTTTTAGAATGAAAGAGGGGTAATTTTGGAGCATTACATGGCTAGCTTAATAGTGGCCAGTAAGTCATACTCAAATCTGCTGGAAACACATCTTCGCTCTGGAAACAGAACTGAATTACGAGGACTTCTGACTGCGTTTTGTTACAAAACGACAATTCTTGTCTACAGACTACCCGCTCAACCATAGTAACAATACAGGGTATGAAATTTGAACGTCTCGAACACCCTCATAATGCCCCTCGTGGCTTTTATTTTTTCGGCTGGAAGGCAAGAATTTCAGACTCGACGAAGAGATGAAAAGTTCGAGGCACGAGTGACTGCGTTCACAGTCAAAAGAATTTTTCACATGAGGAGGACATGCACGCAAGGAATGTGTGCCTTACACTTTATGAGAACGACGTCGAAAAATGGTACATCTGCAGTTTTTCCGTGTTGCCTCATTCATTTCCTCGTGAGTATTTTGTGCCGTTGATGCTGCTATTTCTTGTAGAAATGTTGTACTACGCAATTTTTTTTCTTCAGTCGCATGGGAACAACTCAGATAATACACTCCTGGAAATGGAAAAAAGAACACATTGACACCGGTGTGTCAGATCCACCATACTTGCTCCGGACACTGCGAGAGGGCTGTACAAGCAATGATCACACGCACGGCACAGCGGACAGACCAGGAACCGCGGTGTTGGCCGTCGAATGGCGCTAGCTGCGCAGCATTTGTGCACCGCCGCCGTCAGTGTCAGCCAGTTTGCCGTGGCATACGGAGCTCCATCGCAGTCTTTAACACTGGTAGCATGCCGCGACAGCGTGGACGTGAACCGTATGTGCAGTTGACGGACTTTGAGCGAGGGCGTATAATGGGCATGCGGGAGGCCGGGTGGACGTACCGCCGAATTGCTCAACACGTGGGGCGTGGGGTCTCCACAGTACATCGATGTTGTCGCCAGTGGTCGGCGGAAGGTGCACGTGCCCGTCGCCCTGGGAACGGACCGCAGCGACGCACGGATGCACGCCAAGACCGTAGGATCCTACGCAGTGCCGTAGGGGACCGCACCGCCACTTCCCAGCAAATTAGAGACACTGTTGCTCCTGGGGTATCGGCGAGGACCATTCGCAACCGTCTCCATGAAGCTGGGCTACGGTCCCGCACACCGTTAGGCCGTCTTCCGCTCACGCCCCAACATCGTGCAGCCCGCCTCCAGTGGTGTCGCGACAGGCGTGAATGGAGGGACGAATGGAGACGTGTCGTCTTCAGCGATGAGAGTCGCTTCTGCCTTGGTGCCAATGATGGTCGTGTGCGTGTTTGGCGCCGTGCAGGTGAGCGCCACAATCAGGACTGCAAACGACCGAGACACACAGGGCCAACACCCGGCATCATGGTGTGGGAAGCGATCTCCTACACTGGCCGTACACCACTGGTGATCGTCGAGGGGACACTGAATAGTGCACGGTATATCCAAACCGTCATCGAACCCATCGTTCTACCATTCCTAGACCGGCAAGGGAACTTGCTGTTCCAACAGGACAATGCACGTCCGCATGTATCCCGTGCCACCCAACGTGCTCTAGAAGGTGTAAGTCAACTACCCTGGCCAGCAAGATCTCCGGATCTGTCCCCCATTGAGCATGTTTGGGACTGGATGAAGCGTCGTCTCACGCGGTCTGCACGTCCAGCACGAACGCTGGTCCAACTGAGGCGCCAGGTGGAAATGGCATGGCAAGCCGTTCCACAGGACTACATCCAGCATCTCTACGATCGTCTCCATGGGAGAATAGCAGCCTGCATTGCTGCGAAAGGTGGATATACACTGTACTAGTGCCGACATTGTGCATGCTCTGTTGCCTGTGTCTATGTGCCTGTGGTTCTGTCAGTGTGATCATGTGATGTATCTGACCCCAGGAATGTGTCAATAAAGTTTCCCCTTCCTGGGACAATGTATTCACGGTGTTCTTATTTCAATTTCCAGGAGTGTAGTTTGAAAATCAACAAATACGTACGAAACTTGTTACCATCAATTCAAATTAGAGGCAACTAAGACAGAAAATTAACGAAATAGTATCAATGATTACATTTTGCAGACAGAAAATCGATTATTTTTTCAAGGGGCACATATAGATGGAAAAACATAGTTTGGGCGGTGTGAGCATCGAATTTTGATGGCCGTTGAAATGTAATGATGAGTTTGTTCAGCATTTTGTTAAGAAAGCCAATAAGAACGTCAAACTATACAACAAATTTAGGAAAGGCTCAAAATTTTTCGTCTACAGCGGTATTGCAGACTGTACATCGCTAGTCTAGAGCCACGTTTCTCAACCTTTGTTTTCCTTTGGTGCACATCAAAGTACGTTTCAAAGTTTGAATTGTGACTGGTTATTCAGCGATTTCATTTTCCTCATTTTATTACTTGTTTTTCTCTGAGTCGCGATACTTAAATCTACTACACTCTCTGCCAATATGATCTAATGTTTCGATCAGTTGATACAAGCTATATAAGTTTTAAGTCTTGGTTTTGCTTTCGAGCAATGGAAATCGTTCGTGGGTTTTCAGCCGGGTGGGCCTCTCTGTTTGAAGAGATTTAGCCCCTGGTTCTGAAATTGCTGAGTTACATTCGAGTCTATGCTGTGTCCTGATTTTCGGCGGAAGATTACCTTTGGCTGGAGAATTTCCAAACTGTTTAGCAGATATTATAATGAGTAACGAATCGGGTAAAATTTGTCACGATGACGCTCAGTTTACATCGCGAGATTAGCTTGCCACTGCTCAGTGAAAATAATTCTGTGAGTAGGTGACGAGTCCTGTGCTTCCACTCAGTGAAACTCGGGGTCATAGGTTTCTGATGTATAACTGTTTGCTGCATGCCACTTACATTATTTAATTTCGTGATAGTGTTTATTTGAGGAAGTTACTCTCTCCTGATGTAAAAACATAAGAATTTACGTTAGTTAAAATTAGAGTTGTAAAACTACTGTAGGCTGCAGTAGATTATCATAAGGGAGCGCAGACTAAAGCAGTTTTGCTGTAGCTTGGTCGGTTTAGGTCACATTCGCATTACCTGTATGTTAAGTGTGTTGCATACCTATCGGGAGTTAACTCACAACGATCGCTTTCTTTACGTATCCGATCAGTGTCTTAATGGAGTCCCCTAAAAACAAGAAGCGGTGAACTGTCAAGCAATTGGATGTGAATATGTAATGGGCTGGTTGACCCACATAACATATTTGTTTTGCTTAGTTACTCTCCTGACTGTTACTTAAAGTAAACAGTGTTTATAGCAAAACTGAAGCTGTCAATCTTTAATTCATGTTTATTCTAAAATTGTTGATTTGTAATGTGAAGCAGAACGATGATGTAGTGCAAATAAAGCAAAGAATTCAGGTTTATCATGTAGCACTAGAAAACCCAGTTTCCTCAACAAAACGGTAAAATGAACGGAAATCGGGCAAATACATGAAACATCATTTAATACTTCGTCAAAATTAAGTGAAACATGAACTTCCCCATTTATCAATAATAAAATGAAACTCTTGCCTATGACCATGATCAAGAACTTTCTATTGAGTTCAAAAGAGAGTGGTAGTTTGCAATCAATAGAACGTTCTTGATCGTGATAAAAGGCAATGCTTTCATATAACTATTCATAAATGCAAAAAAATTTTATGAGTAGGAGAAACATATTTTACATGATTTTGACGAAGTATTAAACCGACGTTAGACATACGAGTATACAAAGTGTTTGTGCATGTAAACTGTAGTTGCATCACAAGTAATTGCTTTGATTACATAAAAGCACAGAATTTACGTGATGAACTAATTTTTATTACTTATAAGACGCAATTTATAGTGCGTAAGAGTATAAAACGTACAATGAACTAACACTGAATGATATTAGTTATAAGACGCAATTTATAGTATGTAAGAGTATAAAACGTACAATGAACTAACACTGAATGATATGCGGCTCTAATTGTGTCCAGAATAACCGACCAAACAAAAAAAGAAAAAAAGAAGAGAAGGGTCAACACTCAGTTTCTCTCTTAGACACTCTTTTATATTTGTTTCCAAACCAGTGCTACCAACACGACCGGTATTCCTACCATTCGCTACGTAATTTATGTAGTGTACCAAAACTACCAAGCTGTAGTTTTGGATGATCGCAACCCAAGTTTGAATTACAAGTAGTGAAGACGGTGTTCTTCTGCGTGTACATTCAGTTGTTGGAATTTTAGGTTAAAACACCCCTACGAGGCTGTACGTTATTTGCTTGTAACTGCTGGCAATATACTGCTTTTTTAACTCATTTCTCTCGGTTTCTAGCGTATGTAGTCCACTTCAGTGTGCCACGCTGTTGGGCCGCCATCTTGTTATGACATGTGAGAAATTTCTCGACTCACGAGCAATGTGATGAATGGAGCATTCTGATGAATACGCTCTCACCTGTTGAGCCGCTACTGATCAATATTAGTAATAAAGAATCCTTCTCTGATTGTTATTAGGTTGAAGTGCTGAGAAAGGTAGGTCGATGTGTCCTGCGTTGGTGACTGCTGATTATGATGTATTGGGCTAATTAAACTAATTTATGATTACCTACTAAGTTATGAACAAATGAGAATCAGACATAAAAGTTTCACTTGACAATCGTCGATTTTGCACGTTAAACTTATCGTTACCTTCGTGAACTAACATATTCACTGTGCTGCCTGCTTATAGTAGATATGGAGGCCCTTTTATTCCGTTGCGCTAATTTTATGAATGTATGTGTGTTGTGTAACTATTTTCTGTTCAGCTCACGAGTCAGATCAACTTCTAATTTGTTTCTCGGTCATTAACGTTATTCAATCCACATATCTTGAAAGCGTCAGATCTAACTATGACTACTTTGGGAGTAGTCTACGCTTTTCTGTCTATATGCGAGTGTTGTGCTGTCTCGAGTGAGCATGCATATCTCGCTCAATAGCTCCAGCACTGGGATTTTTCTCCGGGGTATATTTTGTTTTACTTTTTTCCTGGTGTTGTGCGGAGCATCTATTCTTTCAAAGTACTACTTACACTAACTATAGTATGTCTTCATGACTTCGTTAAAATAATCAGAAGTCCATCACACGAAATACTAAATGGCGTTTCATAAACAGTGTTAGAAACAATTCTTTATGGCAGTTTTCTTACCCATTGATATCACGACAACTTTTTACAAAATTATCTAACATTTTCTAACTTTCAGATTCAGAGAATTATTTACGTAAGTATGTTGAAATGAATTTTAAGTTTGTATCCTAGCCTAGGGCACTACGATGTTCTTTGCGTTGATTAAAAGTCAGTTAAAATAATACCCTTAATCTGACAATTGTGTGTCTAAGTATAGGGAAAAGAAATAGGGATAAGTCGTCAGGTGTTTTCCAAACGCAAAACAAGTCTATGCGTTTACGCTGGTATTTTCATAAGACGTTGTTGTAATATCTCCAAAGTGATGTCCTTTCGCAACTTGATCAGTCATGTGGGAAATTATATTAGTAATATTAGGGCTTTTCTGTCTGGAAATGATTGCATAGGTATGTGTTCTGAGAATGACTACAACTGCCACGTTTAGCTGGGAATATGATTCATTTACAGTTTCTGATTGATATCAGGGATAACTCCGTATTTTGCTACGATACTAGTGTTCAATAGTAGTGATGTAAAACAGCGTAGAGCGAAGTTCATTTCATTCGGCGCATTTCTAATGAACTCTGTGACACTGGATGTTCAGTCCACTACAGACTGCTCTTGTGCGCCGATAGGTAATGTTGTGTATGAGGACTCATGCAAAAGATAGGAGACGGGTTACAACTAGGTTAGTGAAGATTACCTGTAAATTGTGGCCCATTTCGTGTGAATTCGTTTCTTTCACTGCACAAACCAATCTTCGATGGCGTCTAGCGGAAGCCCACACAAGTTCTCAGACGTTTTTACCTATCGGTACACCGGTCCTTAATACTCAGTAACTTTTGGCCAAATTACAATAACGATTATGACCTGTGTAATGCGTAAGGAATAGGGTTAAGATCGGAGTTAGTATCACTCGGCCGTATATTGATGCAAAACAAATTTAAATTAATTTAGTAGTTGTCATCACTTACAACAATTACAGATGTTTTACAGCATTAACAATAACGTTTGAATATTGTACAATATAGTAACCAATTGTACAAGTACTTGAAGTTTTAGCTTGTATAGCATAATGCAGAAGCAAGTATGTATAAAAGCACTTGTGTGTCAATGGTCTGTTTGGAAAATATAAACACTTTTCTGTGATAAGTAATGAAATTAGAAAAGAGTGTTCTCGTTTGACCACAATACAGTACACCAGACACATTAGTCAAGCATAAGCGAGAAAATGTAGATACAGATCTGTGTTACACTTTGTAAAATAAGTGTTGATAGTGCCTTGTACTGGAAGCAACGTTAACATTAACACTACATTTGAACACACATTTAATTTACTGAAGCAGCTGATACTTATATTACTGACTTTCAAAAGTTAACTCTAAGATGGATATAGGAAAAGTAATCGTTCGCTGCCACTGCCAAAAATTATAGCAGTTACTGTATCAAATACAGTTTTGTATCGGCTAGTTCAGATATTGCAGAAAATTGTTACGGGAACAATAACGTTCTCTCCCAGTAATTTCTTTCTCTTACAGAGTACATAGTTTCTGTATCTGATTGCAGCTATCTTTCATTATCTTGTACTTTTCTTAGCGACTCTTAACGTTGGTACTTTGGAGTGTTCCTAATTTACTCTTCCTGTGCGGTCAGAATCTTTTTCCAGAAAACTCATGCTCATCTTCATCTGATCACGGTAATCGTGCTCGCATTTTATTGGTTATAATATCACCACCATAATGTCTCTCGTTATTCTTCGCTCTACTACCAAGCTATATGCGCACCTGTTCCTTCTCCGATATTCTTACTCGATATCGCTGAAAATTCCTGCCAGTTGTTGGGCATTGAGTGCTTTTGATAATATTTTATATTAACCAAAACATTGTAAAACTTGTCTGTCCTGTGTTACAAACGATTTACGGAAGTTTTCTTAGAAAGAAACTGTGTTCAGTTTAAAACTTTACATATTTTAAAATAAATCATTGATACCTGATCCTTATAGAAAGAGATTTAAGGTAAAGTTTGACACTCAGTGCCATCTGGTCATAGCAAGAATTACACAGAAAACTGAGATTAGCAACTGCACTGAATCACCCACAGATGATGAACAGACATTCGACATTAAAATTCGCTCGTGTAAGTTACAGAGCACTGACGCTTTCTGAGGTACTTTGCCTCTGCCACAAACTCATTAATTTCACAAGTTCGTTTCATTGGTGAAGCCTTAATAAATTCAAGGTTAGATCACTTAGGTTGTCACTTCGCGTCGTATTTGTTGTACACGATGGACGTTTCGATCCCTGTATTGGGATCTTCTTCAGGATCTTGTGGTCTTCTTTCTGCTGGGATCTTCTTCAGAATCTTGTGATGTTCTTGTGAAGAGTAGAAGTAATATGACGCTGCCTCACAACCCAGGTAATTTTACCGTAATGTACTGTCACTACAGATTTGCTCATTTTTGTTATATTCTGCAACAGCAGCGCTCCAAGCAGAAAGTAACCCTACAGATCTTTAAACGATATCGAATGAGTGGAAATTGTTTATATTGATTTGTAACATTTTTTTTACAGTAGTCCATAAAAATCTGCAATAAGTAAAAACTGACACAACATTAGGATTTTTGTAGTTTCCCAGGGACCGTGGGAGGTAGGAAACGGTACATTGCCAGACAGTTTATTTACGATTCTGTCGTAACCCACAGATATCTGCTGAAGAATGGCCTTTTGTTTTAAGAAGAGGGAGGCGTGGTATATATACCCAACAGCGATAAGTTGTTTTTTTTTTTTTTTATTTCACTACTGTTCCAGTCAAATCAGAAAATGTGGACCGTGGGAACGTGTTTGAAACGCATTACCTGCACTTTTTAACATACCAAAATAAGACAACACAACTATAACTGAAGGGAAGAACCACACAGACGTGATAAAAAAACATCAAAAGAAAAAAAATTGTTTCCCAACACAGAATGTTTTGAAGACCTTCACATCCTCGCCATTTTCAAGTGAATCCGAAAATTGTGCTGTGCTAAGCTTCGTCAAATGACCTAACGATTTTTAGTAACTTTTTTTGCCAGCGTTCTTGTAAACTCTTTGAAGCGATTCGCCTCGACTGCTCCTCTTCCCCTCATAGAAGAAACAATTATTTGTTGGGTGTACACCAGTTACCATACAGTTTTGCCGTTTCGGCTCCGTAAAGTAGCAATGAAAATATTCCCTGACGCCTTCCCGAACGTGGCTACAGCTAGTCAAAATTTTACATATACTGATTTTCAATGTTGAATGTGCGGGAGACCTCCTTAATTCTTATCAGTCTATCTAATTTGCAGCATTCATATGTGTAATCACATTTCTACCGCCTCGATTCCCTTCTTTGCCGGTTTTCCCGTGGTGCATAAGTAATTTCCTTACAATCCAAGCGCTCCAATGCTACATTAACAGAACTTCCGTAGTCAAATTGAGGCCTATATTTGATTCTTATTTTAGTGTGGAATACTTTTTCTGTCTTGTTGGTCTGCTTCTTATACTGAAAAGAGAAACCATTCTTATCACTTGCTTAATAGCATAGCGCTTTGGTCCACCTTTGGAACGCAATGCACTAGTGAAAGTGCCTGAGAAGTATTAGGTCGTTGACAGTTGCAACAGACGAATCACGCATCCGATTTCTACGAACTAATAACACAGTCCTCGTCAATTACAAGGCAGTGGTTTGTGAGTGCAGAGATGGAATCTGATGACGTCTTAGATATAGTCTATAGGGTTCTAATCAATCCAGTTTATTAGGCAAGACATCAATAAGTCTTCACCAGCACGCTCCTCAAACAACTGAAGTATGATTCGTGTCTTGTGACATGAACAGTTATCATGCTGGAAGACGCCATCGTCGTTGCGAAGGAATGGGGATATCTGAAATAATGTTCGTGTAGTCCACAGCAGTTAGGATGCATTTGAGTACTACGTGGTTCCACGTATAACTCTCCTGACTGCTACCGCTACACCATAACCTCGAAACTGGAGGCAGTTTGTAAAACAGAATTATTTTGTTAGAGTAATAATGGTATAAAGCAACAGAGCAGTGTTACCCTCTGAGAGGAATTTTGTTATGTTGACCGTGTTGTACCTAACGGAGGTGACTTATCGGAAGTGAAAGTCAGAATTGCGTAAATATTTGAACAGTAACAAACAAATTTTGCCTATCTGCACTGTTTAACGGATAAAGAAAACGGTCGCCAGCCTAACTAGGCAAGAGAATGATTAGCATTCTCGTTCGAGAAAATAGTTATTAGTAACTTTAATGGATAAACACAACCTATACTTTGTCACACGCGAGTGCAGTGAACTCTGACACATACACATGTTTACAGTAAGATTGAAACTAACAGAGCAGCACAAACTATTTGCAAAATTATAACAGATACCGAAACACACTATTACTTTCAGTGCTTACACAAAGTGGATGGTCTTTATAACATAACTATTAATATGCACTTCTAATACACAAGAGAGACAAACACTTAGCAAACATGAGTATATAACGTTTCACAACTGCAGCTTTCTACTTTTACTACAGTGAGACACAAAATTAACATATATGTTAGATACTGACTCACCTTCTGCGATTTACAACAGGCAGTAATGTGATCATTTACTAAGCAAAACTCTATAAGCCTCAGTCTTAAGAACTTTTAATTTTGAAGTTGGCAACAGCACTTTAATAAGCAGTTTTAATAGGAATATTTTCAGCAAACAACATTTACTTTAACTCACTCTCTTGCCACATTAATTTTAACTTTCTTTTTACTATGTTGAAGAGGCATAAATGAGCAAAATATTGGGCTTTAATGTTCTTTTAGTAAGGACACTCTGATATCACTTTAGCTCAAACGGAGAGGAACCTGAGAGGTGTTACGATGAGGAGAAAAATCAGGGTAGGTACATAAATTCAGATATAAATTACCTTATATTTGAGCACACTAACACATCCATTAAGCTGATCCTTCACTGTACATCATTGTAGTATTCCGATGTAATGATTGCGCAATGTGGTGGCAACTGCATGTTGTTAGGTGGAATTGCCGGTAGAATTGCTGGACTCTGTCATTTCTTGGTGGCGATGATTGATACCAACCCCAGAATATTTCCAGCTATTTATCCATTCTTCCGATGCATTGGAAAGCGGCAGGAAAAGCCTCTCTCGGAACCAGCACAATATGCATCTTTTACATGGCAGTGCACAGACTCGTGGGTCGTCCCCGTCTCGTAGCTCGTCTCCGACTGACTATCAGTTCCACATTTCCTACCTAGGCCAACCACAATTTGCGCGCGCTACACAGTTGCGTTCCCGAGGGGAACCACTACACCCTTTACATACACAATAACTAAGAACCCTAAGTGAGGATCAGCAGTTTACATAACAGCAACCAAATACATTAAATAAAACAAAACATTTGCACATATTGACATTTCTACCAATAATTATTCACACAAAATTACAATCATATACAGTAAGTTTTGTTCCCTCCAAACGGGGCAAAGCATTTAAACGACAGATATACTACGCTGCATAGAATCAGACCATGACTAAAAGTTTTTACAAAGAAAGGAGTATACAGTTTTGTGTTATCTATTCAAACAAACACATTTACAGAAGCTCAGCAATGTAACATTAAATGAAACAAAAGCAAAACAAATCAGTACAGGATTAGAGCTATGGTGTTACACACGGAAGCCTCGATAAGTGTCCCCCGGAGCTGCGAATATGGTTCAGTGCTAGTTTTCTAGTGACCATTAGCCTGGTTGGCTGTGTATCCGGACACGAACAGAACCGGGTGTAACAAATAACGTGTTTTAACCGATCAGACGACGTGTTTCCGTGCATCCACGGTCCTATCTCGACGATCCCGTGCCGACTGCAGTCACAATGGATGATGCCCCTTGAGTCAACCACGGAGCTCCATGTTCATTAATGTGCGCTAAACGGTGTGTTCCGAAACACTTATGCATACTCCTGCACTGCATTCTGTCGACAGATATGTCATATATCGCAACCTGTACTGATTTACAGAGCGGGCTAGTCTGCGATCTCCAAATTCTGTGATGAGGTGTAAATTTCCGCCACCTCATTCGCTGCTGATGGTTCCACAGTCCTTTGACCTACCGCTGGGCGATAATATGAGGGAAGGGAAAAAGGAAAGAGACGTTTGAGGAAGGGAATATTTATTCTAATGATAGAAAACTGAAACATATAATATTTTTCTGCATAACTTCCCTTGCACTTCGACGCACTCTGTCCAACGTTTTACAGGTTTCTTGATTCCACAGGAAACAAAAGTTTTTGGTTGCACCTGTAACCAAGTTTGCACCGCATAAGTAACTTCTGCACCATCTTCTTCCCCAGAGCGCTTCCTTCAGAGTTCGAAACATAAAGAAATCGCTTGTAGTCAGGTCTGGAGTGTATGACGGATGTTCAAGCAATTCGGATCCCAAATTTTTTATTGTTTCGGCCATCCGTTTGGCAGAATATCGCCGAGCTTTATCTTGCTGAGTGATGACTTTTTTCCGCAGTTTCCGCGACTTTTGGATCATGTGGCAAGTTTCAGTTAATATCGCAACACACCACACTGTTCACAGTTTCGCCTTTTGAAGTGAAATGAACGGCTGCCACACCTTGCGTGCCCCGGAATAGTGTTACCATAATCTTACCATCTGTTGGATGATGTTTAAATTTCTTAACTTCCGGTGATCATGGGTGTTTCCAGACCATGGTCGCAGCCTTGCTTTCTGGTTCATAATGATGCACCCACGTTTCGTCTACAGTAACGAATTGCTACAAAAATCCATCTCCCTTGCGATGATAACGGGCCAAACGTTTAAGAGAGATGTCCATCCTTTGCGCCTTAGCTAGTTCTTTCGTTATCCACCACGCACACACTTTCTGAAAATTTAGCCTGTCATTTCAGATGGAATACGCTGAACCATGACTGATTTGTAAAGTATTGGCGATTTCGTCCTCTGTCATTCGTCTGTTCTCCATCATCATACACTCAACGACTTCCAAATTGTCCACAGTTGTTTACGTCGATGTCCTTCCCGATCTTCCCTCGTCATAAAGAGAACTTCTTCCCTATTTGAAGCGCTCTATCTGTTCGTAGATCTTGCTTCGCAGTAAACAGTTGTCACGATGCTGCGCTTGCATTCGACGAATAATGTCCTCCCGCAAACAAAAAGTGAATCACTGCTGTCTCATTTCCTCCTGGGTGCAGGTCAACAATGGAGCTGATATGCTTCACGTTGTGCTACAATACAGTGACTAAGGCGGGAATAAGTGACACGTTCTGTAGAATTGTTGCAGACGATAATACTTCAGCCCTGTACACTAGCAGTGTTACCAAGCCCTAAGGCGAAAACCTGCAGAAGTGCCTTTAATTTCTGACTTCCCCTCGCAATATGACAGTTGTCAAAGTAGCTTGTGTCAGTGTATTTCCCCCATCTGTGTTGCTACAGTGACGACTGATTCGTCTCTTTTCTTATCGCATAACAAGCCTGCAGTTCCACCAGGCGGTATTCATCTCACGACAAACAATAGCTATAATGTTTTGGTCCCTCACTGTATAGCTTCACGTAAGTTATTCCGCTCTAAGGGTAGCAGATTCCTTCCCTTCGTCTACGGAAACGCCCCAATTTTGATTGACAAGATGAGTCTATGTCGAAAAAGAAGGCTATTGTGGTCCAAAAATCAGGTTTCCTCAGTCTGGCGGAAAATTTTTCTGTTAACTAGGAGGCACCGACAAATTCTAGAGAAAGATCCTCTCCAAGACAGTTCGCATGATCGTGAACATCGTTAACGGGCACCATAAATAACGAGGAACGGAGGAACATTGCCATGAAAATGAAAACTTTATCGAATCATTTAGAAAAAGAGGACTAAAATTTTCCTGATGTTCGGTTCAGTAGGGGGAGAAATTGTCTTGAACAGGATGGATTAAACTGAGGAGATAGCACAAAAATGGTTCAAATGGCTTTCAGTACTATGGGCGGGGTGGCCGAGCGGTTCTAGGCGCTACAGTCTGGAACCGCGCAACCGCTACGGTCGCAGGTTCGAATCCTGCCTCGGGCATGGATGTGTGTGATGGCCTTAGGTTAGTTAGGTTTAAGTACTTCTAAGTTCTAGGTGACTTATGACCTCAACAGTTGAGTCCCATAGTGCTCAGAGCCATTTGAACCATTTTTGAGTACCATGGGACTTAACATCTGAGGTCATCAGTCCCCTAGAACTTAGCACTGTTTAAACCTAAAACCTAAGGACATCACACACATCCATGCCCGAGGAACGATTCGAACCTGCGACCGTAGCGGTCCTGCGGTTCCAGACTGAGCGCCTAGAATCGCTCGCCCGCACCGGCCGTCGAGATATCACAGATCGTACGAAGTAGGAGTCAGTGGTCGACGGGTTTAAAGGCTTCCATGATGAAGACAAACTGGACAGGGGATGGACTGAGAAAAGACGACAGGCTGACAGAAAGAATGCGAAGATATTAGACTACTACGAAGAATTACGCTAGTGTGTAATTGTTACTTAACGTATAGTTTCATTATCATTATAGGAACAAAAATGAATGAAACAGATTGTAACGAATGGATGTACAGGGTAGTGCTGTGTTCATGTTGCAAGGAAGATGACGAAGAAGAAAACAGTTGATAAAAATCTCAACATACCACAGCGACGTATCCCTAGATTCTTTGGAATAGTGCGGAAAGTTTTAACATTTAACACACCAAGTTAGCCCACTGTAATCAAGAATCTCGAGGTATCACTTTCCATTCTACATGCGTAGTATAATAGCCTTTTGAGAAACAAGCGACGGCGATGACACGCAAGATGTGGAAAGGGGAAATTGGAGCCGGCGTGTCATTAACCTGTTTTTAGTGGCAGGTCATTTAGATCCCAAAAGCGGAGATAGTTTACCAGAGACAGGAAATCAGTTTACGTGACGTCCATTGACAGAAGATCAATATTATTTTCGACTGCAGAACCGACTTTTCCGTGTTACTGAATCTAGAATACGTTCTGCGTCATGAAAATATCGCTTCTTTTCAGCTAGGTCTATTTCTCTGTGAAAACCAGTTAGTACTACAGTAGTCTCACACTCTTGTCACCTGGTGTAGGGCAGATATTCATTGAAATATCCGGTGCAACAATTGCTTTCTTTAGTGAAATTCTCTGCAACGGAATAGTGTGGCGCTACTGAAAAAACACAATCAGAAATGTTTGTGAGAGCGGCACTTATACACTGAAGCTAAGTAGTAAATATTCGTCTGCTTGTTGAATTTACAGCGTGCAAAAGAATTTTAGATCATAAACGAATAAATATAGAGAAACAGAAACGTTTCTTATCGTCTTCCACTCACGTGGTTTTAGAAGAGTGTGTCTTATTGTGTAGTGTGTATGACAAATGCTTAAGCACTAAATGTCCCATTTTTATAAACGAATTCAGTAGATGCATGAATTTGTGCTTTACGTATTCGGTAGAATGAAGCTAGTGAATAACTCGGAAAGCACCAGAAGTTGTAAATGTTTTAATTTGTGTTAATTTTATACTGCTAATGGAAATCAAATGTTTGTACATATTTAATGGTTATTTAGCTACTGATCCAGTTAGTGTGGATAGAAAGACATGCATTATTTAAATGGGTGAAATAATTTACTAATAACAATTACCTAAATAGAGACCAAATAAGATTAGAATGACTGTCAAGAGTAAAGTATAGCTTTCAGATGTTCACTTGCTTATTATTTATTCATCAGAGATGAAATTTTCATTAAAATATATTTTTATCTTGTTTTCCAAATGACGTTCACAGATTTTAGTCAATCAGTGATTAGTTTTCCCCATAAGCTACTGACATATAGATTTATAAAAAACAAACATCAAGCAAAATTAGCAAATGAAGTGTTACGTTGTTATACAGAAAATATAATTTATGACACTACTTTACTATCTAATCCGGAAATTTCGCCATTTTATGACGAAAAATTACGACTGTGTCAGAAAAAGTAAAATAAAAGTCACACCACATCTAGGATACTGCAATTATCTTGCGGTTTTATTAGTGTCTGACGAACTTATGAACTTCGACTTACGTTCTTTATTGAAGGTTTCTACTGTCGATGTTAGATAAACAGCGTTAGCTTAACGGCGTCATGTCAAACCTGATGCATATTGAGGTAAGTAATCCGTCTAATGAATCTCACACCTGCACTACTTAACAATGGAGAGTTTCAAACTGAATTTGACTGATACTTTGAGTAGTTAATATAAGTAATGTAATTCTTACGTCAAATAGACGGCTTGACAAAAAATATGAAGAACCCAGAAGTCCTTAGAAGACGTCATTGTAACTTCGTACCCATACAAAACATCGGCACGGAATGGAATGTAAATTATTAGAGCTGCAATTCTGTGACAGGAAAAATGGCCACTGGAATGCATTAGTCTTGTTCATGTTTAATTTTGTTCATGTTCAGTGTTGTTCGTGTTTAGTGTCGTTACGAGGTCTGCTAGGATATATGAGGGTCGTCAACAGCCTCATATTTTGAGTGATCACTGTGATGCAATGGAAATTCCGCGTACTTGTTTGAGACAACGTTATTAGCACCTGCTAGCGTTACAATTGAGCCTCATTACTGGTCTTCATTTGACAGGATGGTCTAACCGTGCAATATCCAAATCTGTAGGACATTAAGATGTGGTATTCTTGTCAACCACGTCTGACCACCCCAAGAAGGGGCCCATTGTATTGTCCACCATTAACATCTGCTATTCAAGAACAAGTCACGGAGCCTGCCGCTGTGGCCGAGCGGTTCTAGACGCTTCAGTCCAAAAACGCACTGCTGCTACGGTCGCAGGTTCGAATCCTGTCTTGGGCATGGATGTGTGTAATGTACTTTGGTTAGTTAGGTTTAAGTGGTTCTACGTCTAGGAGAGTGATGACCTCAGATGTTAAGTCCCATAGTGCTCAGTGCCATTTGAACCCTTTGAACAAGTCACGGGGTCACTACAACATTCTCTGTCATCCTGCATCACTGATCAGAGACAAGCAACTGCCAACCTGAGGAATTACCAAACCATCCATAGGCTGCCATTAGCACCACAAGAGGGTCCACTGTATTGAGCACGAAGCACATCAGCACCTGCCATTCGAGAACAAGTAATGGTGTCAGTACAACAGTCTCTGTCATCCCACACCACTGATAGGAGACAAGCAGCACCTTGGCTAAGGAATTACCGATCCATCCATTGGCTGTCATTAGCATCACAACACAAACGCCTTTATTTGGAGGGTTCTGTGATCGGAAAGCACAGAGAGCTGACGAATGGCGTCGCACAGTGTTCAGCGATGAAATGCTTTTCGCAGTACCACCACTGAACATCGTAGGCGAGTACAGCGTGACCCGCGCGGAGGTCCTAAGCTTCCATTGTTTTGGAGACATACATCGGAAAGAAGTAAGTACAAAAATGTTCAGGGAAAGACAGGAATCAGTTAGGAAGGAATTAAATAGAAAGTGCAAGGCAGCCAAGACGAAGTCGCTGCAGGAAAAATGTGAAGAGATCAAAAATGAAATTATAGTCGGAAGGATTGACTCAGAATACAAAGTAGTCAAAACAACCTTCGGTGATATCAAAAACAACGGTGGTTACATTGTGAGCGCAGTGAAGGGGAGACCTGTCTGACGACTTTATAGAGGAAAAAACCCGAGCTGATAAGGAAGACATACCGGGTGCAGTATTAGAGTCAGAATTTAAAAGATCCCTCAAAGACTTGAGATCAAATTAAGCGAAATGGATAGGTATTCCACGATCGAAATTTCTAAAATCGTTAGAGGCAATGAAACCAAACGGTTATTCAAGTTGGTGTCTAGAAGCGATGAGAATGGAGACGTACCATCAGACATTCAGAAGAATATCGTGCACACAATTCCAAAGACAGCACAGGCAGATAGATGCGAAAACTATCTCACAATCAGTCTGGCATCTCATGCATCCAAAATTATAAAAAGAATAATGTACAAAAGAACTAAAAAGAAGATTGAGGGTCTGTTAGATGACGATAATTTTGGCTTTAGGAAAGGTAGTCCTGACTTAGCGAAGCAATAATGAATAAAAATCAAGACACTATCATCGGATTTGTCGATCTAAGGCAAGAATGAATAAAAATCAAGACACTATTATTTGATTTGTCGATCTAAGGCGCTGATGAAGCCCTTCGCTTCTACTGTTCAGTCTGTAAATGGAAGAAGAAATGACGGAAATAAAAGAACGGTTCATACAATGTTGTCCGAACAAGATACAGCCAGGGAAAAAGCACCACAGGTGCAAAGGTGGAAGTTGGTGCCAGTATCGTAGAGTTTCGCCACTTGCGCGAGATACACCAGCGTTATGGGAGACGCTGAGAATGAAGATACAGACTTCGCCGCGGCCAATTGACGGCCGGGTACAATCCGCCAGTTACCAGACGACGACAACAGACAGAAATCTACTCGGGAGATAGAAGAGCAGCTCTCACCTATTTGATTATAGATCATCGTCCAGGGCTGACTTACACTGGGAACGTCGTTTATTGGACTGGCAGAAGTGAAGAGACAGTTGTTGTAAATTGTATTTGCTATGTATCATAAAGGTAACCTACGATCATTTGCACTTAGCCATTGAGGACCTTTTTTGTGCTATATTACAAGCAGTGTTGCAGACTTTCTTATTCAACAATTCACAAAGATAAGTAAACCACTTAACTCATTTGTGTGACTCCGTTATTACTTTGTTGGAGTGTTGTAGAACCTTCTTTCTCCTATCCTGTAACCTGACCCTGGGGCATAGCTTTGTAATAGTGGTAGCGAGCAATTGTTTTAGCGGTGTACTGCACCAGAAGCCGTTTCACGAACTCACAGACTCGTCCTACTGTAACAACAGTGCCAAATCGGTCTCCACAGCAATAGCGACGAGGTTTTTACAAAAGTTAATGAGTGGGCTTAAACATAAGGGTGAAAGGATATCAATGATAACATTCGCAAATGACATTGTTATCCTCCGTGTAAGTAAATAAGGATTACAGAATCTGTTGCAATGAATGAACTGCCTAATTAGTAAGGAATATGGATCGAGAGCACATCAGAGAAATACAAAAGTAATGGGAAGTACCGGAAATAAGGATAGCGAGAAACTTAACAGCAAAATTGGTGGCTACGAAGCAGACGAAATTATTTTATTCTGCTACCTTGGAAACAAAATAACCGACGACACACGAAGCAGGGACGTAACAAGCCGGCTAGTATAGGCCTAAAGGGCATTCCTGGTCAAGAGAAGTCTGCTGGTGTCAAACATAGGCCTTATTTTGACGAAGAAATTTCTAAGAATCGAAGAGCTTAAGATGTGGTGCTACAGAAGAATGTTGAAAATCAGGTGGACTGATAAGATGTGGAATACGGAGGCTCACCTCCGGACTGGCGTAGAAAGGAACGAACAGAAAACACTGACAAGAGGAAGGGCAGGATGTAGTATATGTGTTAAAGCATCAGGAAATGACATCCCTGGTACTATGGGGATCTGTAGATAGTTTTGGAAGACGGAAACTGGAAATCATTCAGTAAATAACTGAGTATGTAGGGTGCACATACTACTCTGAAATGAAGAGGTTGACGCAGGTGATAAACCCCCGACGGGCGCTCCAAACCGGTCTGAACACCGATGACTCAATAAATAAATAAATAAATAGGTAAAATAAATAATGAATAACAGCAGTGTTCCGCCTTGCGTTGAGGTTTGAGAAGACTACGTCAATGACTTCAGGTCACAACTGGTAGTGGTTGATGGAAATTTATAGCACAGCGCTCCGTAACGGACGTACTGTGTACTCATGTCGACTCACGTGCGACTATACTGTGGTGCCAGTATTCAAGAGGACAACGCTCGTCTATACATGGCATGTGTCATTGGGCGGCATGATATTCAGGTACTCAAGTGATCAGCAAGATCCCGCGATCTATCCCTGATGTTACATGTATGTTCGAGTGCCAGTATTCGGGATATCAAGGACAGGTTACAACATTTGTGGATCAGTTTTCCTCAAGGGAGGATACAATGGCTTGATGGGAACCCTTTATAACCGAATCATTGCTCCAAAAAGTGCTCGCTTACGGTCTATTTGATGACATATACGGTTGGATAGAAAGTTTTCTTATAGACAGAGAGAAGGATGTCGTCCTGAATGGGGTGACTTCAACAGAAACGAGCGTAACTTCAGGTGTGCCCCAGGGCAGCGTAATAGGTCCTCTGCTTTTTACGATTTACATGAACGATCTGGTTGATGGTACTGACAGCGGCATTAGGCTGTTTGCCAATGATGCTGTAGCCTACAGGAAAGTAGTATCACACGAAAGTTGTGAACAAATCAATGAGGATTTGCAGAAAATAAATGCGTGGTGTAATGACTGGAAGTTATCTCTCAATATTAGTAAGTGTAACCTACTGCGTATAACAAGGCTAAAATCCCCATTAATGTACGAGTACAAAATAAATGCCCAGTTTTTGAAAGCGGTAACATCAGTCAAGTACATGGGTGTGACTATTCGAAATGATTTCAAATGGAATGATCAGATTACACAAGTAACGGGCAAGACGAACTCTAGATGGCGATTTATTGGTAGAATCCTGAAGCGAGTCAGTCCTTCAACAAAGGAAATTGCTTACAATATGTTAGTTCTTCCAGTCTTAGAGTATTGTTCGTCTGTATGGGACCCTAACCAGTTGGGTCTAAGTCAAGAGATTGAGAAGGTCCAAAGAAGAGCGGCAAGATTCGTGACTGGTACATTTAGCCATCGCGAGAGCGTTACAAATCTCATAAAAAGTTTGAAGTGGGACAAACTTGCAGACAGACGACGCGGTAAACGGAAGGGACTGCTTACTAAATGCCGGCCGCGGTGGTCTACTGGTTCTAGGCGCGCAGTCCGGAACCGCGGGACTGCTACGGTCGCAGGTTCGAATCCTGCCTCGGGCATGGATGTGTGTGATGTCCTTAGGTTAGTTAGGTTTAAGTAGTTCTAAGTTCTAGGGGACTGATGACCACAGAAGTTAAGTCCCATAGTGCTCAGAGCCATTTTTTGCTTACTAAATTCCGAAATCCGATCTTCGCCGAGGATGTAAAGCATATATTATTACCACCAACATTCAAATAGCACAATGTTCACTATTCAGAGATAAGGGAAATTAGAGCTCGTACTGAGGCGTTAAGACATTCGTTTTTCCCTCGTGCGATCCGCGAGCGGAACAGAGGGGGGAGAAATATGGTTTTGGTGCGAATTGTGCCGTCCGCCACGCATCGCTTGGTGGGAAGCGGAGTACATATGTAGATGTAGATTGCTTGCTTCCAGGCCAGAGGGGATATGACGTCGTACTGACAAGGGCTTACACTACCAAATTCTTCGTAAGTTTTGCTCGATATTGTAGTCACTGAGCAACACATATACTCTCTCAATCCCCGAAGTTCCACTGTGTTTTCTCCTGCCCTTCTGAGTGCTTCACACTATTTGCAAGACAGTGTAATTTCCTTGAAAACGAGGGAAAAAAACAACTAAAAGCTGAAAATCACGTTTGCATTAAGGTAGAAGCAAAGAGTCGTGTGGCGTTGTAGGCTATGAGACGCCTGAGATACGTATCGTATTGTGTGTGTTGACTGCAGGTGACTCTAAAGGCGTGTGTATAATGTGGTGTTATGTTCGTGCTATAGAATTATCAGAGACAGGAGAGGGTGAATACCGGTGTCGGCAAAGAGCCGACTCCTCTCGAATAGCGCTAACGTCACCGCCGAGCTCCACATTGCCGTCCGACGAATGCAGTACCATCAACAATATCATATGACCACACGAGGTAACACACTGCGGAGAAATTTGGAATTTAATGACGAATACTGGCACAACGTCCACTGATCAGGAATTTTACGCTGCCTCATCTCCTCTCGGTCAAATGCATATGACTATAATTTTTCCACCCTGAGAATCAAAGCCGGCCTACCTTTAAATGGATCGCTATTGCGCAAGCGTGCTTTAGGCTACGGAGGCGGTTATTTTCAAGTTTTCATTGCAATATTTTTCTTAAGTGGTAAATAATAATGAGATTCCAATTTTATGAGCCAGGCAGCACAACGGAAAGTTAGTAAGTGGAGCAGACAGAGAGTTGTCCGATTATATAAAATTAAAAATTCATAATAAACCGGAGGTAGCAACGGTGTGTATGATAGACCAGGAGGAATTAAGCTGAACACAAAAATGACATGACTTTATGACAACACAGAAACTAAATCATTTGATATAGCTTCTCTCACGTACAAGGATCGAAAAATGACCATACGGTTTCCAAATACACTTTATTTAACTGTAACAATCATGACACGAAAACTACCGCACATTTTCCAAGTACTCCTCGTAGACTATATGGTACGCGTGCCTCTGTGGCTACTTAACTAATTCACCTGTTCACTACACGCTATAGGCTGGTGCTGAATCCTAATGGTGGACAACCCACTTATCAAGATATTTGACGGTAGGAGGTGACGTCAGGGTTTGGAGAAACTAACTACTCGATGTGTTCCTGTGTCCTGGATTAAATTAAAATTCTCTGTTGATTTTTTTATAGAATGATGTAACGCTCTTGATTGTTACCAGTCCATTACAGATGGGCATCAATTACAGTGACTGTAGGAAAGAAATGGTGTATGTGCCAGCAACAGGGTTCATTCTGTTATTTCTTCGTTACAAGTATTAGCCTCAAACCACGAAGTTACAAAACTCTACTCTGTAATTGCTCACACAAGTCTTCCACTCTGAGCAGTTACAAATGGCTCTGAGCACTATGCGACTTAACTTCTGATGACATCAGTCGCCTAGAACGTAGAACTAATTGAACCTAACTAACCTAAGGACATCACACACATCCATGCCCGAGGCAGGATTCGAACCTGCGACCGTAGCGGTCGCGCGGTTCCAGACGAGCGCCAAGAAGCGCTCAGTCACTTCGGCCGGCAAAAATGTAAAGTGACCTAGATGGTTGCATGTGATTATTCGGAATGTCACTTTGTATCAAGCTGCTTGGTGTATCTTTATCCATTTCGACGAATGAATTTGTCAATAAAAAGAAGATGAAGTGTGACTGATCGAAAATAAACAAGAAAAAAACAATGTACAACTAAACCAGTGTTGCATGAGATCGTTCCATTGGGTTTGTCATTCTTTGGGTCATTGTAGTGTTTGCTCTGTAGATACATCACCTTTTAGTGTTGCGTAGAAACGTTGCGAGCGATTCAGCCATGAGTCGCACGATAAAACGTAATTCAAAGCAACGTTGAGCCTGACTTACATAATATGGACTGAAGCGTGTGTGGAAGTGATTCCGAAAAATTGATAGCCGTGGCCATGAAAGTCTTGTGTGTATGGAGCCGCGTAACACTGCAAAACAACTGTCTGGTCAGACACAGAGTAAAGGCCTCTAATGTAATCGTAGCAAAAGCCAAAACGTTGTTTTTGTTCAGTATCACTAATTTCACAATATGACGAGGCACTACACACCGTGTTATGCTAACTAGCAACTGTCGTTGAAGCCTAAGTAACGGTATGATATACAGGTTGTTTGAAAAATACTTTGAAGACCGGCTCCTTATACCAAAACAAGGAAAAAAGCTCGTGTAAACGTATGTCCGAATTATCGAGTTATAAATGAAAGTCTACAATTTAAGAATTCTCGCTGAGCAACATGTAATGAAGGCTCGAAATGTCCTCCTCTTGCTTGTAAATACGCATACACGAATCATGGATGTTCGCACCCTTTCAGATATTCCTTGACGGTTTCGAATGGTTTGGCTAACTTTCATGACGCGTCAACGAAGAATCTGAGTACTGTGTAGACCAAATGCTTAGTGTGCCTCCAGAAGTAATAATCAAAAAACACCGAGACCGGGGAAACATGCAGGCCGTGGAACTGGTCCTCCTCTACCTATCCATCTGTCACAGCAGATTGCCGGCCGTGGTGACCGAGCGGTTCCAGGCGCTTCAGTCTGGAACCGCACGACCGCTCCAGTCGCAGGCTCGAATTCTGCCCCGGGCATGGATGTGTGTGATATCCTTAGGTTAGTTAGGTTTAAATAGTTCCAAGTTCTAGGGGATTGATGACCTCAGGTGTTAAGTCCCATAGTGCTCAGAGCCATTTGAACCATTTGTCACAGTAGATACCAACTAATGGATCTCGAACACTTAGACTGAAATGTGCTGGAGCTCCATCGTGCGTAGGCCACATATTTCTTCTTATTTACAGAGGTACATCTTCTTGTAGGTCTTGGAAGGTGTAATGTATAAAGTCCCTATAGACAGCACTTGTTCAGATGTTCAAATGTGTGTGAATTGGTAGGGGACTTAACTGTTAAGGTCATCAGTCCCTAAGCTTACACACTACTTAACCTAAATTATCCTAAGGACAAACACATACACCCATGCCCGAGGGAGGACTCAAAACCTCCGTCTGGACCAGCCCAACAGTCCATGACTGCAGCGCCTAAGACCGCTTGGATAATCCCGCGCGGACAGCACCTGTAAGACTTGCTGGTAGAACGTATGCTCCTACAAGGTTTTTACATACAGTTCCAGCCCACACTGATGCTGATATCTAGCCTGTATTGCAACGGGAGAATTGCGATCGGCCCATATTTGTTGCTTGTTGAAATTTGCCATTCCATATCTTTCAAATCTAGCCTCATATATAGATCAGACTTAAGAGAGCAACAGCGGAAAGGCAGTTTATGCAGCAAACCGTCGGCAAAAATTCCCCTATGGTGGCTGATAGACAGGCATAAGGACCTGTGCACGTTGAAGATGCGGATACATGAGTTGCTCATGAAGTATCCTCCACGATGAACATCAAGATGTGCCACATGCCAGGTGCCACTTGTCTTCCTCTGATACCTGGCTCTTCTTCAACAGCCTTGATCAATGTGTAAGTAACAAGTATTCTTCCTCGGTCAACACCGTGCGAGGTGGCGCAGTGGTTGGCACACTGAACTCGCATTCGGCATGGCGACGGTTCAAAACCTGTGACCGGCCATTCTGATTTAGGTTTTCCGTGACTTCCCTAAATCGCTTTAGGCAAATGCAGGGACGGTTCCTTTGAAGGGAAACGGCCGACTTCCTTCCCCATCCTTCCCCACTCCGATGGGATCGATGACCTCACTGTTTGGTCCCCTCCCCAGAATCGACCAACCAAACACCCAGCCTCGGTCAACACACCGTAGTGCTAGGGATCCCGTCTTGGCAACCCAACGATACACAGCACAAAAGACTGGATGAATCGGCTGTCTTCGGTCTGCAAAAGCCGTCTATTCATCCGTGCAATCTTCTGTCTAGTACCATTCGCGCGGAGGTACATAAAATTCATGTGCGTCTGCTCATGAAATGAGTATCCTGCCATGTTTGATAGGACCACTTTCAGTTAACTCACTTCCGGTATTTCATATACAAAATTAATGCGTTGAAGACAGGCGAATGTCGAATGTAAAGCAAGTCTCCCTGACAATACAACGCTATCTAGGATACATGAGTCAAAGAGGTGCGTAGGTAAGTGAAATTGTTGGGTCATACATGGAAAGCCGTTGAACTCAACTTTCACTGAAAACTCGAAAACGAATGATTTTAGGACATGTCTTTGTATGTACTTTTTCCCTTGTTCTGGTGTAAGGCATCTGTTCCAAAAGTTTATTTTTGAAACACCTTTAACTATAGATAAATGTCAAAAACATACATAAGCTCTGTAGCACTTAGTATACCTATATGAAGCAAAATTCCAGCTGTGAATGCTTCTAGCTTCCGGGACTGTTAGTTCCTTTCTCAAGGAGGAAAGAGAATATCTACAGAAGATTAGGAAAGAGGGATAGATCACTCAGACCCTTGACTGTGGTCAGCCCATCTTTGAGGTTTAAGTAAATCTGTTGTTAGTACTGGAACTTCGCATCCTGACGGCATCTGATACTGGTTAATAAGTATCCTTTTGCTACTTACGCAGTAAATTCTTATTCATTGTGGAATGCTGTTAGTCTTAATTTCTACTTACCTTTCTTTGATGCGTGGAAGCTGTCGTCTTTTGGAACGTATTTGATGTCGTACTTGAGCGTGGTTTTCGGCAGCAAATGTTTGTCTTTGTTGATGCGATACACTGCATACTTGAATGCCAGTTCTGTGCTACTGTCTTTTTGATCTTGTGTAAATACAGCACCTGTAACAATAAGATAAATAAACATTAGACATTTCGTTAAGTGAATCACGTCTAATTGCAACATAATGTTACTGTTCGACAGCTTCCTGGTCAACTAACTCGTAGAAAATCATGTTAGACAGGTAACAAATAATAGTTCCTTGAGAAAACATTAGTTTATCTGCACTTACATATATACGAGGGTAAGTCAATTCCTATCCACAATTTAGTTACATTTTTGGTTATTTTGGTAGTACTGTCGTTTTACGTTGATGATGCAGGCTTTTTTTATTTGTTGTTATAACTTTGCAATTTTCAAAGCTGTTAGGTTAGTTTCGTTATCACTGCCGTGCTGTTTATCATGGCTGCTCCGCTGTCTATTTTCACCAAAGAAGAGCAGAGTTCAGTGATCCGTTTTTTGTGGTCGGAAGGCATATCAAGGGCCGAAATTCATCGACGACTTTCGGTACAGTTCGGGGACAGTGTTTTGCCAAAATGCAGTGTATACGAATGGATTGAAAAATTCCGAAATGGTCGCACAAGTGTTACGCACGATGAAGGAGCCGGACGACCGTTTACCGCCACAGATGAAGAGACTATTGATCGTTCACGTGATATGATTCTCTTACACAGACGATTAACTATTGACGAAGTGTCACATCGTCTGCGAATTAGTCACGGTTCTGCCTACGAAATCATCCACAACAGACTTGGGTTTCATAAATTTTGTGCAAGATGGATCCCAAAACAACTCACACAGTTGCATAAACAAACGCGCTTGGACACCTGCAAAAAACATTTGGTTCGCTTTGGTAACGAAGGAGATAACGTTTTAGACAGAATCATTATGCTAACGAAACATGGATCCATAATTACGAGCCGGAGAGTAAACGGCAGAGTATGGAATGGAAACATCCAATTTTGCTGCGCAAGAAAAAGTTCAAGGGATAACCGTCCGCAGGAAAACTGATGCTTACGGTTTTTAGGGATGCACAAAGTCCAGTACTGGATCATTACGGGAAAAGGGGCACAACAATAAACAGTGTACGTTACAGTGAAATGCTTACTGCCAGGCTAAAGCCTGCAATTCGAAGCAAACACCGAGGAATGTTGTCAAAAGGTGTTGTGTTGTTGCACGACGATGCCATCCGCATACTGCTGCCCATATTGCTGACGCGCTCGAGAAACTCAAGATTGAAGTACTGGATCATCCTCCATATACTCCCGATCTTACATGCATCCGCATGTCCGAAAGAATAGACACCATATCCATATAACTATATAGTTCTGACAATACCGGCCGTGACCTGATTCAACTGCGCGGATGCACACATATTACCCGAACTCTTACGGGACTTGGTAAGAATGTCTTCCACGAGTAATAAGTGTGTTGGGTAGGGACACTACGAATGTAGTGTGTGGACATATAAGGTGAGAATGTCGGTCTAGCGGGAGGCGTGCTCGAGATAGTCCCTGCAGTCGCGGTATCCTCTGTGCCCTCGGTGGTTCAGATGGATAGAGCGTCTGCCATGTAAGCAGGAGATCCCGGGTTCGAGTCCCAGTCGGGGCACACATTTTCAACTGTCCCCGTTCATATATATCAACGCCCGTGAGCAGCTGATGGTATTAATATATAATTATAATCTATAATAATTGCTGAACCAGCACAGTGAGGCGAGGAGTGCTGGTGATGCCAACAAACGAAGGCAAGTTCGTTCAGGCACCGCATCATAGCTGGAGGGTCGGCTCTGTTAGTAACGAGGCTTGGGGGAAACTCAAAGACACGTCCTGTCATGCTGAAATTCTGTGCATGTCGCTAGAACTGAGGAGAATGACTGTCTATTAAGCTTCAGTGTAACCAAAACAAGCTGACAGATGACTGTCCGCCTGATACACTCTTGTTGACTTCACCGCTGCCGACCATGGTGGCCGAGTGATTCTAGGCGCTTCAGTCCGGAACCGAGCGACTGCTACGGTCGCAGGTTCGAATACTGCCTCGGCCATGGATGTCTGTGACGTTCTTAGGTTAGTTAGGCTTAGGTAGTTCTAAGTTCTAGGGGACTGATGACCTCAGATGTTAAGTCCCATAGTGCTCAGAACCATTTGAACTTCAACGACAAAACGTAATCCACTTAGACAAACCACAGCTGTGGTCTGCCATTGATGCCTAATGGGACATTGCCTACTGGTAACTTGCCAGTCTTCCTCCACTGAGGGTTAGACACCGATGGTCTGCAAGATGCCATCCCCATACAGATGAGATGTGGTACATTCGCGCAGACCCCTGGCTGACTCGTGAATGTCTGCTGCAGTCTTGGTCGACCCACGGTATATGACGACTAGTGTTTACGACAACTAAAATCCTGTACCGCAAGCGCGTGACGAGTTGTGTACAAGAGCACTGAGGCGATGGGACCTCACTGTACGACAGAAGTGTTGGGAGGGAGCGTGGCGTCTCCAAGCTAACGCCCGCACAACACACGGCTGCCTCTCACTCTCCTGTGGCTCCTACATCACACCTCTTCATGGCTCGCTTTGACACCTGGTAGCCGGCCGATGTACTGATACTTTATAGAATTTTCTCATTTTGAGATTACTGAAGGGCGACCTGTTTCACTTGTTAAAAACCATTCAACAGCGAATATCGCAATAAAGGAATATTTTTTTTTTGCGATTTTGACTGTTGAATGGCTGTGTAAACTCATCCGGACAAATGTATATTGTTACAGATACTGCTGCGCCACTAACGCCCCTGGGAATACTCTAGACCACGCTCTCATATTCCCCGCTTTTTCTCCTGAACACAAAACGAACCTATCTCACGGAGTCACAACAATATATTCGATAATTAGTCATAAATAATGCATCACAATTTTAGAAGAATAGTGATGTCCATAGCTACCACACTAGAAGCAAAAACGACTTTTATTACCCATTATTATAGCTGTCATGGGCTCAAAAAGAAACTGAATATACATTGTTGCGGCCACATGCAGTAAGCATTGCTTCACGCAGTGGAGAATGGCAAAACAGAGGCAGCCGGTGATCGCGGCATTGCGAAATAAGCGCGGCACAGATAGCCTTGCTGACAGTTGCAGTCTACCAACCGGCTGACGCAAGGACGCACACAGACCGAACGCCAAACCGTGGAGGGTGCTGAGTAAGGAGAAGTGAGGCCAGCACGCTAAGTTACGCTGCAATATACTGCGGGAGTAATAACATAAGGCTACCACCGAGGGTAAAAAATGTCCTGACGGATATAAATAGTGGAGCGCAGGCAGCAACTGACAGAAGCCATTAGGAAGCAGTTCGGATCTGAGGACGGACGTGGTCCGTGTCCGAATGTTCAATCTTCGTAGGTGACGATTCCGGAAGTCTGTTCCAGCTCGCAGGAGCCATCGGTTCGCCGCCAGATGTCAACTTCAGCTCTGTGGGGTCGGCCCGAGTTCGGTCGGCACCATGGCTGACTAACTACAGCGAGAACTTCCAGCAGGACAGGCCGCAGCGCGGTCTTGGTCACAGGCGCCGCCGGGGACTGACGCCCGGACTTCACGGCAACCCGGCCCCACGGCGCGTGGTCCGTCCATGACGAGACCTCGCGGACATCGTGACTGACGGCTTACCAGCCGCCGGTGCAGCAGGCGTCGGCAGCTGACCTCACGGCGACGCGGCTGCCGAGCGGCGACGAGTTCATCTCAACCACAGGGCATCCTGACTTCAGCGGAGCACTGGTGGCCTGAGGCTCCGAGTGCGACCGGCGCGCGCATTGCGCGCATTGTCGGAGAATCTACACAGCAGCAGCCAGGCGGAGGGATCCGCAGGGCTGGGCAGCGACGACGAGGCAGGAATTGTAAAGAAAGTTCAATAAATAATTGTAAAACTTCACGCCGTCTCAGTCTTTGGCGCAGCCACTGTGTCTGCTGCTAACAAGTACTGCAGAAGTCGTAACAAGTGGCCATCTGTCGTAACAACATCTACAAAAATATTCCACCTTTTGCAGTATAACGTAAAATGTGCTACAGGCAGCAAAGAAAGTTTTAAATATGACTTTAAATTATTTCCCCTGCAAAACTCCATCTATACTGTGGAAAAAATTCTACAAGGATGTAAAAAAAATTGGTTTTAGTTGCAGTTGCAAAGATATGGCCAAAAGTTGGGTCTTCATTAATATTGACACCAATGATGTCTATATATCTTGTAAACTGGCTCGTTCCACATCATTTCGACAAAAGAACTCTTCAAATGATCTATGGAACACGTAGCTGACTAACTGTAGTCTAATAGTCATGTGGGAGTGGAATGCTGTTTTAGAGGACGAGGTAGAAGAAAGGGTTGCGGGAGAATAGGGGCTTGGCGGTAGGAATAAGAGAAGAGAAAGACAAATTGAGATCCGCGGTAAATATCAGTTAGTAATACGGAATACTCTGTTCAAGAATCACAAGACGAGGAGGAGTACTTGGTAGAGCCCGGGATATACGGGAAGATTTCAGTTAGATTACATTATGGTCAGGCAGAGACCCCGAAATCCGATAATGGAGTGTAATGCTGCATACTCAGATCACAATTTTTTAATGATAAAGGGTGCAAGATTGGTTCAAGAATGACATTAAAATTCAAGGTGCAAGGATATCAATGATAAGCATCGCTGATGGCATTGCTATCCTCAGTGATAACTAAGAAGAATTACAGAATCTGTTGAAATAAATGAACAGTATAATGAGGGGAGAATGTGGTCTGAGAGGAAATTGAAGAAAGACGGAAGTAATGAGAGAAGTGACAGAAATGAGAACAACGAGAAACTTGACATCATAATTGGGTATCACGAAGTAAATGGAGGAACTGTGTTATCTAGGCAGAAAAATACACCCTGACGGACGGAGCAAAGAGGACATAAAAAGCAGACTAGCACTCGCAAAAAGGGCATTCCTGGCCAAGAGAAATCTACTAGTATCAAAAATAGGCCTTCATTTGAGAACGAAATTTCTGAGAACGTACGATTGGAGCACAGCATTGTATGGTAGTGAGATATGGACTGTGGAGAAAACACGAAGGAAGAGAATCGAAGTCTTTGAGAGCTGTGAGGAATAAAGGGGTTGTCCTCAGAACCGGTGAGTAAAGGAAGCGAGTAAAGGAATATTTGGAAAACACTGATAAGAAGAAGCGACAGATTGGTAGGACACCTGTTAAGATATCAAGGAATATCTTGCAAGGTACTAGAGGGCGCTGTATGGGGTAAAAACTGTAGAGGGGGACGTTAATTGGTGTACATCCAGGACATAATTGAGACCGAAAGTGAAAAGTTTGGCACAGTAGACTAATAGACTAATTTGTGACGGGTCGTATCAAACCAGTGAAACAACAGATGAACAGAAGAAAAAGGAAACCGACTAAGTAGCTAGCTATTGTCTATTGTCTGGATTGGGGACCTAGAAACGACGGACAGGCCCCGCCGTAGCCGTCAGTGGTACACAACACCACAACAGGCTATAGCAGTCCACTCACCCCACTGCCGCCCCACACCGAACCCAGGGTTATTGTGCGGTTCGGCCTCCAGTGGACTCCTCCAGGAACGTCTCACACTAGACGAATGTAACCCCAATGTTTGCGTGGTAGAGTATTTATGATGTACACGCATGTGGAGAAAGTGCGCAGCAATCGCCGACATAGTATAACTGAGGCGAAATAAGGGAAACCAGGTCGCATTCGTCGTGGCAGTTGGAAAACTGCCTTAAAAACCATCCACAGATTGGCCGGCACACCGGCTAACCGCGCGGGCAAGTAACTAGCTAACTAAATTATTAGGCCTGCTGCCTCACATATTCAGTGAGAATTGTAGAAGGCAAGTGTCAGCCAAGAGTATTGGCTTGCGGCTTCTGCTGCTGACAGGAACTCGATTGATCACTCTTGGGTTTAGTTTAATGTTGTAGTGCATCGACGCAGAAAGCTTTCTCGCATACAGGATGACTTCAGCAGAGCTGCCGTTGAAGAACGGGACAGGCTTCACCAGCAAAGTTTCTAACAACTCATACCGAGCGAAGGGGCGCATCGGTTGGCAGACTGAATTCGCATTTGGGAGGATGATGTTACAAATTCCCGTCCGACCATCCACATTTATGTTTTCCGTGATTTTCCTAAATCGCTCTAGGCAAGTGATTTCTCTGAAAGGGCGCAGTAGATTACGTTCTCCACATCTGAAAACTATCAGAGCTTGTACTCCGCCTTTAATCACCTCGAGCCCTAATTTTAATCCCTAATTTTCCTTCCTTTTGCCATCTTGTTAACAGCGTGCGAAAAAGAATCCAAGCATTTTAAAGGGCATACCATGATAATCAACGCTAATGAATGTCATGTAACAGCACGTTTTTGTTTCATAGACGTGCAAGAAACGTAGTCTTTGTGAAGGACAGCCTTTATTTTAGTTACTTATTTGTTTTTATTTTATAGAATAGTTAATTTCACGAGGCTTGTTCCTTCACGCCGTGCTCCACTTGAATCTAAGCCCACACATGTTCGTAGATAACCAGGTTTTTGAGCACTTTAATTAGAGTAATTATCTGTACTTCATACCACTGACAGCTGGGAACGACATGGATAGTTCGGTAACTACGGCATTGCATGTCACACCGTTAACCTATGGGGGGACGCGGTTGTCAGCACCGTCAATCGCCACTCCGGAGCCACTGCAGATGGCTATGATAGGAGTAGTTGGTATGATCTGGGTGAAGCGTGATAATTTCTGCTGACAATGCACTACAATCTTATTTAAGCGTTCTTAACTGTAATATTCTGTTTTGTTGCAAATTTAAATTGGTGGTAATTTTCTGGAGTAAATAAAGTAGTTGATACGATGTAACAGCATCGTTTTGGTTCTCCATGGTAGGACTGGAAGTTAACTCAAGACCAAAATATTCACGGATGAAGAAAAATAGATCTGAGAAAGATATTGTTTGCAAAAAATATAGATTGGAAGAAACCTTATCACTGAAATGTATGCTGTCGCAGCCTGTTCTAGGTTTTAGCGTAATGTAATAAAGTCAATGATACATTAGGAACCATACGATACCAGAGGGTACCGATATCTTTCTTTAGATAAAGAAATCTTCAGACAAATTGTGCAGAGAAAAATCAATTATTCCCTTTCGAAATATTTATGTTTTATGTATTTAAAGTAATGGTGAAGTTTTAATTGCCGGCCGCTGGTGGCCGAGCTGTTCTAGGCACTATTTCTAGGTTTTCATAGTTTTCTTTCATATGTACAGAATGTCCAGCAGGCATAGAGGAATACATATTGTCATTGTGTGATAAAACAGCCTTTAAACTAGTTCTGGATGAATCAATAAACACCTTCCAGTCTTACTTTTTCTATTCAATAGCAAGCTCATTCATCAGATGGGGAATGTCTGAGCAGTACACTAAATCACCATCTTGTTGAAAAAACTTGGAAAATTGCTGCTCTCTCTTTCTGTACATGCATACGTTGGTTCCAACTGCCAATAACTTCTTTTCTTTTAATCTAGAGCAAAGCAGTTCAGCTTTTTCTTTTGTTAAGCCCAGATACCCAACCAAATCGTTAAACTCGGTATGAGTAAACAATTTGGGCTCTAGTCTTTCTGTATTACAATGCAATTCATCATCATCTCGTTCATGTAAAGCATATTGTACATCAGAAAATACTTATGTTGGAATAGAATTTAAATCATCTTGTGGTTCAGGAACCGGAAAATCTACACCATGCCGTAACGGTCGGGTGGCGGACAGAAGGCTAGGTTAGCTTATTACCTTGTTTTTCAAATTATGACCAGTAATATCAACACGAAAAAGTAGCAATCAACGGAATGATTTCTTGGCTCCCTCCAAATCATAGAAACAGCAAATCTAAAGGCTTTTTTTTCTCATTTTTGGACCATTTTCTCAGATCTTCAACACGCACATAACAAACCTTTTGCAACACCCAAGATTTATCTTGATCACCATGTTTAGATCCAAAGTGTGATAGATAAACTTTTTTCACGAAGTCTGTAATGTGTCTTTGGTGTTTTTTTAATCACAAATTCTCCACAAATATAACAAAAACTGTCAGCAGAGTTTTTACAACCATGATTAGACATTGTACTGAGCACATGTACAGGAAACGGGAAAGTGAGGTTAGGTTGACAGTAAACGATACACCATCTGTTAACACAAAAACAGAATCAACCATTTTGGTCTGCAAATGTTTTTCAGCAGTGCTACCAACGTCATCTACTTTCATTACACTTCCTTTTTTAAATTATTTTAACTATACAGAAGCTGTTAAATTCTTTAAAAAATGGTTTAATTTAATAAATTTAACTGTAAAATGTGATGAAGTGGTGGGTGATAACAGTTTTTTTTAATTATCATATTTGTATTTCCTACCCTGAAAAACATAAGAATAAGGTATTTTCAGCAAAAAAATTTATCCGTCGTTAGCCTGTGTTATCAACTGCTGGGAAATCGTTATTATCAATAACCTGTCATCACAGGGAGAAGTGGCAGAAGGTTTGCAATATCTGAATCTGTTACGTGCCTCGGGTTATTTCTATCCTCAGCTTCGTCCACCTTAGGTCTTTAGTTCATGAGAGTTGCCAGGAATGCTTCAGCAATTTGCAAGTCAAGATTAATTTCTGTTTGATTTTATATTGTTTTCTGACTATTCTGCCTTCCTCCCAGCTGTATATTGTTGCCAAGTCGGGAAAGTAAAAAATAACCAATAACATTCCATTTATTGATCACAGATGTCCACGTCACCACTGACAGCGTACAACAGAGGATCACAGCGGGTAAATATATCTTTCTTTTTAGATCTGTCTGTCCATTGTACTAAAACTATATTGTCATTCCTTCGAAAAATCTGTAATGGTTTTCCTTTTCTAGGTTTTGAAGTACCTTGGAAGCTTACTCCTCCTGCCCTGTTTGTCATAGTTGTTCCTGTTCCTTTATGTCCCATATCAACTAATTTCTCCTACAAGCGAATCGTGGTGCAGCTTCCAGGAGAAGTGGTATGCAATAGTTGAAGAACCGAAGAGAGATCTGGTCGTATGTCTGTAGCTTTCAGATTTATTGAGGCACCATCATATATTCCATAGTCCATTAATAGCCCTGAAGATGATGTAATCGCAAAACTTTTCAAATCCTCAGACCCAGGCCTATGTCTCAGAGATGGTTTTGACACTACTCTGAAAAAGAAATGGTTTCTTCATGGACAGTGTAGAATTGTTAATTTTTAGGAAGGTTACTAACAATGTTCCTATTAGCGTCGATAATTGGTTGAACTTTCTATAATCTTCCGTTTCTTCAATCGCTACGTTAATATCAGCAATATGTAAACTAGTTCTCAGTATTAAAAATACTTAGAGTAAACTAACATGTACTTCTCCTCATACCAGGAGCATCTACAGGAAGAAAACTCATCTCAACAAGATCCTTTTCTCTCTACAGCCACCTCCGTTACATCACCCTCGATTTAGAAGGCTGACGACTCACTCAATGGGATAAAGGTAGTTGTGGGAATTAAATGAAAACACCCTTAAAAATGAATAATCATTATTATTATTAATTTATGATTCACTCTTGGATATACATTTCGATAGAAATCAAGAATTGTCAGTAGGTTGACATAACCTATAATCTTAACACGACAGACATTTACAATTACGGTAAGCACGTTAGATCGTAGTAGCAATAGGTAAACTTCAATTCAAGACTACTATTATAGATATGTTTGTCGTTCAAGAAAGTATAATATTCGTTCAGCAATGTCAATTTTTACTATGGGCAAAGGTAAAGGATTGTCGCTTGGTCACGGTTATTACCTACGACACTGCTGTATACAAATTATCCAGTTAATAAGTACTTTAAAACAAATAAAATGATGTTTGTAATAAGATTCTATGGAAAGGGAGGCCCGTTTTCGTGATTAATGAGGTAGCCTCGTTTAATATAGGTATGAAGCTGGGCATCAGTGATGCCCTCTTGCCTATGATATTTAAAGTTTTCCAAAAATAGTAAAAATTTTTCACAAAGTCGGTTTACAATGTCGGAAACCGATTATAAAACATTTCTAGCGATACCTGATACCTCATTCATCCCTGTATGATTAGTATATATTGAGAAAAAGCGATATTGTTTTGAGAAAAATATCTATGATGACAATAGACTACCAAATTCAGTAGTGACAAGATTTTCTCTTTTGCAACACTTTTAAATTTCAATAGAATATTTGTTCCTAGATACATGACCATGTTGTACCGTAGAACAGTTTTTTTTTAATTTCGAAAAACCATACTTTTCTAGAGTAATTTTGATGATTTCAGAAAAGATTGCAGAACACAAAAAGTGTATGCCATTATTTAAAACCGGAGTAGGAAAATGTATTAAACTTATATTACAGGGCTGGCTAGAGGTGGAATTCTAAAAAGTGTTACGAGGTACAGTTCTCTCCCCTATTGCAAAAAAATCCAAAGGCCTGAAATTCAGGTATAGCCTTAGTATGTTATATCCCACCGAATACCCGCAGTACGGCCGATTGTGGCTGAGCGGTTCTAGGCGCTTCAGTCTGGAACCGCGCGACCGCTACGATCGCAGGTTCGAATCCTGCCTCGGGCATGGACGTGTGTGATGTCCTTAGGTTAGTTAGGTTTAAGTAGCTCTAAGTTCTAGGGAGTCCCATAGTGCTCAGAGCCATTTGAACCATTTGAATACCCACAGCTCTGGAGAGGTGTCGGCAATAGGCTACAAATGATCGAAAAATACTGCGGGCAAAACTTATTTGACACACTTGTCGTGACTGTAAATCCAAGACAAGTTTATCACGTAGTATGGCCGCGCAATTATGTATTTTTTGAAGCTGTGTATAGGTTAGCTTCGATAAACTACTTTGTTACTACAGATACAAAGAATATATTCTTGAACATGGATACGTTTTATCTGATCTTACTGTCTTTCCACAACTTTGGATAATTTTCAAGAAAGTACTGCTCACCAAAAAGACCTTCTGTGGTATTTAGGACATCCAAGGTAGGAGTCTGTTTAAAGGGTACAAGAAGTGGCCAACAAAATTTCTCGCATGTAAATTTCAGTCATTACATATTCAACAGTAAGATACAGAGATAACACTTGAATTAGACTGAGGAACAATCCGTTCACGGTTTTTACGCAGTAATTTATAATTTATTCTCTGTCGTTAAACTGAACATCACCTCTGCCTCAGTTCCGTATAACACTACCTGCTTTGGAGAATTAATCGTTAACATCAGGTATTTTATCTTGAGCAATTACAGCCACACAGCAAAAGAAAAGCTACCAGCCGCCCATGTTACTAGGATCATATCTCCAAGAAACACGGCATAAGGAGGCAATACATCGATCGTGCAGGACAAGAAGTAGTACTGACTGCTTAGAAACAACCTAGGTAAAATTGTATGGAGATAGCTTCTTTTTCGCTGTGTGACTGAAACTGGCCACGTTTAAATGCTGGAGGACGAGAGGATAACCTTCCGAAATTTTTTACACTCTTAATGAATCACAATTTCTTAGAGATAATAGTTTTATTTACTGCATTGAACCACCTCATGAATACGTCAGAACATGGATACGCTTATAACTGATTTTACTGGCAGAGTGTGCCAATCCACTTCATATTTGATTTACCAGCTCAATACTGAATCTGTTAATCTATCAATCGGTCTGTAGCTTGCGTCAGCGAGAAGAAACACTGAATATAGCGTTCAGCAGAGACTGTTTACACTGCGCAATACTTATGGAGTGTTGCTGTGCGGTGTGCGATCTGCATCAGATACGATTGTAGGAGGATACCGAAACAGTCCAGAGAAGGGCAACTCGTTTTGTACAGTCGCGAAGTAGGGGAGAAAGTGCCACGGATATGATACATGAATTAGGGTAGCAGTCATTAAATACAAAGGCGTTTCTCGTTGCGGCACGATCTTGTCACGAAATTTCAACTACCAACTCTTTCTTCAGAGTATGAAAATACTTTGTTGGTGCCCATCTACATTGGTAGAAGTGATCATCATAATAACATATGAGAAATCAGCGTTCATGCGGGAAGATTCAAGTGTTTGTTTTTCAGCGCATTGATCGAGATTCGAGTGTGGAATGGTAGAGGAAAGGCTCGAAGACGGTTCGGCGCACTGCCAGGCACTTAATTGTGAATTTCTGAGGAATCATTTAGGTGTAGATATAGTGCTGATATAGAGCGAATTTCACTTAATGCGTAAGAATTATTTTATTTTCTTCCTCAGAAGTTAATGAAAACTTTGTCGAAAGTACGTTTGTAAAGATTAGATGTCAACTCTAACGAAAACGACACTGCCGTAATTTCACATGGCCCTTTCTGTCTCACAGTTTAAACGGAAATACGCCTCTGCATTTCCGGGTGCACGACTACTTGGGTCCATATATTTCCCTGTCAGCCACCGTTTACCGTGTACTCCATACACTCTGTTCGGTAAAATATAACCTTTGATGCAAGTATACATTTACACACATAAATGACTCTCCCCTCCAGCGGAAATTGAAACAACGTTTTACGTGGTCCTTTAATTACGTCTGCGGCAGTTCTGCAGCAAAAAATCTCGGTAGTAAATGGTGGATTGAAATTTTCGACCCAATGGACAGTAATTCTGCTGAAACCAAGGAGGCCCTCAGATTTTACGGATTAGCGACTTCTAAATAAGCATCTTGCTGTATGATCGAGTACAAAAATATCCTGTGGAATTTGCGCCATAAAATAATTTCTGTTGGATAAAAGCTTTTATAATTAATGTCGCCGGGGGTACTGAACTATTAAAAACAGATTTAATATGTAAATGAGGCTTGTTGGTTGCTATTCATTTCGTCCTTCTCTGTTTACACGACGCATGAAGAAGATACAGAATTTAGGATTTCGATTTCTTCATATACAACTGTTAATGGTCTGTCCACTGATGGACATAAATCTGTAACACAATCTCAGGCCGCCAGGAAGTTTCATACCAGCGCACACTCCACTGCACAGTGAAAATATCATTATGAAAATATACCCCAGGCTGTGGCTTAGCCATGCCTCCGCAATATAACCGAAAGAGTAAAGAGATGTGGTGCTACAGACGAATGTTGAAAATTAGGTGGACTGATCAGGTAAGGAATGAGGAGTTTCTGCGCAGAATCGAAGAGAAAATGAATATATGAAAAACACTGACAAGGGGAAGGGACAGGATGATAGGATATGTGTTAAAACGTCCGGGAATGATTTTCACGATTATAGACGAAGGCAGAAATTGGAATACATCCAGCAAATGATTGAGGACGTGGATTGTATGTGTTACTCTGAGATGATGAGGCTGGCACAGGAAAGGAACGCGTAGCGGAAAAAAAATGCATCTTAAGCTAATAGCTGTAATCCTAGGCAGTGGCTCTCTCACAAACAGTACGTTGACGTACATGCTCCGTCAAGAGAGGACAGCATAGTTCAATATTTCTCGAGAATCTTTGCAAGATTTTCAAGAATTTGGGTACCGTTCCTGGGGGAGAGAGAGAGAGAGAAATTACCATCACAAGCACAGTGTTTAAGCAATATACAATTGCAAAAGTCGTTCCCAGAGTGGAGTTTACTATAATTTTCAGACCATTTTTATACTGTTCCAAAGACGTTGTGAAGTTCAGTTTAGAGTAATAGCAGGTTGCATTGAGATGTATATCCAATACGTCATCACAAGCTAAATACAAAAATGGTACAATAATACGATTTATAGTTGTTGTTGATGTGGTCTTCAGTCCTGAGACTGGTTTGATGCAGTTCTCCATGCTACTTTATCCTGTGCAAGCTTCTTCATCTCGCAGTACCTACTGCAACCTACATCCCTCCGAATCTGCTTAGTGTATTCATCTCTTGGTCTCCCTCTACCATTTTTACCCTCCACGCAGCCCCCCAATAATAAATTGGTGATCCCTTGATGCCTCAGAACATGTCCTACCAACCGATCCCTTCTTCTGGTCAAGTTGTGCCACAAACTTCTCTTCTCCCCAATCCTATTCAATACTTCCTCATTAGTTACGTGATCTACCCGTCTAATCTTCAGCATTCTTCTGTAGCACCACATTTCGAAAGCTTCTATTCACTTCTTGTCCAAACTAGTTATCTTCCATGTTTCACTTCCATATATGTCTACACGCCATACAAATACTTTCAGAAACGACTTCCTGACACTTAAATCTATACTCGATGTTAACAAATTTCTCTTCTTCAGAAACGGTTTCCTTGCCACTGCCAGTCTACATTTTATATCCTCTCTACTTCGACCATCATCAGTTATTTTGCTCCCAAAATAGCAAAACTCCTTTACTACTTTAACTGTCTCATTTCCTAATCTAATTCCCTCAGCATCATCCGACTTAATTCGACTACATTCCATTATCCTCGTTTTGCTTTAGTTGATGTTCATCTTATATCCTCCTTTCAAGACACTGTCCATTCCGTTCAACTGCTCTTCCAAGCCCTTTGCTGTCTCTGACAGAATTACAATGTCATTGGCGAACCTCAAAGTTTTTATTTCTTCTCCATGGATTTTAATACCTACTGCGAATTTTTCTTTTGTTTCCTTTACTGCTTGCTCAATATACAGATTGAATAACATCGGGGAGAGGCTACAACCCTGTCTTACTCCCTTCCCAACCACTGCTTCCCTTTCATGTCCCTCGACACTTATAACTGCCATCTGGTTTCTGTACAAATTATAAATAGCCTTTCGCTCCCTGTATTTTACCCCTGCCACCTTTAGAATTTTAAAGAGAGTATTCCAGTCAACATTGTCAAAAGCTTTCTCTAAGTCTTTATTTTATTTACGATTTATAGTACTGCCCAATAAAAAAGCTACCAAGTACTAATTGTCACATATTCATGCAAGATTAAAGTGGTATATGTTCAGCTTCCTTCTTCCAGTGAGACACAGTGGCGGCTTTGGACGGAATTGAGAGGTGTCTCACGAAATGCGTTCTTGAATGTATGCATTTGCATTTATCGAGACTGATTAAAGGGATCTCTATACGACTGTGTCAGTCGCTACGGCGTCGGGCGCGGAGGTAATGCCGCTCGAAGTGGGTGCAGAATGTTAAGTGAAGGACCAGGAACAATTCCGACCTCGTTACAAGGACCTGCTGTTAGAGACGGGCGCAGTTGGGTATCCTACGACATGAAGCGGGTTGTTCAGTAATAACATTGACTTAAATAGCGGACTGCAGCCCCCGTACAGAACACTACTGATAAAATGTACTTCAGAGCGATAAATTGGTTCTCGAATATAGAATACAATGTTCACATGACGAGGGTGCGACGTACTTAGGTGCGAACAATTTTAGTGAAACTCTGCGTTAGGTTAGGCCCCACGAATTTACTTCTTCGGTTCCAAAATGTATGAGTCACTATTGTCGTCTCAGGCTGCTGTTTAAGGAACGTCTTATGTCTGGGCTGTATTAATAATTTGTATTATTGAGATCCACTATGATGTGAAAGGACATATAGTCTTCTTTTGCATACCCTAGGTACAATGTAGATTCAATAATTTCACTAAAGAGGACCATTGTCTTTGTTGCGAAATCTCTGCTTCAAAAATTCTGTATCAAGCCACCATGAAATTTTGACACGTGTAAAGAAAACAATTTCCATTACAAGTCATTGCTCTGAAATAAAATATTTATTTTGTGCTCTTGATCAGTTTCAGCCTGTAGTTTATTTCGTAGTGCGTGTACACATATTCCCATTTGAAGGAACATAAACGAATAGCTCCAACAGAAATTTTAGTGTATCAAATGACCAAATACTGCACTTTGTAAATTAATACTTTTTCTCAGTTGCCAGTGAAAGCAATGTGTCCACGTCCAAACTGGCGTACAAACTGTTTCAGTGAGTGGATAATGATACTTCTAAAAGACATACTATTTGTGGAAATCAGGGTAGACTGTTATCAATGTAAGACATTTAGTACTTAATTACGAAAGTGGGTACGACAGTCGGCGTCTGCTTGCTGATGACCTAATGGGTGACTGTGATATGTAGTGTATCTCCTATAATTATTAAAGTGTCAGAGGGAATGATTTATTTTAAACAGTTAATGGAGGAGTGGAAAAATGTCTATAGAAGAAGAGAATGTAAATTTTTACTCAACAACATGATTTAATATTCGATAAGGTGAAACTGTGTTGCTGATTAGAAATCAAACTCAGTTCCGTCCTATCACTAATAGTGAACCATTGAGGCGAAGCGCCATATAATGATCCTGCCTTGGAGGCGGTTAAGTGGGAGATCTGTCTCAGAGCTGGATAGTGACAGATGGTGACGCGAGACTGGATGCGCACGTAGTTTATGTACCAGCCGATAGAGGACAGTATTGCATAGGGGGACTATGATTTTAGTTTCGATCGTGCCCACTAGAGAGCACTAAAGTAATTGGATGTTTTTCATAAACTGTTCTAGTACTTTCATAAAGTGTTATGTCTTTTTATGAATGTAAAATGTTGTAAATGTGTTTTAGCAGTATGAATGAAGCGTGAGTGTGGTTTAAGGTTAATATGCAGATAATTGTTTAATTAGTTTGTAGTAGGATATAGTGTGAGAACATTTCGAAGAAGTATGGATATGGACAAAGGGGATTATTGTAGAATAGGTTTGTAAAGCATGTTTATAGTAAAGGGAAAGTTAATTCAGGTATAAATAACAATAGTAAATAACTTTATGCATAAGCAAAACTTCAGCATATTAGATAATTACGTTGGTAAAATGTGCAGTCACTAGGTTTACTATTTTGCGAATGGTTATTGATGAAAAGCGCGGACTGACTCGGGAGAGCGTTGTTTTGCTATTGGCTGTTGAGTATTCTGGAGAGGAGTCGGAGCCTAGCCATGAAACAGTTCGGACGTGTGTAGTAGTAGTTCCGATGGAAATGATAAGTTGCCGGACCTAGCAGTGTTTAATACATCAAAAGTGTTGGAAAGTGACGGCATAATTATTCCGATGGGTAAGTACAAATTTCGGAATTTTTAAGTGAATTTTGTGATGAGAAAAGCCATATATTCCGTGTGGCGTATTGAGCAGGTCGGTGGCTAAAAACTGTGACTGCATTTGGTACCAATAGACTTAATATTTGGCGAACATTAACAATAAAAAACAATTAGTATATCTGTAGCTATTACGTTTTCGGGAAATGCAACACCATGAGTGAAAGGGATTGTGAGTGACTGTGTTAAAACTAGCACGTGGTTGACAGTGATACTTGTTCACCTAAGTTTCAGAATATATTAATTGAGGACAAAATTTCCAACCTTTCATTTCGTGTTTCTCCCGAAACGTAGATTAGTGACTTTAATTGCAGCCTGGTTCACGTCGAAGTACAGTAGGTTTCACTCGGTTTTCCTACTGATGATCTGCTGAGACATGTTCACAGGTAGGTGCAGGTCCGTCGTAAACAGACGGAAGGAACCGCGCAGCCGCACCATCAACGGAAATTTCTTGCACGCCTCAGTCGAGAAAAAAGCGACAAATTGGTACTTTCAGTCTATCGGTGACGTCCAACGTTACAGACGGTGGGTCCGCTGTACAAGATTTCAAAAGATAGCGAGTTTGGTTGAACATAATGTACCTAGCAACTCGCCGTGAAGCAAATGGATCAGGTAGGTGAGCAAGTGCCGGTAAGTGGTCCGAGTCGCTACGATCGAGCCACGAGGGCTGTACAGCGCGCCGCTGATTGGATGCAACTTCGAATTCCCGTGCCGGTCACACAGAACTGCACCGTCGCAGGCCCGTGAACGACGAGCGTTATTGTCGAGGTCTGACTGCATTAAAACTAAAAGCTCCGAATATTCATTGAAAACACGAAAACCACTTTCAGACAAGCTGCAGAAAATATGATGTCAGTTTTGATCACAAATTACTATTCCTGTTAAGGTATACGAGTAAAACTGTTTATAACTGCACCAACAAAAACTACTGGCACACTGCTTATGCATATGACAAAACCGTTGGACAAATGATCGTATTTATCTTCATACCGAGTAGACACATTAATTGTTATAAATGATTGATTTAATATTTATTGACATAGAGCCAAACAAAGAGTTCTCTACAGATACATGACAGATTAAAATCAGTGTGAATGATTTATTCTATTATTCATATTTATTTACGTTTGTCTGAAAAGAATTTAATAACCTAATATTTGTAAGATATCCGACTGAGCAGTTTGCGAAATTCAGAGTTAACGTAACATATAATAACAGTAATAATAATATCAGGAACTAAATTAACGACCCATAAATGATGTAGGCCCCACATTTTAGATTTGGTTAGAATAATGTTTATTCTGAAAGCAAAGTAATAGCGAAAGTGGTCGTATTTAGAGTTACTGTTACACTCGAGCGCATATCCATTTCACACAGTTCCGTCATTCAGAATCTCATCGCGACATACAAGTTACCTACGCGAAAAATTAGAGTTCACACCAAGCGCGCGGCTGCTCAGCGCTCGTAGTTTTCGTGTTAGATTTCTTAGTGTTTTCTTGATCGTTTAGAACAGAAAGCGCCCTAAAACCGTCTTTGTTTGTTTCGCGGCCGTTAGCCACTAGTCACTTGAATCAGCAGTTGTCTTGTGACAGCCAGAGCGAGAGCACCAGCAGCAGCGAGAACTGTTTGTATAAAGCGTTTTTGTACTTATTTGCTGCGCTTAGCATTTAAATAGTTTTTCTGGGAAAACCTAGCGTAGTTTTCGCGTCTCGTATTTCAGTGAGTGTTTCTTGATTATCAGAGTAGCTCATCAGAAGATTATCTTGTGAATTTGTCACCGTATAGGGTAGGGTAAACATAGTCATGTGTAGGGACTGTGGTTGTTGTGAGCGGACGCAAGGAGAATTGGCCACTCTTCGGGGGCAGGTGGAGGCTTTGTCTGTTAGGCTCATCGAGCTCGAGGCGCAGGCGTCGGCTCGTAGTGGCGTTGGGGCAACTGTGGTGAGACCTATGCCTACTTCGGTGGCCTTGGAATCACATGGAACCCCTGATGTCGCTGCGTCTTCCGGCAGTGAGCATCTTACCGGTCAGCCATCACTCCAGGGTGAATGGCGGACAGTGGTGGGCTCGCGCGTGCCTGGCCGAAAGGCGAAGGTGGGATCTGGCCGCGTGGCAGCTGCCTTACCCCTTTCCAACAGGTACGGGGTGCTTCCTAGTGGTGATGACATCGTTTCCGAGCCACCACAGGATGCCTCGCCTGTTGGGCCAGTGGCCGATTCTCCGGCAAGGTCCCGACAGTCACAGAGGGCGGGCCTATTAGTTATAGGGAGCTCCAACGTTAGGCGGGTTATGGAGCCCCTCAGGAAAATAGCGGGTAGGTCGGGGAAGAATGCCAGTGTGCACTCGGTGTGCCTGCCGGGGGGTCTCGTCCGTAATGTGGAGGAGGCCCTTCCGGCAGCTATTGAACGCACTGGGTGTGACCGGCTGCAGATAGTAGCACATGTCGGAACGAATGACGCCTGCCGCTTGGGTTCTGAGGCCATCCTTGGTTCCTTCCGGCGGCTGGCTGATTTGGTGAAGACAACCAGCATCGCACGCGGAGTGCAAGCTGAGCTTAATATCTGCAGCATAGTGCCCAGAATCGATCGCGGTCCTCTGGTTTGGAGCCGTGTGGAGGGTCTAAACCAGAGGCTCAGACGACTCTGCGACTATAATGGTTGCAAATTCATCGACCTCCGTTATTGGGTGGAGAACTGTAGGGCCCCCCTAGACAGGTCAGGCGTGCACTACACACCGGAAGCAGCTACTAGGGTAGCAGAGTACGTGTGGCGTCCACACGGGGGTTTTTTAGGTTAGAGGGACCCCCCCTTGGGCGAAACGATAAAATACCTGACGGCTTACCAGAGAGGACATTATCATCGTTGATAAAGAACGTCCGTCCTCAGAGACCAAAAACAGGAAAAGTTAACGTAATATTGGTAAACTGCAGGAGTATCCAGGGCAAGGTTCCTGAATTAGTATCTCTTATTGAAGGAAATAGTGCGCATATAGTATTAGGAACGGAAAGTTGGTTAAAACCGGAAGTGAACAGTAACGAAATCCTAGACACAGAATGGAATATATACCGCAAGGATAGGATAAACGCCAATGGTGGAGGAGTATTTATAGCAGTAAAGAATTCAATAATATCCAGTGAAGTTATTAGCGAATGCGAATGTGAAATAATCTGGGTTAAGCTAAGTATCAAAGGTGGGTCAGATATGATAGTCGGATGCTTCTATAGACCACCTGCATCAGCAACCGTAGTAGTTGAGCGCCTCAGAGAGAACCTGCAGAACGTCGTGAAGAAGTTTCGTGATCATACTATTGTAATAGGGGGAGACTTCAATCTACCAGGTATAGAATGGGACAGTCACACAATCAGAACTGGAGCCAGGGACAGAGACTCTTGTGACTGCCTTGTCCGAGAATTACTTCGAGCAAATAGTTAGAGAACCAACTCGTGAAGCTAACGTTTTAGACCTCATAGCAACAAATAGACCGGAACTTTTCGACTCCGTGAATGTAGAAGAGGGTATCAGTGATCATAAGTCAGTGGTTGCATCAATGACTACAAGTGTAATAAGAAATGCCAAGAAAGGAAGGAAAATATATTTGCTTAACAAGAGTGATAGGGCACAAATCGCAGAATATCTGAGTGACCACCATCAAACGTTCATTTCTGAGGAAGAGGATGTGGAACAAAAATGGAAAAAATTCAGAAACATCGTCCAGTACGCCTTAGATAAGTTCGTACCGACTAAGGTCCAAAGCGAGGGGAAAGATCCACCGTGGTATAACAATCATGTACGAAAGGTACTACGGAAACAAAGAAAGCTTCATCATAGGTTTAAGAGTAGTCGAATCATAGCTGATAAGGAAAAGCTGAACGAAGCGAAAAAGAGCGTAAAGAGAGCAATGAGAGAAGCATTCAACGAATTCGAACATAAAACATTGGCAAACAATCTAAACAAGAACCCTAAAAAGTTTTGGTCATATGTAAAATCGGTAAGCGGATCTAAATCCCCTATTCAGTCACTCGTTGACCACGATGGCACCGAAACAGAGGACGACCGAAGAAAGGCAGAAATACTGAATTCAGTGTTCCGAAACTGTTTCACTGCGGAAAATCGTAACACGGTCCCTGACTTCAGCCGTCGCACGGACGCCAAAATGGAAAATATTGAAATAAACGATATCGGAATTGAAAAACAACTGCTATCACTTAGTAGCGGAAAAGCATCCGGACCAGACGAGATACCCTTAAGATTCTACAGTGATTATGCTAAAGAACTTGCCCCCTCTCTATCAGCAATTTATCGTAGATCGCTGGAAGAACGTAAAGTACCTAGCGACTGGAAGAAAGCGCAGGTCGTTCCCATTTTCAAGAAGGGTCATAAATCAGATGCGAATAATTATAGGCCTATTTCGCTTACGTCAATCTGTTGTAGAATAATGGAACATGTTTTGTGTTCTCGTATTATGACGTTCTTAGATAATACAAATCTCCTTCATCATAACCAACATGGATTCCGCAAACAGAGATCATGTGAAACTCAGCTCGCCCTATTTGCCCAAGAAATTCACAGTGCCGTAGACACTGGCGAGCAGATTGATGCCGTATTCCTGGACTTCAGGAAGGCATTTGATACGGTTCCGCACTTACGTTTAGTGAAAAAAATACGAGCTTACGGAATATCGGACCAGGTTTGTGATTGGATTCAGGATTTCGTAGAAGAAAGAACACAACATGTCATTCTTAACGGTTCAAAATCTGCAGATGTAGAGGTAATTTCGGGAGTACCGCAAGGAAGCGTGATAGGACCTTTATTGTTTACAATATACATAAATGACTTAGTTGACAACATCGGTAGCTCCGTGAGGCTATTTGCAGATGACACGGTTGTCTACAAGAAAGTAGCAACATCAGAAGACTCGTACGTACTCCAGGAAGACCTGCAGAGGATTAATGCATGGTGCGACAGCTGGCAGCTTTCCCTAAACGTAGATAAATGTAATATAATGCGCATACATAGGGGCAGAAATCCATTCCAGTACGATTATGCCATAGGTGGTAAATCATTGGAAGCGGTAACGACCGTAAAATACTTAGGAGTTACTATCCGGAGCGATCTGAAGTGGAATGATCACATAAAACAAATAGTGGGAAAAGCAGGCGCCAGGTTGAGATTCATAGGAAGAATTCTAAGAAAATGTGACTCATCGACGAAAGAAGTAGCTTACAAAACGCTTGTTCGTCCGATTCTTGAGTATTGCTCATCAGTATGGGACCCTTACCAGGTTGGATTAATAGAAGAGATAGACATGATCCAGCGAAAAGCAGCGCGATTCGTCATGGGGACATTTAGTCAGCGCGAGAGCCTTACGGAGATGCTGAACAAGCTCCAGTGGCGGACACTTCAAGAAAGGCGTTACGCAATACGGAGAGGTTTATTATCGAAATTACGAGAGAGCACATTCCGGGAAGAGATGGGCAACATATTACTACCGCCCACATATATCTCGCGTAATGATCACAACGAAAAGATCCGAGAAATTAGAGCAAATACGGAGACTTACAAGCAGTCGTTCTTCCCACGCACAATTCGTGAATGGAACAGGGAAGGGGGGATCAGATAGTGGTACAATAAGTACCCTCCGCCACACACCGTAAGGTGGCTCGCGGAGTATAGATGTAGATGTAGATGAGACCAAGACCCGCGATACAACACAACGCGACATTTTGTAAGTCGTTTCACTTCCTAGTTACGTAAAGACCGACCGTCCGCTTTCGCATCTCAATCCGAACTGTACCCTTTGGTGTCTCCAGCCGAACTGTATATAGTCTTTCGTGTCTAGACCAGAACTGCCCTCTGCCCGTCTCCTACTGCGTTTCCCGCGCGCCGAACATCTTCGCTCAACTGACTAGCGCAGTTCCCTTTGCTGAAGCCGTTCATCTGGTTGTCTACAGCTTATTCAATATTACTTTAGATGTTAAGATATTTAAATAATCAAAGCTTGACCACTTTAACGTTTTAAATAAAGTAACAATAATATTCATTACACAATAAATGGTAAAGTGTTTTACATAAACCCAACGTAATTTTCTTCTTAACTTTGAATGTCACGGCCAGTAACCTTGGACCGATGTGCTTTCTGAGAAGTAAATAAAGAACAAAAGTAACTATTATGCACTAAACTTTACAACAAATATTCTATTACCTAATGATTCAATAAACTGTCATGCTTTCATCGTTCAATGTGTTTTGTGTGGAGGAAATTATGGTCTGATGCTTAACTGAAAATACTGATAATTTAAATTTTCTATATCTTTTAAACAAATAAAGTTACAGAGTTGATCAGAGTTGATACTTACAACGTTTGTTCAAAAAAATGTTCAAATGTGTGTGAAATCTTATGGGACTTAACTGCTAGGGTCATCAGTCCCTAAGCTTACACACTACTTAACCTAAATTATCCTAAGTACAAACACACACACCCATGCCTGAGGGAGGTCTCGAACCTCCGCCGGGACCAGCCGCACAGTCCATGACTGCAGCGCCTTTGACCGCTCGGCTAATCCGGCGAGGTTACAATGTTTGTCATTTTAGTGGTGCGTTTCTATATAAAATGACGATGGTTAAAATCGACCAAAGCGTTCAGATTTTAGCATTCAGTTCTTTGTTACAAAACTTGTTAATTTCTCTTTAACATTAAATGCTAAACTATTATAGATATGACTGGGTGTTGTGTGATGTCCTTAGGTTAGTTAGGTTTAAGTAGTTCTAAGTTCTAGGGGACTGATGACCTCAGATGTTAAGCCCCATAATGCTCAGAGCCATTTGAACCATTTTTTATTATAGATATGATCAATATTCAAGTTTTATTGGGATCACCATGAAAATTTATAGAGGATGGTAGATTAGAATTACTGTGGCTTGATTCCCTGCATTGTTACAGAATTAAATAGTTTTTATAAATGTTTCCCTTTATGGCTGATCTAACGTCCGCCATGTATAACACTGCTACGTCTCCTTGGCCACAAAAGCCTTCTACTGGGTTTCCCTATGACGTAGGTTCTCGTCTGTCTCACTCGCACACTACAGCGCTTAGGCCTCAATAGACAATAGACGCCTGTGAATGTCCCCATCTCGTGGTGAATCTGCGCCCTTTGTGGCACGCGGTCCTGGACGACAGGGTTAGTTTCACAATTCCTGTAGGCTGACTCTTTCGGCCAAATATTTCAATGAGAGCACAATGATCGTTAACTCACAACCAGAGGGTTCATTTTGTATAACCTCTTAATAGAAATGGCGACTGTGACCTTCACTTCAGTTCCAGAGTAGTTCGTGTGTCCTGAAAAGCTATTACTTCTAACTTAAAGATGTTACTCAGCAAAATTACGCAAACACGCTTAATGATTAGGGAAACGAGTCGCAGCTATATTGTCACACATAGGTGTCTACGAGCAGTGCAGCCATGCTGCATGCACGAATCGCATGAGATCCATCAGACTGCCTGGGATTCCAAAGTGATCAGCTAGCGATCGATAGGGTTTCCCCTCACATTTGCGATCTACAAAGCGATCGTCTCCAGTGAGACGGGATCTCGACAATCCGTCGCTCGTATATGTTGTTCTTAAGTTAGTCTTTGCTTGTATCCATTTCAGACTGACGTGTCTAGATTTACTCCAAGTTAGACTCTACTGAAATTATTATTAACACTGATTTATGGCTGTGGATCACCCGAGATAAGAACATAAGAGCTTGGGATCCTGTCATTTTAAATTTTCAATCTTTATCATTTTAGTTTGGGGTAGAGGGAGCCTCCACATCCTTCATGACTTCGGACGAATGTAGAGATCTTCAAAATTTCTCTGTCCATTGTTGACGAAATTGAATCTTTGCTCAGAGCAGCGTTGACATCGGAGGAGCGTGAAATCTTAACATTCGTTACCGTTTTAATGGAGGAATATGTTTCAAATTCAAGTAGTTCAAATGGCTCTGAGCACTATGGGACTTAACATATGAGGTCATCAGTCCCCTAGAACTTAGAACTACTGAAACCTAGCTAACCTAAGGACATCAGACACATCCATGCCCGAGGCAGGATTCGAACCTTCGACCGTAGCGGTCGCGCGGTTCCAGACTCAAGCGCCTAGAACCGCTCGGCCACACCGGCCGGTTGAATATGATTCAGTACAATGTCTACTGTCCAGTTTCAGAACTAAACCTAGTTCTCTCCCGCCACTATTTATTTAGCGTTTTTACTAAATTGCCTTCCAATACTTTCATTCTCCACAGTTAATACTGTAACGACCATCGAGGGATCTCCCACTGCATCACGTACACTTTTAAGAAGCAACTCGTTGAAGTACATCTTCTTATCGCACCTCGCTTCAGTTCGCACAAAACTTTTAGTAACTCTGTTTGCAAGTGCGTCATTTAATCAATATTTGCTTCATTTCCTAGTATGTGACAAAATTTAAAATAGGAATCACTGTGTCCAATTTATGACATGTTCTCTTAAAACACAGGACGGAAGATTATGATTTAATGTCCTGTCGAAAAGAGATCATCAGAGACGATTCTTAAAGGGGAAAGGAGGACTGGTTTCCTATACTCGCTTTAAACTTGTCGTCTTATGGTAATTTATTTCCTCTTAACTGACTAATCATAAAGTTTTATGATTCAGAGTACAAGAAATAACGAACCGCCGGGTTTATGAAGACTTGCGTTGTCAGGGGCACATTAACGTGTACAGCAGTGAAATTTACAGTATCGGCACAGGAAGATAAGTTGTAGTTTTTCATCTCTCTCTCTCTCTCTCTCTCTCTCTCTCTCTCTCTCACACACACACACACACACACACACACAGACTGCAAGACATGCATAGATGCTGCGAAAGCTTTGTTTACTGTCTCACTCTTGTCATCGTAAATAAGAAGAATAAAAGAAATTGCGCTTTGTTGGCGATAGAAACGCTTATAGGACAATTAACAAAGAGAAAAGTTATTACCCCTGTGAGGATGTTCCTACCATCATCACCGACAAATATTCCTGTGGAGAAGGGCTATTATTTTTTTTTTTTTCAAGTCGCATAGAAAGTCAGATTTTTCGATGTTTCGGCTAATGCGACCTTGGAAGTTTTCTCGTACAAAACTCCTGAAATATTCTGCTTGACCAGTTCCCACAGATACGGACTCATTCACCTGGGTCTTCGTCTGTTTCTTGGCAGTTCTCACCTTTCATCTACTAAAAATAGGCGAAATCATTACATCTCTCCTCATAGGGGCGTAACTGACTTTAGAAATGCGTCGCACGTCACTAGCCCTCTCACAAAATTTTTGTATGAAGCTCGTAACGGTGGATACCTTACCTATTTTAGTCGTTCCCCCTTTTTCCCTTTTTTTAATATCAATGTGTACTAGCCTTACGTGATGATTAGTGGAAATGGCTTTCCTCTGTATGCTGTGCTCTACGCCTCATGACTATTATTTTTGACAACTTGCAATTCTAAGCAGTGATAAGGGATATGTGCTCTTACAAGAGTCTTCATATTTACGACCTGACAAAGACTAATGTACTCGCTGACATCATGTCAAAGTGAGCGTTCCTTTGGTTTATTTTGGAAACATTAATAAATCAATTCAGGATGAAGAGCGCATTTCGCAACGGTTGCCCGTATTCATTTTCTGTGCTACTGGCTATTGGAACACCTCTATACGGTAATTTTCGGGACTGTACAGGCGAGACGCATGCTGCCGTCGCAATAGATTCCGGCAAAGCGAAAACGAACGACCTGGCAATTCATCACGCAGGCGAGAGCGCAAATTGCCAGGGCGGCAAATTTATGTCTATTACGCCCCGCTGTATTGCCCATCACTGAGAGGACGTCATAATGGGAATCTCCGATGCATTTCACGGGTTTCATTCGCAACTCTGTCGAGCGCCGGGTATTAGCGGATTATTCCTCCAATAGCCTTACCGTCCTATTCAGGACCCCACACCGCCACACTTCATCAATTTGTGCTTCATCCTGCAGGCATTTCTTTATCGTGTCATTACGTTTCAGTAAGCTCCTGAAAGAAAATATGTTGCAGAGGTGTATTTTCAAAAACACAGGCTAACATCTTTCACGTACCAAAATCAACCAGCGTGGATTTAACCCCTACCGTTTTTAATAGGTTTCTACTGCAGTAGCCTGTGTCGCAAGAAAGATAATTTTGTTGAAATAAAACATTTAGAATCTCAGCTTTTCCCATAGATTTGCAGGTGCCTATTATGAACATCAGCACCCTGATAGCAGGTGCGAGGATACGCCTGACTGCACCGAAAAAAACGTATTGCGATAGTGGAACTAGATGCTACGAAAAGAAAATCATTGGTAGATTCGGGCTGACATGCGGTGACATGATGTCAAGCAGTTGGCATTTGACAGCTAGAGGGTTCGACAGCTGCCGCCAGAAATATAGCAGTGAGATTGTAGTGGCATTTTCGATTCATAATGTTTTGTTACTTTCGCTGCGTAAAGCGCTATGTCACTCAGGTCTGAAGTACGGAAGCTTCCTTGTGCGAAAATTTCGCCTATTTCACAAAGAAAAGTAACTCGAGCCCTAATTACAATTAAGAAGCCCTTTTTCACATGCATATACATTAAGGAAATTCACACAATAATTGATTTTCAGAATTTTAACCTGGTTTTTGTAGCAGACAGAAGCTTTATACTTTTAACTTCGTTCGAGTTTCATGTAGACATCATTGCAGACAAACAAAAAATACGTTTTCTCAACTTATAAGTAGTAAATAAATTGCAATACGAAAACTTGTGAAGATACGTTACTGAACGCTTCAATCAACGAAAAAGAATGTTTCACTGAATGCTGTACCGTCGATTACGCTGACTTATCAGGGATGTGAACTATACTATGCGTGTACATGTGTGTATGTATGTATCGAACTGATAACCTAGGAACGATGGACAGGCTTCGTCCTCGCCGTAGCGCCCAGTGGTACACAACCCCACAACAGGCTACAGCAGTCCAGTCACCTCACCGAAGCCCACACCGAACCCAGGGTTATTGTGCGGTTAGGCCCCCAGTGGACCTCCCTGGGAACGTCTCATTCCAGACGAGAGTAGCCCCAATGTTGGCGTGGTAGAATAATTATGGTGTACGCTTATATGGAACCAGTGTTTGCGCAGAAATCACCGGCGTAGTGTAACTGAGGAGAAATAAGGGGAACCAGCTCGCATTCGCAGAGGCAGATGGAAAACCGCCTTAAAATCCATCCACAGGCTGGCCGGCACACCGGACCTCGACACTAATCTGAAGGGCGGATTCGTGCCGCGGACCGGCACGGCTTCCTGCTCGGGAAGCAGAGCGTCAGACCGCACGGCTAGCCGGGCGGGCTGCGTGTACTTAATCGCTGGACTAAGTAAGAGGAGACAGTCACAGCGTGAGAGAGAGAAGAATAGTCTCCAAGACGAACACGTGGTGTCAGGGATAGCTGACACAGTAGCTCAGCGTGTTCGATCTGGGGGCTGGCTGCCCCCTGTATTAAGTATCCATGAACTTAGTAAAGGAGTTTTGCTATTTGGGGAGCAAAATAACTGATGATGGTCGAAGCAGAGAGGATATAAAATGTAGACTGGCAATGGCAAGGAAAGCGTTTCTGAAGAAGAGAAATTTGTTAACATCGAGTATAGATTTAAGTGTCAGGAAGTCATTTCTGAAAGTATTTGTATGGAGTGTAGCCATGTATGGAAGTGAAACATGGACGGTAAATAGTTTGGACAAGAAGAGAATAGAAGCTTTTGAAATGTGGTGCTACAGAAGAATGCTGAAGATTAGATGGGTAGATCACATAACTAATGAGGAAGTATTGAATAGGATTGGGGAGAAGAGAAGTTTGTGGCACAACTTGACCAGAAGAAGGGATCGGTTGGTAGGACATGTTCTGAGGCACCAAGGGATCACCAATTTAGTATTGGAGGGCAGCGTGGAGGGTAAAAATCATAGGGGGAGACCAAGAGATGAATACACTGAGCAGACTCTGAAGGATGTAGGTTGCAGTAGGTACTGGGAGATGAAGAAGCTTGCACAGGATAGAGTAGCATGGAGAGCTGCATCAAACCAGTCTCAGGACTGAAGACCACAACAACAATGATGAACTTGAAGAGGTGTCCAGTAACGTCCTCCCAGATCCAGTGACGAGAACAATGACGAAAATAAAATGCGGCCTGTAATTGAAACAGATGCTCTCTCCATGCATAAAAAATTGAAGACCAGTGCCCCATTTGGGTCCCTTGGGGGGGGGGGGGAGGGGTACAGCCAAGGGAGAACTTTCCATCAGAAAAAGATCGAATCACCTTAGAAAGGATAATGTTCTACAAGTCAGGGCGTGGAGTGTCAGAAGTTTGAACGTGGTATGGAAGCTAGAAAATATGAAAAGGTAGGTGCTAGGGCTCAATCTAGATATAGAGGCGTCTGAAGTGAAATGGAAAGACGACAAGAAATTCTGGTTAGACGAATATAGCGTAATATCGACAGCAGCAGAAAGTGGTATAACGGGAGAAGGATTCGTTACGAATATCAAATCAAGGCAGAGAGTGAACTACAGTAAACGGTGCAGTAATACAATTGTTCTGATCACAAGCGACAGCATACCAACACAGGCAACAATAGTTCAGGTACACATTCCGACGTCGCAGGCGGAATGTGAAATTACAGAAGAATTATATGAGTATACTGAACGGGCAATTCAGTACGTAAAGGAAAATAAAAGTCTAATAATCATGGTTGACTGGCATGCGTTTGTAGGGGAAAGAGTAGCAGAAGGGGTTACGAGAGAATAAGGGTGTAATAGCAGGAATGAAAGAGGAGAAATACTGAGTTCTCAAATAGATTTCAGCTGGTAGTAGTGAATATTCCGTTCAAGAAACACAAGGGGAGGAGGTATACTTTGCAAAGGTGGGCAGCTAAGGGAAGATTTGACTTAGATTACGTCATGGTCAGGCACAGATTCTGAAATCTAATATTATAAGTAAGGCGTATCCAGGAACATATATAGACGCAGATCTCAGTTTAGTAATGATGAAGAGGATGAAGTTGAAGTGTTTTTCGCAACGAGAACCTTCATCCCATATTTCGCCCCCTCAGAATTAGAATTTCTAAAAATCCATTACTACACGACGCCTGCAGTATGATCCACACCTTTACCGCATTTCAAGCTTCTGTCCTTAGCGGGTTGGGCTGACCGACAATGAGTCAGTAACTCAGTACATTGCCTGTTATATAGAGATATTTTTCAGTTCCAACATTTTGTGACAGGAAACCACCAACTTTATTAAATTTGTTAAGGTTTTTATTAACGATTCAGTCAACAGTGGCAGTATTTATTTTAGGCGACTTGTTTCAAACGTTTCAGGTTGATTTTCAAGCCTGGTCTACTGAGACTACACTGAGAGTGCCGTGGTCTTAGTTATAAAGGTCGAAGTGGCAACAAACACATGATTCATAAATGTATGCAGAATGAATGTCACAATCCATACGTGCCTCTTATCACGTCAGGATCAAACATGACTTGCTAATTGGATTGTGGCATTCATTCTGCAAATATTTACGAAGCATGTGTTCCGTTTATCCACCCGAGCGCTGAGGTTTGGCGAGGAGCGCTGGGGTTGGTTGGCCGCGGCCTGTGGAGAGGGCGGCCGGGAGGAGGGGGGGGGGGGAGGCGAGGGGTGTGAGTCGGAGCTGCACCGGGCTGGGATAGCTGAAGAGCAATAGCAGCGTGGCTTTGTTGGTAGGCGTCGCGCGGGCTCTCCCTTGTAGCCTAACTGGAGTTTGGCAGTGGTCACGAAGCAGACGCAGTGGCTGATCGTGGGCTGTTTGTGCCTGCCTACGACCGCCGTACCCAGTGCTGGGGACGGTGCTGTACTTGCTGCGTTCCTGTGCCTCTGCTCTTGCCGACTGCAGATTGTGTTAAAAATGGTGAGCTGCCTCCCTACTGCAGATCTGACCTTCAAGCGGGTTCGAGCTCCGCGCTCTTTATAACGTTCAAATAATTTTGCCCGGTACTAGTTGCGTTGCCGGCTTAGGGCTTCCGTCTGTGTCAGTTGAATTGCTCTGGTGGTGCCCTGGACGTTATTTCATCACTGTGCTTATATCGTTTAAAATCTTTGACTGTGTTACGACTCGTGGAGACATCGAAGATCTGGTAGAAATCTGTCAGTCATGTTAAGGGCTGTCAGTAATATGCTATAGGCACTTGGCTCGTTTCTTGTGAGATCTCCATGGAGTTAGTTGAGCCGATTACTTACAAGCAGTTATAGCATAAGTATCTGAGTTTAATATTTTAAAGGGAAAAGGTTGTGACGTTAAATCAAGTTTCAGAGTCGTTTCCAACAGTAATATTACTTCACTTGTTTGAAATGAACTGAAAAGCACTGTCTTTTATATATACAAAAAAATGGTTCAAATGACTCTGAGCACTATTGGACTTAACTGCTGAGGTCAACAGTCCCCTAGAACTTAAAACTGCTTAAACCTAACTAACCTAAGGACATCACACACATCCATGCCTGAGGCAGGAGCCAGACTGTAGCGCCTAGAACCGCTCGGCCACCGCGGCCGGCTTTAACTTTGCAGTACAATGTTTTGTACCGTAGCCTTTCACCACTTAGTTGATGACAGTTCACAAAATGATCATCTTTGTTACAAATTACGCATTTTGGCGGTGAAAAGAAACCAATTGCTGCAACTGCTCGGCAAAGCAATCATCATCTGTTATTAGACACTGAGTTGCCCCTCTTTCCCTCTGCGAAAATGCTGGAATAGATTTGCGCTGCGTTACAGGTCACTTTTTATTCTCATTCAAAACAAAACAAAAACAAAAGAAATTAGAAAATAAAAAAATGCGAAAACATGTAACAGTGCATTTATTCTACCATCAAAAAAGGTAATAACAAAAGTGTCCAGGTGCAATTTGGACCCGCGCATTGATGGTTCAGTACAAAATTAATTATGTATGTAAACAGTGCACTCATTCCCGGAATCGAAGATTTCTACGATTTTTGCCTGTTATCGACACTGATACAGGCAGCATATCGGTCGCACGGGTTCCAAGACTTTCGAGAATGTTTTAATGTCATGTCGAATAACCATTGAAAAAGAAATTTATTCCTTGTGATATAAATTAGGAATTTTTTGCTTTTCTGGTGCTTTGAAGCCTTGACTCTTTTCAAATTTCACAGTTCATTGGAGGGTACTCTATAGGTTTTCATGAGTGAGTTCGCGAATATCAAAATATGTGGCACAAAAGGCCGAGTCTTCCAACTGTATTGATTTACGAACTTCACTTTTTTACAGCGCGAAGGGATCGTCCACATTAATATGTGACATCAGTCACCTAGAACTTACAACTACTTAAACCTAACCAACGTAAGGACTTCACACGCATCCATGTCCGAGGCAGGATTCGAGCCAGAGACCGTAGCGGTCACGCGGTTCCAGACTGTAGCGCCCAGAACCGCTCGGCCACTTCGGCCGGCTTATATATACTCTCGCGCTCATAAATTAAGGATAATGCTGATACTTGGTGAAACAACGCTCTGGTGGGCGGTTTGCAGGTTTAAATCACCTCAGGGTATGACCATGCAGAGTATTTGACTTGCGGTCGTCGCACGGTGCCGCTCGCAGCAGTTCACGCATCTAGAGGTGTGTTGGTGCATGTCAGAGTACGGTACAGCGAGTAAGTGTGCAGACGTTTTCAGACGTGCTAATGGTGACTGTGTGTTGAAAATGGCTCAAAGAACACATATTTATGACGTTATGAGGGGCAGAATACTAGGGCATCTGGAGGCCGGTCAGACACAGCAGGTGGTAGCACGGGCCCTCCTTGTGTCACAAAGTGTGATCTCAAGATTACGGAAAGGATTCCAGCAGACAGGAAACGTATCCAGGCGCTACAGTACGGGACGTCCACAGTGTACAACACCACGAGAAGACCAATACCTCACCATCTGTGCCCGTAGACGACCACGGAGTACTGCAGGTAGCCTTGCTCAGGAGCTTACCGCAGCCACTGAAACAGTTGTCTCGAGACACACAGTCTACAGACGACTGAACAGACATGGTTTACTCACCCGGAGACCTGCAAGGTGCATTGCACTGATCCCTGACCACAGGAGAGCCCGTAAAGCCTGGTGTGAAGAACACAGTACATGGTCATTGAACAGTGGTCCCAGGTTATGTTCAGGGACAAGTCCAGGTATAGTCTGAACAGCGATTCTAGACGGGGTTTCATCTGGCGTGAACCAGGAACCAGATACCAACCCTTTAAAGCCCTTTAAAGGGACCTGTTTGGAGGTCGTGGTTTGATGGTGTTAGGTGGGATTATGATTGGTGCACGTACACCACTGCATGTCTTTGACAGAGGAACTGTAACAGGTCAGGTGTATCAGGACGTCATTTCGAACCAGTACGTCCGCCTTTTCAGGGGTGCAGTAGGTCCCACCTTTCTCCTGATGGATGATAACGCACGACCCCAGCGAGCTGCCGTCGTCGAGGAGTACCTTGAAACAGAAGATATCAGGCGAATGGAGTGGCCTGCCTGTTCTCGAGACCTAAACCCCATCGAGCACGTCAGGGATGCTCTCGGTCGACGTATCGCTGCACGTATTCAAACCCCTAGGACACTTCAGGAGCTCCGACAGGCATTGGTGCAAGAATGGGACGCTACACCCCAGAAGGTGCTCGACCATCTGATCCAGAGTATGCCAACCCGTTGTGCGGCCTGTGTACGTGTGCATGGTAATCATATCCCATACTGATGTCGGGGTACATGCGCAGGAAACAGTAGCGTTTTGTAGCACATGTGTTTCGGGACGATTTTCTAAACTTATCACCAATAGAGATCCGTGTCGTGTGTGTTCCTTATGAGCCTATGCTATTAGCGCCAGTTTTGTGTAGTGCCACGTTGTGTGGCACAACATGCTGCAATTATCCTTAATTGATGAGCATGAATATATGTGGATGGGTGGGTGCTTGTGTATACCTTGTTGTCGTAATATATGGTTAGTAGTTAGAATATTGAAAACATTTCTGAAGTTAGGAGTTCTGTATTCACTTAAGGGGAAGTTTGAAAGATATATTGCTAATGACGAGTACAAATCAGAAACTCTATGCCCTTTTATTTTTGTAGGCCGATTACGGCTATAAATGCGAAGTCAACATACCTGTTCCAACTGTTGGATCTTTTTTGGTTCGTGCTGGCTTCATCTCCCAGTAGATCCTCCGCACGGCGCTGCTGCCAATTGTTTATGATGGCTGTTGTTTATGATGGTTGGCGTTAGAGCAGCGAATTGTAATTCGTTTTCTATGGAACAAGGGGCGAAAGCCCATCAAGATCTACAGGGAAATTCAGCCCACATATGGGGAAACCTTTGAGAACTGTGAGGTGGTGTTGTTGTGAGTTTGACGATAGCCGTGAAGTCTTGCATATCAATGAGCGGTTGGGGAGGCCGCGTTCGTCGCTGTATGACGACCATGTTTCCCGCGTGGATGCAATGGTGGAAGCAGGTTGGCGTGTGCACATCTCGGCCATTTCCCGGGAACATGGAATATCTAATGGGAGTGATACAACATCGCTAACGGGTCTTTAGGATACCGGAAGGTTTCATGTCGGTGGGTGCCTAAGCAGATGGATGACGTGATGAAAGGCAAGAGAATGATGTCTCCACTGAATCATTTGGAAGGGTACTCCAAAGGGGGTGAAAGTTTCCCTGCATTTCACGCCGGAATCGAAGGAGCGGAGCATGGTGTGGAAACATCCGGATTCGCCTGTGGGAAAAAAAAAAAAAAAAATCCGTTCAGCGCCATATGATGGAGAAAGCATTTTTAACGGCATTCTGGTATACCGGTGGACCGCTCCTGCATGATTTCATGCCACAAGGTGCAATCATCACTGCCGACAGATAGTGTTCCACTCTGTCACGTGTGAGGGATGGCATCAGGTGGAGGCGCCGAGGGATTCTCCGTGTGGACAATGTGACTCTGCTTCAGGACAATGTGGGATCACATGTGGCAGTCTGAACTGTCGATAGGCTCCGGGCATTTCACTGGGAGATTCTGGACCACCAGCCATACAGTCAAGATCTCGCTCCTAGTGATTTCCATGTTTTCGGACCGCTGAAGACGTTCCTGGTAGCACAGGAATTCACAAGTAACGATGAAGCCAAGACAGCAGTCCGACACGGGTTCCACAGTCAGCCGGAAGAATTCTACCGTAGGGGCATCTCAGATTTAGTGCCGTGATGGTACAAATGTGTAAACCGTTGTGGGGTCTACGTGTTAAAATAGTACACTACCCTCTGTTCATATTTTAAAGAAATTTTACCCAAGGACCCAAGGACCCAATTTATATAAATTAGTTTATCAGGCTGGATAGTAGTAGAAGGCGTCCGGGAAATAGACGAATTTGAATTCTGCGCCATTTTATCATATGACGGTTGGGAGCCGTTTGTTATCTGTGATCGTTCCCATTATTAGTCTCATAGCTTTTGTCTGGTGAATGTTTTTGTTTAATGTTTATTTCCATCGTGAAGCAGATGACACTGGAGCAACGTATCCAAATGATAAAAAGTTATCGCAAAACTAGAGCAAGTTACACGGCAATCGCTAGTGAATTGCGTGTGAGACTCGGACGAAATGCTGCTCCAACATTATCATCAGTCTGGAAGTGGCTTCAGAAGTTCGAGACCCCGGGATCTGTTTCAAATATTAAGATAAGAGACATGATCGCGTGCTGTTCGAGCACAAGAAAACAATTCTGTTTTGTGTGACAATGTGACCGTCAGTCCCAGGAAATCAGTTCACTGACTAACTCAACAATTGAATTCATCACCAAGTTCACTGCATGAAATCTTTTCAAAAGATTTGAAAATGCCGTGGGAACAAGATTCAACTTAGACAAGAGTTGGAGCCTGCAGATCATGCAAAGGGTATTGGCTCGACAAGCGGAGAACGAGAACTTCACAAAAAGAATTATTTTCTCAGATGAGGCACACTTCCATCCCAGTGGGTACGTCAATAAGCAAAACCGCAGCATTTAGGGTAACGAAAATCCGCGAGTGACTGTGGAAGGTGAGATCAAATGTGTGTGATATCTTATGGGACTTAAGTGCTAAAGGTCGTCAGTCCCTAAGCTTACACACTACTTAACCAAAATTATACTACGGACAAACACACACACCCATGCCCGAGGGAGAAGTCGAACCTCAGCCGGGACCAGCCACACAGTCCATGACTGCAGCAGCGCATAGATCGCTCGGCTAATGCCGCGCGGCGTGAAGGTGAGATACATCCACAACATGCGACTGTGTATTGTGGGTTCTGGGCAGGAGGAGTAATCGGCCCATACTTTTTTGAAAATGATTAACGAGCTGCCGTCACTGTGATCAGCAACCGTGCGAACATGCTTCCTGATTGGTTTTCCACTCTTATCAATGAAACTGTCGATTTTTTGTTTCGACAAGATGGTCTCATATCCCGCGAAACAATTACTCTGCTGAATGGAAAGATTCCTCAAGAAATTATCTCCTTGCATGGCAACCAGGAATGGCCGGCCATATCATGCGATCTTACGCCTTGTGATTTTTTAATTTTGTGAGAATTTGTGAAGTCAAAAGTGTACATTACCAAACCACGAACAGTACACCAACTAAAGGGTGAAATTAACAGGATTACTAACGGCATTCCACAAGATGTTTGTGAACGCGTCATCGAGAACTTCAGTGAACGCATTGCTCGTTGCCGCGTGGCCTTGGGTGGTCATATGGAGGATATAATTCGTGTGTTTGAAAAAAAAAAAATATTCAATAAATTTGGTATGTTCTATAGCACTTTAATACTCTGCTTCTCGGACACCCTCTATAAATACTTCACCACGTAAATTAGCTTCACCTAGTCGGCCTAACGAACTGATCACAACAACACTAAGTTACTCTGCAACAGTGTAGTAGAAACTTTGGAATCTTCGCGTCAAAATGATTACAGACGATATCTCATCTGAGTGACCAGTCGCAGAGGTTGCTTCTGCATTCCGCAAGCACTCGGATCGAACCCGAGGAACAGCGCTGCAGTCACGGACGCTGTTCCAGCACGAGAGCTGGAGGCCCCAGGAAACCGGGACCCGCGGTCGCCATCCATTTCGCTGGAGTGCAAAAGCGCCCGCACCCAGTAATCACGTGTTGCACTCCACACCGAGACAGCGGGGCCGCTTCTCCGCCGTGGTTTAATACTGGAGGCAGTGTGTGTTTGCAGAGATGTAATATCGCGGCCACAGCGGAGCTGCGGCCCGTTAGTCTCAGTAAAGCGCTAGGGGCTGCACTTCAACCTGAACGAAAATTACGTAAGAAGCGCAGGATTAAATCGCATGACATGTTACAAATTCAGGAGCTTGGTAGTAACAACAATGCTGTAGATATGGACCTGCGTCCCCATTTATGAAGGTGGTTTGCTTTTAACTTCGCAAGTACAATGTTTTGTACCGTAGCCTTCCACTAACTAGCTGATGACAGTTCACAAAACTGTCATCTATATTACAAATTACGCATTTTGGTGGTGAATAGAAACCAATTCCTGCAACTGCTCAGCAAGGCAATCATGATCAGGTATTAGACACTGCGTTGCCCTTGCTTCCCTCTGGGAAAATGCTGGAATACATTTACCCTGCAGTACAGGTCACTCCTTATTCTCGCTCAAAACAAAACAAGAAAATAAATAAAAAAATAAAAAATTCGGAAACATGTAACAGAACATTTATCTACCATCAAGAAAGGTAATAACAAAGATGTCCAAGTGCCATCAGGACCAGAGCATTGAGGGCTCAGTACAAAATTAATTATGTTTGTAAACAGTTCATTCAATCCGTGAATCGAACATTTCGACGATTTTTACCTGTTATCGACACTGACACAGGCAGCATTTCGGTCGAAGGGGTTCTAAGACTTTCGAGAAAGTTTTAGTGTCATGTCTGAAGTCGAATAACAAAGGAAAATGAAATTCCTTTTCTGTGATATAAATTATGAATTTTTTACTTTTTTGTAATTTGAAGCCTTGACTCTTGCCAAATTTCATGATTATAGGTCACTGGTAGGTACCCCTCAGGTTTTGATGACTGAGCTCGCAAATATCTAAATATGTGGGACAAAAGGCCGAGTCTTCTGATTGCATTGATTTACACTACTGCCCATTAAAAATGCTACACCAAGAAGAAATGCAGATGAGAAACGGGTATTCATTGGACAAATATATTATACTGGAACTGACATGTGATTACATTTTCACGCAATTTGGGTGCATAGATCCTGAGAAATCAGTACGCAGAATAACCACCTCTGGCCGTAATAACGGCCTTGATACGCCTGGGAATTGTGTCAGACAGAGCTTGGATGGCGTGTACAGGTACAGCTGCCCATGCAGCTTCAACACGATACCACAGTTCATCAAGGATAGTGACTGGCGTATTGTGACGAGCCAGTTGCTCTATCACCGTTGACCAGACGTTTTCAATTGGTGAGAGATCTGGAGAATGTGCTGGTCAGGGCAGCAGTCGAACATTTTCTGTGTCCAGAAAGGCCCGTACAGGACCTGCAACATGCGATCGTGCATTATCCTGCTGAAATGTAGGGTTTCGCAGGGATCAGATGAAGGATAGAGCCACGGGTCGTAACACATCTGAAATGTAGCGTCCACTGTTCAAAGTGCCGTCAATGCGAACAAGAGGTGACAGAGACGTGTAACCAAAGGAACCCCATACCATCACGCCGGGTGATACGCCAGTATGGCGACGACGAATACACGATTGCAATGTTCGTTCACCGCGATGTCACCAAACACGATTGAAACCATCATGATGCTGTAAACAAAACCTGGATTCATCCGAAAAAATGACGTTTTGCCATTCATGCACCCAGGTTCGTCGTTGAGTACACCATTGCAGGCGCTCCTGTTGGTGATGCAGCGTCAAGGGTAACCGCAGTCATGGACTCCGAGCTAGTACTCCATGCTGCTGCAAACGTCGTCGAACTGTTCGTGCATATAATTGTTGTCTTGCAAACGTTCCCATCTATTGACTCAGGGATCGAGACGTGGCTGCACGATCCGTTTCAGCCATGCGGATAAAATGCCTGTCATCTCGACTGCTAATGATACGAGGCCGTTGGGATCCAGCACGGCGTTCCATATTACCCTCCTGAACCCGCCGATTCCATATTATGGTAACAGTCATTGGATCTCGACCAACGCGAGCAGCAATGTCGCGATACGATAAACCACAATCGCGATAGGCTACAATCAGACGTTTTTCAAAGTCGGAAACGTGACGGTACGCATATCTCCACCTTGCACGCGGCATCACAACAACTTTTCACCACGCAACGCCGGTCAACTGCTGTTTGTGTATGAGAAATCGGTTGGAAACTTTCCTCATGTCAGCACGTTGTAAGTGTCGCCACCGGCGCCAACCATGTGTGAATGCTCGGAAAAGCAAATCATTTGCATATCACAGCATCTTCTTCCTGTCGGTTAAATTTCGCGTCTGTAGCACGTCACCTTCGTGGCGTAGCAATTTTAATGGCCAGTAGTGTAGAAACTTCACTTTTTTACATCGCGAAGGGCCCGTCCACATTAATATGTGACATAAATTTCGACTTGGCACGTCTACCCGTTGCTAAGGAAAGGTGATTTTGAGCAGCCTGACATACAGACACACATCTATTTGATCCCCTAACGGATATTTCTTTGCCGATTGAAGTACGGAACCTTAAAAGTATTCGGAAGCACCCTACTCGTATACAATAGGTACTCTTTCTACTCACTAGTCTTTCTGCAAGTTTCTGTTTATTAGTGTTTACGTTAGCAGTGTCGGTCGTGTTGTTTATTGTACGAGGGTTTGAACTTAAATAGTGTTAACTATTTATTTACAACCGATACATGTTTGCATATGTTACCGTCCTTCAGAGTAGTCACCAGCGTTGTGTAGAATCCGTTGCCAGCGTGTGGAAGGCACAGTATAACGTTATCAGAGCCTGTTCTGTTGATGTTGCGAATGGAGCGTTCTAAAGTTATGGTGATTCTCGTGTACGACTGTGATGGTGTTATCCTAACGCGTTACGTTACTCCACGGCAGACCGTCAATGCACAGTATTACTGTTCGTTTATGGAGCATCTCCTGCGACCAGCTTTGCGAAAGAAGCGGCGACACTTTCTGCGCAACCCACATACCAATTTGCACGACAATGCGCGGGTGCATACAGCGCAAGGTGTGGCTACTCTGTTGGGTCGATGGGACTGGGAAGTACTGTACCATCCACCATACTCACCGTACTTAAGTCCTTGTGACTTTGATTTGATTCCGAAGATGAAGGAACCACTTAGTGGCATTCCCTTCAGAACTGATCCAGAGATTCGACAGGCAGTAGACAACTCCATTCGTACCATCAACAGAACAGGCTCTACTAATGGTATAATACGCCTTCCACATTGCTGGCAATGGGTTCTACACAACGCTGGTGACTACTTTGAAGAACAGTAACAGGTGCAAACATGTAACTCTTTTGTATCGGTTGTGAATAAATAGTTGCCACCATTTAAGATCCAGCCCTCGTATTTAAGTACCTTTCTCGTATAGCTTGTCTGCCACTTCATTGCCATAAATTACAACATTGAATGATATCAATCGAAATACACTGCGAGACAAAAAGTGAAGTTCTCAGAAGACATGGTCGCGACATTACACGTACACGACATTGGCAGGTATGTAAATCCTCTGTGACAGAAGGAACGGACAGTAGAACGCATTAATGTTGTTCGTGTTTAGTGTTGTCATAAAGTATGTAAGGACAGGTTTTGCGTGACCATTGTGAAGGACGTGGAGATACCACGTACTCGAATGAGACATCATTCTCAGTTCCTGCCAGTTTGGAATGGTCCTCATTGTTGGTCTCTATTTGGCCGGCCATTGGGATCAGGAGATATTCAGATTTGTGGGGCATTCAGATGTGACAGTGGGTTGCATGGGAACGTGAATGCAGGCATACGAGTACGCGTCATCAAGGGTCCAGTCGATCGCATCTGACCTCCACAAGGAAGGACTGCCGTACTGCGCATCAAGAAAATCGTAACCCCTCTTATCTTGGCGTGCCACCTGAGAACAAGTAACGAGCTGCCTGTCCTGTAACATTACCTGCTATCCCATACCACTGGTCGAAGATTAACAGCAACTGGACTAGGAAATTACCGTCCCGTGCCTTGACTGTCGTTAACGCCACAACACAAATGGATGCGCTTGGTGTCGTGCCGTGGGCGAGAAGCATGAAGTGTCCGTGATTCATGTCGCGTTGTGTTCAGCGGTGAATCATGGTTCTCCGGTACCTCGGAAGACCGTCGAGCAAGTATGGTGGCAACGTGGTGAGAATCCTCCACGTTTTCCAGAGGCATAACGGTGTGAGAAGCCACCGCGTATGACTTCAGGTCACGAAGAGCTGTGTCAGAGGGTACTCTGACAGCATAAAAGTACGTCGCAGACCTCCTGTTTTCTGAAGTGTTGCCTGTCATGCGACAATATCGCGGTGCTGTTTTTCAACAATGTTCGTTCAAACACGGCACATGTCTTCGTGATGTTCTCCTGTGGCCAGCAAGACTACTAGATCTGTTCCCGATAGAACATGCGTGGGCCCAGCTCGGAAATCAACTTTGTCGCAGTGTCAGTGTCGGGGATATAATGACCAATTACAAGAGTTGTGGGCCAGGTTGTCTCAGAAGAGGATCCAACGGATTAATGACGGCTATAACGTAATTACACTCTTCGTTCTATTAATGATTTAATTACCTTTGTTACCTAGCGTTCAGTATTTTACGGAAAAGCCATCGATTACATGGAATAATGCTACGGGAAAGAATGCAAGCAAGCTTATAACTTGACCGTTATCGGGAAATACTTGTCGCGTAAAACAATGATCGGAAAGAAATTTTGTATCGAAATTAATAACACACTCTAATTAGCTATAACTTAGAATAAGTAGTTGAAACTGAGTGTGCTTTAGATTACATACTAATAAATTAGGGAATAAAAATACACATGCGTGAACTTGAATGGAACAGTCACGTAAGATAACTTGACGTTAAATTTATTTAGATGCATTGGAATTTCTTTGTAATTGATGGAGCTCATTAACGATAGCCTAGGAGTAACGAACCACATTAAGAGTACATAGCCACAAAACTTACTGTAATGCTGTCTGCTGTCAGATTTTGTGAAACAAATACTTATGACTAACCACTGTTTTGTTATAACTACGCAGGTTCGAATCCTGTCTCGGGCACGGATGTGTGTGATGTCCTTAGGTTAGTTACGTTTAATTAGTTTTCTACGTTCTAGGCGACTGATGACCTCAGAAGTTAAGTCGCATAGTGCTCAGAGCCATTTGAACCATTTTTTTTTTGGTAATAACTATGAGAACTCAGACTAATTTTATCAACTGACGCCAAACGTTTTGACAACATCAAGATTACAAAATTCAAAACACATGAAATATTTGCAAACACCCAAAAATTACAAAATTCTCTTTATTCAGAATTAAATATTCACTTTAATTTGTCGCAATTTTCAGTTACGATATTTTTTGCACAGTTTAACTTCATTTTCATTTCGTTACTGAAAGTTTGACGTAGAAACGCTGTAGTGTACTATGAACTATAATTATTACTGCAGTAGTTTCAGGAACTGGTTGAATTTAAGCTTACTGATAAGTGCAATTAAATTTCTCTCGGTTGGAATAATATTTTTTTTTTTCACTTGCTATTCAGCCGGTAATAACATTGAAAGAAAAGGTTCCTACTGATGGTTAGTGACGTAGGATAATGGGCTACACTCAGATCAAGTACTGTTTAACTGAAAACATTCGAATATTGCGTTCACGACTCTGTTAATCTGTGTACATAAGTAAGCAGCTAAATGTCTCTAGCTTTCTTAAGGCGAAATGCAGATGCTACGACGTAATACATTCTGTGATAATAATTAATGGCAACAGACTCTCCTTCAACAGCTAGCAACTTTTATTAACTTGGGCCACATTGTACTCTTCTCCCAAAGCTTTAACTATCCGTTCTTGTTGCACGCTATGTTCTGTGCCCCGATATGCGCTCGGTCATCCACTTACAATGATTCGCCATACTTAAAACACAATTTCGACAACATACAGTTTGTTATGCCCTTCAGCGCCTCCACATTGCGTCCTTTCTGCTCCACCGCTAACTTGCGACTAGCAACTCTCTTTCCCTTTCTGCGCCCCCTTGCACTCTACGCTATTATTGCCATACTTAAAACATATTCTTTGGATTTGATACAATACGAATTTCCGTAACTTTGTCAGCGTTTACTCTAAAAGCCATAAAATAATATTTACCAATAGATTTTCATTAACACTGTACGATATTTTAAAAATGAACATTGACAAAATCGATGAAGTGCAAACACACCCAGTGAATTACATCCCAACCATAGAAGTGAGTAATTGAAAAATTATAATGCACTTCGTTGTAGTTTTATACGTCTTTCTCAACCACTGCATACATCCAGTCCAGAGAGTGTATAATGTCATAACGATTCGTGAGCTCATAGCGACTAGTCCATTCACATTATGAAAACTGTACGTATGTATGTAAGTTAGACATCTCCTCGTGAACCACTGGATGAATTTCAGCCAAAATAGGTACACATGTCATTTACTGTCCGGAGGGAATCAGTATGGGGCTAAGAACCACCCATCTATGAAATATATATTCATAATTTAGTCATCCAGTATTGGAGAATGAGAGCAGAATGAGAATGAATGCAGCATGCTGTAGACATAATTTCCAAACTTTTTCTCGCTGAAGATTCCCATAAAATTACTACATTTTCTTTGTCACGCTGTAAAACTGCCACATGAAGCATTACGGTTTTCTTTCCGCTAAATATATGCGTGACACATTTCACAGGCAATACATACATAATTACACCACTGGATGTACCTGCAAAATTGTTCAATTGTACATAAAATATTTCAAGATATACGACGTCATAAACATTGATCTGCGTGAACGAAACTACTGGGTAAAATTCGCTAGACATACGGGTCAAATATGCGTGAAACATGTTAAACATGTATGAAACATATCTGACATGTGAGTAAGCGGGCAAAGTCACTGGCAAAAAGTTCAAGCTAAACATCTGGAACGATTTTAACGAAATTTTGTACGCGTATTAGTTACAGTCTAGAAAGAAATACTGTAGCGGTAATAACCACCATCCTCTTATTGGGATGATGCGTATAACACCGTGTAGAGAGAAGAGAGGAGAAGAAACGGAGAAACATTAAGGGGGAAAGAGAAAATGGGGACAGGTAGGTGGAGGAGGAAGAAGAGGTGGAGGAGGAGCATATGTATAGAGAAATATATGAGTGGGGGAAATGGACAGAGAGAGGATGTGGAAGGATGTAGGGAAGAGAATGAGATGGACAGAGAGAGGGAAGAAGAGGAGATGAACAGAGCGAGAGAGGACAAGTAGATTGACAGAGAGGAAGGAGGAGATTGACAAAGAGAGGGGAAGAGTAGGTGCAGCTAGAGGGGGAAGCAGCAGGTAGACAGAGAGGCGGGATGAGATGGACAGAGTGTTGCTGGTGGAGGAATTGGACAGAGAGAGGGACAAAGAGGGGGGTTGTGCCGATGGACAGAGAGAAGGAGGAGGGCTAATAGAAGCTGGGAATAAATAGGGACTCTGGCAACTCTGGGTACTCAGCTAGTTACTTATAAATTTTACCCGATTTTCTAATCACAGCAGCAACATCATATTCCCTCTCAACCCATGAAGTTTCACATTTGTTTCCTCTCCTATTACGAGTGCTACACTCTTTTGGTCAGACAATGCATTACTTCCTTTTTGTTTCGAAAAGTAACTTAAGCCATTCCATGTATTTACTTACTTTGTTATAATTTATTGGTTTATTTACCATATTAACCCTCCATTTAGTACCAGTTTCGATATGGAGAAAAATACACACGATATAAAAATGCTACACAACGCATCTGGGAATCGAAGACAGATCCCCCTCTCCCAGTCCAACTGCTTTGGCCGCTTGGCAGCACCTCTTTCGTTTATAGGCGTAAACATTATGGGAACATACGTGACGCCCATATTCCTCAAAAATAAGCGGTTGCAGACGCCAGCTATGACGCTTTTCTGCTTTCAATTAGCTTTCGATCCCGCCAATTTTGAGATCGAGTGCGCGTCATGAAATTGAGGGATGAGTACCACAAGAATATCGGCGTCAGTCGCACAAGATTCTGTTTTAGATTCCATGGTAATAAATGTTTGGCGACACCACGTTTGACGATGAAATATGCTCAGTTTTCATTCAACGATCACGTAAATTTCGAGTCGATTTCGTGATATTATGAACTTTAGAGGTGGCACTCAAGCATCTTACCAAACATGAGTCGATAGCGTTGGATATTTTTGTGACCTTCTCTTCCTTAGTATCACTGCTTTCCGACATTCATTTGCCAGAGTACTATATTAATATAGAATCGCATTTACCGGGAAAACGTCACGATCAACGTCGGAACAGTCGTGAACCCACAAAAACACTTATTAATAAAAGTGGTGACCGATTTCGACCCGATGTGGATTCGTACTCAAGTGATGACGTGTGGAGGTGATCGCACGTAGTAATATCTCTGGTAGGTGGTATAAACATCGTAACACTTAACGTAGAACACAGAAGGGACTCACATTTGACACATCAGGGAGTTTTCTTCGCACTGCTCATTGTATTTATCTACATGCTACATGATATGTTATCTGTATTACTGTTTGGATTATTTGTGATGGATGTTCCACACGTGTATGCCTTCATAAAGATATTCAGTCGCTTACGAAGGCAGATGGTTTGAGAATGGACGGGAGTCCAAAACTAGTCACCGTCAATAAATAAAGGAGACTTACTACCGCAGCTTATGACAGCATTCCAAACCGTTCTTTCTTTATAGATAAGGTTGCGGACCTACATCATCTCCTGCGTGGTGGAGATTGCTAAACTTTAGAAAAGTCTGATATTCACACACACGACAAGCTGCATCCTATTACTATGCTGAACGCTCAGAATGGGTCTTCCTGGAGTTCCTTTTCAGATGTTTTTGATCATCTGATCTTCCAGTGAAATTTGGAAGGAAAGGTTTTGGAAGAAGCGGCATCTAACGCAGCTCAGCGACTGTGTGGAAGTAGGAGGCCACGTCGAGTTTACCGTAAGCTACTGACAACACCAAAGTTCAAAATGGTTCAAATGGCTCTGAGCACTATGGGACTTAACATCTGTAGTCATCAGTCCCCTAGAACTTAGAACTACTTAAACCTAACTAACCTAAGGACATCACACACATCCATGCCCCAGGCAGGATTCGAACCTGCGACCGTAGCGATCACGCGGTTCCAGACTATAGCGCCTAGAACCGCACGGCCACAGCGGCAGGCTGACACCAAAGTAAACAGAGCGACTACGCCTTTGGAATGGGAAAAACTAGGGATGGGAAAGCAGACCGGTTAAAACCGAAACCGGTTCTTTAGTTCTGAATAATCGATATTTTGCTGTTATAACAGATTTTTTTAATTTTTTGCTAATAACCAGATAAAAGCCATCATATCAATCTACCGGAGCAGCAGTATTAAAATATCTGATTTCTGAATTAAAAATTTTATATGGATGAGTAATGTTTATTAATAAAATTTTGATTGCTTTGAAATAATGGCTTATAACAGAAAATGGAAAAAGTGATCAGTGCGATTTTAATAACAACACCGACAGTTAGAAACTAACAGGAAACACATGAAATACGAATCAGTGCAGCATTGCTTTGACCTTGGAATAGCTGATGTGTGGCGTGGCCTATTAGCCGATACGCTTGTACATGCAGTGTGCAAGACTTCCCTCGGTTTGGTCTATACCGTAGTCTCTCGCTGTCGCCTTCTGAGATCGGTTATATTGCCCGAATGGCCCCATCCCGAATTTGGAAGTACACTGTTCCATTTGCTTTAATGCAACTGCAACACTGGAACACCCTTACATACCTCGGAGTAAGGCTTGAACGCACATTTACTTTCAAAGACCATTGCAAGAATATGAATTTCAAAGCCTGCAGGCGAAATAACATTATACGCAAGCTCACTAACAGCACATTGGTGGCTCTACGTATGTGTGCTCTATCTCTACGTTTCCTCTACGGCGGAATATACCGCACCACGCTGGCAGAAATCTGCATACACCGGACACGTTGACACCGCTCTTAATGCAACAGGCCACTTTATAAGTGGTTTCTTACGACCAAATCCAGTTCACAAAAATCTACATTCTTATAGGTATAAATTTTCGTAAAAGTTCTAGAAATTTTTTATGAATTTAGTATATGGCAGTAGTCGACATGTGCGTAAGTTGTAATTTTTCATATTCATTAAAGAAAAGATTCTATGAAACATTTTAAAGTCTCATAAATTTAATTATATGGGCTCTTGCCTATGCTTTTAAAATGATTCTGCGTACACCGTTATATGCTCCATTTGGCCTACGTTTCCCTCAAACTCTATCCCCATCTCTCTTATACCTTCCCAACCCCCATTTTCTCGTGACCGTCTCCTCCATAATCCCCCATATGTCAGCAGAGGACGATATTTAAATTTCTTTTTCCTCACCGCGGGACGAAATGATGCACATTCATTGAATTTTTTCGTTGACTTTATGATGGCTAAAGCAACTACATGTTTTTGTTGTAGAGGGCGTAACGGGTATAGGTGCATAAATTTTTCATGTGGTACCTTAATATGTACACACGTATGTGCGTTGATTGTTTTTTTCCCTTTGTTGAACAGTCTTCCAACAAACATGTCACGAACATTACAGACTTATGTCTTTTGCTTGGGCGTAACTGCACTAGTAAGTGGACTATGCCTGTCGGTAAAACCTGTCCATTTTGCGTCTACAAATCCATACTCCAGTACATGACCTGCTACCCAGAGAAAAATTAGCATTAATGACTTGCTCTTCCCACACGTTCTAGGAGGTACTGTCCAACCTGAAATTTATGACTTTTTATAGCTATAATTATTAGTGTGCTAATGTAAATACTCATGAAATGTTGTTCAGTACATGGTCTTCAGTCACCAATAGACGTGTCTGCGCGTGTACCCATTACACCCCGTGTATCTGTAAGAAGCTCTGTAGTGTTATTTATCACATCTGGAGAGGGCAGCTATTTGCCCAAACCGGTCATTTGAATACTTTATTTACATTTCAATAATCGTGACGCAATAAATTATCATACAAACATTTACGAAAGTCACATTCTTCCAATTGCCAATATGTCAAAAAGTGTGTCTACCATGCTAAACGAACCAGGAAGAGTTATAGTGTTCCACCATATAAGTAAATTCTACACTTCTGATTCGTCCTGAAAGTGTCGCCTTACCTAATTCTCACATTCCATACGGAATACGTGGTATCCTTACCACGACTACAAACACTGAAACGGAAGAATTGGTGCTTACTCAAATCACTCCATATGCGTTGGTCATCCAGCGGATATTACGCGCACAGTTCCGTGCCAGCAACAGGAAGCGTCTGTTATATCAGGGTTCGGTAATGCGACAGAGAAGGCTGCCGTGTCAGCAATCACATACCCGGCTGCAGCGAGGCCTGACATGCTGACATCGCTGACCGAGCTCGCCAAGCACGCTGCATTTATGCGTAAAACAAGACCAAGTGCGTCCAAAAACTGGATTCAATCGTAACTTTTTCCTGTCAGTGTGGTGTTAGTAGTGCTTAGGGCTCTGCCTAACAGTGTAAAAGCTTGGTGGAAAACCGCTTGTAAGATATGTAGCTTAATCTCCGTAACCATAATACAGCACAGGAGAGCATATTCATTTACTTCAACAATGGATAAAGTTGCGAGCCAGCGTCACGAGTCACATCTATTCCAGTGAACTGTCGCCAATTGTTGTCTTTGCCTGACGCGCTCTATTTTTCATGTTGTAATCACTCTCTGCAGCGTGACCCTCCTAAAATTCGTAGAAATTTTGCTTTCCTCCTAAGCAATCGTTTAGTGAAACAAAATATGGAGCTGTGTTACAGGAAAGTATTTATCATGATATTAATACGTGAACAGGATAATTGAAGTACTGATTTTCTAAATTAGTTATACAAGGAGGCCTATAAAACATACATAATTCGTAAGGTAGTTTGCCATAGATGTAACAAAGAAATAATTAGGCATATAAGTAATCGTTAAGAGTGGTAAGTGAAAGTAGATTTTTCCGTATTCATAACTCTGATGATAGCTTCTCCATCACGCATTAAAATCTTCAGTATGTGAACATCAACGATTGAAAATCGGCCAGTTTCTGCCCTTCATAGCGATCTGACAGACGGAAGCTATCCCATTATAGGGAGTTAATGTTTACTTGTTTCATTTGCAGTAATATACACATACCGGGCAGCTGCAATGCGACAACTGCTAGGTCGATGATGTCAGCAATGAAAATCAGACTGTAAATAATGTTGTACATATTCATCATTATTTCGCTTACTTTTCTGTAAGAATAACCTTGTGGTTCCTTCCCGCCGTTACCAGAAAATTTTAAATAGGTTCGTAATTTTTAATTTCTTCAGTTTGAATAACTGTGACTTTCAATTTCTTTTACTATACAAAAATTATGGTTTACGCTGTGACTAGAACGATAGCACTAACAGTTCGGAGCGAAAGACGCAGAGCTAGACAGACACAATTTTTACGTAGGGAAAGGAAGGGGAATGTTGACATTGACAATGATAATGTACCTGTTTTACTGAACAATAATAATATTAATACGTGAACATGGAACATTGGAGTACCAATTTTGAAATTAATTATACAAGGAGACCAATGAAACTTATATAATTCGAAAGGTACTTTGCCATAGTTGTGCACAAAAGTCTTGCGTTAAATAGCCATTAAGAGATGTAAAAGGAAATAGACATAAGCACATGATAAAAGTTTTCCTCTGTCTTTCACATTGTTACCAACATGTATCACGCGTGCTGATCAGGTGCTGTGGTAGAAATGACACACAATAGTAACAACGTTTCGTCCAGTCGTATTTTAGGGACTTACAAATTTGAATGTTGCAGATGGTTCATTTGCAGTAACACGCGCATACAGGGCAGCTACAATGACGCAACTGTTAATCGTTGATGTCGTCAGCAGTGGAAAACGAAATTTAGTAACGATTCTTACAAAGACGCAGTAATAGGAGGACTGTGGACGTTGGTAATCATAATCCTATTGCTGTTTTGAAACATACATTTAAATGTGCACTGAACGTAATTCAAAATAATTTTGAGAGTTATAATTGCGGTTTGATGAATTTACAGTGCAGATTTTGTAATACTAATAATGCAAATGAATTCGCATCTGAGTTCACTTTACCCAATAGAACGGCTTCACATTGTGTTGTCATAAATTAATCTGCCACCGTTAACACAAAATTTATTTCTCAAGACACAGTATGAGAGAGTTACATCAAATGATAGAACAGTTACAGAGAAACCAAAGAATTATTTCTAGAATATTCGTAACTACAGTGCGGAGCTTGCTATGGGTCGTTTCCGAGGGTAAAATATCGATTTTACGTGGCGTGTATCACTTTAAGATAGGTGGCCTTTTTCTATCAACAGACCAGGTTCACTGACTCAATTGATCAAGTTTCTACTACAGGTGATACTAGTAATGAGAAATCTGCTTGTTTCACAGCACCCCTGTTGTTAATCAGCCGATAAGTCTTCAATTTCAGGTAACAAATGGGTCAAATGGCTCTGAGCACTATGGGACTCAACTGCTGAGGTCATTAGTCCCCTAGAACTTAGAACTAGTTAAACCTAATTAACCTAAGGACATCACAAACATCCATGCCCGAGGCAGGATTCGAACCTGCGACCGTAGCGGTCTTGCGGTTCCAGACTTCAGCGCCTTTAACCGCACGACCACTTCGGCCGGCTTCAGGTAACAGATACTGCAGAACATTCTTATGTGGTCAACATATTTGGACTCATAAGGGGGAATTACAAGCGCAATCGTGTAATTTCATATGTTAATGACTTCCCTCTAAAACATGGGGCGATCCACCGAATCATCTATTAAAGCACAATATCACAGGTTTAGATGAGGCGAAACACAACGGAATTGTATCCATTCTATGCATTCTTATTCACCACGTTCCAGCGAAACAAAACGTACAGAAATATGAAACACGAGCACACTTGACCTGAACACTTATTGGATAATACAGGGCGCAGCAAATTTTACGATACCTCAGGCGTGGAGTACCGGGAATTTTATAGCAACGTAAAACGCAGAGATCTCAGCAAGAGCTTATCTACGCATTTATCCAGCACTGGCGCGAACTGATAACCCTACAATAAAACTTCAGTATTTCGTTGGACAGGTATTGGTGACCGTAAAATTGGTCGAGGTTGTTGAAAGCTCACGTTACGTGGCCGATGGCAAATGACGTTGTTTTATCTTCTGCTCAACTACACCTACATTCACACGTACGTGGGCACACAGTTAAATCGAGAGACAGAGAGAGAAGAAAGTGACGTGAGTTGAGACGAAAGGTAAAAAATTACAAACCAATAACATAGACGCACAGCAATCGTTTGGACTCAAGTATCTTCTATCCTTCGCATTATCTCTCTCGTAGTTCCATTTCATGTTCTTGTCTGTTAAAGTTCATGGTGAAACGTTCGGCTGTCATTTATTTTAGACAATTCGCTACTAGTTTCGGTCAGTGACCATTATCAAGCTTAGTCGAAAACGAATAAGTCAAACCATTACAGATTACACAGTTTACAGGTAAATATGAGGTTAAGTAGTTTTTCACTTACGGAAATATAGGCAGGAAAATTATATCACCGTTTGAACAAAAGTAGCCGGCCGGAGTGGCCGTGCGGTTCTAGGCGCTACAATCTGGAGCCGAGAGACCGCTACGGTCGCAGGTTCGAATCCTGCCTCGGGAATGGATGTGTGTGATGTCCTTAGGTTAGTTAGGTTTAATTAGTTCTATGTTCTAGGCGACTGATGACCTCAGAATTTAAATCGCATAGAGCTCAGAGCCATTTGAACCATTTTTTGAACAAAAGTAAAGTGCTGTTTTAGGCCCACCATAAGACGTAAAACATTTCTTAAAGTAATGACTGTGTACGACAATTTTGGTCAAGTAGCAAATCCACATCGACAGCTTGTAAAACACAGACGTAATTAGGCCAGACAGTCAAGGACACAGTCAAAGACATTGCCATGTCAGAGATAAAGCTATAGAACATGCTACCAATTGCCGTATCGATTTACTAACATATCCATTATAATCTTTGGTTCTAAAGCGGCTGAATACCTCCACCCGCAAACATACATAAAGTTCTCATATATCTCGTTCTTCTGAGCCAGCAAGGGCGGCCTCGCCTGATGCGGCATTGGCCTGTCTTCCTGAGAGGTCCGGACAAGCGCAGAGGGTGGAATTGCTTGTCATTGGGAGCTCCAATGTTAGGCGGGTGATGGAGCCCCTTGGGGGTATGGCAGCTAAGGACTGGAAGAAAGCCAATGTGCACTCCGTGTGCATGCCTGGGAGGGGGGGGGGGGGAGTCATCCAAGACGTGGAAAGCGTCCTTCCTGATGCCATGAAGGGTACGGGGTGCAGCCAACTGCAGATGGTGGCTCATGTCGTCACTAATGACGTGTGTCACTATGGATCGGAAGAGATTCTTTCTAGTTTCCGGCGGCTATCTGAGTTCGTGAAGACTGCCAGTCTTGCTAGCGAGATGAAAGCATAGCTCACCATAGCTCACCATCTGCAGCATCGTCGACATGACCGATTGTGGACCTCTGGTACAGAGCCGAGTGGAGAGTCTGCATCAGAGGCTCAGACGGTTCTGCGACCGTGTAGGCTGCAGATTCCTCGACTTGTGCCATAGGGTGGTGGGCTTTCGGGTCCCGCCAAATAGGTCACGTGTCCACTACACACAGGAGGTGGCTACACGGGTAGCAAGGACTGTGTGGCGTGGACTTGGCGGTTTTTTAGGTTAGACAGTCTCGGGTAGGATCAAAAAGGGCTCCAAAGGGTACAGGGCAAAGGAAAGACGAGAATCGACCAAGCAATAGTCGGTATTGTAGTCGTAAATTGTAGTAACTGTGTTGGAAACGCACCAGAGCTTCAAGCGCTGATAGAAAGCAATGAAGCTGAAATCGTTATAGGAACAGAAAGCTTGCTAAAGCCGGAGATAAATTCTGCTGAAAAATTACAGAGGCGCAAACCGTATTCACAAAGGATAGATTAAATAAAGTAGGTAGTGGTGTGTTTGTGTCTGTTGGTAGTAGTCTATCTTGTAGTGAAGTTGAAATAGTTAGTTCCTGCGAGTTACTATGGATAGATGTTATACTCAACAGCCGTACCAACATAATAATAGGCTCCTTCCACCGACCCCCCGACTCAGATAATGTAATAGCTGAACGGTTCAAAGAAAACTTGAATCTCATTACAAATAAGTACCCCACTCATACAGCTATAACTCAATCTACCCTCGATTTGTTGGTGAAAATACAGGTTTAAAGCCGATGGTAGACAGAAAACATCTTCCGAAATTGTACTAAGTGCTTTCTCTGAGAATTACTTTGAACAATTAGTCCATGAGACCATACGAATTGTAAATGGTTGCGAAAACACACTTGACCTCTTAGCCACAAATAATCCTGATCTAATAGAGAGCGTCATGACATATACAGGGATTAGTGAACATAAGGTAGCGAGGCTCTAAACCATATCAACCAAAACCACTATAAATAAATGCAAAATATATCTATTTAAAATAGCAGATAAAAATCCGCTTTATGATTTCCATGGTACACAAACCACGTCAGAACACTGTTACAGAAGCAACGAAAAAAGCACGACAAATTCAGAAGAACGCAAAATCCCCAAGACTCGCTAAGTTTCTCGGAAGCTCGAAATTTATTGCGGCCGTCAATGCGAGATGCTTTTAATAGTTTCCACAATGAAATATTGTCTCACAATATGGTAGAAAACCCAAAGAGATTCTGGTCGTATGTAAAGTGCGCCAGTGGCAAAAAACAGTCAAGACCGTCATTGCGCGATAGCGATGGAAATGTTACCGATGATGGTGCCACTAAAGCGGAGTTACTAAATACAGTTTTCCGTAATTCCTTCTCGAAAGAAGACAAAGTAAATATTCCAGAAATCGAAACCAGAACCGCTGTTAGCATGAGTGACATAAAAGTAGATATCTTAGGTGTTGCGAAACAAATTAAATCACTTAAGAAAGCCAAGTCTTCCGCTATAGATGGTATACAAATCAGGTTCCTTTCAGAGTATGCAGACACAATAGCGCCTTTCTTAGCAATGATATACAATGACTCACTTGACGAAAGGTCTGTTCCTAAAGACTGAAAGTAGCACAGGTCACACCAATATTCAAGAAAGGGAATAGGAGTAACCCATTGAATTACAGACCCATATCACTGACCTCAATTTGCAGTAGCATTAAGAGGCATATACTGTACTCGAACATTATGAATCACCTTGAAGAAAATGACTTATTGAGACATAACCTACACGGATTAAGAAAATATCGTTCTTGTGCAACACAGCTAGCTCTTTAATTCCATGAAGTAATGAGTGCTGTTGATAAGGGATCTCAGATCGATTCCATATTCCTAGATTTCCAGAAGGCTTTTGATACAGTTCCTCACAAGCGACTATTAATCAAATTGCGGGCATATGGAGTAACGTCTCAGTTGTGTGACTGGATTTGTAATTTCTTCTCACAGAGGTCACATTTCGTAGTGATAGACGGTAAATCATTGTGTAGAACAGAAGTGATATCTGGCGTTCCGCAAGGTAGTGTCATAGGCCCTCTGCTGTTCCTGATTTATATAAATGATCTAGGTGATAATCTGAGCAGCCCCCTTAGATTGTTTGCAGATGATGCTGTAATTTACCGTCTTGTAAAATCATCAGACGATCAGTTCCAATTACAAAATGATGTAGAGAGAGTTTCTGCATGGTGCGAAAAGTGGCAATTGGCACTAAACGAAGAAAAGTGCGAAGTCATCCACGTGGGTACTAAAACAATTTTGGGAATACAATAAATAGCACAGATATAAGAGCTGTCAATTCGACTAAATACCTAGGAATTACAATTACGAGCAACTTAAATTGGAAAGACCACATAGATAATATTATGGGGAAGGCGAAACAAAGACTGCGCTTTGTTGGCAGAACACTTAGAAGATGCGACAGACCCACTAAAGAGACAGCCTACATTACATTTGTTCGTTAACTGCTGGAATATATCTGCTCGGTGTGGGATCCTTATCAAGTAGGATTGACGGAGGCCATCGAAAAAGTGCGTATCACGTGGGGGCAGTGACGGGGCGGACATTTGTATGTGTTAACCGACAACCATAGCCCTGCCCGTCAACCGACGAGCGGTAACAGGGCAATCCCACGGCCAATTGGAGCGCGTGGCGCTGTGTTTCTGTAGTTTAAAAATAGTGAGTTGTCGAGCTACACAACATTGGTCATCGCCTATCCAGGGTTAAAATTTCGTGACACAAATTGGGGATGTGGGTTTGTTTGGATGTGTGTATGTGTGTAAGGTATTACTTCGCTCGTCTTGGTGCCTGTATTATAGAACATTCCTTGTGAGCGCGGAAGTAATTAAGTAATTACATCGTTCAGTTCATCTGCAACGTTTTCGATAACCGTGCAGCACATCAACGGCATATTAACTGTCGAAAGCTTGAGATTTTACCCTTAATCGTTGTGATAAGACGTCCGAGAATATTTTATACAACAGCGTCGTCGCGAAAGAGTTCATTTTCATTATTTTAAAACGTTGTAAATTTGGTGTTTGTACTATTCATCACTGCCTTGAAGTTCATTTTTTCAAAGAAAAAAGAATAAGGTTTTTGGAAGTTAGGCGTTAATACTTCTTTGCAAAGTTGACCAATAATTGTGCTGGTGTGCATTCACAAACTCTGAATCAGAGATAATATCGAGAGTAGTAGCGAACGAACTGTTGTTCAGAGGAGTCGGAAGCAGTCGGACGCAGCCTCCGGTGTAGATAAGACGCGCGACATGAGAGGTTCCAGCCTGCCGTGATCATGCTAGTAGCGCCGGAGGAGAATTGGACATTAAAAGAGGATTTTTGACAATTTAACTTTTTGCTGCGCGCAGTTGTTGCTTGCTTGCGCACTGGAGGGATTTTGTCAGATTTGTGTATGCATACTTTGAGAATAATATTCGTTTCTTTGTTGTGGCCAGAGACGTGCATATTGAGTACAGACATTGTGGAATAATTAAAATCTGTGTAAAGTTTCTCAGTGTTGAATAATCTATTTGGCGAAAGTAGTAAATTAAAGTTTTTATTGCTTTCTTTCATTTTCTTTACACCGGGTTTGGTCAACAAGCCTTAAACGGTGTAAAGAAAATGAAAGAAAGCAACAAAAACTTTAATTTACTATGTTTGCAAAATAGATTATTCAACACTGAGAAACTTTAGACAGATTTTAATTATTCCACAAAGTCTGTACTCGATACACACGTCTCTGGGCACGACAAATATATATATATATATATAAAATATGGCAGTTTTCGCGCAATGATGATGAATTGCACTCTGCATGGACTGTAGTATTGATTATGAATTATTTTTAGGATGTTGGTGTACACACAGTTGCAGCGGCAAGACGAGGTAGGTAGTATTCTGTTGTGTACAGGAGCACTGCAGAACAATTGTTAGCAGTTGTTAGAGAATATTTTAAAACTGGCAGTCAATTACTTGAGGACTGATTTCATTATTATTTGTAGGAATCGTAATTCATATTTGATATTCATCAATATTGATTTTGTCCCCTCCAAACTAATTCCACTCAGATGCAACACAGTTGTGCAAACGTTCTTCCTGTCCTCGAAGCAATTCTCATAAGCACTTTTTTGGTACAGCCTTGAGCACTTCCGGCGATGCAGTTTTAATTTCCTCAGTCGTTGGAAATCTACGTCCTCTCATAGGTCTCTTCATTGTTGGGAACAGGTAAAAGCCGCAGGGGGCCAAATCCGGTGAATATGGTGGCTAAGGAATGACTGTCGTGTTGTTTTCGGCCAAAAAATCTCTCACAAGCAACGATGAATGAGCAGGTGCATTGTCGTGATGCAAAAGCCATGAACTATTTTTCCACAATTCTGGACGTTTTCTGCGTATTTGCTTCTCGCTATCGGCGCATAGCTTCAAGGTAATACTCCCATTGACCGAAAGTCCTTGAGGCAAAAATTCATGATTAACTGCGGTACGCTAATTTAAGAGAACAGTGAGCAAAACTACGACATTTTATCGAACTTGGCACGTTTTTTCCAATCTTTTCTTTCCAGGATGCTTCCATTGTGACGATTGGGATTTGATTTCGACGTCATAACTGTAAACCCAAGTTCGTCACCAGTTATGATCCTTTTGAGCAAATCAGAATCTTAACTGACGTCATTCAAAAGCTCCCGAGCGATAACCATGTGACGGTTCTTCTGATCAAAATTGAGAAGTTTTGTAATAAACTTCGCTGTCACACGTCTCATGCCTAAAACATCCGAAAAAATTGCGTGACTCCAGAAGCCCGATATGCCAACATCCTCAGCAACTTCTCTTACAGTAATTCGACGATTTTCTAAAACAATTGTCTGCACAGCTTCGACGTTATCATGTGCTGTTGATGTGCTGGGACGTCCAGAGCGAGGTTCGTCATTGGAATCTTCTCGGCCATCTTGGAAGAGCTTGTACCACTTACTTAGAGCATACTCACCGTATGCCACTGTCAACATTTCAAGTGTTTTAGAGCACTTGATTTCGTTTTTCACACATAATTTGATGCTAATTCTGTACCCCATTTTTATAATAATCGAAAATCGCCGAGCACATTGAAGCAAACCAAGCGCTGTATCATGTGTGAGATACAGAGGCGAGCGAGTGCGCCGGGACTTAACCCCAGTTCACTGCTAGTAGCGCCACGTCACCTTAACGCGTCTGCATACAGCGCACAAGTATTGCACCGCAATTTAGTATGAAATTAAGAATCAAAATTTATGTTTAAAACTTTGTTAAATTATAGTTTAGTGTAATAATGTTCCAAATACCAAGCCTTGATGTTGTAAACTTAATAGTTTACGGAAAAATGCCGTTTTAAAAGAAAAATCACAGGCGCTAAATAATGACGCTAGAAAGCCAGAATTTGGTCAGAAGGTGCAGTTAGAAGTTATAAATAAGTGATGCTGGTTTCCAAAACCATAAAACAAAAATTAACGCCAGAATTAACGTTTTTCGGAAAAATGAGAGGTGCTAAATAATGGACTTAGAAACTTGAATATTTGTTTTGTGCTTCAGTACACCCCAAAAATAATAATAGAGAGTCCACGTTAATCTACCTCGTATAATTTGGGAGTAATTAAATAAAAACTAATTTTGTAACTAAAATGTACCTAAGTGTTGTAGATTAAGTACTTGAAATTTTAATGATAGAGGATTTTGGTTAAACCAGATGATCAAATATATCAAATAATAGAGCTACACCAAGTTTAAGACTTGTAACATAAATAGCAACTGATATAAGTCTTAGCAAATGTATGGTTCAGAGGTAACAATCTACCGTTAGTTCCACTAAATAAATTCTATTAAGCAAAGTTTTCATTCTAGCTAGCTGAAGCTTTCTACGTGCTTTCAAACTGCTTATCTGCATACCGGCAAAAATTAAGAAGTTTCTGAAGTAATTGGTAACTATATTATTACAGATTATGTGCCAGAGATAGCGGTCGTTTGTAGACTGCCGCCGTATGCAAATAGACAGAGGCAACAGATGTTTTCTCGGCAGTCCGCACCGGCTCCTTATAAATACAGCCCCTTAAGCAGTAGGAAGATTCACTTCGCTCTCAGACACTGTGAGGTCCACGCCAGTTAAGCGTCTGGTCGCGCTCTGCCTCGGATGACGTCAGAGCCGAGCTGTGACAAGCGCGTATTTGGCAGTGAAAACGGATAGTGAACTTGCGAGGACTGTACACCGTCCTGGATCGTTTGGAATTCGGTAAAATAACTGTTAATGTGCCGTCCGTGTTAAATTCAATTCCGCGTGGCAAGTGGTGAATTTATTTCCATTTTATGGCGAGCATTAATTTTTGAACATTTATTGCGAACTTTCAGTTGAGTGATGTTAGCCAGGGCGAAAAACAATCTGGAAGGAAGTTACCGTAGAGGTCGCCTCTGAACTGCTAAAGGTGCTGTTCAATTAGAAAGACTTGTTTTCAATAGAACATAAAGCAATTTTAAGTGTTGTCTGTGAGAAACTTTAATTAAATTAAATCTTGATTGGAACTTTAAACTTTTACTGAAGTCATAGTCCTGATCCACGCAAAGAAATGGGAAATATACACTTTCTTTCAGTGGGCTGGGCCGGAAAGTAGCCGTGCATACTGGAAACTAAGGTCAGTATGTTTCCCTTCTCTTTCTGTTGGACCACCAAATTAGTTGCCAGGCTCACGTGATTAAAAACGGCATCAAAACTTTAAACCAGTGAAGTAACTTTCTCGCCGCCCCACAACACGAAAACACGTCTAACGTTTCTATCTGTCAAAAACAAACGAAGTATGCTGTACACTTGAAACTGTGAACTTATGTTTGGGACCTGGGTGCCAACATAACAAAAAGAAAATAAAGATCGATAGTCTAATGTACATGGCCCGCGCTATTAGAAAAGTCACCTTACTTTTTGAACAATCCTCGTATTTCCGTACGTCTTTTAAAACAGACAGGTTTCAGTGTCTGCGACGTTATATATTTGAACTGAAACTATGGGTGCAACCGAAGGCTAATAAAGACTCAAAAATTTGAATGTACGAAGAGATTACCGCTGAGTATTGCGGCTGTTTACGTACACAGAGCGGGCTGGCGCTCGACTGCAGCCGGCCGCATAGCTGTGGCCAGCGGCAGCGGGCAAACCGCTCTCGGCGGGGCGCCACTTCCCGCGCGTTTTTTCCGCCGTCAATGGCCGCGGTGTGGGCACCTCGGCCGTCCCTGGCTGAAGCTCTACAAGGCGGCCCGCATTCCCGCTAAACCCGATTACTGCCCCCGCCGACCGGCTACGGCCCTATCTATCGCGCCGGGCCCCGCCCGATCAAAACGACGCGACGGCGCTCCAGAACCGGCAGGTGGCGCCCTGCGAGTCCCTGCCCCAAATAACGCGCTTTGCGTATTCTCAGGTTGCGTTCGGTAAAGCCTGAGCGAGTCATCGATCCGCGCTCAGCTTTGCAACGTCGTGCGACTGCCTACACGCTCACACTGAGGTAACGAATTCTTAGCACATGCAGGCGTCTTCCGTTGTAGCATATGTGACAGTTCCAACTAATGCAACAACAATCCACCACAGGCTGCGCACTATTTGCCCAATTAAAAGATCTTAGGAAGCCTTGCGAACAAATGGGCATACATGACACTCATTATGAATGTGTAAAACCACGGGGCAACCAAACGACGCTTCCGTATTCCTGGATTTCCGGAAGGCTGTACCACACACCGAGCGAGGTGGCGCAGTTGTTAGCACACTGGACTCGCATTCGGGAGGACGACGGTTCAATCCCGTCTCCGGCCATCTGATTTAGGTTTTCCGTGATTTCCCTAAATCGTTTCAGGCAAACGCCGGGATGGTTCCTTTGAAAGGGCACGGCCGATTTCCTTCCCAATCCTTCCCTAACCCGAGCTTGCGCTCCGTCTCTAATGACCACGTTGTCGACGGGACGTTAAACGCTAACCACCACCACCACCACTGTACCACACAACCGGCTCGTAGTAAAATAGCGTGCTTATGGAATATCGTCTCAGTTATGTGACTGGATTTGCGATTTACTGTCACAGAGGTCACAGTTCGTAGTAATTGACGGAAAGTCATCGAGTAAAACAGAAGTGATTTCAGGCGTTCCCCAAGGTAGTGTTGTAGGCCCTTTGCTGTTCATTATCTACATAAACGATTTGGGAGACAATCTGAGTAGCCGTTTTCGGTTGTTTGCAGATGACGCTGTCGTTTACCGACAAATAAAGTCATCAGAAGATCAAAACAAACTGCAAAACGATTTAGAAAAAATGTCTGAATGGTGCGAAAAGTGGCACTTGACCCTAAATAACAAAAAGTGTGAGGTCCTCCACATGAGTAGGAAAAGTAACTCGTTAAACTTCGGTTACACGATAAATCAGTCTAATCTAAAAGCCGTAAATTCAACTAAATTCCTAGATATTACAATAATGAACAATTTAAATTGAAAACGACACATACAAAATGTTGTGGGGAAGGCTAGCCAAAGGCTGCGTTTTATTGGCAGGACACTAAGAAAATGTAATAGATCTACTTAAGAGACTGCCTACACTACGCTTGTCCGTCATCTTTTAGAATACTGCTGCGCGGTGTGGGATCCTTACCAGGTAGGACTGACAGAGTCAAAGTAAGGCAGTACGTTTTGTATTATCGCGAAATATGGGAGAGAGTGTCACAGAAATGATACACGGTTTGGGCTGGACATCATTAAAAGAAAGGCGATTTTCGTTGCGACGGAATCTTCTCACGAGATTCCTGCCACCAACTTTCTCCTCCGAATGCGAAAATATTTTGCTGACACCGACCTACATAGGGCGGAACGATCACAATGATAAATTAACGGAAATCAGAGATCGTACGGAAAGATATAGGTGTTCATTCTTTCCGCCCTATACGAGATTGGAATAATAAAGAATTGTGAAGGTGGTTCGATGAATCCTCTGCCAGGCACTCAAATGTGATTTGCAGAGTATCCATGTAGATGTAGATGTAGATGTAGAACTTGCTTGCCAGAATGAGTTTCTAGGCATATCATAAGACCTTACCATCCAATCTAAAAGCATAAAAGAAAAACTCCTACAGAACTGGCCATGAACACCCAATGATACCGACGGCAGCGACCGGCCGCCGTGTCATCCACAGCCCACAAGCATCGCAAGATGCGGATATGGAGGAGCATGTGGTCAGCATACCGCTCTTCCGGCCGTATCAGTTTACGAGATGGGAGCCGCTGCTTCTCAGTCAAGTGGCTCCTCAGTTTGCCTTACTAGGGCTGAGTGCACCCCGCAGAAAGGGCTATAAATGCAGGAATTTGAAAGTGGACTGGCCTATTTGCCGTGATGATTTTCAGGTGGTTTTGACTATAAATGGATTGAAGTTGCGAATTTGATGAATTTACTCAACATCTTAATATTATATTCTTTGTAAGAAACCAGAGACGTTGGTCAGAGAGGTTACTTCATTTGAAGAGTAATGATGTATGTTAGCCAGTCTAGCAGCGTATTTGGTTTGTAAAGGTTGGAAGCTGAGCTGCCGTGTAGTGGGTGTTGCATTATATAAAAATGGATATTGCAATAATATGTTTTGAGGACAGGTACTGAGCAAATATGAATGGAAGGATATCCGCCCCGCGTAGATGAGTGGTCATCGCGACGGTGTGTCATGTCTAACGGCCCGGGTTCGATTCTCGGGTGGGTTGGAGGTTTTTTCCACTCAGGTACTGGGTATTCTGTTGTCCTTATCATCATTACTTCATCCACATCGGCACGCAAGTTGCCGAAGTGGCATCAACTCCAAAGCCTTGCACCAGCCGAACGGTCTACCCGACGGGCGAACCTGGCTACATGGCATTTCCATATCCAATGGAAGAATGACAAAATCCATCTTTTAAGGTAATTCAGTTTTTTTGTATATTTTTAACGGTATAGTTTCTTATTTTTAGAACATTGTGTATGATAAAAGTTTGCCGTAGAAATTTTGGAGTGAAGCACACGGACCTTTCTGAAAAAGAAAAGTAATTCTAAACAGTAAAGTTATTAAAAATATTCTGCTGACTTGTCACGGAGTGAGAACTTTATGGCTTAGTGAATCATAGTTAAAGTTGGAGTATTTGTTCTGTTTCAGTAGTCGTTAAGATTAGTTCCCTGTTTTAATTTTTTTCACTCTGATGACTGTGTTTGCATACTCGCTCTACACATCACGAGCCGTGTACTGGGAAACATTTTATGAAAATTGGTAAGATACTGTCTGGCATTGAATACTGCAAGTACGGTAAATCAAATTAGAATTCTGACAGTCATATCATTATTCCTAATAGCAACACTTTTCAAAGCAGACCAGCGTTCTGTGAGCACAGGTACGCCAATAAATTTAAATACAATCAAATTTCATGTCCGCTATAAGCCACAATGGTTATTGGCGTGTATTTGTGAAAATAATACCACTATCAGTTCAGGGGAGATTTATACCAGTAAAAGATTTCAGAAAAGTGCTGTCCTGTTTACTTTCAAGCAGTTTTTAGAGAGCCAGTTGCGTTAATTTTTTTGTTTATTTGTTGTGTAATTACATAAACAGTTCTGGTACAGTGATTGTTTGCAAGGCCAAAGATAAAGATTAAAAGTACTCATGGCCAATATTTTAATCAGAGTCATTTGCTTTGCAGTCAGATGGCATATTTTAATTTCACTGAAGACAGATTGATTTCTCGCAGAGAAACTGTTTGATGTACCGGTTGGTTGGTTGATTTGGGGGAGGGCACCAAAGAGCGAAGCCATCGGATTAGTGAAGGATGACAAAGGAAGGTTCAAATGGCTCTGAGCACTATGGGACTTAACATCTATGGTCATCAGTCCCCTAGAACTTAGAACTACTTAAACCTAACTAACCTAAGGACAGCACACAACACCCAGCCATCACGAGGCAGAGAAAATCCCTGACCCCGCCGGGAATCGAACCCGGGCGTGGGAAGCGAGAACGCTACCGCACGACCACGAGATGCGGGCTAGAATGACAAAGGAAGTCGGACGTGCCTTTTCAAAGGAACCATCCCGGCATTCACCTGAAGTGATTTAGGGAAATCCCGGAAAACCTAAATCAGGATGGCCGGACGCGTGTTTGATCCGTCGTCCTCGGAATGTGAGTCCAGTAGATGTAGCGATTGGTCTGGATTTTGCATCGTGTAGAGTGAGCTCCACATTTTTCCATTCGTCATTAAATTTTCACTTAGTTCCTTTGCCCTGTACCGAAATTTACATAATTCCACATGAAAATAAGTTTTACACATTTCTCAGATCCCAAACTGACAGTTGCAAACACAAATTTTGAAATACAAGAAGAAACTTCCAAACTATCGCACCAGATTATTTGTTAGTAGACGATTTGTTTGGCTTTAGGAAACCTAAAGGCACTAGAGAGCAGTTCTGATGTTGAATGCTTAAATAACAGCTACATATGAGAAAAATCGAGATAGATGACAGAATTGGTCAGCGAGAAAAAGTGTTCGAAAATGTTAACGGGAGCAACATATTCGTTTCGAAAACAGTGCCGAGATAACGTTACCGCGTCGTAACGTCTCCGCGTTCCACCGTTACTCTGCCAGCAGAAGTGTCTGCTCTGCATGACAAAATACAAGTAAACGCCTACCTATGCCACAGTGCTTGTGTTTACCTTGTAGCGTCGCTAGTTGTTCCGAGCGAACGTTTGTTTCAGGCTACCTTGCTGCATGTAACTTCGGGGGCTGACATTTAGCGGCATATCCGAGACACACGAACATCTGTCACTGCCTGCCGCGGGAAAGCCATTCAAGGTCTCTTACTGAACACGTACATTCACCACCTATAAGAACCTAAATAAATGACATTAAATATTATTCAATCATTTTCGAAATAGGTACACTACCTTTTGTTATTCGGAAGAAGGTTGTATAAAAATTTCGACATTGTAACTATCATAGTTTTGGAGATAAAAAATTACTAAAAATTGAAAACCATACACTTAGGGGACTAAATTCAGTTAGGAAATGTGATAGTGAACTCTTAGTGTGCAGAATAATTAATTGAGATTTTTCATATTAAGACTTTAACTATTTTTCGTTTACGAACTATAAACATCAGACAGAGTTATTATTTGTGTCTAAAATGATTGTGGGAGTGAATGTGAGTAATTTCAACGTTGCATTATACACCGTCTTAAGTAACCTGGAAGAGTTTCGCAAGCCTCTCGTGGGAAAATGATCCTAGGTAATTTACTTACTTTGCTGATCACCTATGTCTAGGTGTGATTGTTATTGTAACAGAGCAGCTAGAAAGTCATCTGGAGTAAAATCTGAATCTAAGGAATATTTCCAGATTTATTGTATTTTCGTCTTCGTTTATTAAACATTACTATAATAATTGCATGTCAGATTGACGCAGATGCGTCTAAGGATTGGTGCAGGCCAGTTTTGACACGAGTATGACCATGAGTTAGCCTTGTGATCGGCAGCGAGTGTGGTCAGCCAATCTGAATAGGGCCTGTTCCTGCTCGCTACCTGATAGTTATACTGGGAATGAGACTGGAAGAAGGGAGCAGCTCACTAGCTTTAAACGCGGATGATCATGTTAGTAGTGCCAGCGAAAATAATGTGTAAAATGTAGAATTTCTTAGTGTTTGAGATATTGGTGAGCTAAGTCGATAGCAGTTGCTGTTGAGGACAGTTTGGCGAAATTTCAGAGATTATGATTAAATCTGTTGGACAGATATTCGCATGTGAAATATTGGCCTTCATAGCATTCACGTATCATGTTTCATTATTCAACCACTGAGCATTTTTGGCGAGCAGTTTCTTTTTTAGAAATCCACAAGAAGGACCGAATGTAATAACTCAAGTAAGTGGCGAAATTAATGACTGTGAAAACGTTGTTTGGTTCCGGTCGGGTTTGGACAGACTTCTGGCGGCTGTGCATGTGAAGTATGTGTATGAGTTGTGAACTGGAAGAAAATAGCCAATAGTTTAAATGTGGACTGAATCGTACCTTTTTTGGCTATAGAGGACAAAATAAACATTTTTGTGTGGAAATCTTGGACATTATTTTCCAGAAGCCAATCCATTTCCTTACTGTCCGATAAAACTCAATGACAGTTTTTCTACAGAACTTTCTTTCATAACTAGAGTTGCGTGGCCTCAGTAATTGTAGATATTAGATGGTGATTTTTATCAACACTACTTTTACATTATCTTGTAAGTATCTACATTGCCGAAAGAAGGAACATCGAGCAGAAGCCGTTCGGAATGCAATGTCATTTAGCAGAGATAACATATAAGAGACATCCTGAATGTGCGACTGTCCGGACAATACCACATTCCAACGCATTTTAATCTTTCCTCATGTCACTCCATCAACAACTGTAAGGCAATTACTTATAAAATCTGTTACAGTTTTCCGAAACTACAACTATAAAGTGATGTGGCGTTTTTATGCAAGATTTGATTTACGGATGAAGCACTGTTTACAAAACGCGGGGAAATCAATTTGCACAGTACGCACTGCGAGTCAGCTGATTACCCACGTCTGCTAAGTGGATAACGATGTTGGACGTGTGACTCGTGTTTTCCTGTAATGACATCACTGGTCCCTGTTTCACCGAGGGACTCCAAATAGTCACAAGTGTCCACAGTTCCTAACTGACAAACTTAAGTAATTATCGGAAGACATCATAATTATAACACTCCATTTTCTAAATTACGTGAACAACCTACCGCTCTTCAGAAGAAGGCCTTGTAAGCCGAAGCCCACCTAACACAATAAAAGTGATACCGTAGAACAAAAGCAGACTAGCGCTTTTCGTTTATTATAATGTCATTCTACCGAGAACCGACGGAAGATTCAGTTAACACCAATGATCCAAGTTTCTTTAGCGAGGTATCTTGCCTCCATCACTCTCTTCAATTTTTGCTTCTGACCTACTGTAGACGCACGCTTTGATAGGAGGTGCAGTATTTTAATGTACAGATTCTATGTCAGTATATCAGTTGAACTCTGAAATATCTCATTTAAAGTAAATTACTACATGGACCTTGTCCTAACCTGTATTGATCTGTTTCAGCATCAGTACCTACGTTCTGAGATAGCAATCTCATTTTAACCACTTATTTAGGCTATCGGGAAACCATCTGTGGTGGAAGCAAGATTTGTAAATGAAACAGATTTATTCTTTCCATAATGTTAAAGTGCGCGTCATTTACGACGGCGGCCGCGTTTAGGTTCGTTCTGCACATCTGACATCACAAAACGCAGTCAGCCAATGAACAAAGAACGACGTTGCCAGAGCTCGACTGCAGTGCAGAGCACGGACGAGTGTCTTCAATTTTAGAAACGTTCAGTCATAAATAGAGTAAGTGAACAAAAGCAATGTCTTGATAGCAGATTTTGTTTTATAGAAAGTTTGGAAAAAGCATTCTTTATTCCAATTGCTTCATATTCTATTAATTAATTAAACCAAACAAGCATTAAGCCTCCTAATTCAGGCGATAGCAAGGAAAGGTGTTTGTATCATTCTCACTAACTGCTGTTTCGCAATAAAGTACAGCGGTAATTGTTTATTTCCTATTGTACTTCTACGAAACGTGACTAATTCATAATAATACCAGCAGTGTTTGTCGGTATTTTGCGTGATATTTATAGCCCTCCGGGAAATGTATTGAATGACGAGCATCGTTAGTGTAATGGTTGAGGTGTTTGATTCCAAAACGAAGGGTTCTCAGTTCAAAACTGGTTCTGTGCTTAATACTTTCTTTTTTTAAAAACAACATAAAAGTGTCTTACTTCATGAATTTTATTCGTTTGAGTGTTATTTTTTGAAATTTCTAGTGGCAACTAAAATCGACCATACGGAAAGTGTACGCTAAGGACTTTCACTACTGCAAACTCTTCAAAATTTCGTGCAATGGTTTACTACATATAACGCTGCACAATAACTGCGTTGAACATCGAAACAAAATTAAGTCATTTATGAGGGGGGAAGGCATCAGTCAAGAAGACGTGTAAAAATCAAATTTTTGGGCCAAATATTTTTTGTGAAATCGAATGATAAAGTTTGTCAAAGCAGTCGAAACACCATGTGTCTGCACAGGCGAGCAGTGCAGTGATGACAAAATCGCGCACAGCGCGGAATGCGGGGAGGACGTCTCTGTAGCAGCGAAAGGGTTAATGTGGCCGTGGTGGCTTTACTTCATAAACTGCGCGCTCCCCCGTAGACGTAAGTTTGCGAACTATACTATAGCGCTGCTTCTCTTGGCGCGTGCAACTGGCAGCGCAGCAATCTCCCGCGTCTGGGCGGGCATGCGCGAACAGCCAAGATCAATGAATTGAACTATAGTGTATAACCAATATGGGCACTTCGAGTAAGACAAGCAATTTATCTGAATAATAGTTGTCTACTGTGCTCCATGAAAAAGTAAGAGGCCAGAGCTGCACTATATTTACTGGCTATTACGACTTTGTGTCGAAGAGTTATATGAGTATGCCTGTACAAAATAGTTTATAAGTTCGCAACGCAGCATAATGCTGACTAAAGTGCTGCATGTCCATGACTACATATGACACGGGCTTTTATGGAGAAAAACAAGAAAGAATTCTTTATGTAAACGTTTTACACTGAAGCAGTACTCTAAATGTACTTATTGTGTTCTCATGATGATTTATGTAAGAAACGTCTAAGCCTATTTAAGGCATTTTCTGATGGCTTTGCGTCCAGTAAAACACTAGTAGAGTCCAGTAGACGAATGTTTTACTGAAGATGACTGTACGTACACTGTGCAGCGATGCTCCGCAATTCAGCTGCTGTTTGCTTTTACTTAGTTAACGCGTGATTTTAGCACCATTTCGGTTTTCCTTGCTCTGCCGCTTGCAGGCGTTTGCTGCGTGGTATGGGGTACGCCTTATGTTTAAATTTGAAATAGTCAAACACCGGTATCGTAAAGATTATTTAGAAAACGAAGTCAGTCTAACAGCTACTTGTTCGCCTTTATGTGATGTAATGAGATACAAATTAAATACTTTTATGAGGCATAAGGCTACACACCTATAATCGAAGGGAAACTGTTCATGTCTCAGAGTAGAAAGTACAAAATAAGTAAATCGATTTCTTGTCGAGATCCGCAGGGACTAACTTGAACTGTTAATGTGCCATACTATTTGGAAAAAAAGAGTAAAACCTATGGGAAACCATTCTGCGAATGTGCGTCTGCCATGACATGTCCTTGAAAGTAAAGATTTGAACATTGCTACGGTCAAGCGTATGGTGTACCTCAAAACGAACTATTTCGCCGACACTCAGGGATAGAACAAACGCTTTACTTACCTGATGTTTACATCTACATTTACATCTGCAAAGATACTTCGTAAGGCACCGTACAGTGTGCGGCAGAGGGTGCCCTGTACTGTAAGATGGCAAGAACTATGCCCCTTACGTGAAGTCATTAAAGATCACCTAACTGACGTTGAGCGAACAGTAGGGCTGAACAAAATGACTGACAAGGCACAATGTATCTTGTAGAGGGTATAGTATGGACGTATTGGAATAATTAATGTCAGGTGATGGTTTTATAGTAATGCACATGACATGAAAACTGTGGAAACGAGTCGATTTACTGGACTGTAGTTTACCCCAGGGAAGTATTTAGAGTTGACTATGGCCGGACGGGGAACAGCGAAGGGAAGTAACAATAGGCAGCTTAGGGCGGCTCAAGCTCTGAGAAAGCGGTAACACGGCGCGGCCTCCAGCCGCCTTAAGATGAGTGACAACATGGGTTGTTGACCCCAACCCCATGCTGGTGTACCGAAAAGCAGACAGAGAACTTGTACGTCTGTTGATAAATGTCTGTCCCCCGTTTTCAGGGAAACATGCGAGAAAGCCGCGCAAAGCTACAGTGGAGCGTCAACAGAGGTCAACATATGCGTGTTCGTGACTATAGCAACTTAACGCTGAATTCACGGTCCGCAGAGTCTGAAGTAAATCAGGTGAAGAGCGACAGAATGAAACATGCCGGCCTCCGACAGGAACGTAGGACCTAGGAATTTGAAGTACTCTCCTGGGAGTCAGAATCCCGGAAAAATCGGTGTTTGTGCAGATGCTAACCTTGATGGGTGGCCTGGGAGGAGCTAAATAACAGACGTTGAGAGGAAGGGAAATTTTGTGGGAATTTGTTCACTTCCCAGAGCAGGCATTGGTTGGCGCTGGGAAGCGACGCATAATTAACGCGACTTGCGCTGCAATTGGCGTAAGTGATTTTGCTGGAGGGGAAACTGAGGCGAAGAGAGGACTGTGAGAAGTCTCCGTAGAGGTCTTCCATTCCCAGCTTGCCTAGACTGCGGACGTGGCGTTCCTTACTCAGCTTGCCTGAGAAAGAGTGAGCATCTCTGCAGTTTAGGACTTAGCAAATGGAACGATTGAGCTTGGAGATAGAAAGTTTTGGTTCAGCTATGTACTGAGCAAGATAGCTAGGAGTGAATAGACGAGCGCAGTCTTGCAGCACCACGAAGTCGGCTGACGTCCACACAATGACGCCGCTCCGTCACGCTGTATTCGGTGATATTGCGCCCGCTCCGGCCACTGATTAATTTGTGGGATCATGTCGGCAAAATTTCCATGAGGGTTTCAAGGGCCGTGTATTGTAGAATTCTTTCCGCACTTCGTATTACGCCTGGGTCAGTCGATACGTATTACTTTTGAGTTATTGCGCTTTAATCCACGCAAACGAAATTTATTACCACTGCCTGATAGAAGAGTCTTGTAATGTGATGATTGAAGGTCGGGAGTTAAAATAAATTTGTGCTAATCGACTGTATCTGTTTTCAATCAAGTAGTTGAAATCCCAAGTCACTTTCTTAATTAATTTTACGTTCAACATTTGCATTTGGTGTTCAATAGCTGAATATAACAACAATGTGCACCACTTTTTAATTAAAAGTGATCAATTCTGAATAAATTAATGTCAACACTGCCACCGCAGTTCAATCAGGAGTCACAGGGCCATATTACTTTTTTGCGTTATCCGATATTGCGGCAGTTTTGCACTCTCTGTTGATTTGTTAGTCAATTAGTTAGGGTGAACACACGCCAAAACCAGCTAAGTGACGGGTGGGGTGTTACAGTACCACTCTCGGTTATTTGCTTTCCTGTTTCACTCGCAAACAGAGTGAGGGAAAAATGACAGTGTGTATGTGTGAGCCCTAGTCTCTTGTATCTTATCTTCGCCATCCCTATGCGCAGTGTATTGTGGAGGCAGTAGAATCATTCGGCAGTCAGCTTCAAATGCATGTTCTCTAAATTTCTTTCATTAGTGCTTCTCGCCTTCCCCCCCAGCGAATCCCATTTAAGTTCCCGAAGCTTGTCCGTAACTCGTACGTACTGTTTGAACCTACCGGTAACATATCTAGCAGTCCACCTCTGAACTGCTTTGATGTCTTCCTTCAATCCGACCTTGTACGGATCCCAAACACTCCAGCAGAACTGAAGATTAGGTCGCACCAGCATCCTATATGCGGCCTCCTTTATGAGTGAACCACACTTTCCTAATAATCTCCCAATAAACCGAAGACGACCATTCGCCTGCAACGTTACGCCCAGATGCTTTAACTGCTTCAATGTGCCACATTTTTTCACAGTTAGTACAAGCTTCTGTTCATCACACCAACTACAAATTCTGTCTAAGTCGTCGTATCTGCCTACAGTCACCTTCCCGCACACCAACGTATCATCATCAAACAACCACAGATTGCTACCCACCCTGTCCGTCAGATTATTTATGTATATAGAGAATAACAGCTGTGCTATCACACTTCCCAAAGCAATCTTGCCGATACCCTTGTCTCTGATGAACACTCGCCGTCGAGGACAACATACTGGGTTCTATCACTTAAAAAGTCTTTGAGCCATTCACATTTCTGGGAACCTATTCCGTACGCTCGTACCTTCGTTAACAACCTGCAATGGGGCACTGTGTCAAATGCTTTCGGGAAACCCAGAAATATGGAATCTGCCGGCTGCCCTTCATCCATAGTTCGCAGTATATGACGTGAGAAAAGAAAATGGTTCAAATGGCTCTGAGCATATGGGACTTAACTTCTGAGGTCATCAGTCCACTAGAACTTAGAACTACGGAAACCTAACTAACCTAAGGACATCACACACATCCATTCCCGAGGCAGGATTCGAACCGGCGACCGTAGCGGTCGCGCGGTTCCAGACTGTAGCGCCTAGAACCGTTCGGCCACCCCGACCGGCTGACGTGAGAAAAGGACAAGCCGAGATCCAAACGACCGATGCTTTCTAAAACCATGCTAATTCGTGGACATAAGTTTCTCAGTCTCAAGGAAGTTCATTATGATCGAACTGAGAATACGTTCAAGGATTCCGCAGCATACCGAAGTTAGGGATATTGGCCTGTGATTTTACGGGTCCGTTCTTGTACCCTTCTTATATAGAGGAGTCACCTGCGCTTTTTTCCAGAAGAAGCACACTACTTGTGATTTATGGTGCGAGATAGCAGGTGCCCATGGACTCTTCACAGGAGTATCATCTCCTACTTTTTCACACAGGAACACATTAAACGCTATGCGGCTGCAGTCAGCTGACTGCTTCGGCTGTGTGTGCACGCCAGGCGACAATCCTGAGTACGTATCATAAGACTTTATTGTCGAGCTGACTGCAACGCAATTAACAGCGCAGCAGAATCTCAAATGTCCTAAAGTGCCAATGAGCGTAAAGAGAAGTACTAACGAGGACGCCAATACACGCTGCGCGTTATGAATATTTATAGTGAACAGAGATGATAAAGACTGCGTTGTGGTCTAATGCAGTCGCAGAGCTTCCATAGCTGCACCACGACGAAGGGTTGTAAACAAACTATGACGAAGTAATCTTTAATAAAGATCTTTTCCCTTGGCAGAAAACCGACCCTCGAAGATATATAAAAAGAGAAATTAACTTTATATCCCTGTACGTGATGTAAAAAACGACAACTTTGTATTTTTATTTTTAATGTTTTTCTTTCCCCACAACTATCGTGCATTGTGCTGAGGCGTCACTGATCGTGTTGATGATTGTTTAATGATTTATAGATTAGATTAGATTACATTAGTTTTTCGTGCCATAGATCCGTGCTGAGGAGATCCTCGTGGATGTGGAACATGTCAATTTTTTTAAGGTCTAATAACAATACCAATAGTATGAATATACACATTACATCATTTGTTTCTGTTGAAAAATTCGTCAATGGAGTAGGAGTTGGCCACTAGTAAGTCATTCAGGCTCCTTTTAAACTCATCTTTATTTGTAAATAAATTTTTTATGTTTGCTGGCAAATTATTACAGATGAGTGTTCCTGAGTAATGGACCCCTTTTTGAACTAAAGTGCCTTTAAGTCCTTGTGCAGGTCATATTTGTCCCTGGTATTGTATGTATGAACTGAACTGTTTGTTGGAAAAAGAGATATGTTATTTAGGACAAATTTAATTAAGGAGTGACTATACTGAGAGGCAGTAGTTAGTATACCTAGTTATTTGAAGTGGTTTCTACAGGATGTCCGTGAATTTACTCCACAAATAATACGTATTACACGCTTTTGGACTCTGAAAACTTTTGTTTGACTTGAAGAGTTACCCCAAAATATTATACCATATCACATAATGGAATGGAAGTAGGCAAAGTATGCAAGCTTTTTCATTTTTAAGTCGCCTATGTCTGCCAACACTCGAATTGCAAATACGGATTTGTTAAGGCGTTTCTGCAGTTCTGTGGTGTGCTTCTCCCAACTGAATTTATTATCAAGTTGTAATCCCAGGAATTTAAGACTGTCAACCGCTTCTATCTGTTCTTCTTCATTCTTTGTGCATATGCTGGGTGGAAAACTCTTACAGGTTCTGAATTCCATATAGTGAGTCTTTTCGAAGTTTAATGTCAGTGAGTTGGCTTTAAACCATTTATTAATATCCATGAAAATATCATTAGCAGATCTTTCTAGAACTACACTCGATATACTATTTATTGCAATACTTGTGTCATCTGCAAACAAAACGAACTCTGCTTCTGGCAGTGTAACTGATGAGAGATCATTAATGTACGCAAGAAAAAGCAAAGGCCCTAAGATGGATCCTTGTGGGACACCACATGTAATTTCTTCCCATTCTGATGATGACTGATGACTTAATTCACTAGTCCCTTGCGCTGACACCATTTGTTTCCTGTTACAAGGTATGACTTGAACCATTTTGCAGCACTGGCCATGACACCATAGAAGACTAATTTATTTAAATGGAAGTTGTGGTTCACAAAATCGAATGCCTTTGACAAATCACAGAAAATACCTGCTGCTTGTATTAATCTGTTGAGCACTTGAGAGCTACATGAATAGCATCCTGGTGACCCTACAACGGCATATGCCAGTCCGGATGGACAACTCCTTGCTTGGGTCCTTGGTTGTGGTAGTAATCGTCATTCTGTGGCGTTATCCGCCACACGTGGACTCATTGTAGACACATTGTTCTACATCTACGCACATAATATACTATTATACAGAACCAGGGAAGAATCTAAAACTGCAGCCTTTAATCCTTGCGTAACCTCTTCTTTTTGTTAACCTTGAAACAACTATGTAGTATCCAATATCGACAAAGAACGTTGTACTGAAAAGAAAAGGAAGATGCAGCTCCAAATTGTGCAAAGACAAGATCTTTGTAAATGAAACTACAATTTGTTACTTATAAACTCACATATATGTACAGTGAAAACTCTGAACGTTGTATCCTAAAGTATGTTATTGATTTGTTAGTGTGAATATGTGGTAATAAGAACTGATGAGAGTAGCAGACAACTGGCAGCAACGATCGCACTATTTGTTGAATCGTGGCCGCAAATTAGGCGATATACTACGTTAATGCCATTTAAGGGTGTCGCTGATTACCGCTTTTTCTAAATTCGTTGGTCAATCTATCGCTCCACAGATGGAACGAAGCAACGTGGTAACAAATTATGTAAACGTAATCTGTGACTCGTCAAATGTCAACTAATGCCTCGTGAAACAAACGATTCTAGTTTCTTTAGCGAGAGATCTTGTCTCTATAACTGTTTTCTGTGCTTGCTTCTGATGCAGATACACACTTTGATGGGAGATACGGTATTTTAATGCACAGATTCTGTGTCAGTATATGAGCTAGATTCTGAAATATTCATATTTAAAATGAATTTACTGCATCTGCCTTGTCCTATCCAGTATTTCTCTGTTTCAGCATTGATTTGAGAGTAGGCGACGTGGAAGTCTTGATAAGGTGATGCAATTGATCGCCCACCATTGTAGCGGCTTATATGCAAAATCTGCATAATGTCATAGAACCCACATCCTTTACCTTTTCATGATTTACAATTACATTGTGTAGTAGGCATTTTTATGCACGTGAGCATTGGCGATTCAAATCTTTTATTACCGATACGTGGTATATCATTACCCGGTTAATGACTGACAACGAAACCTAGCTACACCAATTTTGAAGTATGATTTTTATTCAATTCATTTTATTTATCAGAACGTTTCATCTTTCTTTATAATAATTGCTTCCCTCATCAATTCCATTAGTAAACATTTTTAATGATTAACTCTCAATCGGACTTGAGTTCATCTACACTCCTGGAAATTGAAATAAGAACACCGTGAATTCATTGTCCCAGGAAGGGGAAACTTTATTGACACATTCCTGGGGTCAGATACATCACATGATCACACTGGCAGAACCACAGGCACACAGACACAGGCAACAGAGCATGCACAATGACGGCACTAGTACAGTGTATATCCACCTTTCGCAGCAATGCAGGCTGCTATTCTCCCATGGAGACGATCGTAGAGATGCTAATTGTAGTCCTGTGGAACGGCTTGCCATGCCATTTCCACCTGGCGCCTCAGTTGGACCAGCGTTCGTGCTGGACGTGCAGACCGCGTGAGACGACGCTTCATCCAGTCCCAAACATGCTCAATGGGGGACAGATCCGGAGATCTTGCTGGCCAGGGTAGTTGACTTACACCTTCTAGAGCACGTTGGGTGGCACGGGATACATGCGGACGTGCATTGTCCTGTTGGAACAGCAAGTTCCCTTGCCGGTCTAGGAATGGTAGAACGATGGGTTCGATGACGGTTTGGATGTACCGTGCACTATTCAGTGTCCCCTCGACGATCACCAGTGGTGTACGGCCAGTGTAGGAGATCGCTCCCCACACCATGATGCCGGGTGTTGGCCCTGTGTGCCTCGGTCGTATGCAGTCCTGATTGTGGCGCTCACCTGCACGGCGCCAAACACGCATACGACCATCATTGGCACCAAGGCAGAAGCGACTCTCATCGCTGAAGACGACACGTCTCCATTCGTCCCTCCATTCACGCCTGTCGCGACACCACTGGAGGCGGGCTGCACGATGTTGGGGCGTGAGCGGAAGACGGCCTAACGGTGTGCGGGACCGTAGCCCAGCTTCATGGAGACGGTTGCGAATGGTCCTCGCCGATACCCCAGGAGCAACAGTGTCCCTAATTTGCTGGGAAGTGGCGGTGCGGTCCCCTACGGCACTGCGTAGGATCCTACGGTCATGGCGTGCATCCGTGCGTCGCTGCGGTCCGGTCCCAGGTCGACGGGCACGTGCACCTTCCGCCGACCACTGGCGACAACATCGATGTACTGTGGAGACCTCACGCCCCACGTGTTGAGCAATTCGGCGGTACGTCCACCCGGCCTCCCGCATGCCCACTATACGCCCTCGCTCAAAGTCCGTCAACTGCACATACGGTTCACGTCCTCGCTGTCGCGGCATGCTACCAGTGTTAAAGACTGCGATGGAGCTCCGTATGCCACGGCAAACTGGCTGACACTGACGGCGGCGGTGCACAAATGCTGCGCAGCTAGCGCCATTCGACGGCCAACACCGCGGTTCCTGGTGTGTCCGCTGTGCCGTGCGTGTGATCTTTGCTTGTACAGCCCTCTCGCAGTGTCCGGAGCAAGTATGGTGGGTCTGACACACCGGTGTCAATGTGTTCTTTTTTCCATTTCCAGGAGTGTATATAGTACTAAATCGAGGGATATCCCGGCCTTTCCACACAGATAAACGTTCTTAACGAAACATTTTGAGACATTTGGATTGGCGGTCTGAAATTACAAAACGGCTCTTAAATACGAAAATAAGTTAAATCCTATGGACTTTTATATACGGTGAAATTTAGAATAGGGAGTCCACAGTGAAACACCGACGGCTGCCGCACGCGTGAAATGCATAACATGAACCTGTGCTCCAATAAGTCCAGCTGAAATTCAACGTGCAGTATTGTCTGTTAGAAATCGCTTTATAGCATATACCAGTGCCCCAGGTCACATTCTAAGCACTTGATATGAGAGACAGACATAACAATAAACGCGCGAACCGTAAATTAGTTACGTTTCTGCTCACTCCTCTTACGCCGACGGAGTAGTGATTTATGGTGCTGTTGTCTTCTTACTAAACTCCTCGTATATTTTGTCGTTCATATCCGAAACCTCTCTCCACTATCACCGAAGAAAGATTATAGTTTCATTTAAAAGAAAAGTTGGTGTTATAACTCGTCCACTGTGAAGGTTAAAAATTACTTGTGTACTTCAGAAAATACGCCACATAGTCAGATATAGATTAGCGAAAGAAGCATGTCGCTCTATTTATTCCTTATTCATACATTTCGACGGTGTGTCTTAGCTGTCCCACGTTTTATACACCGCTACATACTGTAAAATGTCTAAAGGAGGGTACTTCGTACCAGTATTAACGACTTTCTAACCTAATCCTTCTCGTGTCCGAACAATGAGAGAATATTTCCTTCGATATACCACCTATCTGTGTTTTCTGATTCTCATGAGCGCTGCATGGGTTGGTGACAGCTGAATAATCGCACTGTCTTTTCTAAAAGCAGAACGTAGTTCCGAGAGGGCAACGTCGTCTCTCTTCCAAGGGTCCCCATTTGTGTTCGCCGAGTGTACTGTTTTCTATGGGCAACACCGAGATGTTACTGTCTTAAAATGACAGTAGGAGCAACATAGGAGTTAATGGGAACGAAACTTCCAAAAAAAGTTGTGTGCTACCATGTCTGACGACAAATGCGAAAATCAAAGATTTGTTTTTTTCTGTTGTTGTAGAGGTCTTCAGTCTTAAGACTGGTTTGATGCAGCTCTCCATGCTACTCTATCATGTGCAAGCTTCTTCATCTCCCAGTACCTACTGCAACCTACATACTTCTGAATCTGCTTGGTGTATTCATCTCTTGGTCTTCCTCTACAATTTTTACCCGCCATACTGCCCTCCAGTACTAAATTGGTGATCCCTTGATGCCTTAGAACATGTCCTACCAACCAATCCCATATTCTGGTGAAGTTGCGCCACAAACTCCTCTTCTCCCCTCTTCTATTCAATACCTCCTCATTACTTATGTGACCTACCCATCTAATCTTCAGCATGTTTTTTCTGGGTTGCTAGTAAACCAGTCTAACAGCAAAATCATGAATATCAAACTAGGTGACACTGTCACTTGATGTGCCCTGTGACAAAATCTTTAGATGTGGTGCTGAATTTCCTTACTCCGAACTTTATCTTTAAGTAACAATTTAAAGTGTGTTGCGCCGGCAGGTGTTGCCGAGTGGTTCTAGGCGCTTAAGTCTGGAACCGCGCGACCGCTACGCTCCCTGGTTCGAATCTTGGCTCGGGCATGGATGTGTGTGATGTACTTAGTTTAGTTAGGTTTAAGTAGTTCTAAGTTCTAGGCGACTGATGACCTCAGAAGTTAAGTCCCTTAGTGCTCAGAGCCATTTGAACCATTTGAATTTGATTGATGACTTCAGATGTTTAGAACCGTAGTGCTCAGACCATTTGAACCATTTTTAAACTGTTGTTTTAATGTAAGTATCTGGAAAAAAATTTCCATTCTGTTTCTTTAATAAATAGTTCTGTTTTGCAATGTACTTTAATCTCACTTTGGGTCTGCGTAATTGGAAACGTGGGGGTTATGTTTTCGGAATTTGTGGAATGAGCAGAAACAGTAACCACCAGCGTTTCTTCTGAAGATACATCCGACATTCCTCTTATGGTAGTTAGAGGAACGACAGGAAGTCTAAACCCATCAACAGATTACAGCAAGTACCACTCTCTTTTTCCCTGGTGATGGTGACGTCGTGGCGAAAACGAGACACCGACAGCCTTTGGGAGCGATCATGGTATCACTGCCTGTAACTCATAGATACTGTTCAGAGCTCGATCCAATGTGCGCACAGACTGCAGGATGGACGGTATTGAGCTCAGGTTGCCTTGAGAACACCGTGGTACTGTCATGTCCTTGAACCATATCTCCAAGCCGGCCTGTATGGCCGAGCGGTTCTAGGCTCTTCAGTCTGGAACCGCGCGACTGCTACGTCGCAGTTTCGAATCTTGCCTCGGGCATGGATGTGTGTAGTGTCCTTAGGTTAGTTAGGTTTAAGTAGCTCTAAGTTCTAGGGGACTGATGACCTCAGATGTTGAGTCCCATAGTGCTCAGAGCGATTTGAACCATTTGGTATCTCCAACCATTTGGGTACAGTTGGGAGTAATGTGGTCGAGAAAACAGATGCATGTGGTCGGACTGCACTTTTCTGTATTGTTAGACCGTGGTCTTGTATAGTTCTGCCTCGAGGGGCGAGCGGGAAGGTTCTTGTTTATATCACTTGCCGCATCGTCGCTTGTGTGGAGTTTACCTCGTTAGTGTTGTTCTGCCTGCCGACTGAGTCGTAGCGTCTCCTCTCCGACTTACTTTCTGTTTGTGTTTGCCTACTTGCAGCGGCGTCGGCTGCTCCGCTGTGGCTACCATGGTTTCCGCGTGTATTCCACGAAACGGTACTGTGAGCTTCACTTTCGATAAAACAACGTGACATGTGCAGCCCGTGTCTCTAGAATTCGACGATTGGCTTGTCGATACCATTCATGTGAACTCTGATGAGGTCCATACCGCTTATTTTGACGCAGAGGGGTACGTGATTTATGTGAAGTTTATGGATCACCTTCACGTTGATAGATTACTGTCGCGACATGGTTCTCAATTCCCGTTCAAGCATCGCGACAATTCTATTAGTATGGTGTCACTCGCAGATGCTGAAATTGCCTATACTAATGTGTTCAACTTCCCGCTGGAGGTTGATGATAACTTTCTAAAGGACATATTGACTCCTTACGGTAACGTGAAATACGTCCGTCGTGAACGTTGGTCTACTCAATACAGATTACAATGTTGTAATGGAATTCGTTCCGTGGAAATGCATGTTAAACGCAATATTCCACCGCATTTACTAGAGTATAGTTATCGCGTTCGTGTCATGTATACTGGTCAAGAGGGAACTTGCCTCCTATGTAATGACAGTGGGCACGTTCGGTCTAATTGCCCGCGGAGGGTTTTTGTATTAAAGCCGTCAGTAATGCAGCGTCGCAAATTGACGGTTGCTGATCTTGTTCCCTCCACTCCCGACGTCGGACCTGCTTCTGCTTCAGGTCATACTGAACAAAATGTCAGTTGATAATCGTGTCACTGAATTTCCGCCTGTACCTCCGCGACAGGTTCAGAATCCTATTGCCCCCAGGACAGAAGCCCTAACAGTAACAAACAAGCGAAATCGCTCTCAGGATTGTGACGATGAGGATTTGGCTTCTGTCCCAACCTCCTCCGCATCGATTGTGTCTGTTGTGTCTAGACAAGATAGTCTAGACACAGGGTGAGGTTACCGAAAGGGCACGCGTCAACTCACACCGACTGGCGTGAAGTCTGGAACAGGATACTTTAGAAAGCACTAAAGAAAAGTACGTATAGTCTGTTTACTTAACTTTAATGCATCCTTGTGGTACATCGCTATTGACGATACAAGTGAGACTCTCTCCAGATAGGGTTAATGGCGCCTTGCTAGGTCGTAGTCATGGACTTAGCTGAAGGCTATTCTAACTGTCTCTCGGCGAATGAGAGAAAGGCTTCGTCAGTGTAGTCGCTAGCAAAGTCGTCGTACAACTGGGGCGAGTGCTAGTCCGTCTTTCTAGACCTGCCATGTGGTGGCGCTAGGTCTGCAAGTACTGACAGTGGCGACACGCGGGTCCGACATGTACTAATGGACCGCGGCCGATATAAAGCTACCACCTAGCAAGTGTGGTGTCTGGCGGTGACACCACAGTGTCCTCTGCTCCTCTCGATGCTACGATACCTCCCATCCATAGTACGGTGAGTGGCGCAGAAGTTATCTCCAGCAACCCTCCTGCTCGCGAAGTGGCTCCTCCTGAGCTGCCTGTGTGTGGAGAGGGAGTGGAGTCCCCCCCCCCCCCCCCCTTCGCTTCTGTGTCCTTCGTTACAGTCTGAGACAACGCAATGTCCTCCTGCTCCTTCGTCTTCAGACCCGAATTTTCCGCCTACAACCACTCCTGAGGAGAATAAAATTACCGACCAAGTCTCACCTATTGTACTGGTAGTTCCACAGAATGCTTCCGCCTTAGTGACTGCACCTGCGGTACCTGGCCCTATTCTGAGGGGACTATAACCCTAAAACCCCTCCCACACATCCGTCTGCACAGGCCGCCATGCCACGTAGCCAACAGAAAAAGCGTACATATACAACCTGACCGTGCTGTGACACGTAAGAAATGTAAGAAAAAAAGGTTGTGATGATGGGGGTTCTGGTCCCCTGATGTCTGATTCATCTGTGGACTTCGAAGTGGCTCTTTATGCTCAGCTATCTATCTAATTTCACTCAATACTTTCCGTACATCCCTGTATAGCTGTGATCAGTGACCCAAGCCCAAACGTTTCTTTCCTTAAATGTTAATCGTGTGGAATCAATTCATTTATGATTCATGTGCGGACATAGTCTTCTTACAGAAGGTGTTATTTAGTAATTTCTTTTTACCTGGTTTTCGTATTATCTGTAATGTAGCACCCGAATATTCTACGGGGACCACCTTATTCTTTCGTGAAGGCATTCCTATTCCCGAGGTGCAAATGTTGGATTCTGGCAGGGACATAGGTTGTCAACCTTCTAATCTTACCTTGGTACTTTTATATGTTCCTTCTAGCACTGTCGCGCGATCGATCGTTCACGTTTTCATAAAGAAATTATTGTTTACCTGTTGCGTAAGAGTCCTCCGGCTATTCTGATGGGTGGTATTACGTCCTGTTGGTCAATCTCCAAATTTTGATTTGTCTCCTGAGTATTATGAATTTGTCTGCTCCTTACGCCTAAAAGAGGTCTGGATATGTAAATACCCGACGTTAGTTCAAAATGGTTCAAATGTCTCTGAGCACTATGGGACTCAATTGCTGTGGTCATAAGTCCCCTAGAACTTAGAACTACAGGGCTATTACAAATGATTGAAGCGATTTCATAAATTCACTGTAGCTCGATTCATTGACATATGGTCACGACACACTACAGATACGTAGAAAAACTCATAAAGTTTTGTTCGGCTGAAGCCGCACTTCAGGTTTCTGCGGCCAGAGCGCTCGAGAGCGCAGTGAGACAAAATGGCGAGAGGAGCCGAGAAAGCGTATGTCGTGCTTGAAATGGACTCGCATCAGTCAGTCATAACAGTGCAACGACACTTCAGGACGAAGTTCAATAAAGATCCACCAACTGCTAACTCCATTCGGCCATGGTGTGCGCAGTTTGAAGCTTCTGGATGCCTCTGTAAGGGGAAATCAACGGGTCGGCCTGCAGTGAACGAAGAAACGGTTGAACGCGTGCGGGCAAGTTTCACGCGTAGCCCGCGGAAGTCGACGAATAAAGCAAGCAGTGAGCTAAACGTACCACAGGCGACGGTTTGGAAAATCTTACGGAAAAGGCTAAAGCAGAAGCCATACCGTTTACAATTGCTACAAGCCCTGACACCCGATGACAAAGTCAAACGCTTTGAATTTTCGGCGCGGTTGCAACAGCTCATGGAAGAGGATGCGTTCAGTGCGAAACTTGTTTTCAGTGATGAAGCAACATTTTTTCTTAATGGTGAAGTGAACAGACACAATTTGCGAATCTGGGCGGTAGAGAATCCTCAGGCATTCGTGCAACAAATTCGCAATTAACCAAAAGTTAACGTGTTTTGAGCAATCTCGCGGTTTAAAGTTTACAGCCCCTTTTTCTTCTGCGAAAAAAACGTTACAGGACACGTGTATCTGGACATGCTGGAAAATTGGCTCGTGCCACAACTGGAGACCGACAGCGCCGACTTCATCTTTCAACAGGATGGTGCTCCACCGCACTTCCATCGTGATGTTTGGCATTTCTTAAACAGGAGATTGGAAAACCGTTGGATCGGTTGTGGTGGAGATCATGATCAGCAATTCATGTCATGGCCTCCACACTCTCCCGACTTAACCCCTTGCGATTTCTTTCTGTGGGGTTATGTGAAAGATTCAGTGTTTAAACCTCCTCTACCAAGAAACGTGCCAGAACTGCGAGCTCGCATCAACGATGCTTTCGAACTTATTGATGGGGACATGCTGCGCCGAGTGTGGGAGGAACTTGATTATCAGCTTCACGTCTGCCGAATCACTAAAGGGGCACATATCGAACATTTGTGAATGCCTAAAAAAACTTTTTGAGTTTTTGTATGTGTGTGCAAAGCATTGTGAAAATATCTCAAATAATAAAGTTATTGTAGAGCTGTGAAATTGCTTCAATTATTTGTAATAACCCTGTACTTAAACCTAACTAACCTAAGGACATCACACACATCCATGCCCGAGGCAGAATTCGAACCTGCGACCGTAGCGGTCGTGCGGTTCCAGACCGTAACGCCTTTAACCGCTCGACCACTCTGGCCGGCCCCCGACGTTAGTTAAATTTACCCACTTTACTGCGACTTCTTGTAGCAGATTAGATAGGTTTTACTTATCAGACTGCCTGAACGATAGTATTCTTAATGTTGAAGTCATCCCAGCTTCCTTTACGGGCCGGCCGGTGTGGATAAGCGGTTCTAGGCGCCTCAGTCTGGAAACGCGTGACCGCTACGGTCGCAGGTCCGAATCCTGCCTCGGGCATGGATGTGTGTGATGTGCTTAGGTTAGTTAGGTTTAAGTAGTTCTAAGTTCTAGGGGACTGATGACCTCAGTTGTTGAGTCCCATAGTGCTCAGAGCCATTTGAACCATTTTTTCCTTTACGGATCACTGTGATGTGACCACAACTCTCAATCTTAACCGTTAACCAGTCAAACTCTTACGCCCTTCGTAGATGTTAAACGTCGCTCACCCAGCTGACGCCTCTCTCCATGACGTGATGCGAGTCGTGTGATAGCGCACTCTACGGTCCACTGGGAAATACTCTTCCACCATTGGCTGGTGGACACAGCTAGCAAAACCGAAGCTCAGGCAAACATTGATACTTTTCCCTGCTACCAAAGCGCGAGACTTGCGGGGAAGCTACGAATATTACTATTCCATCCTGAGACTTTATACTGCTTCGGATCACGCACTTCTGCGAATTGCGGATGTTAGGCGTGTAAAGGCAAAGTTATTGACCTTGAAGAGAATACAGATGGAAGGCTTGAAAATTCGATCGAAACCGCGTTCATTGGTGACGGAAGAACTGACTTTCTTAAATGTTTTGCTTCGGCATGAGACCCGTTTCCAACGCGCTTGTGTTCATTCTCTCACGGCAAGCTGATGTAGTGCATATCTTACACCAGTACTATGTAGACATCCACGACATCGATGAGTCCACTGAAACTTTTTACGAGCCACTTTTCAGCATCTTGGATACGACAACTACACCTGAACGTAATCCAATGCTCTTAGCTGTATTTCAGCATGAGGAAGTTTACAAACTTATTGTGGGATCGCCTTCTCAAAAGTCCCCGGGTCTAAATGGCTTTCCCAAGGAATTTTTCGTGCGCTTTTGGCCGTTGTTGGGTGTTACCTTTACCTCCATTTTGAATTAAGTGTTACAGGGCAGAGTAATGCCGACCTCGTTCAAATCGGGAAAAATTGTTTTAATCCCGAAACGCATGGACCGGCTGCCCCTGATAGCTTTCGCCCACTTACTTCGTTAAAGTTTGTTTATAAGACTGTTGCGAGGGCAGTTAATAGTAGGATGTTGACTCTGATGGAGACGATTGTTGCAAAACATCAAAGGTGCGTACCTGGTGGTACCATTCTTACCCCTATAGTCGAATGTCGTGACGTTGAATGTTTCTAGTTGCCTAACTAAAATTGGCAAGAATTTAATTTAAATTAATTCTTCCACCTGTAATGGTACTTGAATTACGTAACCATTACGGCACCATACCTCAACTTTTCGATACCAGCAGTATTCTACTGTGTTTCTGTAAAATAGTTAACATATTTCTGTGACAACATTCAGATTTGATTTCATTAATGTAGAGGTACTTCGATACATCGATATGTAGATATTGCAATGATATCATTCTTATGTGTATTCTTTTTTTGTCACTATTACCATTACTTGTAACTCTGATTTTTAGGCACGTAAGCGGTTACTGGAGAGTCAAGCTTTGGTCGTCATGTTAAAAAGACGCAAATTGTAGTCAGTTTATGAAATGTGAACTTTAACAGTGAGGAAGATATTTTTAAGTATGTTTTACATTGTGAAGTGATGTTTTGGAACGAGTTATGTGATATTGCAACAAAAGTAATAAAAAACAAGTGTAACTTAAATTCGGAGTGCTGATAACTTTTTTACATCACCATTGTCCTAACTTGCAAAAGTTTAAACTTCAAGAATGGTTTATGAAACACATTTATAACACTTTTGAATATCGCAGAATAACACGTAGGCCTCTTTGCATCCGAGCTTGGAATCATCACTACCTAGATTTTCGACGACTGAGCCATGAGTTCACAACGAGACCAGCGTAGGAAACACGAAAATATGAGTGCTTAGTTTATTCATTATTTCAAGAAGTGACTTTATTAACTGTGCTCCAATGACACCTGCAACATAATATAACTTCGTTGTTGCCCGCAAATACAATATTTAGCAGCGTGAGCAACACTACAATCATAATTAATTTTTGACCTTTGTTGGGGTAGGGTTGTTAGACACCGTCGGTTTAAACTCATCAGCTACACGCGAAAATGTTCTGTTTATAAAATTATAACTCGTTGCTGTAAGTCTCTGGGAAATAACATCACTTGCGTTCAGAAGAACGCAGAAGGAGTACCATTTCTTAGATCTACGTATCTAAATAAATATTTGGTTGACGATTTATTTTTTAAGATGTAGACAAAAACAGTATCTCGGACATCCCGTGTACGTGAAGTGAGCGGAGACGCCATCTTTATCTGTGGAACCGTATTACCCAGCTAGGAACTAGGGAGCTTCGAATAAGACCCGCCTCCTTTCCTCCTACAGGAGACTGCATGACTCTGCTTCCTTTCATAACGTCGCCAAGGCCGCGGCATAAACGCAGTCACCGTCCCCTGTTGGTAATGCATTCACAGTGGCGCATTGGGAGAGCCGAGAGCTGTAGAATAGCGCCAACAGGACGGAGCAAAACGAGATGCGTATCTGCGCCAGCGGGCTAGCGGCCGGCGACGTACTGCGCATGCGCGGTGTCTGTTCCACCCCAGGACTTACCTGCTGTGACGGCGAATAGCAGTTGTCGTCCTTACGAAGCACCTGAAATGTCTGCTGCCACGGTATGTCTTACGCTGAGTTATGCCGGGAAATTTTCACTTGTTGGAAAGTGATGGGACGTAGATGCCTATTTAAACAGCTTCAAATATCAGTTGCTTTTTGTAACGTGGGCACTCGTAATAGTTCATCAATGCCTAGCGGACATAATCGTCTTGAGAGATTCAGCAAGCGTATTGATATTTAAAATAATTCTCATTTATTGTTACGTCTCAGCTGCAAATTTTTAATTACTCTGAAGAGCCAAAGCAACTCATACACCCACCTAAAATCGTGTAGGGCCCCCGCAACACAACCTGGCATGGAATCGACTAATGGCTGAACCGTGCTGGAAGGAACTGAAATCATGAATACTGCAGGGCTGGCCGTAAGTCCGTAAGAGTACGTGAGGGTGGAGATCTCTTCCGAACAGCACGTTGCAAGGCATCCTAGATATGCTCATTAATGCTCACATCTGGGGAATTTGGTGGCCGGCGTAAGTGTTCTAAACTCAGAAGACTGTTCCTGGAGCCATTCTGTAGCAATTCTGGACGTGTGGGGTGTCACTGTCTTGCTGGAATTGCCCACGTCCGTGGTTATGCACATCGGCATGAACTGATGCAGATGATCAGACAGTATGCTTACGTACGAGTCACTTGTCAGAGTCATATCTAGACATATCAAGTGTCCCATATCACTCCGACTGCACACACCTCACACCAATAAAGAGCATCCACCAGCTTTAACAGTCCGCTGCTGACGTTCAGGTTCCATGGTTTAATGATTTTGTCTCCATATTAGTACACATCCATCCGCTCGATACAATTTGAAACGAGACTCGTCCGACCAGGCAACACATTTCCAATCATCAACGGTCCAAAATGTCGGTGTTGACGGAGCAGGAGAGAAGTAAAGCTTTGTGTCGTGCAGTTTTCAACGCTACACGAGTAGGCCTTCGGCCCCGAAAGCCCATATCGATGATGTTTAGTTGAATGTTTCGCAGGCTGTCACTTGTTGATGGACGAGCGCTGAAATCTGCAACAGTTTGCGGAAGGGTTGCACTTCTGTCACGTTGAATGATTGTCTTGTCATCGTTGGTCCCGTTCTAGCGCAATCTTTTTCCAGCCGCAGCGATGTCGGAGATTTGATGTTTTACTGGATTCCTGATACTCACAGTACACTCGTGAAATGTTTGTATGGGAAAATCCCCACATTATCGCTATCTCGGAGATGCTTTGTCCCGTCGCTCGTGCGCGGATTATAACACCACGTTGAAACTCACTTAAATCTTGATAACTTGCGTTTTGTAGCGGCAGTAACCGATCGAACAACTGCACCAGACACATGTTGTCCTACATAGATGTTGCCGACAGGAGCGCCGTATTCTGCCTGTTTACATATCCCTGTATTTGAAGACACCTGCCTATACCAGTTTCTTTGGCACTTCAGTGAAGATTACATGTTTCTATAACTCTGGGTCATTCTTCAGATTCACAACAAAGTTTATCTAAAAATATACCATCTAACATTTTCTAACAAGCAGAAAAGGGAAGGAACTGTACATAAAGGTACAGTTTACCGAAAGTAGTTGAGTCAGCAATCCGTCTTGTCTACTCAGGACCTGGTGTAAGAAAACCATGTTTTGCAACTGCAATCAACGTTTTGAGTAGGTTTATATTGGTGGAAGGGGGGCGGGGCGGAGAGGAGAAATGGGGTGAGGCTCATTGGGGGGGGGGGGGGGGAGGAGGTGAAAGGAAGCAGGGAGGGGATGGTGGGGACGTTATCATTTAAACAAGAGGGATTTTGCTAAAGTTATAGAAACTATAATTATGTAAAACTTCTCCCTGAAATACTAATAGTGCAGAACACTGAGTATGAACAATGTAAACGACGTAAAATAATAAGTTTATAAAATGAAGCGAGGTAAAGAGGAGCGAGATAAATTCTACATTTATTCAGATTTTTTTTTCTTTTCTAGTTGTTGTAAAATGTTAGTTGGTACATGTTTAGTTTTGCTTGGTTTTAGATCTGAAGATGATCCAGAGTGATCGAAACATGTAATCTAATTAAAAATGTGCAGCTGAGACGGAAAACTATAAGAGAATTTTCTTAATACACTTCATAAATGGTTTAACACATTCCGGTAGTTGGAGGGATATTCATAAATTAACTTGCGTTTGGCTATTAAAATATTGGACAACTGCGAGAAGAACTTCTGAGGGTTCAGTACAAGCTTAACTGTGTGTGTACATAATAATAGTAATTTCGTGTTGCTCAACGGTCTGGTGCAAGTCTTTCTATTGCGCGCCACATCGGTGACTTGCATGTCACTAACGCACCCCTGTTATTCATCTGGGGAGGGGTACCTAAAGTTCAACGTGGAATTCGAACAGCGTGTTATTTGAGGCGATTCCTCGTAGCATTGAGAGGTGAAGGATACGGTAAGAGTAAGACTGAAAAATCCGTTGTCTGACACAGGTTCGATCCCCAGACCTTTCGGTTTCCCTGCAAGCGCATACCGCTACATCACCGTGCGAGATTTGGTTGTAGATAGTTCATTTATAGATTTTAATGAGTGAATTCGCGAGTATCGCAGTATGTGACATAGAATATTTTGAGTGTTTTGATTGAGAAGCTTGAAATTTCACACGGCCTAGGGTCTGTAGGTCTTAGTGCCTGACAGAAATGTCAAGATGATATCTCCACCCGTTCCTGAAAAACAGGAGTCATAAGAGTCGGAGAGACAGGCAGATGGACAACAGAGTAAGGACTCCTTTTTTACCGATCTGGAGACGGAACCGCAAAAAGAAAGGAAATATATAAATTTTTTGACTACCAAAAATGCTTAGTAAAATAGAGACCTCGATTGATTAACTACACTTCTGTTGTTGTGAAGATATGCTCTAGGATGGATAAAAGTATATTTATGTTATTAGTATTAAATCTATTGCTCATTGTCTACCTGAGTTAGTTCTCTAGCAGAAGAACCACAGGAGGTTTTGAACAGATGACAAGAATATATTGAATGTCTGTTTAAGGGGAGTGAAATACTGGGTGATCTAAAAGTCATTATAAATTTGAAAACTGAATAAATCATGGAATAATATAGATAGAGAGGTAGAAATTGACACACGTGCTTGGAATGACATGGGGTTTTATTAGAACCAAAAAAAAAAATACAAAAGTTCAAAAAATGTCCAACACATGCCGCTTCATCTAATCAGAATAGCAATAATTAGCATAACAAAGTAAGACAAAGAAAAGATGATGTTATTTACAGGAAATGCTAAATATGTCCACCATCATTCCTCAACAATAGCTGTAGTCGAGGAGTAATGTTGTGAACAACACTGTAAAGCATGTCCGGAGTTATGGTGAGGCATTGGCGTCGGATGTTGTCTTTCAGCATCCCTAGAGATGTCGGTCGATCACGATGCACTTGCGACTTCAGACAACCCCAAAGCCAATAATCGCACGGACTGAGGTCAGGGGACCTGGGAGGCCAAGCATACCGAAAGTGGCGGCTGAGCACACGATAATCGCCAAACGAAGCGCGCAAGAGATCTTTCACGCGTCTAGCTATACCTTTTTTTTTGTTCTAATAAAACCCAATGTCATTCCAAGCATGCGTGTCGATTTTTACCTCTCTATCTACATTATTCCGTGGTTTATTAAGTTTTCAAATTTATACTGTATATTTGATCACCAGGTAGAAAGCGAAATTAAGTTTGAAGAGGAGCAATATGTGCCGGAAGATGGAAAGTGATTCACCATCTTGGAAACGGAAGTATAAAGGGCTCTGAAGGAGGTGATGAATGGGAAGACATGCGAAATTGATAACTGCCGGCAGAACTGTTGAAGAGTCTGGGAAACAAGGAATGAAAGGAAATAGTCTGCCTCTGCAATTTTATGACAAAGGAGAATGGCCTGAGGACTTCCTTGCAACAGTTATGATATGAATGGAGAAATATAGAAACACTAAAAAATGTGAAGAGCATAGGACCATCAGTCTAATTTCTCATGCAGCTAAAATGTTTCTGAGAGTGTTGAATAGAATACTATGTGGCAAGTTGGATAGAAGGATTGCAGAGGAGCAATTCGGCTTTAGAAGAGGAAAAGGAACAACAGATGCTGTTGGCCTTTTAAGCACTGTAGGGGAAAGATATATGGAAAAGGTAGAGAAATCTTTGCTGTTTTTATAGATTTAGAAAAGGCTTTTGACAGAGTTCAGTGGAACAAGCTGATGGATATTTTGAAAACGAAAGGAGTAGATTGGATAAGAGAGGCGACTGATACACAATCTATATTTATACCAAAAAGTAAGGATACGGATTGGAAATGAAATGTCAGAAGGGAGCAGCGTTAGGCGAGGTGTCAGAAAAGGTTGTTGCCTTTCCCCACTGTTGTGTAATGCATACCTTGAAGACATCATTGCGAAAGGCATAGATGGGAAAAAAGGAATATGTATCGGTGGAACGAGAATAGAATGTACAAGATTTGTTGATGACATGATATTAGTGGCAGAAATAAGCGGACATTGAATCACATGCTGAATGATCTGAATTAAGCTTCTGTGGAATATGGGATGCAAATAAACAGCAAACACGAAGAGTGTAGTCATCAGTACAAGACGCAGACTGTCCAGTATTAAAATAGGACAAGCTACCGTTAGCCAAGTAAGCGCATTTAAAAATCTTGGAAACACAATAACTGAAGTCTTGAGAGATGTCACCAGGAGGTGAAAACTCGAATTGGCATAGTGAAGGAAGCATTCAACAGAAAGAGGACACTGTTATGTGACAAATTAGATAAAGGTCTGAGGAAAAGGCTTGGCAAATGTTTTGTCTGGAGTGTGGCACTATATGGGGCAGAAACATGGACGGTGGGAAGAGAGGCTGAAGAAAGGTTAGAAGCATTTGAGACGTGGATGTGGAGAAGAATGGAGAGGATAATCTGGATGGAAAGAGTGAGTAATGAAAGAGTATTGGAAAGTGTTGGTGTTGGAAGATGTCTGCTGAAGGTTATTAGAGAAAGGAAAAATAACTGGTTGGGACCCTCATTGAGAAGGGAGTGCTTGCTAGCAGATGCTTTGGAACGACTGGTTGTGGGAGAAGACTGAGAGGAAGAAGGAGATACAAGATGACAGATGACATAAAGGGAAGAGGAAATTATGCGGACCTGAAGAGGATGGGACAAGACCGGAAAGCCTGGAGAACTACCATGTGAAAACCTGCCTTTTGGCAGAACACTAATGAATGCCTTATTTTCTTCGGACCGAATCCAGCGCAGGCCACTTCGCGTTGCATGTACGAGGGTTTCCCAGAAAGTAATGGACTGCATTTTTTTCAGCAATTCTTTATTGAAATGATGAGAATTACACACAAGAAAGAATGGTGTTTTATCTACACACCCTATTTATCACGTAATCGCCTTCCCGTTCTATGGCCTTCCTCCAGCGCGAAACAATGGCGTGTGTGCCCTCTCGGTACCACACTTTGTCCTGGTGATGGAGACAGTGCTTCACTGTGTGAATCACCTCCTCTTCGTCCTCAAAATGTCTTCCACGAATGGGATCCCTTAATGGCCCAAACAAGTGGAAGTCCGAGGGGACTAGATCAAGGATGTAGGGTGGATAGGGTAACACTGCCCATCCCTGTTTTGGGATGTGTTCACAGTCCTCAGACTTCTGTGGGGCTGAGTGTTATCGTGTTGCAGCTAAACATCTCCTCGGTTGCTGTGGCGTCGAAGTCGCTGGAAGCGCTTCTTCAGTTTTGTTAATGTACTGACATATGGTTCTGAATGAATGGTACCACCTCTTGGCATCACATCAATGAGGATCACACCTTCACAGTCAAAGAACGCGGTGATCGTGACCTTACTGGTGAAAGCAGTTGGTTTGAATTTTTTCTTCTGTGAGGAATGGGAATGAAGCCACTCCATCAACTGCCGTTTTTTTTTTCGGGATCAAAATAGTGAACCCAAGTTTCATCACCTGTCACAGTCCAGGACGAGAGGGCCTCCCCCGCAGATTCAAAAGGTTGCAACAAATCAAGACGAATGTTTTTTCTGTACGATTTGTGATCCCCCGCAAGACACCGTGGAACCCATTTGCACACGCTGTTGAATATCCAAGAGTGTGGATAATTGCATCCACACTTGCTTTACTGATCGACAGATGCAGCGCCAACCTGCTGAGTCATAATTCGTCTGTACTCGCGGATGACAACATCAGCTCGCTGCAACATGACAGCCGTGGATGGTCTCCCCGACCACTACAAATCGTGGAGCTCCCCCGCACCACCCTGCGATGACCCCATCCTCCGTGCCCAACGACTAACTGCTGTGGACCACAGGTGCTCCATAGATTTTGCTCAAGCGGTTGAATATTCTCCTTAGTTTCTTTCTCAGCAGTGAGAAATGGAACAACGGCTCATTGATTGTAACGTGCATCACCTACAGACGCTGTTCTGAAACTGTCCTGCAGCTACGCTGTCTGTCGGAAGTGACTGAGACTTCGCGCGTTCACTCGTGAGACTTGAAATAACACATACGTAACGTTTCGCATTTGTAGCATTGTTTTCGGCTGAGAAAAAGAAAAGGCAGTGCATTACTTTCTGGACAACCCTCGTATTTCCCTATGCATTGTACTTTCGGATCCTGGACGAAACGGACGTGCATTCACTTACAGTTAGCAATTGTTGTTGGGTTTCAAATCTCGTAGGTTAGAATCTTTTTACGAGCTCTGTTGTTGCATAGTTGCTAGGTGTTAGTTGGTTGGGGGAGAGGATCAAACAGCGAGGTCATCAGTTCCATCAGATTAGGGAAGGGTGGAGAAGGAATTCGGCCGCGCTCTATCAAACGAGCCATCCCGGCATTTGTCTGACGCAATTTAGGGAAATCACGGAAAACATAAATCAGCATGACCGGACGCAGGTTTTAACCGTCAGCCTCCCTAATGCGAGTCCAGTGTGCTAACCACTGCGGTTTGCTAGGTGTCATCTTTCGATCTATACAACTGGGACAGTCAAATGGTTCAAATGGCTCTCAGCACTATGGGACTTACTTCTGAGGTCATCAGTCCCCTAGAACTTAGAACTACTTAAACCTAACTAACCTAAGGAGATCACATACACCCATGCCCGAGGCAGGATTCGAACCTGCGCCCGTAGCGGTCGCGCGGTTCCAGACTGTAGCGCCCAGAACCGCTCGGACACCGCGGCCTACAGTGGGACAGCCAGAGTTGGTACACAGACAAAGCAGTCAACTTAAGCCAGTCGCCGGCCGGAGTGGCCGTGCGGTTCTGGGCGCTACAGTCTGGAGCCGGGCGATCGCTACGGTCGCTGGTTCGAATCCTGCCTCGGGCATGGCTGTATGTGATGTCCTAAGGTTAGTTAGGTTCAATTAGTTTTAAGTTCTAGGTGACTGATGACCTCAGAAATTAAGTCGCATAGTGCTCAGGGCCATTTGAACCATTTTTTTAAGTCAGGCGTTGGTACGCCCTAATACGAAAGCTTCTTCCTACCATATAGTCGTGTCTCCATATTGAACCATCTTACTGCTATTAATCCATACAACCGCCTGCCGCGCGCACGACACTTCACTACCAAGAGAGAAGTCGCGGTGACAGCTCTACGTCATATACTGCGTTCCCAAGGCACATGAGAAAGATAGGCGCATACGTCCCATTACGTGACATTGCAGGTCTTAGGAAGGATCAGCAGCGCTACAAAACGACCAGTCCGCTCTTTGAAGTTTATAGTGTAACAACACTTTCAGGTGAGTTTATTTAACAGAGAACTTTACACTAATTTTATCACTAATTTCTGTACGATACATATATACTCATACCTTCATTCTTCCGTGTGACAGTTTTGTGTCAGTATATATTAATTCTCCCGGTAGGTTATGTCTGTTTTTCTTCCATTTTTCCCTGATTGTTTCATGGCCTTATTCCATATTCTCTTATTTCTCCATTCCTTTATTCGTCCTGTTGCTGTTCCTTTATTTACACCATTTTCTCCTTCATTTCTGTACCACATCCACCCTATCACTATTCACATTAATTTGGAATAAAGTTTATAGATACCATTTCTTTGTCGAATACGTTACGGTAATTTGGAATGGGTGAGGTTATCTACATATACATCTACATCTACGTGATTACTCTGCTATTCACAATAAAGTGCCTAGCAGAGGGTTGAATGAAGCACCTTCAAGCTCTCTCCCTACCGTTCCACTCTCCATCGGCGCCCGGGAAAAACGAGCACTTAAATTTTTCTGTGCGAGCCCTGATTTATTTTATCGTGATGATCATTTCTCCCTATGTAGGTGGATGCCAACAGAATGTTTTCACAATCTAAGGAGATAACTGAAATTTCATGAGGAGATCCCGTCGCAACAAAAAACACCTTTTTTTAATGATCGCTACTCCAATTCACGTATCATGTCTGTCGCGCTATCTCCCCTATTTCGCGATAGTACAAAACTAGCTACCCTTCTTTGAACTTTTTCGATGTCATCCGTCAGTTCCACCTAATGCGGATACCACACCGTACAGTAATGCTCCAGAATAAGGTGGTCAAGTAAGCAGTCTCTTTAGTAGACGTACACCTGTTGCACCTTCTAAGTGTTTTGCCAATGAATCGCAGTCTTTGGTTTGCTCTATCCACAACATTATCTATGTGATCGTTCCAATTTAGGTTATTTGTTATTGTAATTCCTAAGTATTTAGTTAAATTTGCAGCCTTCAGATTTGTGTGACTTATCGCGTAATCGAAATTTAGCGGATTTCTTATAGTACTCATGTGAATAACTTCCCACTTTTCTTTATTCAGGATCGGTTACCACTTTTCGCACCATACAGATGTCTTATCGAAATCATTTTGCAATTTTTTTTGTCATCTAATGACTTTAGAAGACGGTAAATGACAGCATCATCTGCAAACAATCTAAAACGGCTACTCAGATTGTCTTCTATGTCGTTAATATAGATAAGGAACTCTGTTGGGGAACGCCGGATATTACCTCTGTTTTACTCGATGACTATCCGTCTATTACTACGAACTGTGACCTTTCTAACAGGAAATCACGAATCTAGACGCACAACTGAGTCGATTTTCCATAGGCACGCATTTCGGTTAGAAGTCGCTTGTGAGGAACGGTGTCGAAGGCCTTCTGGAAATCTAAAAACATGGAATCAATTTGACATCCCCTGTCGATAGTACTCATTACATCATGAGTATAAAGAGCTAGTTGTGTTTGGCAAGAAGTAAGATGCTTTTAACTTCTAATTTCAATGAAACTCGGTAACATTCGTTGGATTCAGAATAACTATAAATACATCACGTCGAAACACCATAATCTGTCTGTTACTATAAACCAACGTGACTTGAATGGTCCTGCTAAATATCACAAAAGTCACAACATGAATTATGAGGATTTTGTTAAATTCTGTATTTCGCTTTCACATTGCAACACCGTAAGTCTGCGTCCTGTTTCTATCAGTTTCACATAGGAAGATGCGCGTCAGTATCGTACATCAATAGTAATTTGGCCCATGTTTTCCTAGGTTTGTGTCCGTAGTTACAGCAGTTCACGTCCAACTTTCCTGATACAAGGGTAGTGTGGAAATTCTGGAGCGTTCCCTAGATATCTCAGAGTTTAAATTGTCTTTAACTGTCTTAAATTTTCTGTAAGTAGTGTAGATGCACAGTGAATGCATTCAAAATCTTTTCTAAAAAAAAAAGAATAGCATAAAAATATGTGTTTTAACTACATGTGCCCACTTAATTACGGCTATGTATTTAATTTTATTTTAATTCCATCGCTGATGCTGCCCGGGGAGAAATAACTGGGCCGTAAGTGAATTGTAGTAAAAGCAATTACTCATCACTCGCTTTTTAATAGAACTTTAATGGATATAAAGTATATTAATTTTTTTTAAATATGAGTATGTTTCGAGTATGCAGTTCATAGGAGGAAATAATTTCAGAGATAAACGTCGTTTTTTTGTCCATTTTACAGCACCGGGAAATCGCTATCACGCTGTTCTTCTTCGATCTTTTTAAATGAAAAAATATTATTTCCCAAAAGTACTTTAGATGAGTTAAGTTATATCATTGAGCACGTTGAGTGTCTGTTGTTACCTCTAGTGAAAAGTGTCTGCATTTATTTCGGTATAGATATTGCAGTGCACTAAATGTGTTTAAAATATTTAAATAAAGTCTTTAATTTATATCAGCCTTTGAAAAGGATAAGGCAAATATGACTCATGTGCTACGATAGAATTTCGTATTGAGCGTGCTGGCAAACCCAGACGCCTGCTTCTCTACTACGTCATCAAAGCACAACCCATAGACGGCCTCGAAGTTTAACTTGTAACTACCATCTCTAAGTTTCTTTCAGCATATTCAGTTGTGATTCAGCTTTAATTTAGTTTCAATATAAATACATTAGTTGTTAGTGACAATAATAGTGAAGACTCGATGTATTTACCTAGTCGCTAAACAACTGGACATTTCATTACAGATCGCTGAAGTGTAGGTTATTTTCCCACTCAGCGCAGGCAAAACTTGAAGATGTACCGAGGTAGCCGAAAACCTCAATTAAATAGAAAATTTACATAGGAATTAGCACAATATATTTATTCCTTTTGTTTTTGTTTCATTATTTACCTTTATCTTCTTTTCTTCATACCAACTTATGTTTCGTATATATTTACTTACTAGCTGCAGTGCCCGGCATTGACCAGAATGTTTAACATTTGCCACAAAAAAGTGACGACATTGTACCTTGTTGATACTCATAGCGAACGTAAGTCTCATGGTGAACTGACCATTGGTGGCCATATTTTAATCACTGTGTATCAACGGAATCCGACGAATGAATACGTCTTCACCCGTATGAAAAGATGATTAGTTGCACCATCTATTGTTTCATACTGCGACTAGTACCTCTCATTTTTGAGAATTCTTATTCTGTTGTTTCAGGCCTTAGCGCCTGTATGACCCTGTGGATTTGAATAATAAAAGTAATTTTGAAACACAGGTTTAAGTATCATCTGGGATATGAAGGTAACAACGGCAGCTAATCAATAAATAAGAGCTTGCAGATATGTTTCTGTCAAATTCGCGAGCTTTCGCTCGTCCCGCGATGTAACGACGCCTGGTGATATTAGCTCCAAGACGAGTTTTGCTGCTGTGAATTATTCTCGTGACAAGAATTGCAGTCAGTTTGCCACGATATATTTTGTTTGTTATGCATTTAATTTTTAGTAATTTTCTTAATTGTTTCTTCTGAATGTAGAAATTAGAAGTAAATCGGCCAACACCTCTGAAGTAAGTCGATCAAGTATTTTCCGAGAGTATTTTCGACCAAGAATTTTCAGGGATTTTTGGTAATAACCGTTTCGCATTGACATATTACATACATGTATGTTTCAAGTCAGATTACGTTGACAGTGCTCCTCCTCTTGTCTTGAAGGTAAAGTGTGCAAACAGTCATCTAGATCGGAATAAAATCTTACATGTGTATGAATTATAAACGGACACTCTTCTTCATATCTAAGTATATTATTACATTTTATTGTATAGTTTAGTATTTGAAAATTGATTCATTCGTGCGCAAGAGAAAAAGATTATGAAGAGAATTTTGAGTGTACTGATGTATTGTACGACCTAGACACACAGGACGACAGGTTTTGTGATTGCAGTAAATAAGTAAAAAATAATAACTTTTCTACCACACTCGAGTGACTGGATTCGTAATTTTCTTAATATTCCCGCAACAGTCAAGTGATTGGATTCGTAGTTTCCCCTCGTGTCGAATATGTGATTGCATTTCATATCAGTTGAGTAATTCGGTACTCTTTCTATGTAATATTTGGACTAAACCTTTGCTAAGACGTCTACAGGTATGTGTGAAATATCTGGGAAATGTGCCAGGTTAAAAGACTGCCAAAATGAGGTAAGATGACTCTTCACTTTCCGGACAGATCTTACCATTCTGGGGCAGCCTTATAATGAGAGACAGGAGACCAGCTGAGCATGGCGTGATACCTGCAGTACCTATCAGAGGAACAGAGGTCACGTGGTACTGAATCTAATAGAGACCATATGCTACCCCAACGTACTTACCCGCAGCTTATCCCTCACAGGTGAGATGAAACAAGTGACCCTAGTCGGTAAAAAAAAAAAAAAAAAAAAAAAAAACTCACAACTGAAGAAATGAAGCGCTCGTCACTGCACTGGATCTCATGATTCAAAAGTGATTTTCTTCGTAACAATGTCCCGGCGGGACACACAACCATCCACCAACCCACAAACTCTGTGAGCAGCCGTACACATAACCGTTTCTCGGCTACGTCAGGAAAACCTGACGATTTAGGTCTAAATATGTTACGTGACTCATAATAAAGAATATAAATTGTTAACTACCGTAGGAGGAAATTAGACTAAAACATATAAAAGTGACAGCTAACTCATATATGTGGTTTTGGTCTACAGTCAAGAAACCATATCGATGCAAGTCCCCACGTTAGTCTGTCCTGTGAAAGTCTCTCCATCAACTGCAGCAACCTACATCCATCTGAAACTGCATACTGTAAGCTACTCATACCTAGGCCTCCCTCTCAGTTTTTCTCCCTCACACTTCCCTCCAGTACCAAACTGACCATTGCTTAAGGGGAGATGTTCATTGAAACACACATTATTTAAAAGATACACCAAATCCATAGTTATGGAGATAAAGAAATTAAATTCTTCATCGTTCTTTACATGAAAGTAACACTTTTACTGTTAATATCCTTAGATAATTTATGTATTAAAATCTTTTTTATGCAATTTAAAAATTTTAGTTTCCAAAAATTATGTATGTTCCTTTTGATAAGAAAGTATTCAAGAGATTTTTACAAAGTTTTCTCTGTTTAATCTCTTTGCCTACAGTCAGCTTCTCTCGTGAGGTTTTTGAATATATTGAATAGGCGAATTTTAATAATTTTTATCTCTAGTAAGTGAGAACGAAGTCTTTCGTGATGGCATGTTGTATAAAACATTCTTACACTTATTGCTGTATCACTTCAGAATAAAACCTTGAGCTTTCGACAGTTTCCATTGTAAGTATAAATAATTAAGTATAATTTAAAATTTATAAGTATAAAAACAGGTAACTAGGTATAACACAAAATTAATAAATATAAGTACAAGGAAGTAAAAACAATATAAAATTAATAAATGTAAATATAAGTACAAGCAAGAAGTATAACATAAAGTTAATAAGTGTAAGTATAAGTAAGTAAGAATATATAAAATTATAAGTGTAAGTGTATGGAAGTAAGTATAAATAACGTTAATAAGTATATGTTAGTACAAATAAAACAGGTAAGTGTTAGTCTAAGTGTAGGTATAACAGTAAGTATGTAAATATAATACAAAATTTATATAAAATTACAAGCACGTTGCACTATGTCTTAGCTTACATTCAGAATCTCAAAATTTAGTCTCGAGATAATGTTTACTGAGTTTATAGACATAAATTTATAAAACTTCATACTTCTAGCCCTCATAGATCTTGAGAGAAAGGTACATAAACTTTAAAAAAACCTAATTTTCAAGAAACGCAATTTACAGTGCAGCTTAACCTTTTTTACTTGTGTCATCTCTTCAGAAGGCCGCAGAGTTGTACCCAGGGTACTCTCTCCCTTCAAAGTTTCTCCTCTGGATTCTTGTTTTATGCCTTCCTTTACGAGATCTTCAACTGACTTTTCTGCTGGAGAGAGTCGATATAAATTAATTTTTCTCAAGATGTTTAGAGTGAAATTTATTCTCCCTACGTTCCTATCATCTACGTTCCTATATCTGAATCATAAGGTCCAATTCTGGTAACTGTAACAGATGAATATGTGATTTTAGGACATCGTTTCTGTAAGAATGAATTTAGAGACTCCTTTGGATTCTGTGTTTTACACGAACGTATATTTTTAGAAGACAGGATCGGCCAGAAACTTGTTAAGTCGGCTTGACAACATCCGGGATACAATTTGAAAGTCTCTCCTTGTGAATGTAGAGGTTGTTATGCCTCTGAGGCTGTAGATATTTACACCAACTGATGCAGCACATATGATTTATAGGATGTTCATATTTTGAAAATATGTGGAAATATGTAGCTCTTACTTCAATTTTCGTGTCACAGTTGATAGGTTCTGTGTGATAGTCTTGCCATAATACAATTTAAGAGGCAAAGCAAGAATTGAATCTTCATAAAAAAAACAGCTGGTTTCTTATTGTTTCTAAGGTACAGAATGCAATCATAGACGATCTATAAACCAAACAGTATGTATCACAGTTTTCTCGATGTATACCGTGCAAGTTTGCTTGAAAAAAATCCACGGATCCATTGTTTCCTGAGCTAGTATGGAAGTGTTGCTTCAAAACGTGGTCGTGGCAGGAAGTTTGTGTCACACATTTAATTATTTTACAGGCACTTCGGATGCGATTTCATCATTGGAGCTTTGGGAACTTGTCCATGAGTTCTACTAAAAAATAAAAAATAGAATGTAATTTGAGTTTCCCGTCAGTTTCATGAACGTCTATCCTTAAGGCCCCAGGATGTTACCTGTCAATAGAGCTTCTATTCTCTTTTTGTCTGAACTCCTTACCATCCCCGTTTCACTTTTGTACATACCTGCACTACAAGTAAATGCCTTCGGAAAAGATTTACTAGCACTTAATTTGTACTACACGTTAAGAAATTTCTCTTTATTCGGAAATGTTTTTCTTGGTGTTGCTGGTCTGCATTTTATATGGTCTCTGTTTCGGCCAAGTCATCTACTACCATAATAGCACATGCTAAATGTTTACAAATGAGTAGATGTAAGATAAAAAAGGAGCGATAATCTGCAGCAGAGATGCTGTTAGATAAGAGAGAGGTGACTGCAACTCGTTATTCTAAGTCTGAAAAAAGAGAGAAGTCTTTGGTGTGTCTTGATGAAGAGAAAACGCAAACATTTTATCGCTCTTCTTATCGTAACTGTTTTGTCAGTAATATAGAATTTTTTGGCTAGTATAAATAACGTGAAGTGAATTACAGTGTCTGTCTATTTATTTGAGAAACAGTTCCTCTTACCGCGTCGAATGAGTTTAGGAGACCCACTCAACAAGTAGCAACTTCTACCGCGGCTGCGTTCAAAACCACCATCGTTGTAAAAAGAAGAGGTAAAATTTCCCACTGAGAATACAATGCAGGTAAGAAAATTTACTATTAAATTTCCTAAAAAGTTTATTTCGCGTATGTTCAATGGTATCTGTTCGGCAACTGGCCGTAAAAGTATTTGATAAACTTCTGTTTACGACTTCACAGTTACAAGTGAGAAAACATTTCCAATTCAAACATTTTAATTCATTATCCAGCCAGCAGTAAGAGAAATAATACGGCGTCGACCCAACGGAGACCAGTCTTCGTATAGTGTGTAAAAAGTAATGTAACAGTAATTGTTGAAACACTAATAGTATTCTGTTCTTGTTCCGTATATTCGACAATGAGGAAAGGGGAATGTTACCAATAAAAATGGCGTAAGATTATGGAAACTGAAGAAAATTTTCTCCAGAGACAAGTAATCGAACTTTACAGGACGTGAAAAGAACTGCGTCCACCAAGGGTAGGATCAAGAATGTTCTATTGATCATAGCAAGTAAAAGCAGTTTCGCCAAAGTATCCTGATCCTTAACTTGCTTAAAACTTTTTGCAAGTAACAATATTTATGGTAGAGTTTATTCTTCATTGCAATAGTAAACAATTGTCATACACATTGCAGTGACAATAATGAGAAGCTATTTTGTCGCGAAAGTATGTCACGAGTGAAATTTTTCACAACTATTTAGTTTTAGAAACTTCCTGGCAGATTAAAACTGTGTGCCGGACCGAGACTTGAACTCGGGACCTTTTCCTTTCGCGGGCAAGTTCTCTACGGACTGAGCTACCCAATCACGACTCACGCCCCGTTCTCACAGCTATAATTCCGCCAGTACCTCGTCTCCTACCTTCCAAACTTCACAGAAGCTCTCCTGCGAACCTTGCAGAACTAGCACTCCTGGAAGAAAGGATATTCTGGAGACAAGTCTTAGCCACAGCCTGGGGGATGTTTCTAGAGTGAAATTTTCACTCTGCAGCGGAGTTTGCGCTGATATGAAACTTCCTGGCAGATTAAAGCTGTGTGCCGGACCGAGACTCGAACTCTGGACCTTTGCCGTTCGCGGGAGAGCTTCTGTGAAGTTTGGAAGGTAGGAGACGAGGTACTGGCGGAAGTAAAGCTGTTAGGACGGGGCGTGAGTCGTGCTTGGGTAGCTCAGTCAGTAGAGCACTTGCCCGCGAAAGGCAAAGGTCCCGAGTTCGAGTCTCGGTCCGGCACACAGTTTTAATCTCCCAGGAAGTTTCATATCACCGCACACTCCGCTGTAGAGTGAAAATTATATTCTATTTAGTCATATTTCAATATTTAATTTAAGTTTGTATGTTTTATTGTCAGTAAAAATAGAATCAAGTGTCAGTGAGAAAATTAATACCATCGGCAGTGATCACGCTACTACTGAATCAGTATTTAATGCATCAGATAATAAAATGACGATGCATCGCAACGGGACGACAGTGTCTGAATCTAAAACAATATACAACTGAACTCAACTGCAATGAATGTTATACCGAATGAAGTCATATGGATAAGAGACGGTGGGGTTAATTCACATTCCTCTACAGGAAATGTCTCTTTTCAAAAGAATTTGGATAGAAACAATGCAACAGACGTAGCAAATTTTCCGAGCTTGATATTGAGTAAACGGAATTGACGCATAAATTCTAAGGATGTACCCTCATTAGACAATTATCATTCGCAGGTGTCACTCATAGAACAGTACTTACAGAAATTAACACAAATAAATACCGAGGTAGCATACAGAATTGAGTACAAAAATCACAAACGTGTGCACTGGTTTCGGCAGTTTGGATCAGGGTCTCAGTACCTTACACCAAAACGCCACACTTCGAAAATTTTGCGTACTAACTTGAATACACAATTGACAGGTGCAGCCAATAAATTAGATACAAAATTTACTAAACGTACAATCAGCTAGACCAAAAAACTTTCTAATATAGTTGAAGATCATGGTAAAAGTGCACGTCAAGTTGAGGAAATTACAACGGTGCATTGTAGTTTACAAGGCGCACGTGAAAGCTTAGCTCAAGTGGTAACAATAGTTCAAATACACATATCTCAAATGAAGTATGAAAATTTACCGGATGGTGTACAAAAACTCGTGCAAGAAGTAGGATTTCTGACTTTTGGACAATTTTCCTAGAAAACCCACTATAGAAGTATCAATGAGGATGTAAAAATATTAAATGAGGGAGCTGAGGCCGGTGACTTTGACATCGATTCTACCCTAGCAGAAAAGAGCGCCCAGAAAGAAGAAACTTATGTGGATGTTGTTGAAGGGATAATAAAGGAAAAAGAACATTAAATTCTCGCTAAAATTGATAGTGATTTGAAGGCAATTGAAGGTAAGATTCGTTCCGAACTTATCACTGAAAGAGCAAGTTCGAACGAACCGCCTTCTGCAGCTAATCAAAACAGAAAAGTAATACTAGACAATAGTCACATGAACACTTTCGCGCCTGCCTTAGTGACCGAGTGGTTCTAGGAGCTACAGTCTGGAACTGCGCGACCGCTACGGTTGCAGGTTCGAATCCTGCCTCGGGCATGGATGTGTGTGATGTCCTCAGGTTAGTTAGGTTTAAGTAGTTCTACGTTCTAGGGGACTGATGACCTCAGAAGTTGAGTCCCATAATACGCAGAGCAATTTGAACCATTTTTTGAACACTTTCGCTGAAGATTATGACAAAATCGAAGGAGAAGAGATTGGTAACGTTGGAACGTCTGGTCCCGTGTCACCATACGCAGCACTGCCGCCTCCGGAAAGGCGTAGGTCGGTGTCAATCTGATGACGGAATGCCTGTCCTATCGTTGTTCATAACAGACGATGGTTTAATAAAACAATGACAATCCCCGTCTTCTCAAAAGAAGCCAAGAAAATACCCCCTCCCGAAAACGGGAGTGGGGGTATAACGCTTGTAAACAATTATTTCTGAAGCTATGACAAAGAATTCGATATGTGAGACGACCTATGTGCATATAAAACAAGTTATATAAAAAGAATGAAAGATTAATTACATGGATGGCCCTGTTATGTGAAAATGTGTAAAAATAAGAGTCAGCTTCTAGAGGACCATACTCGATGCAAAAGACAACAACTAACATATAATAGCGATACAGACTAGTAAACACGTTATAAGTTACATATTGGAGAGTTGTTTTATATTCAAACGCCATAGTCTGGTAACTGGTGTGATTGTTTACCCTAGGCATATGTCGACAGTTTCGTCAGGTGTATAGATAGCTCGTGGGACCACTATGGTTTACCCAAGTGTGCTCAGAAAATCATGTCATACTTTTATTCTCCTGACATTAGACATAGAGCGCAACAGGTCATCAAGACTGTGCGATCTGTCAAAAGACAGATCACAGTTCAATGTGCCACTAAAACTCTAACGGCAGCGCCTATTATCAAGCTAATCGTGACAGAATATTTTGTGAGAGTGTGTATACGAAAAGCTATTCTGACTGATAATGCAACTATCTTCACAAGTGAAAAGTGGAAAGAGTTCGCCAAGTCGCAGAACATAAAACTTATTATGCATCCAAATTTCATCCCAAGGCCAGCCCAATAGGACAGGTATTTCGTAAGTTTAACAGGTTTAACAGAACGTATACACCACACACACACACACACACACACACACACACACACACACATTTCAGCATTGAAATACACCAGGTTATTCCCCTAACTTTTAGCTACACAACACTATTTTTCAACGTAATCTCCATTCAATGCTGTGGCCTTACGTCACCTTGAAATGAGGGCCTGTATGCCTGCACGGTACCATTCCACTGGTCGATGTCGGAGCCAACGTCGTACTGCATCAATAACTTCTTCATCATCCGCGTAGTGCCTCCCACAGATTGCGTCCTTCATTGGGCCAAACATGGAAATCCCATGGGGCGAGATCGGAGCTGTAGGGTGCATGAGGAAGAACAGTCCACTGAAGTTTTGTGAGCTCCTCTCAGGTGCGAAGACTTGTGTGAGGTCTTGCGTTGTCATGAAGAAGGAGAAGTTCGTTCAGATTTTTGTGCCTACGAACACGCTGAAATCGTTTCTTCGATTTCTGAAGAGTAGCACAATAAACTTCAGAGTTGATCGTTTGACCATGGGGAAGGACATCGAACAGAATAACCCCTTCAGCGTCCCAGAAGACTGTAACCATGACTTTACCGGATGAGGGTATGGCTTTAAACTTTTTCTTGGTAGGGGAGTGGGTGTGGCGCCACTCCATTGATTGCCGTTTTGTTTCTGGTTCGAAGTGATGAACCCATGTTTCATCGCCTGTAACAATCTTTGACAAGAAATTGCCACCCTCAGCCACATGAAGAGCAAGCAATTCCGCACAGATGGTTCGCCTTTGCTCTTTATGGTGTTCGGTTAGACAACGAGGGACCCAGCGGGAACAAACCTTTGAATATTCCAACTGGTGAACAATTGTGACAGCACTACCAACAGAGATGTCAAGTTGAGCACTGAGTGGTTTGATGGTGATCCGTCGATCATCTCGAACGAGTGTGTTCGCACGCTCCTCCATTGCAGGAGTCACAGCTGTGCACGGCCGGCCCGCACGCGGGAGATCAGACAGTCTTGCTTGACCTTGCGGCGATGATGACACACGCTTTGCCCAACGACTCACCGTGCTTTTGTCCACTGCCAGATCACCGTAGACATTCTGCAAGCGCCTATGAATATCTGAGATGCCCTGGTTTTCCGCCAAAAGAAACTCGATCACTGCCCATTGTTTGCAACGCACATCCGTTACAGACGCCATTTTAACAGCTCCGTACAGCGCTGCCACCTGTCGGAAGTCAATGAAACTATACGAGACGAAGCGGGAATGTTTGAAAATATTCCACAAGAAATTTCTGGTTTTTTCAACCAAAATTGGCCGAGAAAAAAAATGTGTTGCAGTACTTATTGAACTGCCCTCGTATTTACAGTGCGTCTCTGCAGCTGAAAAGTCAGTTGAAGACCTGGTAAAGGAATGAAGACAGACAACAAGAAACCAGAAGAGAAGTCTTGAAAGGAAAGACTACCCAGAGTACAAATGTAGTGCCTTCTGAAGTGACATAAGGAAAAAAGTTATGTTGAAATTTAAATTGCGTTTCCTGAAAAGTTTAAAAAACAAAGTTTATGCACCTTTTCCTCAGATTCTTTGAAGGATAGAATTGTAAAATTTTGTACACATATTTCTGTAAACCTAAGAAACGTTGTCTCAAGAACTAATTTGGAAATTCTGATTGCAAGATGAGATATGGGGCAAAGTGCTTGGAATTTTGCATGAATTTAAAATTGTGCTAGTGGATTTATAATTAAAAAATTATGGAAGTTCTCCTATTTGACCTATTCCAAAAACCTCATGAGAGAAGCTTACAACATATAAAGAGATGAAAAGGAGGAATGTTTGTAGAAATCTCTTGAATACTTTCTGAGAAAGTGGAACATACATTATTTTTTGAAAATAAAACTTCCAATCTCATTAAAAAAAGTTGAATATACATAATCAAAGGATATTATATGTAAATTTGTTACTTTCATGTAAAGCGTGGTGCAAAATTTCATTCTCATATCTCCGAAACTTTGGATTTGGTGCAGTTTTGAAATAGTGTGTGTGTTTCATCAACGTCCCCCAAAATGTACGACAAGTATAAAATAGACGACATAAAATAAATGACTGGGCTAAACACTTACCTAAATTTTCTGAGAAAGAGATGCTGTTAGCAGAAAAGCCTTAATAACGTTTGAAGCAAAGGCACACTCTAGGAAGAAACAGTTTGAAAAAAGATTAGGTCGCACACTACTTTTCACGTTGGACAAGAGGTCCTATTGCGCTCACATCCTTAATATACCGAACATAAAGGGCTTAAAAATGGAAGTTGTTGTACATAGGACGTTACACTACACACAGAATACCACGAAAGGGACGGTATTTGCTGAGCAACCCAAAAACGCTTAAAGATATCAAACAATGTACAAGCTAAATGTAAGAGGTTAATGCACCTCAACCACTTAAGCACCTACAGCCCTCGCGACAAACACAACAGTCTATAATTATTATAGAAATTAGGAGAGTCTACCTGACAGTAAAAAATTAAAACTCTTCTAATATGTGACACAATATACTTTTCCGCTCAACTACATGCAAAATATCCATATTACTTTTGAAATAAATTTGAGAATCTCATAATGACTGTTACACTAGATACAACACCAGGTAAACGCGAAGATTCTTTGAAAACTATTACGAAAAATTTGAGAAATGACTACAAATTGTACGTTAAATATATTTTTGGAAACAGTGTATACGAACGACTACATAGAAATCTGGCAGCGCTAGGGGAGGAGTTAGCTGAGTTGCGGGTGGCAAACTCTTCTTCCCATATTTGTCGTAATCCGCAGTGGCCATATCCAACGCGCAAGCACGCCGCTTAACAACCAGAGATTGAATGTAAGAGACACACCACGTCATTCAAAGATTAGCTAGTGAAATGACAGAATAACACTTAGTTGAGCAAAGGAAATACTACGAATAAACCGTATTAAATAAACACTTGACTTATATGTAAGACCAAATTACAGGAAATTAGAAGAAGTGAATACTGAAGACATTCAGCCCAGTTATCAATCGTGTAATTATTGCCACCACATGTTTTGGGAAAGCGTTATTCGATTTTCAGGTCCTAAAAACAAGGAAACCAGATAAAACTGTCTTCATTATACCGACAGACATATAATGATTACAGATGTCCTGAGTTATAACCTACCTTAAAACTTTTTATGTCATTAGCACTTATCACAACTTACAAACAAGCTGCGCACGTCCGTTGTCAACTCAAATGATAGAAGTTAAAACATAATAAGCCTGGGCATCCACCGTTCCCGAGGTACAGTTGCAGACTGAACTGTCACCACCTACCAACGATGATAGTTACTTAAAGCCTAATGCTCAGCACGAATGATACTACTGTCTGTCATAAAATCTTTGAGAAATGTCTGTCTGTGTCTGACCCATTATCACTTTTAACTACCTCTACTCTGCAATCGGGAAGGAAATAGTATTAGTAAATCCTCTGTCACTAGGTGAAGTATATTGGTGGATTCATCTTAAGAAAGATATTGCTAAAGTGTGGTAATAAATGCCCTCAGACACTTCTTTCCTCTCATTTAAAACGCCGACGCACTCCTCTTTGAAGGCAAAATAAATCTCTACCTCCTCTAAATCTGATAGCAACCACCGTTTTTCTTCAACTTGCAACACCCTCAAGCTTTCCTTATACCTTCGAAAGAATGCTTCTCATTCGTGAGATGCTTTTTTACAGCTGAGGAGCCGTTCTCCTCATTATTATTCTCTTTAAATCTGAATCAGGACAGAGGCTGTCACAAGATCGACACAGATAAGAACTGCATGAATAAATTGGAAGTGTATGAGGTGAAATGTCAAGGCTGTATAGCATGACATGAAGGACAGAATGGACGGATTTTTGAAGTTAGATTTAAAGAGCACAATAATAGCGAGAACGGATCGTTAGCTGTACCAAAACATCTCAAAATGAGAAGCTGTCGATGGGGAAAGCACGAGGGTACTACACGTTGAAAAAAAAAAAGGGTGGTTGCCGTCAAATTTAGAGGAGGTAGAGATTTATTGTGCCTTGAAAGACGAGTGCGTCGGCGTTTTAAAAGAGAGGACGAAAGTGTCTAAGGGCATTTCTGGGCACACTTCAGCGATATCCACCTTAAGAAGCAGCCATCAACATATTTCACCTAATGACATAGGATTTACCCATGCTATTTCAGACTGCAGCGTAGAGGTAGTTTCAAGTTAGAACGGGCTATTACCTGACAAGCATTTCTCAAGGATTTTATGATAGACAGTAGTATCGTTGGTACTGAGCATTAAGCTTTAAATAAATGTCATCATTGGTAGGTGATGGCAGAGGCTTTCAGTTTGCAACTGTACCTTGGGAACAGTAGATGCGCAGGCTTATTATGTTTTATGTTTTATTATTTGAGTTGACAATGCACGTGTGTAGCTTGTTTTAAAGTTGTGAGGAGGCCTAATGGCATAAAAATTATGAGAGGTATGTTATAACACAGGACATCTATAACCCTTACATGTATGTCGGTATAAGGAGGATTATTTCATCTTGTTTCCTTGTTTTTAGCAGCTTAAAATCGGATAGTGTTTCCCGAACAATGTTGTGGCAATAATTATACTATTACCAACTGTGCTGCATATCTCAATATTGCTTGAATAACAAATGTAAGATGGCTTCAATAGCTTCACATTAGTTAGCGTGGTGGCAAGTTTTCCACGTTATGTATACAACTAGTTACAATAACAAAAGGTAAACTTGATAAACTGTATCACAGCCAATGTACAAACCATAAGAATAAAGGTATATAAAGACAATTAGTACTGCACACTTTGTATTTTGTACACAGGTTTCGCTAGCATGAAATATTTTATTTAACGACAATCCTATATTACCACGTCATTATGTGACAGACATCAGAAACTAATTTCGCACATACGACGATACACAAACGTGGGACTATGTACAAGAAGAAAGAGAGATCACAGTAAGACGCTGTGTGGCAGGATTGAAGAGTTTTTAGCAAACAGAACACAGCATGTTGTTCTCAATGGAGAGACATCTACAGACGTTAAAGTAACCTCTGGCGTGCCACAGGGGAGTGTTATGGGACCATTGCTTTTCACAATATATATAAATGACCTAGTAGATAGTGTCGGAAGTTCCATGCGGCTTTTCGCGGATGATGCTGTAGTATACAGAGAAGTTGCAGCATTAGAAAATTGTAGCGAAATGCAGGAAGATCTGCAGCGGATAGGCACTTGGTGCAGGGAGTGGCAACTGACCCTTAACATAGACAAATGTAATGTATTGCGAATACATAGAAAGAAGGATCCTTTATTGTATGATTATATGATAGCGGAACAAACACTGGTAGCAGTTACTTCTGTAAAATATCTGGGAGTATGCGTGCGGAACGATTTGAAGTGGAATGATCATATAAAATTAATTGTTGGTAAGGCGGGTACCAGGTTGAGATTCATTGGGAGAGTCCTTAGAAAATGTAGTCCATCAACAAAGGAGGTGGCTTACAAAACACTCGTTCGACCTATACTTGAGTATTGCTCATCAGTGTGGGATCCGTACCAGATCGGGTTGACGGAGGAGATAGAGAAGATCCAAAGAAGAGCGGCGCGTTTCGTCACAGGGTTATTTGGTAACCGTGATAGCGTTACGGAGATGTTTAACAAACTCAAGTGGCAGACCCTGCAAGAGAGGCGCTCTGCATCGCGGTGTAGCTTGCTCGCCAGGTTTCGAGAGGGTGCGTTTCTGGATGAGGTATCGAATATATTGCTTCCCCCTACTTATACCTCCCGAGGAGATCACGAATGTAAAATTAGAGAGATTAGAGCGCGCACAGAGGCTTTCAGACAGTCGTTCTTCCCACGAACCACACGCGACTGGAACAGGAAAGGGAGATAATGACAGTGGCACGTAAAGTGCCCTCCGCCACACACCGTTGGGTGGCTTGCGGAGTATAAATGTAGATGTAGATGTAGAATACAAAGGAGATTATTTACACAGAAAGACCTATGGTCACGTAACCTCGGAAAGAACTGTTTACAGAAAGGCTACGATTATACTAAAGCAATAAACAAAACAAATGTTAACGCGTAAGCTACAAAGTGTAATGGGCTTATGGATGTAGTGACGGTACTGAGATGAAGGACAGTTTATGTTACATTACCTTCAGCTTACAATAAGAAAGAACTATGCTATTTATGGTACTAAAATTAAGGACAATTTATATTACACTACCTTCAGTTGCTTACAACAAGAAAAAACTATGCTACAATCGTTTACGCTACAGCGATTACGAAGTACTTTACACTATTCTATTGAAAACTGCCTAATGTACTGTATAGGAAGGAATAAAAAAAATGAAGAAGAAAATGAAATTAAGTACATTTGAGTAAAATGGCAGAATCCTTGCATAGCTCGCAACAACAAACCTCAAGTTAAATTAAGGTTCATTTCGGAAAATAAGTTTTGATCACACAAACACAGTGCAACAGGTAAATCACTGTCAAAGAGCTCATAAGGACGTATAGAATATTGATAAACGTATACTATGAGAGGTATGAAGACGAAACGTTGTTATCAAAAATATTAAATTTACCAAGTTGTACTTCATGTGTGTATGTGTGAAAGAACACTCTGGCTGACCTATGGGGAGTTTTGCATAATTGATTCGTTATGTACTAATAAGAATTTTCCAGGGAATGATGCAAAGCAGCATGTTCCACTTGGCGGAAGGATTGGAGGTGCAAATAACCAAATTAAAGGGCCATCAACTCATATTAGTTTATAAGTTATGTATAATTTTGATTGTGTGTTAATTTGGGAAAAGCAGGATAAGTGAGTACATTCATATTCAGTAAGTTGAAACAGCTAAACACGAGTGTTGCTCTGGCAGCTGAAGAGTAGTAACGGGCACAGTGGATCTCACATTAAGTTAGCCTACGTGTTAAGAGATTACTACACCTTGAGTGCTACGTCCATTGAAATACACTCCTGGAAATTGAAATAAGAACACCGTGAATTCATTGTCCCAGGAAGGGTAAACTTTATTGACACATTCCAAGGGTCAGATACATCACATGATCACACTGACAGAACCACAGGCACATAGACACATGCAACAGAGCATGCACAATGTCGGCACTAGTACAGTGTATATCCACCTTTCGCAGCAATGCAGGCTGCTATTCTTCCATGGAGACGATCGTAGAGATGCTGGATGTAGTCCTGTGGAACGGCTTGCCATGCCATTTCCACCTGGCGCCTCAGTTGGACCAGCGTTCGTGCTGGACGTGCAGACCGCGTGAGACGACGCTTCATCCAGTCCCAAACATGCTCAATGGGGGACAGATCCGGTGATCTTGCTGGCCAGGGTAGTTGACTTACACCTTCTAGAGCACGTTGGGTGGCACGGGATACATGCGGACGTGCATTGTCCTGTTGGAACAGCAAGTTCCCTTGCCGGTCTAGGAATGGTAGAACGATGGGTTCGATGACGGTTTGGATGTACCGTGCACTATTCAGTGTCCCCTTGACGATCACCAGTGGTGTACGGCCAGTGTAGGAGATCGCTCCCCACACCGTGATGCCGGGTGTTGGCCCTGTGTGCCTCGGTCGTATGCAGTCCTGATTGTGGCGCTCACCTGCACGGCGCCAAACACGCATACGACCATCATTGGCACCAAGGCAGAAGCGACTCTCATCGCTGAAGACGACACGTCTCCATTCGTCCCTCCATTCACGCCTGTCGCGACACCACTGGAGGCGGGCTGCACGATTTTGGGGCGTGAGCGGAAGACGGCCTAACGGTGGGCGGGACCGTAGCCCAGCTTCATGGAGACAGTTGCGAATGGTCCTCGCCGATACCCCAGGAGCAACAGTGTCCCTAATTTGCTGGGAAGTGGCGGTGCGGTCCCCTACGGCACTGCGTAGGATCCTACGGTCTTGGCGTGCATCCGTGCGTCGCTGCGGTCCGGTCCCAGGTCGACGGGCACGTGCACCTTCCGCCGACCACTGGCGACAACATCGATGTACTGTGGAGACCTCACGCCCCACGTGTTGAGCAATTCGGCGGTACGTCCACCCGGCCTCCCGCATGCCCACTATACGCCCTCGCTCAAAGTCCGTCAACTGCACATACGGTTCACGTCCACGCTGTCGCGGCATGCTACCAGTGTTAAAGACTGCGATGGAGCTCCGTATGCCACGGCAAACTGGCTGACACTGACGGCGGCGGTGCACAAATGCTGCGGAGCCATTGGCCAACACCGCGGTTCCTGGTGTGTCCGCTGTGCCGTGCGTGTGATCATAGCTTGTACAGCCCTCTCGCAGTGTCCGGAGCAAGTATGGTGGGTCTAACACACCGGTGTCAATGTGTTATTTTTTCCATTTCCAGGAGTGTATATACACGGTTATGGAAGTCACATCAGAGGGTAAGATAATGCTCAAATGTGTGTGCAAACTTATAGAACTTAACTGCTAGGGTCATCAGTCCCTAAGCTTACACACTACGTAACGTAAATTATCCTAAGGACAAACGCACGCACCCATGCCCGATGGAGTACTTGAACCTCCGCCGGGACCAGCCGCACAGACCATGACTGCAGCGCCTAGACCGCTCGGCTAATCCCGCGCGGCGAGGGCAAGATAACCTTTATGTTAAAGTTTTGCAAAGATTGATACAAAACCAGAGTTATAGAAAAGATTGAACACCATAGTCAAACACAGAGTTACCAGTGAACTTGATCATAAAATGCGGTGAAAATATGTACACACGTATATCGAATTGTAGCATTAAAAGGCGGTCTCAAAAATATAAATATTGAACCAAGGATCTGAGATATTGACAGAAATATAAGAACACTTTGCTGTGACAACAACGAGTATTTCGCCTGTCCTCGTGGCATGTAGCAAAATGGTTTGTGAAAACGAATACTAGTACAAGAAGATGTGTGCTTTTTATCTTAAACAGATGCTTCTTGATGTGACTCCTAAGCTTATCCTTTCTTCGTATATTGGTGACTGTGTCGATAATATCAGTTTTCAGGTTCTTACGGGAATTGTGAAGATTTTGAGAAGTAAATTCTTCACTCACTGAAAGAAATAGAAAGAATAAAAGTTTATCAGAGCTAGAAATAAAGGTGTCAGCTAAGAGTAATTACGAGGAACGTATAGTTACAATATAGACAGGATTTTCTCGTAACTGTGTTTGTATGACTTTTATATGTTTCATGTCTTTGTAAATATGTTCATGTATATTTTGTAAACTTGTGAAATCCAATATTATGCGACATGAAACATATTAGAAAGTGCAAATACGTATGAAAATGTGTTACGTGAGTTGTGGAGTTGCCAAATAGTCGTTAATGAAACATTGCTGTGCCACGATTCAATTCACAACCGCCAAGTGATCCATCATACGCGATACAGGAAGTTTAACCAATCAGCAGCGCCGAGCTGAATAAGTGGAATAGTGGCACGTGTGGGCTATGTGTAGGTGAACACTCACCAAAATGTTGACGAATATTTCATCCACATGTAGCTGCTCCAGGAGGGTCCTTCGACCTCACAGTACAATGGAGACCGTCGTAGCTCTCAGGTGTAAACAGCTACCCTGAGTGAATACTATACAAACTGTTCACACTCTATCACGTGCTAGAATAATGCCCTGCGTGTTGCGGAAAACAATAGCCGCGAGGAATCTTAAACAATGGAGGCAGACCACGCAAATGACTCAACGACAATGAAAAAACAAAGGACGGAGAAGATGGAAACTTTTGTTGCAAACTACGGGAGAGAGACGCAGTTGTCATACATGTAAATAAAGAAAGATAATGCAGGTCTACATTATGTGCAAAACATTGTTATATGTTGTTTATATTTGTAAGTAATTGATTTATTTGTAACTATAATATAGTGTAAGAAAATTTTTTTTAAAACAAATGAACCCTGAGAATTAGAAAAAAATGAGGTTCCCAAATAGCTGACACACATTAATCAAGCAGTGTATTAAGGAATAATAGACCAATATGCCAATAGTCGAACGACCAAAATAAAGCTTTCTGATCCTTCGGCCATGATAGCAGAAGACTGCAACTTGTCCGTCTGGGTAAAAAAAATAAAATGTAAAAATGCGTATCAATAAATAAGAAAAGGAAATGTTGTACTATGTGCTATGAATATGAATCCACAGCCTACAGTAAGGGCTGATGTATCGACACCTCTTTGGAAAGACCACAGATGCAAATGTAAAATAAAAAGGGAAGCTATGCGCTGCAGCAGAGAAGCTGCTAGAGAGAGAGAGAGAGAGAGAGAGAGAGAGAGAGATGGGACTCACTTTTTTCTTAAGCGGGATTAAAGAGAGAATCCTGTGGTGTTTATGAAGAGAGGACGTGGACATCTTATGGCTTTTGGATTTTTGGGTTCATATACACTCCTGGAAATGGAAAAAAGAACACATTGACACCGGTGTGTCAGACCCACCATACTTGCTCCGGACACTGCGAGAGGGCTGTACAAGCAATGATCACACGCACGGCACAGCGGACACACCAGGAACCGCGGTGTTGGCCGATGGCTGCGCAGCATTTGTGCACCGCCGCCGTCAGTGTCAGCCAGTTTGCCGTGGCATACGGAGCTTCATCGCAGTCTTTAACACTGGTAGCATGCCGCGACAGCGTGGACGTGAACCGTATGTGCAGTTGACGGACTTTGAGCGAGGGCGTATAGTGGGCATGCGGGAGGCCGGGTGGACGTACCGCCGAATTGCTCAACACGTGGGGCGTGAGGTCTCCACAGTACATCGATGTTGTCGCCAGTGGTCGGCGGAAGGTGCACGTGCCCGTCGACCTGGGACCGGACCGCAGCGACGCACGGATGCACGCCAAGACCGTAGGATCCAACGCAGTGCCGTAGGGGACCGCACCGCCACTTCCCAGCACTGTTGCTCCTGGGGTATCGGCGAGGACCATTCGCAACTGTCTCCATGAAGCTGGGCTACGGTCCCGCACACCGTTAGGCCGTCTTCCGCTCACGCCCCAACATCGTGCAGCCCGCCTCCAGTGGTGTCGCGACAGGCGTGAATGGAGGGACGAATGGAGACGTGTCGTCTTCAGCGATGAGAGTCGCTTCTGCCTTGGTGCCAATGATGGTCGTATGCGTGTTTGGCGCCGTGCAGGTGAGCGCCACAATCAGGACTGCATACGACCGAGGCACACAGGGCCAACACCCGGCATCACGGTGTGGGGAGCGATCTCCTACACTGGCCGTACACCACTGGTGATCGTCAAGGGGACACTGAATAGTGCACGGTACATCCAAACCGTCATCGAACCCATCGTTCTACCATTCCTAGACCGGCAAGGGAACTTGCTGTTCCAACAGGGCAATGCACGTCCGCATGTATCCCGTGCCACCCAACGTGCTCTAGAAGGTGTAAGTCAACTACCCTGGCCAGCAAGATCTCCGGATCTGTCCCCCATTGAGCATGTTTGGGACTGGATGAAGCGTCGTCTCACGCGGTCTGCACGTCCAGCACGAACGCTGGTCCAACTGAGGCGCCAGGTGGAAATGGCATGGCAAGCCGTTCCACAGGACTACATCCAGCATCTCTACGATCGTCTCCATGGGAGAATAGCAGCCTACATTGCTGCGAAAGGTGGATATACACTGTACTAGTGCCGACATTGTGCATGCTCTGTTGCCTGTGACTATGTGCCTGTGGTTCTGTCAGTGTGATCATGTGATGTATCTGACCCTTGGAATGTGTCAATAAAGTTTCCCCTTCCTGGGACAATGAATTCACGGTGTTCTTATTTCAATTTCCAGGAGTGTAGTTCCGAGGTACTCATACGCCGAAGCACTATAAAGGCCGGCGCTCGGCCGCCTATCAGCAGTTCATTGATCGCCAGCAGACTTGAATAGCTGCCGCCCTGGCAGCCCGGCTTCGATCTTCTCGCTGATCTCGGGATTAGGCTTCGTATATCGCAGAGGTCTCAGGCGGAGACTAGTAAGAAATTATTTATAGTTGTGAAGAAACCGGAGCACTGTTTTGTGTTGGTGTTATACTTGGAGAATTTGTTTTGGTTAATTGAACAGTGCAATAAATTGTTTCGGACCTTGATCGTTAGTTTCTTCTCCTTACGCAGACGTACCAGAAAGTGAACAGTTCCCCAAAAAGAACGATATTTATGCATTAAATACACACTGTAAAGCTGAGATAAAACAAGAGAGGAGGAAATCGGGACAGGAGAGAAATTACTGAAAATGGGCGTTTAGGTTTTTCAATAAAATGATAATATCTACGTGCAGAGTGGATAAGACGTACTATTTGTTACATAGATGCGAGATATCATGAAGGCTGCATAGAACAGGAGTACATAAACTCTAAGAAAAAAAGGATGCACCACGAAGTAATTATCCGAATGAGACGGGAATCGCCGGTCGTTGTGGCCGAGCTGTTCTAGACGCTACAGTATGAAACCGCGTGACCGCTACGGTCGCAGGTTCGAATCCTGCCTCGGGCATGGATGTGTGTGATGCCCTTAGGTTAGTTAGGTTTAAGTAGTTCTACGTTCTAGGGGACTGATGACCTCAGATGTTAAGTCCCATAGTGCTCAGAGCCATTTGAACCATTTTTTGAGACGGGAATCGACAGATGTGTTGTGCATGTACAGACAGACAAATGATGACAGTTTCAAAAAATTGGATGAGTTATTGAAGAGAAAGAGCTTCACAAATTGAGCATGTCAATAACGCGATGGGCCACCTCTGGTCATTAGACAACGAGTTATTCGGCTTGACATCCATTAACAGAGATGTTGGATGTCTTCCTGGGGGATATCGTACCAAATTGTATTCAATTGGTGCGTTACATTGCCAAAATACCGAGCTGGTTAGAGGGCCCTGCCCATAATGCTCCAAGCTTTCTCAGTTGTGGAGTGAACTGGCTACCTCACTGGCATCGGTAGGGCATCACAACCGAAGGTGTCTGACTGTGAAAGTCAATTGTACCCCAAACCATCACTTCTGATCACTGGAGCTCAATTGGAATCAGGACTCTTCACTGAACACAATTTTGCTCCAGTCAATGAGGTTCCAGACCGAACACACGTCAGGAGACGCCCCAGACAGCGCTAGAGTAACAACCCTTGATTTTCGCCCGCCATACGGCCAGACACGCAGGATTCATGGTCTGGGGTGTCACTTCTTTGCACAATGGTTACCATCCGAGGCACCCTTACGGAAAAGCGGTACGTCGATGCTGTTTGTTCTATGCCCGGGTTTGTTGTCCTTCATGGCAAGGCATTCTGGGCTTAAATTTCGGCAGGATAAAGCCCGCTTATGCATGAGGACAGTTCTACATCTACATCTATATCCATACTCCGCAAGCCACCTGACGGTGTGTGACGGAGGGTGCCTTGAGTACCTCTATCGGTTCTCCCTTCTATTCCAGTCTCGTATTGTTCGTAGAAAGAAGGATTGTCAGTATGCTACTGTGTGGGCTCTAATTTCTCTGATTTTATTCTCATGGTCTCCTCGCGAGATATACGTAGGACGGAGCAATATACTGCTTGACTCTTCGGTGAAGGTATGTTCTCGAAACTTTGACAAAAGCCCGTACCGAGCTACTGAGCGTCTCTCCTGCAGAGTCTTCCACTGGAGTTTATCTATCATCTCCGTAACGCTTTCGCGATTATTCAATGATCCTTTAACGAAGCGCGCTGCTCTCCGTTGGATCCTCTCTATCTCTTGTATCTACCCTATAATGGTACAGATCCCACATTGCTGCGCATTATTCAAGCAGTGGGCGAACAGTCGTACTGTAACCTACTTCCTTTGTTTTCGGATTGCATTTCCTTAGGATTCTTCCAATGAATTTGTCTGGCATCTGCTTTACCAACGATCAACTTTATATGATCATTCCATTTTAAATCAGTCCTAATGCCTACTCCCAGGTAATTTATGGAATTAACTGCTTCTAGTTGCTGACCTGCTATATTGTAGCTAAATTATACGGGATCTATCTTTCTATGTATTCGCAGTATATTACATTTGTCTACATTGATATTCAATTGCCATTCCCTGTACCATGCGTCAATTAGCTGCAGATCCTCCTGCATTTCACTACAATTTTCCAATGTTACAACCTCTCGATATACCACAGCATCATCCTCAAAAAGCCTCAGTGAACTTCCGATGTCATCCACAAGGTCATTTATGTATATTGTAAATAGCAACTGCAACAGCTTGTCTTCGAGCTTGCCGAACCCTGCCTTGGCCAGAACGGTGCCTCCCCAGTTGAGAACGTTTGGAGCACCATAGGCTGGATTTTGACGAAATAACTCACCAGTTGCGAATAATTTGCCATGATGTCCTTCAGGCGAGCACCATGCAACTCTATCAGTCAGTGCCAAACCGACTTACTGCTTGCATCAGGGCCAGAGGTGGACCAGCGCGTAATTAATTTGCTTAGTTTGTGAAGCCAGTTCTCTGGAATGAATCATCCATTTCTTCGGAAATTTTAATCATTGGTTCGTTTGTACAAATACATAATTACTATTGATTTACGTCGCATTCTGATGGTACCTTCGCGCTGCGTCGTTTTTCTTCTGTTTTCTTTTTTGTTTTAGAGTGTTGATTTACAGTAAAATACGATGCTACAATTCCTTTCACAATCCTAACTGTAAGAGTTCTAATGGATGTGGAATAATTCAGATAAATCTTGTTCAAATAACTTGCGGGAATGCTCCGGATGACGTCTTCCGCAACTACCGATATTTCAAGAGGCGCATGCTCTGTCATTTTTCAAGACACAACCGCCGATATTTCGACAGGTATTTCACCAGTTGATATCGAAGATTGTCAAAGACGTCAAACGGTGTATTCCATATATCTGGAGGAACTCGGACGTCACAGACATGTTTGGTTTAAGAGATAATAAGAAAGTGTAAATTTATAATACACACAGGTGCATACGATAATTCTTGGCCTATTGTAGACACATCACCAAACAGAAAATCAGTTTTTCAACACTTTTAATATTCAATATCTTGCTTTATTGAAGATGTGAAGAAATCACGTTTTACGTAACATCCACAATATTTGATGTTAATAATATATACACCAATGGTTACACTTAGAAATTCTTCATTGCAGTAGAATGAGTTTAGCCGCCAAGAAATCTTTTAGGCTTCTCTTAAACTTATGTTTTCAAGGCCGCTGTAAACGTATTGAAAATTGTAAAGAAGTATAATATTTATTAAACTTCCTGGCAGATTAAAACTATGTGCCGGACCGAGACTCGGGACCTTTGCCTTTTGCAGGCAAGTGCTCCACCGACTGAGCTACCCAAGCGCGACACAAGACCCGTCCTCACAGCTTTACTTCTGGCAGTATCTCGTCTCCTACTTTCCCAACTTCGTAGAAGCTCTCCTGCGAACCTGGCAGAACTAGCACTCCTGGAAGAAAGGAGAGCTTATGTGAAGATTGGATGTTGGGAGGCGACCTACTGGCGGAATTCAAGGTGTGAGGACGGGGCGTGAGTCGTGCTTGGGTAGCTCAGTCGGTAGCCAGCACGGTACCTCAGCGTGTTCGGTCAGAGAGCTGGTTGGCCACTGTAATAAAAAAAAAAAAAACTGAGTGAAAGTGTCAACAACGAACTTGAACGGATGTCATGTGACATCCGCAACGACCAAACACAACGATCAACAACGAAAAAAAAGTTGGTAGAGCACTTGCCTGCGGAAGGCAAAGCTCCCGAGTTCGAGTCTCGGTCCGGCAGACAGTTTTAATCTGCCAGGAAGTTTCATATCAGCGCACACTCCGGTGCAGTGCGAATATTTTATTCTATATTATTTATTGTTTTAAAGAAGTATATTATTTATTGTAAATTGTAGTAATGAATAAATATTTTATGGAGCATAATCCTCAGCTCTTTTCTTCAGTTCTCACCACAAATAATTTGTTTTACATGCTTTTGCAACTGTCAAAATTTAGCTTGGCTTGATGATTAACGCCAAGAAATAATCCCAGAAGACATTGTGTACTGAAAGAAAGAGAGATATGTCTGTGTTTTTACTTTTATCTCACATATTTCCGACATTAACATAGCAAATATGTGTTGGTTTAGGCGCTCAGGCAATCCTGTAGTATGCTCTTCGAAATTATGACCAACTGATAATTCCTAGTACATAACATAGCCTCTTCATCTTATTGTGATATTTTTGACACATACTAGGTAGAGACCTTTTACAAATTCTGAACTGTGTATAGTCGATTCAACGTTTAGTGACCAAGGAATAGTTGTCGTGAAAATGTCACTAACCAATCTTTCTAAAACTATACGTCATTTGACATTTATTTGCAGAGTTTGTGTTTTCTGAACAAGAAAGTAAACTTGGATCTACTAATGTTACAGACGAAAAGTTATGAATGTACGCGGGATGCAGACAGGACCATAAGATGGAACTTTGTGGATCACAACATGTATTTCTTTCTCTATTGGGTGATTATGGTTTATGAGTACTCTTTCCTACAAAAAAAGATGTAAGGTCTGTTTATTTCTTCACTGTATTTGTACTACGTCTCTTCTAATAAAGAAGATTAGACCGTAAATATCAATACAGACGCCATTTGCACTTTAATGGAAGGAAGCTTTTCACGTCTTGAAGCAGATCAATCACAGTAGCAGTCAACGCTCCACAATGCATCATTTTAAAGCTTTGTTCATGAATGCGGAGCACTCGAAATATTGGTTATCAACTACTAGAATTTCGACCTAAAAGTAATCCGTCCCCGACCGACAACTGTACTTAACCTAACGGCGAAACTCAGCACCATCCGAAGGACAACTACCTGCACAATATACGAACGTCGACCTTCCCCCCCCCCCACCCCCCCCCCTTTGTTTTTACATTTTGTCAACACACTACAGCGACAGTAATAAAATGTGTTAGTTAGTAAAACATCAGACTGATTTTTCCAACTTCGTGGAAATGTTCATCACACATCGAATTATATGTGATCGACCTTTCATTCCTTCATAAATTGGCCACAAATATCATTTTCAGAATGAAGTGTGGTCCCATGGGTAGAGTATACTCTAGTATTCGTTGTAGCATGGAAGCAAACAATCTCCGAATGTCATTTTAAATTTCTTGTCATGTCTGAAACACATCCTGTATCATTTTATGAGGGCTGAAATGAAGCTGTACGTCTTCCTGTCACATCCCATACATGCTCCATGGTTGCCACATAAGTGGACACGACAGGCCAGCTACAGACCTGCACATTGCTTCAGGTGTGGTGTGAACTGTTTAGTAGTGAGTTGCATTATCCTGCTGGAATATGTACGGATCGTGAAGAGCGTTAGAACACGGCTTTTTCTGAAGAGGTTCCGTAAAGGCTGGAAAATCCCTATCGTAATCAATGTAAAATTTATATACATAAAAGGCATCTTTTCTCATAAACTATAGAGAATGTTGTTGTTGTTGTGGTCTTCAGTCCTGAGACTGGTTTGATGCAGCTCTCCATGCTACTCTATCCTGTGCAAGCTTCTTCATCTCCCAGTACCTACTGCAACCTACATCCTTCTGAATCTGCTTAGTGTATTGATCTCTTGGTCTCCCTCTACGATTTTTACCCTCCACGCTGCCCTCCAATGCTAAATTTGTGATCCCTTGATGTCTCAGAACATGTCCTACCAACCGATCCCCTCTTCTAGTCAAGTTGTGCCACAAACTTCTCTTCTCCCCAATCCTATTCAATACCTCCTCATTAGTTACGTGATCTACCTACCTTATCTTCAGCATTCTTCTGTAGCACCACATTTCGAAAGCTTCTATTCTCTTCTTGTCCAAACTAGTTATCGTCCATGTCTCACTTCCATACATGGCTACACTCCATACAAATACTTTCAGAAACGACTTCCTGACACCTAAATCTATATTCGATGTTAACAAATTTCTCTTCTTGAGAAACGCTTTCCTTGCCATTGCCAGTCTACATTTTATATCCTCTCTACTTCGACCATCATCGGTTATTTTACTCCCTAAATAGCAAAACTCCTTTACTACTTTAAGTGTCTCATTTCCTAATCTAATTCCCTCAGCATCACCCGACTTAATTTGACTACATTCCATTATCCTCGTTTTGCTTTTGTTGATGTTCATCTTATATCCTCCTTTGAAGACACTGTCCATTCCGTTCAACTGCTCTTCCAAGTCCTTTGCTGTCTCTGACAGAATTACAATGTCATCGGCGAACTTCAAAGTTTTTACTTCTTCTCCATGAATTTTAATACCTACTCCGAATTTTTCTTTTGTTTCCTTTACTGCTTGCTCAATATACAGATTGAATAACATCGGGGAGAGGCTACAACCCTGTCTTACTCCTTTCCCAACCACTGCTTCCCTTTCATGCCCCTCGACTCTTATAACTGCATCTGGTTTCTGTACAAACTGTAAATAGCCTTTCGCTCCCTGTATTTTATCCCTGCCACCTTCAGAATTTGAAAGAGAGTATTCCAGTTAACATTGTCAAAAGCTTTCTCTAAGTCTACAAACGCTAGAAACGTAGGTTTCCCTTTTCTTAATCTTTCTTCCAAGATAAGTCGTAAGGTCAGTATTGCCTCACGTGTTCCAAGATTTCTACGGAATCCAAACTGATCTTCCCCGAGGTCGGCTTCTACCAGTTTTTCCATTCGTCTGTAAAGAATTCGCGTTAGTATTTTGCAGCTGTGACTTATTAAACTGATAGTTCGGTAACTTTCACATCTGTCAACACCTGCTTTCTTTGGGATTGGAATTATTATATTCTTCTTAAAGTCTGAGGGTATTTCGCCTGTCTCATACATCGTGCTCACCAGATGGTAGAGTTTTGTCATGACTGGCTCTCCTGAGGCCATCAGTAGTTCTAATGGAATGTTGTCTACTCCCGGGGCCTTGTTTTGACTCAGGTCTTTCAGTGCTCTGTCAAACGCTTCACGCAGTATCTTATCTCCCATTTCATCTTCATCTACATCCTCTTCCATTTCCATAATATTGTCCTCAAGTACATCGCCCTTGTATAAACCCTCTATATACTCCTTCCACCTTTCTGCTTTCCCTTCTTTGCTTATAACTGGGTTGCCATCTGAGCTCTTGATATTCATACAAGTGGTTCTCTTCTCTCCAAAGGTCTCTTTAATTTTCCTGTAGGCAGTATCTATCTTACCCCTAGTGAGACAAGCCTCTATATCCTTACATTTGTCCTCTAGCCATCCCTGCTTAGCCATTTTGCACTTCCTGTAGATTTCATTTTTGAGACGTTTATATTCCTTTTTGCCTGCTTCATTTACTGCATTTTTATATTTTCTCCTTTCATCAATTAAATTCAATATTTCTTCTGTTACCCAAGGATTTCTATTAGCCCGCGTCTTTTTACCTACGTGATCGTCTGCTGCCTTCACCACTTCATCCCTCAGAGCTACCCATTCTTCTTCTACTGTATTTCTTTCCCCCATTCCTGTCAATTGTTCCCTTATGCTCTCCCTGAAACTCTCTACAACCTCTGGTTCTTTCAGTTTATCCAGGTTCCATCTCCTTAAATTCCCACCTTTTTGCAGTTTCTTCAGTTTCAATCTGCAGTTCATAACCAACAGATTGTGGTCAGAATCTACATCTGCCCCAGGAAATGTCTTACAATTTAATACCTGGTTCCTAAATCTCTGTCTTACGATTATATAATCTATCTGAAACCTGTCAGTATCTCCAGGCTTCTTCCATGTATACAGCCTCCTTTCATGGTTCTTGAACCAAGTGTTGGCTATGATTAAGTTATGCTCTGTGCAAAATTCTACAAGGCGGCTTCCTCTTTCATTCCTTCCCCCCAATCCATATTCACCTACTATGTTTCCTTCTCTCCCTTTTCCTACTGACGAATTTCAGTCACCCATCACTATTAAATTTTCGTCTCCCTTCACTACCTGAATAATTTCTTTTATCTCGTCATACATTTCATCTATTTCTTCATCATCTGCAGAGCTAGTGGCATATAAACTTGTACTACTGTAGTAGGCGTGGGCTTTGTGTCTATCTTGGCCAAAATAATGCGTTCACTATGCTGTTTGTAGTAGCTAACCCGCACTCCTATTTTTTTATTCATTATTAAACCTACTCCTGCATTACCCCTATTTGATTTTGTATTTGTAACCCTGTAATCACCTGACCAAAAGTCTTGTTCCTCCTGCCACCGAACTTCACTAAATCCCACTATATCTAACTTTAACCTATCCATCTCCCTTTTTAAATTTTCTAACCTACCTGCCCGATTAAGTGATCTGACATTCCACGCTCCGATCCGTAGAACGCCAGTTTTCTTTCTCCTGATAACGACGTCCTCTTGAGTAGTCCCCGCCCGGAGATCCGAATGGGGGACTATTTTACCTCCGGAATATTTTACCCAAGAGGACGCCATCATCATTTAATCATACAGTAGAGCTGCATGTCCTCGGGAAAAATTACGGCTGTAGTTTCCCCTTGCTTTCAGCCGTTCGCAGTACCAGCACAGCAAGGCCGTTTTGGTTAATGTTACAAGGCCAGATCAGTCAATCATCCAGACTGTTGCCCCTGCAACTACTGAAAAGGCTGCTGCCCCTCTTCAGGAACCACATGTTTGTCTGACCTCTCAACAGATACCCCTCCGTTGTGGTTGCACCTACGGTACGGCCGTCTGTATCGCTGAGGCACGCAAGCCTCCCCACCAACGGCAAGGTCCATGGTTCATGGGGGGGACTATAGAGAATAAAACTTCGAAAAAAATGAGTTGTGCCCACACATTTCCAACGACTTTAACAAAGGGATTTCTAAAACTATGATTAGTTTAAAGTAATAATTTTTTTTTGAAAGTGGACATAAAAATTTAAAATAGCTGTTTATATTTTTCTGTTTACACGAATGTAAGGCTCTGACTTCTTTGAGATTTGCAAAATGAGAAAATCCCCGAGTTCAAATATGGAAAATACTCCAATGAGTATACTCTGCAATTTTAAACAAATTGTAGTTAATAGGAGCTGAGAAAAGGTTCACTTTATTCTTAAAAAAAATACAACTTACGCGAAAGAATCATTGAAGTTGCCAGTGAATCGCTGCTCCGTATTGTGGGCTATCTGTTGCCTCTTTCATCTTATCTTGCAATTCCCTTTTTCCTGCTCATCTGCGCTGTCTTATTCTTGTTTCAAAGTCCCTAAAAGCTCTCTCTGATGGCCGAGGTCTTCCTTGATCTAAATGTAATATTTATTTCACTGTGCAACAACCAACTGTTGTAACACACTTTTCAGGATATCAGTCATTGCATAATGTGTCCTAAATGTCGCCGCTGAATCAAAGACGACAAAATTTGCTGTAGTTATTGATATAAAGGCTGCCTTTTGATTTCTGGCAAGATTACGCTGTTGACGGACTTGTTAGGATTCTGAGTGTGACCATGAACACAATTTTTCAATAGTCTTACATCTAACAAATGACTGAAAGTTTCTTTCAAGGCCTCCACCATGACGAATGGTATGTCTGGTTTGTTGTGCTCTGTTGTATTTGTACGGTGAACGACTTCTTTGAGGACATAGGTCATGAATGCATTTATAGTCTGTTGAGGAGAGATGAAACAAAACTGCCCGTACAGCTTTTCTCATATCTTCTGTACTACTAACATTTTGCCTGACAGCCATGCCATGATAATTTTGGTTCAATGACTGAATAAACCAGAAATAAAGCAATACTATATATGTTTTGTATGTTATTGCAAAGGAGAAATCCCGTATATTAAACCAATGACAAAAACAAAAAAATGAGAGGTTCATGATTTCAGCCTGTACGTAGTTTCTTAATACATACTGAATAACACTCAGGTGCTATTCAGAGAAATTACCAAATCCGTTCTGTTGCCATGTTGCCTTGTAGTTTAGCGCCAAAGCGAGTGCCTGGAAACTAAAGATCGTGGGATCGAGTCTCCATCAGACCACGTAGTTTATGTCTTCGTTTTAACCTAGTATTCACCTCCCAACGATGTGAGGCTTCGGCAGAAACAACATGTGGCTCGGTTCGAATTCCATGTTAACCTGTTAGACCCCTTTCCACGGGTGGATAAGTGGAGGAGGTTAGGGACACACGGGTCGCCAAGGTGGCGCCCACTGAACCGCATGAAATAATTATTATGTAACAGCTACCCACACCATGATTTTAGCAGATACAGATTCATGGATCTAGAGAATAAGTATTTCGTGCAACATTTCAACTAGTCGTCTATGGACAAGTTACTTCGATGTCACCACCACGAACAGATGCGATACTCATCGCTGAACAGCATAATATGCTATCAAATGTCCATTTGATGCCTGCTCTTCACCATGAAAGACCGTTGTCTGCAGTACGGTATCAGCGGTGAACGGGGCAGGGTTCAAATGGTTCAAATGGCTCTGAGCACTATGGGATTTTGGCAATGTAACGCACCAATTGAATAAAATTTGGTACGATATCCCCCAGGAAGACATCCAACATCTCTGTTAATGGATGTCAAGCCGAATAACTCGTCGTGTAATGACCTGAGGTGGCTCATCGCGTTATTGACATGCTCAATTTGTGAAGCTCTTTCTCTTCAATAACTCATCCAATTTTTTGAAACTGTCATCATTTGTCTGTCTGTACATGCACATCACATCTGTCGATTCCTGTCTCAAGAAATGGTTCAAATGACTCTGAGCACTATGGGACTTAACATCTATGGTCATCAGTCCCCTAGAACTTAGAACTACTTAAACCTAACTAACCTGAGGACATCACACAACACCCAGTCATCATGAGGCAGAGAAAATCGCTGATCCCGCCGGGAATCGAACCCGGGAACCCGGGCGCGGGTAGCGAGAACGCTACCGCACGACCACGAGCTGCGGACCGGGGCAGGGTAATTCGTGATCACAGCCCAGCTTCCAGCAATACATTACTGTCCGTTCGTGATCCAAGGAACTGAAAGAGTAGTCCAGAACAAAATGTGATCTCAGTGTTAGGTATGATATCGCCGGGTATCTACTCGTACATGTTACTGTGTAATGTTTTATATGGCTTCCAAATATAAGCACATGTTAGCTGTCTTTGACGTTCCGTAGACGAGTCCTCCCTTATTGAGGTAGTTTCTCAATTTGGGTGCGATTCAAGGAATACTGAAGTCTACTCTCATTACCTACCACAGTCAAGCTAGGAACGTAAGTGGGGTAACTCTATTAAATGGTTTAACTTCGCTTTCAGTTCTGCCATTCCTGTGTTTCATAAGATGACACCGGCTAAATTGATGTTTGCTCACCCAGATCTAATTAACAGACTAACAATTTCCTTCTTGAATACGTAGATCCTTATATTCTTTAGCAAAACTGAAAGAGAATATTCGCTTAGGAGATCGGCAGAGAGGCTCACAGATACAACCAAGGTACGCATCCGCCGTCTTTGGGTGTAGGTTTCTATTAAGAATTTATAGCCGGCCGGAGTGGCCGAGCGGTTCTAGGCGCTACAGTCTGGAACCGCGTGACCGCTACGGTCGCTGGTTCGAATCCTGCCTCGGGCATGGATGTGTGTGATGTCCTTAGGTTAGTTATGTTTAAGTAGTTTTAAGTTTTAGGGGACTGATCACCTCAGAAGTTAAATCCCATAGTGCTCAGAGCCATCCGAACCAGAAAGACTGACATGGCCAGCGCACAGGATCGATAGTTTCTTACTCTGCCAAATTCGGCGGAACATGTTTACGCAAAATACTGTCTTCAGTCGATTGGTCTCGCTCACAAGTCAGTGCCGGAATTTCTCCGAACATACACTGGTGATGAGCCAGGGGCTGCACACTACCTTATTACTCCACGTTGTGGCTGAGTGGGAAAGTTCTACTTGTTGTCTGTAACTTCCGTGTAGTGTCTGCAGATCATACCTCGTGCTTGACTTGAGAAGTGATTTACGAAAGAAGATGGCCTGAGTGGGCCTATTTTGGGTGCATGACATCAAGCGCTATGAAGCATTTACTCCTGGAAGATCACAGAGGAAAAGAAGTCTTCAAACTGAAATTGTTTCGGCAGTTCTCGTCGGAAATTTGTAGCTTGTCAAGGTTAATACATTCAGGATCATTGAAAATACAACAGCAAGAGGGAAGAAAGGTACAAACGCTGAACTTTGCAAAACAAATACAGTGAGATCCGATACGCAAACGATCCATGATTGCCGCCAATGCGTATTCCCACAGAGCCTGCAGTGGCGCTACAATCGAGCAGCGGACCCCATTTAAACGGCGCTCAGTGGCACTAGCCATACACTTGACATTCACATCGCGACTTGATGATTACGTTAGTAGGTGCAGAAAGCCAGATGGACATGTTAGACGACATATTAAGCCAGTCTGAGAGGGGGCTAATCATGGGCATGATAACCGCAAGCTGGCCTACACGCCGTGTGGCACGCTAGTTCGATCATTAGGAGTGTTCCATCAGACGATGTTGGGAGCCGTGGAAACGAGATGTCACCCATATGCGACGTATCGAGTCTGGAGCGACCAGGAAGACGATGAGGCTAGTGGATCGAAGGATCATTTAACAGACGATCAGGAGTCTTGCAGTGATTTCTTTAACGATACAAGCAGATGTGCGGGTGCCAGTTGTTCCACAAACCATTCCCAGACGCCATGCGGATGCCACTTTGCAGTCCAGGACCTTGTCATGTACTGACGTTAACTCCGAGATACTGACGTTTCCGTCTGCAGTGGTGCCAAGCCAGATCAACGTGGACTGCCACAAATTGGCAAAATGTGGTGTTTACTGGTGAATTCCGGTTCGTTTTGGGGAGGATATGGAGTCGGCTGGTCTGTGGGGCCGTAGTCTACGATAGCCCGCCCCTTCTTAACAGTCGCCGTGGAACCTTAATAGGCCAGCGTTATGTCGAAGTAATGCTCGTCCGCATAGAGCTCGAGTTGCCCAAGAATTCCTACATCATCTTCCGACTCTTGCAAGGCCGGATTGCTCCCTAGACTTGTCCCGTGGGCGACCTACAGAAACGTCAGATGCTTGCGTGTCCCTCTGTACATGATTTCGAAGCGGCTGTCCAAGATTTGTGGTGTAGTCTGCTTGAGGACAACATCAAACGTCTAATAAGCTCGATGCCATACCGTGTTACGGCGTGTATTGCAGCAAAAACAGGTCCAACGCATTATTGATATTTTCGCAAAAGCCTTGGTGCAGTGGTTATGATACTAGACTAGTGCATGGAGGGTCGAGAGTTCAAAACTAACATGAACAGTAAAATTTTAATTTCTATATTCGGTTCAAGTTCATTCTAGAAATCATTGTACTGGAATTTTCTGTAACTATATATATACAGGGTGAGTCACCTAACATTACCGCTGGATATATTTCGTAAACCACATCAAATACTGAAGAATCGATTCCACAGACCGAACGTGAGGAGAGGGGCTAGTGTAACTGGTTAATACAAACCATAAAAAAATGCACGGAAGTATGTTTTTTAACACAAACCTACGTTTTTTTAAATGGAACCCCGTTAGTTTTGTTAGCACATCTGAACATATAAACAAATTCGTAATCAGTGCCGTTTGTTGCATTGTAAAATGTTAATTACATCCGGAGATATTGTAACCTGAAGTTGACGCTTGAGTACCACTCCTCCGCTGTTCTATCGTGGGTATCGGAGAGCACCGAATTACGTAGGGATCCAAAGGGAACGGTGATGGACCTTAGGTACAGAAGAGACGGAACAGCACATTACGGTCACATGCTAACACCGTTTTATTGGTCTTTTTCACTGACGCACATGTACATTACCATGAGGGGTGAGGTACACGTACACACGTGGTTTCCGTTGTCAATTACGGAGTGGAATAGAGTGTGTCCCGACATGTCAGGCCAATAGATGTTCAATGTGGTGGCCATCATTTTCTGCACACAATTGCAATCTCTGGCGTAATGAATGTCGTACACGCCGCAGTACATCTGGTGTAATGTCACCGCAGGCTGCCACAATACGTTGTTTCATATCCTCTGGGGTTGTAGGCACATCACGGTACACATTCTCCTTTAACGTACCCCACAGAAAGAAGTCCAGAGGTGTAAGATCAGGAGAACGGGCTGGCCAATTCATGTGTCCTCCACGTCCTATGAATCGCCCGTCGAACATCCTGTCACGGGACAGCCTAGTGTTAATTGAGGAATTTGCAGGTGCACCATCATGCTGATACCACATACGTCGACGCGTTTCCAGTGGGACATTTTCGAGAAACGTTGGCAGATCATTCTGTAGAAACGCGATGTATGTTGCAGCTGTTTGGGCCCCTGCAATGAAGTGAGGACCAGTGAGGTGGTCGCCAATGATTCCGCACCATACATTTACAGTCCACGGTCGCTGTCGCTCTACCTGTCTGAGCCAGCGAGGATTGTCCACGGACCAGTAATGCATGTTCCGTAGATTCACTGCCCCGTGGTTTGTGAAGCCCGCTTCATCGGTAAACAGGTAGAACTGCAACGCGTTCTCGGTTAATGCCCATTGACAGAATTGCACTCGATGATTAAAGTCATCACCATGTAATTGCTGATGTAGCGGCACATGAAACGGGTGAAAGCGGTGACGATGGAGTATGCGCATGACACTACTTTGACCCAGTCCACCGGCTCTCGCAATGTCCCGTGTACTCATGTGTAGGTTCATGACAACAGCAGCTAACACACCAACTGCACCCGCTTCTCCTTTGACGGGCCTGTTACGGACCCGTTTGCGTGCTACGACTGTTGCATACAGTTGGCGGTAGATGTTTTGCAATGTGCGGCACGTTGGATGCTCTCTGTCCGGGTACCGTTCTGCATACACCCTGCAGGCTTCAGCTGCATTTCGTCGACACTCGCCATAGATGAGTATCATCTCCGCCTTTTCAGAGTTCGAATACACCATGGTCACAGTTCCTACAACACTACACTATCACAGACGTCTGGTAACACGGTGTACTACAGTTGGTCTGCGTGCGGAGACGAATGCAGAATAACAATAGCAGCAAGCGCTACATGCGGACACTGCGACAGCTAGACCAAACCACAACAGTGCACTACAGCCACACTCGTAAACACGGTCGTCATCGTAAACATGTCCCTGCAGATGCTGCTCGCCGACCGTGGCCCGTGTTTCTTACAACACGCAACTGAACGTCGGCGGTTTCAAGCGTCAACTTTAGGTTACAATATCTCCGGATGTAATTAACATTTTACAATGCAACAAACGGCACTGATTACGTATTAGTTTATATGTTCAGATGTGCTAACAAAACTAACATGGTTCCATTTTTAAAAAAAACATAGGTTTGTGTTAAAAATCATACTTCCGTGCATTTTTGTGTGGTTTGTATTAACCAATTACACTAGACCCTCTCTTCACGTTCGGTCTGTGGAATCGGTTCGTCAGTATTTGATGTGGTTTACGAAATATATCCAGCGGTAACGTTAGGTGACACACCCTGCATATACCGTATGTGTTCTGGCCGGAGGCAGTTCGCTCCGCACTCTTGTATGTGTAAGTGCTGAAAAAACTTCGTTAAGTGAAGTTAGTGTTCGTCATTCATCTAATTACACCGTCTTCTACGTGACAATATTACGCTGCATTTGCCTATTTGTACTCACTAATTTTTTTACATGTATTCTTGGGATCAAGTGAATCTGTCATCTGCAACATTAGGTGTATAAATTTCATTCCGATCCGATGCTACCTTCTTGATGTGCTACTTTCAGTATTTCATAGTTATTTCGTACGTATTTACGAATATTATTTATTTTGAGTGACGACGTTTCTCTTATCATTATCTGAATCGAATGCTAAATTTAAATTAAATACTGTACTTTTAAATTTTTACCTTAGTTGGGGTCCTTTTACAATCTTTTATTTTTACTAAGTTATGTCACTATTACGGGAATGTCAATGCAGAAAAAATCGCTACAGTGCTTTGCCATCATTAATTTGTGTTTAAGACACGTTAAACTGCAGACAGGCACAATTGAAAGAAACTTACAAAAAGCTTTCGGCCATAGCCTTCATCATTAGATGAGAGACACATACCATTCATACACTGAAGCAGGCACACATCATGCACACATTACCGCCAACTGCAGCATCTTGGGTCGGGATGCAACTATCACGTGGGCTGCAAGCAGCAGTCTGGAGGGGGTGGAGAAGAGATAGAGATGTATAGGTGGGGAGAGAGGTGAACGATATCTGGTGGTGTGCGCTGGAACTAAAATTCTAACAAGCGAAGCGTTAGTGGATCGCGGGGTTGGGAGGTGCGGAGAAAAGAGGCAAAAAAAAAAAAAGGGGGTGAGGAGTTGGGTACAGATTGGCGGATGCCTTGGGGTAGTGCAGCAAATAAACAGGATGGGAGATGACAATGGGGAGGAGATGATAAGACAGAGGGGTAGGAATCTTTTGGGTGGAGGGGAATATGATGTAGGTGGTGGTGACCAGGTAAAGACAGCTACTCAAACCGGTGGCACTAACGTGCATTTCATGCAACTGTTTCAGCATCATGATCAGCCTGAATGCGGCTGTTAGGCGCGTTAACATGGGGCTGGGGACAGTATGTTACCATAGGTTGAGGCCAGGATAACTTCCAGAGCGGAGAATATGTTGTAAGGGTAACTCCCACCCGCACAGTTCAGAAAAGCTAGTGGTGGAGGGATGGATCCAGCGGGCTCGGATAGTGAAGTAGCGACGTACGTTAAATTCAGCTTCATATTGTGCCACAGGATAGATTATTTTTCCACAGTTTGCCAGTGGCCGTTCATCTTAGTGGGCAGCTGGTTGGTAGTCAAACCAATATAAAAAGCTGTGTAATGTTTGCAGCAGAGCTGGTAAATGACAGGGCTCCTTTCACAGATGGCCCAGCCCGTGATGGGGAAGGATAAACTTGTGACAAGGCTGGAACAGGGAGTACTGGGTAGGTGGATTGGGCACGTTTAGCACCCACGTCTTCCACAGGGATATGATCATTGAGGCAAAGGACTGGAATTCGGAGAGGAATAGGGATGGACTAGATGTGTGCCTCTCTTTACTGATGAAGGCTGTGGCCGAGTGTTATATATAAGGGTCTTTTAATACTGCCTTTACGCAGCTTAAAGTGTCTTCTGTACGTAAGTGGCAATCTATGTTTTCCTCATTGTTGACATTCATTTCTGGAGTCCCCACTGTTAGACAGGTGTGTAAATGATTCAAGAAAGGGAAGTCCAGAATATTTTGCTAACGAGATTTTATTTACCACTCACCATCTCCATACCTATCAAATACACTCCTGGAAATGGAAAAAAGAACACATTGACACCGGTGTGTCAGACCCACCATACTTGCTCCGGACACTGCGAGAGGGCTGTACAAGCAATGATCACACGCACGGCACAGCGGACACACCAGGAACCGTGGTGTTGGCCGTCGAATGGCGCTAGCTGCGCAGCATTTGTGCACCGCCGCCGTCAGTGTCAGCCAGTTTGCCGTGGCATACGGAGCTCCATCGCAGTCTTTAACACTGGTAGCATGCCACGACAGCGTGGACGTGAACCGTATGTGCAGTTGACGGACTTTGAGCGAGGGCGTATAGTGGGCATGCGGGAGGCCGGGTGGACGTACCGCCGAATTGCTCAACACGTGGGTCGTGAGGTCTCCACAGTACATCAATGTTGTCGCCAGTGGTCGGCGGAAGGTGCACGTGCCCGTCGACCTGGGACCGGACCGCAGCGACGCACGGATGCACGCCAAGACCGTAGGATCCTACGCAGTGCCGTAGGGGACCGCACCGCCACTTCCCAGCAAATTAGGGACACTGTTGCTCCTGGGGTATCGGCGAGGACCATTCGCAACCGTCTCCATGAAGCTGGGCTACGGTCCCGCACACCGTTAGGCCGTCTTCCGCTCACGCCCCAACATCGTGCAGCCCGCCTCCAGTGGTGTCGCGACAGGCGTGAATGGAGGGACGAATGGAGACGTGTCGTCTTCAGCGATGAGAGTCGCTTCTGCCTTGGTGCCAATGATGGTCGTATGCGTGTTTGGCGCCGTGCAGGTGAGCGCCACAATCAGGACTGCATACGACCGAGGCACACAGGGTCAACACCCGGCATCATGGTGTGGGGAGCGATCTCCTACACTGGCCGTACACCACTGGTGATCGTCGAGGGGACACTGAATAGTGCACGGTACATCCAAACCGTCATCGAACCCATCGTTCTACCATTCCTAGACCGGCAAGGGAACTTGCTGTTCCAACAGGACAATGCACGTCCGCATGTATCCCGTGCCACCCAACGTGCTCTAGAAGTTGTAAGTCAACTACCCTTGCCAGCAAGATCTCCGGATCTGTCCCCCATTGAGCATGTTTGGGACTAGATGAAGCGTCGTCTCACGCGGTCTGCACGTCCAGCACGAACGCGGTCCAACTGAGGCGCCAGGTGGAAATGGCATGGCAAGCCGTTCCACAGGACTACATCCAGCACCTCTACGATCGTCTCCATGGGAGAATAGCAGCCTGCATTGCTGCGAAAGGTGGATATACACTGTACTAGTGCCGACATTGTGCATGCTCTGTTGCCTGTGTCTATGTGCCTGTGGTTCTGTCAGTGTGATCATGTGATGTATCTGACCACAGGAATGTGTCAATAAAGTTTCCCCTTCCTGGGACAATGAATGCACGGTGTTCTTATTTCAATTTCCAGGAGTGTATGTTTCAATGTCTTAACAAAAGTTTGCTTTTCAGTAACGTGCAAACACATAATTTCACAATACTGGAGAAATTAAAATGGGAAACACGTTTAAAAATTTCCTAATAAAACAGAACCGCCTTTTCCATTATTTTGATTCAGTATTACAGTTTCTTCTCCACTATCCGTCTCCACCGGCGCCAATTACTGGTGGGAAAATGGCTCGATTTTTAGCATTTTACGATCCCTCTTTCGTCCGGTTGTCAAAAGAAACGGCGGAACAGCGATTTGTTACCGTTACGAATAGCCGTTTCCCTGGAACGCAGCTCCGTACTGCTGGCTGTACTTCTCTTTCTTCCACGCGGTTGAGCCAGACCAGCGTCGCAGTGCACATTTTACAAAAGGAGCAGAAAAATTTTACCATCCGCAGTTCCGGGGACACGCCATATCCCGAGATATACTGGACGGCCAGGCCACGTCTTCCTCACCTCCAATTTCCTCCGCATTCTGGCGCTGCCTCTTTGCACGCCACGCTAGTTTTAGTGTGCTATTCTGTCTACCGAGTTCGTTGACTACTTCATTTTTTAACGTAAAACACTACAGTAATGCAACAAATAAATATACCGAAAATATACGTCATCTGAGTCGTTTGGTACTATCATTAACATGCTAACCTGCTCAAAATTAAATGCAGATATAGAAGGTTTTTTTTTTCCAGTGCAGAAGACGAATGTTATGTGGCCAACACTTTATTTCTCTAATTTATTTCTTTCATTGTTGTTGCGAGAGATATTTTTTCTGGTAAAATTTACAGTTGCGTCGTTCTGTTGTTCTTACGTGAAACACTGAAGCAGATACAGCGCCCATATGTCTGTAAAGATCTTGAGAATGGAATTGTAGCTTGGAGTGTTAATTAAGCTATGGGTAGATTAAAATCGTTTTAACACCATGTGCATGTACTAGCTCTCAGGGTATACATGACTCTAATAAACGCACTTATACTGTAGCTGAAATCTAGCCTAGATCTGTAACAATTTACAGATTTATATCCGAATGATCGCTGTGTTAATCCCTGGTTATGTTGGATAGCAATCAGAAAATAAAAGTTTCGTGATTGAAGACCGGTATACCATTAGTACAATATATATCTGACCTAGAAATTACAATCACAGACGAATCAATATCTATTAATAATGTAATATATTTATATGTCTGATTGTCTAATATCTGATATTGTCCAACCATGTTCCATGATTTTCTATGTTTTTTATGTTATTATCTACTGTACAATACACGTGTTAGTAGTTTCATTAATTGTTCCTGAATTTATTGTTGGTCTACGTAACAGAAAATATATTGAGAAAACTATTATGAAACTGTGTCATTACTATGGAAGTCTGCAGACTTTCGTGGCTAGTGTTATTGAAGTTAAAGTCTTCTAGGTTGTTAGGATACGTCATATTCACCTAGCCGGGCCATTATATGACACTGCAGATGATCTCATCAAAGTGGTCGCAAAGCGAATTTCGTGAGAAGAATTCTGATGAATGCTATTGTAGGAGTGGTGTTCCTATGTATTATTGCTTCACGAAGGATTTGGGTATAATTTTCAACTAGTTCGTTAAATTCTCAAATACATTTACCTTTAACGTAGTTTTATAATGAGAAATGTTCTCTGGTCCTGATACAACAATAAGAAGCTACTGCGTCTTTCATCATCTCGCTCCTTCTTAAAATAGAAAGGTTTCACAGTAGGAAACTCCTAGAACCAGCTGATGGAACATAAAACAATAACGGCCCTACTGTGAGTTAAGACCGATTTACATACAGACGATGCAGATATGGAAGTTGCGTAGGTGAGTTTAGCTAGTGATTGCTTCAGTGCTACGTTATGAGACTGCGTTTCTGAGTAAAAGTGTGCTAAGCTGAAGTATTACACAGGTAGACGGCAGTGAAAATATTAGTGTTAACGTGCTTCAGAAACGGAATTATAACTATTTGTTACGTTCTTTGGACTCATTATTGTGGTGAAAACAGGGCTGTTGATACATGTATCGCAGCACTAGACGAGAAATGACGAATGAGGACCCCATTTTTTTACTACCATCGGTTGCCTCAATATCCCCTCATGCTCATTCCACCAACAACAACATCCAATGGTAGTCTTGCGTACTGGTAGAAAGTGTACAGTCCTGAGTTTTCATGCTTTCCCTCAGTTCATTTAAGACTGATTGAGGGCAACGAATGCCTAAATTTCCTATTTTTGGTCATCAATTTTTGAAATTGAACTTGATATCAATTTTTGTGTCATTTGAAATTATGTTAGTTCTGCCCTTTGCCGCACTTAAAATTTTACCGCCCTAGGCGGACTTCAAATTTTGCCTAATTGTAAAAGAGGTCCTGGGTTTAGATGATAAATGTACCTTCTCAGACAGCTGCTTCATTGAAACTTGTCACTGAAGGAGTATTCTAATTTACATTTGTATTTTGGGACTAACAACATTAAACTTTTAAGGCGTCGTGTTAATTGACGATGTGTGCTGCTGAAATTTTACGGTTAACTTCAGAGAATAAACACTTGTTCAGCTGAACTGTACTTTGTTTTTGTCTGTATAAATATTTCTATCCCACTAATCTTCCATAAATATTGTGTTTACAGAAGGTCGGATTAGACTTTATAATGTAATTCGCAGATAGTAAATAACAAAAAAAGGCGGAATAAAAGTGATGAAACTTCCGGCAGAAACAATTTCATGTTCCGTGGGAAGAAAAGCAAGTGATCCTAATGGAACTGGACATTTTGCTTAATATAGAGAGTATTACATTAACGCTGTCCAGTCTTAGCAGATTCCGTCGGACAAACAAACAGCGAAAAATATCGACGAATCGTGGATTAAAGTGACTTTTGGGGAAGCTAGACGCCGCGGAATGCTGCTACGTAAAGTTAGATATCCAAGGATAAGTTGTAAATCGTTTGCGATACTGACAGATCTTTACATGATGCGGTATCACGCTATATATCATTACGGAGACAACAGCGCTGCCATTATGAAGCACGAGCTCGCACCAAGAAATAATTTAAAACTTCGTAACCGTGGGTTTAAAGCGGGTTTGCACGACGTATTAGAGTATGCTGTTCTATCACTCTTTTTTTTAATACTACAAGATTAAAGTATTAAAAGTACTGGCAGAAAACAGGCATTAGAGCACTGTCAGTCACTGTACAATTATATGCATAGGATTCCTTTACTAGTGGAAATGGATAGCCAAATAAACACTTGACAGACCAAGAATGGAAAATTTTCAGGAAAACTATCGCTTCACTCTGCGGAGATAAAGTCTGGGGAAAAAGAAACTTCCACGAAGCATGATCATACCAACGTTCTCAGAAAGTCATTAGATGACGCGGCTAATTTTTATGATTTTATCAGGATCACCTTTGACAAACAAGCAAAACAATTTCCAATCAACCTATCGAAATCAAAGTTCTATGTAACTGGCTTCTATAAATTGAAAACGACCTTCAGCAAAGGGTAAAAGGTCTTGGTACAGGAAGGAACTAAATTAAAAATTTTTTTTCACAGTCATCATTTTTGGAGGAATCCAAATAGCACATACACTAAAATGGACCGAAATACGTTGTCCGAACTAGAAGGTGACTACATTTTGGCAGATGAAGCGAGGAAACGCATTAACTAAATAATTTTAATCATGGTCCACATTTGAACATAACAAAGAACAAAATATATGTACTTCATTGTCCATTAAAGACTACTTTAGAAAAGTGACCTCCTTGTACTTGGTAGACAGCTGCACAGCACTAGTAACAGCAAGAATCGACAGCTTCAATAGCACTTTGAATGCAGCACAGTACATAAGACTGCTCATCCAAAAAGTGATCCAATTTTGCCGCACTGCACTAATATAAGCGCTTTCATCAGTTACTCCTAGAGATAGTGACTCTGTTTCAATTAGAGGTGGTTCGTGAACTTCATAAATTTCATTGCAGGACATTAATAGACACATAATCACAACACTGGAGTTTTTGTATACGCACTCGGCACAATAATAAAACAGTAGATGAATACAAGTTCTGTTAAGATAACTCTCATGTTTAAGAAGTCAATTATAAAGTAACAATCACAATTATTAATCCAGAAAACACGAACATACTGTAGAGCCTAACAACTTCTTTTACGTCTCCTGCGGTCATGTTATTACCTGAGAATAACAGAAAACGTTGACAGCAATCACAGTCATGGAACGGATGTTTCTGTGTATTTGATAGCTATTAATGAGTATTCCAAGTCTTAAAAGTACTTCTGACACCATATAATAATCCTATTAAGGAGACCAACATAAGGAAGGTGGAAATGTAAAAACAAGTATTCATTCGCAACATAAATTTGAAAAATCCACTGACCATTCCGTTTTAACAGAGAAGCTTGTTTGGATGAACACACAATTTCGTTTCCATAATGCAGAAAGAATCCTCAAGTCGTGACATTATATGTTTTATTACATAAGACACAATGTAATATTAGTAATTTTCGCCTCACAAACATTAATATACGCTCAATAGTAAACGCCTGATGGCCTAAAGTTATCGAACAATTGTAAAGTAAAAGAAATGAACCATCGCATAGCAGTGACAGAATCTATTATTATTTATCTTTGCCGTTCTTGCGCGGTGCCAGTAAATCTCTATGTACATGTATCGATTAATGGTGTAAAAAAGAATTCTGTTGTTTCAAGACAAATGAGGCTTTTGGCGCCTCACCTTTTACTGTTTGTATTCCATGAGAGGCGGACGCGGACTTGCTGCGTTCCGCAACTGTATTTTATATTCTAAGTGAAAGTATTGAGTGAATATGCTAATTGTTATTTTTTTCAAACAGAAAACATGTAGTTTCTTGTAACTGATATCGAACAGACAGCGTCAAGAGGACATTTTTACTGTTATGTATAAAGTATCTAACCACAATGGTCATCTATTGTAATTTAATATAAAAAGGTACGTAGCATTAAAAAACGTGTGTTATAGATAAGTGTGCTTATTTTCGTAAATTAACCTTGATGATTCCATCTCCTTATTTACCTGTATGATAATTATTTTTGTGTTACTTCATCACCAGAAATACGATCACGCTGATGGGCCGAATGCAGCATGAGGCAGAAGGAACATTATCGTTTTCCTATTATTTCTGAACCAACTCCTTTTTTTTTTAATTGTGTAGTGTTGCATTTCTTTTAAAGTCTATAAATCTTCTGGTCCCTTAGTGTTGATCCGGGTATGACTACATCGCGACTATAAAAATGCAGAGAAATGATAATGTTTCTTCCGAACGATCTCAAATATATATATATATATATATCAATATGCTGCTCTTATTCAGGTATTTAATGCTCAACGTATGTTATTATAATAGTGTAATCAATCCCTGATTCTGTTGCCAAGTGGCCCACCAAAATATTCACTTTTTCGACATTAAAAAAAAAAAGTATCAGTTCTTTTTATTTTCGTTCCCCAAGAGCAACGCTACACTTGGCGCCCGGACAGGGACTCGATCCAAAAAAATCATTTCATTTATGTGTTTAAAAATTTTTCAGTGCTTGTTCTAATAATTGTTTAATTTTTTCATGTGGATGCAATTCAACCGAGAAAGAGAAGTGGGAAACCTTTTAATTAATTCAGAAGAACGATTGATGAAATTACTAAAAAACGCGAGTATTCATCTGTATCACCATCAAGACAGCCATAGTAAGTGAAATTTTTATACGCAGTAGCCAAGCTTTCGTAGTGACGTAGCATCTTTCGAGTTGATCAGAACGTAAACCTGTCTTTCCTTGCCTTGAAACAGCTTTACTTCAATTTGTCCATAGTCCATTCTTATGTAGTTAAATTCAGTGAAAGTGTACCATTGTTGTCAGTGCATAAAAAAAATTACGATATGGCGGATAACAACGCTCAAAACTGGTAAAACGTGTGATATTTCATTTGTTTGTAAATAGTAGGAACCATCTTGTCTTCTTGGCGTAAATGAACGTCAGTTGTTACCCAGAGTTTAAATTTCATCTTAGGTCCCAGTAAGCCATAGCACTACGTCACAGACAAACGACTGACGGCAGTGACAAACAATATCTGTAGCATTTTGACGTTTGACAAATAATTCATGAACATGGCTGACGGTAAACAGCGGACACAAACAAAACCAGACGACAGCGGTGATGCGAATGGACCTCACTATCCATTACGATCACGCGCGATAGGTACACGAGCGGAGGCAGAAACAGCCTCGACCGAAGTTTTAGAAGCTGGTCCTAGCGTGCAAACTATTCCCGGTTTTGAAAAAAATGACTTGGCTGCAATGATCGAAGCAATAATGGAACGCAAGTTCGAAAGTCAAAGACAGAGAGAGGCGCAAAGACAGGAACGTGAAAAGCAGGAAAAATTAGATGAAAAGGCCCGCGAAGAAAAAGAGAAGGCCGAAAGACGGCATAATAAAAATCAGGTCCTTACAAATCTGTGTAACTCAGTAAAAGCAGACATAAATTCAGTAAAAACAGAAATAGATTCGGTAAAAACAGAAATAAATTCGGTAAAAACAGAAATAAATTCGGTAAAAACAGACATAAATTCAGTAAAAACAGATCTGCAAACGGAGATAAATGACCTAAATACACGGTTAAATTCGGTAAAGGCCGAACTAAAGGCAGACATAACATCTGATTTAAATACCCTGTTGGGTAATGTCCAAAGCCAAATCAGTAGTCAGATCACGACCATGAGGCTAGAAATTGACACACAAGTAGAGTCAAAAATAGAGGATATTTCAAAACGATTAGATGAAAAAATCGAAGCAGCCAAGGGAGAGATAAATTCAAAAGTGATGGAATATCAAAAACAAGCTGCGACCTTAAAAGAAGATTATACTGCAATCTCTGATGAGGTCAAAGGAGTTAAAACCGCAGTAGACACGATCGAGAATGTTGTTGATGATCTTTCTAAACAGATTGAGACTCTTAATGTAGAGGATCAAATAAAGAATACTGTTAAGGCACATGCTGAAGCATTGTCCGACCACTACCAAGAGTGGATTAAAAACAAAGACGGATTCATAGAAAACAAGGTCAAGAACGAACTCAGGGAAACTGTCAAAAACGTGACCTTTGAAATATTGGCGGCCCCTGGAAAAACAGGAGACACGGTGATGTCAGAATTAGGCCAGATAAGACGAACGTTAGCTCAAGATTTACCTGAATGGCGTCAACAGATAGTTGATGAAGTTCGTACACTAAAATGTCAAGTTGAAAATTCCCCACCTCCCGTGTCAGGAGACTGGAATAATTCACCACGAAGTAATGAACAACAGCAGGTACATTACCGTTCACCATTTGATAACGCTCAAACTCATAGTTCTGTAGAAGCACAAGTTAACCAGAGTACCAGCCCACCCACTTTCGTCAGTTTGATGCAGGAGGAAAGCGTGATCAAACATCGTATTTTTCCGACCTTTCACCCACACAAAAGAGAAATTCATCCTATAGTGTTCCTCCGAAATTTTTCAGGAATTTTCCCGAATAGCTGGAGTGACCGCCAGCGAATTCAATTCGTTAGTGGATTTATCGTAGGCGATGCTGCCTTATGGGGAACCGAAATGGTCGACTCTTGTAAGAGTTACAAAGAGTTTGAACAGATGTTTTTAGCTAAATTCTGGAGTTCTGGTGTGCAGCAGCGCCTGAGAAAAGAGGTTTACAACGCCGAAGTGTTTAACAGCAAGCGCGGTAGTTTGAGAAGGTATTTTGAAAAGTATTTAGCGAAAATCAAGTTCTGGGATTCGCCGATCACCGCCAAAGACGTTATTATGATTCTAAAAACTAAGCTACCTATTGCGATTAGAGAAAAGTTAGTAAACGTGTCTGAGGACGATACGGACACTTTCCTATCTGTGTTAGACTCGTTAGATCTGATTTACGAGGACGCTAGAGTTGATGTTGGCAACGCTCACTTCAGTGCAGGCGGCCAGCACAATACAGAATATGCAGGCAACAATGGTGGCCGAGCGAAAGCGCGTCACAGCGACAGCCAGTACCAACCCCACAACGGTTTCAAAAATAAAAACACTACGTACTCCAACAGCAAATACAAAAATAAGTACAATAACGGCCAGAGATACAATCCAATATATAATTCGTCACCACCTCAGTACGAAAATGCACATTATAACACACAGCCCCAGCAATATGGAAACACGCAACCGATCAACGGTAATTATCAAAACGATCAGTCTTACGATTCAAATCGTCAGTGGAAAAGAAATAAATGGCGTAATCAAGGTGGAGACCAATGTACACCTTTCAGTAACGGTTACAACCAACACAAGCCACAGCAAAATACCTTTCAGCCACAAAATATACACTTCACGCAACAAGCGAACGGACCTTGGGGAAGTCTGAAGCCTAAACGCCCGCATAATACGCAAATTTATTATGCGCAAGCGAATACGCCAGGACAACAAGATCCATTTCCAACCGAGTTCGTACCACAAAACCAACACCAGTTCCAGACGGAAGAAACTCTAAGAAATATAAATCAGCAGGAAAGTAAGCGTCGAGCGGAAAATTAAAAGCAGCACCTTTGAGCCTCCTAGAGGATGCTGCAGGTTTGAATGGGGGCACCCTGTCCCTTAGTCCACACGAAATTAAAGCAATTAGGTATGACAAAGAGACAAACTTACGGGATGATCTAGTAGCAGACACTGAGACGAAAGACAATGATGACGTATGGGACGAACAAGTTCAAGCTTCCATAAGAGTATCAATTGCCAACATACCAGAAACAGCCATTGTAGATACAGGAGCTAATATAAATGTCTTATCTTTATGTTTATTTAAGCAAATATCCTCTGTATGCAAAGTTTTATCATTTCCAATTCAAGGTTGCACCGTATCGGGAGCAATTGGTCCACTAACACAACGTGTAAATCTTCAGACGCAGCTTCAAATCCAGATAGAGTCTATTTCAGTAACGTGCATTTTTCTTATTGTTAAAAACCTATCAGTGCCATGTATCCTGGGTATGGAATTCTTGCGGCATACGAAAGCTAAAATTGACATCGTGTGTGGAATCTGTACTCTAGTAGCGAGCCAGCAACAAGTAACTGTAAATTTGTTAAGAAGTAAGGTGAAGACAAACTTTGGGGTGCTTCGAATAGCTGTACGGCCATGGACTAAAAGACAACAGTACAGTCAGACAGAAGACGTGACAGATCCTGAAAGTGTTAATGACGATGAGTATAAAGACCTAATTCCCGGTCAGAATGAATTATACGGTAAAGCTAGTGAGTCCACTGAATTATCCAAACAACAGAAGAATGAGCTTTACAATTTGTTAACAGATTACGTTCAAGTATTTTCTAAGAAACCTGGACTAATAAAAGGCTTTGAATATCGAATGGATGTCCTGCCCCATTCAACCTACTGTAGAACAAGCTATTCCATTCCATATGCGAGACGAGAAGCTGTCAAGTGCGAGATCAGGAAAATGTTACGCTGGAATGTGATAGAAGTATCTCATTCACCTTATTCGAGTCCTTTATTGTCTGTACTAAAATCAGATGGTAGCGTAAGGCTAGTCCTAGATGCAAGATTAATCAATAAAATTGTAGTATCCATAAGAACGAGACCAGAGGCTCTTGAAGAACATCTGCAGAAGTTTCACAGAGTTAAGTATTTGAGCACCCTTGATTTGAAAAGCAGTTACTGGCAAGTAAAACTTGCGCAGGAGTCTAGGAAGTACACTGCGTTTATATTTGCAGGTAGATCTTACCATTTCAAAGTTGTACCGTTTGGACTAAATGCGAGTTCCGGAATTTTTATTTCTGCCCTTGACTATGTACTGGGTCCTGAACTTTTAGACGAGGTAACAGTCTATGTGGATGACGTTCTTGTAGCATCGAGAAATTGGGAAGATCATGTGGCCCTTCTGCAAAAGATATTTCAACGATTCAGAGAGTATGGTGTTACAGCAAATCTTAAGAAATCCAAGTTTGGAAAAAGTGAAATTAAATTTTTAGGACACATCATCACCCCTGAAGGAATTAAACCCGACCCGGAAAAATTGTCTGCTATAAAAAACTTTCCAACCCCTGTTACAAAAAGGCAGCTGAGAGGATTTATCGGTCTTACGTCATTTTTCAGACGTTTTGTTCCCAATCAGGTACTGAACAATCCCGCTCTTCACAACCTTTTAAAAAAGAATTCACATTGGAATTGGACGCCGGAATTCCAAGACGGATTTAAGAAAATTAAAGACAGTCTGGTTAACAGTAACATTATCCATCATCCTCAGATGGATAAGGAATTTTGTATTACTGCAGACGCTTCCTTTGTGGGTATCGGCGCTTGTCTTTTTCAGATTCAATTAGTAAATGGACACGAGCAAATCCAAGTGATTAGCTTTGCGAGTCGAGTGTTATCAGAGTGTGAGAAGTCTTATTCGGTTACGGGGTTGGAGGCACTTGCCGTAATATGGGCTTTTAGGCGATTTAACTATTATATCTATGGAAGAAAATTAAAGTCTATTCAGACCATCAAGCCTTATCATTCCTCCTTACATGCAAGTTGCAACACCCTCGTCTTACTCGATGGTGCTTATTCCTGCAGGAATATGACTTTGACATTGTATATATAAAAGGTAAAGATAATGTTATAGCAGACGCACTTTCTCGCTTACCTGAGGGCTTACCAGAAACCAGCGAACTGGTGGAACAAATGTCTAATTATAAAGTTTTGTTAATGAAAGATCCAATTCACAGAAAGTATTTTCTTCAGTTATGTAGGCAGATTCAGATTCTTCAAAATACAGATCCAAAGTGGAAAAAGGTTATACAAATTCTTCACGAAAATCCAGCCCACAAGTTGTCCAAGTTTTATAAAGTTCATAACCAAGTGCTATTTCATAAGACGTCTGAGTCATCTGAGAGGTGGTGTGTTTGCATCCCTCGAAATTTCATTGAACATCTTCTGTGGTACACTCACATTTCATGGGGTCACTACGGACCAGAAAAATGTAAAAGGAAAATCTCGACTTACTGTTATGTTCCGAATCTACACCAGAGAATCCATAAATTATTGAGAAACTGTGTCATCTGTCAAAAGGCAAAATCCTTAAACATTTCCAGTTCAATCCCACTAAATCCAATAATTGCTGAAAGGCCAAACCAGCTTCTTAGTATTGATTTGGCAGGTCCACTACCCACCGGTAGGGGAGGCGCTAAATACTTAGTAGCAATCCTGGATAATTTTTCTAAGCACATAAGACTGTACGCAGTAAAATCTTCTTGTGCAAATCCAATAATTCGTCGCATTGAAAATGACTATTTCCCACGATTCGGGGTTCCAGAATCAATCTTGTCTGATAATGCTTCAAATTTCACATCACGCCCGTGGCGTGCATTTCTTGCTCGCCATGGAATCAAACAAATTTTGATATCCCTGTTTCGACCGCAATCGAATCCGACAGAAAGAATCTTCAAAGAATTTAACAGATTTATAAGGACGTACATTCCGAATAAGCAATCTAAGTGGATAGACTTCGTAACACCTTTCGAACAGATTGTAAACCACCTTCCTCATCTGTCGACCGGACTCACGCCGCATGAGTTAATGTCAAGATCAAAAGAAAGGAATGAATGGATAGACCCCCTTCCAAAGTAACAAGACAACGAATTGGACCTAGACGCAAAAATCAGGCAAGCTCTCATATCATTGACAACGTATGCTAACCTCCGAAAAAAGGCATTTGATAAGAAGGTAAACAGAGTTATAGATTTCAAAGAAGGAGAAAAGGTATTAGTCAGGACTCACTTTAAACCATCCCTGTTGTTAAAGAAGAATCGTAAGTGGCAACATATTTATGAAGGTCCCTTTGTGATAATGAGGAAACCACACATTGGTAGCTATTTGTTATCTGACCCTGCCACGAATAAAATCAAAGGATTGTTCCACCATCATGACTTAAGAAAATTTTATAACGCCAGGAATTAAGTTAATTTAAGCTGTATGAAAATTCTAAGGTATTGGAGATCAGGATTAACCAATGAGTAACAAGAATTGAACTGAACTGAACTGACTACGGACGTTAACCGGTGCTAAAAGGAAACCTTATGTATCAAAACAACGTGTCTGGAAAATAAAATACAGAATAAGTTGTAGACAAGTATTAACATGAATAATCTTTATGTAAACAGGAGGACATGTCCTAGAGGCGATTTTCAATTTTAGTTATAAGTTAGTATGTAAGAAAAATGATGTATTCGAGAGGTATTAATTAGCCCCGAGGTACTAAAATGAGGAAAGAGGAAGGAGCGAATTATGCACTTCTCTCGGTACATAGTAATTTGAGAATGAGCAGGAAGGAGCGAATAATGCACTTCTCTCACTAAATAGTAATATGAAAATGATGATTCTATGTGCTTAGTATTAGTAAGTGAAATTTAATCGAGGACAAGTTAATGACCTGTTTTAAAAGGAAATACTTAAACGTCCAGACAAAAGAGGAAAGTTGTGAGAAAAGATTCGATTCCATGAGGTTATTCCCTATTTTCAAATGTGACGTAAATAAGGCACCACCTGTTAGCGCAAAACAGTCGGTACATTTAACTTGTAACTTCCAGCACAGTGCTGTGCCAGCGATGAAATAACATCTCTTTGAAGTAAACAGATACCTAGGATTAAGCATGAACAGATTGATAACGCAGTGCAATTGTTCTAAAAAAGGCCTGACGTTAACCTTAAGTAAAAGCGTGATGGAATAAAAAGGAAGTTTATTATATAACGCAAAGTAAGATGAGTCCAGACTATAAACAAGCTGAGTAAAAGAACATATGAGTAACATGATTTATTATGCCAACTTCACGGTACTATTGAGCATTAGCGATACTGGAAATTCACAAGCTAGCAGCAAATAGAATAAGAATCTCGCCCAAGCTTCACAGGTCGCGACAGCAGCAAACAACAACACTCTAGTGGGAGGCTTATATATACAAATGATAATTAATACCCAAGTGCGTAATGCATAAACTTGACATAGTCTAAGAAATGAGCAAAGAGTAGTAAGCAAGCTGCAGCAAGATACATATTAGATATACATGCTTGAAGTGATAGATTTTATTTTAAGTGCGCACTGCAATATTTATTGTTTTCTCTGTGATTATGTGATTATTGAATCCCTTTCCTAAGTGCAAATCCTTTAAGATCCTTGATCCTATCCACTCCTCAGGATCAACTTGTAAAGATGCACGTGTGCTTGGGAAGTGAGGCACTACATATAAAAATGAGTAGGTTCGCGACGCGCATATTGCTTTTGTAATGCGCAATGTAAATTAAATTTTCGACCTGGTTGAGGAGTAATTTAAATTCTATCGACGATCTGTGAGTAGGCCCGCTTTGCCCACTTTTCTTTTACGACTGTTTGTATTTCTACACGAAATCCCGAGGCGGAATTGCTATTTTCAAATCTGTCCTCGAATTTTCTTTAAAGACAAGCACATACGAGAGAAACTTTGACATAAATGAAGCTCCCCTCACAAGTCACTAAATAAAACGAGCAATTTAAAAAAAAAATGCATTGGGCCTACAAAATGAATAAGCAAGCGTGATAAAGATTACTATGAATGAAATTAATTTGTAAAGGAGATTGGAATGGATTTGGTCAAAGAAAAAGGACTTATAATAGCCTACCTGTGACCGTAGGCATAAATAAAACAAAAAGACTAATTAAGAAACAATTGTTCTGATTCAAAGTGGTCAATTAGATTAATTCTCGATTTAAATGAACTCTTGTAAATATTAGTATGTAAATCAACTTGTAAACACCGTGTGATGTGATGAAGCGAGAATTTCTTTTAATACACCGTTCACGCAGACGCTCACCACAGTGCAAGTGAAGTTTTAAAGTTCGACGATTTTCAGTGGCAGTATTCTACTGCACCATATGTGTAAAAAAATTCATTGATGTGTGCAGTGTGTAATAATCAGTGTCATTCCACACGTGCAGTTGCAGCGGTAGCTACCACTTACCTGTGAATCCGTAACTGGATAGTGGACAGGAAGTGATATGAGGCAGTTTCGGTGGCAGAAGCTCCCTCCAGCAATCTAAAAAGCACAAAGCCACGACCCGCCGAACAAAAGCGACGCACGGCACCTCAAGCGCGAAATCAACGCTCTGCAAGAAAGCTCCGGTCACGTGCGCGCGCACAGACTGAATTTCAAGATTGCTCGCAACAGTGGAGGCGGACAACCACCACGTGACGAAATAATGTAAACGTTCAACCGCCAACACAGTTGCTGTGCGCTACATTCTGTAGCAAAAACATTCACACCCAGTACTGAAAGCATTTTGTATGTATCATAAACCTTCTGAGAGACTCTAAGATAGAGAAGTTAGCGTAATTAGTATAATGACTGATTGTACAAAGAGACAAGTCACAAGGTCACCTCTGAACACTGTTGAAATGTAAACTTTAACGAAAGGTCACGACACGAATGAAAATAAGCACACGAAAATACGTCAAAGGATCCGATCCTTCCTAAATCCCATCCCATATGTATATAAAATTAGTTTTGTAAGCTATTCTAATATAAGATATTTTATCTGTTTCATATGTGAAATAATTCGGAGAGCCACACTCGAGCCCTGAAAGTGAAAGATATGGACTTCCTAGTCGAAGCCATCACCAGTGGCCGCTCTACAATCCAAGTCTATCATAAATAGTGTATGTGCGACGAAAATAAATCTATAATTAAGTGCGACAACGGACAAGGCAGTCAATCGACAAGACGATGACAATACAGTGAATACAGTCAAAACAGAAAGTTGTGTACCAGTTGCGAGATAGTCAAATTACTTTTGCAACGTTGAAAAATGAAGTGTGACTCTATTTCCTTATAAAGTTTGTAAATATGTGTACTTATAGCCTTAATTTTAAGAATCATCAAGAAAGACTGAATCCATGCAAACACTGATAGACACACAGAACAAATTCACAATGATCCATCGTCAGTAATTACAAATTGAAGCGTTAATTCTTTTATTATGAAATGAATGTGAAATGAAATTTTTAATAACCTGTATGTTACACCCGAAAATTACAAATATTCCAATGGGCATGAGGATGAAAGTAATACCTTCGGTATTCCTTCCCTCCTCATGGGAGGCAGTGTAATATTAGTAATTTTCGCCTCACAAACATTAATATACGCTCAATAGTAAACGCCTGATGGCCTAAAGTTATCGAACAATTGTAAAGTAAAAGAAATGAACCATCGCATAGCAGTGACAGAATCTATTATTATTTATCTTTGCCGTTCTTGCGCGGTGCCAGTAAATCTCTATGTACATGTATCGATTAATGGTGTAAAAAAGAATTCTGTTGTTTCAAGACAAATGAGGCTTTTGGCGCCTCACCTTTTACTGTTTGTATTCCATGAGAGGCGGACGCGGACTTGCTGCGTTCCGCAACTGTATTTTATATTCTAAGTGAAAGTATTGAGTGAATATGCTAATTGTTATTTTTTTCAAACAGAAAACATGTAGTTTCTTGTAACTGATATCGAACAGACAGCGTCAAGAGGACATTTTTACTGTTATGTATAAAGTATCTAACCACAATGGTCATCTATTGTAATTTAATATAAAAAGGTACGTAGCATTAAAAAACGTGTGTTATAGATAAGTGTGCTTATTTTCGTAAATTAACCTTGATGATTCCATCTCCTTATTTACCTGTATGATAATTATTTTTGTGTTACTTCATCACCAGAAATACGATCACGCTGATGGGCCGAATGCAGCATGAGGCAGAAGGAACATTATCGTTTTCCTATTATTTCTGAACCAACTCCTTTTTTTTTAATTGTGTAGTGTTGCATTTCTTTTAAAGTCTATAAATCTTCTGGTCCCTTAGTGTTGATCCGGGTATGACTACATCGCGACTATAAAAATGCAGAGAAATGATAATGTTTCTTCCGAACGATCTCAAATATATATATATATATATCAATATGCTGCTCTTATTCAGGTATTTAATGCTCAACGTATGTTATTATAATAGTGTAATCAATCCCTGATTCTGTTGCCAAGTGGCCCACCAAAATATTCACTTTTTCGACATTAAAAAAAAAAAAGTAACAGTTCTTTTTATTTTCGTTCCCCAAGAGCAACGCTACAACAATACTACGATTTCTTGGTGGTATCTGATGGAATTCACTTCAGTTTTGGTTTCCGTGCACTTCTTGATATTTTCTAATGTCAGAGGTCTTGGAGGAATGAAAATGACCGAAAGCAATTAGCAAAAGACTTTTAATTTACCGCATCATTAGTTCTGGATGGAGAGCTATTACCAGACGACTTCCTAAACTCACTTACATTCAATAATTGGCCTTAACTTGGGGTGATCTTCTGAAAGCTGCTAAGCACTGTTGCCGAAGCGAAGAGCTGATCACGATGATGATTGATAATACAAAATAACTTACTGAATGTTGGCTGTGAGAAATGGATATGCTGCAAGCAGAGAATTCGGAAACTGTAAACGACTATTTAATATACAATTGTTAATTAATTATTAAGGAAGGACACGTTTATGTGGAAAAAGGTCAGTATTAACCAAAATCACTCAAACTAACATGATTTCGCAAGAAGAAGGAAAAAAGAAAATAAAGCTAGCGACAGATGAATGAACTGATAAAGCTTTGTGATTCCTACCAAAATATCAAAAAATTTGACGTAAAAACAAGTCCAGTTGTCCACTTCAGGCCAATGGGTGAAACGAATTGAGATTTTTACAACAGCTCGCTCCTTCGATATAGAAAAATACACGTATTCCAGAGCCGGGGTTAGGGTACTGTATGTACAAGATATGTAAATATAGAGGAAGAAACACGTTTACAACAGGTCGTGATACTTGAAAGTGTTAAGTTGTCGGTAATGAGACGGTTCATGAAAAGGTATATGTTACCTGACAATTTCTTATTTTCTCTGAGCTGCCAATAGGAATGAATGAGTAAATATGAACTTCCCTGAATGCGACTTCGTTGTTATGCAACAGAGCTTTGAAGGTACTGCAAAAATGTTTACATTCAACAAATTATAAGAACAAATGTAAAATTTGTGGTCTCTGTAATCAGTATACTAACGCGTTTCCATTTATTGATGATGTTTTGACGTACCCCCTTAATCAAGAAAAAAATAACCCATTGTACAAGATACCGTAGTGAAAACTAGCTGTGGGATACACAGATGTACGTTGTACAAAAATATTAGAAGAATTGCTGATATTAACTATAGACTGTGAGTACGTTTACTAAGTGATGAAATTTGTTTGTGAATAACACTTTGTTTGATAAAAATAGCTATATCTAAATACTGCATTCGAAATATTATATGCACAAGAGAGGGAGCTCACTTTTAACAGAACTGAGTCAAATACGCAGCCAAAAAGCGGTCACTTTTGTTTCTCAAATGTAAAATGTCATTAGCCATTTCAAATACAGATTACAGTTGTTCATGCGCGGTAGGTTCTTGCATACTAAACACGAATTGTTTAGGAGAATTAGTTAGTATATTAGATATCTATATGCGCAGCATGCAGCCAGATATATTTACGAAAACAATATGTGAGTTTTGTTCGACTGATGTGTTGAACGTTAACGTTTATCGTGTCTATGGTGTGTGGGATATGTAACTAAAATAAATGTGCAGAGTATTTATTATCAGAATTACCTATTGAAAAGTAAGTTTTCTTTACGAAAACAGTCTGAGAATTCCGTATGATATTTGATTTTTTTACGCTACCAATTTCCTTAACTATATCATACAAACAATGTAGCGTGGCAATTTACTGGAAAAAAAGAAAAACGGACCAACTCTCCTTATTACCTTGCAAAAAAGTGCAGGACAACAAGAAACGTGCGACTCTTTTTTTGATCCATTTTATTGTTTTATTTACAAGGACCAGATTAGAATATTGGAATACATTTGAATTTTACGAGATGCAGAATATACTGGAGAACGCTGTCTCGTAAAATGCGTGTAGGAACATTGTTTTGATTTAGAATACGGGCAGCAGTCACCTGTTCTTGAGGTTATGATGCAACTCCGAATGAACACGTAGTAAGAGACGAATGGATACAGCGCCGGAGACGACAGCATTTGCGCACAGGATCGTGACGGCTGTCATCCATTACAACAAGTAGGCACGCGAAGGGCCTCTGCATATGTATGAGCGCGGCAACTCAATCGATGATTCCTGTCACCAGGGGAGCAAGTGTTGGCGCTACGCTCTGATTCGTAATGGCAATGTTCCTTCTGTGACATCCCTCTTCCCAGAAATGCGCCACAGATAATTCTTTCGTATTAATCCCTGAGTATTTGTAAACTTTAGAAATGTTCTCAATTTTTACGCTGAGAGGAAAATACTGTATATATTACACCAGTGACCGCCAAACTTAAAAATCTTCGGAGCGGCCGTATCGCTATAAATCCTACTGTGAGCTAGAAAAAGAAACTAAGATAGAAATAAAAACTTTTTAAAAGAATCTTACTTTTCTAATTGACTGTAAATTTACATTTCTAGTAAACATGAACTCATCTTTAAGTAAACTTCATACAAGAAAAAGAAACTAAATTGGTCGAATTTTCTCATTATTAGGAATAAAAAGAAGCAATCTATACTTGCTCTGAGGAAAATTTAATAGCGAAGATTATATCCAGTACTGTTTATTCCTGATGACTAGTTTCAACAGTTACGAGTGTCGTTTATTTATTTATTGTTCCGTGGGACCAAATTAAGGAGAATTTTCCATGGTCATGGGTCGAGTCAATACACGAAATTATAACACGATAGTAGAAACAGATAAAATGAATTATAAGAAACGTATTCAGGCGACAATTCGTAAGTTTAAATAAAGAAAATCAACAATGTAACACTGGAATTTGCTTAATTTTTCAGCTCTTCCAGGAGCTCCTCGACCGAATAGAAGGAGTGAGGAATGAGGAAACTCTTCAGTTTGGACTTAAAAGTGTTTGAGCTACTGCTAAGACTTTTGATTTCTTGTGGTACCTTATTGAAAATGGATGCAGCAGAATAGTGCACTCATTTCTGCGTAAGAGTCAAGGAAGTGCATTCCACATGCAGATTTGATTTCTGCCTAGTATTAACTGAATGAAAGCTGCTATCTCTTGGGAATAAGCTAATATTGCTACCAACAAACGACATTACAGAAAATATATACTGTGAGGGCAATGTCAGAATCCCCAGTCTGTTGAATAGGGGTCGACAATCTTCTTATCTTTAAAAAATTACTGTCATAAGTCCTATCACATTATAGCTGTATCACAAATACCGTGTTGACATAATAAAGGATATTATTTAGCACATTCCACAGAAGTTGATTAAAGATAAAAATAAAATCGTTTTTCACAAATAGAAACAATACTTTTAAAGAGTACCTTGTGTGAATAGGGATTTGCATACATATAACATTCCACTGATCCTTGTTAAATGTTGTATTACGTAGAAATACATGTTTGTATACTTGTTTGCGCTTACAAGACTAAAGTGCGAGTCATTTATGTTGGCGGCCGAGTTTAGGTTCGTTCTGCGCATCTGACGTCACAAAACAGTCAGCCAATGAACAGAGAACGACGTTGCCACATCTCGACTGCCGTGCAGAGCATGGACGAGTGTCTTCAATTTTAGAAACGTTCAGTCATAAATAAAGTAATAGAACAAAAGCAATGTCTTGATAGCAGACATTCTTTTATAGAAAGTTTGGAAAAAGCATTCTTTATACCAATTGCTTCATATTCTATTAATTAATTAAACCAAACAAGCAATAAGACTCCTAATTCAGGCGATAACAAGGAAAGGTGTTTGTATCACTCTCACGAACCGCTTTTTCGCAATAAAGAACAGTGGTAATTGTTTAATTCCTATTGTACTTCGACGAAGCGTGAGTAATTCATAGTCATACCAACAGTGTTTGTCAGTATTTTGCGTGACATGTTATAGTCATCATAGCGTTATGTATTCAGTCATGGCGTGATGTAGTCAGACGAGGTGCGTTGGCATAACGGTTAAGGTGTGTGGCTGCTATGTAATAGGTTATGAGTTCAAACCTGGTGCAGTACTTAATATTTTTCATTATTTAAAAGCAATATCGAAGTGCCTTACTTCACGAATTATATTCGTTTGAATGCAATTTTTTGAAATTTCTAGTGCTTTGTCTCTTCATTAACCCTTTCGCTGCTGCAGACACGTGCTCGCCGCATTCCGCGCTGTGCGCGATTTTGTCATCACTGCACTGCTCGCCTGTGCAGACACAAACGCAGTTATTATGCAGCATTAAATGTAGTTAACCATTGCACAAAATTTTGAAGAGTTTGCAGAGGTAGAAGTCCATAGCGTATACTTTCCGTATGGTCGATTTTAGTTGCCACAATGTTGAGAATGAAATGTGGACAAGATACCTAAATTTGATATAAAATTTACTGTATAACAATATCTCATTTAATTTAAGTACGACATAGGTGTTGTATGTAATATTGAGAAATATTCCGTCTTTCGCGACTGTAATAAAAGTATTATTTACACCGGACGCGTTTGGCTTCATTTTAAAGCACTTCAAGCATGGAAAGGTATGGCACATACACAATGGTACTCATGTTCTCTTTCTTGTTTCTGTTCCACAGTCGCAGTTTTACCAATGGTACTGAAATATATTCCTCTTCTGCAACTGTAATAAGGGACTTATTTAGACCAGACGCGTTTCTCCCTTTTGAAGCATCTTCAGTGGACAGTATTTTGTCTCCTCCATTGCCAAGTCACCTTTCGTAGTTTTGTGCTGCGGTAACACAATATTCAACGTTTGTGTTGGCAGATCAGTGTTTTAGCAAATAAATGATGTTTGTGTGTGCCACACACAAAAATTATATTTGACATAGCTCAGAGCACTTCACTGATAGACGGTATATTCAAGTCCTAATGTTTTTGTAAGTCCACAGTTTTGTTTAATGTATTTTGTCTACTTCCTTTTGATTGATTGAAGTGCTTTAAAATAAAGCCAAACGTGCTCAGTGTAAATAAAACTTTTGTTACAGTCGCGAAAGACGGAATATTTCTCAATATTACATACGACACCTATGTGGTACTTAAATGAGCTATTGTTATACAGTAAATTTTATATGAAATTTAGGTATCTTGTCCACATTTCATTCTCAACATTGTGGCATCTAAAATCGACCATACGGAAAGTATACTCTATGGACTTTTACCTCTGCAAACTCTTCAAAATTTCGTGCAATGGTTTACTATATTTAATACTGCATAATAACTGCGTTGAACATCGAAACAAAATTAAGTCATTTATGGGGGGAAGGTATCACTCAAGAAGATGTGTAAAAATCTCATTTTTGGGCCAAATAGTTTTTGTGGAATCGATTGATAAGTGTGTCAAAACAGTCGGAACACGATGTGTCTGCACAGGCGAGCAGTGCAGTGACAAAATCGCGCACAGCGCGGAATGCAGGGAGCACGTCTTTGTAGCAGCGAAAGGGTTAATGCGGCCGTGGTGGCTTTACTTCATGAACTGCGCACTCCTCCCTAAACGTAAGCTTGGGAACTATGCTATACTATGGCGCTGCTTCTATTGGCGCGTGCGTCGTGTGCAACTGGCAACGCAGCAATCTCCTGCGTCTGGGCGGGCATGCGCGAGCCGCCAAGATAAAAGAATTGAACTATAGTTGCGTATATCACGGATCAATATTCTTTGAAGTACGCAGTTCACGGTGGGTTTTAACTGTATTGGTTTCACTTTCGAGAAACTGGTTTTTATTTTTAACCAAACTAGTATTAACTTATATTTTTCTTGATTTTTAACAAACTGCCATTCATCACACAAATGAGAGAGTCTAAGTCATCTTGCCTCCTTCAACATTCATAAACCGCGACATCTTCCCGTACTCCACAGCATCATCAGCAAACAGTCGTAAATAGCTACTCACCTTGTCCGGCAGATCATTGACGTATATACAGAATAAGAGCGGTCCCGTCACACATCCCTGGGGAACTGCTGACGACACTCCTGTCTCAGAGGAGCACTTGCCTTCGAGAATAACGTACTGTATTCCATACTTAAGAAGTCCTCGTGCCGTTCGAATATCTGAGATTCGAAGTCTGCGGTGATGCACCGTGTCAAACACTTTCCGGAAATGTGTGGATGTGGAATGTTGCCCTCCACCGATGGCTTGTGGAATATTACTTGAGAAAAGGGCAAGCTGAGTTCCGAACGAGTTGATGATTTCTAGCACCGTTCTTATCTGCGGACAAAAGCTCTTCTGCATCAAGCAAATTTATTATACTCGAACTTAGAATACGTTCAAGAATTCTGCAGCATAAGATACTAGTCTGTAATTGTGTAGATTTGTTCTTTTACCTATCTTACATGCGAGAGTCACCAGCGCTTTTTTGCCCTCTCTTAGGACAGCACCGGTCGAGAGATTTGTGATAAATGCAAGCCAAGTAAAGGGCCAAAGCACTGGAGTGCTCTCTGTAAAACCGAATGAGATTCCATCCGCACCTGGAGATTTATTCATTTTCAACTCTACGCCATGGATGCCTGTTACTGTGTCCTAGATACGGGAGTCTGTCCTGAACGAGTGATTTCTGATACATGAATTTCTGAACTTCAGCTTTCGTTGGGTTTTCTTCTATTGTCACACCAGATTGGTTGACGAGTGCCTAGATAGAAGTCTTCGATCTGTTTAAGGGAAATGCAGGGATGGGTCCTTTGTAAATGGCAAGGCCGATGTCCTTCCTCGTACTTTCATAATCAGAGGTTGTGTTCCGCCGCTAATGACCTCGTTGTCGACGATACGTTAAACTCTAATCTTTGCTTCTTTCTTAAATGTCTCCGTGCTCGCTGTTGTTAGTCTTACAATGTCTTTACAGTAGCTATGGGAACCGTACATGTGAGGCTGTAGTATATTCTTTGATTCTTCACTTGATACTGGTTCTAAAAATTTGTAAGTTGGTTCCACATAGTAGTTAGCACCTCCTTCAGGTTTCTCAGCGTCTCAGATATGATCTTCCATGCGACACTTAACCATGCTGCCATTCTTGCTTCCTTCTTTTTGACACGTTCAACTTCCCCTGTTAATCCTATTTGGTGTGGGTCTCACACACTTGAGCAGATTTCTATGGCGGGTTATCACGTGTATTTCCTAAGCAATCTCGTGTGTAGACTGGATTTTCCCAGTTTATAGCAAGTGAATGGACGTCTGCCCCGTGCCATGCCTACAACCGAGTCTATGCGATCGTTCCTTTTCATATCCTCACAAAATGGTAACCCAGATGTTTGTATGAGTCTACTGATTCCATTTGTGACTCACTTATTTCGTCAAGTGTGGTATTCTTCCAATCATATTACCACTCTGATGTTTTATGAAGTTCTGACATTATTTCTGCAGCTTTTTTCAGACTGTACTTCATAATAGAAAATTGAATCTGCTTAACGTCTTCAGTTACTTTTAATACTGCGTCCCAGGTAATTAGTACAGAAAATGAAGGGCAAGGGCCCACCTGAAAGTACTTTCATAAAGGTGTCCCATGGAGAATGCTCAATATTAAAGGATATGACAGGACCAATCGTTCGAAGCATAGACGTTTAGTAAACATGGGTTCTAAAGTGTATACCTTCAGTGCAACGAGCACTCTTTCATATTCAACTGTGAAAAACATCTCTTCTGCTGAACAAGTGCGCATAACTCTTAAGATATGCATTTTATCACCCATGTTTGGTAGACAGTTTATTCGTCTTTTGGTAGATACTAGGTCCTCCAAAAATATGGAAAGCAAAAAATGGTTCAAATGGCTCTGAGCACTATGTGACTTAACATCTATGGTCATCAGTCCCCTAGAACTTAGAACTACTTAAACCTAACTAACCTAAGGACAGCACACAACACCCAGCCATCACGAGGCAGAGAAAATCCCTGACCCCGCCGGGAATCGAACCCGGGAACCCGGGCGTGGGAAGCGAGATGGAAAGCAAAGTGATCTGAGTAGAAGAGATGTGTCTTACAATATCGAAGAGATGCTATTAACTCTTACAGTATGTATGTTAGACTCCATGATTATTCATTGCTTTGACTGATGGTTCCTGTTGTCCCCCTGAATGTTGGACATTCCTGAGACTCCCTGTATTCGTCGATGAGCTTTCGTCCAAGACCACATGCTCCGTCGTCCCTACCAACAAATAAGCTAGTCAAAACCTTAGTAATATGATACTCCATGTCAACGTTCTTCCACTATGTAGCTCTGATAATTTGTAATCTTTTCATTCTCTGCCTACGAAAGTAATTATGGGTGAGACGTTTTATGTAATATAAAGAATGGAGTAAGAATATTTGATTTCCTGCAACTTATGCTCGTGTTCATACTGCATGAGTGACTTGGCGCTTGATCAATTTACACTGCAGCACTTTTAGCTTGATACCTATATCCTATGTGTTTCATTCCGATTCCTATTCTTTCAGAGTAACTTAGAGAACTGTCTTTTCGTTATGTACTTTAACTGCGCAAATGAGGTGTCTATTGTGTGCTGTTGTTTATTATGTTTGGTTGGTAATGGAAGAGAGAATTTCTTTATGGGGTTAGTTACCATAACGAAGAAAACAAAATTAAATGCATGTGTCGCACTTATATTAATAAATACAGTGTGACGAGTGAAATAGTACTTAATCGTACCATGTATCCCCTTCTACTTCATACGTTTAAGTATTACAGTATATCTGACGCAATACGCTACACTGTACTGATTTTCGCATTGTATTTTGATCTGACGATCACAGTCTGCCGAAATGCGTAATCTATGTGTATAAACGAAGTGTTATCCAGAAAGTTAATTTTGTGTAAATCTGTGGTTGTGCGTGGCCCATTTATCGATGAAAATCCCTATAATTCTAGCGATGTCATTTCACTCATACATCAATTTTTTTGTGGGTAGTTGTTACTGCAAAATTACAAACTTTCTTTCTTCAATTTGCTTTTGAGTCATACATCACAGCAGACAGTTAAAACAGGGTTTGTGTAAGACCTCGTACAAATCATAACTTAATGTAAATACTGTATATTTGTTGGCTAGAGCACGCTCCCAAAAAGCATATTTCGAACCATAGTAATTACGAAATATTAACTAGTCGGGATATTTAACTGCTGTCAATTTTAGATTCAATCAAAACCGTAAGAGTAACTCCGCAATGAGGAGACTGAAATTGGGCTCTAACGCCTGACTAGTGGGCGTGAAGTTGTTGTTGCCTGAGTAAATGAAAGCATCTCATCACCTGGAATTAGTTACATTCCTCACGGCGTCTATTTGGAGATTAATACAAATTGCAATTATTATCAGTGTCTACGGAACCTTATGGAAATGAGCGTTTGGCGTCATTGGCCGGGACCCCTTACGGGGCATGTCCGGTCATTTTGGTGCAGGTGTTATTACATTCGACGCCACACTGGGCGATCTGTGCGCCGGATGGGGATGACATGATATTGAAGAGAACTTAACACCCATTCCCTGAACGGAGAAATCGCCGACCCACCCGGGAATCGAACCCGGGCCCGTAGGACGGCAATCCGTCACGCTGACCACTCAGCTATTGAGGCGGACTCCGGAACCCTATAATTCATCGCTGATGATCGATGCACGAGGTGATGATAGTTCTGAGCTATAACTAAGATTTCATATGTAGACACTATTATAAACTTGTTAGTAACTGTCCGATAGGGAGAATAACGATAAGCTACAGTGACAGACATTGTAAAGGGTTAAACTCTTCATCCAGAGTCCCAACTAGGGAGGTTGATTTCTGATCACCATATTTCCGTACAATAGTGCATATCTCATTGCAGATTGTAATGAGTACATTCTTCATTTCGTTAAGTTAATACTGTTCCATACATCGTGCGGTCAGCGTTTGTTATCGTTTGTCTGTCATTTTATTTTTCTTAAATTGTGACATTTCAAATTACAGTGATATGAAAGTAAATTGAAAGTGTGATGGTCTACTTTGGCTAAAAAGAGCTCTGCTTCTATACACCGGGCTACAGCGCATAAACCCTTCGCACTTCACTTAACAAGGGAGGACTGAGCGACGCTTTTGTGACTTTTGTTACACTAACGAGCTCATCTTACGGGGAGATGAAGGGGGCAGAGGCTTTAGCAGGTAACGCAAGAATTTTCTCCTCAGTGGAAGGTTTAAGACAAGAGCTAATGGATAACGGAATTAACGCTAAAAGGTACAGGAAACACCCGCACTCTCTTATTCCTAAAACACGTTCCAGAATGTGCACCGCTGTTCCACGAGATAACTCTCACGCAAGATATTTTATTTTCGTTAGTCATGAACTTTCTTACCACAATTTATTTATCCTTTTCGTGCCGTAAGGCATTTAAATCTCTCACAACTTTTTTCACAGTGGTCGAACTCGAAGTTTTTGGATAAACATAAAAACAAGTTTAATGTAAGAAGGAACTTCAAGCAAGAAGATAAATGACTTCTGTAAGCATAATTTATTATAGGCTCTAATGGTCCACGGTTTTACAAGTGCCGCTAAATTATTCTGCGGTCATTATTCCTGCATTAGCAGATAATATTTTGTGGACTTAAACATATCAGATATGACAATACGTACATTATATGTTGCTGCGAAGGAAATTCTGTGGTATCTAAAACAAAAAAGCAAATATGTTGGTACACTATCAACTGGATTTAAATGTGCAGTACTTGTACTGGTACAGACTTGTAGTTTTCGTACCGTTTTTTCTAGACGGGAGTTCGATTCTTTAAAGAATCTGCGATTTATCGATGTGAAAGATTGCACCTGGAACACATTGCGGAGTTCCTTCGACCCAAACAAAACGAAGTGAAACGTCTGCTATATTTTAATTTTAACTTCTCAGACGTAAATACGAGGTCTTTCTGAAAGTAAAGAACTTTTCTTTCCACAGAAATGTTTATTTTACATGACTGAACGAAACTGCATATTACATACAATTTGATATTCAAACTACATTTCTACGTCACAGTTCACATTTAGGCACTTGTAACGTTTTACCAGTTTTTGTTTGCCTCCAGCATACTCAGTTGCCGCCAAATTGTTGAACCACTGATTAACGGCTTCTGTAACTTCACAAGAGTCAGGCGAAAAATAGTTTCAAGAACTGTCGGGCTGGATCTGTGGGACCCAATAAATAATTTGTGGTAAGATCTTATGGGACGAAACGGCTGAGGTAATCGGCCCGTAGGTTACACACTACTTAATCTAACTTAAACCAACTTACGCTAACAACAACACACACACCCTTGCCCGAGGGAGGACTCGAACCACCGGCGGGAGCAGCCGCGAGGACCGTGACAAGGCGTCCATGACAGCGCTGCTACCGCGCGCAGCAACGTGAATAAAGACTTATACTGCGTAGCCTATGTAATGCAGTAACAAGAGTATGTAAATCATATTCATCTCACAAACACTGTACTCAATCTTGAATACGTAATCCTTCAACAATTAATCAGATGTTATAATCCGCTTTCCATATCACGGCAATTCCCCGTCATGAAAATCATGCACTATTTTCCTTCTTCTTCTACACTCAGAGGTCTAGGCATTCGCCAGTTGTGATACCCATCTTTCCCTTGGTCTTCATTGTAATCTTCCCCCGCTAGGTTATTATTATCTTATCGTTTTGAGAGGTTATCATTGATCAATCACATAGTTAGCGTTTTCATTCCATTTTGTTCGGTTTTCGTGGATTCAGAACCCCAGTTTACTCATTTTCAATCTTTATGTGATTACTAATTCTAATTACCTAAATCATTTTACTAATCTGCTGCCGGCCGGTGTGGCCGTGCGGTTAAAGGCGCTTCAGTCTGGAACCGCGTGACCGCTACGGTCGCAGGTTCGAATCCTGCCTCGGGCATGAATGTGTGTGATGTCCTTAGGTTAGTTAGGTTTAATTAGTTCTGAGTTCTAGGCGACTGATGACCTCAGAAGTTAAGTCGCATAGTGCTCAGAGCCATTTGAACCATTTGAACTAATCTGCTGCCCGAGTGCTACTTTAATGCTGTTTGTGTTTGACCTATGGTTCACAACCATACAGTAAGGCAGGAACAGTCAAGTTCTTTCAAAATTTCAATCGCGTTTGTTACCATATTTTCCTTCTCAGACACCTGTTTATTGTACCACATATACCTGAGAACTTTATCAGTTCATTCTCTGTATGTACACTTTAGAGCCAAAGAAACTGGTACAATTGTCTAATATCGTGTAGCACTCCTGCGAGCTAGCGCAAGTACCGCAACACGACGTACCATTGACTCGACTAATGTTTCAAGTAGAGCTGGAGGCTGTCCACAAATCCGTAAGTGTACGAGGAGGTGGAGATCTCGTCTGAACAGCACCTTTCAAGGAATTCCAGACGTGCTCAATAATGCTCAAGTCTGAGGACTTTGGTGGCCAGCGGAAGTGTTTTAAAAATGGTTCAAATGGCTCTGAGCACTATGGGACTTGACTTCTCAGGTCATCAGTCCCCTAGAACTTAGAACTACTTAAACCTAACTAACCTAAGCACATAACATACATCCATGCCCGAGGCAGGATTCGAACCTGCGACTGTAGCGGTCGCGCGGTTCCAGACTGAAGCGCCCAGAACCGCTCGGGAAGTGTTTCAACTCAGATGACTGTTCATGGAGCCACTCTGTAGCATTTATGGACTCTGAGGTGTCGCATTGTTCTGCTGGAATTGCCCAAGTCCGTCGGAATGCCCAATGAACATGAATGGATGCAGGTGATCGGACAGGTTGCTTACGTACGTGTCACCTGCCAGAGTCATACCTAGACGTATCAGGGTCCCATATCATTCCAAGGCACATGCCTCACACCATTACAGAGTCTCCACCAGCTTGAACAGTCCCCTTCTGACATGCAGGGTCCAAGGATTCATGAGGCTGTCTCCACATCTGTACACGTCCATCCGCTCGATACAATTTGAAACTAGACTCGTTCGATCAGGCAAAAGGTTTCCAGTCATGAACAGTCCAATGTCAGTGTTGAAGGGTTCAGGCGTGGCGTAAAGCTTTATGTAGAGCAGTTATAAAGGGTACCGAGGGAACCTGTGGCCCCAGAAGTTCATATCGCTGATGTTTCGTTGAATGGTTCGCATGCTGACACTTGTTGATGGCCCAGGACCGAAATCTGCAGCAATTTTCGGAAGCATTTCACGTCTGTCACGTTTAACAATTCTCTTCAGTCGTCGTTGCTCACGTTCTTGTTAGATCTTTTTCCAGCCGCAGCCATGTCGGAGATTTGATGTTTCACCGGATTCCTGAAATGGTCGTACGGGAAAATCCCCACTTCATTGTTACCTCGGAGATGCTGTGTCCCATGACTTGTGCGCCGACTACAAAACCACGTTCAAACTCACTTAAATCTTGATAACCTTCCATTGTAGCAGCAGTAACCGATCTAACAACTGCTCCAGACTCTTGTTGTCTTATATCGGCGTTACCGACCGCAGCGCCGTATTTTGCCTTTTTACATGTCCCTGTATGTGATTACGCATGCCTATACCAGTTTCTTTGGCGCTTCAGTGTATATTATAGTGATATGTAACGACACAGTCAAGATAGTTAAATCATTCAACTTGTTTTAGTGTTTCGTCTTCAATAGCGATTTTTCATCTTCTAGGTGTCTTTTCTCATAATATTCATGGTTATTTACTTTGCTATTATCTTTAAGTGAGATTCATATGGATTCCAATCAAAAGAATAAATTTTCTAAGATTCTTCCTTTTTTGGCCAGAAGTGTGCCATCATCTGTGTGTAAAAGAAAAGTATAATACTAATTTTAAAAACGACGATGTAATTTACACATAAATAAGAAGTCATAGAAAATGCAAATTACGCTGAGAGCCTAAAAAAATAAAAGTCAGTCGAAAACCATTCTGTTCATGTATGACAACAACAGAGACTATCAAATAAAGAATACTTTTACTCCAGAGAATTTGTTCAGGCGAAACCTCGCAGGGGGCTTCTACTCCAAAGAATGGGTTCCAGTGAAACTACGCAGTGCGTAAGTAAGCCAATATAAAGAGCGGTCCCGTATTTTGCAGAACGACGTTAAAAATCCTCGTCAGACGGCTAATTCAGAGCCTCGTTTCGAGGCGAGACTGCAGCCAAAGTGAATTATGGTCGATCGATTTTGGCCTCGCTAGCGGTCCGTGGTCTGTTATTGGTGGCGGAGCGAAATGAGGTGGCAGGTGGAAGAAAATCTGCAGGCGCTCTGAGCACAGGAAATCCTCAAAATCAAGAACATTACCGAAGCATGTTTGCTTCTGATGGAAGCCACAGAAACCAGTCAGCGAAATGATTCTTATTTTCAACTTGTATTACAAGCGATTAAGATATAGAGGAGGGTGTTGTACTTGGGAGATAGTGTACCTAGGAACACGTGAAGTTTCCTCGTCAGTATTTCTCACTCAAGTGACAGATTTTAGGATCACATGAAGGAATGCAGGCTACAAACCGCCACAAGCATTTTCCGAAATTTTCTACCGTTTTTATTCTTGTGAAAGATGTGGTTGCATTTTGCGCAGTTTTCGCAAATATAACGGGTTATAGGTATGTAGGAACTGTATATTATATTAAAGATACTCGGAGGATCGTGTTAATTCTTGAGTTAGAAAGTTTTATGGCGAGTAAAGATCTGTTTATTTTTAAAAATAGCTTCAGAGCGTGTGTACGATTAATCCATATGTTGTTGGTCGTGCACCATCTTGTACCTTGAAACGGAAGAAGGCCTTCCACCACGAAACTCTTGATATTTGAAAATGAACCTATTTTCTTTAATGTCTTTACGATTTTCCATGTCCTGAACACGGGAATTTGTGTTAGTGGCCAAAAGCTTCTATTTCAGATTTATGAAGGAGGAATCTGTTTGACGCTGTTTCGATGTACTACCCTATCGCATATGTACACGTCACGTGACTATACAATTTTTTTTTTACCCCACCCACAACCGTTGTATTTGAAGTCAGTTGATGAACTATATTTCACGGCACCAGGTATTTGTGGATCTCATAATATCTCATTTATGTATCTCATAATATTTTGTTATTAATTGTGTAATCTCTGATGGTAATGTTTGTAATATCACACTTTCGTAATTTTTTATGGTTGTGGCCTCTTTTTCCTGTCATAAATAAACCTGAAGATCATCTGCAGCCCAAATTGAAACTGGTAGTCGGTAATAAATGAGGTGATCCAGGCGTTGTTTGTTTATTTACTTAAATTCATTGTTGGGGAATATTATTTATATGCAGGTCCTATAAACAGATTTATATTCTGATTTCGTGTATCAGAGACAGTTACTTTAAAGTTTGTTACTGAAAAAGTGAAAGGTACTGACACTAAACGCTGCAACGATACGAGCCAAAGACAACAAATAGTTATCCCGTAACTTAAAATGGGGAGCGCAGAATGTGTAACAGGTACTTTTTGAGCTATGGATACAATATATATGAGAAATTAATAACAAATAAAAATACTTCTTCTAAAAGCATTTCTTACGGATGAACAAAATGCGTTTCGGCTGGGAAGATCTTGCTTTGTATATTTACAATCTGGCAAATTATTGAAAATCGCAGAGAATATAATTATCCCCTTAAAGACTACGAGAAAGGTCTGAGTAAAGTTAGCAGAGGTAAATTAAGGGAAATTTTAGAGAAGAGTGGTATCCCTCAGCATCTAGTAAATGTAATTCGAAGTGTGTAAACACACAACAAAATCATCATACAAAAAGGAAGTCAGTTTGCGAGAAGAATTTGACAAGGAGCGAGACAAGGGTGTCCTTTTTCACCTGCGTTGTTAAATAAGCACATAGACCACGTGACATACATCCGGAAGAATAACGTAGTGCATCACTTAAAGCTTAATTGTAAAGTAATAAATACACTTCTTTTAGCAAATGAACAAATAATCTTAGCGGGCCATGAAGATAAATTGCAGAGGACATTTGGTCCTTGCAAAACGTAGCAAATTATTGTAATATTACAGTATCTAAAGATAAAACTAAAGTACTGGTATTCGGTGATAAGAAGCACTGAGAGAAAAATTACGAATTTTAGATAAACCGCTAGAATAAATAAATAATTTTAAATACCTGGGATGTGCGGTGTCAGATATTACAATGAATGATCAAAAATATAAGTGGCAAAAATTTGAACACTTCGAAGGTGTAGTAAATCTCACTCTTCTCGAAAAAATAAGAAAATAGTACTAAAATATTATATTGTGATGGTTGTAGCAGTTGTAACGGATGGGTCAGAGACTTTAATCACCATGCGACGGAGGAGGACTGAAGCAGCAGGGGTCACACTACCAAGACTACAAGCTGTTTACATAGACGAGATAAAGAACAGTGAAATGAGAAATGAACTGAGTGTAGAAAGCATACTTGAGAAAGTAGAAGAGTACAGAAAGAAATGGCATGAACCATTGAAATGACGTCAGACGAACGAATACCTGAATTAATACGCAAATAAATACCTGCAAAGAAAAGAAATGTTGGGCGCCGTAATAAGCGTTGGCAAGATCAGCTATAGTCTGCTTGAAACTGGAGCAGACAAAGATATCTAAACCAAAACAGGAAATGATGTTGATAGACGTTCGGATGCTTTTAACCAGATAGTGTAGGTTTCCCGAGGTTTCCGTAAACAACTTATGGAAAATTTCGACATGGTTCCATCAAAAAGGGCAGAGCTCATAATCCTTTCTCAATCTTCCCTTAATATCTAATGATCTTGTGAGTCGATGCAACTTTTAACCCGAATCTTCCATTTTTCGTTTAAAGGGAATGGTTGAGGCGGGTACGCAGCCTGGTAGTTTACGTGGCTGTTAATATTAAAATTCCAGTCGGGGGCTTCACGATTAGCTCAAGTATGAAATAAGAAAGAAGATAACCGCTGTGCACCCGAAATTTGAATACGAAATACTTGCACGTATTGCAGTTTCAATTAAGCTTAATCGTGGGATTAGATTGCTTCGTTTCTCTCCTCTGCTGTGGCTTTCTGTTCTCGTTTAGTTTTTGTCTTGATCGTACTTGCATGCTCTCCTATTTGGCGATTTCTAGCAAACCCGTGTATGTTCTCGTCATGCGGTAATAGAGACGGAACTGGCTGCACGAAGAGAATATAATCAGGGACATTAATGCAGTTGACAGTGGGAGTAAGAATAGCACAAGAAGGAAGGATTACCTCAAAGCAAACAGCCTAAATAGTTATTTACTAGAAGCTAAACTGTAGTAACCGGGTTAAGAAACCTTTAGCTATCTGTGACTCGGGTGAGTTTTCTAGTTGAAATATAAGTTAGAACTGGAAAAGTAAAAGTTTTTCTTCCAAGCACGAGAAGTTATGAGGACGACTTCCACGACCGCTTTTAAGACAGATTGAAATTTCAACATTCACCTTAACCGGTAGTTTCAAGAAGGGAACAAGTGACAATAAACAAAAAAATCAGTTTCTTTCATCAAACCTATTTTAGTGTATAGATGCACTTTGTGAATTATAAAAAAGGAACAAAAACCGCTCATATGCCCGGTGACGGGGGAAGTTAGTCTTATATTTTAGAGATATTAGTTCTTCCATTAAGTTGTAGCTATAATTAATTTGCTGTACACCTGTTATGATAGTCCAGAAGCAGCACAATGTGGGTGATACAATTATGCCGTCTTTAGATAGTACATAGGTTGTCTGGCTATGTACCTACTGTTATAGAGTGTACTCAGTCTGAAAGCTTGTATGGATGTTGCAGGGTAGGGTGTCCTGAGAAATAATTCTTAAGAAAATTTATTTATTTATTTCATTAACAGTACAGAGTACCCCACCGCCTTGAAATGTAAGGTGGGTCGGATGCTTCTAAATCAAACAGCAAAGATTTCTCATTGTTACAATCTTATTTGTATACAGTTGTTAATGCTTTTTTTTAATAATATAAAGAACATGATACATATAAAGATTTCTCCATGGTTACAGCGAACTAAATGCTTAACAATTGTTAAAATGGTTCTATATAATTTGCTTCTGTCTAGTTGTGCGGCTAGAATTTTTATAAAGCAGATATCAATGAAAAATCAAGAAAGAAGAAACTGAAATACACCGAGTGTGGTGAAATTAATTTGCGTATGTAGAGGGAAGTGATATACCGTATTTGGATGCTTAGCATAGTCTAAGTAGCATGTAGGTTGGTAATTACCTATTTCTACCTATTACAAGTGAGATTGTCTCGGTAGAACCTCGAGCTACTCTCATCTCAAATGGTTGTACTTATGTATGTTTACTGTGACTGTGTCTATTGGTATATTACTGGGAGTGTTACAAGTCAGGACACTACATGATATTCAGCAACTGTTTGTTCGTCCTATTGTTGGTAGTTGTGGTATATTCTATTGTATATTGTAAGGTATTCATCTTAGATACATACACCTGGTATTATATACACAACTGGCTACACCACGAAAATGACGTTCTACAGACGCGAAATTTAACCGACAGGAAGAAGATGCTGTGATATGCAAATGATTAGCTTTTCACAGCATTCACACACGGTTGGTGCCGGTGGCGACACCTACAATGTGCTGACATGAGGAAAGTTCTCAACCGATTTCTCATACACAAACAGCAGTTGACCGGCGTTGCCTGGTGAAACGTTGTGGTGATGCCTCGTGTAAGGAGGAGCAATGCGTACCATCACGTTTCCGACTTTGATAAAGGTCGGATTGTAGCCTATCGCGATAGCGGTTTATCGTATCGCGACATAGCTGCTCGCACTGGTCGAGATCCAATGACTGTTAGCAGAATCTGGAATCGGTGGGTTCAGGAGGGTAATACGAAACGCCGTGCTGGATCCCAACGGCCTCGTATCACTAGCAGTCGAGATGACAGGAATCTTATCCGCATGGCTGCAACGGATCGTGCAGCCACGTCTCGATCCCTGAGTCAACAGATGAGGACGTTTGCAAGACAACAACGATCTGCACGAACAGTTCGACGACGTTTGCAGCAGCATGGACTATCAGCTCGGAGAGCACGGTTGCGGTTACCCTTGACGCTGCATCACATATACGAGCACCTGCGATGGTGTACTCGACGACGAACCTTGGTGCACGAATGGCAAAACGTCATTTTTTTTCGGATGAATCCAGGTTCTGTTTACAGCATCATGATGGTTGCATCCGTGTTTGGCGACATCGCGGTGAACGCACATTGGATGCGTGTATTCGTCATCGCCATCCTGGCGTATCACCCGGCGTGATGGTATGGGGTGCCACTGGTTACACGTCTCGGTCACCTCTTGTTCGCATTGACGGCACTTTGGACGGTGGACGTTACATTTCAGATGTGTTACGACCCTTGGCTCTACCCTTCATTCGATCCCTGCGAAACCCTACATTTCAGCAGGATTATGCACGACCGCATGTTGCAGGTCTTGTACAGGCCTTCCTGGATACAGATAATGTTCGACTGCTGCCCTGGCCAGCACATTCTCCAGATCTTTCACCAATTGGAAACGTCTGGTCAATGGCGGCCGAGCAACTGACTCGTCACAGTACGCCAGTCACTACTCTTGATGAACTGTGGTATCGTGTTGAAGCTGCGTGGGCAGCTGTACCTGTACACGCCATCCCAGGTCTGTTTGAGTCAATGACCAGGCGTATGAAGGCCGTTATTGCGGCCAGAGGTGGTTGTTCTGGGTACTGATTTCTCAGGATCTATGCAACCAAATTGCGTGAAAATGTAATCACATGTCAGTTCTAGTATAATATATTTGTCCAATGAATACCCGTTTATCATCAGCATTGCTTCTTGGTCTAGCAATTTTAATGGCCAGTAGTGTAGATAAAATACTGATTGAGCATTTGATACATGTAATACGTGAAATTTATCTTTACGTGAGTGATACACTTACGTTTGTAACTTTGCTAGTACAAAAACAGTTGATACGTTGCGCCGTTTCCGACTTAACTAGCGTTAAGGTTTGCCAAGCAGGCTGTTACGTGTTCAAACTCAAGCGGCCCACCAGATAAAATCGTTGTCATTTGTTCTCATCAAAACTAGACGTGATTGTCTTAATGGGATTTTCGTGATCGTTCTTTAAATAAAAATATGGTATTTCAGTCTTTGATTGCTCTTTTTTATTTTCAATGGCCGTTTTCAGGCTAGCTGATATATTGCAGTTACAGAGTAACTTGTCAGTACAGAAGCATCGGTTCACTTTCATAACAGTGAACAGTGCACCGATAGTTATGTACTGACACGTTACTCTGTAACTGCAAAATATGAACTGAATATAGGCAGCTAGCCTGAAACCGATCATTGAAAATTAAAAATAGCGACCAAAGACGGAAAGGCCATATTTTTATTTTAGTTGTTCTCATGGCGAAGATGATAGGACAAAAGACTGCTCCACGTTTGGCACGGACTCAATCCTTAACAACGTTCCACGTCCAGATTTTGTGTCGCTTTTTTATTCGGTTTTAGTTTTTGTATCGCTCTCTTACTCGGTTTTATTTTCGCTCTCTTATTCTGTTTTAGGAAATTACACGAAGAACACGTACAGTCACACCATCTTTGGTGGGCTGCTTGAATTTGCACGGGCGACGGCCTGATTGGCTAGTTAGTTTGGAAACGGCACAACGTATAGAATTTTTTTGTTAGAAATTATTTCTCAACACAGCTTACCCTGAGACACCTTTACAAGCTTTTCAGAATACTTTTGACCACCCTGTATAAGTTAGTTACCTTTTAAGTAGGGGATAATGTACATGTACCTTTTAATTACCCTAGAGTATATTCAGATAAATCTGCCATGTGTTGTGCGCTTAAGACTGCCTGTACACCGAGTGACGAGCGAGTAATGACTCTGTATTGGGAAGACACGTAACGTGAATCCACAGGACATGTGGTCTGTATTTGAAGAAGTGTCATGATGATCTCTCCATTGGCAAAAGATTCCGGAATAGTCCCCCATTCGGATCTCCGGGAGGGGACTGCCAAGGGGGAGGATACCATGAGAAAAAGATTGAATAATCAACGAAAGGATAACGTTCTACGACTCGGGGCGTGGAATGTCAGAAGCTTGAACGTGGTAGGGACACTAGAAAATCTTAAAAGGGAAATGCAAAGGCTCAATCTAGATATAGTAGGGGTCAGTGAAGTGAAGTGGAAGGAAGACAAGGGTTTCTGGTCAGATGAGTATCGGGTAATATCAACAGCAGCAGAAAATGGTATAACAGGTGTAGGATTCGTTATGAATAGGAAGGTAGGGCAGAGGGTGTGTTACTGTGAACAGTTCAGTGACCGGGTTGTTCTAATCAGAATCGACAGCAGACCAACACTGACAACGATAGTTCAGGTATACATGCCGACGTCGCAAGGTGAAGATGAACAGATAGAGAAAGTGTATGAGGATATTGAAAGGGTAATGAAGTATGTAAAGGGGGACGAAAATCTAATAGTCATGGGCGACTGGAATGCAGTTCTATGGGAAGGAGTAGAAGAAAAGGTTACAGGAGAATATGGGCTTGGGACAAGGAATGAAAAAGGAGAAAGACTAATTAAGTTCTGTAACAAGTTTCAGCTAGTAATAGCGAATACCCTGTTCAAGAATCACAAGAAGAGGAGTTATACTTGGAATAGGTCGGGAGATATGGGAAGTTTCAGTTAGATTACATCATGGTCAAACAGAGATTCCGAAATCAGATACTGGATTGTAAGGCGTACCCAGGAGCAGATATAGACTCAGATCACAATATAATAGTGATGAAGAGTAGGCTGAAGTTCAAGACATTAGTCAGGAAGAATCAACACGCAAAGAAGTGGGATACGGATGTACTAAGGAATGACGAGATACGTTTGAACTTCTCTAACGCTATAGATACAGCAATAACGAATAGCGCAGTAGGCAGTACAGTTGAATAGGAAAGGACATCTCTAAAAAGGGCCATCACAGAAGTTGGGAAGGAAAACATAGGTACAAAGAAGGTAGCTGCGAAGAAACCATGGGTAACAGAATAAATACTTCAGTTGATTGATGAAACGAGGAAGTACAAACATGTTCCGGGAAAATCAGGAATACAGAAATACAGCTCACTGAGGAATGAAATACATAGGAAGTGCAGGGAAGCGAAGACGAAATGGCTACAGGAAAAATGTGAAGACATCGAAAAAGATATGATTGTCGGAAGGACAGACTCAGCATACAGAAAAGTCAAAACAACCTTTGGTGACATTAAAAGCAACGGTGGTAACATTAAGAGTGCAACGGGAATTCCACTGTTAAATGAAGAGGAGAGAGCAGATAGGTGGAAAGAATACATTGAAAGCCTCTATGAGGCTGAAGATTTGTCTGATGTGATAGAAGAAGAAACAGGAGTCGATTTAGAAGAGATAGGGGATCCTGTATTAGAACCGGAATTTAAAAGAGCTTTGGAGGACTTACGGTCAAATAAGGCAGAAGGGATAGATAACATTCCATCAGAATTTCTAAAATCATTGGGGGAAGTGGCAACAAAACGACTATTCACGTTGGTGTGTAGGATATATGATTCTGGTGATATACCGTCTGACTTTCGGAAAAGCATCATCCACACAATTCCGAAGACGGCAAGAGCTGAAAAGTGTGAGAATTATCGCACAATCAGCTTTACTGCTCATGCATCGAAGCTGCTTACAAGAATAATATACAGAAGAATGGAAAAGATCATTGATAATGCGGTAGGTGACGATCAGTTTGGCTTTAGGAAAAGTAAAGGGACGAGGGAGGCAATTCTGACGTTACGGCTAATAATGGAAGCAAGGCTAAAGAAAAATCAAGACACTTTCATAGGATTTGTCGACCTGGAAAAAGCGTTCGACAATATAAAATGGTGCAAGCTGTTCGAGATTCTGAAAAAAGTAGGGGTAAGCTATAGGGAGAAACGGATCATATACAATATGTACAACAACCAAGAGGGAATAATAAGAGTGGACGATCAAGAACGAAGTGCTCGTATTAAGAAGGGTGTAAGACAAGGCTGTAGCCTTTCGCCCCTACTCTTCAATCTGTACATCGAGGAAGCAATGATGGAAATAAAAGAAAGGTTCAGGAGTGGAATTAAAATACAAGGTGAAAGGATATCAATGATACTATTCGCTGATGACATTGCTATCCTGAGTGAAAGTGAAGAAGAATTAAATGATCTGCTGAGCGGAATGAACAGTCTAATGAGTACACAGTATGGTTTGAGAGTAAATCGAAGAAAGACGAAGGTAATGATAAGTAGTAGAAATGAGAAGAGCGAGAAACTTAACATCAGGATTGGTTGTCACGAAGTCAATGAAGTTAAGGAATTTTCCTACCTAGGCAATAAAATAACCAGTGACGGACGGAGCAAGGAGGACATCAAAAGCAGACTCGCTATGGCAAAAGAGGCATTTCTGGCCAAGGTAAGTCTACTAATATCAAATACCGGCCTTAATTAGAGGAAGAAATTTCTGAGGATGTACGTCTGGAGTACAGCACTGTATGGTAGTGAAACATGGACTGTGGGAAAACCGGAAAAGAAGAGAATCGAAGCATTTGAGATGTGGTGCTATAGACGAATGTTGAAAATTAGGTGGACTGATAAGGTAAGGAATGAGGAGGTTCTACGCAGAATCGGAGATGAAAGGAATTTGAGGAAAATACTGATAAGGAGAAGGGACAGGATGATAGGATATCGGCTAAGACATGAGGGAATGACTTCCATGGTACTAGAGGGAGCTGTAGAGGGCAAAAACTGTAGAGGAAGACAGAGATTGGAATACGTCAAGCAAATAATTGAGGATGTAGGTTGCAAGTGCTACTCTGAGATGAAGAGGTTAGCACAGGAAAGGAATTCGTGGCGGGCCGCATCAAACCAGTCAGTAGACTGATGACCAAAAAAAAAAAAAAAAAAAAAAAAAATTTGGGAAGGACGGCAATGCTAACCAAGAGCTACATGACTTAGTACATGACTTACCTTCCACACCAGGACAATTACTACGACCAAGAGACAAAGAACAAAGCAAGCAGTGTAAACATTCCGATTCAAGACTGCTGAAAACGCGACCGTCTAAATACCATCGAGCAAGGTGATGTTCAGTATACAGGGTGCATCAAAAATATTTTGCGCAGAGCGGGTCAGCAATAACTGTTCAGCGGACCTTCCTACTAGATACGGTGTGGATCCTCCTACAGCACAGAGTATTAGACGATGGCATGAACAATTCCGAAAGACTGTTTGTGTAAAGGCAAATCGCAGGGCCGTCCCCGAGTGTCTGACACACCCGCCACAGTTTCACAAGGATTCCGCAGAAATCCGTTCGCCGTGCAGTTGGACAGCTTAACATGCCCCCAATGTCCATCTGGCCTGTGTTACGTCAATGTTTACACATGGAACCACACAAAATTCAGCTACTGCATCCTCTTCGTGATGAAGTGACAAACAACAACGACTGGAGTTTTGTAATTTCGTTCTAAGCAAGATTAAGGATGACAGCTTCCTTCGTTTTTAGTGACGAGGCAACATTCCATTTAAATGGAAAGGTAAACAGTCATAATGTGACAATATGGGGTACGAAACAATCACATGAAGTTGCACAACGTCAGACTGATTCTCGAAAATTTAATGAGTCTTGTGTAGTTTCACGAGAAAAGGTGTATGGTAACTTTTTCTTGCCGAGAACACTGTTATACGAAGTACATTGCGAACATTCGTTTCCAACAGTTTAGGCTGATTCCAACGGCTTTATTTACGAACAGGATGGGGCACTGTCACACTGACGACATGGAAGTGCGGGAATTTTAAGTCAAAGGATTACTGAACAATGGAACGGTCGCACTGGACCAAATGATTCAGACTTACATTACTGGACTCCAAGGCCACCAAACCTCACTGTATGTGATTATTTCTTGTGGCAGTTTGTGAAAGACTCTGTTTTGGGTGCCTCTATTACCAACAACAATGAATGAACTGAGACATCGCATAACAGCAGCTGTGGAAGCTGTAACTCAAGAAATGCTCGCTGCAGTGTTGGAACAATTTGAACACCGCTTTGACAAATGCCGTACAACTCAAGGGGGCGTATTGAACACCTATGAAAAGGTATTAAAAAAACTTCTTGAGTTTCCCGATCATCAAAAAAAATATTGTATATAATTATATGTTTCAGAAATACAGACGTGTCAGATCGCATTTTTTTTTAAGAGCCTGTATTTTGGGTTTTCCATGGTATGGTGCGAATATATCATACTTGTAAGGAGCAATCCGTCACATCAGCATACTTTTTTTTTGTTCATCAGTGTACTGACTGGTTTGATGCTGCCCGCCACGAATTCCTTTCCTGTGCTGACCTCTTCATCTCAGAGTAACACTTGCAACCTACGTCCTCAATTATTTGCTTGACGTATTCCAATCACTGTCTTCCTCTAGAGTTTATGCCCTCTACAGCTCCCTCTAGTACCATGGAAGTCATTCCCTCATGTCTTAGCAGATGTCCTATCATCCTGTCCCTTCTCCTTATCAGTGTTTTCCACATATTCCTTTCCTCTCCGATTCTGCATAGAACCTCCTCATTCCTTACCTTATCAGTCCACCTAATTTTCAACATTCGTCTATAGTACCACATCTCAAATGCTTCGATTCTCTTCTGTTCCGGTTTTCCCACAGTCCATGTCTCACTACCAAACGATGCTGTATTCCAGACGTACATCCTCAGAAATTTCTTCCTCAAATTAAGGCCGGTATTTGATATTAGTAGACTTCTCTTGGCCAGAAATGCCTTTTTTGCCATAGCGAGTCTGCTTTTGATGTCCTTCAGGCTCCGTCCGTCATTGGTTATTTTACTGCCTAGGTAGCAGAATTCCTAAACTTCATTGACTTCGTGACCATCAATCCTGATGTTAAGTTTCTCGCTGTTCTCATTTCTACTACTTCTCATTACCTTCGTCTTCCTCCGATTTACTCTCAAACCATACTGTGTACTCATTAGACTGTTCATTCCGTTCAGCAGATCATTTAATTCTTCTTCACTTTCACTCAGCAATCTCATCAGCGAATCGTATCATTGATATCCTTTCACCTTGTATTTTAATTCCACTCCCGAACCTTTCTTTTATTTCCACCATTGCTTCCTCGATGTACAGATGGAAGAGTAGGGGCGAAAGGCTACAGCCTTGTCCTACACCCTTCTTAATGCGAGCACTTCGTTCTTGATCGTCCACTCTTATTATTCCCTCTTGGTTGTAGTACATATTGTATATGACCTTCTCTACCTATAGCTTACCCCTAGTTTTTTCAGAATCTCGAACAGCTTGCACCATTTTATATTGTCGAACGCTTTTTCCAGATCTACAAATCCTATGAAAGTGACTTGATTTTTCTTTAGCCTTGCTTCCATTATTAGCCGTAACGTCAGAATTGCCTCTCTCGTCCCTTTACTTTTCCTAAAGCCAAACTGATCGTTACCTAGCGCATTCTCAATTTTCTTTTCCATTCTTCTTTATATTCTTGTAAGCAGCTTCGATGCATGAGCTGTTAAGCTGATTGTGCGATAATTCTCGCACTTGTCAGCTCTTGCCGTATTAGGAACTGTGTGGATGATGCTTTTCAGAAAGTCATATGGTATATCGCCAGACTCATATATTCTACACACCAACGTGAATAGTTGTTTTGTTACCACTTCCCCCAATGATTTTAGAAATTCTGATGGAATGTTATCTATCCCTTCTGCCTTATTTGACCGTAAGTCCTCCAAAGCTCTTTTAAATTCCGATTCTAATACTGGATCCCCTATCTCTTCTAAATCGACTCCTGTTTCTTCTTCTATCACATCAGACAAATCTTTACCCTCATAGAGGCTTTCAAGGTTGAAACACGTATGTAACATAGCAGCGATGGTGAGGCACGTTAAAATCTTTGACCAGAGAGCCTATAATCGTAGTTAGTCTGCGCTTGACCGCGCGAGTGTTGCAAGCAGTTCAGTTGTAGTAATGCTGTTGAGCAGTAGTCGTCATGCAGAGCGGTCGGTCAGTAGTAGCAGCCCAGTGCGGTTCTGTGATGTAGTCTGTCGGCAACACTGGTCAAGATGCTGAATGAGGTATATTGTTAATTAAGGTAATCATCAGATAATGTAAAGTTTATTTATTGTAATTAATTTCCAACAAGTGCCCCAATAATAATTTTGATTTCAAAAGCAATTGTACAAAAAAAATTTATTTAATTGAATTAACGATTTCGTTCCACTTCCCTTAAAGAAAAGTTTCAGTTAAATTACAAAAAAAAGGAATATTATTATTTGCAATGCAGTTCCTCCAAGCTGTGCGCAAGAATAAGAGCAGAAATTTGACCAGCAGTTACAATGAGGTAAGAATTTAATTCTGATTTTTGTACAGGGCCAATGACCGATATTTCGGTTTAATTGAATTTTCATTATCACTGAGATTTTCTTATCACTGAATTGACTTTCATTTTTTTTTGTGAGGAACTTATACTTGGGTCAGATTGCTAATTTTTGTCTAATTGTCATTGTCATTGAATTTATTTGCTGGGAGGTTACGTTAGGTTCTATTCTTGTTAACAGTTAATTATTGTCTTTTCAAATTTTTCTGGGTAGGTTACACTTGGCTCCATTTTTATTAAATATTTTCTTTTCTTTTAAATTTTTCTGGGGAGGTTACACTAATTCAATTAAACCGAAATATCGGTCTTTGGCCCTGTACAAAAATCAGAATTAAATTCTTACCTCATTGTAACTGCTAGTCAAATTTCTGCTCTTATTCTTGCGCACAGCTTGGAGGAACTGCATTGCAAATAATAATATTCCTTTTTTTTGTAATTTAACTGAAACTTTTCTTTAAGGGAAGTGGAACGAAATCGTTAATTCAATTAAATAAATTTTTTTTGTAAAATTGCTTTTGAAATCAAAATTATTATTGGGGCACTTGTTGGAAATTAATTACAATAAATAAACTTTACATTATCTGATGATTACCTTAATTAACAATATACCTTATTCAGCATCTTGACCAGTGTTGCCGACAGACTACATCACACAACCGCACTGGGCTGCTACTACTGACCGACCGCTCTGCATGACGACTATTGCTCAACAGCACTACTACAACTGAACTGCTTGCAACACTCGCGCGGTCATGCGCAGACTAACTACGGTTATAGGCTCTCTGGTCAAAGATTTTAACGTGCCTCACCATCGCTGCTATGTTACATACGTGTTTCAAGGTATTCTTTTCACCTATGTGCTCTCTCCTCTGCATTTAACAGTGGAATTCCCGTTGCACTCTTAATGTTACCACCGTTGCATACTACAGAATTATAATGACAAAGTTACGTGAGTTTGTCAAGAAGAAAAAGCAGCACTCCGTCTCCAGGCCACATGTGGCCACCTGGACCATCCGTGTCATCCTTTAGTGAGAATGCGGATAGGAGGGGCGCGTGGTCAGCACAGCGCTCTCCCGGTCGTTATAATGGTTGATGGTTTTCTGTGACCGGAGCCGCTACTATTCGGTCGAGTAGCTCCACAATTGCCGTCACGAGGAGGAGTGCACCCCGAAAAATGGCAACAGCGCATGGCGGCCATGAGGGTCACCCATCCAAGTGGCGACTACGCCCGACAGCGCTTAACTTATGTGATCTCACGGAACCGGTCTGTCCTCTGCGGCAAGGCCGTTGCCTGTCAAGACGACACGTCACTATAATTAAACTGAGAGATCCCTTTTGCTACCCGAAAACCCCACAGCTGATCCTCCAGACGAACACAATGACACACGCTGTGACTTCTTTCTCTTTCCTCGAATGAAGAACTCATTGCATGAGACATCTAAAACCACGTACTTCGCCAAGTAATACCCGTCGTAGGGAAAAATATGTCACATTGAAGGGTGACAGTGTGGAGAAGATGTAAGATCTGCACCATAATTCAAGATCGCAGCTTCAATCTTTCGAGGAGAATATTTAAACTGGTACTACCCTCGTAAAAGGATGATTGTGGATGCTACAGGAACGAGAGCACCACTAGATGGTTTCGCAGGTTTCGATGTACCATTGTAAATATTTTTAAACAATCCTATTGTATTATCCTTTGTAAACTTAATTGCACTACTGGCCATTAAAATTGCTACACCAAGAAGAAATGCAGATGAATAAAGAGTATTCATTGAACAAATATGTTAGACTAGAACTGACATGTGATCACGTTTTCACGCAATTTGGGTGCATAGATCCTGAGAAATCAGTACCCAGAACAACCACCTCTGGCCGTATTAACGGCATTGATACGCCTGGGTATTGAGTCAAACAGAGCTTCGATGGCGTGTACAGGTACAGCTGCCCACCGTGCTTCAACATGATTCCACAGTTCATCAAGAGTAGTGACTGTTGTACTGTGACGGGCCAGTTGCTCGGCCACCATTGACCAGACGTTTTCAATTGGTGAGATATCTGGAGAATGTGCTGGCCAGGGCAGCAGTTGAACGTTTTCTGTATCCAGAAAGCCCCTTACAAGACCTGCAACATGCGGTCGTGCATTATCCTGCTGTAATGTGGGGTTTCGCAGGGATCGAATGAATGGTAGAGCCACGAGTCATAACACATCTGAAATGTTACGTCCACTGTTCAAGTGCTGTCAACGCAAACAAGAGGTGACCAAGACGTCTAACCAATGGCACCCCATACCATCAAGCCGGGTGATACTCCAGTATGGCGATGACGAATACACGCTTCCAATGTGCGTTCACCACGATGTCGCCAAACAAGGATTTGACGATCATGATGCAGTAAACAGAACCTGAATTCATCCGAAAAAATGATGTTATGCCATTCGTGCACCCAGGTTCGTCGCTGAGTACAGCATCGCAGGCGCTCCTGTGTGTGATGCAGCGTCAAGGGTAACCGCAGCCATGGTCTCCGAGCTTAGTCCACGCTGCTGCAAACGTCGTCGAACTGTTCGTACAGATGGTTGTTGTCTTGCAAACGTCCCCATCTGTTGACTCAGGGATCAAGACGTGGCTGCACGATCCGTTACAGACATGTGGATAAGATGCCTGTCATCTCGACTGCTAGTGATACGAGGCCGTTGGGATCCAGCACAGTGTTCCGTATTACCCTCCCGAACCCACCGATTCCAGATTCTGATAACAGTTATTGGATTTCGAACAATGCGAGCAGCAATGCCGCGCTACGATAAACCGCAATCGCGATAGGCTACAATCTGACCTTTATCGAAGTCGGAAACGTGATGGTACGCATGTCTCCTCTTTACACGAGGCATCACCACAACGTTTCACCAGGCAACGCTGGTCAACTGCTGTTTCAGTATGAGAAATCGGTTGGAGACTTTCGTCATGTCAGCACGTTGTAGGTGTCACCACCGGCGCCAACCTTGTGTGAATGCTCTGAAAAGCTAATCATTTGCATATCACAGCATCTTCTTCCTGTTGGTTAAATTTCGCGTCTGTAGTACGTAATCTTCGTAGTGTAGCAATTTTAATGGCCAGTAGTGTACATTATAGATAGAAGAGCTTGAGTATGATGCCACACAGGTCCTCCCATATAAAACTAGGAATTTTCCCGTGTCTGTGACACACTGGATTTCACAGTGTCTCTAATTCAAACAGGCCCATTAGGTTTACAATTGTTGACCTGTGCGTGTTTCGTGTCAGTGGAGTTTAGTAGTGTGTATGTCACTTCGAACAAACCCTGTTATTTTACTCTTGTTCATGGACACTTCGAAAGCAATACATAGTTATTTTAATGAAACAAATAAAAGGCTCGACATGTAGGAAGAATAATGCTGAACCACGTATGAGCGAATCAATATACAGAAATATATACTATTTTCTGAAACTGTTGCAACTAATTGTTCCGTAAAGATTTTTCGATGATTCCATTTTCGCTCTAGAACAAAGGAAACAACTGACTTCCTAAAACGAACCGGTATTCTGTTCCTTCACTTGCCGACCTTAGGACGCTCCTGTAATAATAACAGAAGTGTTAAGGATAGTGGTGCTGGTGGTGGTGAATGTACAGGGTGGGAAAATAAAACAGATCCGCAAAATATTTCATGCACCTTAAGAAAGGCAACCCCACTTCTTTTATCTCAACCTGCGGCAGGTAGGTTGCCTATCTTAAGGTGTATGAAATATTTTTGGGGCCTACTTTATTTCACCCACCCTGTTCCATTTTTAATAAAAGGAAATTTTGTTAAATACAGACATGAATGAAAGGGCCAGGCGAGGGATTCGTTGTTATTTGTGTGCATTATAGAGGGACATGCGCTCCAACGCCTCCAGGGAACAGTAATTGGTGGTTATAGCATTTCCAGTTCCAGTGCCGTTATTAAAACAGTTTGCTTGGCTGGAGTTGCGAGAGCGCCTGGTTGCGCAACGTTCACGAGAATGGTGGGCTTTAACAGTGTGCGCCTCAAAGATAACTCTGTGCAGTTGGCAGGATACATTTGCATCAGACCGGCATTCCTGCCCTTAGCAGATACAGCGATCGCCTCCCGTTAGCGAACGAAGGTAGCTGCCTTGTGCAGGCCCTGTCGTAAGGCAGCAAAATAACACAGTCGATACTGTATTCCGCAATAGAGCCCTTTTGCAGTGTAGTTGTCGGACCTGAAAGCGACAGGTGAGTTTTCTCAAATAAGGAAACACATTCATGTCCCGTGAGAAGATTACTTTTCAAGAAGAAATTCAGTTTGTATGCTCGAAAATCAACACACAGGAATAGGCGTGATAAGAAAAAAAGTCATTTTAGAGGTGAAATACTTTAAACTACGTTGAGAGCTAATTGTTTTCTAGCATTTTACGAAATAAGAGAAAGGAAGTTAGATCTTTAACTCTGCCGGAGGTATTTGATTTTTGTATATATCGACTATCCAAACAGAAGCAATTACTATGGTAAATTGTTTTAATTAATGAGATGCTGGATCAGTCCACAGCCTTCATGAAATTATTAAAAAAGCTTGTTTCTGCTTACGGCTATCAAATAATTTTTGTATGGTTTCTTGTTTACTTGTGTACGTTCTGTATGCACCCACTTTATACCCCTGTCGATAACTGTATGTGAGAGATCAGTCTCATAATGAGAAGTAATACTCGAAACTGCAATCGCGGTAAACGAGAAATAAACTTTTTGACACCCACAAACAGCGCAAAAAGTCTAACCAGCAGCTGACCTGTGTTAGCCAATGCCAGCAGACGTAGTTTCAGAAGCAAAAGAAGCCACAATATATTGCACAGATGAAAGGGCGGGGATCAGGTGCGCCAGCTGGTGTGTTGTTAACGGAGGTGCCTTGAGGACAGTGTTGCAACATCAAGAACTGGATTTCTTTGGTGTATTGAATCATATTGCCATTTTTCTTGACAGCATTATTGCTTCGAAATGTCTCTCAGCGACGTGGTTTTTTTTAGTGGCTCCACAGTTCGGTTGTGCACGTTCGTTGCGATCTGTATAGACTGTTTCCCTCTCAGAATAACATAAACTAAAACCAGCTGGTATTTCCTTCTTGCACGTCTGTACTACAGCAAGCGTATGTGACGATAATCATGCATGGGTCATGTTTTGCTAATACTGATTAATCAGAAAACATTGTTGTTAGGTTTTCGCGTATATTAGTAATGAACGTTTGTCGAGAAACACTACTCTGAAGTTTTTGGTCTATATATTTATAATTTACACAAAAAACACCAAAATAACTAGTATAGTCATGTATATTCACTTATAGAGATATGTAAACAGACACAATATGACGCTGCTGTCGGCAACGCCTATATAAGACAAGTGTCTGGCGCAGTATTTATATAGTTTACTGGTGCTACAATGGAGCTTTCAATATTTAAGTAAGTTTGAACGTGGTGTTATAGTCGGCTCACGAGCGCTGGGACACAGCATCTCTGAGATAGCTATGAAGTGGGGATTTTCCCGTACGATCGCTTCACGAACGTTCCGTGTATACCAGGAATCCGGTAGAACATCAAATCTCCGACATAATTGCGGCTGGAAATAGATCCTGCAAGAACGGGACCAACTACGACTGAAGAGAATCGTTCAGCGTGACAGGAGTGCAACCCTTCCGCAAACTGCTGCACAATTCAATGCTGGGACAACAAGTGTCAGCGAGCGAACCATTCAGCGAAGCGTTCATCAGTATGGTTTTTCGGACCCGAAGGCCCACTCGCGTATGCTTTATGACTGCACAATATAAAACTTCTGCCTCACCAGAGCTTGTCAACACCGACATTGAACTGTTGATGGCTAAAAACATGTTGCCTGATAGGAAGAGTCTCGTTTCAAATTTTATCGAGCGGATGGACGTGAACGGGTACGGTGGCAACCTCATGAATCCATCGACCTGCATGTCAGCAGGGGACTGCTCAAGCCCATGGAGGCTCTGTAATGGTGTGGGACGTGTGCAGTTGGAATGGTATGGAACCCCTGATACGTCTAGATACAACTCTGGCACGTGACACGTACGTGAGCATCCTGTTTGATCACCTGCATCCATTCATGCCCATTGTGCATTCCGACGGACTTGGGCAATTCCAGCAGGACAATGCGACACCTCACACGTCCAGAACTGCTACAGATTGGCTCCAGGAACAGTCATCTGAGTTGAAACACCTCCACTGGCCGCCAAACTCACCGGATATGAATATTATTAAGCACGTCTGGGATGCCCTGCAAGGTGCTGTTCAGAAGAGATCTCCAGCCCTCGTACTCTTGCGGATTTATGGACAGCCTTGCAGAATTCTCGAGTCAGTTCCCTCCAGCACTACTTCAGACATTGAAATTACAATGAAATCGAGACCTTTAGCTGCTGACAGGCGTTAATAAATATCAACGGGGACAGTTGAAAATATGTGCCCCTACCGGGACTCGAATCCGGGATCTTCTGCTTACAGGGCAGACGCTGTATCCGTGTGAGCCACCATGGACACAGAGAATACTGCGACTACAGGGACTTACCTCTAGAACTCCCCTCTGAGACCCACATTTCCAATTTTTTGACCACACACTACATTTGTAGTGCCCCTGCCCACTATATTCATTACTCGCGGCAGTCAATCTACCGACTCCCGTGAGAGCCCGGGCAATGTGAGTGCATCGCCGGCCGGAGTGGCCGTGCGTTTCTAGGCGCTACAGTCTGGAACCGCGTGACCGCTACGGTCGCAGGTTCGAATCCTGCCTCGGGCATGGATGTGTGTGATGTCCTTAGGTTAGTTAGGTTTAAGTAGTTCTAAGTTCTAGGGGACTGATGACCACAGCAGTTAAGTCCCATAGCGCTCAGAGCCATTTGAACCATTTTGTGAGTGCATCCGCACTGAAGAAAATCATTGGCCGGTAAGCCTTATCTATATGAAGATGGTGTTTATTTTTTCGGACATGTCCGAAGGAACAGATGCCATTTTCATATTCATATTCTTCAAACATTAGTCGAGTCCATGGCACGTCGTGTTGCGACACTTCTTCGTGCTCGCGGCGGCCCTATGCAATATTAGGCAGGTGTACCAGTTTCTCTGGCTTTTCAGTGTAGCACTGTTGACTCTTTGAGTGGATTAAGATTCCAATTGTTGTTCTTGGACATAGAAGGGAAATATTCTCTGAAGGTTTCTTTAACCATGTTGTTGATGTATTCCAGCAAAGATGATTTTCCTCTAGGTAGTCTATATCTACGTCTACGTGATTACTCTGCTATTCACAATAAAGTTTCTGGCAGAGTGTTCAATGAAGGGTATCAAAGCACTCGCTTTGATTCCTACTGAAATACGTTTCCCAGAATTAAAGTTTTTGATGAGTGATTCGATACTGTCTTGCACAATATAAACGTTTATATTTGACCCCTGGACCGAGAAGTTTAAACTGTTAATATCTGAGAAAATGTCCGCCAAATGAGCTAAACTCTAACACCATTTCATATTCTACGCACTTTGCTTTGTGATAGTCATGGCTGGTGAAAAAAAAAATAGACTTCACCTTTAAGCTCATACAATCTGGAAATTGCACTACCTCGAGATAGCCACCTAACTTGTTTGTGAGACAGTTAACTCATATAAATGCTTCCTATTGCCTCACAAAGCACAGCACAGATACCGCAATTTTGTAGGGAGAGCGTTAATGGAATTAATTATTTTTACTGCATCATCCAGTACAGATTTCAATCCATTGGGTAAGCGTTTAGAAACAAGAGCCTGTCTATGAATGCAGCAATTCGTTCAAGAAGCGTTCGGCGTTACCGATTTCACTTTGGCAACACAATCAGCGTAACATCTTGTCAGATATTTAACACCATCTGAACAAATGCCTACACAGTGACTCCAATCTATTCTTCAGTTAACTTAAATGTATCACCTCCCGTAATTCTCTCTTTTAAGGGTGTACAGAATAGTATCTCCTCTTCTACAGCCTCGCCGTTAATATAACGTACGGAAAGTACCAAAATGGCTAAATTGGCAACACCACTCGATTAGACAAGCTGAATCGCGAAATAAGGACTGGCACAGACACTTTCCAAAATTTCGTTTTCGTCATAAATTGACATTTTAATCCGGCTTTTGTTCCTGTTGTCGGAAAATGGTTCCGTATTGACTTTTTTTGTGAAAGGTTCTCCAAGCGTACAAAGTACTGCACCATTTATACATATCCTACTAAATCTTCAGCTTTGCAGTTTCCGCAATTCTGTAGCTAACCGATAAGACGCTTCAAGAGCGTTCTCATTGTTTGCAGCGGATAAAAATGTTGTGAAATCATTTTTCCACTCGTTAGCAGATGTGTTTACATGGATGGTGTGTTTAGTATTTACATGGCCTTTAAGTTGAGAAGGGTTCAGACTACTGTTAGCAAGAATGTCGCCACGAACAGCACACTATGTTCTTGGGCACTCCTTGTCATCTATGTATAAAACTCCAGTGTAATTATCATCGTTCTTTCTGTTCTTTACACACGGTTCTCGTTTGTTGGATTAACACAAATCACAAAAAAAAAAAAAAAAAAAAATGGATGGCCTGTTGACACAACACTAACTTGCGACTTTGTTAAACCCTGTTTCCCTTTTAAAACATCCACTTCTAAACTAGTCATCCATTTAATGTGAACGGAAACGATTCTGATACACAACTGACACTTAATTCATTTGTCACAAGGAAAGAGAAAGCAGTCTAATGTTGAGAATCAGATACCTGCTGCCATGTAACCGTTTCTTAATGGAGTCGTGGAGCTGTTTGTTATTACCATTGTTAGAACACAAAGAAGCTGGCAGACTAAATTTCCACTGGAGCGAAATCAAATGGATTCCCGACGTTGTTACACAGCTGCAAATTAGGCATTTGTGGTAAATATTAATCTACTGTGGAAATAATGTGATAAACTCCTGATGTTACATATACGTAACAAGGGGTGTTAAAGGTTATGAAACGTCCGCTTAGAAAAATTAATTGATTACTGTGCTGGTAAACCCCTAACGTTATTTGATTTTCAAACAGCTGAGCAAAATTGAACGTACTCAGACATTTCTCTCTTTACTTATTCTGATCATCACTAAACTGACACACAATATATTTAACGCAACGCAATCTGACTTCCAATAATCCCTACAAAGAATTGCCCTAACAATAACCTATACCTTTCATGAATCACTTACCTCACAAAAATCTTCGTTACTCGAACTACTGCAATACAGCGAGAGCCAATACTGCCAGCTAAATAAAAGATTCTAACTACTGAACGCACTAACTACTGGTAGGCATAGTTAGCAAATGAAAGATTTTCATAGAGTACAAACAATATATTTACCTTAATAGTGTTCAAAAGTCATATATATATATATATATATATATATATATATATATATATATATATATATATATATATATATATTTACTTACTTACTTATCGCGAATGGACCCAGAAGGATCACGCAAAGCTTTCTGACGTCGTTTCTTCCATACTTCTTTCATTCGTTCTCCATGTTTTCTTTTTCTTTCTTCTGTCCATTTTGTTCCTGGTCTCTTTAGTGCTTCCTTCTCCGACAATACAATCCACTTTTCCACCTTATTTCTAAAAGTTTTTCTATCTTTGACATCTTTAAGTTCAATATTTGCTTTTTGTAAATCTAATTTTACTTGGCTAATCCACGGTGTTGTTGATTTGACTTTTTCTATGTAAGTGAGAATTCTGTTGGTAAGTCGTGTGGGGGGAAGTCTAGTGACATGTCCATAAAATTTTAATCTTCGCCTTCTTATGTCTGCTGCCAGGTTTGATATAGTTTCTGTGGTTCTTCTTGATTGTATCCGGTATCCTTCTTCTGTTAATTTTGGACCTAAAATCTTTCTCATAATTTGGCGTTCTTCTTTTAGTATTTTTTCTAAGTCACATTTTGTGTGGAGTGTGAGCGTTTCACTAGCATATAGTGCTGCTGGCTTAATTACTGCGCAGTAGTGTCTGATTTTTGTGTTCGAGGAGATGCATTTTTTATTGTATATTTCATGTGTCATACCATATGCTCTCTTCATTTTCTGTTGTCTGATCTTCTGTGCAACTTTCTCTCCTCCGGTTGGCTCCAAAATTTCACCTAGGTATTTAAAATGTTTTACTCTATTTATTTTTCCATATTTTGTGTTCAAACTGTGTATATGGAATTTCGTACAGAAAAATTCTGTCTTTTGAAACGAAATTTGTAAACCTACTTTATCCGCGCATTCCTTAAGGATCTCTATTTGTTTGGTGGCGATTTCTTCATCATCTGCAAGTATGGCCAAGTCGTCCGCGAATGCTAAACAAGATACCTCCACGTTGTCTTTGGTTCTACCAAGATGGATTGGTTTCCAGTAGGATTGATTTTTTAATTCTTTTTCCCATTCCTTAATGACTTCATCCAGGACTATATTAAACAGAAGTGGAGATAGCCCGTCACCTTGACGTACTCCAGTTTTTATGAGAAAAGGTTCAGAGATTTCTCCCCTGAATTTAACTTTAGATACAGTGTCTGTCAGTGATTCTTTGATAAGCCTTAGTGTTTTGGAGTCAAGTCCAAGTTCCTCTAAAATGTTACACAAAGATTGCCAGTCAATTGAGTCATAGGCTTTCTTAAAATCTACAAATGTACAAATTATGGAGGCATTTCTAATTGCTTTGTGTTTTAATATTGTCTTTAAATTAAATATTTGTTCTATGCATGAGCGACCGGGGCGGAAGCCTGCTTGATAATCACCAATTTGGCGTTCCAGCTGCTCTTGTGTTCTTTTCAGCAGGCATGTTGAGAGAATTTTGTAGGTGACTTGTAAAAGTGAGATTCCCCTGTAGTTATTGACATTTGTTCTGTCTCCTTTTTTATGTAACGGGTGAATAAGGGCACATTTCCAATCCTCTGGTAATTTTTCTGTTTCCCATATTTTTGTTATTATTTTTGTGAGCTCTTGCAACGTCTTTGGTCCTAGGTTTTTTAATAGCTCTGCAACAATGCCATCTTCGCCAGATGTTCTATTATTTTTTAAGTTTTTAATGTGACATTTGATTTCTTCCTGTGTTGGTGGTAATGAATCCGGTTGAGCGTTGGCACTGATTTCTTTGGGAAACCTTAAACTAGGTTCTGGGCAATTTAGTAGGTTAGAAAAATATTGAGCCAATACTTGACAGTTTTCCTGGTTTGTTAGGGCTAATTTACCATCTGGTTTTCTGAAACATAAATTTTGAGGGATATATCCTCGTATTTTATCTGCGAAAGTTCTGTAGAAGTCTCTTGTATTATAGTTTTGGAAATTTTCTTCTATGGCATCCAGTTGTGCCTTTGTGTACTTCCTTTTTGCTTGCCTAATAGATTTTGAAACCTGTTTTCTAACCTCGTTAAATAAATGTAGACATTCTTGTGATTTTTTACTGTTATATTCTTGAAATGCCTTTTTTCTCCTTTCCAATGCATTTTCACAGTCTGAATCCCACCAAGGGTGTTTGAATATCTTTTTCAAGGGAATAGTTTCCTTAGCTATTCGCGTGATTTTAGAATGAAATTCTTCCCATGTGTTTGCCTTTTCCTTCTCCCATTCTTCTTTTACTTTAGATTCTTTAATCTTCTTGGTGTCATATTTCTGTATTTCTGTTTTCTTCTGATGACTTATTCGTGCTGTAACTTGATTTTAATTCTAGTTAGGTAATGGTCTGAATCAATGTTTGCTCCTCTGCGTACTTGGACGTCGTAAATTTCTTTTTGTACTGGGTATGAAATCGCCACATGATCTATTTGAAACTCGCCAATTTGTTGTATAGGAGATCTCCATGTCTTTTGTTTTCTTGGATATTTTCTTAGAGATGTTGACATTATCTTAAGGTTATTCTGCTTACATAGTTCGACGAGCCTTGTACCATTTTTATTGGTAAATTTATGTGCAGGATATTTGCCTACGGTTTTTTGGTGTATTTTCTCTCTACCAATTTGGGAATTAAAATCGCCGAGTAGAACTTTTGTATCATCTTTTGGAATCTTGGCCATTATATTCTCCAAATTTTCCCAGAACTTTTCTGTTTCTATGGGGTTTTTCTTGTTGTCTCCGTTTGTGGGAGCATGAACATTAACCATTGTGTATGTTTTGTTGGCACATTGTAAGCGCATCGTCATTATCCTATTATTTACGGGAGTAACTTCCTTGATGGAGCTGAGCACGCTCTTGTGTATGATAAACGCCATCCCGAGATGGGGGGCTCCTCTTCCGATTCGTTTATCCGTCTTGCTCTTAAAGATGCGATAGTTGCCATAATCTGATGTTTTTTCATCTGTAAAACGTGTCTCCTGTAAAGCTAGTATTACTATCTTTTGCTTTTCAAGTTCTGTTGTAAGGTTTAGAAGTTTTCCTGGTTGGATTAATGTATTTATGTTAAAGGTTCAAATGTATGTAGGTGTTTTAAGTGGATATATATATATATATATATATATATATATATATATATATATATATATATATATATATATGTTCATGACATCCAGTGTTACAAATTTACTCTCTCTGATGGACACACGTCAGGTCATACGCTCTCAAACCTCCGCCATCTCACTCCCCACATCAAACACTGCTTGCGGCTCACCTCCAACTGCGCAACGCTACGCGCTGTTCACATCCAACTGCCGAACACTACAATAGCGAATATTCTAACAATGCTAACCAGCTACAGACTGCACACAGCACAGTCAGTGATTTTCATACAGAGCGCTACGTGGCGTTACCAACATGAAAACCTAAACAGCCTACTTACAAGGTTTAATTTAATTTTCCGGTAATGATAACAATATTAATAATAATAGTAATTATTTTTATTATTGTTATGACCGAGACACACGCAGCAACAGGGAAGTAAACGATTTTGTGACTTTTACGTTTATAATACCATCTGTGTGCTTGAATACTTCAGTTTCTTCAGTTACTGCGTGTTAATTTAATATGTTATAGCCACAGTTCTTGCGTTTTCGTTTGCGTGGGAAAGGAAACCGATTTTGTGACGTATTACAAGTTCCTAATCAGGGGCGAATTATTTAGTTTCACCTGAGTGGTTCGGTAGTTCGATTTTCGAATCTCTTACGTGAGAATCTAATTTATTGAACACAGTTCCTGCGTTTTCGTCAGGGTCAGCAGTAGACTTGCGGAGCATGCGCCGTTCGTCCGTTTATCTGCATAGCTTAGTTTTCCACGGTTTTTACTATGGACACGGAGTGGAGGTGAGGCAAGCTGGTGACACTTTGCTCTCAGCTTCAGGCTGTGATGGCTTGAGGCTGCAGTGGATGGGCACCACTGTAGTGGGCCCGGCGTCCATAACGTCCGAGTCCTCCGATCGGTCCTCACCGGTGGCCAGCCCAGTTACTGCTCTCACGGAGATTGACCCTCACCTGTGGTCAAGTGGGAGGTCGCCCCGGGGCGTATTAGGCGGTCAAAGACTTCCCAGGCGGCCGCACGTAAGGCCTCCCCTCTTTGTCTGACAAACAGGTTCCAAATGCTGTCTCTGGCTGACACTGTCGCTGAGCCATATGCTGTCGCCTGTTCTGTTTCAGAGGAAACCTCTCAGCCTGCAAGATCTGGACAATCACAGAGGGTGGGATTACTGATATTTGGGAGCTCCAACGTTAGGCGCTTATGGGACCCCTTAGGCACATGGCTGCCAGGAAGAGAAAGAAAACCAATGTGCACGCCGTGTACATACTGGGTGGAGTCACTCCAGATGTGGAACGGGTCTTCCCGGATGCCATGAAGAGCACAGCGTGCAGCCAACTGCTGGTGGTTGCTCAAGTCGGTACCAATGATGGGTATCACTTTGGATCAGATCTCTGGTTGCGAGCGGCTAACAGAAGTGGTAAAGGCAACCAGTCTAGCTTGCGAGATGAAAGCAGAGCTCACCATCTGCAGCATCGTCGACATGACCGATTGAGGACCTTTGGTACAGAGCCGAGTGGAGAGTCTGAATCAGAGGCTCGCACGGTTGTGCGACCGTGTAGGCTGCAGATTCCTCGACTTGCGTCAAAGGTGGGTTGGGTTTTGGATTCCGCTGAATAGGTCAGGTGTCCACTATACGCCGGAGGCGGCTACATGGGTAGCAGGGACTGTGTGGCTTGGACTGGGCGGTTTTTTAGGGTAGAGGGTCTAGCGGAAAACACAAGAAGGGCTTCAGTCACCAAGGGTGCAGCCCGAACACAAAAAGAACATAGATACAGGAACCATGTAGTTATGTTGGGAAAGTACCAGAGCTTCAAGCGCTAATAGAAAGCACTGATGCTCAAATCGTTATAGGCACTGAAAGCTGGCTAAAGCCATGTACAAGCTCAGCCGAAATTTTTGCGAAGAACCTAACAGTGTTCCGAAAGGATAGGCTAAACACGGTTGGCGTTGGCGTGTTTGTTGCTGTCAGAAGTAGTTTATCTAGTCGCGAAATTGAAGTAGATACTTCCTATGAGTTAGTATGGGCAGAAATCATTGGTGGCGACCGGAATAAAATAAGAATTCGATCCATTTACCGACCTCCCAATTCAGTTGATACAGTTGCTTAAAGGTTCAAAGAAAACTTGAGTTTGATTTCAAACATGTACCCGACTCATACGATTATAGTTGGTGGTGACTTTAAATTACCCCCGATATGTTGGTGAAAATACATGTTTAATTCCGGAGGTACGCATAAAACATCATCCGAAATTGTGCTGAACGCGTTCTCTGAAAAGTATTTCGAGCAGTTAGTTCATGAGCCCACGCGAACAGTTAACGGTTGTGAAAACACACTTGACCTCTTAGCAACAAATAATGGTGAGTTAATAACCAGCATCAAAACCGATTCAAGGATTAGTGAACATAGGGTTGTCGTAGCGAGACTGAATACTGTAACCGCCAAATCCTCCAAAAATAAACGGAAAATATACCTATTCATAAAAGCATAAAAAATTTCACTTGACGCCTTCCTGAGAGACAATCTCCACTCATTCCAAATTAATAATGTAAGTGTAGACCAGATGTGGCTTGAATTCAAAGAAATATTATCGGCAGCAACTGAGAGATTTACACCAAATAAATTAACAAACGATGGAGCTGATCCTCCTTGGTACACAAGAGGGGTCAGAACACTGTTGCAGAAACAACTAAACAAGCATGCCAAATTTAAACAGACGCAAAATCTCCAAGATTGGCGATCCTTTACAGAAGCTCTAAACTTAGCGCGGATTTCAATGCAAGACGCCTGTAACAGTTTCCACGACGAATCTTTGTCTCGAAACGTGGCAGAAAATCCAAAGAGATTCTGGTCGTATGTGAAGTATGTTAGCGGCAAGAAACAAACAATGCCTTCTCTGTGCGACAACAATGGAGATACTATCGAAGACAGTGCTGCGAAAGCAGAGTTACCAAACACAGCGTTTCCAAATGCCTTCACTAAAGAAAACGAAGTAAATATTCCAGAATTGGAATCAAAAACAGCCACCCACATGAGTAACTTCATAAAATCAAGTCCAGACTGTATACCAGTTGGGTTCCTTTCAGAGTATGCTGACGCAGTAGCTCCGTACTTAACAATCATATACAACCGTTCGCTCGACGAAAGATCCGTACCCAAAGACTGGAAAGTTGCACAGCTCACACCAGTATTCAAGAAAGGTAGCAGGAGTAATCCACATAATTACAAGCCCATATCATTAACGTCGCTATGCAACAGGATTTTGGGACATATATTGTGTTCGAACGTTATGAATTACTTCGAAGAAAACGATCTATTGACACACAGTCAACAAGGGCTTAGAAAACATCGTTTTTGTGTAACACAACTAGCTCTATATTCGCATGAATTGTAGAGTGCTGTTGACAAGGGATTTATGATCGATTCTGTATTTCTGAATTTCCGGAAGGCTTTTGGCACTGTACCACACAAGCGGCTTGTAGTGAAATAGCGCGCTTATGGAATATCGTCTCACATATGTGACTGGATTTGTGATTTCCTGTCAGGGATGTCACAGTTCGTAGTAACTGACGGAAAGTCATCGAGTAAAATAAAAGTGATTTCTGTCGTTCCCCAAGGTAGTGTTATAGGGCATTTGCTATTCCGTATCTGTATAAATGATTTGGGAGAAAATCTGAGCAGCCGTCTTAGATTGTTTGCAGATGAATCTACTAATGATGAATGATCTACTAATAAAGTCATCAAAAGAACAAAACAAATTGCAAAACGATTTAGAAAAGATATCTGAATGGTGCGAAAATTGGCAGTTGACCATAAATAACGAAAAATGTGAGGTCATCCGTTAAAGTTCGGTTACACGATAAATCAGTCAAATCTAAATACCGTAAACTCAATTAAATACCTAATAATTACAATTACGAACAACTTAAACTGGAAGGAAAACATAGAAAATATTGTGGGAAAGGGAAACCAAAGACTGCGTTTTATTGGCAGGACACTTAGAAAACGTAACAGATCTACTAAGGAGACTGCCTACACTATGCTTGTTCCTCCTCTTTTAGAATACTGCTGCATGGTGTGAGATCCTTACCAGGTAGGACTGACGGAGTTCATCGAAAAAGTTCAAAGAAAGGTAGCACGTTATGTATTATCGCGAAATATGGGAGAGTGTCACTGAAATGATACAGGATTTGGGCTTGATATCATTAAAAGAAAGGCGTTTTTCGTTGCGACGGAATCTTCTCACGAAATTCCAATCACCAACATTCTCCTCCGAATGCGAAAATATTTTTTCGGCACCGACCTACATCAGACCTACATCAGAGCTCTTGTGGAAAGATGTAGGAGTTCGTTCTTTCCGTGCACTATGCGAGGTTGGAATAATCGAGAATTGTGAGGCTGCTTCGACGAACCCTCTGCCAGGCACTTAAATGTGATTTGCAGAGTGTCCATGTAGATGTAGAATGCTGCAGAAACTAAAGAAACCCTGAACGCGCCATTATGGAAAAGAGATGTGGCTAAACCTTTGAAATATTTTGCAAACCTCCTGGGGGTTTGTGAACCACAGGTTGGGAAATAATGCAGTACAGTGTTGGTGGATGGTGCGGAAGAAAAGAAAACTCCTGGATTTGCTGATAGCTAAACATATAACGAAGGAGGAAGAAGATTATTCGCTCCAGAGCCTCGTGCTCTGTCGAAAAACACCTTCACTACTTTGTCACTGTCAAGGGATCGACGACCTCCACGCAGCCTAAAATTTCTGTTCCTGGGAAAACCTAATTTAAACTTGCGGACCGTGCCACTGCGCGTGCAGCTACAGATGCAGAAGCAACAGCAACGTTGACAGGAGGGAAAGACGTGTGCATAAATTGAACCTGTGGCGACGCGGTCGATTCAGCCTGACATATCTACGTATCATTATGAGCTGCAATGCAGCGACGTCCTTTCAAGCTCCTCAGAGGAGCCGCTGGATTCGATTATTTGCTAAAACTCAAAACACTATTTTTAATAATTAAATTCTTTGCTTCTTTCACCACCGAATCCCAAAAAATCAGTTGTCTGTGTACGGTCAAATTGACCATGGTTTCGACAGCACTAAGGCGGTCTCCATCAGAATAAAAATTACATAGGATTACATGTAATCACACTATGGGTGAAAAACATCTGAGGAAAAATGATCTCGTCAAATAGAAATTGTCACAAGAATAAAAATAAATTGTGGCAATTTCTATTTGACGAAATCATTTTTTCCCGGACGTTTTTCACCCATGATGTGATTACATGTAATCCTAGGTAATTTTTATTCGGATGAAGACCGCCTGAGTGCTGCCGAAACCATGGTCAATTTAACAATAATTTTGTGCAACCGAGGTCGCCATACATACATTCTGTAACTAAGTTCACGCATGGTTGCTGGACATCTGCAAATAAAATTTTTTAAAATTTCAAATAAAAACTTCATTGAAGATGTCACATCTGTAGTGAAATGTGGTTGTAGATTATGCAAAGCAAATAATTTAGTTCTTGCAAGAAGGCGGATCCTCATAAACTCATTATTATGTTCCGGAAGCTCGGAAACAGAGCTTAAAATTCTATTATGTTTTGCTCTTATCAGATCATAAAAGACAGCGCTCGCAACTTAAATTAGATACTTCTGCTTTGCAATTACTCCCTCCATGCACCATTCTTCGTCCATGCTGCCATTTTTTACTCCCTTCCTTTCATATCCTCCATTTTTACTTGTGTATACGGTTTAATTTACCACTTCTTTCTTTTTCATTATTCTCTCCTGTTTTTGTACAAGTCCAAAAGTAAAAATACATTTGCAGACAGCAGCCCGTTCTTTTTTGCTGCACCATACTCTTGCTGTAAGTCACAAAACAATGGAAGATAAAAAAAATATACGTTTCTTCGTTCCAGAGGCAATGTAAACCATTATTCTCGGCCCTTTTTGTTCTCTGGCTTTGCGGCAGGTTTTAGGTCACACTCTCTTTCTGTTAATGTTTCTTGTCCAATTTGTTTTGTGGCAGCTTCTCACGGACTTATAGTGTACATTTGAATTAGTCGGCTCTGTTATGTCTTTGGGCGTTTTTCCTGACTACGAATGGACGTTAATTTTATTCGTAAATGATATTTTGGCGGATGACTTTGGTTTCCAAATAAAAGAGAATTAATTTGAAAGAGAATCAAGTATTGATTTCAACTTAGGAAGGTATAGTTGCCCTTCTGATTGAAAATAAGGAAGACTTTGGACTCGAAATTTAGTTCAAGAATTGAAGTAGAGTAGGTAGTATGAGTGTATGCCAAAAAGTACTGTGTCCTAATTTTTCATACGAAAACTCTTCAAGTTTTTTTTAAATAAAACGAAGTTATTAACATTCTACATCTTGATATTTATGTCTACGTATTTGCAGCTCTCTGCCACTAGATGACTCTGAATTGTAGGAAGTAACATTGCGGTGTGTAAGGTAGCTATCAAAGTGCGTGACAAACAGTGTGCCATAACTGAGTTAGCGAATTCGAAGAGTTCGTCCACACATGGAACGCTCTCTCCTTCAGCTTGATTAGTATCAGGACAAACTTGCTCGATACCGCATCTGAAACAATCCGACGCGTTGGGTTCACTGTCATAGATCACGATCCATACAGTCTCGACCTGCTTCTTTCCACTTTTTATCTGATTCCAAAACTTATAGAACATCTGTGAAGACTTTTCTTTGGTGGCGATGGAGCGGTACAAACAGTGGCGAGGTTCTGTCTCTGTCAACGAATTCAAACATTCGACAGTTGTCAACAAACTGATCTCTCGTTCAGGGAAATGTATTCGACGTCAGAGTGACAATCTTGATAAATAAAGACGTAGACCTGAGGAATAAAGATCTAGAATGCTAACAACGTTTCTTTCGCTTAAAAAGCTTTACGAAGTTTCACATACAAAATTTCGAAGTCATTAACTTTTGGTACACTGTCGTGTAATTGAGAAACATTAGTTGTCGCCTGGAATTTAATACATGACATTAGCTCAAAGATGAACTTCACGCCACCATCCCTCTTCTCCTTGTCGGCCATACCGTCGCAGTGAAAGTTTCCACCAGATTTCGGACCGGCTTACCTATACATCAAGCGGTACCACACAACCGGGCGTTAGCTATTTCTGCTATGGATGAGGTTCCCCGGACCATTCAATGAACGAACAAATTCCTTTGTCTAGGAATAAAGCCTTATCGAAGCGACTGAAGCTAATAAGTTGACGCAGAACCACAAAGTGGAAAAAAAAAGTTTTTCTCTAAGAAATAACTCTCTCTACGGTTCTCGGCTGTTATCCTGGAAATGAGGAACAAGTGCCTACAATCTTTATACCCACAACGAACACTAAAAGTGCTCTGTCACTATTGAGGTGTAGGTCAACTGCGCTTAGTTCCTGGATTAGGATAACGCTGAATCGTATCTTTAAAATATGTCTTGGATGGAGGCTGGAACACTATGTCACGTAATTGTGACATGAAGTCGCGCAGGAAGAATGCTACCATATTGCAGATCTATAGGGGCACTGTACAATTGCTGTAGTGGTCACGGAGTAAGAAACCACTACCTGATCAACTAATGACTTTATTTGACGCGTTTCGGGTAGAACTCCGCATCAGATCGTCTGGAAACGAGAAATGCATAGCAAATAGTAGAAAATATAACTATACAAAAACTATGAAACTACAACTATCGTCAAAATTAAACAGGTGAAATACACATCAAAGATATCAGTGATCAGCGTGTAATAAAACTGCCATGGCAGAATAATTGACTAGCTGCACAGCAGTATGCAGGAAAGCAATCTGAACGACCAGAGGCTGATGAGGAATACAAAAGTAGCGCCACGTGGCGACAATGAGAGAAAAAGTGTTTTTTTTCTTTTTAATAAGAAATGCAATATACAAAATTAAACATTTAAAAAATTTACAAAGTGTGAGTAATGAGACGAACAGTTATATAAAAATTTTCATCTAGAAGAAAGACATACATGTAATCTGACAGAGAAATAGGATAAAAATTCCAAAATACTTACATCATTTCAAAGCTTCTTACAAAATTACATAAGTGAAATATGTGAGGGAAAACAAATTGAAAAGGTAGAATAATACAGAGACAATGAACAGCAATCGTAACATAGGGAAAGGGCTCAAATACTCACAACAAATAGTGAAGGAGATTGTGCAAGCAAAAGACATTAAAAGGTGGAATACTTAATGTTAAAATAAAAGATCATAGGAACGCAAAGGAAAATACAACGTTAATCACTATAATATGATGTCAAGGACGCTGGGGATTCGAGCTCTAAAGAAATACACATAACAAAAGCGATAAGAGTGGGAAACAGCTGATTGGTGGTAGACATGAAAAGAATGGGATGAATTCTGAGAAATACAAGCACAGTATTTCACTGGATATCTTAAAGAACCGCAAAAGTCTAGAAAGCGGTTGTTTTAAAAATAAAAGTTGTACAAGCTGATACGTTCACACAAAATTACGTAATGCAACATGTTTCATTATGTAACTCTGTGTGAAGGTTTTAATTTATGTAAATATTGTGGGAATTTATTCTATTTATGTGTCAGTTTACATGCATGTCCTTCAGGTCGCTGTAATTTTTTATGTAACTCATCATATTATTAGTCACACTTTGTGAACTATTGTTAATGTTTAAGTTTGTATACTACATTTCTTATGAAAAATAAAAAAAAATTTCCTTTTTTCGCTAATGCCATGACAACTTTGTTACATATTATCTTTACATATCTAATCACTGACATGTTCAAGGTGTGTATTTCAGCTGTTTAATTTTGACGATTCTTGTAGTTTCATACTGTCGATCGTTTTTGTATAGTTACATTTCACGTTACTTGCAGTATTTCTGGTTTGCAGACAATTTGTTGATAGGTTCTATTCGAGACGCGTCAAATAAAGTCATAGGTTTAGCAGCTAGTGGATTCTCATTCCGTAACCAATACAGCAATTATTGTGCAGTACTTCTATTGATGTGTAACACAGTTACTGATGAGAAACAAAAATAGATTCAAAGAAGGAGGGCAGCCTTCTTCGGAATCGTGACTTTAAACGCTAATGCGCTACTGACTCACGACGTTTCATTGAGCAGTGAGAGGGTGGGGCCGCTCAGAATATAGAATTTTTTTAAATAGGACTGCAGCAGAGGCTAATACAAAATTAATTACTGCATCAGAAATGGAAAGGGAATTGCTGGTGATCACACAATGTCTTTTTTAACATCACATACCAAACGCTTCGTTATTCTCCTTTTCTGTGTTTGTCTCCTCCACACAACGCTGAACTCCAAACGTAATCCCTCAGAAATTATTCCTCAAATTAAGGCCTATGTTAACACTAGTATACTTGTTTCATAAATGTCGTCTATAACTGTGTTGTTCTGCGTCTAGTATTCTTTCTTCTTTGTCCGTCAAGTGTTTTTTTTTTGTTTTTTGTTTTTTTGTTTTGTTTTCGTGGTAGCAAAATTCCTTTACATCGTACGTAATGAGGCTCTCAATGCCCATGTGAACTTTGTTCCTGATCTCATTTCTGCTACTCCTCAATCTTGGTGTTCAATCATCGTTGTTTCTGCATCTACATCTACATCTACATAGATAGTCCGCAAGCCACCCTGGAACACGTGGCGGAGGGTACAATATACCACTAGTAGCCATTTCTTTTCCTGTTCCACTCGCAAATAGAAAGAGGGGAAAACAACTGTCTATACGCTTCCCTATGAGCACTAATTTCTCGTATCTTGTCTTCGTGGTCCTTACAGGCAATGTACGTTGGTGGCAGTAGGATCGTGCGGCAGTCAGCTTCAAATGCCGGTTCTCTGATTCGTCGAAAAGAACGAGGGATTCCGATTTGAGTACCCGAAGCAGCTCCGTAACACGTCTTGTTCAGAATAACCGGTAACAAAGACGAAGCCCGTCTCCGAATTCTTCCTGTAACCCGAGCATTTTGTATAGCCCGTTTCTTATTTTCCGTGAATTTGAAACACTATTGCTATTTTACGTTGGCATAAGCTTCTTCTGTGTCGGTAAATACTAAGAAGGTGACTTGGTTTCTCGTAAGTTTTGCCTCCATTTTTAAATATGGACTCAGAATTGCTCCTCTGTTCCTTTAAATTTCCTGAAAACAAATTGTTCGTCATGTAACAGATCCTCAGCTAATTTTTCGCTGAACTGAGAGACTTTTGAACATAACATTAACTGTCAAACGAAATTGTACTTACAAAATTTCAGAAAACATTTTTAAGGGATGAATTAGAAATATACAGCGAACTCCTGGGTGCCTCTCCACACGCGAATGGAACGGGCGGAATCATTAATAAGTAGCACAATGGAAAATACCCCTTGCCATGCACTTTACAGTAGTCTGCATATGTAGACCAAAAATTGTGTCACTGACGCCACCCGCTATTTTTGTGTGTAAGATGACAATCCAACTTGTGCGTTGGGCAAAGGAAGTGGTGTGGGGTAACGTCATTAAGAGATTAAATATTGATAAAATTGATAACATTTCGGGTGAGCTCTCATAGGCCATCGTCACTTGACAGTCGCCGAGGAGAACTCGGCCGAAAGCTCGTGGATTTAAAACCAGTGGATGCGGCTGGAAACCCGAGAAATTTTTATCGGCATATATCGCCGCGAAATTATGCAGTCGTAGATTAACTCTTGTTTTCCTAAAGGCGCATCTCAGACCTGAATCCCCATTCATGCCTGTGATGATGTCAAGTACAGTGAGTGGCCGGTGATGAATGTATCGTAGACAAACAGGCGCGCTGGAACTCCCGCCAAGTACTGCTGACGGCCGCCGCAGAGCACGTCAAGCGCCCGACAGGCGCTCTCCGTGAGCCGCCGTCCGTCAGCCCGGCGGACGTGACGCGGCGTGACGTGTCGCTGACGTGTGGCCGGCCGCGACTGCAGCGCCGCGCGGCGGCCGGATTACGACTTCCGGGGCACCCGCACTCCAATTACACCGGCTTAGCGGGCCCGCCGCACTGCCGGCCCATTCCGCGCGTCGCCCGGCCGCCACTGATACTCTTCTTTCGGACGGAATTAATTAAAATGTTTGATGAGCTCCCCTGCGGGTAGCCCCTGCAATTCAGATGGCAGACGCGGGTCCTGCAGGTTACGCATGAGGTCTTTTGTGCTCGCTGCAGTGGATTACTGTGGTACGTACTCATCAGAATTCGTAAAATGGGCCTCTTATTTCTTTGCAGAAAATATGTATAATATTTTTCCAGCTGAATGGGATTCAGGGTGAATTACTAAAGGGCCGCACACGCGAGCGACCATCTGAAGCAAATCGCCGCCAGATCTCGCGACCTGACCGTAGATTGCAAATTTGAGGGCAAATCGCAGATTGCAGCAATCGCATGCGATGGATCGGGTATGTGCGGCGGTATGGCTGCCTGCCTGCGACTTGCCTAGTTAATGCTGTTTCGTTTCGATGTGTCCATGTGGAGTTAAAACATAACGTTAGTATTCATATTTGTTCAGTGAGCACGAACTGTAATGGAATATTCCTGGTGTATGTATTTGCATAGGCTATCTCTCTCTTTTTCTTGTATTCCTATTACCATATATACACAAGTCATTATTTAGCGCCGGCCGCGGTGGCCGAGCAGTTCTAGGCGCTTCAGTCCCGCACCGCGCGACTGCTACGGTCGCAGGTTCGAATCCTGCCTCGGGCATGGATGTGTGTCATGTCCTTAGGTTAGTTAGGTTTAAGTAGTTGTAAGTTCTAGGGGACTGATGACCTCAGCAGTTAAGTCCCACACCGCTCAGAGCCATTTCAACCATTGTTTAGCTTTGTTACCAAAAATCTCAGTACGTTCCTGACCTATTCAAATTTTTATACAATTGCCTAATAAACTATCGGGTGGATATAGCTTCCATATGTTTCTAATGATATTGTATGATGACAAGTTGTTGCTTAACGTTTTTACCAAACAGTTCCAAAAGTTCTTAATTCATTTACTTCAGACTTTTACGCAATACTGTATTAAACGTTCGTACAGATACGCTACATAATTATTTTAATATATATGAAATATAAAAGTATATCTATTTTATCTCAAATTTTTACATGATTACATCAGATTTTTACAAGTTGCTCGAATAAACAAATGGACGGACATTTGCTACATATTATTTAATATACGTTATATATAAATATACGTATATCGTGTATAAAGAGCGAAAGTTAGTAGCAAAGATCTCGAGAACATCTTGATCGATCAATTCAAATCTTTACGATATTATAATTAACATGTAGCCAGACATAGCGCGTTTTTTAATACATACAATTTGTGAGGTAAGATACAATACACGAATGCAATCTTTGTGAACAATACCCTTGAGTAGTTCATGACCCTTGTACATCAAACATTTACACCGTACTCTATCAAACAAATGGATGAAAATGGGACAGACACCGGATGCAAACGTTGTTTCCAAAAATCTCTCAGAGTCCTTGACTGATCACGTCGAATTTTTACACGGTGCTTTGACATATTCATACTGGTACAGTGTATATATTTGTTTCAAAAAGCAATTTTCAGGTTATCTGTTAAAGATTGCCGGGAGAAAGAAAACACTGTAGTGTAAAAAGTGCTGTCAGTTTTAAATACAATAGCACACAGACAAATGGCTTCTCTCAAATCTGTTCTCCTCCTTACATATATTATTTTACACAGAAATATTATTCACAACAGCGCGCAGATCTGAATCATTCCTCGCGGTTTTGAGAGAAATTGAGAAAGTAATTTTTATAGCTGATTGGCTTACGATCAGAACGCTACAACGAAAACGCAATCATCTGCAACGGTGTACTCCTACCCGGTCGCTTATTACAACTATGCAAAGAACTGTACTCAGAGACCCATCACCTTGAGGGGTATCTTTCATATCCAGCTTACCAATGATACCAACCATTTTCCCATACATTTTAAGCGAGTTCAACTGCTAAACAAAATCTCTCTTGCATTCACAATAAACGATGGTCAAGTTCAAGGAGAGAGTGGACGAGATGGACATGACTGTCTCGTCTCGGTGCTGCCTGTTAATTCCATCAGCCACCACCGACCTGCTTCCGTCAGTGCATTCTCGTCTCATTCTTGACAATGTTGTGTTCCACGCGGCGCTGAGTTGGAAGCCACCATCCCGCTTGACCAGGTTATCACCCACCCGTATCTCCGCTGCCTCTTCAATTATACAGTCTCAGAAATCTTCCACTCTACACAGTCTCTTGGTTCCTTCAAATTGAAACGTGTGTTCTTCACTGAGTCTGTGTTCCGCTACTGCGGATTTTAATTTTTGTCCAAGGCGAACGCTTCTCACATGTTCAGAGATGCGTTGTGTCATACAACGTTGCGTCTGTTCAATATATTGTTTCCCACATTCACAGGAAATGCTATAGACACCTGGAGTTCTTAGACCCAAGTTCTCTTTCATTGAGCCCAGCATATTTCTGACTTATGCTGGAGAATGGAAGATAGTTTTTATCTTGTTCTTCTCCAGTACTTCTCCAGAGTGGGTGGCCCTGCGTACGGGTGGAACGCCAGACCTTGGTTGTTCTCTTCTTCCTGAAGGTCCTACTTCTTCTTCTACTTGCTCATCTTGAGAGATTGTCTAATCTGCGTTTCGGTGTATCCATTTTTCTAGAAGGTTTTCTTCAGGTACTTAATCTCAATAGATAAACTGTCTTTATCGCACATGTCATGAGCTCTGCGGACAAGGGTAGTCAGCACGGATTTCTGTTGTGCTGGGTGATGACAGCTGTTGACGTTGAGGTACAAGTCTGTATATGTTTTCTTTCGGTAGACCGAGTATCCAAGTGTGCCGTCCGTTTTCTTCTTTATTAGGATATCGAGGAAGGGTAGGCACGCATTTTCTTCCAGTTCCATTGTGAATGTATCCTATTCAGATGGTTGAGTGTCCTCGGCTTGCGGCCAGATCGCTAAAGTGTCATTCACATACTGATAAATGACCTTGGGTTTAAGGCGTGTTGTTCCCTTGTTTCCAAGGCGTTATCCTCGAAATATTCCGTTTATAGATTGGCGATACATGATGCCAGTGGGGATCCCATAGTTACTCCATCCACCTGTTGTCAAAACTTGCCCCCACACTGGAAATACGTGGTCGTGAGTGCATGGCGGAATAATTCCACTGTATCTTTGTCGAAGTGATTCTCCAGTAGTTTCAAGGAGTCCTTTAACGCTACGCTCGTGAAGAGGGATGTAACGTCAAAGCTGACCATAATATTATTTTTGTCAAGATGCCTCTCCTTGAGTGTCTTAACAAACTCCGTGGAATTCTTGATGTGGTGTGGACATTTACCCACGAGAAGCTTGAGTAGTTGTGCCAGGTGTTTGGATATACCATAAGTAGGAGAACAGATGGTGTCTACTATCGGGCGTTGTGGTACCTCCCGCTTGTGTATCTTGGGGAGGCCATATAACTGTGGTGGAACCGGAGCTCTTTGGTAAGCCTTTTTATTAGGTCCTGGTTCAGACCTGAGTTGTTGAGAAGACCGATGGTCTTTCTAGTGAGAGCTTTTGTAAGGTCCTTCTCCACTTGTTTGTAGGCCTGGTCGTGCAGCAGCTCTTAGCACCCACTGTCGCATTCCCTTTATCTGCTGGTAGATGACAGTGTCCTCATCTTCTCTGAGGCTGCGTATCGCTCCTCGTTCCGCCGCCGAGATATTGGTTTTAGGCAGTCGCGCTTTGTCTAGGATTCTGCAGGTCACCTTTCTCACCTCTTCAGTGGCTTAAGACGCAGCGTGTACGGCCTGTTCGACGGTGCTGATTATCTCTAGTTTTGGTAATGCGCTCGGAACCCGTGCAAAGTTTAATCCTTTGGTTAGCACGGACGTTGTTGCCTTATCCAGTTCCTTGCCGCTCAGGTTGACATTGGTCCTCGAATCCTCTGTGTCAGCCTCCTGTCGTTGTGCACCTGGTAGTCTGTGGAACTTGTTTTGTTGTGTCTTGGTGGCCTACCGCTTGCACAGTTCAATGCAGGCGCATGTATTGCCATCTCCCCACTCCCATGTGGAAGTTGAGAGTGTCGAAGCCAGTTTCAGGTGGCATGCGAGTAAGGAGCGTTCAGTTTTGTCGAGTTCAGACCGTGTGATGCATATGTGCTCCCTTACCAGTGACGAGCTGGCACGTTGCAGGATGCGTTTGGTTCTTGCCGTATGCATAGGTTTTCGCAGGGGTGTGAACTGCGGCAGTATGACCATGTCCCAATAACGTTACAAGAACGCAAGTCTGCTGAGCAAACTTGCCTTCTTGATCCAACGTTTTTGCAGCGATTTGAAACTGCAGTGTATGTCCTCCCCGTCGAGGTGTGTTATAAGAGAATGCAGGCTTTCTGGGCGAATCTCGATGATAAAATCTTCTCGGATTGAAAGCCGAGTCAATGCGTTGTTCTGCAACAAAGTTTCTTACTTGCCATCTTCGGGCGAAATGTCGGGTTTACGTCCCTCTCTCACCTTTTACTTTCCTCTCCATGGGGAAGTGTATGGAGGAGTTTATAGCCTGTTGGCTTTTACTCCACAGTGTGTGTTGTGAGTGTGTGATTGTCTTTGACTATTTCGGCTCTCTGTGTGTTGTGTTGGTGTTCTGGTGGGATCTAGTACTTGCCTGAGGTTGGCGAGATGTTGGGTATTTTACGGATTAAGGATTGGTATTAGGATTTGAAGATTTTTGGGATTTTTCTCTTCGACTTAGTCGTCGAAGATCGTCATGGGGCGTTTGCGCTTGTCGGGGGACATGTCATACCGACCTTAGGAGTGGATGAGGTTATTTCCAGATCTGGAAGAGCTGTCGTAGAAAGCTCTTGCCAGATCCTGGAATCTTTCTTTGGGGAGTGGGATTTCGGCAGCGGGGTGCAGATCGACGGTGGGGAATCCCATGGGTAGGTGCAGTGCCCTCCTGAGGTCGTGGTTCTACAGCCTCTGGAGTTTGTCCAGGTGCTGCTTTGCCTCGTATCCCCAGACAGGACACGCATACACCATTACTGGCCGTTTGAGGGTCTGATAGACATATAGTCATACAGAGCATGGAAGAGAGATTGTTGTGTTGAGGACTGGGTATAGGATGGACATTCTGGTGCAGACCTTCCTGTGGATCTCTTGTATATGGGGTTTCCACGATAGTCTCGAATCCAAGGTTAGGCCGGGGTACTTGGCGGATCAGTGCCAGGGGAGTCGGGATACATGTAGGTGCAGGTGAAAGGGGGAGGCGTTGAGGATGTCCACGTTTCACGAGTCTGCAGGTGACAGCATAGCCTGTTTCTTTTCAGGATTGATGGTGATGCACCAGCGATGGGCCCAGGTTTCTGTGTTATCTAAAACCCTTTGTAGCCTTCGAATGAACAGGTCCTTATTCGCATTACAAGTGTAAAAGCTGGTGTCATCAACGTACTGTGCTGTGTGCACCATTGGTGCCGTTGGATTGTCTGCAGTGTACAGACGGTACAAAATGGGCCCAGGACCGATCCCTGTGACACCCCAGCACAAATACGCCTTTTGGTGGAGGTGGCTGTTTCTACGTTGACAGAGAAGGTTCCAGGACCTGATAAAAAAGCTTTACCCCAGATCTGCGGTTCCACCACGGTTATACGGCCTCCCCAAGATGCACAGGAGGGAGCTGCCACTACGCCCGATAGTAGACACGATTAATTCTCCTACCTATGGTATAGCCGAACACCTGGCACAACTACTGAAACCTCTCGTGCGTAAATGTCCCAACCACTTCAAGACTTCCACCGAGTTTGTTAAGATACTCAAGGAGTGGCGTCTTGACAAAAATGATATTACGGTCAGCTTTGACGTTACATCCCTCTTCATGAGCGTACTGTTAAAGGACTCCTTGAAACTACTGGAGAATCACTTCGACAAAGAAACAGTGGAATTATTCTGCCATGCTCACTCGACAACGTATTTCCAGTGTGGGGGCAAGTTTTAACAACAGGTGGATGGAGTAGCTATGGGATCCCCACTGGCACCATGTATCGCCAATCTATACATGGAATACTTCGAGGAAATCGCCTTGGAAACAGCACGCCTTAAACTCAAGGTCTTTTAGCGGTACGTGGACGAGACTTTCTCGGTCTGGTCGCACGGCGAGGACACTCTAACATAATTTCTCAACCATCTGAACAGCATACAGGAGAACATCAAGTTCACAGTGGAATTGGAAGAAAGTGGGTGCCTACCCTTACACAGTATCCTAATAAAGAAGAAAACTGACGGCACCTTGGGACACTCGGTCTACCGAAAGTAAACACACACAGACCTGTACCTCATCGTCAACATCTGGCACCTTCCAGTACAAAAGGAATCCATGCTCACTACCCTTGTCCGCAGAGATCATGACATATGCGACAAAGACAGTTTATCTACTGAGATTCAGCACCTGAAGAAAACCTTCCAGAAGGATGGATGAACCTAAACGCAGATTAGACAGGCTCTGAAGATCAGCAAACAGACGAAGAAGTAGGACCTTCAGGAAGCAGAGAACAACGAAGGTCTGGCGGTCCACCCGTACGGGCAAATTGCCAGGGTACTGGAGGAGAACAAGATAAAAAACATCTTCCATCCTCCAGAAAATATTCTATGCTCAATGAAGGACAACTTAGGTCTAAGAAAATCGGGTGTCTATAGCATTTCATGTGAATTTCTGAAGCAATATATTGGATAGACGCAGCGTTGTATAACAAAACGCATCTCTGAACAAGTGAGAACCGTTCGCCTCAGACAAAACGAAAAACCCGCGGTAGCGGAGCACAGCCTCAGTGAAGAAGACGCGTTTGAATTTGAAAAAAAACCAATATACTTTATAGATCGAATGGTTTCTGGGACTTTATTATTAAAGATGCAATGTGGATATGTGTAAATGCTAACCTGGTCAATCGGGATAGTGGCTTCCAACTCAGCACCGCGTGGAACACAACATTATCAAGAATGATACGATAGTGCACTGATTTGGGCAGGTCGGTGGTGGCTGATGGAATAAACATCCCCCCCCCCCTCCAAGACGAGACGCCAGGACCCGCCCCGCGCCCCCCCCCCCACCCCTAACGCACCGCCGCGCCGATTCCACTCACGCCTATTTGGACAAACTTTGGACCAACCGGCGCCTAGGACCAGCGGCTATAAAGAGCCGGACTAGACGTGAACCCGGCATTTCGCTTGAAGATGAGAAGTAAGAAACTTGCTGAAACGTTGCTGGAGAACAACGCATTGACTCGGCTGTCAACCCGAGAAGATTTTATAATCGAGATTCGCTAAGGAAGCCTGCATTCTCATATTTGATCGTAGTGTTCAAGAAAAAGAAGCTGCCATACTAGATACAGCTTCAGACATGACATCATAACTTGTAGTCTTCAAACATCATGCATATATCTTTAGACATCTAAAATTATCGACCGCGGAAGTGAACACAGAGAACAGTCGACATGTACATAGCAAGATCAAAAATAAACTTTAAAGACTTCCTTCTCTTATTTAAAAAGAAAAAAAATTTAGAATATACTCGAGCGAAATTAACTGTATTAATTGTACATCTAATATACACTACTGGAAATTGAAATAAGAACACCGTGAATTCATTGTCCCAGGAAGGGGAAACTTTATTGACACATTCCTGGGGTCAGATACATCACATGATCACACTGACAGAACCACAGGCACATAGACACAGGCAACAGAGCATGCACAATGTCGGCACTAGTACAGTGTATATCCACCTTTCGCAAATGCAGGCTGCTATTCTCCCATGGAGACGATCGTAGAGATGCTGGATGTAGTCCTGTGGAACGGCTTGCCATGCCATTTCCACCTGGCGCCTCAGTTGGACCAGCGTTCGTGCTGGACGTGTAGACCGCGTGAGACGACGCTTCATCCAGTCCCAAACATGCTCAATGGGGGACAGATCCGGAGATCTTGCTGGCCAGGGTAGTTGACTTACACCTTCTAGAGCACGTTGGGTGGCACGGGATATATGCGGACGTGCATTGTCCTGTTGGAACAGCAAGTTCCCTTGCCAGTCTAGAAATGGTAGAACGATGGGTTCGATGACGGTTTGGATGTACCGTGCACTATTCAGTGTCCCCTCGACGATCACCAGCGGTGTACGGCCAGTGTAGGAGATCGCTCCCCACACCATGATGCCGGGTGTTGGCCCTGTGTGCCTCGGTCGTATGCAGTCCTGATTGTGGCGCTCACCTGCACGGCGCCAAACACGCATACGACCATCATTGGCACCAAGGCAGAAGCGACTCTCATCGCTGAAGACGACACGTCTCCATTCGTCCCTCCATTCACGCCTGTCGCGACACCACTGGAGGCGCGCTGCACGATGTTGGGGCGTGAGCGGAAGACGGCCTAACGGTGTGCGGGACCGTAGCCCAGCTTCATGGAGACGGTTGCGAATGGTCCTCGCCGATACCCCAGGAGCAACAGTGTCCCTAATTTGCTGGGAAGTGGCGGTGCGGTCCCCTACGGCACTGCGTAGGATCCTACGGTCTTGGCGTGCATCCGTGCGTCGCTGCGGTCCGGTCCCAGGTCGACGGGCACGTGCACCTTCCGCCGACCACTGGCGACAACATCGATGTACTGTGGAGACCTCACGCCCCACGTGTTGAGCAATTCGGCGGTACGTCCACCCGGCCTCCCGCATGCCCACTATACGCCCTCGCTCAAAGTCCGTCAACTGCACATACGGTTCAAGTCCACGCTGTCGTGGCATGCTACCAGTGTTAAAGACTGCGATGGAGCTCCGTATGCCACGGCAAACTGGCTGACACTGACGGCGGCGGTGCACAAATGCTGCGCAGCTAGCGCCATTCGACGGCCAACACCGCGGTTCCTGGTGTGTCCGCTGTGCCGTGCGTGTGATCATTGCTTGTACAGCCCTCTCGCAGTGTCCGGAGCAAGTATGGTGGGTCTGACACACCGGTGTCAATGTGTTCTTTTTTCCATTTCCAGGAGTGTATTTATTTCGATACACTGCAGAGTAACTGCCACGACACATTTTAATTTGCGATATTTTAGATGATAATATACACTGACGGAAAAAAAGTCGCAACACCAAAAAAAAAAAAAATACTACTTATGTCTAATAATGAAGGTTAGGAAAGCAGTTGTGTAGGTAATCTATGTAAATGACTGACACTTCAAGATCACAGGTTAATGTAAACGCGAGATACCTCATTGCAAATTAATAACCGGTGTATGCCAGCATGCAAAGGTGCTTGCGATGTGCTGTACAGTTGGTGAATGTCCGTTTAAGGGATGGAGTTCCTGGTCTGTTGCAACTAATCGTGATAGATGAGGTGTTATGTCGACGTTCTGCAAAGCGTGTTTGGTTACAACAGCAGCACGTGAGCAACTGCTGGAAAATACCCCCAGAAATTCTGTTCATGAGTGGCAGCACACCATGTTGAAGCACCAGGTAGACGTACAGATTTGCAATTAGGGTGCGTGGAATAACCTGAAGAGCGCTCTTGCTGTCACACAAAAATATCCCCTTCCCCACCCCACCCCCTCCTTAACTCTAGGTCTATATCCAGTGTGTCTGGCACGTGGACACATTGGTTGAAGGCTCTCAACTGCGCCTCTTCTAATCAGCATACAGCAACGACGGACACCGAGGCAGGAGCAGCTTTCATCAGAAAACAAAACAGACCTCTACCCTGCCCTCCAATGAGACCTCGCGAGACAATACTGAAATCGCAAATGGCGATTGATTAGGATCAGTGAAATGCATGGCAAGGCGGCACTCGTAGCTGTCCTAGAAGTAACCGATATGCAACAGTTAATTTTGTCACTCTGATGCCAGCTGCTGCTAAAATTGCTGCTGCAGATGCAGTATGAAGCGTCACAGCCATACGCTGATCACGATGGTCTTCCTTCTCCGGTTTTCTTGTGGCTTCCGCTTTTGCTGCAGCATCACAGAAGTAATTTCCAGCTTCTCGTATCCCTGTTACACGACATCGTTCAAACTCAGTGAGGTGTTGATAATGGCGTCACTGTATCCGTAAAGGCATTCTTGACTAACATCAGCTCACCACTTCCAGTCTCAAAGGTAACTAGCGCTGACGACCGGTACAGCGTATATTTAAAGCAAACCTGATCTGCATCTTCATAGCGAGGCTATTAACACCGCTCTGATACTGGCGCGAAATTTTAATAGGCATAATCCTTCAGATGTAGGAATACTTCTACTAACTTTCGTTTATGTCGCACAACTCCTCCTTGGTGTTATGATTCTTTTCTGTCGGTGTATTTCGAACCAATAATAAGTTACCGCAATGTTACAATTTTATTTAGCAAGAACTTTCACAGTCTGTAAAGTTTGCAATCGATCAATGTTGTGTAAATGCGTGAATCCGAAAATGGATCGCGGAAGCAGTTTTACCTCCGAAGAAAAGTAGCGCTATAACATTAGTAAGGCAGTAATAAATTAATTTCGGTGCAGATATAGAACCTCTTCGAATATTTAAGCCGAAGGCACTGTTCCCACTGTTATTAAAAAGAACGAATTTTACTGCAAACAGGGGAAACGAGTTTAAAATTCCTATATGATAGTTTCTGCTAAAAAAGAATCCAAACTCTTAGATTTTGCAGTGATGAGCATTTTGATACTTGTGCTGTGGAGGCAGACAGTCATGGGAAATTCGTGGTAAAAGTCACGATATACTGGGCTCGAGTTATATCGTAATATTAACTGGGTATTTTAAAACTGTGGGGCACACGTATTCTACAGCTATACCTAAGTCCCTTGGTCTTCACACAATTCGAAACAAGATTTGTAGAATTCAATAGCGCTGCATTGGGTAACAATTCTATAGATACAAACGAATTCAGCCGGCCGTGGTGGCCAAGCGGTTAAAGGCGCTACAGTCTGGAACCGCGCGGCCGCTACGGTCGCAGATTCGAATCCTGCCTCGGGCATGGATGTGTGTGATGTCCTTAGGTTTAAGTAGTTCTAAGTTCTAGGGGACTGATGACCTTAGCAGTTAAGTCCCATAGTGCTCAGAGCCATTTGAACCATTTGAACAAACAAATTGCAAAACGCTTATGGAAATACTTAAGAAAAATACAAGTCTCATAAATGAACAAATGAGCGGGGACATCAAGAATTATTTGAGAAATACAGACTGGAAAGATAAGCACAACGCATTCGACATCAATGAAGAATGTATTCGAGTTTGTGAAGCAGGCCACAATCCGCATGAAAAGCGTTCCGAAACAATTTTAAACACTGAAGAGCCAATGGAACTGGTGTACCCCAAGGAGCACGTAGAAGTGTCGAAACACGATTTGGTATGGACTCGTCTAATGTCTGAAGTAGTTCTGAAGTGAACTGACACCATGAATCCTGCAGGGCATTCCACATATCCGTAAGAGTACGAGGGGGTGGAGATCTGAATAGCACGTTGCAAGACATCCCAGATATGCTCAATAATGTTCATGTCTGAGGAGTTTGGTGGCCAGTGGAGGTGTTTAAACTCAGAAGAGTGTTCCTGGAGCCACTTTGTAGCAATTCTGGACGTGTGGGGTGTCGCAATGTCCTGCTGGAATTGCCCAAGTCCTTCGGAATGCACAATGGGCATGAAAGGATGCAGGTGATGAACACAGGATGTTACATACGTGTCACCTGTCAGAGTCGTATCTAGACGTATGAGGGGTTACGTATCACTCCAACTGCACACGTCCCACACCATTACAGAACCTCCACCACCTACTGATATGTAGGGTCCATGAATTCATGAGGTTGTCTCCACACCCGTACACATCCGTCCACTCGATACAATCTGAAATGAGATTCGTCTGGTAAGGCAACATGTTTCTAGTCATCAACAGTCCAATGTCGGTGTTGACGGGCCCAGGCGAGGCGTAAAGCTTTGTGTCGTGTAGTCATCAAGGGCACACGAGTGGGCCTTCGGCTCCGAAAGCCCATATCGATGACGCTTCGTAGGACGGTTCGCTCGCTGACACTTGTTAATGGTTTCAAAATGGTTCAAATGGCTCTGAGCACTATGGGACTTAACATCTGTGGTCATCAGTCACTTAGAACTACTTAAACCTAACTAACCTAAGGACATCACACACATCCACGCCCGAAGCAGGATTCGAACCTGCGACCGTTGTGGTCAAGGGTTCCAGACTGAAGCGCCTAGAACCGCACGGCCACACCATCCGGCTTGTTAATGGCCCAGTACTGAAATGTGCAGCAGTTTGCGGAAGGGTTGCACTCATGTCACGTGAACGATTCTCTTTAGTCGTCGTTGGTACCGTTCTTGTAGCGTCTTTTTCCGGCCGCAGTGATGTCTGAGATTTGATGTTCTACCGAATTCGTGGTATACACGTGAAATCATCGTTCGGGAACATCCCCACTTCATCGCTACCTCGGATAATCTGTGTCCCATCGCTCGTGCGCTGACTATAACACCACGTTCAATCTCACTTAATTCTTGATAACCTGCTATTGTAGCAACATTACCCGATCTAACAACTGCGCCAGAAACTTGTTGTCCTCATAGGCGTTGCCGACCGCAGCGCCGTATTCTACCTGTTCACATATATCAGTTTTTTAATACGCGTGCCTATTACAATTTCTTTGGCGCTTCAGAGTAAATTTTAAATATCATTTTTTTTTCTTTTTACGCGTAAAACAGACGAATTGTAAATACAAATATCATCTGCCACTGGTGCTAAACATAATACTTGACGTTCTATAGTACACACAGTGGCCCGCGAATTACAGGTTGAAAGCTCTTGTGTCTGGCAGAATCAAAGCGAGAGATCGATAACAGATATCGCTGGCGGCCCTGAACGAGAATTAACTCCTCGATTATGGGATTTGGCCGGTCGTCCTTTCATACTCCGCCAACTGACATCAATTGGATACAGTTTGAAGGCACAAGGTCCAGCACCTCTGCTCTACCGACTTTCGAGGCCTTGACGGCGCTGTATGTCATTAGGTCGCTCCTGAATCAGCCTCACGTGACCGAGTAAACTCAGTCGCAGTCATTTCACCATGGAAACGTCCCACATAGTGCCGGAAATTGAATTCAGCTCTTCGGATAACAGACGTACAGTCAACTGATAGCACGTTGCAATATCACTGCTTACCCCGCCGCAGTATCAATAATCAGCTCTCTGGAGCACGCAGAGCCTAACTGTTTAGAGCGTACGTTACCTATCGTGGTTGATGCCACTTTGAGTGCTGGGAGTTGTGGCTGGTAAATTTTCAGACTGTTGTATTTTACAAATATTGGTATGGAGTGTCGCGACGGTTACAGGACCTACAAACGTCGAGTTTTTGAATAAAATCATTATTAAACACTACAACAACTTAAATGCCGACGTTCAGACAGCCTTTACAATTTCCCTCTTCAGGTCTCTGAAAAAGACAGCTGAAAATATTTTCGAAACCTTGGTATGTGTCTCAGCGGCGCCATTGTGAAACACTGAAGCAACTATAATGCCTAGATTTAAGCCATCATTGCAGTGATTCTCTTCGAGGCGGCCTAAAACGAATATATATATATATATATATATATATATATATATATATATATATATATATATATTGACACTGACCAGGTAAGGCTATGAACTTACGAAATTAGAAACTTGGTCGTAATTCAGTGACCTTTCTAATTGAGAGAGGCTTATAATCTGTGTGACTAAAATTCACAGTGGAGATACATTCGTTCGCATGTCGTGTCGCGAGATAAACAGCCAGCCGTGTTGTGAAGGCACACCCTCGTTTAAAATCATTGGTAGCATCGTTAGGAAGATCGAATCTTAATTTCAGGAACTGTGTTAACTATTAAACCCAGAACAAACTATCTGGAAAGTGATTTAGCATCACTGCCGTGCTAGCAATCTAACAGAATGACTGAACGGCACGAAAATAGATTTCATTCTACTCCAAATAGACCATTACTAATTAGCATTATTGTGTGATAAAATCAGTTGTGAACACTGCAGCCCACGCTATTGTGTTGTACTGAGAGAATATACTTGGATTTTTACCATATTTTGTAGTCCTCATTGTGTGAATGTTCCTACATGCTAATTAACGAACAGAACAGGATTGAACTCCAGTTGGTGGTAGAACCAGCAAGAGAATAAGCGCCGTGGGGAAACAGATGCGTGCGATTTAGCCTCCTGCTAAAATAATATCCACGTGATTATGCGTTAGGTAACAGTGTGTGTAAAAAATCTATTTGTGATTGTGGTTGTTTTAAACACTTCAGCCATTTATAACCGGTACTTGTACGATATCATTACATCCTTATTTCTGATCCAATTTCAATAACCAGTAACTAAAAATTTATTTCAAATTGCATACCAGATCACAAGATATTGTTAGGTTTTAGCTGGGTTTGTATTTCCTCGTCGTCAGCATACAGGTATGCATGTACAACGAGAGGTCTACTTACCCATATCACCCACAAACAACGCATTTAGGCAGTCACCCATGAACCTCGACATCAATTCATTTAATTTATTACGCAATAATGGCAATGTGTTCTAAAGTGTAATTGCAGTAGATTTGCTTAAATACTGTTTGATGTAGTCACTTCTTTTATTGTATAGGTTTTTTCACTGTGCCGAAAGGTCAATAGTTCATCTTGAGTTATTCGATATTTCTTTTGTAGCAACTTAAACTATAAAAAATTTATTTAACTCTTAACTCACGAGGTGGCTTTTCTGTAACATGTATTACAATGCGGGGCACTGGAACTCCAACGTTTAATCCGAGATTAAAGACACAAATCATTTTCAGTTTTTAATTTAAGTTACTTAAAAATTATTTTTGCAATTATTTAAGTGCGTTAAAGTACTTTTTGTTGATCTAATAGCACTAAATAATACGTGCAGTATTTAAATTTTATTCACAGAACATAAGATACTTTTGTGCGATTTTTTAAATAGTCAACTTAAACGAAGTGTTAAAGAACTGAGTCTCTACAAGATTGTAGTATCTCTGTAGCACATAAAACAAAACTCCAGGGTTTCAACTTGCACATAATAATTGTACTCGATAGGTGCAGAAAGGAAGTCTGCACAATTGACATTCAGTGTTGGTATCTATATTTTCCTTTATCATCGTTCTGAACACGTTTGGTTATACTCAACATTTTAATTACTTTATTGGAGAAACAAAAAATTGTCCTGAAGTTCTTCCTCAGAAGGATGTTCTTCTTTGCTAGTAGAACCGTGATCAATAGCTATTGTGTAATCGTCTCCTTTTTATTTTTTTTTGATCTATATCATTGACATCTCGCTCCATCCATACGACTAAACATTTAATGAAACTTAGGACCATTAAAATTGACAGTTTCCTGCCATCACATTTTGTACTATACTGAAGAAAACAGGAAAAATGGAAGGAAGATTGGGTTCAACATAAAAAAATGGTTCAAATGGATCTGAGCACTATGGGACTCAACTGCTGTGGTCATAAGCCCCCTAGAACTTAGAACTACTTAAATCTAACTAACCTAAGGACATCACACACATCCATGCCCGAGGCAGGATTCGAACCTGCGACCGTAGCGGTCGTGCGGTTCCAGACTGTAGCGCCTTTAACCGCTCGGCCACGGTTCAACATCCCGTCGACATCGAGGTCATTAGAGACAGAGCACAAGCTCGGGTTGTGTCAAGGATGGGGAAAGAAATCGGCAGTGTCCATTCAAAGGAACCATCCCGGCATTTACCTGGACGATTTATGGAAATTACGGAAAACCTAAATGCGGATGCCGGACGCGGATTTCAACCGTCGTCCTCTCGAATGCGAGTCCTGAGCGCTGACCATTGCGCACCTCGCTAGAATAAAACTGGTATGTAGTTAACGAGGCGCGGTCTGAGGGACCCAGACATGTGTTTGTAGCACGTGTCAAAAACAAAAAAAGAAGCCGGTAACGCAACCGACAGCAAAAAATTATAGGGTTGGCGGTTTATGAATGGTTTGGGGTGGGGGTATAGAGAAGCTTTCCGTTGGAACTTACCTTGGAGAGCGAGTTCGAAAATTTTCCCACGGTCTCCGAGACCACATCGTGTGAGTTAAGGGTTAATGCTTGCGTGTTTTCAGTTCTCACCTCCATCAGCATACCATGTTAAAGTTTAGGAAAGTTAGGGTACACCATTGTGCCAAGTGTACACTATTTTGTCTAGGTCCCTAGGTTGGCACTAATTCCTGGAGTTCGCTGTTGTATAGGGTTCAAGAACTGTTTATGTAGCAGTGCAGGGGCCTTAGATACAGGGCTGTCAGCAGAACAACGAGTGCTGACACTGCAAGTCGAGAGCGAGCGAGTTTGTGAGAAGTGGCCCGCGAGCACGGCAGTTATTGCGGGTCTGCTGAGCCGAGAAGACTTGAGATTATCGAACCTGAGGCCTATGGATGCTGGTTGTAGTGTGTCAGATGAATGAAATTGTAGTATATTCATAAAATGTATATTGCTCTCTGTGCCAAGAAGCGTTATACGAGAGCTATTCGGAAAGTAAGGTCCGATCGATCGCGAAATGGAAACCACAATGAAAACCCGAAAAAAAAACTTTGCACACATGTATTGGGCAGTGTCTCCAGTATGCCCATCCATTTAATCACATTGCTCTTTTTCAGCGATGGCACTCTGCAGCGGCAATGAAGATGCTCTGGCAGTGTTTTCGGTGGGAAGTTTCATTGCCCGCAATAAAACCCGTAACTGGCTCCCCATAAGCATCATCTCGGTTCACACTGAGGCGCGGTGACTTATTTCTCTCCTGTGTAGAGCCTTTGTATCGAGAGAACGACTCGTGCGTGCACAGTGAAAGATGGTCTGAAGCGGGTTCAGTTGAGTACGTAGCTCTAATTTCCATCTGCTAGAGGATAGTAGTGGACAGGACAAAACTGAAAGAACTATAATGTTGTTAAGAATTTCTACCACCAGAGTCCAGTAGTGCATGAGACATTCAAGAAACAGGTCAAGAGAATGCTTTTGAGAATTGTTCTGTTTAATATGTAAGAAACCATCAGCCTCGACTGCAGTAATGATACCAAGCTTTACCTAGGTTTCAGCTCAAATAATGGAGCCTTCTTCAGAAGATGTAACTGAATCTATAATTTGTCTAAGAGGACATGGTCTAGAAATAAAACGAAAACAGCCTGAATGGGCTCAATTATTTGGGCTGAAACCTAGGTAAAGGTTGGTTTCATTACCACAATTGAGACTGATAGTTTCTTATATATCAGATTATCACGACTGCTGACTGTGCTGCAATGTTGAAAGTACAAAAATTGTTCTGTTTATTTCTTGAAGTTTTTTTTGTTTATTTATGTTTGTACAATCTTGTATATGCTTTTAGTATTGTGAATGATTTGTGACCGAGCGAGGTGGCGCAGTGGTTAGACACTGGACTCACATTCGGAAGGACGACGGTTCAATTCCGCGTCCGGCCATCATGATTTAGGTTTTCCGTGATTTCCCTAAATCACTTCAGGCAAATGCCGGGATGGTTCCTTCGAAAGGGCACGGCCGACTTCCTTCCCCGTCCTTCCCTAATCGGATGAGACCGATGACCTAGCTGTCTGGTCTCCTTCCCCCAAAGAACCCCAATGATTTGTGAATGTGGACTAGAGTAAATATGTAGATCATTGTTCTACTGGTGAACGCTGTACGAACTAGTGTGAGAAAGTCTTAGACAGTGTGAATTCAGACAACGGGGAATGTTTTCTCATATTATGTTAAGTAAGTTTACGGTAAAAGGAATTTTGAGTGCAAATGAAAATAGTTAATTACGTAAAGTATAAACAAAACATCAGAATAATAAATATTTATTTCGAGAGAGAGTACAGTTCAAAACTATGTTATTTGTTGATTGCTTAGTCACGTAAAGCGCGGACTAACGCGCGAGAATAATGTTTTTCTATTTGCCTTACAGAAAACTGACTAATCAGAATGGAGTATTCTGCGCGTCATTCCTCTTGGAGATATAGAATGTTTACAGCAGTCTAAGTAGTCGGAGCCCAGCCTTTCAATGGTACTGTGGCGTGCAGTATGAGCTCCGAAGGAAGTTATAATTTGCCCGGTTTTAGTTCTTTGCCACATCTAAACAATAAAGTCGAGCCAGAACAAATTGTTATGGGCGTGGAAGGTAAATTGCCCATGACTGGCGAAACAGAATTATTGCCACTTCGAAGGATGACGTTTATAAATTTATTAGTTACTTGGAGAGAGTTTAGAAGTTGTTGCGTGAGGACGAGCATGCAAATCGTATTGTTAGACCACCAAATAATGTAGAACTGCGGCAGAATGTAAGCGTTAACTGAATTGGCGTGTACCGTGGAAATGGCGGGAGCGGAGGTGGCTGGAGGTGGCGCTACCCACCAAATGATAGGCAAAATAATGGGGAGCAGGTACACAATTATCGATCGTATTCTCCGGTGCGAGAGGATGATGCTATGCGAAGTCGACAGAAAATGGGTGTAAACGTAAGAAATGGTACAGAATCCAAGAATCCATCAAATTAATTGCCGTCTGTGATAGGGCTAGCGTTTACAAGGCGTGAAGTAGTAATTTGAACCCACTAGCAAAACCATTTGTACGTGTTAGCATTAAGCACACAGGGATTATAGGTTACGAGCAGAAGAACGTAGTAACAACAGACGATACGAGCTACATAAATATCTGTACATTTAACGGAGGTTTATGGGATTTTTTGGGCAGACATAAACAAAATAAGCAGTGTATTATAGACGAAATAGGTAATGTATTAGTTGAAAATGTGACAGGAGCTGATTGCCAGAAAGTCTGTAACAACCAAGTTGAAGTCGAGTCATGTTCTGGGGGAAGGAGAAAGTACTCAAGCTGTAGAATTATGGGAAATTAGGGACGTCAGAGTAGAAGAAATACTAGCGTCTATAAATGACGACATTTGTGGGGCTGTAATCGAGAGTCAGGAAAAAGGTGTCCCAAATGCGGGTCAGTCAATTAATTGTGGAAAGAAGGAAGACAGAAAGGAAAGGCAAAATGGCGAAATGCCGAAAACAAAATTTTGAGCATTCATTAGTGGAATAGTTAGTATGGGGGGAGAAAAGTGATGAGTGTAATTCTGCAAAAATCTGTGCAGTTACTGGAAACAGTGAAGGTTTCGATAGAAGGAAGGCTGTGAACGATTTGTTGGAGGAGGGTTCTGACACTAGCAATGAAACGAAGGTGTTGAGTCAGCTATTAATTAGTCTGCTAGTGTCTAACGAAGAAGTACAGTGTTTAGCGTACAGTGGCAGTGATTTATGTGCTGTGAGTAAAAGTTGGTTCGAATCGATGCCAAATAGAAATTAACTAGTAATAATGCAAGTAGTGGAGGTGCAGATAATTGTAGCTACAGGAAATGTTTAAAAAATCTGTTAAACACGAAGTTCTGTTGTCAGTAAAAGTAGATGGTGTGTAAGTACTCAATAACTTCCTTATAATCCCTGATGTATCTATAAAAATGCTAATCGGCGTAGATTTCTTTAACCAGGACACCAGGAGATTAAATTTTAATGAAAATGTAGTAATTTTTTAAATAAATGGAGAAGATGTGGTTGCACAATGCTTCCGAAAAATAATTTGATCAAAGAAGTGTAAGTAGGCTGTTTAGGTTCTTATATTGGTAACGACACCGCCACGTAGCGCTCTGCATGAAAATCACTGGCTGTGCTGTGTGCAGTCTGTGGCTGGGTGGCATTGTTGGAATTTGCTATTGTAGTGGTTCATGGTGTGGGATCCTGGTATCATGTCCTAGTTCATGAACCACGGGCAACGTATGAGTGGCCAAGTAAGTGGTCCTGACAGTCGGGATACCAGTTACTTTGGAAAAAGGCTGGGCATCTCGGACATATTCCGAGTCGTGGCCACCTTTGTGCTCAGACGGCAAAGACTACCAAATCCACCGGTTAGTCCCTCAACCGTTAGGGGTAAAACTCAATGGGACCCGGGGCAAGTAAGACTAGCAACCTGCTTCCCTGGTACTTTAAATATGATGCTGGCAACAATCAGAGCAAAATGCCTCGGACCTTTGGAGGTGACGGAGTCCCACCTCTAATTGACAAACCAGGGACTCCTAAGATACGACTTGGCAAACGAATGGTAACGAGATGGGGAGCTATTAATATCAATGGGGGCTACTCTGGGAAGAAGGTAGAGCTGGCAGAGGCTGCAAGTAAGATGGGGCTGGACGTTTTAGCTGTTAGTGAGAAAGGGGTGAGAAAGAAGAGGAAATGGGAGGTTACAAGGTCTACCTATCAGGAGTCAAAGCAGGAATAGTACAATGGGGTGTAGGGCTTTTCATCAGGAAAGAAATGCAACCCAGCGTAGTTGCAATAAGGTATGTAAACGAACGACTGATGTGGATAGATTTGACAGTGTCTAGCAAGAAAATTAGGATTGTGTCAGTATATTCGCATTGTGAAGGGACAGATCAAGATAAGATGGATAGTTTTTATGACGCACTCAGTGATGTAGTTGTTAGAGTAAATGACAAGGACAGTGTTCTGCTCATGGGTGATTTTAATGTCAGGATTGGAAATCGAACAGAAGGGTATGAAAAGGTTATGGGTAAATTCGGAGAGGATATGGAGGCCAACAGGAACGGGAAACAACTCTTGGATTTCTGTGCCAGTATGGGCTTAGTAATCACAGACTCCTATTTTAAACATAAGAACATTCACCGGTATACTTGGGAAGGCAGAGGAACCAGATCAGTCACTGACTATATAATAACAGATCAGAAATTCAGGAAGACTGTGAATGACACACGTTTATTTAAGGGATTCTTTGATGACACTGATCACTATTTAATCTGCAGTAAAATTGGTATTGTGAGGCCGGAAGTGCAGGAGGTCAGGTACATGTGTAGGAGGATAAGAGTGGAGAAACTTCAGGATAAGTAAATCAGACACAAGTAAATAACAGTGATCTCAGAAAGGTACCAGTTAGTTCAGTGTAGTCAATTGCAGTCACTGGAAAAGGAATGGACGAGGTACAGGGACACAGTCCTAGAAGTTGCCAAAGAATGTCTTGGAACAGTAGTGTGTAAAGGTACGATGAACCAAACAGCTTGGTGGAATGACACAGTCAAGGCAGCCTGTAAAAGGTAAAAGAAGACATATCAAAAATGGCTACATACTAGAACTCAGGTAGACAGAGAAAGTTATGTTGAAGAAAGAAACAAAGCCAAACAGATAATTACAGCATCCAAGAAGAAATCTTGGGAAGACTTTGGAAACGGGTTGGAGACGTTGGGTCAAGCTGCTGGCAGGTAAGAAGGAAATGACAAGTATTTTGGACAGGTCAGGAAAACTGCTGGTGAATCCTGTTGATGCCTTGGGGAGATGGAGGGAATATTTTGAAGAGTTGCTCAATGTAGGTGAAAATACGATCAGTAATGTTTCAGAATTCGATGTACAATGGGACAGGAATGATGATGGAAATAGGATCACATTTGAGGAAGTGGAGAAAATGGTCAATAGATTGACGTGAAATAAAGCGGCTGTGGTGGATGAAATTAAGTCGGAACTCATCAAATACAGTGGAATGTCAGGTCTTAAATGGCTACACAGGATAATTGAAATGGCGTGGGAGTCGGGACAGGTTCCATCAGACTGGACGAAAGCAGTAATCACACCAATCTTTAAACATGGAAACAGAAAAGATTGTATCAACTACAGAGGTATCTCTTTGATCAGCGTTGTGGGTAAAATCTTCTCAGGTATTGTTGAAAGGAAAGTGCGAGTATTGGTTGAGGACGAATTGGATGAAAATCAGTGTGGGTTTAGGCCTCTTAGAGGTTGTCAGGACCAGATCTTTAGCTTGCGGCAAATAATGGAGAAGTGTTACGAGTGGAACAGGGAATTGTATCTATGTTTTATAGATCTAGAAAAGGCATATGACCGGGTTCCTAGGAGGAAGCTATTGTCTGTTCTACGTGATTATGGAATAGGAGGCAAAATTTTGCAAGCAATTAAAGGTCTTTACATAGACAGTCAGGCAGCAGTTAGAGTTGACGGTAAATTGAGTCCATGGTTCAGAGAAGTTTCAGGGGTAAGGCAAGGCTGCAACCTGTCTTCAGGGTTGTTCATATTATTTATGGATCATATGTTGAAAACAATAGACTGGCTGGGTGAGATTAAGATAGGTGAACACAAAATAAGCAGTCTCGCATATGCGGATGACTTAGTTGTGATGGCAGATTCTATTAAAAGTTTGCAAAGTAATATCTCAGAGCTAGATCTGAAATGTAAGGACTATGGTATGAAGATTAGCATCTCCAAAACAAAAGTAATTTCAGTGGAAAAGAGATGTAAACGGACTGAGTGCCAAATAGGAGGAACAAAGTTAGAACAGGTGGACGGTTTCAAGTACTTAGGATGCATATTCTCACAGGATGGCAACATAGTGAAAGAACTGGAAGCGAGGTGTAGCAAAGCTAATGCAGTGAGCGCTCAGCTACGATCTACTCTCTTCTGCAAGATGGAAGTCAGTACCAAGACTAAGTTATCTGTGCACCGTTCAATCTTTTGACCAAATTTGTTGTACGGGAGCGAAAGCTGGGTGGATTCAGGTTACCTTATCAACAAGGTTGAGGTTACGGATATGATAGTAGCTAGGATGATTGCAGGTACTAGTAGATGGGAACAACGGCAGGAGGGCGTGCACAATGAGGAAATCAAAGAAAAACTGGGAATGAACTCTATAGATGTAGCAGTGAGGGCGAACAGGCTTAGATGGAGGGGTCATGTTACACGCATGGGAGAAGCAAGGTAACCCAAGAGACTCATGGGTTCAGCAGTAGAGGTTAGGAGGAGTCGGGGTAGACCAAGGAGAAGGTACTTGGATTCGGTTAAGAATGATTTTGAAGTAATAGGCTTAACATCAGAAGAGGCACCAATGTTAGGACTGAATAGGGGATCATGGTGGAATTTTATAAGGGGGACTATGCTCCAGACTTAACGCTGAAAGGCATAATCAGTCTTAAATGATGATGATGATGATGAGTGTTGGGCAACTGGCTGTTAACAGCTCGTAGCGTTGCGCATTTGGAGGTGAGCCGCCTGCAGTGGTGGATGTGGGGAGTGAGATGGCGGAGTTTTGAGAGCGGGTGATCTGGACGTGTATCCATCAGAGTCAGTTAATTTCTAAGACTGGATGTCATGAACTGCTATATATATTATGACTTTTGAACACTATTAAGGTAAATACATTGTTTGTTCTCTATCAAAACCTTTTATTTGCTAACTATGCCTATCAGTAGTTAGTGCCTTCAGTAGTTTCAATCTTTTATTTATCTGGCAGTATTGGCGCTCGCTGTATTGCAGTAGTTCGAGTAACGAAGATTTTTGTGAGGTAAGTGATTCGTGAAAGGTATAGCTTATTGTTCGTCAGGGCCATTATTTTGTAGGGATTTTGAAAGTCAAGTTGTGTTGCGCTAAGAATATTGTGTGTCAGCTTAGTGTTGATCAGAATAAGTAAAGAGCGAAATGTCTGAGTACGTTTAGCTCTGCTCAGCTGTTTGAAAATCAAATAACGTAAGGGGTTTATCAGCAAAGTAATTCATTAATTTTTCTAAGGGGACGTTTCAGAAAAAGTAGCCAATATACAAATTAGGTATTGTAGAAGGATGGAAGATTTAGAGTGCAACAATGAGTATGGGGATGATGTTGGGGTGGACCCTGAGAAATGAAGGTGCTACAAGAAAAAATAGAATAAATAGTAAAGGAGTTGCCATACATAGAGAAGCGTCAGAGGGACAAATTAAAACAAGTTCTACTCGATGACAAAAATGTTTTCTCTGATGAACCTGGCTTATTGAAGGAATGAATGCTACTTAAACTAAAGTAATATGTAGATCATTGTTCTACTGATCAACGCTGTACGAATTAATGTGAGAAATTTTTAAGACAGTGTGAATGCAGACGACGGGGAATTTTGTATCATAATACGCTAAGTAAACTTAAAGTAAAAGGATACCTAATTCGTGTGCAAATGTAGAAGTACAGATCGAATTTGTGTTATTTGTTGATTAGTTAGTCATGAAAAGCACGGAGTAACGCTGGATAATATTTCCAGAATGAGATTTTCACTCTGCAGCGGAGTGTGCGCTGATATGAAACTTCCTGGCAGATTAAAACTGTGTGCCCGACTTCTTTCAGGAGTGCTAGTTCTGCAAGGTTCGCAGGAGAGCTTCCGTAAAGTTTGGAAGGTAGGAGACGAGGTACTGGCAGAAGTAAAGCTGTGAGTACCGGGCGTGACTCGTGCTTCGGTAGCTCAGATGGTAGAGCACTTACCCGCGAAAGGCAAAGGTCCCGAGTTCGAGTCTCGGTCGGGCACACAGTTTTAATCTGCCTGGATAATATTGTTTTTCTGTCGGATTTAGAGGAAATTGACCAATCAGAACGCAGTATTCTTCGCGCGTCTTTTCCCTTGGAGATATACAATTTTTACTGCGCCTGAGGGGGTCGGAGCCCACTTTTCAGTGGTCCGGTAGTGTGTAGTTATAATTTGACGCTTTTAGTTGTGCTACATGTTTCAAAAGTGTTTTAAAGTGAAGGCATATTTATTCCGGTGTTTTTTTGGACAGAAAGGATTTTTAATTCCACTGGCATACCGAGCAGATCGGTGACTAAAAACTTGAGTGCATTAGACACGGATAATTTTAAGAGTACGGTGAGCATTTTCATTAAAGGACAATCCGTGCTTAGTAGCTGTTCAGATATCGAGAAATACGTTACCATAAACTTGCTGACGTGAATGAAAGGGTTTCTGCATGACAGTGTTAGGATAAGCACGGGACTGGCAGTGAACGTGTACATCTGAAGGTTCAGAATATACGGAAGTTTTGACAGTATTTACACCTTTCATTCAAAATTAATATCTTTTCCCGATTCTCAGAATAGTTACATTTTATGCAGCCTGGTGCGAGTTGCAGTACGGTAAGTTTCTGCTCGGCTTTCCTGTCGGCGACCTGCTGCAACGAGTTCATAGATCAGGGAAGGTAATGGTGGAAGACCGAAACTGTGCCGGCGCAACATGAACCACTGTCTATGAAGACAGCATTTTGACACAAACAACGAGATGTAGAACAGCGTGGGAATTTGTCAGAAAGCACAGGCGGCTTCTTTCTATTACGAGTGTACTGCAAAGTTGATACAATACTACGACAAATATCTCGGTCCGAGTAGCGATTATGTGGAGAAGTAGGTGGAAGGTCTTGCTAACTGTTGCAAATGAAACATTTTTGATTTTCACTGTGGTCTCCATTTCGTGACCGATCGGATCTTTCTCTCCACGTAGCTCTCGTATGATTCGCAGGAACTTCGATTTGATGTTTGCTAAGACTAACAACTTCGCACAGACAGTGTGTCGCTATACTGTGTTAATAACCTGCATTGTGCTGCGGCTCCGCTCTGTGTAAACATGGTTACCTGTACAGGATACAAATTTTGCAACGATTGTATGTTATCAGCTGGAGAGTGAGGGTGCTAGATATTTCTATACGTTATAATTAACGATCTGTTATATTGGTAGTGTGCACCATGAGCAGCTTATGTTATTGGTATAACAAGTCATGGTTTTTGTCAGTTGCTACAAAAGAAAGAAAACGATACTTAATTATCTGTTAGATGTGGATCACTTTGGCCTTAGGAAAGGTAAAGGCACGAGAGAGGCATTCCTTGCGTTATGCCGGTCGCTGTGGCTGGTCCTAGGCGCTTCAGTCCGGAACAGCATTGCTGCTACGGTCGCAGGTTCGAATCCTGCCTGGGGCATGGATGTGTGTGATGTCCTTAGGTTAGGTTTAATTAGTTCTAAGTCTAGGTGACTGATGACCTCAGATGTTAAGTCCCATAGTGCTTACAGCCATTTGAACCATCTTGCGCTATGGTTGATAACGGAAGCAAGACCGAACAAAAAATCAGGAAACGTTCGTAGCATTTGTCGATCTGGAAACAGCGTTCGACAATGTAAAATGGTGCAAGATGTTCGCAATCCTGAGAAGAATAGGGTTAATGAGGAAACAATAAGAGAGGGAGACCAAGAAAGAAGTACTCGGATTACAAAGGGTGTAAGACAGAGATGTAGTCTTTCGGCCCCATTGTGCAATCTATACACCGAAGAAGTAATGGCGGAAATAAAAGAGGTTCAACAGTGGAATTGAAATCCAGCGTGAAATGTTATCAATGATAACATTTGCTGATGACATTCTTATCCTCTATGAAAGTGAAGAACATTACAGGATGTGTTGAATGGAATGAGTAGTGAAATGAGTACAGACCATGGATCGAGGAAGAGAGAGAAAAGTAATGAAGAGTAGCAGAAATGAGAACAGCAAGAAACTTATCATCAGGATTGGGGATCACGAAGGCATCAGCCTAACTTGTTATGGACAGAGCAAAAGAAGGTATAAAAAGCGCTCTGTCACCGGCAAAACGAACATTCCTGAGAAGAGAAGTCTACAAGTGTTAAACATTGGCCTTAATTTGAGCAAAAAGTTTCTGAGAATTTACGTTTGGAGTACAGCACTGTATGGTAATATAACATGGGCTGCGGGGAAACCGGAACAGAATACAATCGAAGCATTTGAGATGTGAGGCTACAGAAGATTGTTGAAAATTAGATGGACTGGCTGAGGTAGGAAAATGCAAAAAAAAAAAAAAAAAAAAAAAAAAAAAAAAAAAAAAAAAACAAAGGGGTATATGGAAATACTGACAAGAAGACGGGACAGGATGATAGGACATCCGCTAAGACATCACGAAATAATTACCACGGTACTAGAGGGAGCTGTGTAGGGTTAAAACTGTAGAGGAAGACAGAGGCTGTAATACATCCAGCAAATAACTGGGGACGTAGGTTGCAAGTGCTAGTCTGAGATGAAAAGGTTGGCACGAGAGAGAGTTTCTTGGTAAGCTGCATCAAAGCAGTCACAAGAATGATGACTAAGATGTTCATCCATATCTATGACAGTTTTCAAACAGTAAACACCTATGGTCCTTCAAAACAGAAGCTGATTTTCGTAACTGTTATTTGATCTCCGGACTCAATACTTTTCTTAAATTGTCTTGTACTGGCTCGTTTTCTAATGTTGGTGTTTTCATTATGATGTGAATTCATTTCAATTATATTTAATCTAAGTTTTTGTTGGTAATTTATTAATATTTGAAGTTGGAAGCATTATGTTTGTGAAGCCAGTGTCTGTAGCCGTTTGGTCTGATTAACTCAAAACTGTGTCTGTATAAGGCTATTTATTCATGCTGTACAAGTGTATTAACATTGTACATGTAACGTAAACTCAATCGGTTTCACCCTTTAATTGTAAGGGCCTATCTGTCACCATATACTGCTCAAAATATCTGGAGCACCACAGACTTCCTCTTAAATTATATGTCACTTTGTATTGGAATTATTTAGGTACTGTGTCATTCCACAGCGATGCTTGCGTGTTCCGAATCGTGACATAGCTTAATTTTATTGATGTCCAGTAACAGCTAAACATAGTAAATTTAAAATCAGTAATGATTTATCGATAACAATAATTTCTGTTGCACCAGTTCAATTGAATTTTAAGACCATGTCTTTTGTAATCAAAGAATAAACATTTGTATTAAAGTTGAGAGGGATATTCCCAGGACAAAAATAAGATGTTCCCGTGATGATATTTCCTATTATGCATTTTTACTGATTGACATACTACAGCGTTACATGGAGTGCAGTGGCCATATTTCAGGAGGTGTACCAGCAATGAGAGAAAGTGCATACATAGTAACGACTTCAGTGAGGATTTCAGACCCTCTAAGGTAGATCACACCTTATTGCTGCTGAACAGCAGGAGCTTAGAATGCTCTCCGGTTTCATTAACGTCACTCACAGGAGTTGCGCAACATTGCCTTTTTCGTGGGGCTCGAAAACAAATGTCCAATGGATTAAGAAAGAAAGAAAGTCACCGTTGTTTTACTTAATTTTATCCCTACATTTGGGTACACAGACCTTCAGTGTTCTGTTATGTCATGAATCTTCTAAGGCTTTCTTACCTAAAAAAAAATGTTTCATTTGTCACCATTGGCTGATTTCAAACACGAGATCTTTATCAAACGTATCATGATGCTAGAAGTGTCATACACATACGAACATATACGAGGGGTGTACGGAAAGTAAGGTCCGATCGGACGTGAAATGGAAACAACTATGAAAATCAAAAATGTTTTACTTGAAACAGTTAGCTACACCTTTCAGCTACTTCTCTACACAGTTGCCGCTCCCACTTAGATATTCGTCGTTCCGTTGTACCAGAGTTCCAGTAACCTAGTTATAGAAGGCAGCCGCCTGCGCTTTCCGCCTATACTCTACGCTAGCCTGCACCTCGTTGTCTGTGCCAAGATGCTGTTTTCACAGCCAGTGGTTCGTGTGGGCAGAGATGACTGTGAAGGGGAGCCAATTACGGGCTGTATTGTGAGCGTTCAAACACATCCCTTCGAAAACATTGCAGGAGCATCTTCATTGCCCCTGCAAGTGCGGCCGAGAATCGTCATGAAGAACGAAACGCAAGGGAGTTATGCTATGGGGGCTGCATGACATCAGGTGAAATCTCTCACCAGACCCTCAAACTTAGCAGGAGACTCTATTTTTTTAGTCGTCTTTTCAAACCACTCACCATAGAAGGAAGCCACCTGTGCTTTCTGGCAATTCTATGTGCTAGTCTTCAGCTCGTTGGCTATGTCAAAATACTGTCTTCATAGACAGTTGTTCATCTGCGTAGAGATGATGCGTAATGGGAGGGAATTATGGGGTTGTATTTTGGGTGGTCAAATACTTTCCATCGAAAACGCTCCAAGAGCATCTTCCTTGCCTCTGCAGAGTGCGACAGTTATGGTACGTGGGCTGCATGACATCAAGCGAAGTCTCTCAACAGGTCCACGTACTTGATCCAACTGTTGTAGGCATCTTTACGTGTGCACTGTGCGCTCAGAGATGAAAAGAGCGACGAGACGCGATCGACAGTCATAGTAGTCACACTGCACAACACATCTGTGCAAAGCTTCAGAAGATTTTCTCTGCGGTTTCCATTTCGTGGCCGATCGGACCTTACTTTCCGAATATCTCTCGTATAGGATGATTCAAAAGTAACGTACACGCTTCGTGGGTGTAATGTATCCATCAAAATAAGAACAAAATGTTAAATAAAGACTTCACTGAAATTGTATTATTTCCAAGTTACGATGCATAATGTCATTTGTGGCAGGAATTACGGCATGAGCCAGTAGAGGCTTTTTGAGTGTCGTGTTCGCCTGCATATCGTCTGATGTTGCTTTGTGGACACCCCTGCACTGCTCAGTTGATTCTGGTACGAAATGCCTTTGTTTTCTTGACTGTGCTGTAGTCCATTGTACTCTAAGGTGCTGTTGTAATGTAGCGGCACCAAAAGTACTTTTATTCATTCTGTCGGTAGTTCATAGACTACAGTCGTTGCGTACCATATGACTGCGTACTCAAACGCCGAATACGCACATCTGCACCTCCTTGACAGAGCATCAGAAGGAAATGAACGAGCAAGAAGACGACGGCATGTGGTAGTGTTTCGAAACAGAAGAGTACCAAATCATCACACTTTCACAGCCGTGGATAGACGCGTAAGAGAACACGGCATTCGTGGTGCGCCGCAGTTAGGTCAGCCTCAACTGGATGGAGTGGGTCTTGAGAAAATCCTGGAAATGGTAGAGGAAGATCGTACAATAAGTACCCGCTGTATAAGTTGCCGCTGTAGGGATTCCTCAATCAACTGTATGGCTCCTCGTTCGGAGACAGCAATTCCATCCATTTCACCTGCAGTAGGTAAAGAGACTGACGCCTGTAGTCAACCCTAGATTTCAGAATACCTGTCAGTTGTTACTCGAGCGCAACACTGCTGATCCACTGGTCGGTCGCCAGGTAACATTCCGAGAACATAATTTTTGACACGTTCTGGGTTAAATGTACAGTATGTAGCTGCGTTGAATTTCGGATCCTGTCGTGGTGTTGTTTTCTGAGAAGAATTACTTTTGTGTTGTTTGTGTTGGTATTATGATCGCTTCTGAAATAAAGCAATTTGAGGCAAAACATTTTACACTTGTTTTGATGCACGCATTACACCCACAAAATTTGTGAAGTAACTTTTGTATCATCCTGTACATGATCATTCTCGTGATCGTATCAACTTTCGTGTGGTCCTGACACTGGATACTGACCACATGATTGAAATTCTCCAATAATGACAAATAAAAAATTATTCAAATTTGACAGGTGCAGTTGAATCGTGATGTGTTTTAACTAGTTAGTGAAAACTTCGGGATAGCCAACATTTTCTATATACCTTTTTTTTCATGTTGACATCTGTCACGACTTCTTTTTCTCAGAAGAGCACAGTTATTATAGCTATTATCACTGAATACTGTGATACATGCAGTTTACATGAATATTCATTAATGGTTTGTCTTTATACGCTTGCAGCTTAGTGACATCTCTAGTGTGCATACACTTGTTCTGGAAACGTTTCCACCATCCGTTGATAGTATCTTCAAACGTCAACAGGACTCGAGGAGAGCACTTTGGGGAGCTCCCTTTTGTGTTTCTCTTGCAAACATCCGAAGGATGAGCCTCTTGGTTTGTTTGTTGACCTAAGTCCGGGATTACCGTCCACTTCATTGTCTTGCTTCTCAGAGCCTTAAGGCTTTCTCGGAAAACAAAATGTCAGAACTGTATTCGTCGTCAGTAATGGTCTCTATTTTTTTGAAAGAAAACTAAAGCCGACATGTAGTCGGTCTCTACGGAAGAAGATTCTTATACTGTGTCATTGCTTCTTTTCGCTGTTCGTGCAACTTGAGTGAGATAGCAATAAATTGCAAGGCATAGGACAATCTTAAAACACGTAACAGCCATGACATCACGCACTAGCAAGCACATCTGAATCCTTCATTTTGCACAGCTTTAAAAATTTGTACAAAGCTATTTTCATGATGGTAGAGTAAAGAGACTCTTCTAGAGTCTAATGAAGCAGGAGTTAGATATAAGGAAGAACCTACAGAAATACACACCACATAACCGAGCGAGGTGGTGCAGTTGTTAGCACACTGGACTCGCATTCGGAAGGATGACGGTTCAAACCGGTCTCCGGCCATCCTGATTTAAGTTTTCAGTGATTTACTTAAATCGTTTCAGACAAATGCCGGGATGGTTCCATAATCCGAGCTTGTGCTCCGTTAGCGAAGCGGGAAAGTCGACCAAATAATATGCATGACATGTAATACCTCAGCCGATATTGAGAACATAATAAAAAATTCAGAAGCATTATCTTTCAGCACTCTTTCATATTTACACTGCATTTTGTAAAAATTAAAACACCACTTAAAAGCAATGGTCTGCAGCACGCGACAATAAGAAGACGTGAACAGCGAAACCATAACAAGTGATTCAAATGGCAGAGAGGTGGCGCGTACGTACGCCCAGCAGCGCTTTTTTTTGTATGACCGGACAGTTCCGTTTTACGCAAAGGGTAACCCCCCCCCATGGACCATGGACCTTGCTGTTGGTGGGGAGGCTTGCGTGCCTCAACGATACAGATAGCCGTCCCGTAGGTGCAAAAAAAATGGCTCTGAGCACTATGGGACTCAACTGCTGAGGTCATTAGTCCCCTAGAACTTAGAACTACTTAAACCTAACTAACCTAAGGACATCACACACATCCATGCCCGAGGCAGGATTCGAACCTGCGACCGTAGCGGTCTTGCGGTTCCAGACTGCAGCGCCTTTAACCGCACGACCACTTCGGCCGGCTCCCGTAGGTGCAACAGAGGGGTATCTGTTGAGAGGCCAGACAAACGTGTGGTTCCTGAAGAGGGGCAGCAGCCTTTTCAGTAGTTGCAGGGGTAACAGTCCGGATGATTGACTGATTTGACCTTGTAACACTAACCAAAATGGCCTTGCTGTTCTGGTACTGCGAACGGCTGAAAGCAAGGGGAAACTACAGCCGTAATTTTTCCCGAGGGCGTGCAGCTTTACTGTATGATTAAATGATGACGGCGTCCTCTTGGGTAAAATATTCCGGAGGTAAAATAGTCCCCCATTCGGATCTTCGGGCGGGGCTACTCAAGAGGACATCGTTATCAGGAGAAAGAAAACTGGCGTTCTACGGATCGGAGCGTGGATTGTCAGATCCCTTAATCGGGCAGGTAGGTTAAAAAATTAAAAAGGGAAATGGATAGGTTAAAGTTAGATATAGTGGGACTTAGTGAAGTTCGGTGGCAGGAGAAACAAGACTTTTGGTCAGGTGAAAACAGGGTTATAAATACAAAATCAAATAGGCGTAATGTTGGAGTAGGTTTAATAATGAATAAAAAAATAGGAGTACGGGTAAGCTACTACAAACAGCATAGTAAACGCATTATTGTGGCCAAGGTAGACACGAAGCCCACGCCTACTACAGTAGTAGAAGTTTATATGCCAACTAGCTCTGCAGATGATGAAGAAATTGGTGAAATGTATGATGAGATAAAAGAAATTATTCGGGTAGTGAAGGGAGACGAAAATTTAATGGTCATGGGTGACAGGAAATCGAGAGTAGGAAAAGGGAGAGAAGGAAACGTAGTAGGTGAATATGGATTGGGGCTAAGAAATGAAAGAGGGAGCCGCCTGGTAGAATTTTGCACAGAGCACAACTTCAACATAACTAACACTTGGTTCAAGAATCATAAAAGAAGGCTGTTTACATGGAAGAACCCTGGAGATACTAAAAGGTATCAGATAGATTATATAATGGTAAGACAGAGATTTAGGAACCAGGTTTTAAATTGTAAGACACTTCCAAGGGCAGATGTGGACTCTGACCACAATCTATTGGTTATGAACTGTAGTTTAAAACTGAAGAAACTGCAAGAAGGTGGGACTTTAAGGAGATGGGACCTGAATGAACTGAAAGAACCAGACGTTGTACAGAGTTTCAGGGAGAGCATAAGGGAACAATTGACAGGAATGGGGGAAAGAAATACAGTAGAAGAAGAATGGGTAGCTTTGAGGGATGAAATAGTGAAGACAGCAGAGGATAAACTAGGTAAAAAGACGAGGGGTAGTAGAAACCATTGGGTAACAGAAGAAATATTGAATTTAATTGATGAGAGGAGAAAACATAAAAATGCAGTACATGAAGCAGGCAAAAAGGAATACAAACGTCTCAAAAAGGATATCGACAGGAAGTGCAAAATGGCTACGCAAGGGTGGCTAGAGGACAAATGTAAGGATGTAGAGGCTTATCTCACTAGGGGTAAGATAGATACTGCCTACAGGAAAATTAAAGAGACCTTTGGAGAAAGGAGAACCACTTGCATGAATATCAAGAGCTCAGATGGAAACCCAGTTCTAACCAAAGAAGGGAAATCAGATAGGTGCAAGGAGTATATAGAGGGTCTATACAAGGGCGATGTACTTGAGGACAGTATTAGGGAAATGGAAGAGGATGTAGATGAAGATGACATTGGAGATATGGTTCTGCGTGAAGAGTTTAACAGAGCACTGAAAGACCTGAGTCGAAACAAGGCCCCCGGAGTAGACATAATTCCATTAGAAATACTGACAGCCTCGGGAGAGCCAGTCCTGACAAACCTCTACCATCTGGTGAGCAAGATGTATGAGACAGGCGAAGTACCCTCAGACTTCAAGAAGAATATAATAATTCCAATTCCAAAGAAAGCAGGTGCTGACAGATGTGAAAATTACCGAACTATCACTTTAATAAGTCACAGCTGCGAAATACTAACGCGAATTCTTGACAGACGAATGGAAAAACTGATAGAAGCCGAACTCGGGGAAGATCAGTTTGGCTTCCGTAAAAATGTTGGAACACGTGAGGCAATACTGACTGTACGACTAATCTTAGAAGAAAGCTTAAGGAAAGGCAAACCTACGTTTATAGCATTTGTAGACTTAGAGAAAGCTTTTGACAATGTTGACTGGAATACTCTCTTTCAAATTCTGAAGGCGGCAGGGGTAAAATACAGGGAGCGAAAGGCTATTTACAATTTGTACAGATAGCAGAGGGCAATTATAAGAGTCGAGGGGCATGAAAGGGAAGCAGTGGTTGGGAAGGGAGTGAGACAGGGTTGTTGCCTATCCCCGATGTAATTCAATCTGTATATTGAGCAAGCAATAAAGGAAACAAAACAAAAGCTCTGAGTAGGCATTAAAATCCATGGAGAAGAAATAAAAACTTTGAGGTTCGCCGATGACATTGTAATTCTGTCAGAGACAGCAAAGGACTTGGAAGAGCAGTTGAACGGAATGGACAGTGGCTTCAAAGGAGGGTATAAGATGAACAGCAACAAAAGCAATACGAAGATAATGGAATGTAATTGAATTAAGTCGGGTGATGCTGAGGGAATTAGATTAGGAAATGAGACACTTAAAGTAGTAAAGGAGTTTTTCTATCTGGGGGAGCAAAATAACTGATGATGGCCGAAGTAGAGAGGATATAAAATGTAGACTGGCAATGACAAGGAAAGCATTTCTGAACAAGAGAAATTTGTTAACATCGAGTATAGATTTAAGTGTCAGGAAGTCGTTTCTGAAAGTATTTTTATGGAGTGTAGCCATGTATGGAAGTGAAACATGGAGGATAACTAGTTAGGACAAGAAGTGAATAGAAGCTTTCGAAATGTGGTGCTACAGAAGAATGCTGAAGATTAGATGGGTAGATCACATAACTAATGAGGAGGTATTCAATAGAATTGGCGAGAAGAGCAGTTGGTGGCACAACTTGACTAGAAGAATGGATCGGTTGGTAGGGCATATTCTGAGGCATCAAGGGATCACCAATTTAGTACTGGAGGGCACCTTGGAGGGTAAAAATCGTAGAGGGAGACCAAGAGATGGGTACACTAAGTAGAGTCAGAAGGATGTAGGCTGCAGTAGGTATTGGGAGATGAAGAAGCTTGCACAGGATAGAGTAGCATGGAGAGCTGCATCAAACCAGTCTCAGGACTGAAGACCACATCAACATCAACAACAACCCAGTGTGGAGTCGTCATACGAAGTGGAAACTTGTAACCAAGTGCCATTATGTCTCTCCCACACCACAGGTTGGAACATCGGCAAGTGATTGCGTTCGAACAGGACAGAATGATTTGTCTGCAGGAGGCGGTCTGACGTTCTTGCGTTGCAGCTGGTACTGGACACGTTGATTGATCAGTGAGGCGTGTGTGGAACCAGTGGAGAGAAGAGGGCCGTAGAGAACTCCGACACGATACTAGACGACACTGCGTTACTACAGCAAGAGATGACTGCCACCTTGTCCGCTTGGCCGTAAAGGACGGAACAGCATAGTCCACAGTGCTGGCGCCACATTGGAGCACTGCAACGGATGTGGATATGTCTGCGTCGATTGTTCTACGTCGGCTTCCATTGACTAGCAGCCACCAACAACGAGGATACAATGGGCACATGTACGCCGGTAAGTCTCACTTCGACTTTTCTTGCAGTGAGGACAGCATACGCGTTTGATGCCTCAGTGGTGGACGTAATCGGACAGCCTGTATTGCTGACCAGCACAGCGGACCAAGGTCAGGTGTTATGGTTTGGGGCGTCACTGGCTGCAACACGTAGTCTCGCCTGCTACATCTTGAGAGCAATATGAGCAGCTACGGCTACATCAGAGGTTTTACAGCCTGAGACACTGTCCTTCTGCAGGCAGTCCCACATGCCATGTTTCAGCAGCACAACGCCCTGTTGCGTGTGGCGAGGAATGTGCAAGACTTCTTCGAAGAACAACGGGTACCACTGCTTCCCTGGCCTGCCCGTCCACCTGACACGTCGCCAACCGGTGCCTGGGATACATTGAGTTGGCAACTTATCCATTCACGTCCTCCTGTAGCCCCATTTGATTATTTATGGACACACCTACAAACCGCGTGGCAGAGTATTCCCCAGCAACCTACTAAGGTGCTGTTTGATTCCATGTCACGACATCTTGCGACTCAGGTTTCAGCACGTGGTGCTACTTCTCCGTACTGCATTTACCAGTTTGTATTGCCAATCTTCTGTGTAGTGTCATGTCCCTAATCAATGGCATAAATTTCATTGTAATCACATCTCTCTATCTTGGTGTTTCACTTACGTGTGTATGCAGAAGCGAAATGCAGCCGGCAGAAATTTGCCCACAAAATTTATATCCTTCACTGTCTTTCTGCGCGACATGAATCCATTACAGAAAAATTGGCCGGATGAATTTGTAACTGTGTTCCTCATACCTTGACACTTTCCGTGGTATAAATCGGGATACACAAATATATGCTAATGGCCATTAAAATTGTTACACCACGATGATGACGTGCTGCAGACGCGAAATTTAACCGACCGGAAGAAGATGCTGCGATTTGCAAATGATTAGCTTTTCAGAGCATTCACACAAGGTTGGCGCTGGTGGCGACACCTACAACGTGCTGACATGAAGAAAGTTTCCAAACGATTTCTCATATACAAACAGCAGTTGACCGGCGTTGCCTGGTGAAACGTTGTTGTAATGCCTTGTGTAAGGAGTTGCGTACCATCACGTGTCCAACTTTGATAAAGGTCGTATTGTAGCATATCGCGATTGCGGTTTATCGTATCGCGACATTGCTGCTCGCGTTGGTCGAGATCCTATGACTGTTAGCAGAATATGGAATCGGTTGGTTCAGGAGGGTAATACGGAACGCCGTGCTGGATCCCAACGGCCTCTTATCACTAGCAGTCGAGATGACAGGCATCTTACCCGCATGGCTGTAACGGATCGTGCAGCCACGTATTGATCCCTGAGTCAACAGATGGGGACGTTTGCAAGACGACAACCATCTGCACGAACAGTTCGACGACGTTTGCAGGACCATGGGCTATCTGCTCGTAGACCATGGCTGCGGTTACCCTTGACGCTGAATCACAGACAGGAGCGCCTACGATGGTGTACTCAACGACGAATTTGGGTGCACGAATTGCCAAACGTCATTTTTTCGGATGAATTCAGGTTCTGTTAACAGCATCATGATGGTCGCATCCGTGTTTGACGACATCGCGGTGAACGCACATTGGAAGCGTGTATTCGTCATCGCCATACTGGCGTATCACTCGGCGTGATGGTATGGAGTGACATTGGTTACGCGTCTCGGTCACCTCTTGTTCGCATACACGGCACTTTGAACAGTGGACGTTACATTTCAGATGTGTTACGACCCGTGGCTCTACCCTTAATTCGATCCCAGCGAAACCCAACATTTCAGCAGGATAATGCACGACCGCATGTTGCAGGTCCTGTATGGGCCTTTCTGTATAGAGAAAATGTTCGACTGCTGCCGTGGCCAGCACATTCTCCAGATCTCTCACCAATTGAAAACGTCTGGTCAATGGTGGCCGAGCAACTGGCTCGTCACAATACGCCAGTGGTATCGTGTTGAAGGTGCATGGGCGACTGTACCTGTACACGCCATCCAAGCTCTGTTTGACTCAATGCCCAGGTGTATCGAGGCCGTTATTACGGCCAGAGGTGGTTGTTCTGGGTACTGATTTCTCAGGATCTATGCACCCAAATTGCGTGAAAATGTAAACATGTCAGTTCTAGTACAATATAGTTGTCCAATGAATACCCGTTTATCATCTGCACTTCTTCTTGGTGTAGCAATTTTAATGGCCAGTAGTGTAGTTGTCGTGGCGAATCGTTAGATTTAATTACTGGGAACTGTGTTAATGTGCGAGGGCTGTTCAATAAAGAATAACCACTTTTTTTTTTGACAACACACCTTTCCTCCTCCTTATAATTTTGACGATTCACCTTGTAACGGAACATATTAAAGGCTTTACTGTACCGAAGTATGCGATACCCTCCAAATTCAACTAGTTTAACGAGTTTTTATGATCATAGATAAGTTATTGTGTATGTTAACAATGATTGCATAACATGTCTGCATAAACAGTCAACCCATTAAATTATACTGAGTAATTGACCCACACAAAAGTTTATATCACTTGATCACTGATACAGCAAATGTCATCATGTAAAAACACTAAGTTCATCTTAAATAATTAATATGAATTACGAAAAATAGTGGCCAAATTAGGTATTTTGGATCTCCTTAAATAAAAATAACCCAGTGAAACCTATTTGTTCACTAGGAGCGTTTTCACTCAGTATTCACGTAAGCAATCCTATTTTAGACGAAAACCAATGTAATTCTTAATAATTCATGTTATTTACTTATTTATGCAAATTAGAGAAGTCAATTGACAAACTTCTAAAACACGGCCTTTTTGTAACAAAGAATTATTCTGTCAAGTCAACAAATCTGTCTGTCATTTTAATAACATGTTAAATTATGTTACTCGATGCAAATTAATAACTTTTCAGCACAAATTATGATAACAGATGTATATGTGACTTATAAACTATATCTCTTTTTAGTAGTTCTTCGACAATGTTATAAATACAAGCAGCAAGAAGGGGCGGGAAGCAGTCGGAATGTCACTTTGGTAAAGTGTGTTTGTGTTTTATTGTTTGAGGTAGATAAACAATGCAAAGAACATGTAAAGGAAGTACTACTTTGTGTTGTGTCATGGTCTTTGGTGGACAGTGGAATTAAGATGGCCACCAGAGTAATAAATATTTGAAGTTTACATATTTGTTGGTTTCGCTCGTTCTTTATCATCAAAAGCACATAAAAAACACGGGACCTCATGTTTTTAACCCTAGACAACCAGATTTAGAGCCAGCATCAGCATCGAGACACAGCAGCCATCCAGCAAGTAGCAGCGATTACCACAACACAATGCATTTTAATGGCGCCAACCTAACATCAAGTGCTAACAAGCTCCGTAAATGGGAGTGAAATAGTGCGATTATAGCAATTAGCAATATCTATGACTAGGCGACCATTACAACTTTAGTCTTCAAATACATGCTGGAAACCATTTTGTGAGAAGTTCTTCAAACTCGGCTCTACAGCCTTCACCACTGCCTCTGATGATTGATAATGCCTCCCACGATGGCGTTTCTTCATGTTAGGGAATCGACAAAAGTCACAGGGGGCTAAATCCGGACCATAGGGAATGTGAGGAACGCACTTCACTTTGATGTTTGCAAGTTTTCAGCAACAACATTGGCAATATGCGGCCGCGCATTATCGTGGTGCAGCATCCAGCCTGCTTCATGGAAATTTTTACGTCACCAACGTGTGGGTGGCACGATCCTCTCTGACAATGACAGCAGCAGTGTTGATGTGTTCTTCCATAAGAGTAGTAACTGGAGCAATGGGTCCACTTTCCTTTGATATTATCCCTCTTTAAACATTTTAAACCAACTTAGAGCTGTGCTGTAGCGAAGAACAGACTCTCCATAGACCTCCTGTAACATTGTATATGCGTGAGCTGAAGATTTGTTGAGACGAAAGCAAAATTTTCCTCGCTTGTTACCTCCACTGCACCGGTAGGCGATACTGAACATGTCTGACCTTGGCTGCCTCTCACAGGCGGGAACCAGGAGGCTCAAAACTGAAACTTCTACGACATGTCTGTTGTACATTAAACTAACAGAATATCACAAGATTAAATTTTAGCGCCGCAGGGAGCGGCCGCGCGGTTTGAGACGTCATGTCACGGACTGCGCTGCCCCTTCCGTCGGCCCGCATCTCGTGGTCGTGCGGTAGCGTTCTCGCTTCCCACGCCCGGGTTCCCGGGTTCGATTCCCGGCGGGGTCAGGGATTTTCTCTGCCTCGTGATGGCTGGGTGTTGTGTGCTGTCCTTAGGTTAGTTAGGTTCAAGTAGTTCTAAGTTCTAGGGGACTGATGACCATAGATGTTGTCCCATAGTGCTCAGAGCCATTTGAACCATTTGAACCTCCCGTCGGAGGTTCAAGTCCTCCCTTGGGCATAGGTGTGTGTGCTGTTCTTAGCTTAACTTAAAGTTAGTTTAAGTAGTGTGTAATTCTAGGGACCAATGACCTAAGCAGTTTGGTCCCTTAGGAATTCACACACATTTAAACATTTTTAAATTTTAGCGCGAGAAATTATGACCATAAAAAATTATATCATAATTTATTGAACAGCCATCGTATCACAGGCTAGCTGGTTGTTGAGGGGCAGGGTGCATGTCGAGCAGCGGGGCCCTGACCGGGGGCTGGTGGCAGTCATTAATCTCTGGAGCTGAGCTGTCCTGTAGAGACGCTGAGGACCAACCGTGGAGCACTTACACCGCCGCTAGAGTCTCCATTACATGGGCCGCCCATTGTGCACACTGTCCGGCCGCTGTGTAGGTAATTATAAGCCGCTTAGTGTGGCTGTAGGGTACGCCATTCATCATGCGGACATTGCCCTTAACTGCGCCAGCGTGGTCCGCCCGGCGTCTGCAACAGCGCGAGACCTTGTCGGAGGTGAGAGGTCCCCTTGTAAGTATTTTTAGTAAGCGTCCCTATTATGGATGCGGGAGCTGGATTCTGTGCCCATAAAATGTGATGTTTTATTGGCATCGGATGTTTTTCTTTCTCCAGACATAAACGTAGCGCTGACAATGTGGGCTAACATTTTGGGGAGGCAAACTTCACTATACGTCTCCAATTAGATGACAGATTTTCAATGTAGGTCTGTAGCTCCTATACTGAAATCTTTTACGAGATCATCGTCGTTTGAAGTGATAAAACGGTATAACATAAACAATAATAAAAACGCAAAATTACAGAAGTCCCTTCAAAACCATACACACATATACCACACTATGGGTTAGACTTAAAACCTGTTCCCTTTTCTGAACAGTGGGTTCCAAGTCCGTATATTTACTAGAATGTTTCCTCGTTGGTCTGTGCTTATATACTCATACTTTTCCTTCTGAGTCACATACATCGCCAGGAGTTGGCAATAAATCTGACGTTGTGTGGCGGTCATAATGTTACGATTCATCAGAGTATTTCGCAACCGAAACTGTATTTCTTAATATCTCTGCAAGGCGGTACGTTGTGGCTCAGAAGCTTCTACTTTTCTCTGAAGCTATTTGTTTCTCGGTTGTCTTGATCTCTCTTTCTTATTAGTTTGTAACTGATTGCTTCATTATCTTCCCCCATTCTATTCATATACTTTCTTTCAATTTTACACACTCTTTATCCATATTTTTCGTTCGTACATTATCTACTACGTTGTTCTCATTTAACATGCTTGTATTTCATCTCTGAAGGTACAAGCTTCAATTTTCCTTAAAAATATAATATCAGCGAACTCATTCCTTCTTAGCTGATTTCCAGGCTTCAAATACATGTAATAGAAGAGATATAGCCATTATTTCGTAAAATTTTAGCTTTGTAACCTTCCTTGTCTTGTCACTCAGTCTTCTTCATTCTGCGCGACGTATTATTTGAAACGTATTTAATGTATTAGTGATTTCACTGTCTTATGTACGGCAACAATTGCAGCCTAACTTCGGAAATTGTCAAACCTGTTCTGTGCACTGTTCATCTATTACTTTTTTTTTAAAACGTATTTGAGATTTCTCTTTGAATAAAAATACTTAAGTTTTTTAACTCAAATTTTCGATCATAGTGTTTACATACTTGACGTCGGCGATTAACTGCAACCAACATATCAATTCTTGTACTTCGTCGCCGCTGAAGAGCAGAGTATTTATTATTTAATGTGTGCGTGTATGTATAATTTTATACTTTATTTAGCTTCCCGTTTCCATAGTATACACAGGGTGGTCCACTGATAGTGAGCGGGCCAAATATCTCACGAAATAAGCCTCAAACGAAGAAACTACAAAGACGGAAACTGCCATAGGTCAAATGCATATCAACTGCGTTTTTTTTAATAGGAACTCCCATCTTTTATTACATATTCGTGTAGTACGGAAAGAAATATGAATGTTTTAGTTGGACCACTTTTTCGCTTTGTGGTAGGTAGCGCTGTAATAGTCACAAACATATGGCTCATGATTTTAGACCGATAGTTGGTAACAGATAAGTTATTTAAATTAAAATACAGATCGTAGGTACGTCTGAACATTTTCTTTCGGTTGTTCCAATGTGATACATGTACCTTTGTGAACTTATCATTACTGAGAACGCATGCCGGCCGGGGTGGCCGAGCGGTTATAGGCGGTACAGTCTGGAAACGCGCGACCGCTACGGTCGCAGGTTCGAATCCTGCTTCGGGCATGGATGTGTGTGACGTCCTTAGGTTAGTTAGGTTTAAGTAGTTCTAAGTTCTAGGGGACTGATGACCTCAGCAGTTAAGTCCCATAGTGTTCAGAGCCATTTGAATCTTTTGAGACCGCATGCTGTTACAGTGTGATTACCTGTAAATACCACATTAATGCAATAAACGCTCAAAATGATGTCCGTCAACCTCAATGCATTTGCTAGTACGTGTAACGACATTCCTCTCAACAGCGAGTAGTTCGCCTTGCGTGATGTTCGCACATGCATTGACAATTCGCTGACGCATATTGTTGTCGGTAGATCACGATAGCAAATATCCTTCAACTTTCCTTACAGAAAGAAATCCGGGGACGTCAGATCCGGTGAACGTGAAGGCCAAGAAATGGTGCTTCGACGAACAATCCACCCGTCATGAAATATGCTATTCAATACCGTTTCAACCGCACGCGAGCTATGTGCCGGACATCCATCATGTTGGAAGTACACCGCCATTCTGTCATGCAGTAAAACATCTTGTAGTAACATCGGTAGAACATTACGTAAGAAGTCAGCATACATTGTACCATTTAGAATGCCATCGATAAAATGGGGGCCAATTATCCTTCCTCCCATAATGCCGCATCATACAATTAAGCCGCCAAGGTCTCTGATGTTCCAGTTGTCGCAGCCGTCGTGGATTTTCCGTTGCCCAATAGTGCGTATTTTGTTGGTTTACATTACCGCTGTTGGTGAATGACGCTTCGTCGGTAAATAGAACGCGTGAAAAATATCTGTCATCGTCCCATAATTTGTCTTGTGCTCAGTGGCAAAATTGTACACGACGTTCAAATTCGTCGCCATGCAATTCCTGGTGCGTAGAAATATGTTACGGGAACAATCGATGTTGATGTAGCATTCTCAACACCGACGTTTTTGAGATTCACAATTCTCGTGCAATTCGTCTGCTACTGATGTGCAGATTAGCCGCGACAGCAGCTAAAACACCTACTTGGGCATCATCATTTGTTGCAGGTCGTGGTTGACGTTTCAGATGTGGCTGAACACATCTTGCATCCTTAAATAACGTAACTATCCGGCGAACGGTCTGGAAACTTGGATGATGTCCAGGATACCGACAGCATACATAGCACAAGCCCGTTGGGTATTTTGATCACAATAGTCACACATCAACATGATATCGACCTTTTCCCGCAGTTGGTAAACGGTCCATTTTAACACGGGTAGTGTATCACGAAGCAAATACCGTCCGCACTGGCGGAATGTTACGTGATACCACGTACTTATACGTTTGTGACTATTACAGCGCCATCTATCACAATGCGAAAACGTGGTCCAACTAAAACCTTTCATATTTCTTTACATACTACACGAATATGTAATAAAACATGGGGGTTCCTATTTAAAATAACCCAGTTGAAATCCGTTTGACCTATGGCAGCGCCATCTAGCGGGCCAACCATAGCGCCATCTGGTTTTCCCATTGAAGCTAGACGAGTTTCGTTTTATTGCTATTCTATCACAAGACGTAAGATCAATCACTCTATTCTATGCCGCTATATAATTTTCATTTATTTGTCTTTTGTTGCGGCCCGACCATGAATTATGTGAAGATGGCTTAGAGACTAACATTTCTGAGCGTGATCGGTCTGCAGTTAGAATGGAAGAATGGCAGTCGCCTGTAATGAATGATAGTAGAGACGTGATTGGGGAAGACACGCGATCCTGGACGTGAAAACAATACAGAGACTGCATGCGAATTTGCTGCGTTTAGGGCCGGCCGCGATGGCCATGCGGTTCTAGGCGCTGCAGTGCGGAACCGCGTGACTGCTACGGTCGCAGGTTCGAATCCTGCCTCGGGCATGGATGTGTGTGATGTCCTTAGGTTAGTTAGGTTTAATTAGTTCTAAGTTCTAGGGGACTGAAGACCTAAAATGTTAAGTCCCGTAGTGCTCAGAGCCATTTGAACCATTTGCTGCGTTCAGGTTGGGTATCCGTCAAAGGGGTGCTGGGTCCCAGAGAGAGTTGTCACTGAAGAGGCTAAAGCCAGTGTTGCTGCGGCGTTTGCACGAATTCAAACAGAGTTCCTGAGGAATAGTAGAAGGAAACTGATTTATCATGTGGTTCGGACCAATGGACAATGAAGGACATGGACTGAAGACCATGGAAACCACACTTTGTCCGAGCATTGTCACTGAAAGACTTCGTCGATAGGATGGAGTTTGCTGATGGCACATTACAATGGATGGAGGAAGAACCACATATCCTGAGTAACATTTTGTGGTCAGACGAAGTCATGTTCTACTTGAGTGGTTTCATTAATCGCCATATCTGGCATTACTGGTGAGCAAGTAACGAGGGTCTTGGAGTTAAAATAGCAGTCACTTCCTTTGTTGACTGTGTGGTGTGGTAATCATGACGATAATCTTATCTGTCCTTACATTCTTCGTGAAACAGTGCATGCACAGAGGGCTGTGCATATGCTAGAAACTTTTGTTCATACCATAGTTTTAACCTGTGGCAGTGGGGAGAATGTGTTCTTTCTAAGCGATGAGGCACCTCGACATTTTGCATTGATTTCGCCAGAATGGCTTCACAGTGCACTCTCACGCCGCATTGTTGGACGCCACGGAAATGTTGAGTGGCACCATAAAGTCCAGACTTGACCACACTGGAGTTTTTCATCTGAGGACATTTTAAAGGGAAAGTGAATGCCAAAAAACAGCGTCACTTGGACGCTTTAGAAGCAGTCATTAGAGAAGATTGTGCGCGGGTACCAAACGACATGTTGCAACGGTCTGTCAGAAACTCATACGTAATATGAAGTTATTTATCTTTTGTGAGGACACAGTAGAACTTCATAACGATATCAGTACGGAGATTATGACGTACTAGTTGTCCAAATATGTAATTTATTCCACATAACATGTTCCCGGAAGACATGATCCCATTATCAAGTGCTTAAACTTATTAAGTACTGGATAGTGGGATATTGTTTTCCCGAAACATGTTCTGTTAAGTAAATCACACGTTTTATCAAATACGCCACATACCCTCAGATTCTGACGCGTCAGTTTCCGGTATGAGGTATGCCATGGCCGGATGGTTGGCTTCACCGAAATTTTTATTAGGTGTATTGTAGACACATTTCCTGCCATCTGATCCACTGAGAACACACAAACTTCCCCCTTCTTTGCTTAGGTGTTTTAGATGCTTCACAACACAGCCATCTGTATAAAAATTACTAATTCCTGACTGCCTGTTTCTCTCACAAATATGGTCTAACCTGCCCAAGACCTCTGTCACTGTTACCTCTAATAAGTCCTCTGCATCGACAGCAATGCATAATAACAAAAAATAAATTACTGTCTTCACAAATAAGACGACATTTATATATGATTTGTGCAATTCCCTCTCTTACGACACGTTGTGCTAATGTCATAAGTTAAGGTACGCATTGGATAGGTGGCTCTGTTTGATTGTTTACGTATTTTTTTAATGTGATACAAATCAGATCTGCCACTTGACGTTGGTCTGAACTTCGCAGTACATTGTCCTACTGAAAGTGGTGTGCCATTGTTTTCTTCACTCATGAAAATGACTTCCGCATATTTTACAGGGGACGTACCGAGTAACGTGGTCTCCAAACTAAGTTGTATCTTGGGATTATTCACACATACATACCTCGGTAAGAGGTGAAGGTAAGTATACATAACTGACTCAGAATTCAGCTCCATACCCTTGAATTTGTAGAGCGCTACTTATTCACTATATGCTATCGCTGATGTGGCCCAAATTCCTGTCCATAACAAAGTCAGATTCCTCATCGATAACACTTCCTTTGACACCGTGTCAATAGCAGTTCAATAGATATTTCGTAATTCTTTTTCTTTTGGTTGTCACATAAATGTTACAATTGACTTTATGTTTGCATGTATTCACTCCCTTCGCATGAGGAATATAGAGGATTTCTACTATTGTTGTAACAGTTCGGCATACTTCATACGAAAGTGCTGCAGAACGTTACGACCACATACCTAATAGCCAGTGTGTCCACATTTAGCACGGATGACAGGGGCGACGCGTCGTGGCATGGAAGCAATAGGCCTCGGCAGATCGCTGGAGCGAGTTGTTACCACGTCTGTACACATAAGTCACGTAATTTCAGTAAATTCTGGAGAAGAGGGAGATGAACTCTGCCACTACGTTCAATCACGTCCTGATGTATTAGATCGGGTTGAGATTTGTCAAGCTGCATGGCCAGTACATTAACTAGAACTAGCTAGTGTGTTTCTCGAAGTACCATATCACACTACTAGCCTTATGACATGCCGCATTATCTTGATGAAAAAATGGCACTACCGTCGGGGAACATCATGAAGGGGTGTAGGTGGTCTGCAACCAACGTACAGTACTTCATGGCCGCCATATTGCCTTACACGACCTCCTCTGGTCTCGCTGATGCCCACGTGAATGCTCCCCGGAGCGTAATGGAGCCGCCACCAGCTTGTCTCTGTCCCGCAGTTCGGGTGTCAAGGAGCTGTTCCGATGGAAGGCGATGGATTCACGCTATGCCGTCGGCATGATGAAGAAGGTATCGGGATTCATCAGACCATTATTTGCTCTGCCTCTGCGCCAACGTCCAGAGCCGATGGTCACGTGCTAGATTCAGTTATAGTTGTCGATGTCGCGGTGCTAACATTGACACATATATGGATCGTCGGCTGTGGAGGAACACTGCTAGGAGCGTTCAGTGCAGTGTGTGTTCAGCATTAAAGTCTGATGTTAGTTCCCTTCGACCATAAATATAATAGACTGGCCCTGACGTCATTTACGTGGCTCCAACATCTCTGGGCTAAAGTCACGTGAATGTTGGCAAAACATGGTTGTTTCGTGTTGCGCTTATGGCTGTACTCAGCGTTTTGTCGGGGGAAATGGCATTACATTTCACGTGTGTTTCTATGATAATGCAGATGAGTTTATTGAAATCTGCTGAAGTGACTTTTATATGTTTTTTACACTTGAAGTAGAGTATCACGTAAATTAAAGCGTTGAAAGTGATGCCTGTAAGGTCAGACTCATATTACATTTTGGAAAGTATCTGTGATAATTCGGTTACAGAAGTAAGTATAAGTGTTTCTCGTTCCTACTCACAGGTTCCCTAAGGATGAAAACCGAAGACAGCTTTGGATACAAGTCCTGAAACGGAGAAACTTTAAGCCATCTGCACATAGGCGCCTTTTTGTATATACAAGTGAGATTATAATAAGGTAAGAGCACCTATAGTCGACACATGAAGAGCATTTTTTTCTACCATCTAATACTATTAAATAAATGTAGGTTCCAAAATTATTTTCTGAAACTTCACAGTCTCACCTTTCATCTAAAATATCAATTTTTTAAACTGATAGTTTAAACATATGTAAAAATAGTAGGAACTGAACCTTTGAAGTGCACCTAAAATTGATATTCTAAAATGGACCTGCTCCTAAAGTCGACAATTTTGGGACCTATAGTTGACATAATTCCCATATCCCATTTTCTTTTATAAGTGACTACAGCTCAAAACGCGGCGAATCCAATATTTAAAGTTTTGACACGAGCCCACTCTTATTGTTTAAAAGAATTTTAACGACGTTTTACTTTAACTGATAGTTTATAGTAATTTAGTCCCGCTGCCCACCAGAGGGGCCTTCGATATATTTTTTAGATTTTATAAATGGTACTGTGAACAAATCCAGGTCAAATGTAGTTCTGACAAAATTTTTCGCAAATACAAAAGTAATTTTTGTTGGAAGCGTTTGGCAGTCAATTGAGAAATGTGGGTAAAATACGATACAAACACAGGATGGCAGACCGCTCATTTGAAATCCCGCCACGTTTTGCCAACAGTCACGTTGTTTATGTTGGAGCCACACCAGCCCTACAGCTTCTGCACAGCAAGGCCAGTCTACTAGTATCTATGGTCGAAGTTAGTTCCGCAGAAGTTCACCGTTTCTCCAATTAAGACGTGGATGGCTCATGCTATGCGCTGGAATAAATCTTCATTGTGATTCCGTCTTTAGTCTCTCGCGGTTGTCGCGATGATGCTGTTATCCTCTTCTTCCGCGGGTGGCAGCAGCGGTGTGTATCGATATTCGCACCTTGGACTATCTTTGACATGGCGCTTATAGTTTCCGGCTGGGCGGTGTGCGAGGAGTCGGTCGGCTGTGTGGAGCAGTGAGGAATGCTCGGCGGGGCGTAGTTTGTCCGGGGCCCGCTGGATGTCTCTACGCGGTATCGGAGAGTGTGGCGCTGTTCCGATTGCTACAAGATCCGTGGCTCACCGACCCTGGACACGAAAGTCGAGTTATGACTTAACCTACCAGCAAGTCAAGACTGTTCACATTGTGTCGTTTGGAGTTCGTTGTCGGCTGTTGGGATATTCCCGCGAGCAACAACGTGGTTTTCAAATTGGAAAATTCTAGCTACCCTCCGGTGGAGTTTCACTGTATCTGGGTATTTGAATTGACGTGCACCAGTGGAATCATCTGCCTTGTGACTGTTAACGTTCCGGTTACCTGCCCTGGGGGTTGACGTAAATTTCAGGCAGCGTAGTTTCCTCATCGTGTTGTTGCTGTTCAGCACGGTGTGTAGTTTAACAGCTCCGTGCCCGCATCTCGTGGTCGTGCGGTAGCGTTCTCGCTTCCCACGCCCGGGTTCCCGGGTTCGATTCCCGGCGGGGTCAGGGATTTTCTCTGCCTCGTGATGGCTGGGTGTTGTGTGCTGTCCGTAGGTTAGTTAGGTTTAAGTAGTTCTAAGTTCTAGGGGACTGATGACCATAGATGTTAAGTCCCATAGCGCTCAGAGCCATTTGAACCATTTTTTTGACAGCTCCGTGTATGATTGGTTGTGGGCGCCAATATATTCCGTTGAACTCCCTGTTGTGTCCTGGTCGTGTGAAGTGGAAGTTATCTTGTCGGTGGGTCAGCTGACTGTCGTTCGGCTGGGTTGTTGTCCGATCGTGAACGGTTGGCCCGGCTGCCTGTCTCACCTAAGCGAGCGTTGGTGTTTGAATTACAGGCCGACCCTCGAACATCTGAGCGCCCTTGCGTGGACTGCCTTAATTTTTTAAATTAGTTCTTGTTGTTGGTACTTGTATGGCTTCTAGCCAGTTTTGATGTTTTAAATTAGAGTTGTTTTACTCTTAAGGCCTTCAGGCTAGTTTAAAGCACTGTTTCACGTAAGCCCTTCAGAATTTTAAGAAATTTTTTTTTTCAATTTTTAAGTCTTCGGCCTTCGGCCGATTTTAATTTAACATGTTTACTTCAACCTATTGAATTTATAAGTCTTCGGCCTTCAGCCGGTTTGAGTTTCAGTTGTTTGTTCTTAAGGCCTTCAGCCTAAATTAAAGAACTGTTTCACGTAAGGACTTTGGTATTTTTTTAAAAAAATTATGCTTTGAAGTTTAAAGTGTTTGGTCTTCAGCCGATTTGAATTTAACTTGTTTACTTCAGCGTAACTAAAGAACTGTTTTAAGATGACGCTTCCCTTTTAAATTTCTCATTATGCTCGCGTTTTTAAGGTTCAAAATGGTTCAAATGGCTCTGAGCTCTATGGGACTTAACTTCTGAGGTCATCAGTCCCCTAGAACTTAGAACTACTTAAACATAACTAACCTAAGGACATCACACACATCCATGCCCGAGGCCGGATTCGAACCTGCGACGGTAGCGGTCGCGCGGTTCCAGACTGTAGCGCCTACAAACGCTCGGCCACCCCGGCCGGCGCTCACGTTTTAAGTTATTGACCTTCAGCTCTTTTTAAATTAAAATGTGTTTCAGCCGGTAAGTAAGTCCCAAAGATTAAAGGTGTGTGTTTAAATTTTTTGGGGGGCTCTTGTAATGTTTGATCAAATAATAAAGTTGTATGTTCCAGTGTAACTGACAGCCCCCTATTTTGGCCCCTTTCAACAATTTATTCTATCTTTCCTGTCCTGCAGGGTTAAGCAGGGAATTTCACTTGTTTTACCAGTCTGGCCAACCCACGACGTCCGATATCTTTAATGAGAGGTGGCCGCCCAACATCAAGACGTTTGGACGTTGTTTCTCCTCGTTTTCTCCACGTGTTGACGGACACTCACTACAGCATTCCTCTAACACCCAACAAGTAGCGCAGTTTCCGAAAAGCTCACGCGGTCTCCGCGCCACGAAGTCTGCCCTACATTGCGCTCCTTCCCTGTTTTACACACGGACAGCATTCTCCCTGATACTACATGCACCGTGCGTGTGTCTGACTAGAACTCATTCCTCGCCAGATGTAGCAGCTACCGCCTGGACGGGTTTATACCGATAGCAGGTTGGTCGTCATAATGTTCTGCCTGATCAGTGTTCATAGTTGTAAGTTATTTTCACATAGCGTTTATCCCAGGCGTATCAGTATGGGACCGTCAATGACGTCAAAACACACAGTTAACAGACAGAATGTTAAACACTCTCAAGTTGTCCACTTATGATATGCGCTTTAGTTTACCAATAGTAAATATTCGGCACTACTTATCAAATAGCCGAAAAAAATACTAATATCATTCCTTTCGAGCTGTTTCACAAGCCACCCCATTACAGTGGAAACATTATTTAACTCTTCGCTGCCTCTACCACATGGTTGCGTCCCACATAATGCAAGTTTTAAATGTTTCCGTAATCATTTACAACAGGTATCACATCGACGCCATTATTTTGTTTACTCTGTACTGAAATCGATGTGAAAAATGCGCCTTAGCTGTGAAACGATCTTCCTATAGGTGTGCCGTACACATACCATCATCTAACAAGGTGGAACATTACCACCTGCCCTATTGGACGTTTTATTAGCATATGTGGCGATGAACTGCGGGTTATTCAGTTGCCGATAAAACGTGGTGCGCGCCATTATTCAGGTATTTCTGAACCCTGTCTCCGCCATCCCTCTACTTAGATTTGATCATAATATTTTTTATTGACAATGTTGACTCATTCAGAAGAAACTGCCACAGTTCGCCTGCTGTCCTGTTTTACCAGTCTGCCCAGGTTCGACCTCTCTAACTCCCTTAAACCTAGAGCAGAAAGGTGTAAACTAATCAGCAGGATTTGGTTTTAATAGGCTTGCAGCACAACTGAAAAATTGAGTGATAATCTGCAAGTTTTCAAATCAAAGTTGAAAAGTTTCCTTTTGACACACTTTCCACTCTGTACAGGAATTGCTTGCTGTAGTTGGGACATTTTATTTAGTAATGCAATCTTTCTGTATGTTGGAAAAGCATGGACCACTGCTGAAGGTAGCCCTAATATTTGATGATCTGTTGGGTAGAAGTACGTAATGCCCGAGAGAAAAAAGTTAGTTAAGCTATCTGATACTAATATACACCGAAAATAGTCACACACAGCACACTTACATAAATTCAGCCCAGCGAAAAGAATGTGCCTGTATATCGAAATATTATATATACATAAAAGCGGAATAAATAGGTTCATGAAATCAAGAGATCAGTTTCAATATGTGCGTTGCAAAATAGTTAAATGACTGAAAGATCATTTATACATAATCTTACCTACATCTTGTACGTAGTGAAGACTTTTCAACAACAATGCTTACCGTCAAACGAAGGTGACTTCATCAGAACAGCACGCAACCTCGAAATTAGGTCCTCCAACTTACGGCCAGAACCGGACTAGATGTAGCTCCCTAAAATATTGTAGTGTAATCTCTAACTCCCTTCGAACAAGGAAGCCATATGGCTTGCAAACCGCTAATTAACGTCACTAGTTTGCGACAATTTGTGTATCGGTGTATGTTGGAACTATTTAGTGTAAGATCTCAAACATAGTAATGATACAAATATTACAATTCATGAAACGTATAATAGCTAAAAATAACCGCTGAGGAAATTGGAGAGCCTACTGGCAGTCACCTTTCAATATGTTTTTCGTTGTTATACACTGTCAAATTTTTTCGTATTTTATTAACTCTCGGGTTTATTTTGTTTATACATTTACTTATCACCATTCTAGAAACTATCTGTTCTCTCGTCTCATGACCAAAAAGCTATGGCTGCCATGGTCCCACGGAACCTCATAAATAAATAAATAAATAAAATATATTAGCACTATGTTGCTTGTTTGAGAAGGAGTAGCAGTGCCCATGAACCAAAGATATTGTCAAAGATTTATAGAAATCACTCCATCATGGCTAAACAATAATATATAATATTTTCTGGTACAAAGTAGAAAGCGTTTAAACGAAAACTCAAATTTAATTGACTTACCGTGCCCTGTGGCGCTGGCTGCGGCCATCACAATCAGACTAAAAAAGGAGTTATACGTAACGAATTGATAACCTCGTCCTTTTCAGATGTCGGCTGAAAACGGTAAAAGACCGCATGAACGTACGTGTAAATCAAACAGAGAATAATGTTCTACTAGATCGCGGAAATGTTGCACAGTGCAACCTCTGGAAATACAGAGGGCACCAGTTTCAGTACGTTTACTTCCTGTAGGTTCTAAAAAATTCCGTTTTTCACCGTTCTTATCATCCTGCCTGTTATATACTATATGGCGACTCTGTGAATATTGCGCGTGTTACTGTGTCTCGACAGAGCCAGTAAACCTCTTAGTGCTGCATCATTTGGCGTCCAGCCAAGGAATTCAGGAAGCATATAATAGTGTGGCGTGACAAGTTCATTGTCTCCACGCCCGGAAGTTGGCGCATATTCAGAAGATACGACCCAGGAACTGCATCCCCTCAGCGACAGTAAGTTAGGACCCTTCTTGAAGAGGCGAGTGTGTCTAGCTTGACCTAGTTAAGCGTACTCAGACTAAGAAAACGGTTCACTTCAGAACTAGCTATCTCAATGAATTGTATCCGACAGCCACTTAGAAACAGAATGAGATTATCAAGCCAGATGGTAGGATATAGCAAAAAAATGGCTCTGAGCACTATGGGACTTAACTTCTAAGGTCGTCAGTCCCCTAGAACATAGAACTACTTAAACCTAACTAACCTAAGGACATCACAAACATCCATGCCCGAGGCAGGATTCGAACCTGCGACCGTAGCAGTCGCGCGGTTCCGGACTGAGCGCCTAGAACCGCTAGATCACCGCGGGCGGCTTAGGATATAGCAGTGCAGGACATCTGAAATGATGTAATTCGAAGTTTTGAGCGCCTAGCGCCAGTTCGCCTCAACGTATTTTCAAGTACATTACTTTACAAACACCAAGATTATGTGCATTTTCATTGTATCGACATCTTAAGTGAAAATTTTTGGTAGATTGAGACTGTTTCTTTGACCGAAAATTGAAACGGGAGCATTAGTGTCCGAGTAGATTCTCTTGCGAATGAGGTACCCAGGCACAATTTCTGACCTGCCCAGCAGTGGTACTTCTACCAGATGTTCTCTCCTAATTTTCAAACAATGGTTCGTGAGACGTGTCTGGATAACCCGTTCAGCAGAGAATTTACTCACTAAAGGCAATGGCTCCGAGTCAAACATACAGCTTTAAACAGCCAGGAGGTTTCAAATCAGCGCCCTGTCTTCTGCAAAGTGAAAATCTGTTTTCGAATATCTAGCTTGTTTTCGTTCGTATCACACACAACGTATGTAGGCTTTCTGGGCGAATCCGCGCTGAAGAATTCTTGTCAGGAAATGGACCGAATAATATCTTCGTTTAGGATCGGCGTTCTGACATATTTCTAATTTGCCGTCGTCTGATGAGGTAATCGGAATGTCGATGCAAAACGAACAGTTTACTTAACTAATTTTCCCGGGAGGAAGACAAGACCTAACTGAAATCTACATCTACGTCAGAGGGTACTTTTTGTACCACTAGCTGATCCACTCTTCCCCGTTACAATCGCGAATGGCACGTGAGAAGAACGACTGTCGATAGCCTTCGCATTAGCTCTAATTTCTCGATTTTTTTCTTTCTAGTCTTTTCGTGAGATGTATGCAGGACGAAGTGATATGTTCTCCAATTCTTCCCGCAAAGTGTACGCAGAAATGTCAATACTAAGAGTCTCCATAAGGCACAACGACGCTCTTGAAACGTCTGCCACTGAAGTTTTTTTGAGCAGCTCCGTAACTCTCTCCCGCCAATTAAACGACCCCGTGACGAAACCTCTGCTCTTCTTTGGATCTTCTGCATTTCTTTTATCAGTCTTACCTGGTAACCATCCCAGATTGATGAACAATACTCAAGAATCTGGCGAATAAGTGCATGAGATACATTTCCTTAAGTTTCTTTCCATGAATGTCACTCTGGCATTTACGATTGTTTTATGTGTTCATTCCGCTTAAGGTCTCTCTGGATAGTTACCCCTAGGTATTTTGCAATAGATACTATCACCAGGATTTTATCAATAATGTAGTTGTGCAGTAATGAATTTCTTTTTCTTGGATAACATAAGAGGTACCGGACTTTCAGGCGAAAGAGATGAAATACATTTAAAAAATTGACAGAAAGTGCAAGATGCCTCAGCGGCAAAGACTAGATGACAAATGTCAGTCTTAGCCCAGTCAAATCAAGCAAAATTTTGATTTTAGGGGAAAAGTAGTAATAAGCTGGATGTTTGCACATACATTCTTCATACCTTACTAAACAGCATACTAGAAGTACTAACCAATCGGCCTGGAGCTTCGTCCGCAATATTGGAAAATCACCTTCACGCATTTTTATGGAAAACGATTGGATGTATGAGCAAAATACTTCAGAAAAAATTAAAAAATACGCAAGTACCTACAGAAAAGTCCAATGTGCTATTTTCACAGGATACACGGTTTGAAGACATAGGCCTTTTATTTGAAATCTCAGTACGGAACAGCACCTCTCCGCGTCCTGCATCCTGAGAGTTACTATGGAGCATTTGGTGGAACTGTTTGTCACTGAAGCTATGACAATTCTGATTAGTCAGAACACATCCTTAGGAAACGATACTATCAAAACGCATCTCATAACTCTGCTATCTGAAAAACGTGAACAGCCAGAGATGGAAGTGAGATAGTGAAGAACGATGCCAATGCGTTAATAGTTCAGACAGCAGTCGAGATCACAAATTCTAATCCAGTGATCCAGTTGTTGTTGTTGTGGGAGAAGATGTAAATTTATTGTTTTAAACAGTAGTATTAACTCCTTCTCAGGAAGACATTATGTTCCTTAAAGCAGGAAAGGCAAACAAGACGCAAACAAGATACCCACCAAAGGAAAACAAGGAAATTACAGCTTCCAGGAATATGTTGCTCTTTCACGCCTTCAGTGGACTTGACTCCATGTTAACAGCATTCATGAAAAGAAAAAAAGAAAATCTTCTGGGTAGTGAAGAATTTCATATACACTACTGGCCATTAAAATTGCTACACCACGAAGATGAGGTGCTACAGACGCGAAATTTAACCGACAAGAAGAAGATGCTCTGATATTCATATCATTAGCTTTTCAGAGCATTCACATAAGGTTGACGCCGGTGGTGACACCTATAATGTGCTGACGTGAGGAAAGATTGCAACCAATTTCTCATACACAAACAGCAGCTGACCGGCGTTGCCTGGTGAAACGTTGTTGTTCTGCTTCGTCTAAGGAGGAGAAATGCGTACCATCACGTTTCCGACTTTGATAAAGGTCGGATTGTAGCCCATCGCGATTGAGGTTTATCGTATCGCGACATTGCTGCCTGCGTTGGTCGAGATCCTATGACTCTTAGCAGAATATGGAATCGGTGGGTTCAGGAGGGTAATACGGAATACCGAGCTGGGTCCCAAAGGCCTCGTATCACTAGTAGTCGAGATGAAATGCATGTTATCCGCATGGCTGAAACGGATCGTGCAGCCGCGCCTCGATCCCTGAGTCAACAGATGGGGACGCTTGCAAGACAACAACCATCTGCACGAACAGTTCGACGACGTTTGCAGCAGCGTGGACTATCAGCTCGGAGACCATGGCTGCGGTTACCCTTGACGCTGCATCACAGACAGGAGCGCCTGCGATGGTGTACTCAACGACGAACCTGGGTGCATCAATGGCAAAACGTCATTTTTTTTAATGAATCCAGGTTCTGTTTACAGCATCATGATGGTCACATCCGTGTTTGGCGACATCGCGGTGAACGCAGATTGGAAGCGTGTATTCGTCATCGCCATACTGGCGTATCACCCGGCGTGATGGTATGGGGTGCCATTGGTTACACGTCTCGGTCACCTCTTGTTCGCATTGACGGCACTTTAAACAATGGACGTTACATTTCAGATGTGTTACGACACGTGGCTCTACCCTTCATTCGATCCCTGCGAAACCCTACATTTTAGCAGGATAATGCACGACCGCATATTGCAAGTCCTGTACGGGCCTTTCTGGATATACAAAATGTTCGACTGCTGTCCTGGCCAGCACTTTCTCCAGATCTCTCACCAATTGAAAAAGTGTGGTCAATGGTGGCCGAGCAACTGGCGCGTCACAACACGCCAGTCACTACTCTTGATGAACTGTGGTATCGTGTTGAAGCTGCATGGCCAGCTGTACCTGTACACGCCATCCAAGCTCTGTTTGACTCAATGTTCAAGCGTGTCAAGGCCGTTATTATGGCCTGAGGTGGTTGTTCTGGGTACTGATTTCTCAGGATCTATACACCTAAATTGTGTGAAAATGTAATCACAAGTCGGTTCTAGTATAATATATGTGTCCCATGAATACCCGTTTATCATCTGCATTTCTTCTTGCCGTAGCAATTTTAATGGCCAGTGGTGTATTTGGTACCTGCAGCGTCAGGCTTAAGGATCCCAATGCGTAACATCACACTATTTTTGAGGCCTGCTGTCAATAGTTTATTGCCCTGTATGGGGCTTCTGTCAACGAAGGGTCTCTGAACAAGTTGCGTTACCACCATTCATAACCTCCGCCACTTGGAGTGAAGTTAATCTTCCAGCATTTCTTCCAACAGGGGATGCTACTAAATAATGCTCCTACGGACCGTACCATCAGGTACGACTATGGGTGTGTGTTACGTCTCCGGGCAATCTTTTAATAGGCTAGGCACTGCAATTAGTCAGCGCCCTCCCGTTCCAGGCCACCTACTGAAGTTGATAAGCTGCAAGTGTGTAGAAGAACGTGGGTCTGCCTGTAGCTGCAGGAGGGTTGCTCTAGAACACTCCAAAGTTATAACTTGCCTTAACAAGTGTTTCACATTTGCAATGCAATTACACTCCTGGAATTGGAAAAAAGAACACATTGACACCGGTGTGTCAGACCCACCATACTTGCTCCGGACACTGCGAGAGGGCTGTACAAGCAATGATCACACGCACGGCACAGCGGACACACCAGGAACCGCGGTGTTGGCCGTCGAATGGCGCTAGCTGCGCAGCATTTCTGCACCGCCGCCGTCAGTGTCAGCCAGTTTGCCGTGGCATACGGAGCTCCATCGCAGTCTTCAACACTGGTAGCATGCCGCGACAGCGTGGACGTGAACCGTATGTGCAGTTGACGGACTTTGAGCGAGGGCGTATAGTGGGCATGCGGGAGACCGGGTGGACGTACCGCCGAATTGCTCAACACGTGGGGCGTGAGGTCTCCACAGTACATCGATGTTGTCGCCAGTGGTCGGCGGATGGTGCACGTGCCCGTCGACCTGGGACCGGACCGCAGCGACGCACGGATGCACGCCAAGACCGTAGGATCCTACGCAGTGCCGTAGGGGACCGCACCGCCACTTCCCAGCAAATTAGGGACACTGTTGCTCCTGGGGTATCGGCGAGGACCATTCGCAACCGTCTCCATGAAGCTGGGCTACGGTCCCGCACACCGTTAGGCCGTCTTCCGCTCACGCCCCAACATCGTGCAGCCCACCTCCAGTGGTGTCGCGACAGGCGTGAATGGAGGGACGAATGGAGACGTGTCGTCTTCAGCGATGAGAGTCGCTTCTGCCTTGGTGCCAATGATGGTCGTATGCGTGTTTGGCGCCGTGCAGGTGAGCGCCACAATCAGGACTGCATACGACCGAGGCACACAGGGCCAACACCCGGCATCATGGTGTGGGGAGCGATCTCCTACACTGGCCGTACACCACTGGTGATCGTCGAGGGGACACTGAATAGTGCACGGTACATCCAAACCGTCATCGAACCCATCGTTCTACCATTCCTAGACCGGCAAGGGAACTTGCTGTTCCAACAGGACAATGCACGTCCGCATGTATCCCGTGCCACCCAACGTGCTCTAGAAGGTGTAAGTCAACTACCCTGGCCAGCAAGATCTCCGGATCTGTCCCCCATTGAGCATGTTTGGGAGTGGATGAAGCGTCGTCTCGCGCGGTCTGCACGTCCAGCACGAACGCTGGTCCAACTGAGGCGCCAGGTGGAAATGGCATGGCAAGCCGTTCCACAGGACTACATCCAGCATCTCTACGATCGTCTCCATGGGAGAATAGCAGCCTGCATTGCTGCGAAAGGTGGATATACACTGTACTAGTGCCGACATTGTGCATGCTCTGTTGCCTGTGTCTATGTGCCTGTGGTTCTGTCAGTGTGATCATGTGATGTATCTGACCCCAGGAATGTGTCAATAAAGTTTCCCCTTCCTGGGACAATGAATTCACGGTGTTCTTATTTCAATTTGCAGGAGTGTAGAAGATACTGAAACACTGCAAGTACCGGTATAACAAAACACTTAATAAATAAACGTTAATTAACCTCTTATTATGGGTCATTCTATGCTCGTCCTACAGAAATTAACAGACATCCACATTAAATCTCATCATTATAAGGTGGGACTAAATTTATAAACTTCATTTTAAAGCTGAATCATTAATACTATGAAAACAGTACATAGGACCTTTTTTTTGTAGATAGTTTTATGGTTTTAAATTTGTACTTTAGTACTTTGTCCTTAAATACAACCGTTTTTCATTACAAAATTCGGAGGGATGTTTTTTTGCCGGCGTTTCCCAATATGGCGGACCAAGCTTCAGCCCGATCGGTTTGGACTTTCAATATGTTGTTTTGAAAGGTATAAGGAAGGTCTGTGCAAAAATCCAGCTTATTTTTCCTCTAAATGTCCTAATCTGACTTGACTATCAATAGAATGATGTATAGCTAGGGGACTGGTAGATACGGGCTGCAGGAAAATTAATGAGGCCTTTTCAGAAAAGGAAAGCAGCTCTATGAAAACCAGCTCCAAGGAAAAGTGGGATATATTAGAGGTAGGAGGTATACAGGGTGAGTCACCTAACGTTACCGGTGGACATATTTCGTAAACCACATCAAATACTGACGAACCGAGTCCACAGACCGAACGTGAGGAGAGGGGCTTGTGTAATTGTTTAATACAAACCATACAAAAATGCACGGAAGTATGTTTTTTAACACAAACCTACGTTTTTTTAAATGGAACCACGTTAGTTTTGTTAGCACATCTGAACATATAAACAAATACGTAAACAGTGCCGTTTGTTGCATTGTAAAATGTTAATTACATCCGGAGATATTGTAACCCAAGTTGACGCTTGAGTACCACTCCTCCGCTGTTCGATCGTGTGTAGCGGAGAGCACCGAATTACGTAGTGATCCAAAGGGAACGGTGATGGACCTTAGGTACAGAAGAGACTGGAACAGCACATTACATCCATATGCTAACACATTTTTATTGGTCTTTTTCACTGACGCACATGTACATTACCATGAAGGGTAAGGTAACGTACACACGTGGTTGCCGTTTTCAATTACGGAGTGGAATAGAGTGTGTCCCGACATGTCAGGCCAATAGATGTTCAATGTGGTGGCCATCATGTACCGTGTGTACCGTGATGTGCCTACAACCCCAGAGGATATGAAACAACGTATTGTGGCAGCCTGCGGCGACATTACACCAGATGTACTGCGGCGTGTAAGACATTCATTACGCCAGAGACTGCAATTGTGTGCAGCAAATGATGGCCACTACATTGAACATCTATTGGCCTGACATGTCGGGACACATTCTATTCCACTCCGTAATTGAAAACGGAAACCACGTGTGTAAGTGTAACTCACCCCTCATGGTAATGTACATGTGCGTCAGTGAAAAAGACCAATAAAAAGGTGTTAGCGTGTGGACGTAATGTGCTGTTCCAGTCTCCTCTGTACCTAAGGTTCATCACCGTTCCCTTTGGATCCCTACGTAATTCGGTGCTCTCCGATACACACGATCGAACAGCGGAGGAGTGGTACTCAAGCGTCAACTTTAGGTTATAATATCTCCGGATGTAATTAACATTTTACAATTCAACAAACGGCACTGATTACGTATTTGTTTATATGTTCAGATGTGCTAACAAAACTAAAGGGGTTCCATTTAAAAAAACGTAGGTTAGTGTTAAAAAACATACTTCCGTGCATTTGTGTATGGTTTGTATTAACCAATTACACTAGCCCCTCTCCTCACGTTCGGTCTGTGGAATCGATTCGTCAGTATTTGATGTGGTTTACGAAATATATCCAGCGGTAATTTTAGGTGACTCACCCTGTATATTACAGAGCTGCTCTATGAGGTGATAATATTGTAGGAAGGGTCGAGTAAATAGGTAAAATGAGAAGGAAGATATGACTGCGAAACAAGGCCCCAGTAGTAGGCGACATTCTCTCAGAAATTTTGAGATCCTTGGGATAGCTAGCAGTGACGAAACTATTCTATCTGGTATGCAAGATATATGAGATGTGCGAAACACCTTCGGCATTTAAAAAGAATGTAACAATTCCAATGTTAAAGAAAGCCGATGCTGAGAGGTGTGATTATTACGTAACTGTCAGTCATGGTTGCAAAATAATGACACGAATTATTCACAGATAGAGTGAAAAACTGGTAGAAGCCTGCCTCGGGGAAAGTCAGTTTGGGTTCAGGAGAAAAGTCTGAAGAGATGAGGCAACACTGACCCAACATCTTAGTTTGGAAGACTGGCTAAAGAAAGTAAAACCCACTTCTGTAGCAGTTGAAAACTTAGGGAAAGCCTTTGAGGCTAGAATATACTCAAACAAACAGCCGGTACCAGAGAAAAATACATGGTGTGAGAAGTATTATGCAGCCTGTAAAGAAACCAGGCAGCCGAAGTAAGAGTCGAAGAACATGGAAGAGAAGCAGTGGTTCGGAAGGGAGTGAAATACTGTAGTAGCCCATCCTCCATGTTAAAAAATATACACATTGAGCAAACAGTAAAGGAAAGGAAAGAGCAATCTGAAGAGGGATATACAGTTCAGGGAGAAAAAAATGAAAAGTCTGATATTTGCCAGTAACATTGTAATTCTGTGAGAAAAGGAAGTGTGAGAGCAGTTGTACGGAGTGGATAGTGTCTTGAGTAGAGATTATGAGCATCGACAGTGCAAAGCAAGGGTAGTCTGGCGTGCGAGGTCACGTGGTTCATCTTTATTTTACCTTCGTTATGTGTTTCTTAGCGTGATTCTTAATTCCCAATGACAGGTAGAAAATTTACAGACGTATCTTAAAATTACTTTAGTTCATTTATAAATATGCGCAGCAGATGCAAGATATCAGAGTTAGTCACTATATATCGCTGTTGACAATATTGAGTGGCATACATTTTTTGAGAGTCTGAAGGGAACAGGGCTGACATAGAGGGAGTGAAAGGCCTTCTAACCTTGAACAGAAACCACACTGCAGTTATGACAATTGATGGATATGAAACTGAAGCAGTGATATAACCTCCCCCTTCCAAATGGCCCTAGTGAACTGCAATATAAATGACCGTGATCGCATATGTCTAATGAAATCTTACAATCAGTAAGGCTATCGTTACCGAAGGAAAATAATACTGGTTAGTAGGAGGAAAGTATACAATAGACCATTCTGAAGGAAGAATTTATTCTAAACGATATCTAAATATTGATAATAATTTTGAAATGAGTGGAATTAAGTGCAGTCGCTCACGAACCACACTAGTGGGAAAAGGATACGACGTAACATTTAATACAAAAATAATACTGTTTAGCAAAGAAAGTAACTAAATTATCGCCAGTTCACAATGGCAACGAATATCCAAAGGCTGTCATGCTTCTTCACAACTCAACAGTTCACGAGAAAGTAAATCAGTCAGAAAGCACTGAGTTTCCAGTTACATATTCTGAAATACTAAATTTTGGAAACAAAATTTAATGAAGTTGCTGGTTAAATGAGTTACTGCCTGTAATTGAAACTTTATTACGTAAAAAAGAAAAGACTGTCAGTGACCTCAGGGTAAAGTAAAAATTTGGAGAAAGGCAAGCTATTTACTTCTAATTATTGAAAGATTGGACTGAATTTACTTTGAGCAACTGTTTTATTTTCAACATAAGAGCTACAAAATACATACTAAACCTGTAGAAGTCACTCCTAAGCTAAATACAGAATAAATGAAACTGTGCATCCCTAATTTGTTCTGTATCTTTAGTTATTAGTTTTACGAGTGAAATTTTACGCTACTTTCAGTGAGTGAAGTTAATAATCCAAACTGCAAATTAATTAAGCCTCTGTTACGCAATACAAGAAGGAACAGTTACCGGGGCAGTAAACAAAAACGACCTGTCAGTAAATAGTTAAACAGTTTTCATATTTTTACGAGACTCGGTGATTGCATGGGAACCAAAGGGACCCTGGTAGGTAATAATGTCGAAGGACAATGACAACACAGGTACCCTACAAGTCTATTCTAGGTTATTACACCAGAAAGTTACTCATTAAAGTTTGTGAAATAAATGGCACTGGGTAATGCCTGTACAATGTTAATTGTACTTTGCCATGTACGGAGAACGAAGAAAGAAGCCGACGACAATGTCGCGCTGCTGGTGGTGGTGGTGGTGTTCAAGAGCCATGGGTAATTACGGGACAGGCAACAGACAGAACTGCAGCTTCCTCCGCCTGTCCACTCCGAGCGTGCTCTCAGTAGTCGCGGTTTAACGAATAAGGTGGACCATAACAGGCGCGATCATAGCTGCACACCGCGTCTGCATGAGCAACCAGCGAACACTTCCGCACTCTGAAGACTCAAGCTGCTCTCTCTCCCCTCTGCTCGCAGCGTGACAGAGACTCCCCACAGGCAAAGATAAACCACGGAACAGTTACTGCTATTTCGTCGTTGCTATCCATACATTCAAATAAAGTTTCATTGGCCATTACCCAGCAATTTACAATGTTTACATTACAATCCACTATATACATTCACAAATAAACACACTTTACTGCCATTACGTATTAAATATAGTTTCTGTAATGAAGCTTACAGATTCAGAGATAGCAGTATACTACAAATTATCAACAGATAATAAGCAACGGAAGATTCTGGATGGTGCAGAAGGTATTTTATCAGCACTTCCGGTTTTACAAGGAGTCAGTGAGGTTTATCGCCTAACGTCGATGTTATTCAGTCTGTATATTGAACAAGCAGTCAAAGAAACTAAAGAAGACATTTCGAAAGGAAATTTGCCGATGACATTGTAATCGTGCCACGCACTGCAAAGAACTTGGAGACCAGATAAACGGAATGGTTTGTCTTGAAAAGAGTTAAAATCAACAAAAACAAAGTAAAGGTAATTGAATGTAGTCTATCCTGAGGGAATTGGAGTTGGAAAGCAGACACTGAAAGCAGTAGCTGAATTTGCTGCTTGGACAGTAAAACTACTGATGATGGCTAGAGTAGATAGATAGATGGAGAGAGTGAGAGAGTATAAAATGCAGGCAGGCTATAGCAAGAAAAGCACTTCTGCAAACGAGGAATTTTTAGCACATGATATAAATGTAAGAGTCAGGAAATCTTTTTGGAAGATATGTGTCTGTAGTTCTGCGTTGTACGGAAGTGTAACGTGCACTGTAGGCAGATCAACCAAGTTGAAAAGAAAGCTGAAGATTAGATGAGTGACTTGTGAGGGATACTGAATCGAATTTAGAGAAAACGAATTTGACGACACAATTTGAGTAAACGAAGGGATCGGTTAAAAGGACATATGCCGAGGTGTACAAGGATCGTCAGTTTGGTGATGGAAGAAAGTGTAGGTGTAAGGACTGTAAACTGAAACCAAGAAATGAATACAGTTGAGCCGGTCCAATTAAGTGCAGTTTGCGATAGTTAGTCGGACGGAAAGACACTCATACAGCATACACCAGCATGAAGAGCTGCATCAAACCAGAGTGATTATCGCAACATCGCTACCCCGTACAGATTTTTTTCCTAGTTATTTCGTCTCTAATCGCTGAGTGATATTAAAATTATTTGTTGAGGAATTGACATACAAGTTCAGATTAATCTGTACTTAGTAACTAACGTACGATCTCCATGCAATGTAGAGCATGTGGCTAGACAGTCTCATGGGAGCCACGTTACTATCTTTCGTGATCTATTCTTCCACTTTTTACACGTCCTGCACTCTAAAAGACAATTATCAAAATATTTCTTCGTATCACGAACTTGTTTTTGTAATTCACATTGAACCGTGCATTAGACGTATCTCTCCTGACCTTCTATTCCGAGTTACTTTGCGACCCCACCGATATGGCCCATTTACCGGCAACTTTTCGCTTCTAGTGTCTCCCTCTTCCGCTTGCTACGACGGATCCGCCATTTCTACAGCTCGAGATTCTTGATGCTTTTATATTTCTTTCAGCGCATCCCGGGAATATCGATGTGAGCTGCAGGCAGTTAGAAGTCTCTGCAGCAATTAGAACAAGCGCCGAAACTTCTGTCTTTTAGCGGCAGCGAGTCAATTGTCAGTTCTTATGCGAAGTGTGCTTCTGCGGAAGAATGCGTCCGGTGATTATTCAGAAGACATTGAGAGGTAGTTGAGAGTAGTTCTCTGAGTGAATGCAGTTAGTATCACTGAGGAGACAGCAACGTAGTCTGTAAAATGTAAGTCAGTAGTGAACACGAAAAAATGCCAAGACCATAAAAGAAGAAAAATGCGTTCCAGTGGCCCGGAAAATAGATGTGTGCTGGTACTCAGCTTTACGATCATTAGGAATGAAGTGTGGCACCATCGAAAAATTATGTTATTAGCTAGTAAACAGTAACCAGATGTAGAGGAAAACTCAACAGTAAAACGCAGTACGAAAACATCTCTCACTGTATTCTAAGAACTCGTACAAAGAAAGGAATGCTAATGGTTACGGCTTGTACTGAAACACCTACGATAGTCATTAAAACGTTGAAATAAGTAACAGTAATATAATTAACAGACTTACAGATGATCAAAGCTTTATTACTGATACGTCTAGTAAGTTGCACTCGCAACACATATTTCTCATGTCACTATATTTCTATTATTTCTCAGCATAAGTCACAGTCTAGTAACCACAGAAAACCCCTGAGACCCTTGATTTCCATAATCAGCCTGATGTTAATTCAATACCCCAACAATTTGTGTATAATTGTGAAACTCTACAAATATGTAAGTCCTCCCTCCCTCACTTTTTTCACTTTTCTGACTGATTCGATGCGACACGTCACGTATTCTTCTCTCGTGCCAACCTCTTCATCTCGGAGTATGTCATGCGTCCTCAGTTATTCGTTAGATATATTAAAATCTCCGTCTTTCACTGCAGTTTTTATCCTCTAGATATCCATTTAGTACTATGGAAGTTATTACCTGACGTCTTTAGGTTATGATCCTGCCCCTTGTCATTGTTTTCCAAAATGTCCTTTCTTCGCCGATGCTGTGGAAAACCTCCTCATTTCTTATATTACGAGATTACATAATTTTCAACATCCTTCTATAGACAGCACCATATCTCACATGCATCGGTTCCCTTCTGTTCTGGTTTTCTCACAATCAGTTATTCATTAACATACAATATTGTACTACAATCACTCACTTTTCGAAATAGCTTCCCCAGATTAATATTAGCAGACATATCTTCGCCAGGAATGCCCTCTTCCTCTGTGCTAATCCCCTTTTTAGGTCATTCATGCTTCTTCCGTCGTGAGTTACTCTACTTCCAAGCTAGGTAAATTCCTTCACCTACTTGGAACTAACCGATTTTGATGTTAAATTATCGCTGCTCGCCATTAGTGTCATCTTTCTGCGGTTTACTCTCAATCTATATTCTGTGCTCATTAGACTTCATTGCACTGAACACGCCCTGTAATTATTCTTCCCAATCCCTTTAAATTTTAATCCTTCGTTTATTTCCGTTATTGAGTCTTCAGTGTGTAGTTTGAACAATAGGCGCGAAAGACTACATTCCTGCATTACATCCTTCTTAATCCGAGCGGTTCGTTCTTAGTCTTCCATTCTCATGGTTACCTCTAGGTTGTCATACATCTTTCCCTATAACTTATTCCAATTTTTTTGTGATTTTAAAGCACAATGTTATACCAACAAACATACCACCATTTACAGTCTCAGGGACCTATATTCGTGTGAATTCTACTAATACGTAGGGTTATAGTAACGAACAACTACAATTGGAACGATCACACAGAAAATGTTGTGGGGAAAGCAGACAAAAGACTGAGTTTTGTAGGCAGAAATCATAGGAAATTTGCTAACGAGACTGCCTACGCTTGTCCGTCGAGTAGCTACACGGTATGGGTTCCTTACCTAATAGGACTGACGGAAAAAGTTCAAAGAAGGGCAGCTCATTTTGTATTATCACGAAATAGATTGTCACTGATACGATATGCGAGTTGGGAAGGCAGTCATTAAAACAGAGACTTTTTGCGTTGCGACGAAATGCTTTCTCTAAATTTCGATTCCCTCCTCCGAATGCGAAAATATTTTGCTGACGTCCACATACAGAGGGAGAAATTATCAGCAGAGTAAAATAAAAGAAATCCGAGCTCGCACGGAAGATTTAAGTGTACATTTCTCTCCCGCTCCTTTCCGGAGTAGGACGGTCAAATGGCTCTGAGCACTATGGGACTCAACATCTTAGGTCATAAGTCCCCTAGAACTTAGAACTACTTAAACCTAACTAACCTAAGGACATCACACACACCCATGCCCGAGGCAGGATTCGAACCTGCGACCGTAGCAGTCCCGCGGTTCCGGACTGCAGCGCCAGAACCGCTAGACCACCGCGGCCGGCCATAGGACGGTCGAGAAGTAGTCTGAAGATGCTTCAATGAGGCCTCTGCCAAGCACTTAATTGTGAATTGCAGGGTAGTCATATTCACGCAGATGTAGATGTATGAAAAATGTCCTACGACGGGCGCTAGCTGTTACCTATGGTAGACTTAATTGAGAAAGGAAGAGCCAGCCAAACTCTTGTATTGAAGAAAGCTTTTTTTCGCCTGTGAAACAAAAATTCTTCTGATACCTTCTCTGCTTCATCCATCCAGCAAATGTAACTTCCAAGGCTAAACAATTCAGTTGTTTTACTGTTGTGTCTTTTCCATCTTTAATGTTAATCAGTTTTCTTTTCTACTGTTTTCCGTCACAATCCATTTTTTTTCTTTGTGTTGCCTTAAACCGTATTCAGTATTTAATGTGCTGTCTGTTCGATTCAACAGGCCTTGAAAGTCTTTGTTAAATCCGACCAAGGTGTCTACGCGTTCAGGTAGAACCAAAGAAAGAAAATGTTGTACGTCCAGACAGCGCAGATCATTGCAGAACTGCTCAGCAATGCAATACTCTTCTTGTTAGCTTTCAAAAAATGGAAATTCGGTAGTAGAAAAGAACGACACGTTATTGCTCCCACACTGTTTAACTTGTACACTAACGACCAATCGCGAAACGGTGCTAGTACCTCATTTATTTATAGTGACTATCTGGAACACTCGACCCAGTAATAGGTACTTGAAGGTGTCGATAAACAAGTTTCGTCTACTCTTGACGACCTGGGAGAGTATTACGAAGCCAACATCCTGGTGCCAACTCGTTGCACAAACGGTGGTCCTCCACAACAAACGTGCCAACTATATTTAAAAGTCTCGTGGCTAGGAGCTCCTCTAAGCCACAGCTCTACCTCACCATTATTCTTGATACGAGTCTGAAAATCAGAGAGAAAAGTGACATTGTCATAACTGTTGTAGAACGAAACACTAGCCACAAAAAACTGAAAAGCACAAGTTAGGGAGCAGGCCTACATGTACTTTGGACGTCGGCTTTAGTCTTACGTTACTCAGCCGGAGAATATGCTTCCCATGTGTGGTAGCAGTCCTGCAACTGGGGAAAGGTTGATGATGCTCTCCAACAAACTTGCCAACCGGTGACAGGATGCTTGATACTAGCTAAAGTTGAATAGCACCACAGAACTTCAGATGAGTAGTAACAGCCAACTGCGTACGTCAACACTGATGAAAGACTTGTTGCTCAATGTCTTCGCAGCAGGGAAAGTTGTTATCTCACGTACCGCTACCCTAGAGAAGTCTAAGGCAGATGAGAGACTAACGCTGGGTGGGGGGGGGGGCAGAGTTAAAAGTGATAGGATACCACCAGAAAGAGGAAATCCATTAAAGCCACCTGCATTGGTCCACATAAAACTCATTCACCCGTATTTGTGTTGGAGTTGGCCGAAGTAAAACTGTCATTTTAAAGTGATTACTCTGTGTCTTCTACGTGTGGTGCTGAGCAGACGGTGATTCATTTCCTTTACTGTCCAGTTTGCGCCATCTCCTCGCTCATCGTGATGAAAGATGATCTGGTATCAGGAAGCCCAAAAACGGTGCAGCATGTTGAGATGACACAATCCCTCCAAATGGCATACAAATTGTTTCATGCACATACTACAAAGAAGAAGACTCTACTAAGCACAAAAATCCCCGAGATTCCTGATTAAGTTGCGTTTTCTGGTACTAAAATCAGTACTCCGATAATTCATGATGGACATGAAGATCTTTAAGCATATAAGTAGGGTATGACAGGAAGGAATACCTACGTTTTCAGAGTACGAACAAGGTATACAACCGAGCGGTTCTAGGCGTTTCAGTCCTGAACCGCGCTGCTGCTACTGTCGCAGGTTCGAATACTGCCTCGGGCGTGAATGTGTGTGTTGTCCTTAGGTTAGTTAGGTTCAAGTAGTTCTAAGTTTAGGGGACTGATGACCTCAGATGTTAAGTCCCAGAGTGCTTAGGGCCATTTGAATTTGAAGGTATACAAATGCACACAAAATATCTAAATACCAGTCCTAGCTATTACTGACGTTAGACCTTCAATGAGAAAAGAGGAGCACGTAGACAATCAGAAAATATCCCAATATTTATTTCCGATTTCATGATAATGCCGGCCGAAGTGGCCGTGCGGTTAAAGGCGCTGCAGCCTGGTACCGGAAGACCGCTACGGTCGCAGGTTCGACTCCGGCCTCGGGCATGGATGTTTGTGATGTCACTAGGTTAGTTAGGTTTAACTATTTCTAAGTTCTAGGGGACTAATGACCTCAGCAGTTATGGTCACTAAAAACAAAAAAAAAAAAAAAACAAAAAACAAAAAATAACAAAAAAACAAAAAAAACAATCGAGAGTAATAAAATATGGATCTCCGATACGTCCATTGAGTACACATGTACAACATGACTTTGACATGTGAGTCGTGTATCTTCTAATGAAGCTTAAGCTTCATCAGTTAAAAACTTAATGGCAACAACAAAAAGTAACAGGCGTAAGGCTAGATCTGTAGTTTAAGCCGAATGGTCTGTTTTATCAGATCACTTATCATTTGATAATCCTGAATCGCATCATGACAAGAAACAATAAAGGAATTCACTTCTGAGAAATCTCACAGTATTTTTAAAATGTACTTCACAGTTACTCAATTAACGTTGCCGGTGATTCAGATATTATGTCTTATCGTTTGTTAGGTAGTGCAATTAACAAAAATATTTGATGTCTAGCCTTTCGCGCGATATTCACTTCCTCAGAGCCTTTTCGTTTATCGCTCGTTGGTCATTTTATAGGGAAAATCTCGTAATTGCATGCTACTGCTGAGCATCGCCTACAGCATAGTTTACAAACAAACGAATGCCTATTTTTAACTCAGCAACTTGTGCTACACAAGTATTTCTAACGTAAACTGAGGAGGCAGCAGAATAAATTGCAAGTTGCTTCACAATTTAATTTCCTTTCTGGCGTTCTCATTACGTATCCTGATTAAAATCCATAACTCTGCTTTAGTGTCTTCAAAAACTTGTTTGCAAAGGTCGAGGCCAGAGAACCAGAGTAAGGTAGCGTTTTCCTCTTGTAACACTTTAGCGTCGCTACCTCTGGATTACAGGGTAGCCGGCCGCGGTGGCCGAGCGGTTCTAGGCGCTACAGTCTGGATCCACGCGAGCGCTACAGTCGCAGATTCGAATCCTGCCCTCGGGCATGGATGTGTGTGATGTCCTTAGGTTAGTTAGGTTTAAGTAGTTCTACGTTCTAAGAGACTGATGACCTCAGTAGTTAAGTCCCATAGTGCTCAGAACCATTTGTAACCATTTTTGATTACAGGGTTCCCGGTTCGATTCCCGGCCGGGTTGGGGATTTTCTCAGCCAGGAGACTGGGTGTTTGTGTTGTTCTCATCATTTCATCATCATCATCATCATCATCATTTGTGAGAGTGACTGGATTGGACTTTGTAAAAAATGGTTCAAATGGCTCTGAGCACTATGGGAATTAACTTCTGAGGTCATCAGTTCCCTAGAACTTAGAACTACTTAAACCTAACTAACGTAAGGACATCACACACATATGCATGCCCGAGGCAGGATTCGAACCCTCGGCCGTAGCGGTCGCGCGGTTCCAGACTGTAGCGCCTAGAACCGCTCGGCCACTCCGGCCACTCCGGCCGGCGGGACTTTGTACAGGTGCTGATTACCGGGCTGTTGAACGCCCCGCAAACCAAAAATTATCATCCTCTTCTAGCATTACCAGCGTTACGGACCAGTAAATATTTAACCAAATGTTTCTTATGATTTAAAACAAACCGCTCATGTAAATGTTTCTATAGATATATGTAGTAATGAAGGATTCATAATGTTACAGAACGTTGAACTGTAATGAAAAGTGCCCAAATTTTTTTTTAATTCATAGGTTCATTAAGTGATTTAATGTTGCCCTCGGGTCTTTTCCTATTTTTCGCTAAGCGTTTTATCTCTATGTAAGCATGAAGCCCAGCGTCCTCTGTAATCAGTTTTGCATGCGGGTACTCTAGTCGTTATCTGTCCAAACTTTTCCTCGTTGATTTCTCGTCCCAGCACCAAGTTAACTATTCCTGGATAACGTAGCAGATGTCACACTGACAACTCCCTTTGTCTGAAAAAGATCTTTCACACACTTCTGTGCTCCCCCGCTATTTCTAGTACTTCCACACTTTATCTATCCACTTTTTAACATTATCCAACAGCACCATACTTCAAATATTTCCAGTTTTTTCTTCTCCAGATTGCCGAGGGTCCATCTTTTATTTTCATACAATGCCATACTCCAGATGAACACCTTTAAAAGCTTTCTCATTCCTGTATCAACACTTGATGCGAGTTGGACCACTGTTAATGGAGAAAAGTATCTTCACTTATGCTAATCTACACTGCCTACTGCAAAAAAAGTAGCACCAAAAAGAGGAATCGAAATGAATGTTCAACGGTTAAGAGAATGTTATCTTAGTGATCACAAAATCGAGTCAAAATTGCGAATAACTTGGCTGTCTGAGCCCAGTTAGTAGTATGATGTTGGACACACTCTGGCCTGGAGGCATGAGCTAATTTAGTTACGAATGGTGTCACACAGCCATTGTACCATCTACTGAGGCTGTATGGCCCACAACTCTTGTGAGTGGGTCTTTATATCCTGAGCAATGGCACATGACCTCCGAGCTGGGGCCACACATGTTCTGTCAGGAACTGATCTGCCGTGCTACTGGGCATGGGAATCCCTCAGCATGACGTAGACATTTGATAGACACACGTACAATGTGTGGACGACTATCCTATTGCATAAAAATGGCACGACGGTACCATCGCAAAACGTGAACACACGAGGACGCAGGATGTCCACGACGTATCAGTGTGTTGTCTGACCTCCACCGCAGGAGCCGGCGCAGTGGTTAGCAAACTAGACTCGCATTCGGGCGGCCGACGGTTCAGACCCGCCTCTGGCCATCCTGGTTCAGGTTTACGGTGATTTTCCTAAATCACTTCAGGCAAATGCAGGGATCGTACCTCTGAAAAGGCACGGCCGTCATCGTCCCCGATCCTTTTCTAATCCAATGGGACCGATGACCTCGCTATTTGGTCCTCCCACCCCCCCACCCCCAAACCAACCAACAAAACAACCAATCAGAGCTCCCTCAAGTATAACACACTGTGCCTCTCCAAAATGGGACCTCTACTCAGGTAGTCACCATACACGTGAACGGTGACCCTGAATCATCGCTGAACACAGTGTGACGCCATTCAGCAGTGGTCCATGCTTCCCAGCCACGGCACCACTAGCACACAGTCTTGGTGTCGTGGTGCCAACATCGAACATCGGCCTACGCATGGAACGGAAATTCCGTAGTTCAGCTGGCAGTCTCCATCCAGTTGTGTGGGACGACTTGGAAAGTTGCAGCGAGCCCACTTGCTGTTCTCGGACGACAGAGGCAGATGTGACGTGGTTCGAATGAGCTTGGTGCACTATGTTACCATCCTCCCTCGTGGTGGTCAGATGCGATACGCCGGAACCTTGATGACGCAGTGTGCGTTTGCTCACAAACGAGGTATGGCTGTAAAATAACGGGACTAGATCTGTCACAGAGTAAGAACGTACGCTCCAAAGATAAACGACCAATAGCTACGAAGCGTAAAACCTTTTGTGTCGAATGTGTCATATCTGGTGACTGAACACTCATCAGTGCGGCTGTGGCCTTCGTTTGTGTAAGATCTGTTAGTTTGTTCTGACGAAAAAATTATAAGTGTAATAATAGAACCGAGGACGCAATGGAAGGATCGGCTACTGGCAATAGTCAAATAAGTCTTGCCGACATCTTGGTACATCTACATCTACATCTACATCTACATGGATACTCTGAAAATCACATATAAGTGCCTGGCAGAGGGTTCATCGAACCACCTTCAGAATTCTCTATTATTCCAATCTCGTAAAGAACGCGGAAAGAATGAACACCTATATCTTTCCGTAAGAGCTCTGATTTCCCTTATTTTATTGTGGTGATCGTTCTTCCCTATGTAGGTCGGTGGCAACAAAACATTTTCGCATGCGGAGGAGAAAGTTGGTGATGGGAATTTCGTGAAAAGATTCCGTCGCAACGAAAAACGCCTTTCTTTTAACGATTTCCAGCCCAAATCCTGTATCATTTCTATGACACTCTCTCCCATATTTCGCAATAATACAAAACGTGCTGCCTTTCTTTGTACTTTTCCGATGTAATCCGTCAGTACTACCTGGTAAGAATCCCACACTGCGCAGCTGTTTTCTAAAAGAGGACCGACAAGTGTAGTTTAGGCAGTCTCCTTAGTAGGTCTGTTACATTTTCTATGTGTCCTGCCAATAAAACGCAGTCTTTGGTTAGTTTTCACCACAACATTTTCTATGTGTTTCTTCCAATTTAAGCTGTTCGTAATTGTAATACCTAGTCATTTAGTTGAATTTACGTCTTTTACATTAGACTGATATATCGTGTAACCGAAGTTTAACGAGTTCTTTTCAGCAATCATATGGATAACCTCGCACTTTTCGTTATTTAGGTTCAACTGCCACTTTTCGCACCATTCAGATATCTTTTCTAAATCGTTTTGTAGTTTGTTTTGATCTTCTGATGATTCTATTAGTCGATAAACGACAGCGTCATCTGAAAACAACGGAAGACGGCTGCTCAGATTGTCTCCCAAAACGTTTATAAGGAACAGCAAAGGGCCTGTAACACTACCTTGGTAGAAGATGAGGCTGGGGACCAACAGCGATGGACCGCCTTCTGCAATAAATGTCTCGTACAGTGCGATTGTGACTAACTGGTATTTTTTTTCGTTTTGTAATGTGTACCTTTGCAAGTTTTTGTAATGTGCAATTTGTTGTATTCTTTTGCTATTGTGGTTTCTATCCTCTTTTATTCTGTTGTAGTCCTTTAAAGCCTGTAAAAGCAATAAATGACGAATAAGAGAACAGGAATTGCCCGGAAAGTTCACATGAAACTAGGAAAAACAGCTACTAAAAACCATCCTTTAGTAAAATAAGTGTATGGCATAGATTGTGTATCACGTACGCGATTTTTTGAGTGGCCAAGAAGTCGCTGAAGATGACTCACTCCAGGGATCCAGATTAACATCAAAAACCTATAAAAATATCGAAAAAGCAGGTAATCTGATTCGCCCTGACCGCTGGACGAGTATTCGATTGATTGCTGAAACTACAAGAGTTGACAAAGAATGCGTAACGCAAATTTTACAAAACCGATTTAACACAAGAAAAGTGTGAGCGAAACTGGTTCCGAAATTTATCGAACTCGATCAAAAAGAAGCTCTTGAAAACGTTGGTACTGGCGTTTTAAATACCACCGAAAATGATCTTAATTTCTTGGAAAGGGTAATATCATGTGGCGAATCTTGATTTTTCATATATGATCCAGAAGCAAGCGCCAATCCGTCCTTTGGAAGGTCCCAATTACACCGAGAGCGAAAAAAGCTCTAATGAGCAAATCAAGGTTCAATGAAATGATGCATGTTTGGTATTCATGGAACCCTGTATCTTCACTGGGTTTCTGAAGGTGATACTATTAATCAACATCACTATTTTGAGCTTCTTGAGCAAAAATAAGAAGAAAACGATTCTACCTGTCGAAGAACAAGCCATGAATTCTGCATCAAGACAAAGCACTGCCTCATACTATGTTTTTGCAAAAAACATATTTGTGCCATCAGCTGCATAGTTTTGTATTTATTCTCTACCGGTTTCGATTGCTACAACCGCATTCAAGGAGGGCTCAACCATACATTTCCGTCATATGTGAGCATATAAACACAGTATATAGTATATAATGTCATAATAGTCTACAGTAACACACTCCATATAAACACGCTGTGCCTTGGCATAATTACAGTAGTGGACTTCTGGTGACATAAAATTATACAGTTGATGGCACAAATATGTTGTTTTCCAAATTATTTAACAACTGCAAACAATCACCTACGAAAAGGTCATACCGCATTATCTGTTAAGAGGGGTCTAGCGAAATGCAGCATCCCAGTATGAGACTGCCGCGTGTATTCGCCTCACATAGCACTATGTCTATTCCAAAATGTCAGATCTGCATTAAAAGGAACAAGATTTCAGTCGATAGAAGCAATGAAGGAAAAAGCGGCACGCGTCATCAAGGAGCTCACAGAGGAAGGCTTCCAACACTGTTTCGATCAATGGAAATTTCTCATGGAGAGTTGTAAGGAAAGGAGGGGGTGGATGTTGAGGGTGACAACAACTAGGTATGTATTTTTTTGAAATAAAATATTACACAGCGATAGCCCTGCTATTTTATACCCATATCTCGTACAGATGCAGTCGAAAATCACGACAGTGTCACATCTGAATGAACCACAAATGCGGATATTGCACGATTCGACGAGCTAGCCAAGTGGAGGCGTAGAATGAAGCCCATGTCAGTCTCCGTCGGCCTCTAATAATGTTGACTCACGCCAACACGCGGCATCTCCGTGTTCATCACAGTGATTGCTCAACATCTGACGTTGTTCACGCGGATTATGTGCCCTACCCGACCTGACTCTCTCTCTTTTTTTTTTTTTTTTTTGGGTTATCAGATCAGTCTTCTGACTGGTTTGATGCGACCAGCCACGAACTTCTCTTCTGTGCCAATGTCTTCATCTAAGAGTAGCACTTGCAACCTACGTCCTTTTATTTGCTGGATGTATTCCAATCTCTGTTTTCCTTTACAGTTTTAGTCCTCTGCAACTCCCTCCAGTACCATGGAAGTCATTCCATGTTGTCCTAACAGACATCTTACCATCCTGTCCTCTCTCCTTTTCAGTGTTTTCTAAAAACACTATGTGATCAAATGTATCCGGACACCTGGTTGAAAATGACTTACAATTTCGTGGCGCCCTCCATAGGTAATGCTGGAATGCAATATGGTGTTGGTCCACCGTTAGCCTTGATGACAGCTTCCATTCTTGCAGGCATACGTTCAGTCAGGTGTTGGAAGGTTTATTGGGAATTGTAGCCCATGTGAGGCTTATGAGCAGCCGCTCGACCATGAAATACAAGTTTTCTCACCTCCCATCTAACGTTCGTAGTACTTTCAGTGTATCCTGATGCAGTTTGGAATTCCTGTGTGATGGCCTGGATAGATGTTTGCCTATTACACATTAAGGCCCTCTTAATCTGTCGGCGGTCTCTGTCAGTCAACAGATGAGGTCGGCCAGTACGTTTTTGCGCTGTACGTGTTTCTTCACGTTTCCACTTCACTATCATATCGGAAACAGTGGACCTAGGGATCTTTAGGAGTGTGGAAATATCACATACAGACGTATGGCACAATTGACACGCAATCACCTGACCACTTTCGAAGTCCGTGAGTTCTGCGGAGCGCCCCATACAGTTCTTGGTTCAAATGGCTCTGAGCTCTATGGGACTTAACATCTGAGGTCATCGGTCCCCTAGAATGTAGAACTACCTAAACCTAACTAACCTAATATCATCACACACATCCATGCCCGAGGCAGGATGCGAACCTGCGACCGTAGCGGTCGCACGGTTTCTAGACTGAAGCGCCTACAACCGCTCGGCCACCCCGACCGGCCCATCCTGCTCTCTCGCGATATCTGATGACTACGGAGGTCGCTGGCAGCAGGTGGCAGCACAGTGCACCTGATATGAAAAGCGTATTATTTTGAAGGTGTCAGGATACTTCACATAGTGTATTCCTTTCCTCCACGAGCATGCGCAGATCCTCTTTATTCCTCGCCTTGTCCACCTAATTTTCAACATTCGTCTGTAGCACCACATCTGAAATGCTTAGACTCTCATCTGTTCCAGGTTTCCCACAGTCCATGTGTCACTGCCAGAGAATGCTGTTCTCCAAACGTACATTCTAAGAAAATTCCTCCTCAGATTAAGTCCTATGTTTTACTGGTATACATCTACGGGTCAGGAATTTCCTTTTCAGTAGTGCTAGTCTCCTTTTCAAGTCCTCCTTGCTCCGTCCGTCATTCTTGTTTTACAGCCGTGGTAGCACTATTCCTTAACTTCATCTATTTCGTGACCATCGATCCTGATATTAAGTTTCTCGCAGTTCTCATTTCTGCTACTTCTCATTATTTTCGTCGTTCTTCTGTTTACTCTCAGTCCATATTCTGTACTCATTAAGCTGTTCATTCCACTCAGGAGATCATGTATTTCTTCTTCAGTTTTACTCAGAATACCAATGTTATCAGCGAATTGTACCATTTCTTTCCTTTCACCTAGAATTTTAATCCCACTCTGGAATGTTTCTTTTAACTCCACCACTGCTTCTTCGAGGTACAGAAATGGCGAAACACTACGTTCCTGCTTTACACCCTTTTTCATCCGAGAACTTCGTTCTTGATCGTCCACTCTTATCATTTCCTTTTGGCTCTTGTAGATAGTTTATATTACCCGTCTCTCTATATAATTTAACCCTATTTTTCTCAGAATTTCGAACATGTTGCGCCATATTACATCGTAGAAGGCTTTTTCCAGGTCGACAAATCCTATGAACGTGTCTTGATTTGTCTTTAGTCTTTAGTCTTTCAGCCGCAACGTTAGAATTGCCAATGGTGCGGGGGGGGGGGGGGGGTACGATTAAGAAGTTTTACTACCTTCTGAACATGTCTTGTGGTTGCTTCACGTTTTTGTCGGTCAGTGATCTACCATTCTACCTGCTTTATCTTGCTTTAAGCAAGTCGCTATTCACATTCCTACTCCCCTCTGCTAGTGTGACTACGTGTGAAAGGCTGTGAATCTTTGGTGTAAGGGGGTACTTTATCTAATCTGTAACAGCATATCGATAACCTGGCGCTGTTTATTGCACCAACAGCGGAATGTCCTCCTCTGTGGCTGACAAACCAGTGCGTCTGATTGCATTGCAGAGGAACTGAGTTCAGTTCCCGGCACTGTACCCAACCGAGAAGCTTCTTGAAGGCGAGGTTGCGTCTTTGAAGTCTACGTAGCAAACAACAGCCAAGAGACCGACGTACCTGACCAACCTCATCCAAATGGTGCCGTAAGATAGAGGACAGCACATTGGCGTGTCAGAATCAGATTAACCTCTGGGCCTGATCACAGATCTACTTTTTTAGTCCTATTATAAATGGAAAAGAGTAATGAAACAGGGAATTACTGCGCTCCTCTACTCTCAGAGGAGGAGGTTGGTTGATTGGTTTCGGGAGAGCGAGGTCATCGGTCCCATCGGATTAGGGAAGGATATCGGCCGTGTCCTTTCGAAGGAACCATCGCGGCTTTTGCCTGAAGCGATTTATTGAAATCATGGAAAACCTAAATCAGGATGTCAGGATGCGGGTTTCAAAAAAATAATGTTCAAATGTGTGTGAAATCTTATGGGACTTAACTGCTAAGGTCATCAGTCCCTAAGCTGACACACCACTTAAACTAAATTATCCTAAGGACAAACAGACACACCCATGCCCGAGGGAGGACTCGAACCTCCGCCGGGACCAGCCGCGGGTTTGAACGGTGGTACTTCCGAATGCGGAGAATTACTGTTCGCACAGTAATTTTGTGTCTACTGGTGGTAGACATGGCACTCCGTCTTCAGGCCACAAGTGGCCCATTGGGGCCATCCGACCGCCGTGTCATCCTCAGCTAAGGATGCGGATAGGAGGAGAGTGTGGTAAGCGCACCGCTCTCCCGGTCGTTACGATGGTTTTCTTTGACCAGAGCCGCTACTATTCGGTCGAGTTGCTCCTCATTTGGCAACACGAGGCTGAGTGCTTCCAGAAAAATGGCACCAGTGCATGGCGGCCCTGGATGGTCATCCATCCAAGTGCCGGCCACGCCCGACAGCGCTTAACTTCGGTGATCTGACAGAAACCGGTGAATCCACTGTGGCAAGGCTGTTGCCAGTGGTTGACATGGAGACAGCAGTATTGATGGTCAGTACCAGTTGTAGCATAGCATTTAGGTGGACAGGGGTTGGGGCTGGGAGCTGTACAGACGTGGCGCTCTTTTTAACTACTATTTTATTAAACATCAGCCGAATCGAAATGTGGACCAGCGGCTGTGCCGTGGTGTATACAATAGTTTCCGTCGTATCACCGAAATTAAGCACTGCCGGGCATCGTTGGCACTTGGGTAGGTGACCGCCTGGGCTGACTTGCACTGTTGACCTACCGGGGTCCACTCAGCATAGCTACACCATTTGACGAACTTGGCCAAGTATAGCGACTCCAGATCACAAGCACTGACCGTGGCCGGGAGGGTGGTGTGCTGAATCCACGCTCCTCCATATCCGATTCCAATGACGCCTCTAGGCTGAAGATGACAAGGCGCCGTGGTCGTTGGCGTTGGCCCTTCCGAGGCCTGCTCGCAAGGAGTTTAGTTTAGTTACAATAGAAATAGTCTTTCACTAAAATATGTCGGCAGACCGTAAAGGTCCGATAAATAGGGATCCACATTGTCAATACAAAATATCTTCCATGAAATAAAAGAATGACACCCAATCATTGCCCTAAAATACAAAACCGGGCAACAACGTCAACAAATTGGGAAGCCTGACCCTTAGTCATAACCAGTGATCTCATCTCAGACAAATTCAGCAGTAAAACATAAGATGGGAAAACGACCTTCACATTTAACTAGGAGCAAGATGCACAAATTCGTATGAGTCATCTGTTACCATCGTTACAAGACAGCTATCATAACGAACGTCGTACACATATATTTTAATAATGATACGCATAGTTGATTATTCACGTCGAACAAATAACAAGATAAAACTCAACAGAATTACACAGAAGAGGCAAAGGAATTGGGCGCTGCATGACGTGGCATGGACTTGACTAACGTCTGAAGTAGTGCTGGAGGGAATTGACATCATGAATCCTGCAGGGCTGTCCATAAATCCGTACTAGCACGAGGGGGTGGAGATCTCTTCTGAACAGCACGTTGCAAGGCATCCGAGATACACTCAATAACGATCATGTCTGGGGAGTCTGGTGGACAGCGGAAGTGTTTAAACTCAGTAGAGTGTTCCTGGAGACACTCTGTATCAATTCTGGACTTGTTGAACTGCCCAAGTCCACCGGCCCTTTGTGACCGAGCGGTTCTAGGAGCTTCAGTCCGGAACAGCGCGACTGCTACGGTCGCAGGTTCGAATCCTGCCTCGGGCATGGATATATGTGTGATGTCCTTAGGTTAGTTAGGTTTAAGTAGTTCTAAGTTCTAGGGGACTATTGACCGCAGATGTTAAGTCCCAGAGCCATTTGAACCATTATTTTTTTTCCCAAGTCTGTCGGAAAGCACAGTGGAAGTGGATTGATGCAGGTGAGCAGACAGGATCCTCACGTAGTGTCTATACCTATCAGGGATCCCATATCACTCCAACTGCTCACGCCCCATACCATTACAGACTCTCCACCAACTTGAACAATCCTCTGCTAACATGCAGGGTCCATGGACCCATGAGGTTGCCTCTATAACCGTACAAGTCTATCCGTTCGATACAATTTGAAACGAGGATCGTCCTACCAGGCAACATGTTTCCATTCATCAACAGTTTAATGTCGGTGTTGAGGGGACCAGGCAAGGCGTAAAGCTTTGTTTCGGCTCCGAAAACCCATATCGGTGATGTTTCGTTGAATGGTTCTCACGCTGGCACTTGTCGATGGTCCATGGTTGAAATCTGCGGCAGTTTGGGCCGAAGAGTTACTCTTCTATCGCGCTGAACGATTCTCTTCAGTCGTCGTTGGTCCCGTTTTTGCAGGATCTTTTTTCCGGCCGCAACGATGTCGGAGATTTTATGTTTTACAGGGTTCCTGATATTCAAGGCACACTCGTGAAATGGCCGTACGAGAAAATCCCCACTTCATCACTACCTCGGAAATTCTGCGTCCCACCGTTCGTGCGCCGATTGTAACATGACCTCCAAACTCACTTAAATCTTGAAAACCCGACATTGTAGCAGCAGTAACCGATCTAATAACTGCGCCAGACACTTACTGTCTTATATTAGCATTGCGGACCGCAGCGCCATATTCTGCCTGAATACACGTGCCTATACCAGTTTCTTTGGAACTTGGTATATATTGTAACGTGTAAAGTTATAAAGCGGCTTGGAGCCAGTACAAGTGCCGTATCTGGTGCGCCAGCAGCCGCGGTTAATGTCCTGCTGATAGAAGAACGCCTAGCCATGTGTCCACTTCTGAGTCGTCACTCTTCTGCTTTCCGATGATCTGGGACGTTGGCCAGCCTGTAGGAAGATACTACACCTGACGTACTGTCACTTACACTAGACCCTAGCCAGACCCGGGCCGTTGCTCTATTCCAGATGGTACCAAGTGACACGCAAACTCAGCCCTTTCTCGAATTCAGCAGCAAGAAGCTGTATTTAAAAGTCAGCCCAGCAGCGTATGTCATGATCACCATAACATGGCCCTGTGTCATTACGAGTTCCACGCCTACTGCAACTCTGCCTCCTCTGGATTGAGACCCACGGATCTCTGCCTGACTATCCTGCCCTGGCAGCCAGAACGCAGCGACACTGCTGCCTCCACGGGACTATTGGAGCCCGCTAGCAGCCCGACGCCAATGTTCAGTCAGCAGTAAGAGTTACATTCCGTGGCAAAATCCAGACCTCCTGCTACGTCTCACAGCCGCTACATCGCCCTGCGCTTCGGAGTGCCACGTGCGTTGTCCTGGGCCGGCGCTGTCGAGTCCGCATGCACAGTGGGTATACCACTAAGTCAGCAGCTCGCGCCCCTGCACCTATGGCCACTGCTACACCCCTTGCCACTTCGCCAGGATGTTATGTGAAGACGTAAACTCTCTCACATGGTTGTATGGGTTGAATGTATTAATTAAAGGCCCGTTTATGTTGCTGGTGGCGTCAGGTTGGATGACTGAAAAGAGGACTGTGTGTATGTCATCGGTAGTTGACTGCAGCTCCCCCACACGTTTCAGCTGTCTCCCAAACCATTTACAGAGCCGGAACGCCTCAGGAAGACTCGAAGGATGGAAGGAAGAAAGACTGGGTTTAATGCCTCGTTGACAATGAATTCATTAGAGACGGAGCTCAAGCTCGGACAGTGTCAAGGGTAGGGAAAGAAATCGGCTGTGCCTTTTCGAAGGCACCGAGCCAATATTTCCTCGGAGTGATTTAGAGAAATCATAGAAAACCTAAATCAGAACTGTTGTCTTCCCGAATGTTGTCTTCCCGAATGCGAGTCCAGTACGCTAACCACTGCAGGACGACTCGAGCATATTCTGACAATCAAGTGCTGCGTATTTTTCACTGGTTTCTCCATAGTTACTTCTGATGTGCTACATTTTGGTGCCCAACTTGGAAATCCTGCACATGTCTCTTTTAAATTTATTGGCTTTCGGAATGTCCTTGAACAGCAATGTCAATTATGGAAATGCTATACTGCAGTTTGTTTTGACAATTAATAGTGTTCGTTAGTTTAAGATGTTCCCTGTTACAAAGTTACATAGTTGTAACATAGGACAGCTTATGCCATAAAACAAATTTTTCAATCGAAGGTATAATGAAACGAATAAACAAGACGAAAATACAATACAGGATACTCAGAGGAAGTATTCGATAAAACTCCTACTAGTAACACAGAAAGAAATGTTTCCATTGGTCCACATTTGGGATAGCCCCATTTCAATTCATATAAATGACTATGTACCCAAATTAGCACTAAAATTTTCTTTTGTATGTCTTGTAAGAATTGTTCCAGAATCTGTGAGTAGATAAGTAAATATTTGTGCATGTCTATAAGCAGAATCTAGACAGAGCATGAGAACAGTACACCAGAATCAGATTTGGGTATTACAGCCTTACGTCTAGTTACATCAGTATACAGGTACATACATATAGAAGGTAAATAGCGACATACATTTAGAGCCTGATTGTTCCACACTCTGCTGAGTAGCAAGTGGGAATATTCTCATTTAATTGATTTTCAGACTGACACGTGTTACGCGGAATCCTTTGTTAGTTTTAGTCTACTCTACGAACTCCTAAAATATTTGCCATTCCTCTGGAAACGATCGTTATGATAACCGTTAGTGTGGGATGTTAGCCTTTCATTATAGGAAAATGTCTCTGAGCACTACAGGACTTTACTTCTGAGGTCATCAGTCCCCTACAACTTAGAACTGCTTAAACCTAACTAACCTAAGGACATCACGCATATCCCTGCCCGAGGCAGGATTCGAACCTGCGACCGTAGCGGACGCGTGGTTCAGACTGTAGCGCCTAGAACCGCTCGGCCACCCCAGCCGGCTTTCACACTTCCCCTGGAATTCTAATTATCAAGAGCATTATATCAGCAGTCCATGTGTGCTCGCACTGTTGTACAATGGTTTTTACGTAACTGTATCGCTGGATACTAACAAGCTTGGAGACTGCTCGGCACCTGATGGCCAAGAGCCTGAAGACTGCTGGCGAGGACTTTTATGTGATACGTGTTCCGAGGACATTGTAGAGATGTTATGGTTTTGATCTTCTTCCTCTCCCAGCATATGCCATCTAAAGTGATCAATAACTAAGTCATGTACACAGCATAGTTTAAAGAAACACTTCAGGAGTAATATAATTAATTGCGATCACAGCCAGTACTTAACCAATTGATCTTGTCGCAGTGCCCTCACCTTCTCTCGAGCGTGACATCAATAAATAACCACAACTTTTTATGTAACAACCACGGATTAGAAGACAGAATGCTATCGCTAGCAAATACACCCAAAGGGAGTGTTATAGGCCCTTTGATGTTTTCTTATCTACATAAACAATTTGGGAGACAATCTGAGCAGCCGTCTTTGGATGTTTGCAGAAGACGCTGTCGTTCATCGACTAATACAGTCACCAGAAGATCAAAACAAATTGCAAAACGATTTAGAATAGGTATCTGAATGGTGCGAAAATGGCAGTTGAATCTAAATAACGAAAAGTTTGAGGTCATCCACATGAGTGCTATAAGGAATTCATTAAACTTCTGTTACACGATAAATCAGTCTAATCTAAAAGCCGTAAATTCGACTAAATACCTAGGTACTACAATTACGAACAACTTAAATTGGAAGGAACACATAGAAAATATTGTGGGGAAGGCAAACCAAAGACTGCGTTTTATTGGCAGGACACTCAGAAAATGAGACAGATCTACTAAGGAGACTGCCTACACTACCCTTGTCCGTCCTCTTTTAGCACGTTTTGTATTGTCGCGAAATATGGGAGAGAGTGTCACAGAAATGATACAGGATTTTGGCTGGACATCATTAAAAGAAAGGCCTTTTTCGTTGCGACGGAATCATCTCATGGAATTCCAATCACCAACTTTCTCCTCCGAATGCGAAAATATTTTGTCGACACCGACCTACATAGGGAGAAACGTTCATTAGGATAAAATAAGGGAAATCAGAGCTCCCATGGAAAGATATAGGTGTTCGTTCTTTCCGCGCGCTATAAGAGATTGAAATAATAGAGAATTGTGAAGGTGGTTCGATGAACCCTCTGCCAAGCACTTAAATGTGATTTGCAGAATATTTATGTAGATGTAGATCACTCGTATACCACACAGTGTACAGTATCAAAAACAGTCAGCTGTAAAAGCACTAGGGTAGTGCTCCTCTGGATATGCAGAAGGCCCTTTCACAATCTGGACTGGGATCGATGACCGTCAATCGCGGGAAAAGACACCGACAGCTCCACCGTGCTATTGTGTCCACACAGGTGCAACGCCCTTACAGACCGTACTCACTCTGGTTGTCAACATTGCAGCACATCAAGTTCTCGATGCCCTCGCTCATGGCTATGTCCACAACTCGCTCGTTCGTTTCTGTGCAGTGACTGACTAACACCTTGAAGTCTAGCCCGCCATACAGGCACATAGGCCACAGTGCCAGTCCAGTGGCTGGTGATGCGACACTTGCTTGTCCACTGCCACACCCCTTTCCCCCCCCCCCCCCCCCCCCCGTGGCAACGGCACTCACTACCGATAGATGTCGCTGGCTGACTTCTGACTGATCTCTCAGCCGGCCGTGTTTGCTTCCAGCACGGGACCTGTGCCGCTCGCGACGATCACGCGCCCTCACTGTACGATTTGCCGCGGCTCCAGCGCAACACTCTGCTAATATGACTCTCTGGACCCGGGGTGAACAACCGGGCCGTTCGATACGGCATACCGTACATTGATTATGGGTGGTTGTTGTCCTGACGACAATGAAATGAAAAGCCTGATCGTGTTTGCCTGATTAAATTGAGCCTTGCACGCTCGTTTATACTGATGGAGAATGCCATCGCTGCTCTTCACATCAGAATTTGATGGCTTTGCATTGCAGCTCTGGCCGATAGTCAGATCAATCTAGAATCATAAATTCTTGTTGCTGTTCACTCAAATTAAATTGGACTAGTGTTTATGCTATCATCTTCGCAGTTGATTGTCACATCCATTTGTGGACTACTAAATTTCTACTGATCTGTAGCAGGAACGGATGAAATGGTTGTGTTCTGTTAGCAGTACGCTTCTACAATTACTGACTTTACCTAAAATAAGTTAAACTTGCTGTGTTAATTGAGAAGCGTTCTACAATACTTTAAAATTTTCGTGACGACACCGTTCTATTCATTATCGACTCGGTTTTCATTATTAAAATCTTTGAATAATACTACAATTACGGTCAAATTCTTGTGCGGGCTGTAGAATAGCAATCAAACGACAGCATGTGTATGAATGATTTGCTTTTCTTGCAGCACTGTCTGTTATTGCTAATGTGCGTTGATTCTAGGTGAAATAAATATTTGTATTGCTTTAACTGCATTGTATAAATCTGTGTGAAATACTCCTATCTTCTAAAAGGAACTGTTGTGTATTATAAAGGTACTATACAGGCAGGAATATTAAATGTGGTTATGTCGATTTCATATTTATAGTTATCTTGAATTAATTGGAAGCTTATATCTCAGCAACATAGTGAACACTCTCCAGAAATATCTTACATTAGTCACCAAAGAGTACTTCTTTACACTTTCCAATATCGACTGCAGTGCGTTGGCCATGGCAACTGTGTAGATCCATGACTATTGCCGTTAAAAATGGTTCAAATGGCTCTGAGCACTATGGGACTTAACTGCTGAGATCATCAGTCCCCTAGAACTTAGAACTACTTAAACCTAACTAACCTAAGGATATCACACACATCCATGCCCGAGGCAGGATTCGAACCTGCGACCGTAGCGGTCGCGCGGTTCCAGACTGAAGCGCCTAGAACCGCACGGCCACACCGGCCGGCATGAAATATAATTCAGTTGTTTATTTCTCAACTATCCTGACACTACAAACTCAATATTTTTTATCATTTACGTACACAGTAATTCGTTTGGCAAGTGTCTGATTCGGTTTAACTGTCTTGCAGACCCCTCCATACAAATTAAGTAAGCCGTGTTGTAAGCCCAATTTACTAACTGTTTGGGTGTCGAATTAGTACTGTATAGTCTGAAATAGCTTCGAACGTACATTGCTCTAGTAGTTCTAAGTTCTAGGGGACTGATGACCTCAGCAGTTAAGTAGCATAGTGCTCAGAGCCATTTGAATATTTTTTTTTTTTTTCATGAATCTTGCATTGAAGCGAAATTATCTGTGGAGGACCACCATTTTCTGAATCAAATCCCTCTTCCCGGGCTAATAGCTGCCTTACAATTTCACTGTCATATATTACAAGTGTAGTAAACAAAATATCGTTGCATTGTAACAGTCATAAAATATGATGCGGCTGTTCCTTTTCATGCCGTGAAACAAGAAACTCCAGGCAGGAACACAGCATCTTAAAACATTTCTGTTCATTCAAAGTTGTACGTTCTGCTCTTCCTATGAATAACAATTTGATTATGCAATATTTTTTTGCGTTTTTATGTTGATTTGGGAAAGGCTAAAGTTCACGTAACTCTCTTTAGTAACGTACTCAATTTATGTTTCCAATTTTTCGTGTAAATCCTGTTCATTAGTTATTTTTAGAGGTTCGTAGTTCATCTCAAGCTGTACAGAATATTATTATGACGTACATACCATTCCGTCTGATCAGAGGATTAAAAACTGTAATCGACTTTGGCCTAGGCAAAGTATTAAGAAAGTTATTGAAAAGTCTTTAACGACGTTTTAATTAATTAATAGTAATCAAGACATAGGCTTTTAGGTGGAACTAGTTATCAGAAGCAAGGTGGTGGGACTTCCTTCTTCGACTGATTAACATCGATTTCTTGAAAATGCTTTCTCAAAAAAATTTCAGACATAAGATTAGTGTTGTCATATCAGTCTTTGCCGTACTAGCAGACGGAAGTCATCCCCAGCAAAACCGATTATGTCACTGCAAATAAGTGGTGGCTCTGACTTCTAAGACAAATCAGTAAGGCTGGCGACGATTTCTTAAAGACGAACCAAATACGAAAACTTTAATTACCCGAAGAAAGCTGGTAAAGTATGTAGAACTAAAAGATTCCGTACAAAAAGGGACGGATAATATCTAACAATTTCGTGTAGCGGGCGAAAGTGTATGTTTTGATATATCAGAACCAACTTTTATTACGTAGAATTTAAGTTACAGCGGACGAAGCACTTTCAAGTCGAAGCAGTCGGCTTGGAATTTATCGAATGGTCTCAGTCGATGCTGAATTTCCGAAAAGATGCGAATTAAATGCAATTGCACCACAACATTATGTTGAATATAAGAGCTTCTTAAAAAACAGATTCTTATTTTCACTATTATCCTGAAAACTTTTCAGACCACCCTTGTAGAGAAAGACATTCCAAAACACGTAGCCGTGGCCCTGAAATGGAGACGGACCCCTGTTCCCAGATTTTACCGCTGAGATTGAACACCGTCCTCGCACTGTTCTCCGTGGCTTCATTTTGGCAGACAACAAACACAATATGTGTCACACGTAGCTGCAGTCCTTGCCTCGCAGAGTACAGTGCCGGCATTAATTTTGCAGGATCCTCTGCCGCTGGAGACATTCCGCAAAGTTTTGCGACCACAGTTGAGCAAAGACGAGCACCGAGCACTCGGTTGCCCGCAAACGTGCCTCCCTGAGGGCCCCAAACAGGCAGCAATATTCTGACACTGGGTCGTGAAACGCGCAGTCTGCGATGTGGAAACGTAGTTCCTGAGTCACTGTCCGCTGTCCTTAACCAACAATATCTGCTTGTGCAGCAAATATTCCATTCCATGCCGCGTTGTTCGTAAGTGCAACCGCAGTTACATTGTTCATCTCCGATTTTACCTACACCTTCCTAGTCTGAGGAGATTTGAGACAATGTTGTATGTTAGCTTTCACAGTTACGAAAGAATTATTGTTCTGATGACATAAAGTTGTGATGCATCTATTTAACTCGCCTCTTTTCACGAATTCAGCATCGACTGAGACCATTCGATAAATTCCAAGCCGACTGCTTCAACTTAAGAGTGTTTTGTCCGCTGTAACTCAAATTCAACGTAATAAAAGTTGGTTCTGATGTATCAAAACATACACTTTCGCCCGCTACACGCAATTGTTAGAAATTATCTGTCCATTTTCGTACGGAGCCTTTCACTTCTACATACTTTACCAGCTTTCTTCGTGTAATTAAAGTTTTCGTAGTTGGTTTGTCTTTTAGAAATCGTCCCCAGCTTTACTAGTCTGTCTCAGAAGTCAGAGCCAGCACTTATTTGCAGTGACATAATCGGGTTTGCAAGGGATGACTTCCATCTGCTAGTACGGCAGCCCGCATCTCGTGGTCGTGCGGTAGCGTTCTCGCTTCCCACGCCCAGGTTCCCGGGTTCGATTCCCGGCGGGGTCAGGGATTTTCTCTGCCTCGTGATGGCTGGGTGTTGTGTGCTGTCCTTAGGTTAGGTTTAAGTAGTTCTAAGTTCTAGGGGACTGATGACCATAGATGTTAAGTCCCATAGTGGTCAGAGCCATTTGAACTTAGTACGGCAAAGCCTGGTATGACAACACTAATCTTATTTCGAACTTTCTAGAAGATTTCTGATAGATAACGTGAGGGGCCTTCAAAAACAGTTTACATATTATTGTGGCGGGACTAGAACTATTATTGAATGCTGTGGTATACGTCAAGGTGACACAGATGCATGATATTTTTCAACTTAGTCACCAAGCACCAGTAAATAACGATCGGAAGTTCCTACCAGTTCTTCAATTCCCCGACGTTTGAAATCCAATCCTTGGTCACAAAGCCATTCGAGAACTGCTGTTTGGGCGTCCCCAGAGTCGGAAATTCTGTTCCCCCGAGATAGTCTTTCAGCTTGCCGAAAAGATGGAGGTCACACGTGTGGATGATCTTTACCTCATGGCGAATCAGCTTCACCCCTGTCTGTGTTTCATTGGTCAAATTGCTGGAACAATTTCAGTACGTTTGGACGCGACATTTCATTTGATACACATGCCGCCAGAATTTTACTTTGCTTCTTTGTGCAATTTAGAGGATTCGCCCGTAAGAATAGTAGAATCCAACGAACTTCAACTTTGGAGTACGTTTACAACTGCCGCAACATTTAAATCTAACACTGTAATTCACCTGATATGCGTACTGTAGCGGAATCGAGTCTTCAGGAAACCGGGAACTTGTAGGACCTATTCCCTTTTGATAATGTTCCACTATTGTTACGCAGTTTTCTTAGATTGGGACTACATGCTTAACTTACTTCATCTACATGTATATCTACTTAATTACTCTGCTGCTCACCAATAAAGTGCCTGGCAGAGGGTTCAGTGTACCATCTTCAAGCTGTCTCTCTCCCGTTCCACTCTCTAACGGCGTGCGGGAGAAACGAGCACTTCAATTTTTCTGTGCGAGGCCTGGTTTCTGTGACTTTATAGTGATTATCATTTCTACTGGAGATTGAAATTTCACGAGGAGATCCCTTCGCAACGATATCGCCTTTGTTTTAATGATTGCCACTCCAATTCACGTATCATATTTGTGCCACTATCTCCCCTATTTCGCAATAATACAAAACGAGCTGCCCTTCTTTGTACTTTTTCGTTGTCATCCGTCAGTCCCACCTGACGCGGATCCCACACCGCACAGCAATACTCCAGAAAAGGGCGCACAAGCGTGGTGTAATCAGTCTCTTTAGTAGACCTGTTGCACATTTTATGTGTTCTGCCAATGAATCGCAGTCTTTGGTTTGCTCTACCCACAACATTATCTGTGTGATCGTTCCAATTTAGGTTATTTGTAATTGTAATCCCTAATTATTTAGTTGAATTTAGAGCCTTCAGGCTTGTGTGACTTAACGCGTAATAGAAATTTAGCAGATTTCTTTAAGTTATCATATGAATAACTTCACGCTTTTCTTTATTCAGAGTCAATTGCCACTCTTCGTATCATACAGATATCTTATCTAAATCATTTTGCAATTCATTTTGGACATCTGATGACTTAACAAGACAATAAATGACGACATCCTCTATAAGTAATCGAAGACGACTACTCAGATTGGCTCCTATGTCTCCTACATCGTTAATATAGATCAGGAACAACACAGGGCCTTTTACACTTCCTTGGTGATGACTTTCCGTCTATTACTACAAACTGAGACATTCCTGAGAGGAAATCACGAATCCAGTCACGCAACTGAGGCGATATTCCACAGACACCCAGTTTGGTTAGAAGAGTCTTGTGAGGAACGGTGTCGAAAGCCTGGAAATCTAAAAATATGGAATCAATTTGACATCCCCTGTCGATAGCACTCATTACTTCATGAGTGTAAAGAGCTAGTTGTGTTTCGCAAGAACGATATTTTCTTAATCCGAGCTGACTTTGTGTAAAACAATCGTGTTCTTCGAGGTATTTCATAATTTTTGAATACAGTATGTTTTCCAAAACCCTACTGCAAATCGAATTTGTGATTTGGACCTTCTACTACGCGTAAGATATTTAGGAATCACGAGTAACACAATGGTTCACAATTTCTGTAACGGAAAGACGCAAATGGGACTCAAGTTATGGGATATGAGTTTGAAGAAAGAAAGAACGGTTCCTGTCTTAGCCAAGACTCGTCGTCCCGTATAATCCCACTAGCTTTGGCAACGTAGGGCAGGCTCATGAATGGCGACAGATGTTATATTTTCGGAAAGCGTAAATGGTGCTAAATATTTGATGAAGTTTGTAGGCGTTCGTTGACATCATGCGTAACAAGACATTGATTGCTATCTTTTAATATGCTTTTAGCATTTAGTACGCTCAAAATTTACATTTCGAAATTAAACTAATTCAGTTATCCACGTAATTGTAATAGCTCTTTGGCTTCGTTCAGACGAAAAGTTTCGTTGTGTCTGCTTCCGGATATTGTAGGTTAGGTATCTTGAGGAAAGACCCCCTAGAAGTCCGCCTGCTTAGCTGAGTGCTGACGATCTTGCCTCTCATTCAGCGGGCCCGGGTTCGATTCCCGGCCGGGCTGGAGATTTTCTCCTCCCGTGGACTGGGTGTTGTGTTGTCATCATCATCATCATCGACGCGCAGGTCACGCAATATGGCGTCACATGCAATAACACTTGCAGCACGGCGGTCGCACTTTCTCGAACGGGACCGCCCGGCCAATAATGCCATACTATCATTTCATTTTTACCCCCAGGAAAAGGTGACAATGTTTCTGCGGGCACCAATTTCCGTAATTCGTTTCTCCATCTCTGTTCGACAATTGCTGCTTGCTGCCCAGCCTGTATGAGGCAACAAGTCAAGATGCCAAATGTAGGTTGTAGAAAATTCCCCTTATGCAAATAAAATTGATAAATATCAAAAGCAGTTGGGGCTGTATGTGTAATAAAGGGTGAAATTGTGTATAAATGTCTCGATGTAGACAAAAATACGCATCATTTAAAGTCTGCACATACCAAAACTTCTTCCTCGCGGGAATTTTATGGATTTGTTCATGTCCACACATTTGCTGTTAACTAGATATTAGGAGGGAGTCACCGAGTTAACAGAAAAATGTCAAAGAGAAAACAAAGACTTGGACACTAACTTCTTTTTACCAAGTGCTGCTTGTTAGGCGAAATTTACGAATTAGAAACGCGATCGGCCGGGTAAAGAGTCCTTGGCTGTCTGAGGAAACTGGTGCGCTACTCACAGGAGTAACAAGTACCACCTCCAATTCCTGTAAACGGACGTTTATTAAAGATTCATTGAGATGGAAATTATATTCGCTTTGTGAAAGAGAGTGTAAACATCAACAATACCAAAAAATCATTAAAAGTGTACCACTGCCCACAATGGCAGGTAGATCTCACGAAAGAAATCAGAATCACAGCATTAAAGATATTGTACAGCATTTTTTGTGTGGATTAATAAAAGGTGAATAAGCTTAAAAGTGTTGCATTAGAAATCGTTAATGCAAGAAGCAAAGTTATGTACAAAACGAATGTGCTAAACAGAACACACAAAGTTTTCGGAGAATGGCAGTTTACCAATACTGCAACAATGCTCTAATTATTGTTCTTCTTCACAGGGCCAGGACAACCAAAATATACCCCCATAAAAAAAGTTTTGCATCACCTCGGGTCAGAGAGTTCCGGAACCTACACAGAAAACTAGAATAGAGAGAAACATAAACATCTTCTCCGCCCTTTCCATTGCTCATGAAAACCACACATTGCATGTTGTACCACCATACAGTGAGACCTTCAGAGGTGTTGTTGGTCCAGATTGTCCTACTCCTCAACGGTGATCCGGCATAGATCCATAAGTGTGGTTGGTGGGTCACGTTGTCCATAAACAGCCTTTTTCGATCTATCCCAGACATGTTAGATAGGTTTCATGTCTGGAGAACATGCTGGCCACTCTAATCGAGCGTTGCCGTGAACCTGATCGAGGTCAGTCACAAGATGTGCACTATGGGGACACGATTGGCATCCATGAAGACGAATGCCTCACCAATTTGCTGCCGATACAGTTGCACTATCGGTCGGAGGATGGCATTCACGTATCATACAACGGCGCCTTCCATGACCACCAGCGGCATACGTCGGCCCCACTGAATGCCACCCCAAAACAGCAGGGAACATCCACCTTGCTGCACTCGCTGGACAGTGTGTCCAAGGCGTTCAGGCTAACCAGGTTGCCTCTAAACACGTCTCCGACGCTACTATTGTCTGGTTGAAGGCATATGCGACACTCGTCGGTGAAGAGAACGTGATGCCAAGCCTGAGCGGTCCATTCGGCATGTTGTTGAGCCCATCTGTACCGCTCTGCATGTTGTCGTAGTTGCAAAGCTGGACCTCGCCATGGACGTCGGGAGCGAAGTTGGGCAATGTGCAGCCTATTACGCACAGATTGAGTCGTAATAGGACGTCTTGTGGCTGCACGAAAAGCAATATTCAACTTGGTGGCTTTGCTGTCAGGGTTCCTTCGAACCATAATTCGTAGGCAGCGGTCATCCATTGCAGTAGCAGCCATTGGATGGATTGAGCGAGGCATGTCATCGACAGTTTCTGTCTCTCTGTATCTCCTCCATGTTAGAACAAATCGCTTTTGATCACTCCGAGACGCCTGACTATTCCCTTGTTGAGAGCCCTTCCTGGCACAAAGTAAACATGCGGACGCGGTCTGACCGCAGTATTGACCGTCTAGGCATGGTTGAACTACAGACAACGTGAGCCGTGTTCCTTCTTCCTGGTGGAATGACTGGAACTGATCGGCTGTCGGACCCCCTCCGTTAAATAGGCGCTGCTTATGCATGGTTGTTTACATCTTTGGGTGGGTTTAGTGACATCTCTGAACAGTCAAAGGGACTGTGTCTGTGATACAAGATCCACAGTCAACGTCCATCTTCAGGAGTTTAGGGAACCTGGATGATGCAAAACTGGTTTTGATGTATGTAGAAAAGCACAGACGTGTCAGTTTCCTCGGCCGTGAAGTACATAATCATCACACATCACATAGGGATGAAATTGGATGTGAAATAATGAAAGGCATAAGGCTGCTACAGGACTGGATATCGTACATTAAACCACAAGCATGATCTGTACGAGAGAAAAGAACGGAGCAGTGAGTATGGATTATCTCTCTGGCTACAATTCCAAGATTCTGAAAACTAAACAACGAAAGCTGCCAATGATACGAAAGCAAACTGTAAAATTATTTGTTGAGTGATATTAGGGAGGAAAATATTCCGTCAATTGTAGAAAGATAAAAATTTCAGGGTTCACAATGTGGAACCAAACGTAGTGAAACCATGAAATGTTTGTGAAATGTGATAACGAAGCAAAATGAAGCGTAACAACTAGTCGGAAGATAATGCGAAAGATCTGCAGGTGAATGAATCTGTGTTACCTGTAAAGGGAAAGCAAATTACTGAAATATACGATACGTATCAGGACACTATCAAATTACACAATCGCGTCTCCGTAGAGTCTGTACCAATTAACTTTTGAGATAAACTGATGCACAGTTTCCTGGGGAGTTCAAAATTCTAACAGCAGATGTTTTACGCGTCTCTTACTATCTTACTACACAGTAAATGACTCGTAAAGTGTGATACGCGATTCTGAAAGCAGCAAGGGTTACTACTAAGGGAAAACTCGCAGCAATTACAATGATTACGTTGGTAGCCAAATTGCTAATGTTGGCGAGCTAGGGACATAAACGAATGGCTGCTACACGTCCTGCTCTATAAATGCTCTTTACGATGCGTACGTAGTTGTAATATTTCATAAAGTAATTAACGCGAAATTCCGCTGAAAATTACAGCTACGTAACAGCTACGGGTAAGAATTATCCATTGTATTAACGGTGCCTAATAGTTAATCTCCTAGTATTTCAGGGAAATGTAAGATGAGAATGTGATCGAACATTGGTCGTGTGTGCTCGTTAAATAAATGGAAAGTGGTGCCAAGAAAGTGTAATACCTTTTAAAGACAGCACAGCCTCAGTACGTGGAGCAACTAACAAGTTATGGACGATGTAGTTCGATTTTTCTCTTTTCTTCCTTTGTAGTCTTCAGTCTTCTGATTGGTTTGATTGGGTCGACATGAATTCCTCTGCTGTGCCAACCTCTTCATCTCAGAGTAGCACTTGGCACTTGTAACCTACGTCCTCAATTATTTGCTGGACGTATTCTAATTTATCTTCATCTATAGCACCATGGAAGTTATTCCGCGCTGTCTTAAAACATGTCCTATTGTGCTGTCGCTTCTTCTTGTCAGTACTTTCCAAATATGCCCTTCCTCGCTGACTATGCGGAGACCCTCCTCATTGCATACCTTATCCGTCCACCTAATTTTCAACATTTCTCTGTAGTACTACATCTGAACTGCTTCGATTCTCTTCTTTTCTGGTTTTCCCACAGTCCATGTTACACTATTACATTTCTGTGGTACAATTATACATTCTCAGTAACTTATTCATCAAATGATGACCTATTTTAGATACCAGTAGACTTCTCTTGGCCAAGAATGCTCTTCTTGGCAGTGCTAGTCTGCTTTTTATGTCCTCCTTGCTTCGTCCATCATGGGTTATTTTGCTACCAGGCAGCAGAATTCCTTAACATCGTCTACTTCGTGACACCCAATCCTGATGTGAAGTTTGTCACTATTCTCTTTTCTGCTACTTCCATTAGTAGGAGTGAAAGATTGCTTCCCTGCCTTACACCCTTTTTAGTCCGAGCATTTCGTTCTTTGTCTTCTGGTCTTGGTTCTTGTACGTACTATATGTTACTGTTTTTCCTTATAGCTTACCACTATTTTTCTCAGAATTTCAAACATCTTGTACCATTTCACGCTCTCACCGCTTTTGCCACGTCGGAAAATCCTACGAACGTTTCTTCGTATTTCTTCACTCTTACTCCCTCAATTTTCTTTTCCATTCTTCTGTATATTATCTCTGCCAGCAACTTGGATATTGCGTTGGTTGGCAATAATTCTCGCACTCTTCAGCTCTTGCAATCTTCCGAACTGTGTAGATGATGTTTCCCAAAATGTCTAATGGCGTATCTTCAGTCTCATACATTTTACACACCACCACGTATAGTTGTTTTTTTGCCACCTCCCCCAATGATATTTGAAAATCCGACGGAATATTATGTCTTTCCTTTGCCTAATTTGATCTTATGTCATCCAAAGCCCTTTAAAATTCTGATTCTTATATTGGATCCCCTTTTTCTTCCCTGTCGACTCCTGTTTCGTCTTCCATCATCAGACAAGTTTTCCCCCTCATAGACGCTGTCAATGTACACTTTCCGCTACAAGCTCTCTACTCTACATTTCATTGTGGAATTTCCATTTCACTCTTTTGTTACCGCCATTAAAAGCACTGCTTTTAACTTCACCAAAGGTAGTACTGGCTTTACTGCTGAGACAGTTCTTCCAACAATTAATTCTTTTTCGATTTCTTAACATTTTTCATACAGCTATTTCGTCTTAGCTTCCACGCACTTTCCTTTTGTTTCATTTCTAACTGTTCAAATGTTCAAATGTGTGTTAAATCTTATGGGCCTTAACTGCTAAGGTCATCAGTCCCTAAGCTTACACACTATTTAACCTAAATTATCCTAAGGACAAACACACACACCCATGACCGAGGGAGGACTCGAACCTCCGCCGGGACCAGCCTCACAGTCCATGACTGCAGCGCCCGAGACCGCTCGGCTAATCCCGCGCGGCATTGCTAACGGACGTGTACTTATTCATTGTTGAATTTCGCTGAACGTTTCTTTACTTCCCTCTTTCTTAGATTTATTAGGATTTCTTCTGCTACTCATGGGTTCTTCGCACTTTCCTTCTTGTATCTATGATTATCCTTCCGACTTCTGTGATTGCCCTTTTCAGACAAATCCATTCCACTTGAACTTTACTGCCTGGTGCTGTTCATTATCGCAGTAACTATATCCTTAGAGAACTTAAATCGTATCTATTCATTTCATAGTACTTCTGGATCCCACTTCTTTGCACACTCATTCTTCCTGATTGTTCTCCTAAATTTCAGGCTACTTTGTAGTTCGTAGTCGTATGTATTTACAGTTTTCGCATGAGAGGTGCCAAGTGGATAGTATCACATTGTTCTAACATTATGTACACACATATAGCTTGCAGTTAGTTCTGTTTAAGACTGTTACATCATGCTCATTTTATTCATCGATCGCTCTGTTGGGATATTCTTCAAGATCTTTTGGTACTCCATCTTAGCTGAAAAGTTAAGCTGATCAGTTCCTGAAGAAGGTTTCGGTAAAGTGGCCGAAATTTCGATGGTCGATTTTGTAAGGAAAAAGCAATAGGGAAAACGACACGATTGGGGAATGAGACACTTAAAGTAGTAAAGGAGTTTTTCTATTTGGCGAGCAAAATAACTGGTGATGGTCGAAGTAGAGAGGATATAAAATGTAGACTGAGAATGGCAAGGAAAGCGTTTCTGAAGAAGAGAAATTTGTTAACATCGAGTATAGATTTAAGTGTCAGGAAGTCGTTTCTGAAAGTATTTGTATGGAGTGTAGCCATGTATGGAAGTGAAACATGGACAATAAATAGTTTGCACAGGAAGAGAATAGAAGCTTTCAAAATGTGGTGCTACAGAAGAATGCTGAAGATTAGATGGGTAGATCACATAACTAATGAGGAGGTACTGAATAGAATTGGGGAGAAGAGGAGTTTGTGGCACAACTTGACAAGAAGAAGGGACCGGTTGGTAGGACATGTTCTGAGGCATCAAGCGATCACAAATTTAGCATTGGAGGGCAGAATGGAGGGCAAAAATCGTAGAGGGAGACCGAGAGATGAATACACTAAGCAGATTCAGAAGGATGTAGGTTGCAGTAAGTACTGGGACATGAAGAAGATTGCACAGGGTAGAGTAGCATGGAGAGTTGCATCAAACCAGTCTCAGGACTGAAGACCACAACAACAACATCAGGTTTTACAGCCAAGTAAAATATGTAATCCCTTCTGGTGTTCGTCCTTCCTGGAGCAATTACCGATTGCTGTTCTGATTCAGATATAATTCGAGTTACATACCGAAATAATCAGCAACCAGCTGCATAAAAAAGTTTCATTTCCTTTAACGGTTTAAGGCATTTAATGCCCTTCCTTATGAGCTAGATAATAATATTAAAATTAAGAATGAAAAGTTTAAAAATTAAAAAGAAACATAAAAATATTACATACTTATAACTATCGAGTTATTTGCGAGTGTCAACAGTAAGGTTCATGCAACATATTGCCGGGTCCTAGAAAATATAAGAGCGATAAGTTATACATTAAAGAATCCATTAATACAAAACAAGATCATAAATGCTTGCATATGGTTCACAGCGCCTCTGCAAAAATTACTTAAAGACGCCATATAAATATTGCAGACTTCAGGCCAGAACTGGAGCTAATTAGTTAGAACATGCTTAAGGCCCGTTTAAGGGTGGGAGGACTGTATTTAGATAACTTACAGCAACTAAATGCAACAATGTATGGCCTATCTATAGTGCGTTAAATACTAACAAATATTTACTGGCTATAAATAGCAATCTGAAGACCGTCTCAATATAGCTACGTACTGCTTGTTATCGAAACTAGCGTACTTACTGCAACCTACTAACTGTAACTTACTGAATATAACTACAGACACGTAGTTGTAGTAGCTACCGTAAGCAGCTAAAAGATAGTATTCTACCAATGAAAATTAATCGGTTCATGTAATTAACTACCTCCATCTAGGGAGTTACATACCACAGTCTGATTTTATGGCACTGCAATCGTTATAGACCAGTTATAAGAAAAATGTGAAGGGGAGCTGCGGAAATTGGAGGGGGCTGAAGGGGAGAACTGGGGAGGGTGAGGGGGGTGGGGGAGAGATTAGTTTCAGACACACAGAATGAGGGAGTTGAAAGAGAGAAGCTAAAGTACATATACAAACCTGTGTGAGCAAAACATAGCATATGGAGAGGTTGGAGGTTGGGAGGGGGTTTGGGAAGGGAGTGATGTGATAAGCTGGTAAACCGTGTGGGAAGGAGTTGGTGGAGTTGGATGCTGTGGATTGGAGGAAGAGATAGATGAGATGTTATTAATATTAACAAAATTGGCTTATAAGAATTAAATTCTTCCGACAATTAAGCTTTACCGATCGTGATAATTAGTTGCTACATGATTATACACAAATTCTGCAAATTATGGAAAATAACATACTAATTGTAACTTATGGAGTGTAACCTACTGATTATGACTGTAAAGGAATGATTATGACACTAATTGTGGTAATTACGTTCTACCTACTACTCGTTTTAGCTACTGAATGGGAATTGGCTCTTGATCAACTCCAGTTATTGTTTTTCTCCACTAGGTGCATCTCACACGCTGTTTGTGCTTCCATATATCCTGCTACCACGCTATTGACATCTCTACACCAGTTCAACGATGTGTCGTAAAACTTACAGTACCATACAACTGATATAAAAGCCGATAGTTACAATTCTTTCGTGAAACATACTTGCGACTTGCATATATTACAGTACTAGTTGTTTCACTATAATATAATTCAGCCAACCCTTCTTTTCCAACACTTAATAATAGTGGTTAACAGAACATTGTCCATCCCATTACTCCAGTTACAGGTTCCAGACGCATCACGCGCTTCTCACTTTATTTTTGCTGACAGGTTCACTGTTAGCATGCTACTGACCTCACTACAGTTGCTTGGAGAATCGTTCTGAAATCTCTCATGCATAGCGCAAGATGTTGTTGGTATTAACATTTTTTATTTATCATTAGATATTTATATGTTACTTATTAACCTGCTTATGCGCACTCACATTTTTCGCTTATGCTTTATCACAACCACAGTTGTGTAAGGTTTCATTTTATTATTTTATCTTACTTTTTCCCCCACCCTGAGACCCTCAGGATATGCATGTCATTAGCTGATTAACTCCACTTCTGGCCAGACGTCTCTGATAGTTATATGGCTTATTTACATCATTTTTGCAGAGCCGCTACGAACCACATGTAAGAATTTACGAGCTATTTTTGTATTATTGAATTTTTTATTGTATAACTTATTACTCTTGTACTTTTTAGTATCACAGCAATACGTTACACACATCTTACATCTTATTGGTGACACTCTCAAATATTGCGATAGTTATAAGTATGTATCGTTTTTTACCTTCAAATTTTTTTGAAGTTTTTAAACTTTTCGTTCTTAATTTTCATATAACTTTCTGATTTTTACTTAAATGTGGTGTAGTATTGTATTGTATGTTAACCGGGGACCTAGAAACGACGGTGAGGCTCCGTCCCCGCTGCAGCCGCAGCGGTCCACAGCCCCACGACGACTACCGCAGTCCACCTCACCCCTCCGCCACCACACACCTAATCCACGGTTATTGTGCGGTTCGGCCCCGTTAGACTCTCCGCCCCCCCCCCCCCCCCCCAGGGAACGTCACACACCAGACGAGTGTAACCCCTATGTTTGCGTGGTAGAGTAATGGTGGTGTGGTGGTGTACGCGTACATGGAGAACTTGTTTGCGCAGCAATCGCCGACATAGTGTAATTGAGGCGGAATAAGGAGAGCCAGCTCGCATTCGCCGAGGCAGATGGAAAGCCACCTAAAAACCATCCACAGACTGGCCGGTTCACCGGACCTCGACACAAATCCGCCGGGAGGATTCGTGCCGGGGACCAGGCGCTCCGTCGGCCGGTGTGGCCGTGCGGTTATAGGTGCTTCAGTCTGGAACTGCGTGACCACTACGGTCGCAGGTTCGAATCCTGCCTAGGGCATGGATGTGTGTGATGTCCTTAGGTTAGTTAGGTTTAAGTGGTTCTAAGTTTTAGGGGACTGATGACCACAGATGTTAAGTCCCATAGTGCACAGAGCCATTTGAACCATTATGAACCAGGCGCTCCTTCCCGTCCGAAAAGCCGTGCGTTAGACCGCATGGCAAACCGGGTGGGGTTAATTGTGGTATATTTTCCTGTACGCCTTCTGAAGAAGGGCGCTAAATGATTCAAAACCCATTTCGGAAATAAAGCTTTTATTATGCAGCTCGTTGCTGATTATTTCCATGTATATAACAACGGTTGTTGAAGATGCATTAAATAAAATACTTCAAGGTGTTCATCGCTGAGAAAAGTGGAAGTCCTTCGGTATCTGCATAAGTCGATCAATTATTTGGCGTCTTTACATCGATATGATTGTGGCTGAAGTCATTAGCAAGTTATCGTGTACTTCTTGTCATTACAGCTAATGATAATGGTGTAATTAATATCGTCCAGAAGCATGACACTTTTCCAGGTTGTTGCGTCATAATAGGCGTGCATAATTTATATCTACGAGTGCAGTTGTTTAATAGCTAGGTGAACTGGTATCGAGGAAATAATAATCTGTTAATGTTGTTGTTATTATTATCCTCGTTGTAACTATTTTCGTTGTAAATTCGGATACAATGCTCTGCTTAAAATGAAATTTAACGGGCAATTTTAAAAATGGTTCAAATGGCTCTGAGCACTATGGGACTTAACATCTTAGGTCATCAGTCCCCTAGAACTTAGAACTACTTAAACCTAACTAACCTAAGGACATCACACAACACCCAGCCATCACGAGGCAGAGAAAATCCCTGACTCCCCCGGGAATCGAACCCGGGAACCCGGGCGTGGGAAGCGAGAACGCTACCGCACGACCACGAGATGCGGGCGGGCAATTTTAGGAAAGCAACATGTTATACTATAATTTTCATTAATTTCTTGGCGGTTCTAGTCATTGCAAATACCCACAGTTCTACTGGCATCACCAATTATCTAATGGTGAACCAAACTGGGCGTGGAACATGCTCAGGAGTGGAGATGAGCCCGTCTGTGATCGCACGGTAAACCTACAATATGTCGCCCGCTCTGTTCACACTTACGGGCAACGTGCTCGCTAGTGCCCTTGCGCCACTCACTTGTACCCTTTCGCAGCTTTATACCTCTGTGCAGTGTGTCGTGTGCATGTACCGCGCATGAATTTTATTCGAGTCGTGACCATGAACTGCAAATCCTGTAACGTAGGCTTCCCTCCACACAAGGAAGTTAAGCAGGTTGGCAGGCTCGCCAGGCGAAGCGATTCCGCCAGCAAATTGTAGCGGCCTGACGCAGAGGTCGCTAGCAGAGCTGAATTATGGTTCACGACACGCATCATGAGTGGGTTCGATAGCGTCCTTCTACAATAATTCGAGCGAGAGCCCTTCGAAGGCCTACTTCTAGTCGTCGCCATCGTTACAATACAGTTTACTGCCGCTCGTCTGCCCTAAGAAGGATCAGCGATCTTCGACATCTCACGACACAGCCACAGGCGTGCCCGTGCCACATAGGGCACTGTAGTGTGCACCAATTGGATTCTGCTTCAGAGAAGGACCGTCGAACGCCAAGAAAGTCGTACGACTATCTCTTGGATTGTCTGCGTGCCACAGAAAAAAACAGTGATGACTAACTGAAACCCTCAGCTGCCGACAGGTGTTGTTGATATACCTCGCTGTGGACAGCTGGAAATGTGTGCCTGACCGGGACTCGAACCCGGTATCTCCTACTTACATGGCAGACGCTCTATCCATCTGAGCCACCGAGGACACAGATGAATAGCGCGACTGCAGGAACTTGTCCCTTGCACGCTTCCCGTGAGACTCACATTCCCAACTGTCCACAATTCTACCTATGTAATGTATCTTATAGAAATTTGCCCATTCGCTCATTACTCGCGCACTCTTTGCCGATTCCCGTAAGAGTTTGGGCAACCTGTGCGCATTCGTACAGGCGAAGGCGAATGGCTGGGTAGCCTTTAACCATATATATATGAAGACAGTAATTGTTCTAGAAAGAACAGATACTGTAGATGACCGTGCAGATTTTCCCTGGAATAAATGATGAATAACTGCAAACCCTCAGCTGCCGACAGGTGTTGTTGATATACCTCGATGTGGACAGCTGGAAATCCCGGGTTCGAGTCCCGGTCGGGGCACCCATTTCCAGCTGTCCACATCGAGGTATATCAACAACACCTGTCGTCAGCTGAGGGTTTGCAGTTAGTCATCATTTATTCCAGGGGCTGCACGGTCATCTACAGTATCTGTTCTTTCGAGAACAGTTACTGTCTTCATATATTCAGAAACAAACAGTGTTGCTTTTTTGGAAAGAGGATTGTAGTCATGCCAGTAGTTGTTATTACAGGTACGCTTGCCCTATGTTTCGTTTGGAGTAGCTGCCGTGTTTGCACTGAAACCGGCTACACATCGATGTTTGTTGTCAACCTATACATTGGCGACGACGTGTAACTCCAGCAGTACCCTGCGAACAGGTTTAATATTTCCCTGTGCCTGTATCGAGCTTGCACAATTACAGGACTAAAAGATTATCGATTCCTGAGTGTTCTCAGTGTTCTAGAGAACTGACATCGAGTATCCGAATGTCACAGCGGATAACAACAGTTCCCGTTCAACGTGACATATCGGCTTATGTCAGCGGCAGTCGAGGCCAAAAGACGTCCTCGGATGTGTGGTCGTCTCCAGTTGTCTGCAGCTACTGTTGTCACTTATTAACTTGTTGTACAAAAAGACAAATTACTTTGAAAGATGTGTTTATAACTGCAGTAATATAAACCAATTGAAATTTGCTAAGAAATATTCCATTAATCTCAAAAAATAATTATTAAAACACAAGAGAATAAAGATTCGTGAAACAAGTTCCCCCATATTTAACGTTACTTTTAGAGTTGAGTTTTATACTTCTGTACGCTCTTTTGCGACCGAACTTAATCGTATGTTTATTTCCTCTACAAGTACAAATAGATAAAGACTTCTAGTTGTCTTGACCACAATTTTACTATTGAAACTACGTTATGCGTTTCGACTTACGACATTAACAAAGGCCATCACGTTGTTTACACTTGGATGTTATCCTGCAATTTTTGAAGGTTTTGAATCACTGTGCTTTTTCGCAAATTGTAACTGATACTATGCGTAATCGGGTGTTCAGAGACGTCAAAACGAGGTATTATGAAGAAAAATATGAGCATATACTTCAATGAAATGTGTTTATCTTATGGAGTTACTCCGAAATATGCAAGATTAAAAACCTTCAACATCTCCAGGACAGCATCCAAGAAAAACAAAAAATGTTTTGAAATAGCTTGAACTTTGATAATGACACTCTGAAGTAATAAGATTGTGGTCAAGACATCTCACTGACTTTAAGTGCATCCAATGGCCGCTTTGTCTCACAGAGCTTTTACAAAAATTGTTACTGAAACGTAAATAAATTTGTGAAATTAACGTTAACATTAATTTTTTACCGAACGGTAAGAATAGGGCAGAATAGGGAAGGAAACACAGTAATTACGGAAACAGTGGTTTTTTGCAAAAAATCAAATGCTCCTCGGAGGGCTAACTTCAGAACCGGTTGAAGATTACCTTGAATTACAAAGGACTGTTTACTTTAGAGGAACAGAAGACTACAACCGAGAATCGATAATCTTACGACTACATACGGCTGCGTGGCTGAAGCGTACCGTTTGCCTTAGCAGCTGTGTTGTAGTAAAGGTTCTCCGATGCGTGTTCGTTAGATTCCTCTTTGTTCTAGAGAGTAGGAGTCTCGGTTAGTCGTCCTTGGTGCTCCCCATAACTAAAAAAAATTACACGCTTATTTTATTTCAATTTCTATAATAATGTGTCACATCACAAACAACTTTAATGTCGCTACAATTAACAGCTCCTTTAAGCCATACGGACACAGACTGTAACTCATTTATTTTACGATGATTCTTCCTAAGAACCAACAGCATTGTAGACATATAATAAGATGTGCCTCTATCTCTGTTTTAGACTTCAGAAATCTGAAATGTCCGATAAGTAATAAGTCTCCAACTCTGCTACAGTATCTACTTTAGGACCACGTATTACAGCCACAGTAACCCAACCATTACCATGTCCATTAGCGTCTGTGTTAGTAAGCGTGAAATTGAGTACTCATCCACAAAAGACTGAAGGACCATGCAAACGTCAGCATAGTTACATATGTTCTTCTACATCTACATGATTACTCTGCAATTCACATTTAAGTGCTTGGCAGAGGGTTCATCCGACCACAATCATACTATCTCTCTACCATTCCACTCCCGAACAGCGCGTGGGAAAAACGAACACCTAAACCTTTCTGTTCGAGCTCTGTTTTGTCTTATTTTAATCAAACGAAAGGAAGTGAGAATTTAAAATCCTGCCGACAACGTTAGAGGCGGTAGAACAAACTCTGATTGCAAGAAAATGGGGAAGGAAACAGAAAAGGACCCATCCTGTAATTTGCACCAAATTCTAGACTGCTCCTCAGAATCCAGTACGTTACCATTGCGTCGCCTCGATCGGTGATTCAGTTCTAAGTTGTCGTTTGCCATCGAGATATCACAAAAGACCGCGCTGCAGCTACATTTTTTGCTTTTTGTAGGATCAATGTGTATATCTCTGTGGTATTTATGAGACGTTATGAGTCACAATTTAATTTCAGTACACCCACTGTACGTCTCAGAAGAGGTGGGGAGCTTACCCGCTGCACTGCGACAGATGCTCTTGATACCTTGCCGAAAATTTCGGTTTGTAGAATACTTTGTCCTCTGTCTACGGAAGGCTAAGACATTCCCATACAAAACAGGCAGCAGTATGTTTAACTTCAAGATATATAAACATCCTGACGGATTATAATTGTGTGTCAGACGGAGGCTCCAACTCCAGACCTTATCTTTTGAGTGTACGCTCTGAGAGCGGGTCGTGAGTCGTGCCTAAAGGCAAAAGTCCCGAGTTCGTGCCTCGGTACGGCACATAGTTGCAGTATGCCAGGAAGTTTAATGGTAACGCACAGGAAAATCTCATTCTGGATACATAAATATTAAAAGAAGAGGTTAGCATACTGGAATCGCTCCCCACACTGATGTCTCACATGTGTGATAATATTTGTTAAAAAGAACTGCCGAAGATAAGGAAATGAATGGAATCAACGGTTCGAAATTCGGCGGATCCCTGAAGAAAACGCGGCTTTTAGGAGCAAGATTGAACTGTCACGTTTGGTCCTTAAGGAGTCAACCTCAGTGCCCGATGGTGTTAACACTTAACTCGTTGTCGTTGTTAAAAATGGAACGAATGTTAAAGGAGCACCGAACGACATTCTGTATGATGTTAAACAACTCTCAACCAAATACAGTGATTTAAATATAATAGTAAATGTGCTCGATATTGTGATTAGACATCGCGATATTTATGTTGGCCTAAGGATTTTTATTATCTCTCAGTCCCTCTGATTTTATCATACAGCCAGGTACAAGTGTTTCTTATCTGACACAACTGGACTAATAAATAAGTTGTCAACTGTTTGTATTATATCATAAACTTCGAATGTTATTGTGGTGACAGTAGTGGCGATTCGAATGACGACACGTATTTTCACATTTGAAAATAGTTGTTTTAGAAGTCCTGACCTACGGAGAATTAGTCCAAGTCATTAGAGAATAACTGTACGCTGGCCTCTCTTTGAACAGTCAGCATTCCATCGAGTGCTACTGTTCAGATGCACACTTTATCCATCGTTACCCTCAGCTTGTAAACTCACGTAATGAACGACTTAGGGAGTGGCAGTGATGTATCGCTTCAGGAATATTCCATCCGTTTCAAAGCACAGGAATCACTACAAATCGTTAGTATCATTTTATTCCAATATATCATTATTCCAACATTAAAATATATTTCTTATCTTCTATTTTTGTAGGGTAGCGTAGAACAAGCCGACTGAGTAATACAGAGATCAGTACGTTGGTCGAGGTGATGAAATTCACAGTGACATCGAGAGAGCCATAAGATGGAGCGGCCGATGGTAATCGGATATAGATGGATCGATGTTACTTTACTCTCCCTTCCAAGATTTATTGACCGGTTGGAACGTCGTATTCTACACCGACTCCGATGCCAATCAATGCCTTTGGTTTTTATTTTGCGCTATATTTACGCATTATTGTTATAGTGTCAACTATTTATAGCAGGACCTTACCTTAAGAACTTTCGTTCAACAACAAATTTTCATTTGTATTGCTACTTTGAGGTATGTATTTTATATCAAGCAGTAAAGACGTATGACTAAGATTAGAGTCTGAGTTCAAAGATCCGTATGGTATTTAATCCAATTATTGACACACGCAAGTCAATCATGTCAGCGTAATAAGTGCAGAAGAAAAATGGACTTATTCCGTCATTTATGGTGGAAAATCAATCCTAGTAATTTTCCGCAACATTTCGTCATTGGATCTCCACGTTAGGTACCTAAACATATCTGTTGTCGTCGTTTCTAGACGAAAGCTAGAGCTCATTTGTACGGAATTTATGAAAAAGAATGAAATCACCCGTAATAATAATGGTAATGATATTAATAGCTTTCAATCGATGGATGCAGGATTTGCTGTGCTGATGTGAAACCTACAGAGATGGTGAACATGGGCAACACCATTTATTAGTCTGATAATGGGATTAAATTACATTCTCTTTGAAATTAATGGACAAGTACTCTTTACTGTTTCACGAAACTTGCTTTGTTCCGCCATTTGTCATGAAATTAAAAATACTGGTGGTATAGCATTTTGAATTTTTTTATTATTGTTGTAAGTGTAGCTTATAAATATTAAGAGAAGTGCTATCATCGTAAAAATTAAACCCCTCGGAATGTCAAGCATTAATGAAGAGCATATCAACAGAGCATATTGGCCAGTTATGCACTGGAAGCGGAAATTTTCTCATCGATTTTAGAATGGGCAGTTTATCAAAAAGGGTGCAAGATTATAAGATTCTAAGAGGGCAAGATTCCTGTTCCGGTATAAGTAATTCGGTGAGTTTGTGATGCGTCGAAGTGAAAGAATTAAGCTTTATTCGTTATATACGGATCGAAAGATACTGATAGACTCAGTATTTTTTCGAGGTAGGTTATTTTGATACTTTCCAAACATACTGCGTTAGTATAAACGATAATCGTTGCAATAATGGTAACTACATGTTTAAGTTCTTAAATTTGGAAGTAGAGGTACAAAATATATTTATATGCACAAATAGTGACAGTTCGTGCCCAAAGGTAGACGTACGAGTAAAAAAAAAAGAAAAAAAAACTGAGGAGCTCCGGTCACACATTAACAAAAGTAAAACTAACCAGCATATAATTCACTTAATCAATAGATTTCAAAGTCGATTAAACGATATCAGCTTAAAAAAACCTATATTCATCTTAGAAATTTTTTACAATTTGTTTGCTTACGAAACTTCACTCGTAATCATTTAATGTAGACTATATATTACATTGTTTTATTTTATTTTTCGATGTCGATTGTACTAATTAGTGCTTATGTGTTCTCAAAACTACGTGTTTTTGATTGTTTGGGTAAAGTGTTCGACCAGAACGAGATGCGTATGGGAAACCCCCAATACTTTAGTGCCACTGGCCTGTAGAACCAACACTTGACAGTATAGGACTAAACCGAGGCTATCCACTTATCATCAATTCGAAACACTTTATTGTGCTGTAATGCTAACTTGGCTGCACAGTTTGTGTATTTACCAATGCATGTTGCACTGTGTAGAACACGTAATAGGAAGCAAGAAGACAACCTTTGCAGGTTGAAATGTTCCAAACGGTTTTTCATTCCCCTAGCGCAGAAAGCAGTATTTTCTCTATCCAAATGGTGAAGTAGACATAGAAAAAGAAGCATAGATGAACAATAGAACAAGCCCGTGTTTGTCTGCTTCAATCGCTGTGTCGTGTAAAATTGAATTGTGTATCGTTTAGACGCCATATGATACTACAGTTACCATTCTATGACATGACATGGTTACTGAAATTCGTGTATAGTTCTTTAGAATGTTTACTCTGTGGTATGAGAGCTGTTTATTTTTGTTTGTGCACCATAAAATCATTTTCTTTTACATTTTTAGTTGTGTCACGATTAAATTTTTGTGTGATTTAACCTGAGTGTAAAAAGTGGTTCAGGGTGAACCAACGACATGCGGTTGTTATTCTTCCTCTACGACTACATGGGTACTTTGCAAGTTTCAGTTAAGTACCTGGATACGGTTTCATCGAACCACCTTTAAGCTACTTCTCTAGCGATCCACTCTCGAACACCGCGCGGGAAAGACGAACACCTAAGTCTTACCGTGCGAGGTCTAATTTCTGATTTCTCCCTATGTAGGTGGGCGCCAACAAAATATCGTCACGCTTTGAGGAGAAAGTTGTTGATTCAGATTTCATAAGAGGTCCTGCCAGTGAAAAACGCGTTTGTTTTAATGTCTGCCACCAAAGTTTCTGCGTCATATCCGGCGTACTCTCTCCCTTATTTCGCGATAATACAAAAGGCGATGCCCTTCTTTAGAACCTTTCCGATGTCTTCCTTCAATCACATTTGATGCGTATCTCACATTGCTCTGCATTACTCCAGAAGAGGGCGGACAGGCGTAGTGTAAGCAACTTCTTTAGGACACTTGTTACATTTACTATGTGTTCTGCCAATAAATCGCATGCTTTTTTTGCTTTCCCACAACATTATTTATGGTATCGTTACCATTTAAGTTATTCGTAATTGTAATTTCCAAATAGTTAGTTGGCTTTACAGCCTTCAGAGCCGTGCGGTGTAGCCGCGAGGTGTAAGGCGTCCTGTCATGTTTCGCGCGGCTCCCCCCGTCGGAATTTCGAGTCCTCCCTCGGGCATGGGTGTGTGTTGTCCTTATCGTAAGTTATTTTAAGTCAGAGTAAGCTGTGTGTAAGCTTAGGGACCGATGACCACAGCAGTTTGGCCCCGTAAGACAATACCCGAAATTCCCAAACTTTTCCAGCCTTCAGATTTATGTGATTTACCATGTAACTGAAATTTATCGGATTCCTTTTAGTGCTTATTTGGATGACTTTACAGTTTTCATGATTTAGAGTTAACTGGCGCTTTTTGAACTATACAGATATCTTGTCTAAATCATTTTGCCATTCGTTTTGATCATCTGATGACTTAACATGACGGTAACAGACAGCTGCTTCTGCAAACAATGTGAAAGGGTTTGCTCAGGTTGCCTCCTAAATCGTTTATGTGGATCATGAACCACGAAGTCCTATAACACTTCCCTGGGGAGCGCCAGATATTACTTTAGATTTACTCTCTGACTTTTCGTCAGTTGTTTCCAAACTGCGGCCTATGTGACAGGATATAACGAATCCCGTCACACAACTTAGACGAGACTCCTTATCCACGAAATTTAATTAGAAGCCACTTATGAGGAATGGTGTCGAAAGCCTTCTGGAAATCTAAAAATACGAAATCAGTTTGAGATCCCATGTCGATAGCACTCATTACTTCGTGAGAATACAGGCTTGCTGTGTTTCCGAAGAACGACATTTCCTGAATCCGTTTTCGCTACATGGCAATAAATGAATTTCTTCAAAGTGATTCACAATGTTCGAGCACAGTTTATGTTCCAAAATCGTAAGTAAATCGGAATTAGTGATATGAGTCCGTAATTTGGCGGATTTCTCCTACTTCCTTTCTTGGGCATTGGTACGACTTGTGCAATTTTTCAGTCTTTTGGGTACGGATCTTTTACGAGCGAGCGGTTGTATATGATGAAGTATGGAGCTACTGTATGAGCATGCTCCGAAAGGAACTTTACCTGTATACAATCTGGACCAGAAGCCTTGCCTTTCTTACGTGTTTCAGGCTGCTTCTCTACACCGAGGATATTTTCTTCCAAGTAACTCATGTTGATAGTTGTTCTTCGTCTTCCTTTGTGAAGGAATGTTGTAAAACCGGGTTTAGTAAGTCTGCTTTGGTGTCACTGTCATCAATTACGTCACCATCGAGCAGTGAAGGAATCGGTTGTGTGTTGCCACTGGTGTACTTTATATCCAACAGGAATCTCTTAGTTTCCCGCCGTGGGAGCTATTAAAAGCATTTCGCATTGACATTCGCGCTAAATTTCGAGATTTCGTAAAACCTCGCAAATCTTGGGCATTTTGCGTTCTGTTAAATTTTGATACTTTTTTCGTTGCTTCTGCAATAGGGTCATGACATATTATTTTTACCACAGGATATCAGTATACGTCTCTCAATTGCCGTCGATAGTATTTCTTGAAATTAAAGCATATCTGATCTATGTTTATATAGATTGGGAGGAATGGAGACTGTCTCTTAGGAAAGTGACAAGCGAATTTTGTCAGCATTTTCAAAACGATGTACTTTGCGTTTATTTTTCGTGTGTTTGGATGTTAAGGTATTGAGTATAACTAAAACAACCTTGTCGTTACTAATCCGTGTACATGTCGTGATGCTCCCTATTTGGTCACGATTATTTGATGAAAACGGGTCAAGTATGTTTTCGCAACTATTTACACTTCCAGTGGCCTCATAAACTAGTCGCTCTAAATAATTTTCTGAGAAGGCTTTCAATACGATTTCTGACGACATTTCATTCCCACCACTGACGTTAAATTTCTGTTTTCGCTAACATATGGTGGGTAAATAGAGGTCACCACCATCTTAATTGTAATGAATGGGGCACCTATTTAAAATATACTGAATCACATATTATGTGTGTTAAAAATGTATCATGATCCGATTATGACAAGATGGTTTCCGAAGCATGCCAGTAATTTGTTTTATCTGCAACATGGCGATGGTACGTCGTTAAGTTAATCGCTGCTTTCGTAGCAATTTTGTGTGGGGAGATGATTAAATTACAGAAGAAACCAACAGTTAATCGTTTTTGATTGTAAATTATTATTGTGAACTCTGCTTTTTAGGCAACATCTGTTCATTTACAAAGCTAGTAGCGATTTGAACAGCCCTGATTATTTACATTAGTCATTTGTTTGGAAGTTCGATACACTTCTGCACTTGTCCATTGCTTTACTTGCAATACTCGCGTCATTTTTGCTACTTCGATAATCCCAAATGTCAATATTGTCAATACTTTGCATCTACCCTCATGTCGTCCGCTGTCGCTCTCTTCCCTCTACTGTTTGACTCATACCGACTTTGCGTCCCTTTCAACCGGTGGGTCTACTTAGGTTGCATGATCGCTATGAACAGCGCTCAGGGATTGACACCAACAAGACATGCTCTTTTCACGTGATCGCCAGAGACGTACTCATTTAGACAATCTCTTTTCTTCACGTTCCTTCCATAATGAAACAGCTACGTTAAAGATATTCATTTACATACGAAGGGTCTTACTTATATACACATTAATAAAACGTGAGGTCGCATATGAAGTTTCCGAGGATACGATCACCTACAACATATCTTGTTTTTAAATGGCCAAAAGGTAAACTTCTGCTTTGGTCGAACTTTTCACCGTGACGAGGGGGAGTCCTAGAGGAAATTTAATGTGGATGAGGGCCACGTGTGCTGTGTGTACGACTATGTTGTGCTTTTGTGAAGGGCGAAGGGTGTCCAGGAAACGGTCGACTATTTTCGCACGCCAGAGTCATGAGCTGGTACTTTTTCTGCAGCTCGGTAAGGACGGATACGAGGGAGTGAGAGTCGAAACGTTGGAGAGAGCATCTCGGCACTGTTTTGTAACGATTTGCTTCCGCTTGATTACAGGAGTGCGGAGAAACAGCCACCACTGCGAGGAAACGGCTTAATAGCCCGTGAATTGTACGACAACGAAACAATCACACGATGCAGTCCTCCCCGTGATAACCGATTAGACCTATGGGTATTAGAATCTCAGAAAACTAACTCATAGAAATAACTAGGAATTCTGCAATGGTTAAACAGTCTGCACTGCAGAATCCAGGAGGGCTTATACGTCCCCTATTCGCCCGTTGCCCTGGCGGTCACGTTGGTTTTAGATATGAATGGTATCAGTTCTGTCGGACTAGTCTGACGGAACGGACCACACTCATATCTGTAATCCTACGGGTGCGGCGGCTGGTTGATGAAAACGTTTCGGTGGCCATGAGCAACAACCGTCCAATTTATTATGGAATTAGTAGGGGTTTAATGAGAGGGGTCGTTACGGTGCAGCCAGTGGTATGTTAGAAATTTGGGTCTTACGGAAAGCGTGTCCAGATGATAGAGGTGGTTGAGGCAACCGTACTAGGGAAGCGAAGTACCGGGGTTTGAATCCCGGCCCAGCACAAATTTTCAACTATACCCACTGCATTGCCCAATGCCCAATTATTCGTGTACGTGTTGGTGTATCGTCTTGTGTCTTTCCTGCGGAGTGATGTAAGCGTAACAGAGGAGGCACTCCGTCTGACAGTTTCTTCGCTACTGTTCGGCGGCGAGTGGCGATGGCCCAAGAGTCCAGACACTGCATACCCACACTGACGTCGTACACCTTCAGTCGTAAACCAACGGCCTGACGTCTACTAAATGCGGTGACAGTGTGTGTGGGGTCCTGCCGACTCGTCGCGTGTGGGGTGCCTAAGGGATGCTGCGTTCTCGAAATGCTATACAACAATTCAAGCAAATAACATTAGTAGTTTTATTTCAGATAAGAAGACTGACAATACTTAACTTGGGTCCGCAGCTCGTGGCCGTGCGGTAACGTTTTCACTTCCCACGCCCGGGTTCCCGGGTTCGATTCCCGGCGGGGTCAGGGATTTTCTCTGCCTCGTGATGACTGGGTGTTGTGTGCTGTCCTTAGGTTAGTTAGGTTTCAGTAGTTCTACGTTCTAGTGGACTGATGACCACAGATGTTAAGTCCCATAGTGCTCAGAACCATTTGAACCATTTTTGAACTTAACTTGGAATCCAGATTGATGTCGCAAGCGATGGGAACATGCAACATAAATCCGAGTCTTTTTCCATATCCAATGTTCACGCAAGTCTGACACACAGTTTGTGGATCACTGATAACAGCTATCGTAGCGTTCTCTGCTACGCCTGTCCGTATATTGTCCGAATACTGAGCCGATATTGAGCGGGCGTGGCTGGCAGGAGCGGCGCTTATATTGCTCTCTTGTAGAGACCGCTCCTGTCGTGGTGCGGTCTTAATCAGCGCACCATTGGCCGACGTCATTTCACCGCCTCCTCTTCTCTTTTGTTCTTCATCTTCGGTCAGGCGCTTGTGGTTACGGCAGAATAATGTGGAACGAGTACGTTTTTGGATGCAGAATGTAAAGTGAGAGTAAGCCAAAGGAATAGAGAATGAATGAAGACAAGAAGAAATAAACCGATATACTTATGATCAAAATTGGGGTCTACGAAACATGAAGTGATGGAGTTTTACTACCGTGGAACCGAAATTACGTATATCGGCCGAAGCAAGGAAGACAAAATAAGTAGAAACCACAAAAAGACAGTGCACTGCTCGTACTAGTAATAAACATAGGACATAACCTGAGGCAGTGCGATGGTACTTGAAGGTTACCGCGAGTGTAGTTGCTCTTCTGAACAACATGCCCTACGTGCAAATCAATTGCATCTTCATCTGTGCTTTCTCTTACTTTAGGCCTTAGGGCCATGCACGGCTCTGCTTATAAAGCTCGAAGTAGACATGGGTTCGAGCTGCACACGTCTGCTTTCGTGCCCCGAAGATAATTCGCTGCAGATAATAACCGATAACGTTCATCCTGCAGTCAGATAGTCTATGCATTAGCTGGAATTGCAAGTTAACGAAATACAGAGAAATGAGAAATAAAAGTTAAATAAGAAATTCCATAACAAGAGTTCATTCTAATGTCTGTAACTGATGTAGTCGACAGAGAATTATGTTGAATAATGTCTATTCAACAAAGGACCTCTTAAATAAAATGGAAGTGGTCCTAGTTAAAGTACAGTTAAATTACAGACTTAAAAAACTCTTATCAAATGCAGTAAAGTTACGTTGAGAGCGTTACAAGAATGGTAGCAAAATAATCAAACTAAACAGTCATCGAAGATCGACAACTAAGTCCATTTCGTAAGCTCAGTACACGAAATGTTCATCACCTCAAAACAGTTGACAGTTGAACAAGATGGTCTACAAATTAAAACAAATGAGATGACGAGCAGACACCCATAGTCTGTCTATCCTCACTTCCGTATTGGAAGCGGAAAGTTAGAGCCCTACAGTGGGGCATGGTCAGACCTTTCGAAATATAAAGACGGTTCAGAAATTAGAGTATGGTAACGGCCATTCACAGGCCAGAATGTATCACCCAGTACATCAAAAACACACAATACCAGGAACATTCAAATGCTCAGAACCGATCCCTTGAGCTCTCCATTCGTAAAGTCCCACTTTCCAATTTATTCCCATAGTGTTCCGCTACTGTTTGCTTTTCCATTGGCTGAAGGCCGCCCCACCAAAAATACATCGTTCTTGAGCTCTGCAGACATTATTTGACTGAACATGGCCACGTTTGCAGCTATACTATTACAAAAATATTTAACTAAAGAAGTGTCGTATATCTTCAGTTACACTGAGATTATTTACAATAAAATTATGTAATAGCTGGTTCATAATAAATAAGCCAGTATTCTTGCACAAATGTGCTTTCAATAAATGACAACAAACAGTCATTAAATATTGTTTAAAGGGTTATTTATTGTTATGAAGTGTCAATTGGTTCTCTTTGGAATGGTGGTGTCCACTAACACATGCAACTGACCTCTTTTAAACTAACACAGTTTTTTTTGTAGCACTTGCCGTCGACAGTTAAATAAAGTTACTAGCAAAATAGTAAAGAGTTCGTTAAATAACTACAGAAGACTGACAATATGTGAGATATTCATTCTGTATTCATTTGCTGTGTAATTGTGGAGAATATGATGTTCTGATGAACATTTGTATAATGAAAAGGTATAAAAAACGTAATAAACCAAGAAATAAAATAGATATAGATACGTAACATTCTGAGATGATAGCTCTAGTGCAATGCTGTGATCTGAGGTACTGTATGTTTAAAGGACGTTAATTTAGAAGTTCATTGTGAAAATGTTCATTTGCTGTGAAACATAAATTTAGGTAGTTTTAAAGATATCGAAAATATTGTTGTGGCGTTGGATGCGCCTCATTTTTCTGAGATGCCACGTGTATTTAGTTTTGCGTTAATAGTTGAGTGGGAATTATTTTAGATTCTTGTAGAGATGTAAGAAACTATCTTTGCCGAGCGGGTTTGCCACGCGGTCTGAGGCGCCTTGACACAGTCCGCGTGGCTCTCCCCATCAGCGGCTCGAGTCCTCCCTCGGGCATGGGTGTGTGGGTGTTACCCTTAGTTAGTTTAAGTTAAATTTAATAGTGTGTTAGCTTAGGGACCGATGACCTCAGCAGTTTGGTCCCATAGGATATCCAAAAAAACATCTTTCAGCTTGTCTGACACTCCACGATTTCTTGAACTATTGTCTGTCCTACACAAAGACCATGGGGACGACGGTCATTCAAGTTCCTAGCTTTGGGATTCACCTATTTCCGGCGACGCTGCTCGTCTTTGGCTGGCCTGTACCGGTAGCTGCGGCTTGCGCAGACGCGGCAAGGTGGTCTCGCCGCGCCCTTACCCCAGGCCTGCACAAGCAAATTCACCTTACCCCCTACCAACTGTAACCAGCCAAATCGCCCACCTGCATATGCGTAACATTATCGCAGAAATACAGACAATGATCGTTTGAGATAATGGGGAAAAAAAGAGAAGAGAAACGTTTGGGATGTGTTGGTAAAGGCTTCTTGAAAATAAATCGATTAACAAGAAATCAGGAGTGTGTCCTTAGATTTAGCGAGAAAATAAATAGTGTAGTGAAACGAAGAGTACAGACTTACAGAGGATGAAGGACTGTTCAGTGACTGGCAGCTGAACCTGAATGTCAATAAATGTAACGTATTGCCTATAAATAGGCGAAGGGAGGTGGTGTGGCGTGCTCTCAGTAGTCGTGAAGTACGTCGGTCTGAATGACCGCTCCAGAGTACTGCTCTGAATTCACTACACAATAAAGTCTGTTTTATTATCACACATACTGTGACGACAACTCTGAACACAGGTATTCAGTACGTCCAGTAATTCCATCTCGTGCCTGAGACTAACTTGTAAGTCCACATACTGAAAAAGTATCAGATTATGCTGACTACAGTGAGTTTGTCACTGTTATAGCATATTCCAGGGTGGTGTTCCAGTTACTCCACGGTAAATGAAGAACTGCCGACAGCGACTCGACGTCCAGGGTTTGGCTCCGTGGTGTCACTGAGTTTGCAGCCCACGGTCGCGAGTTATAATACCTCGCAGAAGGATACAGCGGATTCACATTTTGACTGACGCTATTGGAGGTAGTGACCGCGTCGCCGGTTGGCTATTCTCAACGGATGATGTCATCTTAGTCTCGGTTTGGCGCCTGTGGGAGGCGCGACAAAGTAGTTCCTCCATCGAAGGCGACCTCTGGTCTGGTGCAGCTAACTGCGTTGCAGGCAACACGCAGGACAGCGATGTGGGAAGGGACGTATCCTGCAGCAGTAGCCGGAGCATCCACTACAGTCCACTACTGTTTAGTTTATCTGTGGCGAAAGAACACTGGAAAGCGTAACTACTGAAACCACACGGTGCGACCCAATGTGTTTTGTGTACTCGTTTAATAGTAGGAAAAGACTTCCAAGGGTGAAGTTAAATGTGAGCATGTGAAGAAAACGTCATTCATTCACGGAAGACGTGGCTTTCAAATGGCTCAAATGGCTCTGAGCACTATGGGACTTAACTTCTGAGGTTATCAGTCTCCTAGAACTTCGAACTACTTAAACCTAACTAACCTAAGGACATCACACACGTCCATGCCCGAGGCAGGATTCGAACCTGCGATCATAGCGGTCGCGCGCTTCCAGACTGAAGCGCCTAGAACCGCTCGGCCACACCGGCCGGCACGTGGCTTTCAGAAGACTTTCCTGAGTCAAAAACGAAATCCACTGCAGTTGTAAAAATTATTTATTTTTGAAAAGAAGATCACTGCCTAGTTTTAGGATATGCGTCCCATCTTCAGGTGCTTATTAAAATGTGAGTCCACAAAGGATGCATAACTAAGACTGAAATAGGTTAATTATGCATCCTTCGTGGACTCACATTTGAGCACGCACCTGAATATGGGACGAAGGTCCAGAAACAGGGTAGTGGTTTCCTTTTCAGAAATAACTGTAGCGTGTGTTATCTTTGACGGTGAATATCATTGTCGATATCCCGTGAAGAGAAACTTTTGTCTGATCTATCCGTGAGTATGGGAGCCTCGCTAAGTGGAATTTACAGAAAAGAAGGAGATGATCCAACTACGAACGGCGCGTTTCGTCGCCATATCGTTCAGTGTGCACAACAACGTTACGGAGAAGCTAAAGCATTGTGCATCAAGGAGAGGTTTACTGTTGAAATTACTACATTGTAACTTCAAAGAAGAGTCGGAGAACATATTACGTCCTCCCACACAATTTTCGGGATATCACCAGTACGGGTAAATTGAACCAGTTATGGGTCATATTGAGCTTTACCGACAATCATTGCTCGTGAATGGAACAGGGAAATGGGGGATGACATAGTGGTACCATTAGTACCCTGTGCCAGACAACGCAAGGTGGGTTGAGGAGAATTGATGTCCACATAGAGTGGGCAAACACTGGGAGAAGAGAGTGGTTGATAGGAGATGTGTCAAGACATCAAAGAATAGCTTTGATCGCACTAGAGAAAACCGTGGAGGGCGAAAACTGTGGGGAAAACAGAGACTGAATATATGCAGTAAATAATTGAAGTTCTGTCCAAGTGCTGCTCTGAGATAAAGAGGTTGGCCTGGGGAGGATGACTTGGCCGGCCGCATCATTCGAAAGATTGATTAGTAAACACAATACTTAGCAGGAAGGAAAAATGTGAGTCACTGCATTAGTATCCGATGTTTTCTTCTTGTTAGTTGAGTCATTACAGTTCTCAGAATGATTTTTTCCAATGCGTGTATAAGTGAAATTCTATGGTCTAATAAATGTTCTTGTCTGATGCCCTTCTTTATCAATTTAACAGAATGCTGCAGTCCATTTACATCTCTGAGACATAGGTAGATGGTTTCAGCACATCGAACACTGTTTATGTGGTACCCAGTCTTATGAGTTACGACACTTAAATTGAAATGACGTTATGACATACCCGATGCGAAAAGCACTTCTATCAAACCAAAAACTTATTTGCTCGTTCTCAAACGTAAATGCAATTAAAACAAGCCAACGGGAAAATTTATGGTAAGTAATACAGTTTAATACAGTACTGTGACAGAAAACTGGCCACTACCTCACAGTGGAGAAAAACCGTATAATAATCATCTGAACGCGTTGCTGCTCGCACATAAGTTACTGTCTGCAAACCATTTCCTACAGGACTTCGACGACCATATTCTGCGTCTAGTAAGCCTATTGAATGGAGGATTTCGCCCTTTCCAAACACAGACAAAAAATTGTGTCTGGCTGAAACTAATCTTGTAATGAAGCAGTTCTCTCACAGTGGCGTACGAAATTTACTATCCTTTCAAGATCCACGTAAATGGTTATGAAATTTTGTGTCGATTTGGAAACTGTAGTACAAAAAACCTTCCTCAATAACATTTAGCCGATGAGCTAACTCTCACACTCGGCAAGGAAGACCAAGAGAGCTGCTTAGTGAGATTGATATCGCCCCAATATTTGCCTGCAGAGAAATGTTTATGTTGCGGTGAATCAAGACGGACTTAACGAGGCAGTTGGATGTAAGAAGCTCATCACTTCCTCCAACAAAACAGCCCAATCGCGAAAGTCCTCTTCCCGCTTAAAGATTAAGCCGCACCGCCAGCTCATTTCTCGAAACTTTTCCTGGCGACGCCCGAAGTTCCTGGCCCGGCTGTGGCAGAATGTAAGAGATATTAAAAGAAAACTTCCCTCCCCCCCCCCCCCTCCTCCTCCTCCTCCTCCTCCACCTCCTCCGCAGCTGAACACTGGCCGTGGGGTTGCGTCTCGCCTGAAGAGCAAACACTGCCCCCACCGATGTGCAGATTACGCGAAATCCGAATTTCCTGTGTCAGCAGTAGGCGATGAAATTTCATTCAGATCTTAGCACATGGCCTCTGGCGCCGACGTTTCCATATACGGAGCTCCGCGTTCAATTTCGGAGCCAGAAGTGAGCAAACATTTCGCAGGTTTTGGGATCATATCTAGACCGGAAACTGGAACTTCAATTTAGTTGATATGAGTCACTTTCAAACAATGTAAGTCATAAATGCCTCTCGGTATAGACAAAAACATTATTACCGTAAAATGAAGACCAAACCGCCTTCAGTCTTAAGTTGCGTTTATTTACTGTACTATGCATTTCGAGCCCTGGAGGTTTTTTAGTTGTTTGTAGTTTAACATTCTATGATGTCTGCTTCTGTTGTGCAGTTGGTATACACAATACACATCTTTAATTTTGCAGTACATACTGGGATATATACATAGTCACATTGCACAACAGAATCAGACATCATAGAGTGTTAAACTGCAAACAACTAAAAAACCTGATGCCTCCAGGGCTCGGAATGCATAGTGCAGTAAATAAACGCAACTTGCGACTGAAGCCGGTTTGTTCTTCATTTTACGAAACTATAACAGTCGCGTACGAAACACTGAAAAACAATGCATAAAATTTAAAAAAAGAAAACATTATGATTCGACAAAAATTCAGACTTATGCAAGACACCGTATGGTAAGTTTCGTTTTAACAAAACGTGTTTCAACCCTTTCTCTGCGATCTTCAGTGAATCTTCTTTATTTTTTTATGGTGTCTTGCATAAGATGGAATTTTTTTCTCAATTAATTTTAGCAGGGAAGGAAAGTAGGAAGTTTCCAGAATGCGATTTTCACTCTGCAGCGGAGTGTGCGCTGATATGAAACTTCCTGGCAGATTAAAACTGTGTGCCCTACCGAGACTCGAACTCGGGAACTTTGCCTTTCGCGGGCAAGTGCTCTACCATCTGAGCTACCGAAGCACGACTCACGCCCGGTACTCACAGCTTTACTTCTGCCAGTATCTCGTCTCCTACCTTCCAAACTTTACAGAAGCTCTCCTGCGAACCTTGCAGAACTAGCACTCCTGAAAGAAAGGATACTGCGGAGACATGGCTTAGCCACAGCCTGGGGGATGTGTCCAGAATGAGATTTTCACTCTGCAGCGGAGTGTGCGCTGATATGAAACTTCCTGGCAGATTAAAACTGTGTGCCCGACCGAGACTCGAACTCGGGACCTTTGCCTTTCACGGGCAAGTGCTCTACCATCTGAGATACTGCAGCACAACTCACGCCCGGTACTCACAGCTTTACTTCTGCCAGTGTCTGTTCGCAGGAGAGCTTCTGTAAAGTTCGGAAGGTAGGAGACGAGATAGTGGCAGAAGTAAAGCTGTGAGTACCGGGCGTGAGTCGTGCTTCGGTAGCTCAGATGGTAGAGCACTTGCCCGCGAAAGGCAAAGGTCCCGAGTTCGAGTCTCGGTCGGGCACACAGTTTTCACCTGCCAGGAAGTTTCAAAGTAGGAAGTGTTGATAATCACAAGGAAAAACACCGATTCATGTCTCTGCATCTAACTTTAGGTGCTCGACCGATCGTAACTGTTGTTAATTCAGAGAAATCTATTTGATAACCACACTGACTATAAATATAATTCTCTATATATTTGTTTTGTATTTGGAAACCAGTTTCGACACAGTTAAATTTTACTACGCACGAGGGTTGTCCAATCAGCTATGCCACACATTTTTTTTAAAAAAGCCATTAATATATACAGACAAACGACGTTGTTGGTGCTGCACATTTGATGTTTGTTGTGTGCGCCGGTGAAGTTTCGAACCGCTCTGTAGATGGCAGAGCCGTAGTACAGCGTCAAAATGACGTCTACATAATACTCACGTTACAAGCAGCGTGCCGTTATTGAATTCTTGTGTACAGAAAAATAAACCGTGATGAAAAACCATAAACATTTGTGTACAGTGTATGGCGATGCTGCAGTTGATAGGAGTACAGTTGGGCGATAGGTAATGAAAGTTACAGCCTCAAGAAATGTAGAAACAGAGCTCCATGATCAGCCACGCTCGGGACGTCCTGTCACAGCCACAGATCCAGACATGCTGAATCGTGCGGATGCCACTATTCGCGCCGACCAGCGCATCACAACTCGATTCTCTACGGGAACACACTTTGAAGAGGACGAGAGTGTCAGTCATGCAGGGAAAACATGACTACGCCCACAGGACAAGAGCTTTTAGCAGCAGGGAATACATGCTCATCCAAAATATTGGAGTACGGCCATAGAACGTGTTGGGGACTACGTAGAAAAAGTTGTACATGGACAAGACATGTTGATGTATACTGTCACCAAATTCTGACTCCTAACAATGAATATGTTCTGAAACAAAATTATTACTAGACGATATGGCTTTCTCTTGCTGAATTTGGATGTATACTCCAAGTCTAAGAAGGTGGAACATTGCATTAGAAGTTTCAAATAACTAAAGTTGTGCTCTGTACCTGGTGTCCTGGGAGGAGCATTCGGTATTCAGGGATATGACAGGAAGGATCATTCGATGCAGAAAATTGTGGTAAACATGCAATCTAAAATACATTCTGTAAGATCTGTGAGTACTTAAGGTATACATTTTAGAGTTTACTTGACTTCTTTGCTTCCAATGATCGTTCCTGCCTTATGCCTGAATATGACCATTACATCCGGGACACGATGTACTTTCCTCTTCGTTGGATATGCATCCTTCATTGATAAGTTGTAACTGCATAAGACATCTCATCCGCTGCCATCTCTAGAGGATATTCGATGATTCTCGAACCAGTCGATAGCTTTATCCTCAGCCATGCAAACTTGTTCCTTGCCCACCTACGCTAGCCTCCTATTTTTCTACGTGCAATAGGAATAACTGATATCAGTGGTGTAAAGTTGTTCTTTTCTATAACGTGAGTAGCAACATTCACGTTCTGATTCACTGCAGCTACACTTCATTTTTTGTTTGTGATTTTTAAGGATGTATGGGAACCGAAGGAAGATTCAACTTTTTCATTGTGAAATATGATTAACAATGATTAAAATAAGTAGCGTTTGGTTCAAATACTCTCTCAACGTGACTGAAAAATTAATGTGGTGATTCCGAATTAAATAGTTTTCGGATGTATTTCTGGAATCGAACTGTTATGTTGGCAGCTCTGATTAAAAATGCATATTGAACCATGAATGTACGGGATAATTAATTGGAGTAGGATTAGTTTATAGTAAAGGGGATTTTTTATCTTAAGTATCTGTGTACAATTCAATTAAATCAACCTCTCAAAGAGACACTGCTACCCTGTAAAGGTGTCGGAAGAGTGCTGTGTAACTTCGACGCTGTAGGACGCTTGGAAAGGCCAGGACCCGACTTACGAGGGTAGCCAGAACAACCCTCCACACTCATACACTGTGTGCTGCATCTCTAGTGGGCACAACAGCAAATCCAGTCACAGGTTAGAACCAGTTGATTTAGTTCTGGGGTACAGCACAGGACGGCTGAATGACGTTAAGAGGCAGGGATGCATACCCGGTCATCGGCGTAGCTGCTTCAGATGCTGGCATTGCAGAGTAGGATGACTACGTCGCATGCGGGGTATGTTAGTGGACTGATTAGCAGCGATTGTTGATCGAAGAGGTGGAACCAGTGGAGTAAACCCCAGCCTTGGGAATCAGGGTGGCGATAGTAAAAACTAAGTGGGTCGAAGACGAGAAGGATCCTAGTTCGACACTCTGCCCATCGTAACTGATGCTGTTCCATTCAGAAAGCTTTAGGAAAAGTAAAGGCACTTGAGAGGCAATTCTAACGTAGCGGTTGATAATGGAAGCAAGACTGAAGAAAAATCAAGAAACGTTCACAGGATCTGTCGACCTGGAAAAAGTGTTCGACAGTATAAAATGGTGTAAGAAGTTCGAAAATCTGAGAAAAGTAGGGGTAAGCTATAGGGAGAGATGGGCAACAAACAATATCTACAACAGCCCAGAGGGTATAGTAAGAGTGGACGACCAAGAATGAAGCACTCAGATTAAAAAGGGTGTAAGGCAGGGATGTAGTTTTCCCCACCTACTATTCATTCTGTACAGAAAGGTGCAGGATATCAGTGATGCCATTCGCTGATGACATAGCTATCCTGAGTGAAAGTGAAGAGGAACTACAGGATCTGCTGAATGGAATGAACAGTTGGGTAAGTACAGAATATGGACTGAGAATAAATCGAAGAAAGACGAAAGTAATGAGAAGCAGCAGAAATGAAACAGCGAGAAACTGAACATTAGGATTGATGGTCACGAAGTAGAGGAAGTTAAGAAATAAGCAATGATGGACGGAGCAAGGACATCAAAAGCAGATTAGCACTGGTGCAAAGGGCTTTCCTGGACAAGAGAAGTCTACTGGTATCAAACATAGGCCTTAAATTGAGGAACGAATTTCTGAGAATGTACGTTTGGAGCACAGGAGTGTATGGTAGTGAACCGTGGACTGTGAAAACTGGAACAGAAGAGAATTTGTTGCTACAAATGAATGTTGAAAATTAAATGCACAGAATAAGGTATGAGGAGGTTCTGCGCATCATTGGAGAGGAAAAGAATATGTGGAAAATACTGACAAGTTAAAGGGACAGGATGACAAGATATCTATTAAGACAACAGGGAATGATTGCCACGGTACTAGAGGGAGCTGTAGAGGGCAAAAACTGTAGAGGAAGACAGAGACTGGAATAAATCCAGCAAATAATTGAAGACGTAGGTTGCAAGTGCTACTCTGAGATGAAGAGGTTGGCGCAGGAGAGCAATTTGTGGCGGGTCGTATCAAACCAATCAGAAGACTGATAATAAAAAAATAAAAAAAAGAACAAGAACAAACTCATATGATATGGGACGATAACGACTGCACGAGCTGGTCACGGTAAATCCCCGATACTTCTCTGGACCACTCAGTGGTAGCCCGCTCCACATTAATCGCCAATTCCTGGTCTCTTCCGGTTGTTGGCTTAGGCTCAGGTATGTTGGCTTGCGCATGCCTTGGGCGTCACATAACTCGCTTGTCGCAATCCTTTTGAAGCGTCCTTCATTTAGGTAACACTGTTGGCAGACGATGGTGTGTTCATACCAACGTAATGCTGAAATGCTGCACCAACTGATTACTACAGTCAATGCAGTTACCTCAGTGACTTGCGGCCGTCGTAGCCTCTACGATGTGTTTCATAAGATTATGAGGGATGTCACGCAATGAAAAAATAATGTCTAGAAGTACATTTTTTGAACCAATGGCACAGTGCAAAAACTACATTGTATAACTTTTACAATGGGTGCACAAAAAACACAGTTGTAGACCAGCTTTTCGAAGAGCAGGATTATCCAGTGTTGCTTTGCCTGGGTAACAGTGGAAACGCATGTTGTGCGGGATTGCAATGTCTGGTGTGTAGCGAGCAGGATTAAGAGAAAGAGAAGATTAGCAGTGACGCACTGACACAGCAGGTAGTGGCATGCTATAAGGCGTGGATTAGCAACACTGACTAGGGAGGCGAATATTCCTCTCATCCTTTCATCCTTGACAACAAACAGTGAATCTCACACCATCACAATGCGAACAGCGTGCTGAGTGAGGTAGTGACTGACATCGGCAAGGTTACCGTCTCAATGCAGCAGTGAGTAGTGAGACTAAAAGAGAACTGCAATTCATAGCAATATGTCCTACAGGAAGGCTCCTCTGAACGAAACTATGTCGCAAAATTTTCTCCTCCAAGGCTCCAAATGAAGAAAATGTTCTTCTGCGCTACTCTATTTCCCCGTCTTTTTCACTCATTGGCTAATCTGTTGTATGTCCTCTAGCAAATGAGATGCAGTGTTGTCAGCTCGTGGCGTGCTGTAGGTAGCATTGGTACCACTTCGTGTATCTGGCAAAGAAATTCCTCCAGGAAGACGTTGCGACCGGAATTTCCACATCCAACTGCTGCGTGCTTCTGGCTATGAGAATGTTCCTTCTACGACGGTGAGCTTTCTTCGTTTCGCTATTTTCTTGCGGCGTATTTTGTGCGTTTGCGGCGTCGTGCTGAAGTCGTTCCACTGGGACCGACGTCTCGTTTCATTCTAGCGTATAAAGAGATATGCCAGGCCATCTGCTGACAAGCAGCTAACAGGCAATTACTAGGAAGGCTTTTTCTTCTGTAGTGGTACGCGTCCTTTTCCACGTCCTGTCGTGGTGGGCCGAATAGTAAACAGCGTCCATCTCAGTAACATAATTTTATTTTGTTTCTTCATGAGACTGGTTTTATGCGGTCCACCAGGAATCCTCTCCCATGTGGTGCTCTTCATCTTAGAGTAGCACTTATGCCCAACGTCCTCAATTATTTAATGGATATATTCCAATCTCTGTTATGCCTCACAGCTCCCCCGAATACCATGAAAGTTATTCCTTGATGTCTTAAAACATATGGTATCACTCTGTTCCATCGTGTCAATTTTCTCCACATGTTTCTGTCCTCACAGATTCTGTGGTGAACCTCATCATTTCTTACATCAGTCATCCTCGTTTTCAACATCCTTCTGTGACACCAAATCTCAAAAGGTTTCTATTGTTTTCTTTTCTGATTTTCCCACATGATTCACTTCTGTACTTTACTGTAGTCCAAATATACAATCACAGAAATGTCTGCCTGAATGTAGGGCTGATGTCTGATACTAGTAGACATCTTTTCGCCAGGAACGCTTTGTTTGCTCCTGCTAGTCTGCTTTTTATGTTCTTCTTTCTTCGTCTGTCGTATGTTCCTTTGCCCTCGTATACGCAGCCGGTCCCATAGGAGAGGTGACTGACGTGAACTAAAACAGAAGAAGTCGTTTATGTTTAGTTTACATTATTGTTTGTTCAAAACAAACTTCCTGTAACTTAATATGTAGTTGGAAAAATTATTCGAAACAATTCTGATACTGAGTCTTTGAAGGTGCCGGAAGTAGCATGAGCGTACCTTTATGGATATATGAAATCGTATGTAAACACTTTCCTTTCAAGCCATTTTCAATTGTGGAGATAACCATAAGTCGTACAGAGACAGAAACTATGGAAGGAGTTAAGCCTGAGAAAGAATACAGCATAGAAATAACTTAACTGCGCCCACTAAGTCTTTTATAGACAGGCGCAAAGATCCTTCAAACTCTGTTAATAAATTTAATAATGCACATATTCACCACACATCTTCTATATTAAAATGGTGTAAGTTTGGCGTCATAAATAGGCACGACTGAACCTTTAATGACAATCAAAATTTTTTCCGATAATAATCTCGCAGCCAGAATGTGTGTAACCATGACCAGCTTCGGAGCCATAGGTATTAATACCTTAATAAACAACAAAATTTTATAATATAGTCAAATATAAAGACGGTAGACGTATAGGCTTCGCCCTAGAGTACAGAAACAGGTCACACGGAGCGGACTTGGCCAGAATTAGAAGGAAGAAAATCATTATCACTCTGTTGAAGTATACAGGGATCGAGGCAAATCAGACGAAGAAGTATTGAGAACAATATATCTTTGCCTCACGCAGGTCGCAGTAGGTACTATCGATAGTCGAGACCTCAGTGCCCCAGGGAGACTCTGGGCATGTAAGTTGTTGGCTGCTAAGCGATTATGGCGGATTTCAGCAGGACGGCCGACCGCGTTTGCAGTTGTTTCACGGCCGTGTGTGTCACCGAAATCCGTGGGCCTTACCACCAGCAAATACGTAAATTGCGTTAATTGCGTGATTTGTTTGATATGTTTAAGTGTCCATTTGTGCACCGTGATTACGCGACAACCGCGCCGGACACCCGCGATTTGGATTGCAGTGAGGATTGTGTATTCAGTGCCACCTGAAGAATATTGACGTGTGATGGCATTCAAAATTTCGAAATTTGTGGTAAGGTCTTGTGGGAGCAAACTGCTGAGGTAATCGATCCCTAAGCTTACACACTACTTAATCTTACTTAAACTAACTTACACTAAGGACAACACACACATCCATGCCCGATGCCCGACGGAGGACTCGAACCTCCGACGGGTGGAGCAGCGCGGATCGTGACAGGCGCCGCAGACCACGCGGCTACCCCTCGAGGCGTGACGACATTAATAGGCGACCTTTGATTAGTTAACGGTTGTTAGTTTGTCAGAGTTCGTACCCGTGTTCTAGGGGTTCGATCCCCGCCACTGCCTAAATTTTGATAAATAATCAGCATTGGCGGCCGAAGACTTCCGGCATAAGAAGTCAGCCTCATTCTGCCAACGGCTTTGTCAAAGAGGGCGGAGGAGCGGATAGAGGTTCAGGGCACTCTCTTGTCCTAGGGGTGGGAAATTGCCCCTAAAGGCGGAAGAATCAGCAATGATCAACGACATGAGGATGCAGAAGGCAATGGAAACCACTGCATTAAAGACACGTAACGTGTATCCACAGGACATGTGGCCTGTATTTGAAGAAAGTGTCATGATGATATTTCCATTGGCAAAAGATTCCGGAATAGTCCCCCATTCGGATCTCCGGGAGGGGACTGCCAAGGGGGAGGTTACCATGAGAAAAAGATTGAATAATCAACGAAAGGATAACGTTCTACGAGTCGGGGCGTGGAATGTCAGAAGCTTGAACGTGGTAGGGAAACTAGAAAATCTGAAAAGTGAAATGCAAAGGCTCAACCTAGATATAGTTGGGGTCAGTGAAGTGAAGTGGAAGGAAGACAAGGATTTCTGGTCAGATGAGTATCGGGTAATATCAACAGCAGCAGAAAATGGTATAACAGGTGTAGGATTCGTTATGAATAGGAAGGTAGGGCAGAGGGTGTGTTACTGTGAACAGTTCAGTGACCGGGTTGTTCTAATCAGAATCGACAGCAGACCAACACTGACAACGATAGTTCAGGTATACATGCCGACGTCGCAAGCTGAAGATGAACAGATAGAGAAACTGTATGAGGATATTGAAAGGGTAATGCAGTATGTAAAAGGCGACGAAAATCTAATAGTCATGGGCGACTAGAATGCAGTTGTAGGGGAAGGAGTAGAAGAAAAGGTTACAGGAGAATATGGGCTTGGGACAAGGAATGAAAGAGGAGAAAGACTAATTGAGTTCTGTAACAAGTTTCAGCTAGTAATAGCGAATACCCTGTTCAAGAATCACAAGAGGAGGAGGTATACTTGGAAAAGGCCGGGAGATACGGGAAGATTTCAATTAGATTACATCATGGTCAGATAGAGATTCCGAAATCAGATACTGGATTGTGAGGCGTACCCAGGAGCAGATATAGACTCAGATCACAATATAGTAGTGATGAAGAGTAGGCTGAAGTTCAAGACATTAGTCAGGAAGAATCTATAAAGGCACATTTGCATGCCGAGCGTGAGTTTCCTCGGAAACGCGAAATATTAATTAAATAAATAATCAGTGACAAATAAATAAAGCCTATGGCACACAACTGCAGCGCTGTGTCGCTGATAAAACAAAAGCACAATTACGTTACTCTTATGTTTGATTAAGAAAGGGGAGAGCTCTGGTAGAAGTGGTGCGAGAAGCACGTATTTTATTCTATTGTCTGGCACACCGCCATATTTCATGTTATAGAAGAATACTGCGAGTTGCAACCAGACTAGGCACTCGATTCTGTAAAGAATTTATATTTATAAAAGTAAGTAGGATTATGAACTGTAGGCTTATTCATTGAATATATCTGATTTAACTAACTGTGTAACTTTTTTATGTTTAGTAGACAATCACCTCTGTACGACGTATTGGCATGGCTGGCAAATTATTGAAATATTGAGATTTAGATTATGAGTCCGCACCTACCGCAGCAGTCTTTGGAAATGATTTATTTACGAAGTCCGATTATTTCAGTTTTATTTCACGGTCAACTACGAGTAACATTGCCTTTACGAGAAAGCCATTGTCAAGCGTCTGATACCGAATAATTAAACGTCCACGTTCCAGATAAGCAAATATTTATTACAATTACAATCACAATCACCATCATACAGATAGAATAATTAATATTTAAATAATATTTTTTTATTTTATTTATTTTATATTGGCGACTGCGTGTCGGACTTGTTATTTTGTCATTTGTTACACTGTTCTCTTTGTTTCATGTGAAAAATCAACTTTCTGGACCTGGACGTGAATGTATGAGAGATAACAAAAAAAAAAATCTAAAGATATTTTCCAATTCTAAAATTTTGCGGGAAGACGCAATGAAACTTCCAGCAAAATAAGGTAAGACGCAGCATCTTTGCATTAGCAGGCTTGACCAGACGTATAATTCAGTGTATTAGCTTTTCAGTAGATTCTGTAGTGTTTCTTTCGTGCATAACAGTTTTCAGTGATAAATTTCATTCTCAGTACTTTTCCTTAAACAATAACGTATGCAACAATACCAATACACGAGTGTACAATATGGCCGACTTCTGTACGATACGTAGTAACATGGACAGCAGCCATTACCAATAATCTCAAATTCAGTTTATATTTTTAAATTAACAGACAGCCATTGTTGCTACGAGCGATTCATGCTCAACTGCATTTTATTTTAAAATCAGTGTCAAATATTTTCTTGAAACATATATCACGTGTGGCAGGGTAATAACTAGAAATCAATACGCAAAAATGGAACAGCAAAGACGTACTATTCAGACGCAATCCGACTCGGACGAGAGACAAATGTTAGAAAATGACTTTACGACAGCAACCGGTAGTGACGATTTATCAAACATTGACGCAAGTGTTGACGGAAATTTTGGCAATAGGCCGTCCACCACAAAAATTTCAAAGTCTCAGTCAGAGCCCATGTTGATGCATGACGTCACGTCTAATGACGCGTCGGGGGCACAGACCTTGCAAACAGTAAACATTGCCGACATGTTACAAATGCTAATGAAACAAAACGCCGAAAACATGGCAACCTTACAGACACAAAATGACGCAATTAAATCTGACCTCATAGCACTCAAGACAGGTAACGACACTTTATGTAAACGTGTGGAACTTATAGAGGCCACACTGACCAAACAGATGACTGAACTCAGTACTAAATTTTCCCAGCTTAATACGAGACAAGAAAAGACTACAAATGACGTAGCACTTTTACAGACACAAGTAAAAAACCTTAATGTCACGTGTGAAGTTCTTACTGAACAAATTCAAACATATCCTTCAGTACATGACAACCTTGAAAAACGAATTACTGACGTACAGAATAAATTTGACAATGTTGAACAACACCTGACTGACATCTTACAATCTGATGCCACAGCTCATTTTCAAAATATTAATAAAGAATTTCATGATTGGATAGTGAACAAAGACAAACATTTTGATAGATGCTTACGTGAAAATTTACCAACAATTGTGCACGACTCCGTAGCGCAATACATTACTAATAACAAACAGCTGATCAGTGACGCAGTACAATCCGTCACTGCACCCATGAGACAATTCACCGATCGACCACAGTCTGAATGTAACGAAAATATCAGTCAAAATGCACAGTTCAGGAACCAATATACATTCGAGTATGACACACACATACCGCACACGACAAACACACAAGAACAAAACACACCACGACTACAACACATACCACGATGTGCAAACACAAACACAAGCTATTATCATGGTAAACCAAAGCAACATTATCGTAATTACTCGCCAGCTGAACATACCAGTAATTACAGTGGAATAAATCCATATCACAATGCGAAGGAAGAAGAAAGCTTAATGAAACACAGGCAATTTCAGATTTTTATCCCAGAAAAACGAACCATTCATCCGGTGATTTTTCTTAAATCTTTTAGTAACGCATTTCCACGCACTTGGAGTGACCGGAAAAAGATTTCATATATTGTCGGTTACATCCAAGGCGATGCAGCTGTTTGGGCATACAGTCAAGCTGACGTATGTACCACGTACAGTGAGTTTGAGCGTGCTTTTCTAAACAAAGTCTGGTCGCAATCCGTCCAGGAGCGACTCAGAAGACAAATTTTAGAACCTGAAACTTTTAACAGTAAAAATGGCAACTTACGCAGATATTTTGAAAAATACTTGAACATGGGACAGTTTTTAGACGAACCAGTCGCAACGCGTGATATACTCCGTGCGTTGAAGGCCAAATTGCCTTTCAACATTAAAGAAAAACTCCTACATATCCCGGATGACGATTCAGATTATTTTTTAACAGCCTTAGATTCGGTTGACATGTTACTTGAAGATCAGCGCTTCGCGCGGCAAAACAGCAGCCACAATGTTTACACTAGTGGTATGCAAAACATGCAGGCATGCCAACTCAATTCTGGCGCGCCCACAGTTGGATACGCGGTACAGCAAAAACAGCAAACTCACATGCCGTTTCAATACGAAAATCAAAATCAACACGCGTATTCCAATACAAACAATAGTTACAACAGTAATAACACTTCATGCGGCAATCCATACAAAAGGCACCGCGGTAATAACTTCAACGGTAACAACGGATACAAAGGCAACAACAAAAACACAAACAGAAATAGAAATAATAATAACTACGAGCCAAGACAGCATCAAGGTTGGACTCGTAACGATCAGTACTTCCATTCAAACTCTGCTTTACCACAGCAGCCACCAGGACAAAATTGGAGCATACCTTACGACCGACAGGTAAGTTATAATGCGCAACAGTAACAACAACCGCAAAAGTTTGGAGATCATAATAGGCAATATCCGAATGTGAATATAATAGAAATGACACCTGATGCACAACCTCAATCTGTGTCAGTACCTAGTACAAATGCTAATCCAACAAACTAGAAACAGTCACTTCTATGCCCCAGGTCGTGGCTGAAGAATTCTTGCGGGGCGACTGCAATGTTAGTCAGTTATTTGACACCACACTTGAACAACAGAATAATGATATGCCGAATAATTCTAAACAAAAATTACCTGTTTTATTTATAAGATACAACTACAATAACAATATATCAGATGAACTTTTACAAGACAGTACACAATGTCGTTCAAACACAAATGAAATTGTTTTAGCATCTACTACTGGTGTAGTAGGTGGGATTCCAACTACTATTATCCTAGATACAGGTGCAGCTGTGAGCGTTTTGTCTTTTAATTTCTATAAAAAGATGTGTGAATTGGAACCTGTGCCTGAGTTTCCTGCCCAAAACTGTAAAATAACTACTGCACTAGGTAATAAGTCATGTAGGGTTACGAAGCAAGTTTTTGTAAACATTAAAATAGGTAATGGAACTGTACAATGGCCATTCCTGGTTGTACAAAACCTTGTGACAAATTGCATATTAGGAATAGCTATTATGATCGAGAAGGACTCTATTATAGACTTCTCCAAAGGTAAATGTATTTTAAATGATAAAGGCAGTGTAATTATTATTGATTTGGACAGGAGAACTCTAAAGCATGACAAACACTGTACAGGGTACAAGGTTCAGTTAGTACTTGACAATGACATTCAAGATATGCAAACACACTCATCTGACACAGAGCTATTGGACTTGAAAACATTGCTTGATCATAAGATAAGTGAAGCTACAGCTCTCAGTGTACATGAACGTATAAAACTACAGGAAGTGTTATCCAAATATTTACAAGTTTTTACCAAACGATTAGGTGTTATCAACACGTATGTGTACAAGATTGACGTTAAGCCTCACAAAATCTTCTACCACAAGACATATAACGTACCGTTATCTCAACGACCTGCTGTGTGGCAAGAATTAAAGCAAATGTTAGACTGGAAGGTCATTGAACCATCCACCTCACCTTATTGTAGTCCTCTACTTGTTGTCAAAAAATCAAATGGAAGCATTAGGTTAGTGTTAGACGCACGAGCAATTAATGAAATAATTTTACCGGTTCACACAAAACCTGAAAATTTAGAAGAGCAATTACAGAAATTTCTAGATGCAAAATATTTTTCCACAATAGATCTCGCTAATTCGTTTTGGCAGGTGGGTATCACTCCTGATTCACGGAAACATACTGCATTTATGTTCGGGGGGCGAACCTATCAGTTTTGTGTTCTACCTTTCGGACTGAATGTCAGCTCTGGGGTATTCATTACAGCCCTGGATACCGTGCTTGGCGACGATTTAGTTGAGACAGTCACACACTATGTAGATGATATACTGATAGCTACACAGTCTTGGAAGGAACACGTTGACACACTTCAAAGAATTTTAGAAAAATTTGCACAAGCTGGAGTCACAGCCAATCTTAGAAAATCAAAGTTTGGTTACAGTGAGATAAAGTATTTAGGACATATCATTAATTCGCAGGGCATACGTCCGGATCCCAGTAAATTAGATGCTATCAGAAACTTTCCTAGCCCTCGTACTAAAAAGCAGTTAAAATCATTCCTTGGGCTATGTGCATTTTTCAGACGTTTTTTGCCACAACCACTTTTGAACAGTAAACATCTGCTAAATCTACTCAGAAAGAATCAAGTTTGGATCTGGTCGGAACAGTGCCAGAATGACTTTAATACAATTAAACATGCTTTAGTAGGTGCAAACTTATTGAGCCATCCAGATTTCAATTTAGACTTTTGTATGACTTGTGACGCTTCACGAACTGGCTTGGGATGTTGCTTATTTCAAGTTGTAAGGAATAAAGAAAAGGAACAGATAAGAATTATTGGGTTTGCAAGTCGTACTCTAACTGAATGTGAGCGTACATACTCCACTACTGAGTTAGAAACACTTTCCATAGTATGGGCATTCAAGAAATTCAATTATTATTTATTTGGAAAACATACAGTAATTTACACCGATCACCAGGCCCTGACATTTTTGTTAACTTGTAAACTTGTACATCCTAGACTATCACGATGGGCAGTTACACTTCAGAACTACTCTTTTGAAATTAAGTACATAAAAGGTAAGGACAATACCATTGCAGACGCTTTGTCTAGACTTCCACAAGGTATCAATGATACCAACAGTGACTTAGAAAATATAAATGACTACAGGATTCTCTTAATGCAAGACAAGCAGTATCACCAATATTATATTGATATGTGCAGAAACATGGCTAAATTACAAAAATCTGACCCTCACTGGTATAAGATAATAACATTACTGGTAGAAAAACACAATCATCCTTCGACTATGTATTACAAGTTACACAATGATGTGTTATTTTACCGCCGACATCCAAATGCTACTAACTGGTGTGTATGCATTCCCAAGGAGTCTGAACGTAATCTAATTTGGCACACACACTTAGTTTGGGGTCATTATGGGACGAAAAAGTGTTTGGCAAAGCTCAGCACATACTGTTATTTTAGCAATATGAGAAGAAAAATTTACAGGGAACTGAAAACATGTGTCATATGTCAAAAATCAAAACCTCAGAATTTATCCACAAAAACAGATTTACATTCTATTTTACCTAGTAAACCCCTGGAAATTCTGTATACTGACATCAGTGGACCGCATCCAGCAAGCTCTGGAGGCGTCAAATATATCTTAGCTTTTTACGATATATTTTCTAAACATGTCAAACTTTATGCTTTAAAATCCGCCACTGCAAGTGCTATAATACGAAGATTCTCAAGTGATTACCTGACGCACGTGGGAAAACCTAAAGCAATTCTGTCAGATAATGCAGCATACTACTCTGGGTACAAATGGAGAAATTTCTTGAAGGACAATAACATTAAAAGTATATTTATTTCGAGGTTTAGTCCACAATGTAACGCGACTGAGAGACTTTTCCGAGAATTAAATCGATTCATGAGGACCTATATTTCATCAAAACATACTAATTGGGTGTCCTACCTAAGTCTTTTCGAAGACGTACACAATAACTTAAATATTTATGATACAAATTACACACCTAACGAGATCATGTTCAATTGCAAACAGAACGATCAGTGGATAGAACCATTACCTAAGTTGTCAGACAAGGAAATCACACCTGAACAAAAAATAAAAGAAGTATTGACTACGCTGACACATCACGCACAGATACGAAACAAACATCACAGAAACATAATAAAAAGAAAACAAAAATTCGAGATAGGAATGCTTGTACTACTTCGTACTCATCATAAATCTGTAGCACTCAAACGACGCAACGCTAAGTGGCGTCTGCTATATGAAGGACCTTATATAATTGTTAACATACCGCATCCTGGTGCGTATCTGTTACAACATCGTAGAACTAACAAAATTATTGGGCTATACGCACACCGAGATCTTAGAGCATTTCATGCTGAATAATGTCAAAGTCATACCCATCAAAATATTGCTAAGCAACTCGAAAAACTCTGTTGTTACAACACAGATAATAAGTGGTGTAGAAATTTTCATTTCAGCGTTCCAGAGTCGCAGTTGAAGGCAGAAGAACTCTTCTTTCAGCGCGCGCCACCACCTGGAAGACGGAATATCAAAATAAAATTTATGATTACGTTGCAGTGAATGATATATTAATTTTTCACGGAACATTTGTTATTGTAGGTACCACTGACTTGGTATGACACCTGATGAACCGACAGACGTCATCTGTGAAGCGATCTTTTACTTTGAGAAATAGATTAGACGCACATCTCTCAACACGAAAAGCATCTATCAGTAGTCAAGGCCACACAGACACTCTACACACACGCACAAAACGCGAGGAATCGAACATTTTCTCTCTCTTACTATTTTGAATATTTATTGAGTAGTGAAAACGCCTGGTCTTGCCTACTGATGTAATGAATGTTGTGTCTAACCTATCTTAATTTCAGATGACATCACGTGACACAATGTAATAACCTATAGCTATGTAATGATGATGCAAACATGTTTATGTGCAACTGTATTATGTTTATGCTAAGAAAATATGTGACGTTTGTATGTATAATTACTTATTTTTTTAACTGATGTATCATGTATCTGTTACTATGTAAAAATTTGAACAAAACGAGTGCCAAAAAGACATTGCATAGTGAACCTCTGTTCACGGACATTAACGAACATTACTAACTCTGCAACTACGCAGAAACCTATGTGAAAGAAACGGTTAATGCCATTCATTATGCAGCGTATCTATGTAAACGCGATGAATGATTTCTTTGATTAATAACTACGAACATTTAGGTGAGCTATATTCAGCAAAAAACTGAAAATGTGAAGGGCATAATTCGTGCATCGTCTAGTGACATTACTACAGTACCTAACTTCAAGATGTTAACTGGATTAAATGGACACAAAGTGTCTGTCCAGAAAACAACACGACGGGTGGAAGAATTTTGGTTGGAACTTCAGGGAATGAAATGTTCTCGAAATGTGACGGACACTCTTACCTGGACTGTCCAAGGATCGACGCCAGCTATGTGCCGTCCGAGGTTCTGCAATCAAGCTTCCACGGAATGTAAAAAAAAAAACGAACTGCACGTGGACCAATTACTCGACGGGTCACGTCTGATCTGTAATGAGCAATGCCTTTAGTCTGAACAAACTGCATCACAACGACTATAATGGAAATGGGAAATGGACACGCTTATGTATTAATCACGTTGTTATACAACGATGTTACTATGATCAAAAAAACTTTACCACGACGATACTAACCTGTAAAAAAAAATTATTGTGCAGCAGATGATTATGAACTGTAATAACGACACGATGTGTATAGGTCAACGCACCTGAAACATACAGACATTTTTCTTTGAAGTATTTCAAAACAATACTATGTAACTAAGAACATTCAACAATCTAAGTTGTATTGTGTTATAACAAATATTGTAAATTTAAAACTAAGTTACCTGTCATAGAATGTAGTCTTCATATGTAATCTTGGTTGAATATTTTCTTTGTGCAACGACTGAGAAACGCGTGCACACGAACAATATGAACTGCAATACTGTGCCGCGTGATCTAACTGTACGATATAACGGCAGTGCCGGAGTCACACAGACGCTTCTGCGCATGCGCGCACTCTATCTGCCAACATAAGAACTTTTACGGCGCACCCGCGTCATTCAAATTTTGTATATAATGTGTATAATGTAAGTCATGTAAATAGTTGTAGATAACTTAGATTTTCTTGTGCCTTTAGGTGAATTGCTCGCCTGCAGGTGTGTCCTTTCGCCTCGCAATTCAGGGGGCAATATAAAGGCACATTTGCATGCCGAGCGTGAGTTTCCTCGGAAACGCGAAATATTAATTAAATAAATAATCAGTGACAAATAAATAAAGCCTATGGCACACAACTGCAGCGCTGTGTCGCTGATAAAACAAAAGCACAATTACGTTACTCTTATGTTTGATTAAGAAAGGGGAGAGCTCTGGTAGAAGTGGTGCGAGAAGCACGTATTTTATTCTATTGTCTGGCACACCGCCATATTTCATGTTATAGAAGAATACTGCGAGTTGCAACCAGACTAGGCACTCGATTCTGTAAAGAATTTATATTTATAAAAGTAAGTAGGATTATGAACTGTAGGCTTATTCATTGAATATATCTGATTTAACTAACTGTGTAACTTTTTTATGTTTAGTAGACAATCACCTCTGTACGACGTATTGGCATGGCTGGCAAATTATTGAAATATTGAGATTTAGATTATGAGTCCGCACCTACCGCAGCAGTCTTTGGAAACGATTTATTTACGAAGTCCGATTATTTCAGTTTTATTTCACGGTCAACAACGAGTAACATTGCCTTTACGAGAAAGCCATTGTCAAGCGTCTGATACCGAATAATTAAACGTCCACGTTCCAGATAAGCAAATATTTATTACAATTACAATCACAATCACCATCATACAGATAGAAATAATTAATATTTAAATAATTATTTTTTATTTTATTTATTTTATAAATCAATACGCAAAGAAATGAGATACGGAAGTACTAAGGAATGACGAGATACGTTTGAAGTTCTCTAACGCTATAGATACAGCAATAAGGAAGAGCGCAGTAGGCAGTACAGTTGAAGAGGAATGGACATCTCTAAAAAGGGCCATCACAGAAGTTGGGAAGGAAAACATAGGTACAAAGAAGGTAGCTGCGAAGAAACCATGGGTAACAGAAGAAATACTTCAGTTGATTGATGAAAGGAGGAAGTACAAACATGTTTCGGGAAAATCAGGAATACAGAAATACAAGTCGCTGAGGAATGAAATAAATAGGAAGTGCAGCGTAGCTAAGACGAAATGGCTGCAGGAAAAATGTGAAGACATCGAAAAAGATATGATTGTCGGAAGAACAGACTCAGCATACAGGAAAGTCAAAACATCCTATGGTGACATTAAAAGCAACGGTGGTAACATTAAGAGTGCAACGGGAATTCCACCGTTAAATGCAGAGGAGAGAGCAGATAGGTGGAAAGAATACATTGAAAGCCTCTATGAGGGTGAAGATTTGTCTGATGTGATAGAATAAGAAACAGGAGTCGATTTAGAAGAGATAGGGGATCCAGTATTAGAATCTGAATTTAAAAGAGCTTTGGAGGACTTACGGTCAAATAAGGCAGAAGGGATGGATAACATTCCATCAGAATTTCTAAAATCATTGGGGGAAGTGGCAAAAAAACGACTATTCACGTTGGTGTGTAGAATATATGAGTCTGGCGATATACCATCTGACTTTCGGGAAAGCATCATCCACACAATTCCGAATACGGCAAGAGCTGACAAGTGCGAGAATTATCGCACAATCAGCTTAACAGCTCATGCATCGAAGCTGCTTACAAGAATAATATACAGAAGAATGGAAAAGAAATTAGAGAATGTTCTAGGTGACGATTATTTTGGCTTTAGGAAAAGTAAAGGGACGAGAGAGGCAATTCTGACGTTACGGCTAATAATGGAAGCAAGGCTAAAGAAAAATCAAGACACTTTCATAGGATTTGTCGACCTGGAAAAAGCGTTCGACAATATAAAATGGTGCAAGCTGTTCGAGATTCTGAAAAAAGTAGGGGTAAGCTATAGGGAGAGACGGGTCATATACAATATGTACAACAACCAAGAGGGAATAATAAGAGTGGACGATCAAGAACGAAGTGCTCGTATTAAGAAGGGTGTAAGACAAGGCTGTAGCCTTTCGCCTCTACTCTTCAATCTGTACATCGAGGAAGCAATGATGGAAATAAAAGAAAGGTTCAGGAGTGGAATTAAAATACAAGGTGAAAGGATATCAATGATACGATTCGCTGATGACATTGCTATCCTGAGTGAAAGTGGAGAAGAATTAAATGATCTGCTGAACGGAATGAACAGTCTAATGAGTACGCAGTATGGTTTGAGAGTAAATCGGAGAAGTAGTAATGAGAAGTAGTAGAAATGAGAACAGCGAGAAACTTAACATCAGGATTGATGGTCACGAAGTCAATGAAGTTAAGGAATTCTGCTACCTAGGCAGTAAAATAACCAATGACGGACGGAGCAAGGAGGACATCAAAAGCAGACTCGCTATGGCAAAAAAGGCATTTCTGGCCAAGAGAAGTCTACTAATATCAAATATCGGCTTTAATTTGAGGAAGAAATTTCTGGGGATGTACGTCTGGAGTACAGCATTGTATGGTAGTGAAACATGGACAGTGGGAAAACCGGAACAGAAGAGAATCGAAGCATTTGAGATGTGGTGCTATAGACGAATGTTGAAAATTAGGTGGACTGATAAGGTAAGGAATGAGGAGGTTCTACGCATAATCGGAGCGGAAAGGAATATGTGTAAAACACTGATAAGGAGAAGGGACAGGATGATAGGACATCTGCTAAGACATGAGGGAATGACTTCCATGGTACTCCGTAACAATATTTATTAGTAAGAATCTAACTCAACACCTACAGCGCTAATTGAATAATAAATGCTCAAATAAGCAAGCAGAAAAATTTGCCATCCTAAATGCATGTCAGTCAATGACAGATCACATGATTATTGACGGAGTTGCAATAATCCACACCGACAGCACGAAAACATTGTACCGAGTATGAAATTCGAAAAATCACAGATTCTTGATTTAAGAAATACGAACCAAAAACAGAAGATGGCAGGAGCACAATTGACAGGTAAATTTCTGTTGAGTTAAAGTTCATAAAGGAGTAAGAGGAAATGAACTAGATGATAATCTAGCTAAACGAGCAACTCGATCGTGGAAAACAAACTACAAATAAATACCTATAAGTGCAATAAATAAAAGTCTAAGAGGAGACATTAGAAACGAATCCGACGAACAAAAATGAGGGAACAAAAACTGTATTTTTCAGTGGTCTGCCGACTTGTAACAATTAAGCCACAAACCCATGTTAACACCAATAGAAAAGTAGAAACGTATCATACATAGTTCGGGAAAGTCTTCCCTTCCCCCCGCCCACCCGCCCCCCACATACACACACACACACTCAAAGAAATTTGTAGGTGTGTGATTAAAGAGAACACCGTCTAAATATTCTCTCACATCAAATCTCCGCAATGAGATGACTGTCAGTTAACTCAGAATGTTATCAGTCTTCATGATGCCCAACGTCAAACCCTTCAAGGACCACTAGCGGGGAAACTGTGCACCCATGACATTTCTGTCTCCTCTAAAATATCTAAATCTATATAAATATAGGTGTAAAACGCTTTGTACACAAGTTTTTGAATGGTCGTACGGACATTTTTGGTTAGGCTTTACCGCGACTGCTATCGATATCGAATGAAACAAAGTTTACTATTTATTTATATCCAGAATGCCTTTAACCCTCCATCATCATGTAGATTTACATGTATTAGTATGATATATGCGTGTGTTGTGGTTCGATTTCGGGGTAACTATTGCACTTTTTAGTTTCCAGACACCGCCCTTGTTTGCAAAATATGACATTTTGCACGTGTTGTGTTACGCCAGAGAAAGGAGCCTACGACGGCTGGAGACAATGCGACACATTGCCCCAAAATGGCAACAATCCACATACATATGTCATACTAACACAAGTAAATCTACCTAATGGTGGAGATTTAAGCTTTCGAAACGTGTTGTGAATATGAAGAGTGAGTGGTAACAGTGAAGTTGTTAGTGAAATTGTTTCACTCGACGTTAGAAGGAGATGAAAGGAAGCACGGTTGTCATGAGACGAAAACTCCTGTGTTAATGTTCTTTTGTTACTAACAATCATTTCAGAAAATAGTGATAAACTTGAATTGACTAAAGTACAAGAAGAGCCTTTAACCATTGTGCAAAATATTTTGACCACAGAGCCAGTAGCTTTCTTCAGTAACAGTGCAAATTATAGCTCTTGAAGAACAGAACTAGGTCGGCCGCCGAAATACTTTGTGTACCATCGAAACAAAAAGTTTAGTGAACACCCGAAAGTGCAGCACTCCACAGTAGTTTGAAGAGTATGACGGTAAATGTAGCTAAAGGTTAAGATATTAATTAGTGGCTGTAACGTATCAGTGAAATAAGTAGCTTATCAAAATGAAATAAGCAGTTTAGTTTGATTTGACATTCGTTATAAAAGTGTACTGCTATGTGTATTGTTTCTTCCACTACTAGTCTAACATCTTCAGTTAACAGCGATAGAAAAGGTTAATCCACTACTAAGATACTGACAATTTCACCGTGATCACACTCTGTTCATAGGTAGCCGACGCTACGAATTTATCGCAGTCACTCGTTCATACGCTGCATCGTCCGGTAACTGTGATTTGGCAGCAAGTGTTTGCTTGGTGCTCGAAAACTAGCTTCGTGAAACTCGGTTCCGCAGCGCAGCCGACCGTTCCAGTGTCAAGGTTTACTGCTCGCAGCTGAACGCAATGCCAGCGGAAGCGTAGGGCTTCCCTTGTCGAACGAGGCTAGCCACAATAGCCTGAAGAAGAGTCTCACCGCGAGCTGCCTGCATTTTACCCTCTTATCCTCGAGACACTAGTTGTGCATCAAAGAACAACTAGCGAGCGTTTTCAATGATCTTATTACCTTCTTTGCTGCAGCTATCCATTGGAAGACAAAGAGTCAAAGACTGTACGAAGCGACGCTGTCTAGAGGAACCCGTATCCGTGACCTGACAAGAAATGTTGCAGCGATGGCAACCAAATTTTGCAAGTCACAGTCATCCGAAGAGTCTACGATGTGCAGGACGTGTTCTGCATACAAAAAGCTTCGGGTATTCCTCACCGACAGGGATGTTGCAAGTAATCTACACTGAAGAGTCGAGGAAACTGGTACACCTCCCTAATATCGAACAGAGGCCCTGCGAGCAGCAGAAGTGCCGCAACACGACATGACGTGGACTAATGTCTCAAGTAGTACTCTCGAGGGTACAGACGCGATTAATGCTGCAGGGTTGTCCATAAATCCGTAAGAGTACGGGGGTGGAAATCACTTCTGAACAGCACGTTGCAAGGCATCCGTGATATGCTCTAAAATGTTCATGTTTGTGGCGTATGGTGGCAAACGAAAGCGTTTAAACTCATAGAAATGTTCCCGGAGCAATTCAGAAGTACGGTGTGTCGCATTGTCGTGCTAGAATTTCCCGAGTCTGTCGGATTGCACAATGGACATTAGTAGATGCGGGTGATCAGACAGGACGCCTACCTTTCAGAGTAGTATATAGAGGTATCAGGTGGCCGATAACACTCCAACTACACACGCCCAGCAACATTACAGAGCCTCCACCATCTTGAACAGTCCCCTGCTGACATGCAAGGTCCATACCGATACATGTCCATCCGCTCGATACAATTTGAAACGAGACTTGTCCGACCAGGCAACATATTTCCAGTCATCAACAGTCCAATGTCGGTGTTACGTGTCCAGGAGAGGCGTTACGCTTTATGTCATGCAGTCATCAAGACTACACGAGTGGTCCTTCGACTCCGAAAGCCCACGTCGATGAGGCTTCGTTGAATGTTTCGCACACTGACACTTGTTGGTGGTCCAGCACTGAAATCTGCAAACAATTTCCGGAAGGGTTGCACTTCTGTCACGTGGAACGATTCTCTTCAGTCGTCATTGGTCCCGTTCTTGCAGGATCTTTTTCCGGCCTCAGCGATGTCGGAGATTTGATGTTTTACCGGATTCCTGATATTCACGGTACACTTGTGAAATTGTCGTACGGGAAAATCCCCATCTCATCGCTACCTCGGAGATGTGTGTCCCATCGTTTGTGCGCAGACTATAACACCGCGTTCAGACTCAGTTAAATCTTGACAACCTGCTATTATAGCAGGAGTAACCGATCTAACAACTACGCCAGACACTTGTTGTCTTATATAGACTTTACTGACCGCTGCGCCGTATTCTACCTGTTTAAATATCTCTGTATTTGAATACGCATGCCTGTACCAAGTTTTTTGGCGCATCAGAGTAAAAACTATAATATATAATACACTCCTGGAAATTGAAATAAGAACACCGTGAATTCATTGTCCCAGGAAGGGGAAACTTTATTGACACATTCCTGGGGTCAGATACATCACATGATCACACTGACAGAACCACAGGCACATAGACACAGGCCACAGAGCATGCACGATGTCGGCACTAGTACAGTGTATATCCACCTTTCGCAGCAATGCAAGCTGCTATTCTCCCATGGAGACGGTCGTAGAGATTCTGGATGTAGTCCTGTGGAACGGCTTGCCATGCCATTTCCACCTGGCGCCTCAGTTGGGCCAGCGTTCGTGCTGGACGTGCAGACCGCGTGAGACGACGCTTCATCCAGTCCCAAACATGCTCAATGGGGGACAGATCCGGAGATCTTGCTGGCCAGGGTAGTTGACTTACACCTTCTATAGCACGTTGGGTGGCACGGGATACATGCGGACGTGCATTGTCCTGTTGGAACAGCAAGTTCCCTTGCCGGTCTAGGAATGGTAGAACGATGGGTTCGATGGCGGTTTGGATGTACCGTGCACTATTCAGTGTCCCCTCGACGATCACCAGTGGTGTACGGCCAGTGTAGGAGATCGCTCCCCACACCATGATGCCGGGTGTTGGCCCTGTGTGCCTCGGTCGTATGCAGTCCTGATTGTGGCGCTCACCTGCACGGCGCCAAACACGCATACGACCATCATTGGCACCAAGGCAGAAGCGACTCTCATCGCTGAAGACGACACGTCTCCATTCGTCCCTCCATTCACGCCTGTCGCGACTCCACTGGAGGCGGGCTGCACGATGTTGCGGCGTGAGCGGAAGACGGCCTAACGGTGTGCGGGACCGTAGCCCAGCTTCATGGAGACGGTTGCGAATGGTCGTCGCCGATACCCCAGGAGCAACAGTGACCCTAATTTGCTGGGAAGTGGCGGTGCGGTCCCCTACGGCACTGCATAGGATCCTACGGTCTTGGCGTGCATCCGTGCGTCGCTGCGGTCCGGTCCCAGGTCGACGGGCACGTGCACCTTCCGCCGACCACTGGCGACAACATCGATGTACTGTGGAGACCTCACGCCCCACGTGTTGAGCAATTCGGCGGTACGTCCACCCGACCTCCCGCATGCCCACTATACGCCCTCGCTCGAAGTCCGTCAACTGCACATACGGTTCACGTCCACGCTGTCGCGGCATGCTACCAGTGTTAAAGACTGCGATGGAGCTCCGTATGCCACGGCAAACTGGCTGACACTGACGGCGGCGGTGCACAAATGCTGCGCAGCTAGCGCCATTCGACGGCCAACACCGCGGTTCCTGGTGTGTCCGCTGTGCCGTGCGTGTGATCATTGCTTGTACAGCCCTCTCGCAGTGTCCGGAGCAAGTATGGTGGGTCTGACACACCGGTGTCAATGTGTTCTTTTTTCCATTTCCAGGAGTGTATATAATACGTAGCGTCTTCAGAAGGTAAACCACACATGCCATCCCACGCTAAGACCATTACGCAACAAGAGTGGCTGTTTGCCAGATGAGAGCACATTTTCCGGGCTGCTTTAGGGACAGTTCTTCTCGCATAGGGACAGCACGTGCACCACTCTGCTTGAGTGATATGGCGCGGCCACTGAAAACGTACTCCAGAGTTAAAGTATGCAGGACAGTAATATTCTTGTGTGCATAACGTCTAAGTTGCACACCGATTCTGGTGACGTATGGACATAATGCAGTCTCACGTCCAGCCATGATCAAGTGATGCCAGCATTACGAATAAGTCCTGATAGACTTAATGTATCTTTGGTCTCAGCCAGTATTCTGGCCTCATTAGACGCTTCATTCCACTCAACAGCTCATTTCCACTGAGGATTGCCATTAGTGAATCTTTCCACCGAGATGCTTTTAATTCCACCCCTGAGGCACATCCATGTGTTTTCAGTCGATTCTCGCAGCTTACACTTTGTTTTGTAAGAACTGCAGACGTGTTGAAGTTGTCGAGAACGAGCAAATCCTCTGAAGGTGACCCTTTTTTTCCTTGCGTCTTGTTTCATTGCATCTACGCTGCTTTTAAATTTACTAACACGAAAGTAACTGTTAGTTCACAGATTATAAATTTTATTTTCCATTATTATGTGTAGTGTCACCAACATGGACCTATCAGCTGTGAAACTGATTTTGCGATAGCTATATCATTGAATTGCCTTTCATATCTGTGGATCATATTCTGCAGAAAGTCTGCTGGTATGTCTCTACTCTCTAAATTCTACATACTAAAGTTCAGTTAAGACTTTGACCAATGATTTCTGAAATTTCGAAGAAATGTTTTGTATTACTTCTACAGTGTTCGATCACAAGTATTTCAAAGCTCGTTTATATTCCTACTTTAGTACTGGATTCCTTTTGTCTTCCAAATTGTCACCTATTTGTTCTATCATGTCCACAGATATGATAGAACCCCCTCTACCCCCCCCCCCAATCCCAGACGTCCCATCGCCAACGAAAATGTACGCTTTCCGCCTATCTCCTCTGATCTCTATTTGTATTGACGCCTTAGCTTTCAATTGCACCGTACGTCATTTTGCCTTTTTTATGTGGTGAATCTCTCCTTTCGACGACTGTTGCAAGTGATTATGACTTTCTACAAAATGAGTACTGGGGAGGGGTTCTGAGCTTGAGCGTGGGGAACAGGATGATGAACGAGGTCATCAGAAGGGCACAAGAAAGAGATGTCTTGGAGAGAGCCGCAAGGCTGAATCGACATTCGGCTACGCTCGTAGCGAGGAAGCACAACAGCAAATAAAGCAATTTGGATAGTGGATTAGCGTCCTTTTCGATACCAGAGTGATGTACAGTTAGTCGAGCGGTCAGGATTTGGAAGTTTGCCTATAGGACTGATGTTAAATGAGAGGAAGAAATTAGGTCAAATAAAGAGCATATATTTCAGTACACATGAGGCGCGCTTAGGGTAGAAAGTTGCTACGTACAAGTCAGTCTAGGAGATTGAACATACTACCGGGGTAGGTAGCGAGAGATATGGCGGTTCATGTTGAGTTCTGCTGGTGGCCAGTCGTGGAGCGCATAACTAGAGACTCTGCCACCTAAGAAAGAAGTCTGTTACAGTCAAGGTCTAGATATCACAACAGAGAGAAGCGACTTTCTTCTTGTCTCTAGATCGCTTCAGCGTCCACACACGTGACCGCATCCCATGATACCAACTGCCTAGGCCGATGGCTTGAATTCGCCTTCAGCACATTAATCCGACAGAATAGCCTCGGTTCTGAAAGGCAGGCGGCTTGGTTTACGTAGATACTCCCGAACCTACTCTGGGAGGAAACTTCTGGAGGGTTGACTGGGGACTTTGAATTAAAACTTTGAAACCAATTCCCTGAGACATTCCTTGACTGATTGCCACCTTGTACAGAGGTATTGGAAGAGCCCAGAAGAGGTGATTCGGTGTTATCTAGGGGTTGTTGGTACATAGTGATTCGTGCTTGCACAGGAGTAAAGCAAGTGGAAAACGTATGGAACAGGCCTTCGTTTAGAAATTGATAATATCAAAAAGAAGAGAGATACTTTACATTAAGTGTCTTCGATAACTCTTGCCTTTCCTCTCAATATGATCATTGCTGTTGTTTACACAGCCGCTTTAAGCAGTCAAACTTTAACGACTGTGAATGACATAAATATTAAATGCGTGTAAGGGCATCTGCACAAATAGCCAGCAATTTATTTTGATCGTGTCAGAGACTACCCCTCTTGATAAATGAGCTGCAGGATTGAAAACTCCCACGTACCGATGAGGCGGATAGCGTACTCGGTTATATTCGGCTGCTGGCCCGTCCACTTTTGATAACACGGAAGTGAATCATAGCGCTGCGGAAATGTTCCCAAAGCGACACCGCATTAACCGTTGCAGTATGTGCTCGCTGTAATTACATTGCGCAAAATGAGTACGAGTGCAAATTATTTCTGTGAAATTGGACAGGTCCCAAATAGAACGAGGCAGAAAGTCGGTTGGCACTGCTGATTCCTATGCAAGCGGGGAGCAGATGCACCGCCCGTAAGTGGTTCATTCTGCAGATTCTTATTGTTGCGACGTATGTTCACTTCATTACAGATTAACGTGAAGTAGAATTGTAAGGGACGACTGCACAGCCAGAAAGACGGAGTGATTACACAAAATTCTTACTTTCACAGTCACACTGCTGAAAATTTATAGGCTTTTGCGTTATGATGTCGTCAGCAGGGAAAATTGTCAAAAAATTTCGGGAACAGAATCGTAACCTCACCACGCAAAATTTGAATCACTGCGTTAAAGAAACATACTGATCACATTGAAGCGCTGTAGGTCTTCTGGAACTGGTACCAGATGGTCATAGACCCTCGAAAACTGGCACCCGTCCTTGTTGGTAAGTGCTGAGTAGTTGTGCCCGGACTTGGAGGCGTGACATAATGTAAAAAATGAGCAATCGTCTTCGGACGTGCCTATCATGAAGAGTAGGCCTTAGCTGAAGAGACAACTCACGAGTAATCACTGCGCAAAGAAGTGGTATACAGAAGTACTAAGGAATGAAGAGATACGTTTGAAGTCCTACGAGGCTGTAGATACTGCGACAGTGAATAGCTCAGCAGGCAGTTCATTGAAGAGGAATGTACCTCTAAAAAGGGCAGTCACAGAAGTTGGAGGTTAAAAATGTATGTTGAAGGAACAGAAATAAAACTTCAGCTGATCGACAAAAGAAGAAAGTACAAAAATGATGACGAAATTTCAAGGACACTGAAATATAAGTCACTTACGAACGAAATAAATAATAAGAGCAAGGAATCTAAAACGAAATGGCTACATGTAACATGTGAAGAAATTGAAAACGAAAAGGTTGTTGAAAGGACTGACTCGACATATAGAAAATCCAAATAAACTTCAACGAAATTAAAAGCAACGGCTTTAACATTAAGAGTACAATAGCAATTACACTGTTTAATGCAGAGGAGAGCGGATAGATGGAAAGAGTATAATGTTGGCCTTTATGAGGAGGAGGAGTTTTATCGCGAGACGTGATAGGAGGAGAAACAGGAGTCAGTAGGGAGGAAATAGGGGATCACGCATTAGAATCAGAATTTACAAGACCTTCCGAAGACTTAAAATTAAATGAGGCTGCAGGAATAGATAACATTCCATCGAAATTTCTGAAATCATTGGGGGAAGTGGTAACAAAACAACTAACCATGTCGGCGAGTAAAATATGTGAGACTAACGACATACCATCATACATTCGGAAAAATGTCATCTACGCAATTCCCAAGATTGAAAGAGCCGGTAAGTGCGAGATTTATAGCACAGTCTGCTTAATATCTCTTGCATCCAAGCTGCTGACAAGAATAACGTCTACAACAATGGAAAAGAAAATTTAGGATCTGTTAGAAGATGATCAGTTTGGATTTAGGGAAGCAGCTCCAGCGTTGCGGTTGATAGTAGAAGTACGACTGTAGTGAAATAAAGACACGTTCGTAGGATTTGTCGACCTCGAAAAAGCGTTCGACATGTCAAACGGTACAAGATATTCAAAATGCTGAGAAACATAGAGATAAGTTATAGGGAAAGACCGGTAGTTTACAATATGTAGAAGAGCCAAGAGGATACAGTACGAGTGGAAGTCCAGGAACGATGTACCATGATTAAAACGGGAGTAATACACGGATGTAGTCTTCCTCCCCTGTGACTCAGTCTAGCACTGACGGAAAAAGAGGTTCAAGAGTGGGAATAAAATTTAAGGTGGAAGGATATCAGTATTTAGATTCGCTGTTGACCTTGCTATACTAAAGGAATGTGACGGGGAATTACAGGAGCGATCGAATGGAATCTGTGGACTGAGAGTAAATCGAAGAAAGACGAAAGTAATGAGAAGTTGCAGAAATGAGAAAATGAGAAATTTAACATCAGAAATGGTTAAGGAATTCATAAATGGTTAAGGAATTCTGGTACGTAGCAAAATAACCTACCATGAACGGAGCAAGGAGAACATGAAAAGCAGATTAGCATTTCCTAAAAGGGTACTCCTGACCAAGAGAAGTCTACTAGTATCAAACATAGGTCTCAGTTTCTTGGCGAAATTTCTGAGAATGTATGTTTGGAGCAGAGCATTGATTAGCAGTGAGACATGGATTCTGGGAAAACGGGAAGATAGAAGCATTTGAGATGTACTACTACAGAAGGTTGTTCAAAAACAGATGGGCTGATAAGATAACGAATGAGGAGGTTCTCCGCAGAATCGGCGCGAAAGGGGAATATGGATAACACTGGCAAAAAGAAGGGATAGGACGACAAGACATCTGTAAGGCATCAGTGAGTAACTTCCACGGTACCAGAGGGAGATGTAGAGGATAAAAACTGTAGAGGAAGACGGAGATTGGGATACATATAAACAAATAATTGAGGACGTAGGTGGCAAGTGCTGCTTTGAGATGAAAAGTGGGACACAGGAGAGGAAATCGTGGCGGACTGCATCAAACAAGTCAGAAGGCTAACGACTCAAAGGAAAGAAAAAAAAAAAAGACGAGACCGCACTATGATAGAAGCTGCCAAATATATTGGTTTATCAACGAAGAGTATCCCACATGTTTACACGGACTGGTGTTCCACTCACAGTCACGTAACATGGCGTTAGGACAATGTTCGTAATAAGACCCTAGCCGAAAGGGACTTGAGACAAGAATAACACCTTGTCTACAGTTACATGACTACTCTGCAATTCACAATTAAGTGCCTGGCAGATGGTTCATCGAACTACCTTCAGACTGTTTCTCTATTGTTCCACTTTCGAACAGCGTGCAGGAGAAAGGAACACTTAAATCTTTCCGTGCGAACTTTGATTTCTCTTATTTTGTTGCGATGATCCGCCTTCAACAAAATATTTTCGTATTCGGAGGAGCATGTCTGAAATTTCGTGATAAAGTCTCATCGGAAAGCAAATTCCCTTTGTTTTAATGATTGACATCCATCCCGAGTATCATATCTGTAACACTCTCTCCCCTATTTGTCGATAATACAAAAAAACCTGCCCTTCTTCGAACTTTCTAAGTTTCCCCCGTTAGTTGTGTCTGGTACTGATCGCATACCTCGCATCAGTACTCCACGATGGTACGGTCAAGCTTAGTGTAGGCAGTCTCTTCAGACGATTTGTTCCACCTTTTCAGTGTTCCGCCAATAAATCTTAGTTTTTTGTTCGCCTTCCCCAAAACTTTACCAATGTGGTCGTTCCAATTTCATTTACTGTTAATCGTAATCCCGAGTTATTTACTTGTATTGACAGCTTTTAAATTTGTGTAATTTATCACCCAACCGAAATTTAACGGATTTATTTTAGTACTCATGTGGATGACCGAACACTATTTCCCCTTAACTGCCGCTTTTCGCACCATACCATCATGTTTAGATAATTTTCCAATCGGTTTTTATCTTGCGACAACTTTATTAGACGGTAAATGACGGCATCGTCTGCGAACAATCTAAAAGGGCTGTTCGGTTTATCTCGTAAATAGTTTATATACATTATGAAAAGCAGACGGCCTGTAATACTTCCTTCGGAACGCTCGCTATCACTTCTCTTTCATCCGATGACTTTCCGTCTGTCACTACGAGCTGTGACCTTTCTGACAGAAACTCACTTATCCAGTCGGACAACTGGGAAGATAGTCCACAGGTAAGCAATTTGATCAGAAGTCGTGTGTGAGCAACACTGTCAAAAGCCTTCTGCAAATCTAGAAGTATGGAATCAATCGGAGATCCTCTGTCGATAACATTCATTACTTCATGAGAATAAAGAGTTAGTTGTGATTCACAAGGACGCTGTATCCTAAATCCACTCGATATGTCAACAGATCGTTGACTACCAGGTAATTCATAATGATCGATGACAGTATATGTTCCAAAATCCTGCTGCAAATCGACGCCAGTGAAGTGACTCTATAATTCAGCGGATTACCGCCAATTCCTTTCCTGAATATTGGCGTGATCCCTGCAACTTTCCACTCTTTTGATACGGATCTTTCGTCAAGCGAGTGGATGTATATGACTGCTATGTGTGGAGCTATTGTGTCAGCATACTTCGAAAGGAACCTAATTGCAACGGAAGGCTTGCCTTCATTAAGCGATTAAGCTGCTTCGCCACTCCGAGAATATTTAATAAGTTGCCGGCCGAGGTGGCTGAGCGGTTCTAGGCGCTACAGTCTGGAGCCGCGTGACCCGTACGGTCGCAGGTTCGAATCTTGCCTCGGGCCTGGATGTGTGTGATGTCCTTAGGTTAGTCAGGTTTAAGTAGTTCTAGCTTCTAGGGGACTGATGACCTCAGAATTTAAGTCCCATAGTGCTCAGAGCCATTTGAACCATTTAATAAGTTACTCATGTTGGCAACTGTTCTAGATTCGAATTCCGAAATATTCACTTCGTCTTCTTCGGTGGCAGTCGTTTTCAAACTAGAAAGAATTGTTTCCGTCTCTGAATGCAGGTCTATCTAAATCAGTTTTAAAGTGAAGACGGCGACAAAAACCGCATGTTACGGGCTTTCGGAGCCGGTTACATCGCAAAGGCCAGTTACTCCCGGCAGCATACAAAGCTGCACGTCTTCGATTGACCAAACTACACCGGAACTGGACATTAGATGGCTGTAGACGTGTGCTGTGGTGTGAAAAGCTGCGAATTTCTTTTAAATGTTTTTCCGTGATTTCCCTAAATCACTTCAGGCAAATGCTGGGATGGTTCCTTTGAAAGGCCGTGGCCGACTTCCTTCCCCATCCTTCCCTAATCCGATGGGACCAATGACCTCGCTGTTTGGTCCCGTGCCCCAAAAAATCTGTAACTGCCGTGCCCGAACACTTTCGAGACAACGCTGTGGCAATGGAAGGAAGTCCCGATGGAGCACGTCCTTTTTGCAGATCTCTGGCATGAAGTCTTGGGTAACTTACCACAGCTGAGGATTGAAGATAAAATGATGAAAAAAATCTCTAAGACGCAGTTACTAAAGGCAGTTTATGAGATCGGTACAAAGGTCAGTAATAACGAAAAGCAAGCAGTCATGCATTATGGCGATCATTATGATATTTAATACTATCGGAATTGTTTCCTTGCATTTTGCAGTCATTTCCCTCCATCACCTTGAGGGCTATGGTAGTAGTTTAGAAATTGAGACCACACATAGTATAGGCAAGATCAACCCCAGGCAAAATTGTTGTACAGCCTTTCGAAATGTGAAAATTCTGGTGTACCGTATTCAGCTTCACTCGGATATTTAACAGATCTGTTAGATAATGGTTCGAGGAAACGTCTGTAGCAATTTACGTCATATATTTTGTTGGCCATCCCTAGAGACGAAACTATGACTTCAGCATGTGATATAAATTGACAAATCACTTGCGGTTGCCGGTTATCTCCAGTTACTGCTTCTCGAAACTTCAATGACATGAACAGCCAACGAGCGACGTTGCAGATGGGCACTATATTTCGCTTGTTCAAATGGCTCTGAGCACTATGGGACTTCACATCTGAGGTCATCAGTCCCCTAGAACTTAGAACTACTTAAACCTAACTAACCTAAGGACATCACACACATCCATGCCCGAGGCAGTATTCGAACCTGCGACCGTAGCGGTCGCGCGGTTGCAGACTGTAGCGCCTAGAACCGCTCGGCCACTCCGACCGGCATTTCACTTGTAAAGTGTCCTATCAGGGTGCAGCTGGACAGTTTAGAGGGTATCTGCGAGGTCTAGTAGGCAATAAGTTGTGTATCTCGTCTTCTAATTCTGTCTTTGCTACAATCTTGGAGCGTTGCCTAGCTTAAAACTCAATGGACGTAGGCATTGGTAACATACTTTACGTTGCATTTAGGTGTATTTCTCTCTGTCGTATGGCTTCACACATACCAAAGCGTTCTATAACCAAGTTAAAACGCTGGTCTATTTCTAAACTGTGATTTATAGCGTCCGTAAGCGCACATGTCAGTCCATGATATGTATGCCATAATATGTATGCTTCCACTTATCGCAAAGGTAATCTGTCGTTCCGTCTCCATCAACAATTAATGCCAGTGCCCGACGTTTTACGTGCCGACAAGTATATCCACCGTTTAAGACAATTTTTCCCATCAGTTGATATCGTGGAAGAGGGTTGTGGTGCGACATAATAACAACTGAGTCTACCGAATTATGACTACCGGGCGCAATTGTAAACTGTAATGCCTAGCTCTTAAACCACAGTGACATATATATGGATAATTGCAAATTTGCCTGTGTGTTTGTGTATTATAAAGTTATAGATCGTAACTACCAAAGAAATTGAATTACTAAGTGATGGAGCATCAGAACCTGTCATAAATCTGAGTAAGTGTTGAAGGATTCGATAAAATTGAAAAGTATCAATGGGAACTACGGTAAAAATTTTTGACTGTAAACTATATCGTCTACTTAACCATGAATGTTTTGTATATCATTGGTGTGTACACAGCTGTTGATGTTCACTAGGCTTTAGTGAAAGGATATATTTAAATACATACAACCATCTAAAATTGTTATAGAGCATGATCGTTTCTGGAATCCAAGCAGCAATCCTATATACGTTGATGCATTCAGAGTGGATCCGTGCCGTGTATGATAGTATACAGCTTAAGGCGTTGGACAAATAGCTGGGTGAGTGAATGTCGTATTCCTTCTATCATCTGGATCTGTGTTTTCTATGATTTACTCTGTTTACAGACTTCCTTTAGCAACGAAAACGTAATTTCTTTCACGATTCAGTAAATCAACGCATTGTTGATTAAGCTCCTTTCGGAATTTAAAATTATTGTTGCTTTACTATACTGTCATCAATCTTCGAATTGAGGCATGGCACCTTGACTACAACGTGCAACATTACTGAAATCCGTACACAAATGTTAATTACGTGTGTCTTTTGAAATATAAACTATATACAAGGAGAGAATCACATCAGCAATTCCCGCGTTGGTCATCATTTTTTTTTTCAGTTATCCCATTTTGCACATGTAGTTTTCAGTGTTCCGAAATAAGACGATAATCGACGGTAAGTAGAAAGCAGCAAGACAGAAACGCAAGGAAGGTTAACCTAGGATGACGAGTGGCGAAACTCCAAAGTTTCCGACATCATGCCAAGTTTAATGTGGGTAATGGCTACCGAAGTTACCATCGCGCTCAAAGTTAACTTTAGTGACTAGTAGCTTCAGGTCATTCATGTGAAGTGACACAAATGAAAAGGGGTGTTCGAATATTGCGTGAAGTTAGAATTCGTATTTCTTTTCTGGTGCAGACACTTTTCCTAATGTTACCAGGAACGTATGGGACCTACCACTACATTCAATTTAATCGTGCCTACCTTCTAGCTGAGTGGTAAGTGAGAGCGAATTTTTTAGCGGCTTATCAACTTTTGACTGTAGAATGAAGTCGATACACTTCTAGGATGAGTTCTCAGTGAATTTTTGGAAACGCGCCACGCGTACTTCACTTGACGTTTTCCCAGCAGTGGTATAACATTACGAGCAATCACTCAAAAGAGAGTGAAATTTAAAATGACGTTTTGTATAGTACAAAATTAGGCTACACGTAATCTAAGTTGAAATTTTACTCACTTTCTTGACTTTTTAATCTTCGATTTTATTTGGATACCACTCGGTATGGTAGCACATTGCATTTTTCCAAGATGCCAGACTCTGATTATCATCTCAGTATCGTATTATTAATTTATGATTCAGAAATTGCCACATTGAAAAGTAGGGTTCTGCTATATGCATTCTCGGGATTGTAAAGCGTGGCTTGAAACTTCCTTGTTATGTTACTGTTTCTGTACGTTTATTACGTACATGAATATTTTCAGAAGGAAAAAGGGGGTGGAAGACAGAGTGTCTCCTAGTCTTCTGGCAGCAAATTATCGGATTCTGAAATGAGGAATTTGAAGAGGCTCAATGAAAAAGTAAAAGTTACAAAGGCGTTTGAAGAGACAAAACAAAAGATTTTTTCTTAAAATGATCTATCAGTGTAACGATTCTAACGTTACGCAACAGATTATGACACAGCTGAAGTACTGAAATACGGAATGACATTTGTACAGATACTCGTGTTCTGGGACACGACTAAAGCTAATTTAATGTGAAACGCGTCACGGAATCAATGAATGTGACGTTGCTATGATTAGCGAATGAAATTTATCACTGTAATGGGAAGGCAGTGGAGCAAATATTGTAATTTCCAGCTGTGGTATGATAGTATATAAAGACTGTCACTAATTAAAAAGGTTACACACTTTTCTGAAATCAGTTCGTTTGCTCTCGTTTGAGAGAAAGCTTGCAGGAATGAAAACTGACTTGACTGCAGATACCAGTGTGTTCCAGTGCACACGAGTATCTGTAGATAAACTTTGAAATACGGATTCACGTAAAGCCTGTAATTAGTATCATTTAATATGTATGCGTATCGAGGTATGAGCTCATTTTGTGGGAGAATCGATTGAATGGATATCAGTTGTCAGGAGTAATGATCTGGTTATCTACGGACCCTAATGAAGGAACAGTCATTTGCATTTACGTAGGTAAGCACTCTATTGTTAACATACTAGGTCTACGTCGTTTTCCATCGCCGATATGGATAATTATTTTCGTCCACCATTTTGCTACCTTTGGCCCCTTCAGAGAATGAAACACAGCCGTATAATCAAAAATGGTTCAAATGGCTCTGAGCACTATGGGACTTAACACCTGTGGTCATCAGTCCCCTAGAACTTAGAACTACTTAAACCTAACTAACCTAAGGACATCACACACATCCATGCCCGAGGCAGGATTCGAACCTGCGACCGTAGCAGTCGCGCGGATCCGGACTGAGCGCCTAGAACCGCTAGACCACCGCGGCCGGCGCCGTATAATCGGTAAGTGATGTGTACACTTATAGTCTATTAAATATTAAGCTTGACAAATGATAAACAACTACCAGTTCGGTGAATATACTTATTCATGAACACAGAACCATGTACAACAAAACATTTTTACCTCTGCTCCCAAGTTTATGAATCAGTCGTGAAGTGAAACAACGGTGTTCAGTTACACGATTCTTTCACTAAACGTGCAGATTATTTGCACGTGGAAGCATTTGGAAGTAAGTTTGGCTATTCCGATGAGACCTACTTCAGACTGTTTTGGGAATACATCGAACAATAAAACGAATCCTGTAGCAACCTACAATTTCTTCTAAAATTCCACGTTCTATTAATGTTTAAACTAAATGTCGAGATTACGTATAGTCACTTACAAAGAACTACAAACATGCCAGTCATATTTTCTCTCTGCTCAACGCTTACATGAAGTGAGTTTGCCGCAGATTTAAGGTTAACATGGGAATGGTTAAAGAGGTCAGTCGGGCGAATACGTCCTCATTTCGTATGGCTGGCAGGGATTCGCTCCGCCAGCTAGAATGCGGTAAACTGGGACAATCTTTGTACTGCGGATTCTGTTGTGGCGAGCGACGGTGTAATTACAGGCAGACACTGGGCAACAACAGGTTGCCTCAGGGGCTATTCAGAATCCCGCTTCAATGCAACGGAACAATTACCGTAGAGAGAAAGTTATAAATCAACAGGTTTCCAACGAAAACGGCAACAGCACATTATCGGGTCTCAATTTACACTTCACACACACACACACACACACACACACACACACACACACGCATGCACGCGCGCACACACACAAACACACACACACACGCACACACACACACACACACACACACACACACACACACACACACACACACACAGAGAGAGAAAGAGAGAGAGAGAGAGAGAGAGAGAGAGATGGACGGGAAAAAAATCACTAAACCCAAAAATAATGAATGTAGAGTAAGAAAATTTGGGAAGACGTTTGTCCAGCTAACACATTTATATGACTAATACTTCAGGATCACAGCTTAATGTAAAGGCGAGACAAGTCATTGCAAATGCGGAATGCTGGTATACTAATAGCCTGTGTAACTGCCAGAATGTTGAATGCAAGCATGCAAACGTGCACTCTTTTTGTTGTACAGGTGCCGGATGTCAATTTGTGTTACCAGTTTACTTTGCACTCCGTGTCGCAACTGAACTGGTAGTAGCAAATTTTAAACTTATTTTCAGTTCCTAACATAAAAAGTTTATATTTTTCTATATTACCGTACCTTATGAACGGCAACAGTGCATGGATCTTAATAAGGCCGCTGCTGAAACAAATAGTATAAAAATATGTTTGTTACTGTGCCTGAAAATAAAAATTGTTTTGCTATATACACCAATCGTGGTGGTTCCCACAAAATAAATATGACGTCGGTGCACCGTATAAAAACGCAGGGAACGAGTTTAAACTGCAGTTCATATTCCAGCGGTGAATGATGGCCGATTTCAATCATCAGATATGATGCTGAAGATACTCCGTTCTAAAAATGCAAAAGTATTTCAGGAAGGAAAAGAGGTTAAATCTTAAACCCCTCGACGGCGAAGGTATATGGTAAGAGATGGAACAAATACTTACTGGTAGATTAAGCCAGTGTAGAGCTGGAAATCTGTCGTCCCCTTTTGAAACTGTAATGGAACAGCAACGGGAAGTTAAACGTGTATGGTTGGTCAGAAATTGTCATTGTTCCCTCATTCGTCAGCGAAGACCTTTAACCACCAATCACAAGGGTATTACTATAGAGATCTCTGAAAATATGCTTCAATCTGCAGAATGAGAATTATCGGTACGCATGCGACATGATGCTCTACCAAACTGTTCGAAAATGTCGCGCATAAAAGTGGGATTTTTCTGTGGTTCATACCTCGGGTACTACTGGTGATGGAAAGGTACGGTCAAGTGTTTTGGATAGCCCTTCGGCTAGGTACCATTTTTATACCCAACAGAAGGATCTACGAATTCGCAGCATTCAGGAAGTGCAAAACAGGTACTAATCTAGTTTTATAATTGAGACAAATGGTTGTAGTTTCGACATAAGCCATATTAAGGAGTAGTATCTATTGTATCTTGATGGTGACTAGTTTCGGACACCTATGTCAATTTCCAAGGCATTCGTACCGTATAACAATACAGAGGAAAGCCTGTGTACAAAAACTGCCCCTGCAGTGGCAATCAATGCGGTCCTATGGCCGACTCAGCAATGTTAAAGAGACCACTCAGGACTGACATTGGAGAACACCGCCGTATTCACGTACGCGCAAGTTCTGCGTGTGCTTGTTGGTGGCCTTCTACTTTTTACCAAACGGAATAGCGTCCTCGTGCGCACCCTGTTAGTGCCCATGTTTCAGTGAAGAAGGAGTGGTATACACTGCACCAACTTCGCGCAGTTTAGTGAAAACATGAGTCGAGGAGAGATTCATAAGGAAAGCCCACGTGTATTAATAACAAGGATTCCTCAAGAAATGCGTCAATGAATTCTAATACTCTTTTGGCAGTGGTGGGGTCCGAAGATGGCGGTAATGTGCTACCAAAACTAGTCGTGTGAGAAAATAAAGACATTCTCAAGATACAGCTGTGGTGGTACTTTTTCTATGAGCAAACACGTTTTAATCTTATACACTGCTATTAGAAAATCGTATTCCCTACAATCAGCGCAGACATCCCCATCAAAAAACATGTACACAAATAACAAATCAGCATACTCAAAATATGAAACTTCCTGGCAGATTAAAACTGTGTGCCCGACCGAGATTCGAACTCGGGACCTTTGCCTTTCGCGGGCAAGTGCTCTACCAACTGAGCGACCGAAACACGACTCATGCCCGGTATTCACAGCTTTACTTCTGCCAGTACCTCGTCTCCTACCTTCCAAACTTTACAGAAGCTCTCCTGCGAATCTTGGAAGGTAGGAGACGAGGTACTGGCAGAAGTGAAGCTGTGAATACCGGGCGTGAGTTGTGCTTCGGTAGCTCAGTTGGTAGAGCACTTGCCCGAGAAAGGCAAAGGTCCCGAGTTCGAGTCTCGGTCGGGCACACAGTTTTAATCTGTCAGGAAGTTTCATAGCAGCGCACACTCCGCTGCAGAGTGAAAATATCATTCTGGATACTCAAAATAGTGCAGTAGCTTCGACCAACAACGTAGTAACGTGTAGTATTGTGCAGCTGACTTTTTTATACAGCACCTATAGAGGGTGAACGTTAACAAAACCGACAAACTGCAGGGACAGATTGCTAATTGGAAATGGAGTTAAAAACGTCCCATGAACATGTGTCAAGCAACGGATGGTAAGCAACGACAGACGATCATCCCGGAACACAGTACAGCGACGCATCGCATTCGCGTCACAACGGATATTCAAAGTGGCCTCCATGGAATGTAAAGCACACGTTAAGTCTTCACGCCATGGATTGCCGCACACATTGCGGCCTCTCTCCGAATAGCGTCACTGGCGTCTTGAAAACGCTGTTGAAGGGTTTACACATCAGCAAATTGTACAGCATAACGACGCACTCGTTGCAAGTGATAGGGATAGTAGCAGTTGTTATATGCTTATGTTATATGTTGTTATAGGAGTAACCCATTGAATTACAGACCCATATCACTGACCTCAATTTGCAGTAGGATTTTGGAGAATGTACTGTACTCGAACATCATGAATCACCTTGAAGAAAATGACTTATTGATACACAACCAACGCGGATTCAGAAAACATCGTTCTTGTGCAACACAGCTAACTCTTTATTCCCATGAAGTAATGAGTGCTGTCGACAAGGGATCTCATATCGATTCCATATTCCTAGATTTCCAGAGGACTTTTTATACTGTTCCTCACAAGCGACTATTAATCAAATTGCGGGCCTATGGAGTATTGTCTCAGTTGTATGACTGGATTAGTGATTTCCTCTCAGAGAGGTCACAGTTCGTAGTGATGGACGGTAAATTGTCGATTACAACAGAAGTGATATCTGGCTTTTCACAAGGTTGTGTCATAGGCCCTCTGCTGTTCCTGATTTATATAAATGATCTAGGTGATAATCTGAGCAGCCCCTTAGATTGTTTGTAGATGACGCTGTAATTTACCATTTAGTAAAATCATCAGACGATCAGTTCCAATTACAAAATGATATAAAGAGAATATCTGTATGGTGCGAAAATTGGCAATTAGCACTAAACGAAGAAACGTGCGACGTCATCCACATGGGTATTAAAAGAAATCCGATAAATTTTAGTTACACGATAAATCGCACAAACCTAAGGGTTGTCATTTCGACTAAATACCTAGGAATTACAATTACTAGCAACCTAAATTGGAAAGACTACATAGATAAAATTGTGGGGAAGGCGAAATAAAGATTGCTCTTTGTTGGCAGAATACTCAGAAGATGTGACAAACCCACTAAAGAGATAGCCTACATTACGTTTGTCCGTCTTCTGCTAGAACATTGCTGCGCGTTATGGGATCCTTACCCGGTAGGATTGAAGGAGGACATTGAGAAAGTGCAAAGACGGGCAGCTCGTTTCGTGTTACCGCGCAATAGGGGTGAGTGTGTCACTGAAATGATACACGAGTTGGGGTGGCAGTCAATGAAACAAAGGCGGTTTTCTTAGCGGCGAGATCTATTTACGATATTTCACCAACTTTCTCTTCCAAATGCGACAATACCTACGTAGGGATAAATGACCATCATAATAAAATAAGAGAGATCAGAGCTCGAACGGAAAGATTTAGGTGTTCCTTTTTCCCACGCGCCATTCGTAAGTGGAACGGAAGTAGTATGAAAATGGTTCGATGAACCCTCTGCCAGACAATTAATTGTGGATTGCAGAGTAACCATGTAGATGTAGATGTAGATGTTATGCAGGATACATTGGACTGTACTTTGGCTTATGCCGTGTTGGTGAGCCACTTGCCTGGGGCTTGTACTTTGGTGAGGGTATTTGATCTGGCATAGCTGCACTGCAACTCGACCGTTTCCATTTGCTTGCCCGTTCACAAACACAATCTCGGCTTGTTCCCGACATGAATACCGGACAATTGTGACGCATACAGTACGGTGCGTCAATCACGCAGCCTGAAATACACAAGGACCTTTCATTCGTCACCGCCATCTACCGTTGGAACGATGCATTTCCAGACACATGTTCGTCAGACCTTTTTTTCTCCATTTCCAGTCAGGAATCCGTCCATGCAGTTTGTCGGTTTTATTCATGTTTCATGCAGCTCGTCATGTCGGTTTCTAATACCCTGTTGTGTTATTTTTTAACCTCAACCTCACTAACGTATTTTTGAGACTGAACGTGACAATAGCTGCACTCCTCTATTTCCATTTTCGTCAAACGGTATTTGTTCGAGTTTACTAACAGATGGTGATTTGTAACTGAAACGGGTAGTACAATAAAAGAACCCTATACAGATTTGTGTTACGAATTTTGTGGAACGAGTAAATTCCCGTTTCATCACGTTCCATGCGTTTTTAATTGGCGAGGCATCAGGTGTCTCAGCTATGGTACACCACAAGGAGAATGTTGCATTGCAGCAGACTTATGTGGATGTGCGTTGTCATACTATATAAGGACATCATATTCATGTTGAAGAAATGGTAGTAGCGCCGAGGTAACAGCTTTGTGCAATGTAGTGGGCACTGGTTACTTTACCCTGCAGAAACACCAAAAGTGACCGCTTGTTGTAACCCAGTCCCCCCTCCCCCCTTTCGCAGCGTACGTACACACAGCATGAGGTCTGGAATGAGACCTGTGGTGTGTCATGGGCGAATGCACTCTGAAATAGGCAACACAGACGTGAACCTCCATCACTCGCACCCAGACGGAACATTCATCACTGAAGAGACAGAGCACAGTGCAGTCTGTAGACAATTCTTTCTCGACACCATGTAACGCCGGAAATGCATATCCTCCTATTTCCATCTATTGCACTGCAAATTTTTTTCCTTATTTGTCACCTGAAGATGTGACATTTCTGTCTCTTTACATATTGTAATTGTTTTACTATTTGTATGTATATATTTATGCATTTATGTCGATGTATAATTGGTTTGTTTCGTAAATATTATTTGTATTTTTACGCTGGGTCTTGCCTAGGGAAAACAGCTATTGAACGATTACATCGATAGGTCGTGTGAAGAATCAAAGTGTGTAGGATCTTTGGTACTGTTAACTCTGTCGCGTGGAGCGCGGGCAGAGAGAGAGTCTGGCTGGAGTAGCGAGTGGAGCAGGTGTGTTGTGTGACGCGCCCGCGAGTTGCCGCACTTTCGGGGTTTGGCAGCATGTAATTGCGCTCGACTCGCGATGATAGTTTCTGACACGGTGTCGCGGACGGGAAGCATTAGCTGGCGCACATCAAGAGCCCGTTTCGCCTGGTGACCGTGTCGAGAAGAAGGCGCGCCAACATCCAGCTTCTGCAACAGCGACGGCCGACAATGAGTGACTGTCGCCACCTCCTCGATCGACGGCTTCAAACCTTCAATCAACCAACAAGGAAGACTGGAAGCACGTAAAGTTTTAGAACTGTATGGCAGACCTCAGCTTTTCAAACTGTACCATTTTCGTAACTATAATTACAGCAACTTAGCGTGAACCTTTGTTGCTCATTGTCCCAATTGCATTACCAAGCAGGGTCCCGTCCTTTTCCGAAATGAACCAGAGTGTCGTTGAAATTCAAACGCCAGAATCATTCGATTTCACTGCTTTAATTTCAAAGTTCAGTTAAGGTATTCATAGCTGGCTACAATATTTAGATTACACAGCACAAATTAAGAGTGCGAGTTTTGTTACCGTATTTTAGCTTACCTGTGACTGCAGCTCAGCTTGGTACGTACTAAATTTTATTATTGTTAATTTTTCAGAATCATTTAGTTCAAGTTCAAAGTTAAATCTCTTATTTCTAAATTGCGTAGATTCAAGTAGCTTTTGAAATGAATGTTGAGGTAGTCCAAGACTAACTGTATTTTGCTGAATTTCGATGTGCTTCAGAAAGAAAGCTCACTATTAACTTCAGTCACTAAATTAACTTTCGATTTTCCTGTTTTATTAATTCTTTTGCTAAATTAAGTCAGAGTGTAGCGAAATGTATTACTTCTGACAAACTTTCAGTTTTCACACTACACGTGTCAACCTTCAATTGCCACACTTCTAGTGCTAATTATATGTGCAATAACCTTTCTTTTTCAGTTACTATAGTAATTGTCCTTAGGACTGGCGACCGTAATTTCCTCTAAATCTCAAATATCTAATTACCGCTAGTTAATTGTTAACGTAACGGCCGCACATTTACTTTCTTTATTAACTTTACCCCTTTTCAAAATTAATTTCCACCAGTTTAATTTGCATTTTTCCTTTCATTTAGATGTAACCCTTTCCTCCCTCTTTACCGACAGTTTAACTTCGGTGACGATTGCTTTCTCCCAAATTTCCATTAGGTACACGCGGTTTAATTTTTCACTGTCATTTAGGTCGATAAGTGAGGGGGAGGTTACAACCAGAGTGGCCATTCTAGGTAGTGTCGTAGTGTCAGGGGTCTCCTGGCCGGAGGCACGCGTGACCTTAACGCTACTGCATTCAGACTGTTCCCAATGGTCCTTGATGGCATGGCAGGTGTATCATGTGCCAGAATTTCGTCCCCGGATGATATTCAGTCGGTCACCGCTGCTTCCGCAGTGCGTCGATCTTGACTTGATTCTGTACTATGGGTACGTACAGAAGTTGGTCTACAAATACTGGAACTTTCCACAGACCACTGCTGAAAGCAGCAACACACTACCGAACATGTGCTGGAGCCGGTCGATACGTCAGCAGAGCCTCACACAGGCGATCCTGTTCAAATGGCTGGAGTTCGTGACAGGGGTACGTACTCGTCGGCGTGGCTTGGTGGTATCCTAGAATGAATGTTGCACACACAGTTAACCTCCAAACTCAGCACAGTTACTGACTCCAGAGTCAAAAACAAAGGACGCACAGGCAAGCCTCCAGAGCGTCGTTTGACCGCTCATGACCGTGACAAAGAGTCGCTGACACTGAAACCTCTCACTATGCACTCTGGCACCACCGAACATCGTCCTTAAGGGTGCTTCAGGTTCTTTCCATCAGTGTACAACGTCAGGTAGGATATAAAAAATAATATAGAATTAGCAGCCGAATGTAATTGGGAGGTTGTGATGTCAATCATGATCCACTTTTCTCCGTTGAGACTTGATATGACTGGATTCCTGACGCGCCACATTCAAAACGGCGACGATATGACCATAATGTCGCTGTGACTTCTATGCCAGTGGAAGTTGCAAAAAAAGAAAAAAAAACTAAAGAATCAGCGTAGAGTTTTCTTTTTTGGGAAAGCAAATAAAAGAGTCATTAACGAATACAGTCAGATCCAAGCATTCACCGCGGGACACAAAGATAATGAGTATCTTTGGTCGGAATTTAAAGGTATTGTCCACCACGTGTTCGAGAAATATGTGCCTAGCATACATATACGGGAGGGAAAGGACCCACCGTGGTTCAACAAACATAATAGAAAGTTGCTGAGAAAGCAGAGAATTTTGCACAGTCGTTTTAAACGTAGTCACTGCCTCACTGACCAACAGAAATTAAGCAAAGTGAAAGCAAATGTCAAAAGGTCAATGAGAGATTCTTTTAACGAATTTGAAAGCAATATATTATCTGCAGATTCTAAAAATAACCCCAAAAAATTTTGGTCATAGGTGAAATATATGAACGCTACAAATAATTCAATACCTTCTCTTGCTGACAGTACGGGTAATGTAACAGATGATGACAAACATCATCTAAACCTAGATTTCAAAAACTCGTTTACGGTAGAGGACTGCAGCACCATTCCCCGTTTCAATTATCGGAAAAACCCAAGAATGACTGACATAGTGGTTAGTGTATCTGGGATTGTAAAGCAGTTAAGATCCTTAGATGCCAAGGAGGCATCTCGCCCAGACGGTATCCCCGTAAGATTGTATGTTGACTATGCTACAAATATAGCACCATTCTTATCCATCATCTATCAGAGATCATTGGAACAGCGGAAAGTTCCACGGGACTGGAGAAAAGCCCAGATCATAGCAATCTATATAAACTGTAGAAAATCGGATGCACATAATTACCGGCCAATTTCACTGACATCGATTTGTTGTAGAACCATGGATCATGTTTTGTGTTCAGACATAATGACCTTTCTAGATTCTGATAAGCCCATCTGCAGAAACCAGCACGGTTTTAGGAAACAGCGGTCATGCGAGACACAGCTGGCCCTCTTTGTGCATGATATACAACAGGCTCTAGATACCGGCTCCCAGGTTGATGCCACATTCCTCGACTTTCGAAAGGCGTTAGACTCAGTTCCACACTGTCGCTTGCTCCAGAAAGTGCGCGGTTGGATAGAAAGTTTTCTAACGGAGAGCAGTATTGTCCTGAATGGGGAGACGTCAACGGAAACATGCGTAACATCATGTGTCCTTCAGGACAGCGTAATAGGTCCGCTGCTATTTACGATTTACATAAACAATCTGGTTCATGATATTGACAGCGGCATTAGACTGTTTGCTCATGATACTGTAGTCTACAGGAAAGTAGTATCGCAGGAAAGTTGTGAACAAATCAATGAGGATTTGCAGAAAATAAATGAGTGGTGTAATGACTGGCAGTTATCTCTCAATATTAGTAAGTGTAGCCTACTGCGTATAACAAAGCGAAAATCCCCATTAATATGCGAGTACAATATAAATGCCCAGCTTTGGAAGCGACAAAATCCGTCAAGTATCTGGGTGTGACTATTCGAAATGATAATGGAACGATCAGATTACACAATTAACGGGTAAGGCGAACTCTAGATTGCGGTTTATTGGTAGAATTCTGAAGCGATGCAGTCCTTCAACAAAGGAAATTGCTTACAATACTTTATTTCGTCCAGTCATAGAATATTGTTCGTCTGTATGGGACCCTTACAATTTGGGTCTGAAGATTGAGAAAGAAGAGTGGCAAGATTCGTGACTGGTACATTTAGCCATCGAGAGAGCGTTACGAATCTTATAGAGAGTATGAAGTGGAACACAATTGCAGATAGACGACGCGCTATACGGAAGGGACTGCTCACTAAATTCCTAAATCCAATATTCGCCGAGGATGTAGAGCATATATTATTACCACCAACTTCCATATCGCGCAATGATCACCATTCAAAGATAAGGGAAATTAGAGCTCATACTGAGGTGTTTTACAGTCGTTTTTCCCTCGCGCGATCCGCGAGTGAAACAGAGGGGGGGTGGGGGTTGGGAACGTGACTTTGGCGCGAATAGTGCCTCCGCCACACACCGCTTGGTGGCTAGCGGAGTATAATATGTAGATGTAGAAGATAATGGACTGGGCCGTGTAGCTAAGCGGTAGAGACATGGTGTCCCTTTGTTACATATTTGTGTTCGTGTTCGTCTTCTTCGGCTGTTTACTCATACGGAAATACTGCCCCTTCGGTAATGAGAATGAGTCATAGACACTGTTCATCCCTTGTGTGATCTCCGATAGGCTATGACACGCTTCTTGCACCGGTTATCATGGCACATTTAATGTTGTTAAAATTGTGACTTGCTACTCTACAACGTTCATTAATCCTCTGTCTGTAAAGTACTGCTCAGATATCATGTCTCTTTCCAGGCGATTCACCGCATCTAGCTGCAAGATCCACGCTCCGTACAGAGCGCGTCTTCCAAACGCAATATTCATTCCCTGAATTTTAGCTTCTCAGCTTAAATACCTTAATGAGTGATGGAATAACCTAGAACCGAACTCAAATCCTTCAGTGCCTTAAATCAGTTGTTCAGAATATCCGCCGGCCGAAGTGGCCGAGCGGTTAAAGGCGCTACAGTCTGGAACCGCACAACCGCTACGGTCGCAGGTTCGAATCCTGCCTCGGGCATGGATGTGTGTGATGCCCTTAGGTTAGTTAGGTTTAAGTAGTTCTAAGTTCTAGGGGACTTATGACCATAGCAGTTGAGTCCCATAGTGCTCAGTGCCATTTGAACCATTTTTTCAGAATATCCCTAGATGTGGCATTAAATGTGTAGGGAAGCATTTGAAAAGCACTACAAAACTAACAACCCTTCCTCCACTGATACTTTAGAGATTCGAATCGCTCAGTTTGAAAAACATACTATTTTTTCACGCATCTCGATGTTTATCACATCATATCTCCTAAAAAATAAGTCATAAAATTATATAATTTACAGGTCCGTTTGGTGATACGTGTTAATACTGCCTGCAAAATGCTAGTAGAGAAGTAGGGATTTGTCATTATTGAAGCTGAAGTTATACCGCGTGAAGAGGGCAAATGTAGCCAGCAAGAACAAGATTTTTAAATGTTTGAACTATAGTTTGTTAGAAGTCACTAAGTACTCCTATTCTCAGATGTGGGATGAATATAATCTGGGTAAACTGCGCGCCATGATTTACGCTGTCGCCCGTTTTAACATGCAACTGATATCTCACTTCCTAGGAGCTCCCGTAACTGCAACTCGCTCACAGCCAGTAGTCCATCGCTGCAAGTCGCTCATATCCATCAACTACCACTTGCCCAGTCTTACTCATTCATTCATTCAAACTATTTGTCATTACCTCTTTATGTTTGTCACCGTCTGCTGTCTCACAGCCCAGTCTCCTTCGTTCTGTCCTCCTACTATTCCTCTCACTGTCGCTCTGTTGTCTCTCTCTCTCTCTCTCTCTCTCTCTCTCTCTCTCTCTCTTACTGCTACTACCTCTTTCATACCCTTCCCACTGCTGCTGCATCTTCTCACTGTCACTATCTCTCTCCTCCTCTTTGTCATTGCCATAGACCTGCCTCTCATTATTACTAGCCCTCGCCCACTTCCACTTTCTCCTTCTCTTTATTCCTCTCCCACTGGCACTGTCTGGCTCAAATGGCTCTGAGCACTATGTGACTTAACATCTATGGTCATCAGTCCCCTAGAACTTAGAACTACTTAAACCTAACTAACCTAAGGACATCACACAACACCCAGTCATCACGAGGCAGAGAAAATCCCTGACCCCGCCGGGAATCGAACCCGGGAACCCGGGCGCGGGAAGTGCGAACGCTACCGCACGACCACGAGCTGCGGACTGGCACTGTCTACTTCACTCTTTTCCATCACTGTTCTGTCACTGTCAGCACGTTTTAAAGCCATTTTTCCCTCTCTCTCTCTCACACACTGCCATTGTCTCCTTCGCTCTTTCATTACACAACCACTATCTCCTGTCTCCCAGTATTTATTGCTTTTCCGTCTCTTTGGCAATGCACTGTCTTGTTCTCTCTCAATACAAAAAAGGGCTATTGTGTTCGCATGCCAGAATTTTTGGGAACATTTTCAATGTGCTTATGAAAGTGGAACGAGGCATTTGGTACCCCACATTTCAGTCAGGGTTTTCTAAAGTGCAGCGTATTCGTCTTTTTTGTGCTCCGATAGGAGCACTTTTTTGCTGGTTACTTTCTCTGCAACAACAGGGCATGTCACTCATATGAAAAGAACTCGATGCGCCAGTAAAACTTTTTGTCAGACAACTTACTCTGCTCGTGCACAGCGGATACTTTGTCTTCGAGAAGGAGATGGAGGTAAACGATTGGAATTTTGTCGTTGGCTCATTGCAAATCACCGAATAATACCATTAATACTCATGAAGCCCCTCGTCATCAATAAAGCTCGTAATTCATGTGGTGGTCCAACGAAAACCCATATAGGTTTTAGGAGGCACATTTTCAAGAATGCTTCCTCTAAATGTGTGGTGTGATGTGAGGTCAAATTGGTGCCTGCGTCTGTGGTCTTTACAAATCGCTTCACGGGGTCCCTTGTCTATTCTTGAAAAAGAGATTTGAGCTTTACTGGAAGAGATTGCTTTGGCTACACGGGTCGTTCACACTCTACTTGTCAGGTCACACATCATGCAAACCTTAAATTTCCCAGAAGGTGGATTGGTAAAAATGATTGCGTTTCTTGTGTCCCAAGGACCAGAGACGTCACCCGTTAGATTTCTCCTTGTGGGGATTGTTGAAAAGCGAAGTCTACGAATCGAAAGTAAAATTGAGGAAAGAATTTATCGTTAGAATTAGGAACCGTGCTGCCTTAACAAAAGAACGTCAGAACGATTTAATGAATGCTATATGTGGTGTTTTATAGATAATTCTAAAGTGCAATTTAATCAAAACCATTTAATAGTTTGCCTTTGCTCACGCCTTTTTTCGGTATTTCTTTTGGGTATATTCTAACAGTTTCATCTTCGTAACCTATCAAAAACTGACACATGTTACTCGGAATACTTTAGTAGTTTTAATCTACGCTACTAAAATATTTACTATTACTCTGGAAACGATCGGTATGATAGCAGTTAGTGTGGGATGTTAGCCTTTCATTGTAGTCAAATGGCTCTAAGCACTATAGGAGTTAACATCTGAGGTCGTCAGTCCCCTAGACTTAGAACTACTTAAACCTAACGACATCACGTACATCCATGCCCGAGGCAGGATTCGAACCTGCGACCGTAGGAGGCGCGCGGTTCCGGACTGAAGCGCCTAGAACCGCTTGGCCACAGCGGCCGGCTCATTATGGTCGATTGTTAACCATGTAGTGGGAGTATAATGCAGAGTTTATCTTTTCCAAATGAGATTTTGCAGAGAGTGTACTTAAGTTAAAATAAACATACCATTATGTATACGGAAATCAATGGTATAATGCGATATTGCTGTTACCGCTTCAAAGGCAGTGTCACATCTGAGCGCTGATAATATGGTTACCGGGTACACTTCTACTTTAGTGCAAATTGCCAGCGTGTGCTCGTGGTACCGTATTATCTTGAGCATCGTATGCATCTGACGGGATGAGATATTGGTCGTCCGCTTCAGGTAGACGCATCGATCGGGCTACCATCTCATCATGATTCCATTCGCAAGCAAACTCCTCTGCTGTTTTTGCTTGCATCTGCTTCCATAGCATCTCAAATACTACATCCATCTTCTCCTGCGCTTTCCCTTACATTTCTGGCAACTTTACGCTCACAGAAACACTTCATTCAAGGTATCTAGGCATAGAATTTTGCTTCTTTGTAAATAAAATTTCATTGCACGGTCGCAAAATCTAACAATAAGTATCGTACGTATCTGTTAAAACTTTTTTTTTATAAATCGCTCCTCTTCATTTAAATAAGCAAATGAGATATAATGTCTGAAACCCATTATCTTCGCAAAAAGAGAAATAAAGAAACCCTTCGAATTACTTCTAAATTATATTGTGAAAGTATTTATTACTATTTCCGCTTTATTAAGCTTAGTCAAGAAAACTGTTGAATGAAGCCAGGCTATGTAAGAAGAGTACGCTATGGATCCCCAGAGAAACGCATAAAATGTGGGACAGTGAGAAAACTAGAGAATACTGAATAGTAAAAGCAATGAGTCAAGCAATTTAAGAGAAGAGATAGGTCGCCAGGGAGTCGTGAATATCGGGCATCCGACGAGGAGGGAACCTATTCTAAAATCGATAAGTAATAATAATAATAATAATAATAATAATAATATAGAAATTTAGACAAATTGTTACGGGTCACATCTAAGGGGAAGGTTGCTGTAATCCTAGCATTTCACGGGCATTGCTCTCGCAGTCAAATCGCTCAGGCTTGCTCCAAGTAAGGAATCGAAGTTCAACTTACCCTGGCCGCCTTCTAGTTCCAACGGCGGTACGCGCCTGTGTCCGTTGAAAGAAGGTCGAGTGCAATGTACCCTCGACCGAGAGACTTTCACAGGAGACACATCGTCAGACTGGGTTAGAATGTGGTATCGAAAACATCCATTTAAAAGATCATCAGGTTGGGCAAGAATGCGGTATCGCCTGTGTCCGTTGAAAGAAGGTCGAGTGCAATGTACCCTCGACCGAGAGACTTTCACAGGAGACACATCGTCAGACTGGGTTAGAATGTGGTATCGAAAACATCCATTTAAAAGATCATCAGGTTGGGCAAGAATGCGGTATCGAAAACATCCATTTAAAAGATACTTTCACTGCATTCACTTTAAGCGATTTGGAAAACAGCTATAAACTTAAACGTGATGCTTCTGGGCTATTGGAATCCTATCCCTCCTGGAATCAAGTCCAATGTGTCAACTACCGCGCGGTTGTGCCGTGATCTCTTTTCGGCTCACTGTATTAGTTGATCGAACAGCATGTACGGCATTAACGACAGCAGAATTTCACCACACCGATGGAAATTTCGTTGGATGGAAACAAGGTAAGGAGTGTAGGTGAAGAACGATGCGGCGAACCGCAAAGATTGTGCGAAGGTAGGATTAATGCAAATGAAGGTGTCGTAGGATATTGATATCAAAGAATCTGCTGCTTGCTGATGGCTAGCAGACTAACTGAGCTATGAATGCAACTTTAAAACTACCATAACGTGTACCAAAGCCATGAAGAGTTTCCTTACATCATACATCATTGTATAGCATTCTCTTCATGTGTCTCGACAGTCTGATACTCACTCTGAGTTTCTTAAAAATAAAAAAAAAAAGTCTACACTTCCAAATTATTGTATCTAAATATATCAAATATATTACGCGCTCTGCGATGACGTTCAACACAAGAGACACAACACACATTCAACTGAGGCAGATAAAGATACTCGGCCCGTTTGGAACATTTCCTGAGGAGTAAAGGTTGTCTGCTGCCCCTGACACAACATATTCGGATGTGGGATAATATCGGGTACTTGACCTGACCTCTTGCTGATACTGGTACTATCTTATAGCTCGTAGGTAAATGTTTGTAATTTAAAAGGATACTTAAGTAGCAGTATCTTTGCCGCAATACATGTGAATCAATGGTTGAAGCACAGCTTCACGAGTAGCCAGTAATTTGTTGTAGAAAATTCCTCCTGGTACTTGAACTGAGGACGTTGCCTTTCAGGGAAAACGTTCTTAGCATTGAGCTAGCCAGGCTCGACTCGAGGCCCACTTGGGGCCCCTGCCAGAGCTTCCACTCTTCAGCTACAGTGACTAGTACTACTTGATGACAGGGTGCGACTTCCCAGCAAGTTTATGAAGAGTGCACTCTCCGCTGAAAGATTCATTCTGCAAACAATCCCTACGCTATGGCTAAGCCATTATCCCGCGAGTTCCTTTTATCGCCACCAGGTATTCATGAGAGCTGCTGTGAACTTTGGGAACAATGGTTCTGGCGGAAGCGGCGCCGTAACGATGGCTCACGTGTTGTGCATGGATGGCTCCGTAAGAGAACTGTCCTCGGAAGGCAAAGTTCTGGGTTCGAATCCCTGTCTCGCATAGACTCTAATCACGCCAGCAAATTTTAAAATATCACTAAGTCCGCTAAAATGTGAAAGATTATTTCTGGAGCCATCTTCAGAAGATTGAAATACTAGTACATTTACTATATTCAGTAGATTCAATTCAGTACTTCAGTTACTACAGTAACAGTGGCGTTGAAGCCTCGTCTCTGTCGACACTTTCAATCTCCTTTAGTCGCTCCCCTATTAAATTCCAAGCGTCAACCGAAATCCTCAGAAGTATTCAGAATAGCCGGAATGTCTTACGAAGAACATAGTAAAATACATAAAGTGTTCCAAAGTCGGGAACAGTATTACAGTGAAAGGATCTATACAACGATAAAACAAGGCAGCTGCGAAACATTCTATTCGTTCCTAGTATTTCCACCGAATTTGAGTCAGAACACGAATTCTGGATGGAAAGAAGCTTTCGAGGTGATTTGTTTAATCATAATATGCTTTAAAGCCAATTAAAATGTTGCCAGGTTTACGATAGTTCGCCGTCTTAGTGATACAGTTTTCACACATATGAACATGAAAATGTAGTTAAATATAGGGAAAGAATGTTAGAAGACGAAAAAACAGTTAGTATTTTGTACATAAAACCATCAACATCGCTCAATAAATTTCTTTATATATTACGCCTTTTCGGCTACTGCCATAATCAAATATGTGCAGTTAATCTTATGATGGCAGTAACCGAAAAGGAGTAAGAAATAAAGACGTTTATTAAGTGATCATGACGATTTTGTGGACGAAATATTCACAAAGATTGCGGTCTCAAACAGGAAATTTATTTCCTTTATTAATAACGAAAATATATTGATATTAAAATATCTGATGTTGCGTAACACATACTGTTTATTAACAACGAATTAAAGAAATTATGCTATCAATGTCTGTATTTTCAAGATTGTAATCGAATTCATCTCCAAATTTTATCTTAAGACGCTACTAAGTGTTCAGTTCCCCAAACTCGCAATAGCTGATGTAGGATCGGAAATCGGTAAAACTCGTAAGATATTTGAACTACCGTCCTTTCTATAGATGAAGACGCCTGTCAGCAGTATTTCCATACATTTAACTCACGCATCTATAGAAAACAGTGCATTTTCTTAAGAGTGATTTCATAAACAAGATACATTCTTGTTGTCATGTACACATGTCTTACAGCTCATATTGATTTTCCGCCTTTGCTGTATTTACTGACGAATGTGAATTTGTTTACTCACGATTGGCCAACCATATATTTCAGCCATTTGCAGTTATAAAGAGAATCGCACGCCAAAGTTTGCAGGAGTAGCATCCCTTCATGGCAGATGTCATTATTATGGAGCATGACTTAAATTTTAATGTGTGTTTGATAATGGCTTATCTGTTGAGCCGTGGAAATATAACTGAACGCTCGCGAATAAAAACAGCTGAGGCGGAAATTTATACGACCTATAAAAATCTTGGGCTGTGGAACTCAAAGTGCAAACATTTATATCCATACATCTCAGTACAATAAAATCGTTCCGATACCTCGCTATAAAAATTGCTTGGCTTTGTTTATCAGAGATGCTTAGGTGGCAGGACTTACAGCTGCTCTTAAATTTCATTCACTACAATATCGTCATATTACGGGAGCTATATCGCGCTGTGATGAACACAGATGATGTGTCTTAATGTTAGCAGCTGCAAATTATCCAATATTTTCCGACGTAATCGTGATTCATCTGCTGAAGAGATAAGACCACTTTCTGAAATTATTAAAGACATAAACAATGTACTTTTCAGGAAGGTGGCTGTCGAGAGTGTAAAAGATATTTCAGCATTCTGGGCGTCAGTGCCAGCTTACCGATCTTGACGACTGTAATGGCTGACTCGTTCGTCGTTCATCGGTTTTACAAACTACTAGCGAGATAAAAAAACAGTCCGTCCAGGTAGGGAACAGATCAGAGCCGGAGTGAGCAGATGGTGCTATATTTACGTGGAGATGTTTCGGCGTACTGTGTATAATCACCAGCTTACCGATTTTGACGATAGTAATGCCAGACTTTTTCGTCATTCATTGGTTTCACAAACTCCTGAAGACATGTAAGGAGAGTATAAACAGACAGCCATCTAATGAGAAGCTGAGCGAGTAATGGGTGATATGTTTACGTGGAGACGTTTCGGCAGTGTGCGCGCTGTCGTCAGCTTGCAGATCTTGAAAACAGTAATCGTCTAACTTGTTATTCATTCATAGACTTTAAAAACTGCTGGTGAGGTAAAAAATCAGTCTGTCCAAACACAGAGCCGGAGTGAGCAAATGGTTCTATAATAACGTGGAGATGTTTCGGCATGCTAGGGCTCATCGTCAGTGTACGTATCCTGAAGAAAACGTTGCCCGACTTCTTCGTCATTCGTTGGCTTCACAGATTGCGGAATAATTAGAAGGGGAGTGAGTGCAAATAGCCATCTGAAAAGCGGAGCGAGCAGAAGGTGCTTCGTTTAGGTGGAGACGTTTCGGCGCTGAGGGTACCCTCGTCAGCTTGATTACAATGTTGCCTGCCTTGTTCGTTATTTGTTGTTTCCACAAACTTGTGTAGACGTAGAGTGGCAGACAGCCGTGTGATGAGAAGCGGAGCGAGCAGAGGGTGCTGCGTTTAGGTGGAGACGTTTCGGCACTGCAGCGCCGTCGTCAGCTTACCGATCTTGACGACTGGCGGCAGCGCGGCGGCCGCGGCCGCTGCAGCGAGGAGCGCGACGGCGACGGCGAGCGGGCGCATGTCCGCCGGCGCGCATCCCCCTGGCCTGGCAGCTCGCGAGACGCTGTCCTGCGCTGCTCGCGGCGCGACTGGCCCCCAATGCGCCGGCCGCGCCTGCTCTGGCGTCGCGACGCCCTGCCGCCCCCGCCACAGAAGCTGCGCGCGCAGCGGGGCACGTGGTGAGCCGGGCTGGCGTCCCGGCGCCGGGGCAACGCTCGTTGGCCGTCGGCCGGCCCGGGGCTATGTCTACAGTTTGCGCCCTGTTGACAGAACACAGTGCGTCATCAGGGTGCTACCATTAGCGGACATCCTCTAGGCAGAGCACTCGCGAACGCTATGGATGAACTTGTTGACTGCTAGGAGAGGTGTTCAACAAGTAAGGCGACATATTTTTATATTTCTGAAAGCAGGTTGCTTCCATTCAGTACTGTAATACACAACACACTGAGGTGACAAAAGTCATGGAGTACCCCCTAATATGCTACCATACGTCCGTCGTCCTGTTCTAGTGCAGCAATTCAACGCGGTGTGGACTCAACAAGCCGCTGGAAGTCCCTCGCAGAAATACTGAGCTATGCTGTCTCTATAGGTATCAACAATCGCGAAAGTGTTGACGGTGCAGGAATCTGTGTACGAGATGACCTTCCGATTATCTCCCATAAATGTTCGACGGGATTCATCCCCGGGTGAACTGGGCGGCCAAATCACTCACCGAAATTGTCCAGAGTGTTCTTCAAACCAACAGTGAATAGTTATGGCCCAGTGACAGAGCGCATTGTCATCCATAAAAATTCCATCGTTTGGGAACAAGAAGTCTACGAATGGCTGCAACCGTTTCCAGTCAATGACCGATTCGGTGGGACCGGAAGACCCAGTCCATTCCATGTAAACGGAGCCAACACCATTATGTATCCACCACCAGCTTGCACACTGCATAATTGGCAAATTTGCTTCATGGCTTCGTAGGGTTGTAAGTAGGCCGTTTATGTTTTCTTATTGGCAACGCCACGTAGCGCTCTGTATGAAAATCACTGGCTGTGCTGTGTGCAGTCTGTGGCTAGTTTGCATTGTTGTCTGCCATTGTAGTGTTGGGCAGCTGGATGTTAACAGCGCGTAGCGTTGCGCAGTTGGAGGTGAGCCGCCAGCAGTGGTGGATGTGGGGAGAGAAATGGCGGAGTTTTGAAATTTGTAAGACTGGATATCATGAACTGCTGTGTATATCATGATTTTCAACCCTATTAAGGTAAATACATTGTTTGTTCTCTATCAAAATCTTTCACTTGCTAACTATGCCTATTAGTGCCTTCCGTAGTTTGAATCTTTTATTTAGCTGGCAGTAGTGGCGCTCGCTGTATTGCAGTAGTTCGAGTAATGAAGATTTTGGTGAGGTAAGTGATTTGTGAAAGGTATAGGTTAATGTTAGTCAGGGCCTTCTTTTGTAGGGATTTCTGAATGTCAGATTGCATTGCGCTAAAAATATTGTGTGTCAGTTTAAACAGAGTCATGTATTCATAGGGTCTACTCCACACTCGAACCCTACCGTCATCTCTTAACACCAGAGATCTAGATTCGTCTGACCAGGCCACCGTTTTCCAGTCCTCTGCTGTGCAAACAATATGATCAGAGGCGCTGCAGGCAATGTCGTGCTATTAGCAAAGGCACTCGCATCAGTCGTCTGCCACTGTAGCCCGTTAACGCCTAATTTCGTCCCTCTGTCCTAACGGATACGTTCGTCGTACTTCTCACATCGATTTCCGTGGCTATTTCATAGAGTGCTGCTCGTCTGTTAGCAGTGACAAATCTACGCAAACGCCTCTGCCCTAGGTCGTTAAGTGAAGGCTTTCGGCCACTGAGTTGTCCGTGGTAAGTGGTTAAGCCTGAAATTTCGCTATTTCGGCACACTCTTGTAACCTTCGCTGTCTCAATAGTGAATTCCCTACTGATTCCCGAAATAGAATGTCCCATGCGTCTAGCTCCAACTAACACTCTGCGTTCAAAGTCTATGAATCTCCGTCATGTGGCTTTCATAACGTTGAACACCTTTGATACGAATCACCTGACAGTTCCGCCAATGCACTGGCCTTTTACACGTCGTCTGGATGATACAACTGCCATCTGTGTATGTGTGTGTCGGTGTTCGACGACTTTCATTACCTTAGTGTATATGGCCCACTCTTTGGGCCAGAAGATACTATTCTTCAACATAATATCCGTTCAATGCAATAGCGTTACTCCACCTTACTGGAAAGGCCTCTATGCCTACATGGTACCAGACTACTGGGGCCAGCGTCTTGTTGCATCAATAACCTCTTCATCACCCACGTACTGCTTCCTGTGGAGTGCAAACTTCATGGGGTCAGACATCGATCCCCTCGAATGAGACTTTCTGCACGTTGCAAGATGTAGGAATCAGATCTGTGCTGTGCTTCCCTGCACACGTGAGATCAGTTAGGTTTGGGCGAATTTGTTGCGATGATGCTACACGCTTCCCTCACAGACAGAGGCTGAAGCGGGAATATTGCACAACGTCCCACAACAAATTCCGCATTCTTTTAAACTAAAACTAGCCAGGAAAAGAAATGTGTAGCATTACTTATTGAACGTCCTCCGTAATAGTGAGACAAACTACCAAATTTTGTAGATTTTAAACAGCTGCGTTAATCTTAAATGTCAATAGAAATCAGGGAAAAAATGTTGTTGCCGGCTGCAGTGGTCTCGCGGTTAAGGCGCTCAGTCCGGAACCGCGGGACTGCTACGGTCGCAGGTTCGAATCCTGCCTCGGGCATGGATGTGTGTGATGTCCTTAGGTTAGTTAGGTTTAAGTAGGAACCGCGGGACTGCTACGGTCGCAGGTTCGAATCCTGCCTCGGGCATGGATGTGTGTGATGTCCATAGGTTAGTTAGGTTTAAGTAGTTCTAAGTTCTAGGGGACTGATGACCACAGTAGTTAAGTCCCATAGTGCTCAGAGCCATTTTTGAAAAAATGTTGTTCAACTGAATCGGCGTATTAGTTTAAGAAATGAGACGTCAGAAGATACTGACGAGTTTTATAAAATGGCCAGCAAAATAACTGACGACGACAGAAGAGGAAGAAGTTATGAAATACAGTCTCGCGACAGCTAAAAATGCTTTACTTAACAAGCACGTTACTATCAAATAAAAGTGTCACGAAATACTTTCTGAAAGCATTTCGGTCTGCTATTTAAAATGGAATATCTATCTCCCTGTAGCGACTATTATAAAATTTTAATTACCTTTTTTTTGCCATATACCATGGTCTCATTTAAATTCGCTTACCTCCAAAAAGGGCTGGGAGAGATTACTCATACTTTAGATTCTCCCTCACTGTGAGTGCAATACCACACAAGCCAATAGCAGACCTTTATCAGGGGCAGATGCTTAGAAAACCAATCATTTTGAATTGCGCAGTGAGTATCGCCATGGTCTTCCTACAGTTACGCTCACACATTGGTATTATTACGAGTTCACTTATGTTCAACTTCAGACCAGACTTTCCTTTCCTGAGAATCTGCGTGCAAACATAACAGCTTGAATAATTTTAAAGATTTCATTAATAATCTTTTCGAGAATTACAAAAGGAGGTGGATAATGTAGAGGTTGTGAGCAATAGCAGAGCATACACGAGTTCATGTGGAAGTTAAATACAATCAATTTTTTTTATTTATTTTTATTTCACAAGCGCTGCTGACCCGATGTGGGTAGAATATTATGAATAGTCCATTGACACACTCTGGGGTTGATAGTTACTTTCTTGACTGTAATTATGAATGTAGATACCCACAAGAGAATCAGCATGCCGACTCTAGGAACCTCTAAGTAGGTAGCGTATCGGCCATATTTGGTCAATAAGTTCGCCAGAGCAGAAATGAGTTGCAACAGAGCCAGCTACAGGCAGGCAAGAGTGTTATGTATTGTGAAGCAAAACACGGACGAGAGGATGGGTGTGGTTTAACAACAGTTGATGTTGCAATGTGCTAGAGGAAGGACAGAAGGCTTTCTTCACCTGCCATTATGCCACTGTTAAGTGCTAAGTGCTAAACGTACACAGTTCAGGATGTATAAGTATTCAGCCATTCGTGTACTAAAAAATTCTCGTCTCAGTATCACAGCCTACACCATGAGCCTGTGACACCCACAGTAACATCCTGGAATGCAGTACGGGGTCCGCTGTTCGACCACAGGACAGGAGAGCCTGCTCTGGGTCACATAATGAGCCGCTGGCGCTCCACAGAGCTGTCCCCTCGCTGGAGGGAGGTTTCGACTGCCTCCACAGTACTGTCAGCTGCGCTGCTATGTTGTCTTCACGGTCGCAGCCAGAGACGTCACTGATATCGGAATTCCAGTGATGCCATGCTCGGCTTGTCTATTTGCGGTTTAGAAATGCCAGACGTCTATTGTTTTGCATGAAAAGCAACTCGACATCTCTACCAAGCTTTTCCCGATTAACTGTGGAAGAGGTCTGGAATCAAGAAATTAATGAAACGAATCTGCTGTTGTCCTGGTGTATAATTTCACTATCCATGGTAGAAATCCACAGGTCATCTAACAAAGTGAAGAATAATTCTGTTCCAAAATTCACGTGATCAACCGCTCAAAAGAAATTACATGAATCTTCTGATCACTACCCCGGACTGTGGAATCTTCATGATCGGCAAGAGGGTAGCTGTAGTGAATGACAGTAAAGTTTTGAGCATTCCGCAAAAGTGATTTAATTGCATAGGGTCTGGTTACTGAAATACCTTCATAGATACAGAGGTTCACTATCCTCCGGAAATTTGAACTGTCGAATGGAACCGCTCTCAAAACAAACACCCAAGCCTTTAGTTTCACGTTGTTATCGGCCGACATCAAGGACCAGCTCATACTATGGGAACAGTGCGTAAGAAACCACGACAAAATCAGTTAACAACACATGAGAATGCCACTCATAAAACAGTGATAACAATTACTCTTCTGAATAGTTAAGAACTTTTCACAACTTGAAACATTGAACTGGGGCCATTCCTCAAGTCACATGAGAGCGATGTTACCAAAATTTCATTGAAATTACTGACTTCAATTACTTTACAGCCTCGAGAGCTCGTGCACATTAATTATTATACTCGGAGGAAATAATTAAAGCTAAAACGAAAGCGTTCAATGCACATGTTCAGGTCTGGACCAGTTGCAGGTGCACACCGTTCACTGACTTTTAATCAAATAATACCGCTATTTAAGCCAAGAAAAGTTTCTTAACACATAATTCATAAGCGAGTAGTTCCCTAACAATAACCAACATTGAAACTTTATGAAGCAAGCTGAACATTCTGTAGAACAGTGATTCTCACGGGGCAGCTCCGGGACTGACTTGAACATCGGCCAATATTCGCCCGTTGCGAAGCGCGACCCGTTCTTTGAGCGTGGTGGGGGATGGTTTCCATTACTGGACCTAGCCAAAAATGCAGGAACTAAAATAGCGGGAAACCTCCGAATCGACAGCAGGCTAGAAGAAGTTTTGTAACTCTATGTGACCTAAACTGTGGAATAATATGCTCACTCACGAGACGACTAAAGAAGGTAACAGAGAGATGTGATGCATCAAAACACGATGACAGAGTCGAAATTTCGCAAATAATAATGTCTGATGAAACTATTTAGAATTCATTGTATTATACAGGGTGGTCCATTGATCGTGACCGGACAAATACTTCACGAAATAAACGTCAGACGAAAAAACTACAAAGAACGAAACTTGTCTAGCGTGAAGAGGGAAATCAGGTGGCGCTATGGCTGGCCCGCTAGATGGTGCTGCCATCGGTCAAACGGATATCAACTGCGTTTTTTTTAAAATAGGAAACCCCATTTTTATTACATATTCGTGAAGTACGTAAAGAAATATGAATGTTTTAGTTGGACCACTTTTTTATCTTTGTGATAGATGGCGCTGTAATAGTCACAAACATGTGGCTCACAATCTTAGACGAACAGTTGGTAACATATAGGTTTTTTAAATTAAAATACAGAACGTAGCTGATGATGATGTTTGGTTTGTGGGGCGCTCAACTGCGTGGTTATCAGCGCCCGTACAATTTCCCAACCTTTGTTCAGTCCAAGTTCGCCACTTTCCTGAATGATGATGAAACGATGAGGACAACACAAACACCCAGACATCTCGAGGCAGGTGAAAATCCCTGACCCCGCCGGGAATCGAACCCGGGACCCCGTGCTCGGGAAGCGACAACGCTACCGCGAGACCACGAGCGGCGGACAGAACGTAGCTACGTTAGAACATTTTATTTCAGTTGTTCAAATGTGATACATGTACCTTTTTGAACTTATCATTTCTGAGAATCATTTCTGAGAACACATGCTGTTACAGCATGATTACGTGTAAATACCACATTAATGCAGCCCGTCAACCCCAATGCATTTGGCAACACGTGTAACGACATTCCTCTAAACAGCGAGTAGTTCGCCTTCCGTAATGTTCGCAAGTGCATTGACAATGCGCTGCCGCATGTCGTCAGGTGTTGTCGGTGGATCACGATAGCAAATATCCTTCACTTTTCCCCACAGAAAGAAAACCGGGGACGACCAATCCACCTGATATGAAATATGCTATTGAACACCGCTTCAACCGCACACGAGCTATGTGCCGGACATCCATCAATTTTGGAAGTAAAAAAATGGCTCTGAGCACTATGGGACTTAAAATCTGTGGTCATCAGTCCCCTAGAACTTAGAACTACTTAAACCTAACTAACCTAAGGACATCACACACATCCATGCCCGAGGCAGGATTCGAACCTGCGACCGTAGCAGTCTCGCGGTTCCGGACTGAGCGCCTAGAACCGCTAGACCACCGCGGCCGGCAATTTTGGAAGTACATCACCATTCTGTCATGCAGTGAAACATCTTGTGGTAACATCGGTAGAACATTACGTAGGAAATCAGCATACATTGCACCATTTAGATTGCCATCGATAAAATGGGGGCCAATTATCCTTCCTCCCATAACGCCGTACCATACATTAACCCGCCAAGGTCGCAGATGTTCCACTTGTCGCAGCCATCGTGAATTTTCCGTTGCCCAATAGTGAATATTATGCCAGTTTACGTTACCGCTGTTGGTTGAATGACGCTTCGTCGCTAAATAGAACGCGTGCAAAAAAATCTGTCATCGTCCAGTAATTTCTCTTGTGCCCAGTGGCAGAACTGAAAATGATGTTCAACGTCGTCGCCATGCAATTCCTGGTGCATAGGAATATGGTACGGGTACAATCGATGTTGATGCAACATTCTCAACACCGACGTTTTTGAGATTCCCGATTCTCGCGCAGTTTGTCTGCTACTGATGTGCGGATTAGCCGCGACAGCAGCTAAAACACCTACTTGGTCATCATCATTTGTTGCAGATCGTGGTTGACGTTTCACATGTGGCAGAACACTTGTAACTATCCGGCGAACGGTCCGGACGCTTGGATGATGTCGTTCAGGATACCGAGCAGCATACATAGCAAACGCCCGTTGGGCATTTTGATCATAATAGCCATACATAAACACGATATCGACCTTTTCCGCAATTGGTAAACGGTCCATTTTAACACGGGTAATGTATCACGAAGTAAATACTGGCGGAATGTTACGTGATACCACGTACTTATACGTTTGTGACTATTACAGCGCCATCTATCACAAAGCTAAAAAAGTGGTCGAACTAAAACATTCATATTTCTGTACGTACTACACGAATAAGTAATAAAAATGGGGGGTTCCTATTTAAAAAACCGCAGTTGATGTCCGTTTGACCTATGGTAGCGCCATCTAGTGGGTCAACCATAGCGCCGTCTGGTTTCCCCCGTCAAGCTAGGAAAGTTTCGTTCTTTGTAGTTTTTTCGTTTGATGTTTATTTCGTGAGATATTTGGCCCGGTCACTATCAATGGACATGCTATCTGTAAGATTTTGCACACTTCGCAACCACAATGAAGCTTCTAATTAATTAGTATAGCATATAAATTGTCCGTATAAATTGCACACAGCTTGCATATTATCAAATACTGATAAAAACATTTAGACTAAGCAGCCCTTTATGAGAAAAGTTCGACATAAGCGTATCACTCGTACGCTTTATGGATCTACAACGAAATATTTAACTCCTATGTTGGTTGTATAACATATTACAATACAGGCAGCTTGCATGCTTATCGTGGTATGCACAATCTCTCGAAAAAAAACCAAGCAAAATGAATTTGCGTTATGGGTAAAATTTCGCGGACTCATTGGACTTCAAAATTAAATATTTTTGCATGTAAGTTGTCTATATTACCTACTAAAACACTGGGTGCTCCCCTATTCGCACTATTTAATTGAATTTTAAGTTAGTATACGACAAAATCTCGATCTCAGCAACCACTTACGAAATTCGTCGAAATACATAACAATCGGTAGCACAAGGGCGCTACTCAGACCTAGCTTAGAACTTAAAATTCAGTGGGGAATCCGCTGTTAAATGCAGAGAAGAGAGCGAATTGGTGGAAGGAGTGAATTGGTGACCTCTACGAGGGGGGAGAACTTGTCTGATGATGTGATAGAAGAAGAAACAGGAGTCAATGGAACAGATAGGGGATCCAGAATTATTGTCAGAATTAATTAAATAACGTAGAAGTTTAACGTTCTATCAGAATTTCTAAAATTACTGGGGGAAGTGGCAACAAAACGACTATTCATGTTGGTGTGTAGAACGTATGAAACTGCCGATACGCTCAGGCTTTAGGCAGAACATCATCCAAACAATTTCGAATATCTCACTTTAAAAAAGCTCCTGAATGCAAGTTACTGACAAGAATAATACTTAGAAGAAAGGAAAAGGAAACTGAGGATCTGTTAAACTACGATAAACTTGGCTTCAGGAAATTAATAGGCACCAGAGGGGTGGATATAACGCTACGTTTGAAAATGGAAGCAAGACTAAAGGAACATGTGGACGTGTTCTCAGAATATGTTGACCTAGAAGAAGCGTTCGACAATGTCAAATGTTTCAAGGTGTTTGAAATTCTGAAAGAGGGGTAATATATAATATGTAAAAGAAACAAGAGGGAATAATAAGAGTGGAACACCTAGAATGAAATGCTCGTTTTAAGACAAGGATATAGTCTTTCAGCCCTAATATTCAAGCTTTACATCGAAGAAGGAATGAAGGAAATAAAAGAAAAATTCAAGAATGGAATTAAAATTCAAGTAAAGGATAAGATTTACTGATGACGTTACTATCCTCAGTGAAAGTGAAAAAAACTTCCAGGATATGATAAAGGAACGAACAGTGTAGTTAGTGCAGAATATGGATTGAGAGTATATCAAAGATAGATGAAAGTAATTATATGTAGCAGAAATGAAAACAGCGAGAAATTTAACATCAGAATTGCGGACCACGAAGTATGGCGAAGTTAATGAATTCTGTTACCCAGGCTATAAAATAACTCATGATGGAAGGAGCGAGGAGATTACAGAAGCAGACTAGCAGTGGCAAGGAGGGCATTCTTGGCAAAGACAATTGTACCAGTATTAAATACAAGCCTTAATTTGAGAAATGTAGAGTGTTTGGAGCACACCATTGTATAGTACTGAAACATGGACTGAGGGAAAACCGGAGCAGAAGGGAATCGAAGCGATTGAGATGTGCTACTACTGAAGAATGTTGAAAATTTGGTGGACTGATAAGATAAGGAATGAAGAGATTCGGTGCAGAATCGGCGATGAAAATAATATATGGAAAACACTGGCAAGAAGAAGGAACAGGTTAATAGGGCATCTGTCACAACACCAGGGATCAACTGCTGTGGAGGTAGAGAGAACTGTAGGGGAAAAAAGAAAAAAGAAAGGTTATGCTGCTGCAAGACATATACACAGTTTCTAACTTCAATACTTGATTTAACGTTGTCAAATTTTTAACCTAAGATTGTATCTCCTAAAGAGTAATTGATGGCAGCATTTAAAATTTTTAAGTTCGGTCTATAATTAGTCGAAAAACATTTTGTCGCCCGGGAAGCCCGTAGATAGGCATTTGGTGACTGATTGTCCGTTTTAGTAATACACACTGGTGCCCAAAATTAAAGCAACAATCTGCTTTTTCCGCGTTGTGTGTAATTCACGACATAATCATACAAACTGTCAACAGATGTCACTAGCATCATTTTCTGCAAGGAAGATGGCATTCCGATCAATGGACAATCGCTCCAGCAATGACGTTCGGGCACCTATCAATTGGAGTAGTCTTTGCATCCACGATCGCTCAGTACACAGTCACACATGGTGCAGTATGGCAGAGAGAAGACTCCTACACACTCTCTGCTGTGGAGGATCATAGGAAGAATGAAAGCAGGAGAGTTGTAAACTGATGTGGTCCAATGGTATAATGCAAATCACTGTGTTGTTTCTTGGATGAGGCGACAGTTTGCAAAGACCAAAACTGTATCTCGGAGACCAGGACACGGCAGTGTGAGATCAGAAAGAGTGGAACCTTATTTGGCTGTAAAGGCACGACGATACCGCCTTACTACTGCACTGTAACTGGCATCTGGTCTCCTAAAATCCTCTGGACGTGTTGTATCGAGACAAACGGTGCACAGACGGCTTCCAAAGGGCGGCCTTTATTGTTGGTGACTGGTGTCTGTTTACCACTGGAGTGTTTTCACGGAAGGAAACGTCTAGAATGGAGCCATCAACATACCACCCGAACGGGCGGAGGGTGGGCCAAAGTTCCTTTCACAGATGAGTCCAGATTTGGTCTGGAGAGTGATTCTTAACGGATTTGCATCTGGGTGGTATGTAGAACGCGATTTCGGGACCCAAACATTGTGGAAACTGACCGATAGAGAGGAGTATCCCGAAGGGTGTGGGCAAGGATTACGTTGATCACTCGAACAGCTCTTCGTGAAATTGTACGAATGAAGCAGAAAGATTTAACTGCTGCCAGGTACCGTGACGAGATCATGGGATCTCATGCACTGGTGTTGCGAGGTGCTGTGGGCCCAGACTTTGTATTGATGGACGATAATGCTCGCCCTCATAGAGCACAGGTGGTAGATGTTATTTTGGAAACGGATGATATTGCACACACGGTGTGGCCTGCTCGTCTTGATTTGAATCCCATAGGGCATGTCTTGGATGCACTACGGGGACAGGTTTCATCCATCAACCAGTCTGCCAGACTTGTGAGCAGCTTTGCGGGATGAGTAGGCGTTGTTGTCTCAATATGATATTGATCACACCATTCACAGCGTTTCCCTTCGTTTTCAGGCCTGTATTGGTGCCAGAGGTGGTCACACCACAGACTGAGCACATTAAGTAATTGTCAGAATGTGTGTGCGAATCTCTAAAGATGGAAAAAACTAAGAACATTTTTTTTCCGTTATGCATGTTGCAGCTGATTACGATCTGTACTCTTTACAGTGTTTCTGGTTTACTATCACCTATTTATACTGTTTTGTCGCAAAATAATTGCAACCTTGCAAAATTTCCCTATGATCTTTTAATTTTGGACAGTAGTCTAAATATTAAACATTGCCATAAATGAAAGAAGTGATAGAGAGAAGAAAAGCACAAGGACCGACTGGATATTGAAAGTTAGAATGCTGGTTTTAGAAATGCGTAGATTTTACACTCCTGGAAATTGAAATAAGAACACCGTGAATTCATTGTTCCAGGAAGGGGAAACTTTATTGACACATTCCTGGGGTCAGATACATCACATGATCACACTGACAGAACCACAGGCACATAGACACAGGCAACAGAGCATGCACAATGTCGGCACTAGTACAGTGTATATCCACCTTTCGCAGCAATGCAGGCTGCTATTCTCCCATGGAGACGATCGTAGAGATGCTGGATGTAGTCCTGTGGAACGGCTTGCCATGCCATTTCCACCTGGCGCCTCAGTTGGACCAGCGTTCGTGCTGGACGTGCAGACCGCGTGAGACGACGCTTCATCCAGTCCCAAACATGCTCAATGGGGGACAGATCCGGAGATCTTGCTGGACAGGGTAGTTGACTTACACCTTCTAGAGCACGTTGGGATACATGCGGACGTGCATTGTCCTGTTGGAACAGCAAGTTCCCTTGCCAGTCTAGGAATGGTAGAACGATGGGTTCGATGACGGTTTGGATGTACCGTGCACTATTCAGTGTCCCCTCGATGATCACCAGTGGTGTACGGCCAGTGTAGGAGATCGCTCCCCACACCATGATGCCGGGTGTTGGCCCTGTGTGCCTCGGTCGTATGCAGTCCTGATTGTGGCGCTCACATGCACGGCGCCAAACACGCGTACGACCATCATTGGCACCAAGGCAGAAGCGACTCTCATCGCTGAAGACGACACGTCTCCATTCGTCCCTCCATTCACGCCTGTCGCGACACCACTGGAGGCGGGCTGCACGATGTTGGGGCGTGAGCGGAAGACGGCCTAACGGTGTGCGGGACCGTAGCCCAGATTCATGGAGACGGTTGCGAATGGTCCTCGCCGATACCCCAGGAGCAACAGTGTCCCTAATTTGCTGGGAAGTGGCGGTGCGGTTCCCTACGGCACTGCGTAGGATCCTACGGTCTTGGCGTGCATCCGTGCGTCGCTGCGGTCCGGTCCCAGGTCGACGGGCACGTGCACCTTCCGCCGACCACTGGCGACAACATCGATGTACTGTGGAGACCTCACGCCCCACGTGTTGAGCAATTCGGCGGTACGTCCTCCCGGCCTCCCGCATGCCCACTATACGCCCTCGCTCAAAGTCCGTCAACTGCACATACGGTTCACGTCCACGCTGTCGCGGCATGCTACCAGTGTTAAAGACTGCGATGGAGCTCCGTATGCCACGGCAAACTGGCTGACACTGACGGCGGCGGTGCACAAATGCTGCGAAGCTAGCGCCATTCGACGGCCAACACCGCGGTTCTTGGTGTGTCCGCTGTGCCGTGCATGTGATCATTGCTTGTACAGCCCTCTCGCAGTGTCCGTAGCAAGTATGGTGGGTCTGTCACACCGGTGTCAATGTGTTCTTTTTTCCATTTCCAGGAGTGTATATTATATTGTCCACATTAATGGTAATTAAAGCTACAAATTGCATGTTAACGATCGAAGAGAGCGAATGCAGTCGTGGGTAGTAAAATGATATTTCGAGCTTGGATTAAAATATAAAAAATGTCCCTATGTGTTTTAACAGTTTGAACAGGTATGCAAATCGAACAGAGAAGTGTAGATTACCCTGAATTTTTACTAACTTCACAACTCTTCCGACCAAACACTGCATCACATCTCACAGAAATTACACTGCCACGTCACTTGTAGTCTTTATTCTAGGGGAGTGCCGCATAAAACAGTTTATCCTGCAGTTGCTGCGCAGTTTCAGTTTGAGCGCCATCTCGTATACCTACACTGTTGACAAGAAAAAGTAAGGAAAGAACTGTGTGGCGTGCATATTTCTACTGTAAACAGTACACCATCATCTTGATGAAAGAACGCTTCCAGTACGTGTCGCCGGCATTGAAATTTGCCTCATTTGTTATATAGTGCGGCAAAAAGCACCTTCCGCTTCACATCATTTGAGGGGTTGTGGAGCATAGATGTGGAAGTAGATGTAGATACAGAAGAATGTTTCAACAAGATTACTTGCTTCCACGAATAGTGCGAAAATGAGAGTGAGGCCCTGATGTTCATAGCTGCACTGCATCAGAACAAATATGTTTTCTTTTGAGAGAAGAACGAGGAAAGTAATTTCCGTAAGTGTCGGAGCATGAAGTATTACGAATTAAAGAATACACAGAACTGAAAAATCTGGTTCAAATGGCTCTGAGCACTATGGGACTTAACAGCTATGGTCATCAGTCCCCTAGAACTTAGAACTACTTAAACCTAACTAACCTAAGGACAGCACACAACACCCAGCCATCACGAGGCAGAGAAAATCCCTGACCCCGCCGGGAATCGAACCCGGGAACCCGGGCGTGGGAAGCGAGAACGCTACCGCACGACCACGAGATGCGGGCTGAAAAATCTGAAGGTAGAGTAGACAAGTTAAGATCTGGTATACACAATGTCCCTGAACACCGTGTTTGAACGTTACTGATCATACAGGATAGTAAAATATCTCTGAGTGGAAAGTCTAATGAGCGGAGATCGGCTTTACCATTTATTGAACTAAGCAGTTTATATCTTGTAGCAACAACCTAAGCTCACAATAACTGTTCAAATTGCACAGACACAAAGCATAAATTAGAACTGAGTTCCAGGTTCAAAATAATTTGGCCTCATTATTTTCATGCACTGTGCGTAATAGTGATGCAAATCGTTCACCAGTAACCTCCGCATTATGTTCTTCCGAGCGCTCATATCTCGTTCATGTCGTAGTGATTAGTATTGTTAAACTTTGATTCACACAATGAAACACCATGTCTTATTCTACTCTAGAGATAACTTCCGCTAGAGGACGTAGGACAGCTCCATTTGGATTCTTGACCAACCTAGTTCTTTTTCCAACAAGAATGACGTCTGTTGCAAAACATTACTCGGTAGATTCGTTCAGCTTCCTTGGAACTACACATTACTGCACCACAGTGATAATGCATGTCCCCAAGTTCCTGTAACGGGTAATGCTCCCAGTTCGACAATGTATGAAACGTCCCCTTAGAACATTTTTGACATATGAAATGTCCACTTAGAATAATTGTACAAGACTGTGCTTAACCTGACACACAATGTTTTTAGCGCAACGCAATCTGACTATCAAAAATCCCTGCAAAAGAATGGCCCTGACAAACATTAAACTATACCTTTCACAAATCACTTACCTCACAAAAATCTTGGTTGCTCGAACTACTGCAATACAACGAGCGCCACTACTGCCAGCTAAATAAAAGATTCAAACTACTGAAGGTACTAACTACTGATAGGGATAGTTAGCAAATGAAAGATATTAATAGAGAACAAACAATGTATTTACCTTAATAGTCATCAATAGTCATAATATATACAGCAGCTCATGACATCAATTTTTACAAATTTCAAACTCCGCCATCTCTGTCCTCACATCCACCACTGCTGGCGGCTCACCTCCAACTGCCCAGCGCTACGCGCTGTTCGCATCCAGCTATAGCAGTTCATGACAATAATGGCAGACAACAATGCAAACTAGCCACATACTGCACACAGCACAGCCAGTGATTTTCATACAGAGAGCGCTACGTGGCATTACCCATATAAAAATCTAAACAGCCTACTTACATAGCCCCCATGCTCCCCACAAAAAATTTTACAAAATTTTTTTGGCCAGTGGCCAATACAGATTTGAAAAATTTTTTCATAATTACAGTAAGAAAGATATCAAATGCACACACTTATTTATACAATGTTGGTCAAAAGCTAAAATTTTCTCACAGTCCATAAAGATAGTCCTGATCATTCATCATAATAGTAATTACAGTTTCTCATTAGTAAAAGAAATTGCACACAGAAGTAGTGGATTTCCATGCAGTCTTGGAGAAGTAGTGTTGTCCTTCCAACGGAAAGACAGTGCTGACTCTTGACATGCTGACAGGTAATGGGCCACAACAGAGCAAACCCACAGCAGAGTCATTCGACGTTTTGAAGAAGATTGGTAGGTAGGTCGTCACAGAGCAGACCCACTGTAGTCCTGGTAGAGATTGTGGTATTTGTGGGCCACCAGAGGTGTAGACCCACTGTAGTCCTTGTAGAGATGGCCAGCAGCCATCTGTTGCGACTGTGCAGGTGCACAATCACCATTGAAGAGTCTTGCGGATAATAGAGCAAGTCCATAACCACCACTTGTGCATTCACAAAGTTTTTGGGAATTGTCCTTAGAACCAGCAATGCTGTTATCCAGTCCCTTGCTGAATTAGTAACACACGTGCAAACACTAACAGTCCCTACTTCTCACATAGTGTCCATATAGTATGACCAACAGAAAAGTGTGCAGTGAAATGAATGCGTACAAGTTACGCAATTTGATTAACTGGCGTCAATTACAATTATATAACATAAGAATACAATTACAAAGATACAAAATACATCATTAAAAACATAACAATACAGATAATATTTGTAGTACAAGCTTTACAAAAGAATAGAAATAAACATATACATCAGTGTTACAGGAATTATGACATGAGTACATACATAAAAGATCAGAATAACTTTTGAAACGTCAACTTCACACATGAGCATTAAAACAAAACAGAATAAATAAAGTCTAAGGATCTTTACAAAGAAAATAACAGAGTATTAGAAAAATTCTACAACATAGCTCTCATCAGCTAAACACATAAAGACAGGAAAACACAAATACACAAGGGTACACAAACACATAGTGGGATAACACAAAAGGAAAGGACAACACACAATTACATATTGGGAAAAAGCAGCAAAGAGGAAAGGACAGGGTTTGTTTTACTGCAGTATTTTGCTTGGAGATCTCCCTTCATTCCATAGATTGTTCGTCTTATTTCAACCTTTGCTTCCACCAAAAAAAATCCTATCTAAGCATGCTTTCTGTATTTATATGTTCACACATTGCTTACCTCATCATTTATTTCCAAGAAAATCCTACCTATACCTCGTTCCTGTATTCTATTCATATTTCTTTCAAAATAATTATTTCTGATTGTACAATACTCATTGGGGCCCAAATCTTTCTTCGCAATGCATTCTTTACCTATTCTCCATAGTCAGTTTCTTATATAGTCTACCCCCTCTTAAGCTAACTTAAATCTACTGAGCTCAGATATATATACCAAGGGACGAGGCAATGCAGCAAAAAAAAATAATTAACACAAACATCAATGACAAAAAATAGAAATGGCAAAGCAAGCAGCATAAAGCAAGTGCAATATTACAACTAATATAAGGCAATGCAGGAAACAAGAAAAACTAGCTTAGAAGAGTAACACAAAGTCAAATTCAGTAACACTATGCCTGGCAAACAGCAGCAACTTATACCTAAACATGACATAGCGCAAGCAGAAAAAATATTACAGTAAAAACAACAATGCAGACAAGGGAAATGCATATTCACATCTTAATGTCTATGTAATTAAAGTGGTCATCTTAATGTCTATGTAATTAAAGTGGTGCACCATAACAACTTATTGTAAAAAAAAAATATTACCATGTACTTGAAAAGAAAATTTTGTTTTACTGTTGCTAGTTCCTTCTTATTGTTCTTTCCTTTCCAAGTACTCCTTTTTAAAGAATGTGGATCATAAAGTAATTAATTAATAAATCTGTTGACAGAAAGAGTTCACATTAGCAAATGCATTTCATTTTATAAGAGCAATGCTGCAACACAGCTGGAAACCAGACATCAAATGAAATAAGCAACTACGAAAAGCAAAGCATAAAAATATCATTCAATAGTCATGTGACATTTCATAAGTCAGTAGCTCTCAACTCTCGTACAAAGACACTTGTCATAATCAGGTGTGCAGATGTAAAAATATTTCTTGTCAATTCATAAGCATTTCAGTAATTAGCACAAAGTGCGAGTAATCATATGTTTTTAAGTAACGAGGGTGTCGCATTAGCGGTGAAAGGCACACCTTAATGGCTTGTTCTCCAGGTGTTTGACACAGCTGTGTGCCCACAACGCATTACAAAAATCATATGTTTTCAAGTAACGAGCGTGTCGCATTAGCGATGCCCTCTACAAAGGAATGTCATAAACAGAGGTATAGGCCTCTCTTTGTCCTTCTCTTCCACCTGTGCCTCTGGCACACCCTAATGGCTTTCTTTTCTACCTGAGCGTCTGAAAAGGCTTGTTCTCCAGGTGTCTGACACACCTGGGTGCCCACGTCACATTATGTGCAGGTGGTCACTTAACTTTCTTACGGAAATATTTACGACAGTAGTTTCCGCTACAGTGACAGTCTCATATAAAAACATTTCACAGGTCAAGAATTTTATTGACATAAACATACCTCAACAGCATAATACACATCGTCGTCGTAAAAATAACATCATAACACCTCAGTCAAATGTCAAAAACGTCGTAGCTTCCTCCAATGATTTCAAAACCTAAAGAAAATTCTCTGCTCATTTCAGTAGTGTCATCTACCTCAAACGTACTTTAAAAATTATGATCTCATACCAAAATACATCATTCAAAGCTCTCATAGTATCACAATGGTACCAAAAAAATATAAACAGTGCAAAAGGTACAGACAAAGTACAATTTCTTAAGTGTGAAGTAATCCAACTCTGTAATTGCGTAAACATGTGTCACTGACGTAGTAAAAGGATGTTTGTTTCTCTGTTAAATGATCAGATAGGTGTGTAATTTATGTGTTAGAGAAATATGGTACCGATGTGTAAAGTTGTATAAGCAAATACCATATTAGCTAGGGCTCCTTGTGCTTGCCAAACACATGGTACACAAAGTAGGCGTGTACCCCCCTGAGGTTTATTGTAATTATACCCTCAGGTGTTACAGATTACAGCAATGGAATGAAATGTATTGCGAAAAACTTTCTTTGTAATTCAAAAATCTTTAAAAATAAATGTTTTAAGTACAAAATTAATCACTCAAATACGTGTCTTGTAGCGCTAAATGTGCGTCTTGCTGTAAGATAATCTCTGGGAAGTGTCGTAGTCATTGTCCTCCGAAAGCTAAGTTCTGCAGAAGTCAATGTACTTACCTCATGATAAACAAAGTGAAATGCTTTGCGTATAGATAACTTAGTTATTACGCTTATTGCCGTGATGAGGAAAGTACTGTGCTGTAACGTATTGTTGTCCTACGGAAAAGGCTGTCTCCTTGTAGCAATAGCACAAAAGTCACCACTAAAACATGTCTCACTTTATAGAAGAATTCAGAAAAAACTGTGCAGATATAAAACAGATACACCGCAAAAGCAACATTGTAAATTGTCACGCATTAGCAGCGTCGTGATAAAATCGTGTAGCTGTCACATAAACTAACCATTGTCTCATCTGGTATTTCACATAAAGCACCTCAAATCCAGAATCCACTCGTAAGCAAACCAAAATGTTGCATGAAAATTTCATTAGCAGTGCTGGTATATGTTCTAAGTATGTAAGCCGTATATTCGTTATGTAATCGTGCAACTAACAAGGAGGAATGTGTCGTCTGTTCGCAATAACAATGCATTCGCAATTACTTGTCTAAGTTAGCTATGTTCTTGACTGGATAGTTAGTTAGCTTTAAAACATAGTTGCATGTTAACAGTTTCTCAGTGGGACAAATTGTACAAGTAGCATGAAGTGAAAATTGCAAAGACTAAGTTAAAAAGCAGATTATCTGTCAATAAATGGTTTTACATGAGAAATGTGGTGTAAACCTTTACTCTTCCTAGTACGCAGAGTTTCAACTTCAACGCAATTATCATGTGGTATACGTCGGATTCTGTAAGGTCCATTGTAAACTAGAAAGAATTTGTGACTCAAGTGTTTCTTCTTATGTGACAATGAATGAGCTTTAATGAGAACTTTCTGACCAATACATAATTTCTTTGCATTTGCTTTACCGTGTAGTTTTCTCCTTTTGTCTGCTGCAGATTTTATATTTTTAAGAGCCAAATCAATTATGTCTTTGTGGCGAAGTTTACGTGTATTCGGGAAAGGTACAAGCTCTCTGATTCTGTTCGGAGGTTCTACATTCTTCAGTACAAGAGTAGGTGGTAAAGCAGTGGAATCATGAGGCATTTCATTCAGCACATTTTGAAATAAGTGTAAATATCTGTCCCAATGCTGATGCTTTCTGTGACAATAAAGTCTGCAAAGCTTATTGATTTCTTTCATAATCCGTTCAGACGGGTTAGAATGTGGTGAATACAATGAAATAAAAACAGGTTTGATTTTATGATTCCGAAGCATGCGTGACCAAACAGCAGATCTGAATTGCGGTCCGTTATCTGAAATGACTTTACTAACGTGTCCAACTTCACGTAAGAAATTTTTAACAAAGGCGTTGGATACAGACCGTCCAGTGGCTTTACGTAACGGAGTGAAAGAAACAAATTTTGAAGTAAGTTCAACAGCGACTAGAACGTACGAAAATCCATTCGATGTTCTGACAAGGGGTCCCAAGAGATCAACAGCAGCAAATTCTTTTAATTTAGAAGGAATAATAGGAAATAACGGAGCACGATGTGAGATAGTAGATGGTTTCGCCTTTTGACAAAGTTTACAAATAGACAAGACTCTTCGAATTCTCTTTTCCATATTGTTAAAATAACAAGTCGTTCGAAGAATATGATAACATTTTCGTGGGCCAAAATGTGCGTAGCTGAAATGAATGTACCAAATGAGCTTATTAACAAAATCGTCTGGAATGCAAAGTACCCATAGCTTGTCATCAACAGTGCAGCGTTTGAAGAGTATGTTGTTTCTAACCAGGTAATAATGCCGAATCTGAGTGTGTGTCTTTTCATGCCATTTACTTTTGATATCTTTCCAAATCGGATCTTTATCTTGTTCATGAGCAATGTCCTTTAAAGATGTGGTGATGAAGTTTTCAAAGGCGACTTTCTGAATGTAAAGAATACTGAAATTTTTCTCGAGGTTGCCTTCTGTGTTACTTTTCTCAAGCCCAGCCGGTGCGCGTGACAGCGCGTCCGCAACAATGTTCTCCTTGCCGGGAATGTAGACTATTGTGAAGCGGAATTCTTGCAGAAACAATGCCCAACGTTTTAACCTATCATGATTTAATTTTGAAGACATAAGAAATTGTAATGCACGATGATCACTGTATACTTTTACGTGCTTACCAGAAAGAAAGAAACGGAATTTGTTAAATGCCCAAACGATAGCTAAAGCTTCTAATTCAGTAACGGAATAATTTTTTTCAGATTTTGTTAGCACTCGGCTAGCAAAAGCAATGGTTTTCTGAACAGTAGTGTCATTTTCTATGGCTTCTTGAAATAAGTGGGCACCAAGACCGACTTTAGAAGAATCCGTGCTAAGGCAGAAATCTTGTGACAGATCTGGATGAGCTAGTATTGGCGCGTGAAGTAACGCTTCTTTCAAAGAATTGAATTCCAACTGTGCTTGTTCGTCCCAGTTCCAACTAGTATTTTTTCCAGTGAGAGAACAAAGTTTTGGTGTAACTAGAATTTGCATATTCAGAAAACGACGGTAAAAATTTACGAGACCTAGAAAACTGCGGACTTGTCTTTTTGTGGATGGAACTGGAATGGCTCTGATTGCTTCTAACTTTTTTGGATCCGGCTGAATGCCTTCAGAAGAAATAATATGTCCCAAAAACTTCACCTTTGACCTACCGAATTCTGACTTTTCCAAGTTAACTGTAATTCCAGATTCTGCAAAAATACGTAACAAACTGTTGAGGATGCGGTTATGTTGTTCCCATGAAGCTTTTGCTATTAGAATATCGTCCACATATAAAGTGATGTGACGTTTTAAGAACTCAGGTAATATGGAATTTAACCCACGAATGAATGCTGCCGAAGAAATGTTCAAACCAAAAGGAAGTTTCCGAAACTGATAACAAACGCCGAAACAAAGGAAAGCTGTGTATTTTCTGCATTCTGGATAAAGTTCGATCTGATAAAAGCTGGATCTGAGATCAATGGAAGACAACACTTTTACACCATTAAAATTTTGAAGAAGTTCTTCCATCGTCTGCGGCCTGTCTGTTTCAGGAATAATGATAGTATTGATTTGTCTCGAATCTAAGACAAGTCTGATCGATCCATTTTTCTTCTCAACAACATGTAACGGATTGTTGTATGAGCTTACTGCAGGCTCAATAATGCCCTCGTCAAGCATAGATTGTATTTCTGTTCTAACACGGTCCCTATAATGTGCCGGAATTACGTATGGTCTAACACAAAATTTAGTATGCTCACGAACACGAAATTGGTATTGAAATCCCTTGATTGTTCCTGTTTTGTGAGTAAAAACTGTGGAATGTGCTTGTAAAATCTCAAAAAGGTCCTGCCTATCAGTGTCATTACAATTCTCAATTGTTTGAATTTTATTCTGAATTAACTCATTAATTTCAAATATGCCGTCGATATCATCCCTTTCAGTACTTGCAGAGTGATTGTTGGTGTCTACTTCCGTAGAAAATTCCGAACTGTTGTCTAACAGAACATAAAGCCGATTAATTTCCTCATCATGGTTTGAGAGCCAGTCTTCAAATTTCAAAGCTATTGACTTACCTTCTTTCTCTAAACTTATTTCAGCATCGTGAAAACTTAAGATTGCTTTATATTCATTCAAAAAGTCTACTCCCAGTATAATTTCCGTCGACAATAATGGAACAATAAGGAAGTTCATAGAGAAGCTGTGGCTTTGACAAAAGAATTCTAAATTGGTTTGTTGGCGTACATCTACACTTTTTCCAAAGATTGCACCTTGTAATTTAATCTTACGTAACGGAAGTGTGGGGCAATTGTTCGATTTGTTGCATTTGCTAAAAGCTGTTTCACTAATTACTGAAATGGGACTGCCAGAGTCAAGTACTGCCGTAAATTTTACGTCATTTACAGTAATGTGAATCACAGGATATGCAATGGTGTTACGTGTTACGTCGTGTTCCTGGAGTAAGATGTCCCTAATGCCTTCCATTTTTACGTAATTACTAGCTACGGCAGCTGCGTCATCAGTTTCATAAGTACGTCTTGTGGCTGCCAGTGGTGTGAGTCATCGCCTATTGTCTCTTTGTTGGCGCGCGTCGTTATTGGGATTTGGAGACCTAACTTCTACAAATTCATCGTGACGAGAGTGCTTTGCTCTGTTTAAATCTCGCCAGTTCTGATGCAATTCAGGTCTGTCGTTACGATCATATCGTCTGTCGTCATGTCGGTAGTTTCCATAGTTTCTTTCTTGTCGGTCACATGGTGGAGAATTTCTCCTTGAATCGTAACTACGCGCTGGACCGTTGCGTCTAACGTTATTCTGTCTCCCTTGATAATAGTTATTTTGGGTCCCATATTGTCTGTTTCTCTGATTGTCTCTGTGATAGTCATTACCGCGGAAAGGTGATCTTTCCCTGTAACTATTACTCCTCTGCCAACGGTTGTCATACGGGTGGTGTCGATTTTGGTCACGATTTGTGTGGTGAGAATAGCCTTGTCGCGTCCAGTTATCGTTTCTGTCGTCACGGAATTGTGACAGATGTGACCTGTAATTGTTGTACTCCTGTTTTCGCGTTCCGCGATTGTCAGTGTCAATTTCCAGTTCTTGTAACAGTCCCTGAAAAGCTTCAATGTCGTCTTTGCAACGTCCTGCTAAAATAATATGTCGTAAATGTTCAGGCAGTTTGATTAAACAAATGCGGATGAGTTCTGAGGGGCTGTATGGGTTTGACAGGTACTGATTCTTGTGCAACATGTCTTCAAAATATTTCACAAGACTGGAAAATTCAGATTGTTCGAAATGTTTCATCATTATGATGTTATGTTTTACACGGTCCTGTGTAGCTTGAGACCAATATGCTGAGAGGAAGGCATGATAAAAATCTCCTTCACTGTGACAATCGTGAATGACCGATCGCATTCTTACAGCTGGTTCATTCTCCAAATAGCCACACATAAATTCTAATCTGTGTTCTAATGACCAGTTGGGAGGAAAACAATGAGAGAATTGATGGAGCCACGCTTGTGGATGAATGTCGTTGGCAGAATTCTTGAATGTTTTGAATTTACGTGTAGTAATGAACAGCTTATAGTCAAAGTCATCATGTCGGCGAGTCACATATCGCTCATTGTTACGTCGTGTCGGCGGTTCCATCTCAAAATTCGGTGCACCTTGCCAATTCCTTTCATAATTACCGAAATGCCCTGTGTTATTATTTTGTGGCTTTTCCGTATTTATATGTCCCTCTTCCCTTATTGGGGCGCGAGTGTCCTCTGAAATACGTAATTCTTGTATTACCTGTGTCAGCTGATCTTGTACTTCCCGCATTTCTCTTTTGTATTGCGTATTAATTTGATTCTGATTTTGTTTGAATTTTCTTATTTGTTCATACTCTTCTGTGTCAGTGAAGGCTACGGGTCTTGTGTCATTCAGATCATCATCTACCTTTGTAGATAAGTTAGTGACCTGATCCGAAAGTTCAGCTACTTTCTCCGATAGTGAACACATTTCCTCAGTGTGTTTTTCTGAACCAAGTTTCAGAGTGTCCATTTGTGTTGAAATCGAATCTACTGTGTTCTTTAAGTTGTCCTGAGTTTTTGCCAGTTGCGTAACCGAATCGGTAGATGCAACTGAGTCAATTTTAGCCCACAAGGTCTCATGATTTTCATGAACAATGGTTTGCAGCTCTTTTATGGCTGCTTCGTGATTCTGTAATGCATTTTCATGCCGCGAAAAAATAGGCTGAAAATGCTCACAAATTTGTGTTTTTACGTCATTACAGACTTTTTGACATTTCGATTCAATGTTATGTAATTCAGTAGTTAAATCTTCACGTGTTTGTTCAAGTGTGGTGTCTAACTTCCGAAGATTTTGTTCCATTGTGTCTAACTTTTGCTGTGTTTGTCTCTGGTGTTGTTCCATTGTGTCTAACTTTTGAAGATTTTGTTCCACTGTGTCTAACTTTTTAAGATTTTGTTCCATTGTGTCTAACTTTTTAAGATTTTGTTCCATTGTGTCTAACTTTTGAAGATTTTGTCCCATCTGTCTCTGATTTTGTTCCATTTGTTGCATTAATTGCAATAATAATGTATTAGTGTCTGGAATCTGTTTCTCTATGCTTTTTGACAGTGCGTTTTCACCGGCCGCATTCACATTTTGACAAGCAGAAAATGTGTCTTGACTCATTTGAGAAAACGGTGAGGACGCAAAACCTGAATCTACAGTATTTGCAAAATTGTGTCCTATCATTTCGGATTCCTGAGGCGAGCTGTTGCCGACCGATCGATCGATAATGCTTCCCTGTTCACTACCTGTTTGACTGTCTACGCCATTGTTTGACGCCCGCTCCATTTCCCTATGCACAGTTACCAAATTACTACTTTGAACATTAGTTAACTCATTACACAGTGGCACTAACACATTGCTTTCGTCTTCACTGTCGTTTCTCATTTTACTTTGGAGCCGAGTGTTACGTTTTTCACACGCCATTATTGTGACAATATTTCACACGATAACACAGAAAAGCACAATTTGAATAGCAAAAATAAGAGAACACATTAACATAGCACTGAAAATAATATGTAGTTAATTACAAGCGCAGCTGCGAAATACTTGTTGCAAATCTACATGCATGCCACAACTGTTTTACATTACAACAATGAAAGACTGCAACTACAAAGGAGATTCTCTCTACAATTACGCACTAGCAATAAACAAAAGCTACACTAAATACACAAACTACAAGAAAAAATCAGAAGATTCCAGTGAGGTATCCTAGGCTAAGGGTCGACATATGAAACGTCCCCTTAGAACATTTTTGACATATGAAATGTCCACTTAGAATAATTGTACAAGACTGTGCTTAACCTGACACACAATGTTTTTAGCGCAACGCAATCTGACTATCAAAAATCCCTGCAAAAGAATGGCCCTGACAAACATTAAACTATACCTTTCACAAATCACTTACCTCACAAAAATCTTGGTTGCTCGAACTACTGCAATACAACGAGCGCCACTACTGCCAGCTAAATAAAAGATTCAAACTACTGAAGGTACTAACTACTGATAGGGATAGTTAGCAAATGAAAGATATTAATAGAGAACAAACAATGTATTTACCTTAATAGTCATCAATAGTCATAATATATACAGCAGCTCATGACATCAATTTTTACAAATTTCAAACTCCGCCATCTCTGTCCTCACATCCACCACTGCTGGCGGCTCACCTCCAACTGCCCAGCGCTACGCGCTGTTCGCATCCAGCTATAGCAGTTCATGACAATAATGGCAGACAACAATGCAAACTAGCCACATACTGCACACAGCACAGCCAGTGATTTTCATACAGAGAGCGCTACGTGGCATTACCCATATAAAAATCTAAACAGCCTACTTACAAATGTCATGACCTGTCAATATCGGGCCACCTTAAATCTACCGTAGTCACATCACAGACCATTAGGTATTGCACTTTAAGATATCACCAGCACTTTCGATGTAGCAGGCAGTTGTTTGGTATTAGGCGTAAGATGTTTCCTTGCACGTTTGTGGCCCCCTTTCGTGACGAGTTATTCTCAACAGATGTTTCCGAAAGCACTGATATGTTTTCAAGATGTTTAAGAACTAATCGGTCTACAAGGCTATCCTAAAATAAAATAGCTGGCTACCTGACTTAAACACACGTTGTAGGTAAGTACAAGCAGCTAATATAAGAAGATTCTAGTGAGGAAGAAAATGGAAAATATTATGTAACATGAAAATGGAGTTAAAATTTTACCGTCGCAACAACAAAAACAAAAGATGGCAAGTTGTGAGTAGGACTAGCGCCCTGATACTTCCGTGCAAACTAGTTCATCCTTCCTGGGAATCCAGAATCTCAACTATTTTGGCCTATTGTCGATAAAGATACTGGCAAGCTATCGGTCCCGGGAATTCCAAGGCCCTGTCAAAACTTCTACAGTAGTTCCTCGGACTATCCCGAACATACAAAAAGAAACGAGCAGGAGACTTCCCTATTATATGTAGATATAGAGGACGTGATAAAATATTTTTGTTTACTTACTGAAACATGACTACAACTTACTTTTTATGTTCAAGTGCAGTAATGTTTGTCTATTATGCTTCTGATGGATGATGAATACTACGTTAGTTCTAATGTCAAAAAGTCATTTTGATGTCATACAGTTATAATTTTCAGCTTTTGTACTTTACTTGTACTTTGAAATCTTCCTTCTTGCCGAACTGCATGATTCTACGTCAACAAGATGTAACCTACAGGTTTTGATGAGTGTGTATGCAGGTATCGAAATATGTGACTTAATTGGTCGAGTCTTTTGATTGCATTGACTTAGAATATTAAGTTTTCTTCACAGACAAGGGACTAAAGAGTTTAATACGCGACACGGATTAGAACTTGATACAACAATCTGTTGAAGAGAAAAAGGGGTCGTAACATACGGAAAAAGAGATAGATAGATGAAAAAAGAGAAAAAAGCATTCTTCATGTTATACAAGTATAAAGTAATAATTTTCACATTTCTTCCTTTACTAGTACTGAGAAAACTTGCTTCTTGCCAAATTTCATGATTTCAGGTCAATGGGAAGTACAGTACAGATTTTGATGGGTGCGTTTTCGAGTATCAAAGTGAGTGATATAATGGCCATATCTTTTGATTGAATTGACTTAGTAGCTTCAAATTTTTACACTGACTCGCAGCCATAGACTTTTGTTTGGATCATCAGTTTTCTGACTAGTTTGATGCGGTCCGCCACGGATTCCTCTTCTGTGCCAACCTCTCCATTTCAGAGTAGCGCTTGCAACCTACATCTTCAATTATTTGCTGAATATATTACAGTCTCTGTCTTCCTGTACAGATTTTGTTCTCTACACCTCCCCCTAATACCTTGGAAGTTATTCCCTGATGTCTTGACAGATGTTCTACCACCCTATACCTTATTCTTGTCAGTGTGTTCCATATATTCCTTTCCTTGCCGATTCTGCTGAGAATCTCGTCATTCCTTAGCTTGTTATCAGGCCACCTAATTTGCAAAGTTCTTCTGTAGCATCACATCTCAAATGCTTCGATTCTCTTCTGTTCCGGTTTTTCCTTAAGCCATGTTTCCTTATCATTCAATTCCGTGCTCCCAACGCACATTCTTAGAAATTTCTTCCTTAGATTAAGGTCTATGTTTCATACTAGTTGACCACATCCCTGTCTTCACCTTTTTTCAATTCGATCACTTCGTTCTTGGTCTTTCGCTCTTATTCTTCCATTTTGTTTCTTGTACGTATTGTATATTGCCCGTATTTCCCTATAGCTTATCCCCATTTTCCTCAGAAATCAAACATTTTCACCATTGACATTGTGGAACGCTTTTTCCAGATCCACAAAACCAAGAACGTATCTCGATTTATCTTTGGTCTTGCTTCCATTATCAACCACAACATCAGAACTGCGTCTCTAGTGCCTTTACTTATCACCATGTAACGGATCCTCAATTTTCTCTTTCGTTCGCCTGTATTTTATTTTGCCCGCAACTTGGATGCAGGAGATGTTAAGTTGATTGTGTGATAATTGTCACACTTTTCGGCTGATACTGTCTTCGGAACCGTGTGAATGATGAGTTTCTTAACGTTTGATGGTATATCGCCAGTCTCACACATTCTACACATCAACGTAGGGCCTATATAGTCGTTTTCTTGCCACTTCCTCCACTAATTTTAGAAATTCTGTTTTAATTTATCTTGTGTTTAATTTTATTTTAAGTCTTCCTGAGGTCTTTTAAATTACAGTTCTAATAGTGGATTTACTATCTTTTGAATATCGACTCCTGTTTCTTCTTCTATTATGTGTCCTGGCAATTACTCCCCTCATAAAGGCACTCGGTGTACTCTTTCCACATATCTGCTGTCTCATCTTGATTTAACAGTAGAATTCGCATTTCATTCTTGATGTTACTACCCTTCCTTGCTTGACTTTTTGATATGCTAAGTCAGTCCTCCGACAATCATTTATTTCTCGATTTTTTCGCATTTTCCATGTACCCATTTCGTCTTAGCTTCCCTGCAGTTCCTATTTGTTTCGTCCCTAAGTGAACTGACTTTCTATATTTGTGAATTTCTCTAAATATTGTTGTACTACCTCCTTTCATTTATTAACGCATTTCATGCTGCAGACGTCACAAACGGTGGCTCCAGTGGATTCACCGGCGACACCTCTCATACAGCATGCCCAACTACCCCACTACCAACGCGTTAATTCTGTATAACATAGGGGACCACACCAAAGCGTTGCCCCCTGGGCCAGTCCCTGAATAAAATCATTCTTAACAATGGGACAGACAGACAGACGCACCCCAAAGCAGTCATATCAGGGTTTCGTCTCTGCATAGTGAGCTACGGAAGCCTAAATACGAGGAAAATAAATAAATAATTTGAAAATGTAGAGTTTCCTTGAACTGCGGTGTTAAGTCACTCGAACGCGGAGTGAATACCACAGTGACCATAAACGTTTCAGAATTTATTAAAATACTTAAGATCGTTGTGTCCGTTCGATTATAAACTGACTCTTCTCATGATATACGTTTTAGTTACATAGCACAAAGCGTTACATATTGTCGTGGGGACGCGACCTCAGATTCATTTTTATGTTCTACAACACGGTATTTTCTAGATTTTGGGGAACTTGATTTGAAGACATGACGCAATTCACGTTTTTAAGTCTCCTTACATGGGCAATAACGGAAACCTTGGAGGAAAATTATCATAGTTATAGTAACCTGAATGCAATTTTCCATCTAAAGTTTCCCTACTCGTAGATTTGACAGTTTATTAGCTAAATTTATTATAAAGCTAGTCGCAGGATTTTCTCAATGAATTCACCAACTAAATACAAATATTTTCAAGAATAACACACTATTTCCAAATTCTTTAATATTCAACATTTTTGAATATACTACAGCAACTTAGGTAGGTGTGAGACTTGACACTGGATTACATGTGGTTTCTACTGACAAGTACTTTCTGATTCCGAGAAGCAGCGATATCGGCCATTATAATAGCATTTTGTCGTATTATAACGCTTTATTAAGGAGTATAAGTAACTGCTGCCCAGAGAAGGTTGTAGTAGTATTGCTGTCTTCCCAATTATAGAAGTTTCTCCCGTTATCATTTAAGTTCTATGTTGAATATGTTATACGTTGCGTTGTGTTTCTTCCTTTATTTTCGTAAAATTAGCTCCTTCCTAATATAGAAAGCGACGTCTTTAGAATGTCACCATGTTGCGACATCTCAAGATAGTAAAAATGTTCCTGCACAATTATATATTTTCATACGTAATTGCTCAAGAATTTTTATTGTTTTAAGAAGTCGTAATTTTGAGGATGAGCAACTTTTCTCTTTCTCTTAATAAACCTAGTCTGGCGTCTTTTCTGCTATTCTCCCAAGCGTTAAGTATACGTCGAACCATTAGCAGATCCACTGAATATGCATGTAACTAATTCTCAACTTTTCCAGAAGCCAAGAGAAAATATTCAACTTTAAGAGAATTGTGGGTAATGGGCAGTTGAGATAATGATTCTACTTCTAAAGCATCGCATTTCTTCCACTAGAGATGCGACCGTCTGAGAATTTGGGACGAGATGAATTCTGTTTGGAGGACGCTTTTCTTTACAGAACACGTGTGTAATTTTTTGTGTAAAATGCTGTACTCAGTATGAAAGAACTAAATTAATTTTAGGCAACAGTGATGAGTAACATGTGTAGGCATGACGTGTTTACTGTTTACACTTGTAAATCTAAAAACACAATTTTAAAATAAACTGAGGCGTTAATTATAAACAATAACTTAGGAAGCCAGAAGTTATTTGAACCATTAATAAATTACAATAATTGGCTGAAAATGTGGAATAATTATTAAATTATACCCACTCAGAGCATATCAGAAAATATGTTCATATTGTAGCTAAAGGAATATACATCCACACTGTTTTGATTTATGAGAACGCACTTACTTCATACAACATTGAACTTTGTTCACAGCTGTTAGTTATCCGTCATATCAACCATACATGTCCAATAACAATTTTTTCGGCTCATCATTTTTACTGCATTATTCTCTGTCTTTCAACTTCATTTATTTCCATATATCACGATGTTGTGATGTTCAATTAAATCCCAGCCACTATTCTTCTGCTTGATATTCCGTGAGCCGTTGCGTTGCCTGTGATGAGACTGAACGAAGACTGAACCGATAAAAATTTCCTGTGGTTGAATTTTACATGTCCATATGATACTTACTGGGACAAAGCGAAGCGCTAATAAATAGGCAGGAAGGAAGGGGATTGACCGCTCAATAATAGACACTTGCGAAAACTCATATTATTCCTGACCACAGGCATCGAACACTCTAACATTCAGCTGGTTCGAAATATAACAACCGATCAAGCAAAATATTCTGGAAACGCCAGGATGGTGCATGTGAATTTATACTTTGTGGCAAATAGTACTGGTGAAAAGCTCTCGGATCTGCAGCCGAGAGGCGGTGTTGAGATACAACTATGTTTCGACAGGATTCTTACTGATCATCTTCAGGCTGAAATATCATGTTTTCTCACTATAGATTTTCAAGAGCGTATCCTACACCAAAACGTCAAATGTCATGAGATACGTCTCCCATTGCTGCCTGCGGTTATTTCACGCGGCGTTTCTTGTCTGTTAGCACTGTCCACTCTACGGAACTGCCTCTATTGTCAGTTGTTAAATGAAGGCCTTCGACCAGTGCTTTGTCCGTGGTGAGAGGTAATGCTTGAAATTTGATATTCTTGGTACACTCTTGACGCTGTGGCTCTAGGAATGTTAAATGGTTCAAATGGCTCTGAGCACCATGAGACTTAAAAGTCATCAGTCCCCTAGACTTAGAACTACTTAAACCTAACTAAGGACATCACACACATCCATGCCCGAGGCAGGATTCTGACCTGCGACCGTAGCAGCAGCAGCGGTTCCTCACTAAAGCGCCTATTACCGCTCGGCCACAACAGCCGGCTAAATATTAAATCTCCTAACGATGTCCGAAATGGAAAGTTCCACATGTCTAACTTCAACTATCATTCAGCGTTCAAAGTCTGTTCATTTGTGTCGTGTGGCTACAATAATGTCGGAAACCTTTTCACATCAAACGCTTCAGTACCTTGCGTGCGCGATGCTACGGCCATCTTTATACGTACATATGGCTATCTAACTTTAGTGTATTAGTACCTAATGTCTGGTGTTATATATCGCTGATAAGCCAAATTATTCTGTCGCTTAACTGTCCACGATTCACGCATGCATCTTAATCCACTAAAGGTCTACATCAGATGATTAACTCAAGTCGTTAGCCAGAGCACATCCTGCCTAAATGGGCGGTTACGCACTGCAGTGAGACCGCGTTGTCAGCGACCCACTGACACGTTTATGTCAATGAGGATTTTTTTTTATTCATCAGTCCTCTTAGTGGAATGACGCAACACATCATGACTCCCCCTCCTGTGCCATCTTCTGAATCCCAGAGTAGCACGCGCATCCTGCATCCTTATTTCTTTGGTGGGTGTGTTCTAACCTCTGCCTTCCACTACACTTTTCACAGTGTACGGGTTGCTCCAATACTGTGGGAGTAGTTCCTTGGTATCTTAATACATGCCCTATTATCCTGTGCTTTTTTCTTGTCAGTGTTTCCCTGTTTTACTTTCTTCGATGATTCTACAAAAGTACCGCTCATTCCTTATACTATCAGTCCACCTGATTTTCAACGCCACATCTCAAATTCTCTTCTGTTCCAATTTTCCCACTACCCATGATTCACTATAAGGCAATGCCGTGCTTAAATGTACGTTCTCAGAAATATCTTCCTCAAATTAAGCCCAATCTTTGAAACTAGTAGACTTCTTTTATCCAGGAACCCCTATAATTCTGGGCAACACTGCGATCTGCGTCCTCCTTGCTCCTTAAGCATTATTTTGTTTACAAGGCATCAGAATGCCCTAATTTAATCTACTTTATGGTCAACAATTGTGATGTTAAGGTTACTGCTAAAATAATTTCTTCTTTTTCTCAGTACTTTCTTCGGTTTATTCTCAGTCCATATTAGCCCTATGTTATCATTAGACTTCATTCCACTCTACAGCTCCTCTAACTCTTATGCACTTCCTTTGAGATTACTAGTCGGCGATTCCATCTTTCTTCTTAGACTGCATTTCACTCCCGCATCCGAAACTTGCTTTTTATTCCTCATTTCTTCTTCTGTGAATTGGTTTGTAAACGAGGGTTGACGAGAAAGTAATGCACTGAATCTTTTTTTTCCAGCCGAAAACAATGCTACGAATGCGAAACGTTAGACATGTGTTATCTGAAGGCTCCTGAGTTATTGCGCCAAGTTTCCGTCACTTCCGACATATAGCGTAGCTGCAGGACTCTTTCAAAATGGCGTCTGTAGGTGATGTACGTTACAAGTAACGGCCCGTCATTGAATTTCTCACTGCAGAGAAAGAAACCGTGGGAAATATTCACAAACGCTTGTGCAAAGTCTATAGAGCATATGCTATCGACAAAAGTACAGTTAGTCTCTGGGCGCGGAGGGTGACGTCATCAGAAGGCGGTTCTGCGGCGCTCCACGATTTGCAGCGGTCGGGAAGACCATCCAAAGCTGTCACACCTGATACACTTGACCTAGCCCCCTCGAACTTCCACCTGTTTGGTCCATTAAAGGATGCCTTTCGTGGAAGATATTTTGAGGACGATGAGGACGTGATTCACACAGTGAGGTACTGGTTCCGCTGCCAGGGTAAGAATTGGTACCGACAGGGCTTACACGCCCTTGTTTCGCGCTGTAGGGAGGCCACAGAACGGGATGGAGATTGCGTGGAAAAAAGGGTGTGTAAATAAAACACCAGTCTTTCGTGTGTGTAGTTCTCATTTTGCTCAAAAAAGAATTGCTGAAGAAAAATATGTTGTTCAAATCTGTGTGAAATCTTATGGGACTTAACTGCCAAGGTTATCAGTCCCTAAGCTTACACACTACTTAAGCTAAATTATCCTAAAGACAAACACACACACCCATGCCTGAGGGGGGACTCGAACCTTCGCCGGGACCAGCCGCACAGTGAAAAAATATTCAGTGAGTTACTTTATGGGTAACAATCCTATAAAGGAGTCTTTGAATAAGCAGAGGAAAGCCCTGTCGATAATAGGCCACTGCCATGTCGGTCGCAGCCGGCAAGGGGACTGCATGATCAGAGGCTCTACAAAGGTTCTATGACGAAAGACCACACTTGCCGCCGATGCACAACGCAGCCAGTAGATTATTGCAACCCAACTGCGACAGGCGGGGATTACCGACATTTTCTAGACGATTCAGTGCGACACACTAGCCCTTTTAACCAGCAGAAATCAGCACTGAGAAGTAATAATTAAGGACCCGCAAACCACCCCGTCGTCATCTAACAGCTGGACAGTGGTGTGACGTTGAGTGTGTGCCACTCCGCCCCGCTACACTGACGGGAGGACGCAGCCATCACTGCCCTCGTCGGTACCAATAAAAGACCAATGTCCACTGACCACAGGAGCGTGATGCTTACCGAAGCTCGCCGTAGCCGCCTCCACCAGCCACACTCGCTACGGCCAGAGAGCATAGGAACCTGACTATGCAGAGCAGCAACAGCACAGCTGCAGAAAGCGCATTCAGTGGCAGGAGGCCGTCCCCACAGGGTGAGACGTCGTCATATTTTCCACGCCGCCAACCAGTGACTGTAAACAAACCCATTGCTGAGGATGAACACAGGGAATAAAGAGATAGCAGTCGGAACCTTGGATCTTCTGCAGCAAGGATGTTTGAGTCAGTATGGTTGTTTTTTAATCCTTTCTTTGTCCTTCCATTTTTTAGGTAAGCTGATACTTGTGTTGGTAATAAGGAGGCAATAAGGAGAGCAAGTGTCAGCTCAAAACTCCATTCAGCCGTTAATAAAACAAGTAGCTCAGTTACAGGCAGAATTAGGGCAACTAAGGGAGGAAAGGGGTGAACATATGCTTCGTAGCGCACGTATTATATCAACATCTCTGCTTGGTTACAACATTTAAGGGTAAGTTAGGGGAGGATATCTTCTTATTTTTGAATAATTTCGACTCAGCTGCTGGGTTTGGAAACTGGAGTAATGAGCAACTTTTGAGTCTGGTCAAGCTAAAACCAGCTGGGGATGCGAGGATGTATGTGATGTTCCATGAAAAGAAAAGGAAATCACAGTCGCCCAATGCCTTCAGGAAAGGGTTGGTAGACAGATACAGGAGGAAGCATTCAGCGATCTAATACCATGATCCATTTAACAGTGCCATTTATGTATCAAAAATATGGGGTATCAATAGAGAGTTCCATAGACAGTGTTTACGAAACGAATCAGCTTACAAAGTCGTCTTTCAGGTTGCAGAACAGAGAGCAATTGGTACGTTTTGATATGGGTTACATCCAGAAGTGACTCGAAGACTTCGGATGGAATTGTCAAAGACTCTAAACGAAGCATTAGTAAAGGCGTTAGTGCTAGCCAGAACTGATGTTGTCACCAATCCTCGAGAGAAGAAGGTCTATTTTAATATGTACGTAAGTGTTTTAGATGTGGACATTTAAGGAGAATGAAGCATAACTGTAGATAACAGCAGTGCCAGATATGTGAATGGTTTGGACATTCCGAGCAGAACTTTAAGGACAGAAATTCTCAAAGGCATTTAAGACAGCCACATGTTAGACCTCGCACCTCGCAGTGAAATGGGGCAGAGGGTGATTTGTCTATTATATAACGCTCGCAATGAGAGTCAGCACAAATGCGAAGTCAGTGGCACACCTTTTTTCCTACTGCTTACGTAAAAGTAAAGTTTGTAAACTTTTATTAGGTAGTGGGCCTGCCACACAGGGCATCAGGCCGCATAGGTGAGGATCACGTAGATCTGCAGTTCAATGGTAGTAGGTTTCTAGGTGACAGAATGTAACTTCCCGTTTGACACAGAAGTTCTTCCCATGGTCAGCAGTATCTATGACACCATTATCAGTTTACATTTCATGACTCCACATCGCACCAAAGTTGACTTGGAACGGTATGTAGTTTAACTGGATGGAGTATTGCTTCATCTTGGCTCTACAGTAAGACAAACATTACTGTCTCACGGTTCACCTCTAGGCCAGAGGCGGCCATCTAAATTGTGTACAAAGCCCCTTAAAATCACCCCGAGGGATCTTACAGAGAAAGGTACTGGAAAGATGATCTGGATTTTCATATGATCTGATATTCTGGTGAATTCCTTGTGCACTGTTGAAACTCTATCGAAAATAAAGAATTGGACAAATTGAAATCTTTTGCATGGCATAACTTGTTCTCTGTATGGGAAATTCAAGGAAGCAAGGTAGTGTCTTTCAGTATTTAGTACTTTAGCCCAGAGGAGGTACAGCTACCACACAGTACCCTGAAATCGAATTTTGAAGCACTAGATGAAGACTAGTTGAACTGGGATTGTCTGTTAACTAGACCATACTGAGGAATAAAGAAGCCAATCTAGACGGGCAGGATGAGGTGGACACGGAAAGACTTAGAGAATAATGGGCTGGATTGTTTGATCCTCCTGTTCCATTTCCTGCCATACCACTAGCTCCTACTGGAACTGATGTGCCTGTTTATAAGAAACCATAATGTGCACCTCAAACCAAACAACATGCCATGGAAGACGTTAGTTATTGACAGCTTCAAGAAGGAATTGTAGCAACAACTGTCATTACTGTACCAAAATGATCAGCAAGGCATACTGGCTCTTTTGTGATTACTGTTACTGAAATCAGAGTATCAAATGCATACCTGATGCCATATATAACAGAAACAGTAGATAATATGGATGTCGATATTTTACAGCTGTGGATTTATGAAGTGGAGGCCAACAATTAGAGGCAGCACCTTAAGATCGTCCAAAGACAGTATTACCAACACCTTCTGATTATTATCAATATTGTTGCATGCCTTTTGGGCTGAATAACGCATCAGATACTTTCCTGCAATCCGTACATGATGTATCGTGATGATCAAAACTGGAGCAATAAATGGCATATTTAGATGATATAATTGAGTACTCCAATGATATCCAGCAGCATACAGCGCATTAATGGGAAGTTTTCGATCACCTATGTGCGGCACAATTAACCCTTACCTGGAAAGTGACATTTAATCTTGCAAGAAGTCCATTACTTGCGCCATATTATCAGCTGAAAGGAGATTTGCAGAATCCATGACGTGTTGGTGCTATAAAAGAACATCCGCTACAGTGCAGGAATTGCAGTCATATCTAGGCTTTACCAATTTTTATTGCAAGCACGTCCCAAAATTCGCTGAAATTGCAAGACATCTAACACAATTATTAGGGAAAGAGATGGTTTCGAAGCGCCATTTTTAAACATCTAGTCTAGTTCTTGCCTTTCTAGATTTCCACAAATAGGTCCTACTGATTATGGAAAGATTTAGATTTCAGACTTGCCACATTATCAAGTGTTATAAATGTCAAAAAAATTCTGACTTGTGTGGAACATGATTCGATTTTAGCTGGACAAGCTGAATGCTGGGCAACAGAATGCGCAGTGGTGCTATATTACTTGTTTGTAACACACAGACTTGATGTTGGTCATCACATGAAGAACTGAATACCAAGTGTGCAAAGGTCAAAGTACAGTAACCAAAGAAGTATGCTGCAAAAGGTACACGAGGCAGATAAATCATTTCAAATGAGATGGTATAACCCTCCTACCTCTCCGGCTAATTAGGCTGTTTTCTATATGACCGTGTACGTGAAGTCCCTAATCTGTGGGGAAAAGGCATCTACTCCGAAAAATAATGCAAAACTGAGAGAAGTAGATGAAGTTATATCCGAATCAGCACTCCTCAGTATTTTAGCAATGACGATTAGAAACAAAATTCGGTTAACTATATGTATTATTAAGTATGTGAAGTAGTTTTTTTACGAACAGTAGTTAACGGAAAATTTGAAAGAAAGGTTTTCTAAGTATTTCATTGATGAAATAACCAAAGGTCGCCAGTTCCTCACCGGAACGAGAATAATTAAATTTAAACTAAAATTTACACTCGTAAGCAATCTTACGTCAGAATAGTTATTGGCGTCATGACGTAGGAACAGTAATTACTGCACACTTTCAAGTACTTCGCAGCACACATTTCACAGTAGTCAGATAATAATCAAATAGCAAACACTTACAACATTTCATGTTAATTTTCAAAGGTCAGTTAAAGTAAGATTGTTCACTGGCTGTAGAAAGAAACTTTCTCGTTAATTTACTTACCGTAATACTGCTGTCGTACAAAGCAGAAAGATTGTTTGAAATTAGCAGTTACTTTGATGTTTCTCTGTACTCCCCAAAGAGGGGAGAGAAAATCTGGAGTAAAGCGAAAGAATTCAAAGGTTCAACAATAATAATGACACAGTTCTATAGTTACCGTAACACATCACTATGCACTTAAGCCGTGGTCTGGAATAATCATGAAACTAGAGGAAACATAACTAAGGACACACTGCATTTATGAATTTTACGTGCTTTCTTACTAATTAATTGGATTATGCATGTATATATTCTACAGTTCAGAGTATGTTCTATGAGAGACTAGATGGTAGAAGGTGGCACTTTTTTGATAGAGGCTCTCTAGTGAACATAACACAAACATCAGTATAAGCTCTAGGCAGACGGAATTTTGCCTCAACTTATATTCACAGTATTACTAATGGCAGTTGAACTTAAACGACCAAGCTGACAGGAAAAACACTGCTATGAGTAGTGCAATAAGTTAATAATTTTGAGGAGAGTGCACACTTAGTTGAGAAGGCATTGTTTATTTTCAGCAAACTTGCACAGGACGTAGATTTTCACTGGAGACAGATGTGTATTAGAAGACGTATTAGTCATAGATCTTTAAGTGCACAGGAAAAGGTTATGTTAACTCGGTTTATTCATGTTAGATGAAGTGTAAAATCAGATTGTCCTACTCTGAATATAGCACGTCCATTGATCTATGTACGCAATGTACACTTTGAAATTTTACCCATCAGAAACACAAACTTCCTTAAGAATATGTTAGACACTTCCCTGCTCGTGTTCATTGATTGAATTTAGTCACACAGAATGGGCTCATGTCGGTGGGACGCATGTTAAGGAACTAAAAAGTACTGCAGTGAACATCAGCAGTAGCTAGTATGTATAGGATCGTCAACATCAGCTGCCTGGATAATTTTCAAAGTAACTGAAACCACATACTACCAATTCAAACAGAAAGTAGCCCAATTCCCACCCCCTACCAGTCCTCAACCAACGGGTTCAAACTAGTCATAATGGCACTCCCCCCCCCCCAGAATCAACGTGGTGAGGAACAACGTGCAGCATGAAGAAAGACCTGTGTGTAAGGATAAGTGTTAGTGAATTCGTCCAAATAACGTGCAGTGTGGTACCTTGAGTGGAGGAACACATACGAAGTGTAAAAATGACTCAATTAGTGTTTTAATTTCAGTAAAATTCAAGGTTGAATATTCTTTCATAATGAGGAATGACGTAAAGAAAGTAGTGTTGGAACCAGCAGAGGACAGCCACTTCGCAACCAGGCCACTGCCAAATCGGCCGCAGCCGGCAAGGGGATTTCATTGTTAATTACTTCACATCGCTTCTGTGACGACAGACCACGCTTGTCACTGAAATGTGACGTAGCTTGTTGGAGTACTGCATTCCAATTATTACCAGAGCCGGGGTCATTGAGACGATTCAGCATGATATACTACACAATGTAAACAGTAGGAATCACCACAGAAAAGCAGTAATTAAGGATGCATGAAACAGAGCATCAGCGTCAAGCAGCTAGGCAGTGATGTGACGTCATTACAGAGGTGCGCATCTCACACCGCCAATCCACGCTAGCCGACCTCAGATGGGCTAGCTTCCCTAGCGGCAATGGGCACAGTCTAGTCTGGCTTGCCAGAGCCTACTCAGCCCAGGCCAGTGCTGTGTGTTCTCCTGCAGCGAGTCTGTCTGGTGGGCTGCTGTTCTGACGGTGGCTCATGTATTGCAGAGCAGGCTAAACTCTTCGAGTGACTCGCTATCCTACAGAGAGAATGCAATCCATCATCTCTAGCTGGGCAGATAACTTAAATGCTGTCCACTTTGAACTGTCACTGACCTGGATTAATTTAAGAAGAAATACAAATTACTGATCATCGAAATTATTTATGTTGTTTTCTAATGATAAACTTTTGTTTTCTTATGATACACTTTTTTACAGTTCGTAATGACAAATAAGTTATGGCAGTCCACAAGTATTTAGTTTTATTTGGAGCGCCGATGTCTGGTAAACACAAATTTTGACGATATAAAAATTAGTTGTTTGAAAAATAATCTTTCAATTATCATAGACATTATTTCACACCTTAGAAGAGATCAGGATTGGCAGGAAAACAAGGTCAGTTATTTAACAGGCATTAACAGATGCAACTTCCAAAGTTAAATTCATGGGAGAAACATCAGAAGCATTTCATATCCATACTGATGTTCGCCAGGGAGATGGAATGTCCTACATTCTGTTTAACATGGTTTTGGAAAAAATTGTGAGGACATGGGAAAAGGAAATAAAAGGAATTCAGCTTGGGATTAAAAATGAGCAGAGAATTAGGGTGAAGTGTCTGGCTTTCGCGGACGATCTTGCATTCTAACCAACAATAGAGAGGAAGCCAAACTTGCATTAGAAAAACTACATGAAATCCTACAGAAAACTGGGCTACAAATCTCCTACGAGAATACACAGTATATGGAAAAGAAACCTGTAGATAATCTCCCCATTACTGCTACATACGGGAAAGTGGCACAAGTTGCCCACTTCAGATATCTGGGAGAGGTAACCCAACCGTTAGGACTGAACTCATAGCCAATAAAGATAGAATCACCAGATTACAAAAAGCATATAAGATCACTTGGAATCACTGTGATGAGAAATCTATTTCTGTCAATGCGAAACTAAGGCATTACAACACAGTCGTCCTACCAGAAGCACTTTATGCTGCAGAAACTACAGTGATTCATGGTCATACTAAGACTAGAGAGATTGAAAAGCAGGAAAGGGAAATTCAGAGGAAAATATATGGAACAGTGTTTCGGGAAGGAATTTGAATGAAGAGGCCAACGGGAGAGATTTACAAACACATAGAAGCAATAAGAGACACCAATAGAAAGACAAGGATGTAATTTTATGGACATATCAGCAGGATGAATAAAAGCAGGCTCACAAGACAAATCTTTGAGTTAGTAAACAAGAGCAAAAGCAAGACAAAGTGGATCACTGAAGCAGAAGAAGACATTAAGGAATTGGGGATGACACAGATAACATAAGCAATAGAGAACAATTTAGAAACATCATACAGAAACACACACTTAAACAAGAACATACGGACAACAGAAAGGGAAAAAGATGGTCGGAAGAACGCAAGAGAGAACACAGTTAACGTATGAAGAGAATTTGGGAAGAACGAAGAAAGAAGAAGAAATCATTACTACTCAAGTTCAATCGCTCTCTCAAATCGAAAATAATAACAAACAAATTATACATGGCGTGACTGACTGGATGAGCTTGTGTGCAGGAACAAAAAAAACATCTCGAGCTTGTAATGTGAAACTGCTACTTGGTGCAGGATGGAGTCCTCCGGTGGTCATCACGGATGAAAAAAGTGATAGGCAAAGAAGGGACGGCTATTGTTACAGTTTTGTATGAAGTATCACTAAACGAAGGGCGATGACGTTTCTTGAGTATTTGTAAGTACTATTGTTTAGTTGTGCAGTATGTGGTGAATGTAATCTAGGGAGGGCAACTACACTGGATGGTAATGCATATACACTATGAACACCGTTCTGTCGCAAATAAAGGAATGGGGAACTAATCAATATTCAATGTGTGAGTATTGAGAAAGTGTAAAGAAAGAATTACTCAGAGGAAGTACCTCATGACAGACACTTGGGTGGGAATGAAGTGTCAGGTTTCGATGATAACCTCAACAGCCATAAGCTTGTGGTTTCAGCCGAATCTGATGCATCAGGTTAACAGAGTACTTTTTACCTAAGTACACTGTTGCAAAAGATTTCATAGCCATTTATGTATAAGGAAAATGATGGTCTCATTCTTTTGACTTCGCTATTTTCTTCCTGTGAATAGATTCAGTGAATAGATTTAGAGATTGGAGCCTATGTAGTAGGGCATAAAACATGGACTTTAACGGTACTTCTCTCACTTCCCTTTCTTTACTTTGTCTCTTCCTGTTGCTCTCCGACGTCACCAACAGCGACAACGGCTATCCCTTGTCCTCCTGTCGCCTCTGTCATTTCTTTCTGTTCAACTAAACTTTTCAGTTGCAATAAACTTTGCCGAACTTCTGTTACTTGTGACATAATTTCACTTTCTTCTTCTGACAGTGAGGCAGTCAGATCTGAAAGCCAACGTCTATTAAAGAAGGTGTGATATTCACAGTTAGACTATCAGTCACCATCTGCGGAATATAACATTAATTGCCCATGTCTTGAGTGCCTCTTGCTTCATGCTGTCTACATCTACATCATACTACATAAACCACTTAACGGCGTGTGGTGCAGGGTACTTCTGGTACCCCTGTTCTATCCGCGAAAGGCGCTTGGGAAGAATGAGTCTCGGTAAGCCTCTGCATTAGCTGTAATTTCTCGAGCTTTCTCGTCGTGGTCATTCGATGAGAAGTTTGTGGGAAGACGTAATGTGTTGTTCGACTCTTCTTGAAGTGTACTCTGTCGGAATTTCAATAGTAAACCTTTCCGTCATGCACACTGCCCCCCCCCCCCCCCTGCAACATTTGCTACTGGATATTGTTGAGCATCTCTTTTGGGTGTGCATGGAAAGTTAGTTGTAGCTTTGTATATCTGCTTCATGGTGAAGCGCCAAAACTTTCGATGATTATCATACTTAATTAGATACGCATATCTAAGAGCGACACTCTGTAGAGTTCGGAAAACATTGCAATAAAAATATGAGTCGCTATGAATTTGCGTTTGATGCATATTAACCATTTGTTGCTGCAAATGAAATTTAACTAATATACGAATTTTTCTTTTGTACGAGGAGGTCTCGATCTGTCTCATATATTGACGCAATGGATTTTATGTTCATATGCAAGTTACGCACAGGAGAGCGAAACATTCAGAACGTCCCTCATACAGCCTATACTGGCACGCAGATAGGAGAATATTTTCTATGTGGTTGGCATAAGGAACTTTCTTATTTACAGTGATATAACAAAAGTAATGGTTTCTCTTTTTTCAGTCTAGTAATCAATATTTTAACAGTCTTCTACACGAATAGAAAAGAGATTTTGTTAGTACGCAAGTAAATATGAAATTTCTTTTCTTATGTTACTGCAAACCGAAAGTATTAGGTTGTTCATAAGCTATTAACCCCACTGGTCTCTAGTTGCTTGTGTTAACATGACAATGTTTAAGAATTATATCAAAATTGCTACTGCAAGGCGAGTTTCTCCAAATTATATTCTGTTTTGGCGAAACATGCACAATTATCCCTATCAACAACAGCACTGTGGTTGTTCGTCATAACTGATATTGCTTTTTTGAATGATAAAAATTTAACCATCTGAACAAAAATAAATCGCCAGTTCTATTACAGTTTTGGTAGGATCCCATAACGTATCGCATTTTTAATACTGAAAGACTGGAAGGGTTACCATAGGATTTTCCCCAGTTCTGCAGCTGAGAAATATGAAAATAATTTAGAGCAATTAATGTATCACACCTCTCTTCCTAGTCCCATTGGTAGTGAAGTGGTGAATTTCTCTCGCATAATTATTTTCTAAAGGGGTAAAGTTAGATTATATATCTTTAAACATTATTTTATTCTTAAAGAGTAGTCTCAAGCGGTTTATTAATTAATGAAACACTGCAGTTTTTAGGGGCATATAGGTGGCGAAACAAGATTTGCTGTGGGTCTTTGTAACATAAGTGCAGAAATTAAACATTTAATTTAATACTGACGGAGTATTTCTAGATAAGTTATTGTAGTAACTTGTCCTCAGTTCTTCACTTAATAAACCATTGGCGCACAGTTGCAGAAAGAAAATCATTTGCTACCTTTCAGTTACATCTGTTCCTTTGTATACCCTGGGTTACAAAACTGCTCTGAAACTGCAACAAAACGAGCGATCTATTTTAGCCTGAGTTTTTAACCTTCTCCCTTTCCAAAAAGCGTTATCGGATGCTAAAATTGCTTACAACACCAATGAAAATAAACCTCCAGTTGTGTTGCAATTTCAGGGGAGTCCTGTTATGCAGTGTATGTTCAAAATGAAAAGCAGAACTGAAATTTACCAAAGGATTTTCCCTTTAAACCTCAGTTGTATTTGACATATGAGAAAGCATAACAAAACGTCATGCTAAATCCTTCTAATCCACGCAGGAAGACTGACTCTTCTTACTACAACTATTTTTGTGATTCAACCATACTGACATTAATGAACAGCTGGCAGCGTCATGCAAATCAACAGTGTGTTTACGGTTTCAGATTTGCGAAAGTGTGTTATTGGTTCAGCTCTACTCTGTGGCAGAAATGTGGTATTAGTCTATTAGAAATAAATTTGCTGCTTTATAACTGTGGATAAAAACGTTACAAAAAGATGATATTCATTACTTTACGAACCGCTTGAGACTCCCCATTAAGGTTAAAATACATTATAATAAGTATAACCTATGTTCAACACATTAAAAGTTAAGTATGGTAGACAAGTACACCTCTTTACCCTGAATTGGTATAGGAACAGAAAAATGGTACACTATTTGCTACTAATTGTTGTCATATCTCTCAGATTATAAACAGTCTGTAATTCCTTTGGTAAATTTCCGTTCTTCTCATTCACTGTTAAAAATACAGTGGATTACCTGATTCCACCAAAACCGCGAACAGAACTGACGATTTATTTTTGTCTGAAATGTTAACCGTTTCTCATTTGAAGTAACTCCATCAGTTATGAGGTACGGCTACGTTTCTGTTGTTGGCATGTTTAATTTTGCAGTTTAGCACAACCTGGCCTTGCAATAGCTCTTACAGAAGAATCGTGGAACAGTGTATTGTTGTTGTTGTGGTCTTCAGTCCTGAGACTGGTTTGATGCAGCTCTCCATGCTACCCTATCCTGTGCAAGTTTCTTCATCTCCCTGTACCTACTGCAACCTACATCCTTCTGAATCTGCTTAGTGTTTTCATATCTTGGTCTCCCTCTACGATTTTTACCCTCCACGCTGCCCTCCCATGCAAAATTTGTGATCCCTTGATGCCTCAGAAGATGTCCTACCAACCGGTCCCTTCTTCTCGTCAAGTTGTGCCACAAACTCCTCTTCTCTCCAATTCTATTCAATACCTCCTCATTAGTTATGTGATCTACCCATCTAATCTTCAGCATTCTTCTGTAGCACCACATTTCGGAAGCTTCTATTCTCTTCCTGTCCAAACTATTTATCGTCCATGTTTCACTTCCATACATGGCTACACTCCATACAAATACTTTAAGAAACGACTTCCTGACACTTAAATCTATACTCGATGTTAACAAATTTCTCTTCTTCAGAAACGCTTTCCTTGCCATTCCCAGTCTACTTTTTATATCCTCTCTACTTCGACCATCATCAGTTATTTTGCTCCCCAAATAGCAAAACTCCTTTACTACTTTAAGTGTCTCATTTCCTAATCTAATTCCCTCAGCATCACCCGACTTAATTCGACTACATTCCATTAACCTCGTTTTGCTTTTGTTGATGTTCATCTTATATCCTCCTTTAAAAACAATGTCCATTCTGTTCAACTGCCCTACCAAGTCCTTTGCTGTCTCTGACAGAATTACAATGTCATCGGCGAACCTCAAAGTTTTTATTTCTTCTCCATGGATTTTAATACCTACTCCGAATTTTTCATTTGTTTCCTTTACTGCTTGCTCAATATACTGATTGAATAACATTGGGGAGAGGCTACAACTTTGTCTCACTCCCTTCCCAACCACACTCCCTTCCCAATCATTGCTTCCCTTTCATGTCCCTCGACTCTTATAACTGCCATCTGGTCTCTGTACAAATTGTAAATAGACTTTCGCTCCCTGTATTTTACCCCTGCCACCTTTAGAATTTGGAAGAGAGTATTCCAGTCAACATTGTCAAAAGCTTTCTCTAAGTCTACAAATGCTAGAAACTTAGGTTTGCCTTTCGTTAATCTTTCTTCTAAGATAAGTCGTAAGGTCAGTATTGCCTCCAATATTTTTACGGAATCCAAACTGATCTTCCCCGAGGTCCGCTTCTACTAGTTTTTACATTCGTTTGTACAGAATTCGAGTTAGTATTTTGCAGCTGTGACTTATTAAACTGATAGCTCGGTAATTTTCACATCTGTCAACACCTGCATTCTTTGGGATTGGAATTATTATATTCTTCTTGAAGTCTGAGGTTATTTAGCCTGTCTCATACATCTTCCTCACCACATGGTAGAGTTTTGTCAGGACTGGCTCTCCCAAGGTCGTCGGTAGTTCTAATGGAATGTTGTCTACTCCCAGGGCATTGTTTCGGCTCAGGTCTTTCAATGCTCTGTCAAACTCTTCACGCAGTATCGGATCTCCCATTTCATCTTCATCTACATTCTCTTCCATTTCAATAATATTGTCCTCAAGTACATCGCCATTGTATAGACCCTCTATATCCTTCTTCCATCTTTCTGCTTTCCCTTCTTTGGTTAGAACTGGGTTTCCATCTGAGCTCTTGATATTCATACAAGCGGTTCACTTTTCTCCCAAGGTCTCTTTAATTTTCCTGTAGGCAGTATCTGTCTTACCCCTAGTGAGATAAGCCTCTACATGCTTACATTTGTCCTCTAGCCATCCCTGCTTAGCCATTTTGCACTTCCTGTCGATCTCATTTTTTAGACGTTTGTATTCCTTTTTGCCTGTTTCATTTACTGCATTTTCATATTTTCTCCTTTCATCAATTACATTCAATATTTCTTCTGTTACCCAAGGATTTCTACTAACCCTCGTCTTTTTACCTACTTGATCCTCTGCTGCCTTCACTACTTCATCCCTCAGAGCTACCAATTCTTCTTCTACTGTACTTCTTTCCCCCATTGCTGTCAATTGTTCCCTTATGCTCTCCCTGAAACTCTGTACAACCTCTGGTTTAGTCAGCTTATCCAGGTCCCATCTCCTTAAATTCCCACCATTTTGCAGTTTCTTCAATTTTAGTTTGCAGTTCATAACCAATAGATTGTGGTCAGAGTCCACATCTGCCCCTGGAAATGTCTTACAGTTTAAAACCTGTTTCCTAAATCTCTGTCTTGCCATTATATAATCTATCTGAAACCTTTTAGTATCTCCAGGATACTTCCATGTATACAATCTTCTTTTATGATTCTTGAACCATGTGCTAGCTATGATTAAGTGGTGCTCTGTGCAAAATTCTACCAGACGGCTTCCTCTTTCATTTCTTAGCCACAATCCATATTCACCTACTATGTTTCCTGTGGTGTCACCACGAGACACCACACTTGCTAGGTGGTAGCCTTTAAATCGGCCGCGGTCCGTTAGTGTACGTCGGACCCGCGTGTCGCCACTATCAGTGATTGCAGACCGAGCGCCGCCACAAGGCAGGTCTAGAGAGACTTCGTAGCACTCGCCCCAGTCGTACAACCGACTTTGCTAGCGATGGTTCACTGACAAAATACGCTCTCATTAGCCGAGACGATAGTTAGCATAGCCTTCAGCTACGTCATTTACTACGACCTAGCAAGGCGCCATTACCAGTGACTATTGATGCTGTAATACATGTACCGTCAAGAGCGATGTTCACCAATTATGGATTAAAGTTAAGTATTACAGCAGCTACGTACGTTTTTTGCTAGTCTCATTTCCTTGACCTGTTCCAGATCTCACGCCAGCCTGCGTGAGCTAAAACGCGTGCCTTTCGGCTTCCTCTCATAGTGGGTTGGCCGTCTTGCCAATCCACAAGATTTCCTTCTCTCCCTTTTCCTACACTCGAATTCCAGTCACCCATGACTATTAAATTTTAGTCTCCCTTCACTATCTGAATAATTTCTTTTATCTCATCATACATTTCATCAATTTCTTCATCATCTGCAGAGCTAGTTGGCATTTAAACTTGTACTACTGTAGTAGGCGTGGGCTTCGAGTCTATCTTGGCCACAATAATGCGTTCACTATGTTGTTTTTAGTAGCTTACCCGCACGCCTATTTTTTTATCCATTATTATACCTATCACTGCATTACCCCTATTTGATTTTGTACTTATAACCCTGTATTCACCTGACCAAAAGTCTTGTTCCTCCTGCGACCGAACTTCACTAATTCCCACTATATCTAACTTTAACCTATCCATTTCCCTTTTCAAATTTTCTAACCTACCTGCTCGATTAAGGGATCTGACAATCCACGCTCCGATCCGTAGAACGCCAGTTTCCTTTCTCCTGATAACAACGTCCTCTTGAGTAGTCCCCGCCTGGAGATCCGAATGGGGGACTATTTTACCACCGGAATATTTTACCCAAGAGGACGCCATCATCATTTAACCATACAGTAAAGCTGCATGCCCTGAGGAAAGATTACGGCCATAGTTTCCCTTGCTTTCAGCTGTTCGCAGTACCAGCACAGCAAGGCCGTTTTGGTTATTCTTACAAGGCCAGATCAGTCAGTCATCCAGACTGTTGCCCCTGCAACTACTGAAAAGGCTGCTGCCCCTCTTCAGGAACAATACGTTTGTCTGGCCTCTCAACCGATACCCCTCAGTTGTGGTTGTACCCACGGTACGGTCATCTGTATCGCTGAGGCACGCTAGCCTCTCCACCAACGGCAAGGTCCATCGTTCATGGGGGGGGGGGGGGGGGGAACAGTGTATTATTAAACAAGCAGTAGGCGACCAGGGTGGTTAATTTATTATGTAAAATCTCATTGTGTCGGTCCGATGTACTATGAGATAAGAAATGTTACATTTATTTCCATATTACCCAGTTGTAGACGTTGAAGACGTAAAAATTACTGTACTGTATTGAAACAATAAAATACAAACCATAGTTAATACTATACCGCAGTAGATAAGAAAGTTACATATATTAATCATACAGCACAGTACTCTACTCTCTGCATGATACCAACCGTCGAAATCTCATATCAATATGTCGAACGGTTCAGGAAATAAGAGGTATGCTATAAATATTTCATTCCTGTGCGCATGTGATCAGAAGTGTACATGCTACATAAATTCCATTTTCTCGAAATTGGGGGCAGATAGAGACCTAATCCCAAGTGTAAAGAAAAATTCAGTATCTTAGCTAGATTTCACTGTAGCAAAATGTGATGTGATATGAAACAGACACAGAATCGTACCGACCCCCATTCTTGATTGCAAACTTCATTAGAATTTCGTGCAGAGTTGTACTTTAATGAGACTATCACCATATGTACATCCATTAGCGAAATGATAGACACTTTAGCATGGAACTGAGATGTAAAGCTTTACGTAACGTAGAATTCAATTCTTTTGGTGAATAGTCTCCTGTCATGGGAAAGGCAGGGCGTGCACTTGAATGCTATCAGTGCAGCGCATTGCCAGCCGGCACACTGAAAGTGGGCAGGGAATGTGTTGTTCACTTTGTTTAAAGGCTCACCGGAAAGTCCAGGGCATCGCCGGCCGACGTCACCACCCAGCTGCCATTGTGTGCTGCCTCATTAGATAACAAGGGATGCTTTTCCACACTAGGGCAGGCTACCTCACTTTGTGTTCCCCTGTCCAGGTAACCTGATTTCTTTCTGTGCGCACCCTTATACTGTATGTTGGTGCATCTAGCTGTGCTGGACAGCATGGCTAATTGGCACACAGTCTGCCGATTTCCTTATTGTTCCTGCAACAAAAAATCATGATACGTGTGGGTAGGACTCGTGCATTTAGGGTTCTGCACAAATTACCTTATACAGGCAGTTCATCCATCCCAGTAATTGGGCATTTAGACGGTTTTTGCCTGTTACCAATGTCAATACTGGCAATATAACACAATATTTGACATAAATAGATGTATGTTTTGATTGCACTGATGCAGAAGCTTCGATTTTTTACATCGCCTATTGGCCGTAGACCTTAGTATCTGACTGACATAAAATTGAACTTTATACATCTACCCATTCCTGAAAACAATGGTTCCTAACAGTTGCACAGCAGACAGACAGATGGACAACGTAGTGATCATATAAGGAGTCCGATTTTACCGATTGAGGAACGGAACCCTAGAAACTGAGCTTCCTGATCCCCACTTCTTGCGTCTTACTTCTTGAGAATGTTACACAAACACGATTTTATGAGGTAGTTAAATCTGAAATTGATATATTTTTGAAAGTGTATTTCAGTAAATCCCTTGCATCGGAATATGAAAGTACTTTGACTGCTTTTGCTCTAAAAAAATAGCTCTTCCTGCCTTTGATTACCTTACAAAATTACGTAGGTTATATGAAATTTCGTGACAATTGTAGCTTATGGAGTGAGAGTGGCAGCCCAGGCCTGGATGAAATGGGCACAGAGGGATTTACGTGGCCTAGTAGGTCGGCAGTCCGCCACACATGGCTCAGTGGCAAGTCGAGCATGTGTTACTCTAACCCATGCCAATGAAAAGTCGTGCGGCTAAGGCCTCCCGTCGGTTAGACCGGTCGCCTGGTCCAAGTCTTTTTAGTTGACGCTACTTTGTCGACTTGCGTGTGGATGGGTATGAGCTGACGATGATGAGGAAAACACGACACCCAGTCTGTGATCGGAGAAAATCTCCTACCCAATCGGGAATCGATCCCGAACCCCTTTGCATGGCATTTCGTCGTGCTGACCACTCAGCTATCGGGGCGGACGCCATGCCAATGACACATGGTCTTCTACCTCAGCTGCGACGCGAAACGCTACCTGTCGCCGATGCCTCTGGGTACCAGGGGCAGCCCCGCACTTGACCATAATCCGGGAGAGTGCTACGGGAGGATCCAGCCATCATCGCCACACCGACAGAAGCCTCCGAGACTGGAATCGTGACGAAGCGCTACGTCTCCATAAATGCAGCCGACAGCCAAAGTCGCTGCAGCCAGGAAACGCTGGAACCTGGCAACGCAGTATCAACAACTAACCGCAGAACGCTCTTCCCTAATAAATGAACCTTTAGGCCTGTCATGGGAAAAGACACGTATAACACTAACGCTTTTCCATAATAACTGAAACTTTAGTCCTGTCACGGGAAAGGCACATATAACACTCGAATGTGACGCGAAACACGCTAATGTTTCCTTCTGAGAGGAATTTGAACTGTGACCGTGCGTGTGTCTATGTACAAGGGTATCGGACTATAATTTCAATTTCGGTGATATGACGGAAAAACCAAACGGGCTTTGATTTTGGGAGGTTTCGAGAGTAGTAAAATCATAAATGAATGAAAAAATGAACGATCTCCAGCCCAATTAATTTAGAACTACACTCCTGGAAATGGAAAAAAGAACACATTGACACCGGTGTGTCAGACCCACCATACTTGCTCCGGACACTGCGAGAGGGCTGTACATGCAATGATCACACGCACGGCACAGCGGACACACCAGGAACCGCGGTGTTGGCCGTCGAATGGCGCTAGCTGCGCAGCATTTGTGCACCGCCGCCGTCTGTGTCGGCCAGTTTGCCGTGGCATGCGGAGCTCCATCACAGTCTTTAACACTGGTAGCATGCCGCGACAGCGTGGACGTGAACCGTATGTGCAGCTGACGGACTTGGGCATGCGGGAGGCCGGGTGGACGTACCGCCGAATTGCTCAACACGTGGGGCGTGAGGTCTCCACAGTACGTCGATGTTGTCGCCAGTGGTCGGCGGAAGGTGCACGTGCCCGTCGACCTGGGACCGGATCGCAGCGACGCACGGATGCACGCCAAGGCCGTAGGATCCTACGCAGTGCCGTAGGGGACCGCACCGCCACTTCCCAGCAAATTAGGGACACTGTTGCTCCTGGGGTATCGGCGAGGACCATTCGCAACCGTCTCCATGAAGCTGGGCTACGGTCCCGCACACCGTTAGGCCGTCTTCCGCTCACGCCACAACATCGTGCAGCCCGCCTCCAGTGGTGTCGCGACAGGCGTGAATGGAGGGACGAATGGAGACGTGTCGTCTTCAGCGATGAGAGTCGCTTCTGCCTTGGTGCCAATGATGGTCGTATGCGTGTTTGGCGCCGTGCAGGTGAGTGCCACAATCAGGACTGAATACGACCGAGGCACATAGGGCCAACACCCGGCATCATGGTGTGGGGAGCGATCTCCTACACTGGCCGTACACCACTGGTGATCGTCGAGGGGACACTGAATAGTGCACGGTACATCCAAACCGTCATCGAACCCATCGTTCTACCATTCCTAGACCGGCAAGGGAACTTGCTGTTCCAACAGGACAATGCACGTCCGCATGTATCCCGTGCCACCCAACGTGCTCTAGAAGGTGTAAGTCAACTACCCTGGCCAGCAAGATCTCCGGATCTGTCCCCCATTGAGCATGTTTGGGACCGGATGAAGCGTCGTCTCACGCGGTCTGCACGTCCAGCACGAACGCTGGTCCAACTGAGGCGCCAGGTGGAAGTGGCATGGCAAGCCGTTCCACAGGACTACATCCAGCATCTCTACGATCGTCTCCATGGGAGAATAGCAGCCTGCATTGCTGCGAAAGGTGGATATACACTGTACTAGTGCCGACATTGTGCATGCTCTGTTGCCTGTGTCTATGTGCCTGTGGTTCTGTCAGTGTGATCATGTGATGTATCTGACCCCAGGAATGTGTAAATAAAGTTTCCCCTTCCTGGGACAATGAATTCACGGTGTTCTTATTTCAATTTCCAGGAGTGTATATAGTTGAGAAAATTGAATAATGGTTGTTGAAGTTAATTTTGTTAAGACTTCACTTTGAAAAGTAAGCAGGATACAAACTGACGCCGTGCTCTCTGTATTGTGTGTAGCAGCAGTTACCAGTAACATACACACCAGAAAATTATGGGGAGCAAAGTTTCACCAAGATCATACTAATGACAGCTACTCACTTAATCAGATACTGAAATGTCACTGCATGAAGTGCAGAACTAAATTTGGACATGAGGGGCTTCTATCCTGACTGACATGAAAAACACAATTAACAATGAATATCATCGTAAATACATTGTTTAAGTTCCTCTACATATAGCAGTTTTCCTTAGCAACAGTAATAGTTAAATTTTTTCCTAATAGGTGTAGAATATGATGGGGACCCATGATCTAGTACAGTTTCCCTAGTTAAAGCTCTTTGATAGTTACAGTGGTAAGGACTAACTCTAAAAGCTAATCATTCACTTCACTTGGAGTAGTTCATAAATTACTTTGCAAGACGATAAAATACAATACTGGGTTTAATTAAATTCTAATATAGAACCTCTCATGATGGGTGCCAAAAATACACCTTCATTAAAACAGTGCATAATTTTTTTTTCTAGCAATACTATCGTAAATCTGTTCATTCAAGATTTGTATGTACTTAAACTTTAATTGCCTGTGAAGCAGGTATTCTTTGCAATAATATTTACACAATCTTGCACTGTAATCCTACAAATCTTTATCTTATAGTAAACTAAGGATACTGTAACAAAAGCCTATCCAACTTCACTTTTGAGGTTTTAACTTTAAATTTTACTACTGCTTTTACTTTACACAAAAAATCGTTTTTAAAGACATGAATGCTAGAATAGTTCATTTACGAGTAAATCAGGGTACTCGGTTTTTGGAGCATTTAGGTGAGGACCCTGCGTAGATTCGTGATCAGGATTGAAAATATAGTTCCGGACACGAACTTTTTTTATGTAATTATTATTGAAACAATACAAATATTAACTAGTCTATGCACATATACATTACATAACTGAGTGTATGAAGTTTGTGAAACAGTGCCGAAGATTGGTGGCAGGCGACATGGCGACTAACTGTACTCACGGCTCTTGATGTACGAATGTTCTTAAAATCTCTTCTAGGCGCCGGATTTTCGACATATTGGAGCCATTACATGATGTCGTGAATATCAAATAATGGCCAGATCCACATCCGAGGCCAATCCCTTACAATGCAGCTTCCAATTGCTTCTCTTAGCACCGTCGCAGTGTAACGTGCTAAGGCTAGCCACATACTGCTTGTTGTTCAAACAAAGGGGCCGCTCAGTTAGACCGCCAACCCCACCTTTTACATCGCTCCATGCCACTTCCGTTGCGGAGGGACGTTCCTACAGCGTTTACATGTTACATATACAACTGCCGTAAGCATGAACCAGCTTTAAACATTTTCTTTTTTAAACATATTCATATCATAATAATTTACCATTTGAACACGTTCTTTTGCTTTTTCCATATATACGTTAGAGAACTCTAATTGTCTTGCCATAGATCAGGGCAGATACACAGTTACATAAGATAAACCTACTTTTAATCGACTTAAGTGTTACATGCCGTCGCACAGTCGCCACTGGTTGAGATGTCATCATATTTTCCACGCCAACCACTAACGCGTGCAAGCAACCCTCAACAAAGAAGTCATTGTAACCATCATCGGTCCTTGTTCAGCTGCACAACATCCTCGCTCAGTAGTGAATCCTAGCCCGCACCTATCAATCAGAGCCTTCTTGCTATACATTGGACAATGGGGACTAAAGATGACAACAGTCTCTCACCATTTTTACTCAGAAACTACGTTCTTGGTCTTCCATTCCCTTTAGTTCTTGTACATATTGCAGGCCTAGAGTCACTCATTTTTCCCTATAGAGTATTCGTATTTTTCTTAGAGCTTCGAACATCTTTGACCATTAGACAGTGTTGAACTCTTTTCTACTTCCTGAAATTTTACGAAGGTATCCTGACTTTTCCTCATTCTTGTGTCCATTATCAATCGCAACGTTAGGATCTCTCTCACTTATATGACCTTGCTAAGTTTAGGATTTTTGACCAAATTCTTTCGTTATGTCTCATAGATTCTACACATGAACTAGAATAGTAGTTTGATTATCACTTCTAAAGCAATGTTATCTAGTCCTTATGTCTTATTTGATCGCACGTATTCCAAAGCTATATCTGTTACTCTGGTACTAATCCTAAGGCAATTCATGTTTTCCACCATGAAGAGAGATTCACAACAAATTTGTTGGTTGATATTTCTCACGATCAACTTCTTAGGCCATAGAACACGAATACAGGAAACCCACACCCGCCACAGTGGAACAAGTTTATACGCCAATAATCTCCATGAAACTACCATGTCTTTCTACATGGAATGTTGGAGGTAGTCCTGCCAGAATCTAGGCAATGATCGTGGTTCCAACATGACAGGGCCAACATCTTTCCGTTGATGACGGAGAAGGTTTAGACAACAGTTTGCCCAACTGTTGGATTGGTGGGATGGACCTTACCATGGCTATCACGTTCCTTCAAATCACTCCAGTTGATTCCATTTCGTGAAGAGAGATGACACTACTAGTGTACATGACACCGATAGACGCTGCTGAAGACCTGGTCTCCTATTTGGCTGATGCTGCATCCATGTGTCATGAAACACCTGGTTGTTTTTACCGTCATAGACAATCGTAAGATAGCAGCTCCCCATTGTGCACTGAAGTAAACGAACGACGTTTGCAGAGACATGTCAACATTACGCGGTACCATACCCAGAAATCTTTTATGTCGACTGACTCTTGCCGCGGAAGCCTACAGAGTCATATGTCTAAAACAGTTATCATCATACGACAGTTTGAACACGGTCTCTAAATATTATTAGTGACAAAAACCTACATGAACAGCTAGCGAGAAAACGGTGCACCTGTAATATTTTTGTCACGTAAAAGTAAGTGACGTACTATTCCAGGAGAGTGTACTAAATTTTAATGAAGTACTTTTTAATGAAGTACTTACCGCAAACAGCCATTACGTAAGAATTTTTCATGCTGAGAGAACTGACCTACAGCAAGCGGAATGAAGAGTACAGGTAATGCCTTACCACTATTTTCACCATTTGTCGAAGTAGTTTAAAGCCACTTGGGCCGTACGTAGACTAAAGACTAGTGTTGGCCTGTTGAGACTGATTTAGGTAGTCGTTCAGAATTAAGTGATGGAAATTGATCAGCATCTGAATAAGTGGGTAATTAGGACAAACAGTCAACTCCACACACAACACCCGGTCTCTCCCTAAGCTACTGCTTCTGTTTCATGTAGTTCGAGCCTTCTGATTAAGTCTGGTTCCCGTACAGATGGTTGATAACTTATTTGTGCGTGTATTTTACCTATGCTACTGTCAGTATGTAAAAATGTGTATTGCAGTCAACATTGTTAAAGGTTTCTCCAAACCTACAAATGCTAGTTTGGGCTACGCTCTATCTCCTCAGATAAGTCGTACAGTCACTGCTGCCTCGTGTGTTCCTACACTTCTCCGAAAAACAAACAGATTCTCTCTGACGTGTATTGTTCTCAGCTTTTTTTTTCGTTTTTGTCTAAATAATTAGTGTCAGCATTTTGCAGCCATGAGTAATTGTTTGTCAAGTATCTTCTCACAAAAATGCTTATAACGACGAATGTAACAAGTTACCTCCATACCCATGCTAGTAAGATTCGTTTTCAATCTTGGTTATGGAAGCGTGTAGTTTCTGCAACATAATTTTCAGGGAAAGGCATAAACAGAAATTTACTTCCATTGTCACTTTTTAAATTTGTTTGCTCAGAAGAACGAATTGTGACTCATGTAATATAGAGACACATATTAATTATTCGTAACATTGCACATCAAATTAAAAATGTTATACCTCTTATGTGCTTTTCACAGCGAACGAGAATGTAATTAATCTGAGTGTAATTTTAAAAATGTCAGTCTTCTTAAATTGCTGCAAAGGTGAAACAGACTTTAATTAAAGCCGAAAGAATTCGAGGAAAAGCATTGCAAATTACAGTCTTTGTCCTGTGTTGCAGCCTGGATGGATTCAATGTCCGTCAGGTGCTTACAGCAAATGTAACGAGGCGGGTTTGGGAGGTTTAAAATGAATAGGAAAGCAATGGTTGTTAATTATATGTAACACATTCCGTAATAGATAAATGCTAAAGTGAGCTCTCACGGAGGGAGGCCATCACAAATAATTAGAATCTGTTTATGCAGGTAAAAGAATGTAAACAGAAAATCAAAAATTCACAACTGCGAGGACTTAAAGAATCGTTTCTTTCTAACCTCGGTCCGTAAATGGAATGGAAAGAATCTGAAATATTATTGATTAGTCGTTAATTCTCCGAGTGATTTCATTTTGTCCTGCACTAGTTTCTGACCTCTGAGTGTGAAATGAGATTAAATGCGTGTTAATCGATTCAGAATTTAATCTGTCTCCTTTTCATTGTGTGTAATATAACACCCCACCACTGTGCGATATTCGATCTGCGATATAGTTAATTCAGACATGGAGCTGTATAAAAGTTTGCCTTTTGATGGCAGCTCTGATATTCCTTGCGTGTTGCTAAACGATGTTCCTTCCCATAAAACAACAGTGGCGGTAAACTTCGCGTTCTATACTGATTTACATCATTCTTTGTTTCCACTTCCATGACATCCATTAGTTTTTGCAGGTACTTAAATTATGTGCCTCTCTCAGCTTTTGTTCATTGAAAATATATCATTTTATTAAACCTTGGCATATAGTTCTTGTGTGATTTGTGCAGTAGGGAGTAGCGATTGGTACGTAATATTAGTCTGTAACTTTGCTGTAGAAAATCGTTCAAAGGATTTGTTGTTCTCTCACTTGGCTACCATCTTATTTATCGCAAAGGAAAATATCTTTTAGCAGTCACTACTTACGCTTCCGAATCAGTTCCAGAAAGAAGACCACTATACAAAAAGCTAGATGGTTACAATCTTATATTTAAGTTCCAGCATACGGCCCAACTGGAGACTCTAAAGGTAACTGGAGGGTATTATTTGCGTATGTCAGTTGTTTCCACCGAATGTTCCAAGCCGTCACGAACTGTAAACGGAGTGGTAGGGATGAGCAACACATTGTCGAAAATTTGTGATAGAATGACTGTATTTCGTTAAGAAGAACTCGATTTGCATTTAAGCATATCATAATTTATCATAGAATGCCAGAAAGTGTGACATTTAATCACACAATGTAGGCTTTCACGACCGGTGTCCTCTTTAGTTTGAACGACCGGGCTGAGAGGCTATGGTTGATGTATACGATGTATTATTCGGCTTCCAGTTTTATACATCGTCCATGACCCCACAGCACGTAAATTTTAACTGAAGGATTGTGAAACTTGTTTTTTTATGGTAATTGGAGCATAACCACTTTCTGTATCTTGACAGTGACGCAGGGAGCCTGGATTACGAGGAACTAGGCATGCATTACATACAGTCCTTCCATTAGGTGCAATCCTGGAGTGACAACACGGCGATAATAAAGTGAAGTTATGTTTAAGTAGTGACTTTTTGTTTGCCCAAAAGCGTGAACTCACATGGTAGCCTGTAATGCAGAGTCGGAAATTGCTGGAAATATTCCCATTTGAGCCAGTGAATTGCATGCTTTTTTATGCGAGCACTGGAGATATAGCAAGCGTCATGTAGTGTAATAGTGTTAAATGCACTCACTTTGGTCCATAGAGGTATTCATTATTCTGGAACGCGTAGTTGTTGGTTTTCATAAACAGTCTCAGTGCTAGTAAAATACAGTTTAAGAGGAACCCGAAGAAAATATTAGATGCCAACTATTTCTACATAAATGATGAATTTTTTGAAAGCATATTTTTGTGTATATTGTAAATAATGCCTCATAATTTGATTCATATGTGATACTCAACTTCTGAACATTTAATCTGTTATAACTGACCCCTACCTAATACATAGTTTACATGAGTGGAATGCAAAAATAGGCAAAATTGCTTTCGCAGAATACTGCCAGAAGAGAAGTTATATTCTTTTAGCTGGTAAAAACTGGTATTGTTATTTAGTAGGATCTTTGCCTCTAAGTCATTGAACTACATATACAATCCTGTCGTTTGAAGAGAGCTTTCTTTGTAGACCATATTACGATAACTGACTTTCTGAATGAGTTATCTTCTGCTGTAGGTTTCAGTTCAGTCCAAGCCAGAGTTATTGAACAGCAGCTGCTCTATGTGGCTGCACTAATATCGCGATGAAATGTGTAAAGGAACTTATATAGCGTCACCTATATAAACATCAGGCTTCGAATAATACTAATAAGTAAAGCAGGTTCTCATTTTCAAATACTGAAATTACGAATGGTCGCAGATGCCGACCAACTGCCCACACTTCCCCATGAAGCATCAGCAAGTACAATTGCTGAGGCAAAAGCTGTTCATCAGAAACGACTAAAATTTGGAACGTAAGTCGGGTGATCACATTACCCGAATGAAAAACGAGATTCTTTTTATGGTACTATTATTGGCATAAAGCAGCTCACACTAACATAGCAATTTCATGTATCCCGTCGAAGCATCAAGAAGGGAGAGAGGTAGATCAATCCATTAATCATCGTTTTATAATTATTACATGAGAAACAAACTCGCCAAAATAATCAACATTACATAAGAGTTTATTTAGAATATGTTCGCATGTGTTTAATAAATGACAGTGTTATCTTAGGGCCAGCCAGTGTGGCCGAGCGGTTCTAGGTGCTTCAGTCTGGAACCGCGCGACCGCTACGGTCGCAGATTCGAAACCTGCCTTGGGCATGGATGTGTGTGATGTCCTTAGGTTAGTTACGTTTAAGTAGTTCTAATTTCTTGGGACTGATGACCTCAGATGTTAAGTCCCATACTGCTCAGAGCCATTTGAACCATTTTTTGTTATCTTAGGCACTTCGCCGGTATTTCAAATACTCTAAACCTTTTATTTAACGTACGTGACTGTAGACAACGGCTTAAAACACTAAACTGGCTGAAATTGGTAAAAGGTGCCCTACAATGTATGTAAGACTGCAGACCCTTTTCTTCTGACTATTCGAGTCTCCATCAGCCACATAATTACTGTGCTCACTTGGGTATGAACAACTTTACAAGCTTTACAAAGAAAGAGTACCGAAGTATTCAATTAACGTAAATTCCAGCTACTGGTACGTGTAGGAGGAAAAATTACAAATATAAAGTCCGCTATCACTGATCGAGAGCGTGCATATTTAATAAGACGGCAAATTTAACATACAAACGGTCACTATGATATCAATTTTGATCGGTATTCTGGACCCTTCTATATGTTAATGAAACACAGGACCATTGATGGGTAGGTCAAAATAATTTTAATAACTGCCAAGCATGTTTCTTTTTTTTTTTTTTTGAGATTTTTCAAGATGGCGTGAACCGTAGATGACAAGAGGTGTCTAGTCGAAAATGTCTTCGTGACCAAACCGTATTGGAGTAAGAGCTTTCTCTTCTCGATGTCGGAGGGACGCCACTTAATAATGGCTGACCTAAGAGCTAGGGAAATACACCAATAAGACACAAGAGTTCATCACAAGAAATAAAATTATACAACTAGAATCAGATCCAACTAAGAGATTCCAAACGAAGTTTAGAAAAACTCTGAAAGATATTGAAAATACAATAGAAAACAATGTAAGAGAAGCCAACCAAAGCTACACGAGAATGACCTCCCTGTCAGAGCTGTTGTGAATTGAAGAAACGATCCCACTTACCCACTTGCAAGACACATGTTCAAACTCTTATCAGAAAATCCAAAATTACCTGAGGATAGAACCACAAGAAACACCACACAGTTGATTCATTACAAAAAAACTCATACAGGTTCCAGACACAGCCACACTCCTGTCATTTGATGCACAGACTCTGTATTCCAGTGTACCAATAACTGAAACAATAAACAGTGTAGAACCAAATGTTCAGACATACAGTACACTTCCACATGAATACATCAAAGAAAGAATCTGGCTACTAGAGCTCTTAACAGAACACAATTATTTCCAGTTCAGCAATGAATTCTGTTTTACGAGGTAAAGGATTACCAATGGGATCATCAGTGTGGAACCACAAATATATTTATGAACCATGTAGAATATATTATAATTAACAAAATAGTGCCAAATATGTACAACATCCTTTACTGGGCTAGATATATATATGATATTTTGTGCCTAATAGATGAACCAAGCAATAAAGTTAACAAGTTATACACATACACAAATTGCGTTCATGACAAGATAAATTTTACTATAGTGAACGAGCAAAATAGGCAGTTAAATTTCTTGAACATCACCACAAAGATTCAAAACAACCAACACACATTTAATATATATCGAAAACGGACAACAACAGACACAATTGTACACGAGAGATCACAACACCCCAGTTCTCAGAAGTAGGCAGCACATAGATACCTGTTCCACAGATTAAACACAGTACCACTAGATACAGATAGTTGTCAAAATGAAGTGAATACCATAATACAAACAGCCATAAACTATGGATACAAAGAAAACTTAGTAACAACGATGAATAAAAAAACATGAAATATAATAGAACAAACACCCACCTGTGACTGACACAAGAACAGAATCCTGCACAAACACACAAAATACGAGAACAGAAACAACACAAATTGAGAAAAAAGCAGAACACAAAATATGGTACAAAATGACATACAGTCTCAAATAAACAACAGAATAACGAATATTTTCAAATAACAAGGCATAAAATAGGCCACCAACCAATAATTCAGTTCAAAATTACTTCCCAAAAACAATAGGAAAAACTGCCCCATACCTGAAATCAGGAATATACCAAGTTAAATGCAAAATATGTTATGGAAGATACAGAGATCACATCAGACCAGAAGGACATTTGACACCAAATACAAAGAACATCGAAGAGCATGAAAGTTTAGGACAAATAATTCAACTATTGCCGAACTCTTACACTAAAACCAACATAAAATTACAGCCAGAGACACAGACATGGAAATCAGAAGTATAAACAACAACGGAAAACACCTCCTCACCTTACAAGAAAATTACCACGTTCAAAAAACATAACAGAAAAGAAAAAAACTCACAAAGGATCACACTGATCTAGCAAATCACACACTCTTTAAACTGATTGACCACGTAATATAACATTAAATATAGACACATAATCACAGACTCCATTTACCCCTACCATCTCCTCTCACATTCAGTTCTAGAACCACCATCCAGCCTCCTACCAACCTCCTTCCGCCCCCCAGAAAATACAGAACTTGCAATACCCTTGATTTCCTCTCACATTTCTGCCAAACAAAAAAGACACTTTCATAAATTTGCAGTAACTCAATCACTTGCACAAAAATACACAAACACACACACACACACACACACACACACACACACACACACACACACACACATCACACACATTTACCTTGTACCCTTCCCCCACCTTCTAATCTCCCTCTCGCTCTCCCTCTCCTCTCTCTTTCTCTCTCTCCCTCTCTCTCTCTCTCTCTCTCTCTCTCTCTCTCTCACACACACACACACACACACACACACACACAGAGGAAGAAGTAGTGGTTTCGAGAATATGTAAAGAAACACCATATGTGCTACATCAGATAACAACAATAAGTCACTGAAAATGCATTGCTCTCTAAGTAGAATTAAGCCTGCCATCATGCGTGAGAAGTAATAATATGAACTAAAGTTACTGCATTTCTGTTTTGCGATGTGAAAAATGTTTATGCCATTATCATTGCACTGTATGTGCATACATATGAAAACGAAGTTCGTGTGGATTCTCATATTTGTTTTATATTCGAAACACCTGTTCGTTCGATATGAGAAATATATTTTAGCAAATTACCAAGAATAGTGTATTTTCAACTATATAAAATTTTATGTTATTTATGTTTCCAGTTATTTATTAATTCAACCTGTGTGTGAGAAGTTTTAAAGACGGTTTATGATGTTGTGTAGTCCATCTGTTACCACACATTCAGGAGTGGCACGATATTTATAATTGTTATTGCTAGGGTTGCTAGAAGCTATGAGCATGCACACTAGTCTAAAATCTTTTAGGGTTGACGACTTACCTTCTAGCATGCCACAACCATCTAAATAAGCTTATATTTGTCCCGTTGGTTGAACTTCATTGCACCCAAGCGCTGGATAGGTCGCGAGAGGCCCAATGACAGGGCTTACTTTGCATGGCCTCCACGTTCACCCAACCTAACGCAATGCGATTTTTTCCTTTGAGGCTTCATCAAGGATCGTGTGTGCGTGCCTCCGCTACCAACACACCTCCATGAATTAAGAAACCGGATTAAAGCAGCTGCTGCTACACTCACTGAAGACAAACTTATCAACATTTGGGAAGAACTCGGCTTTAGACTTGATGTGTGCCGTGTGGCAAATGGCGTTCAAATTGAATATTTATAAGGTTCTTGGTAAAACTGTTTGAGTTGCTCTTTCATTTGACATATCATTTATATCTGTAAGTTTAATATAATAAATATTATAAAGCGGCAAAACCCCGATATTCATTTATATACAGCCTGTATTTAGTTCATTATATAGAAGGTCATATTTTTATGAAATACCTTATAAGTAATACTTCGTTCGACAGATAGAAAATATCAAACTTCCCGGGATAGTCGCGCTGTTTATCAAGCCGTATCTGAGAATCGGAAATTAGTCCCAGTTCCAATACGAATCCGCCCGGCGGATTAACGACGAGACCAGGTGAGCCAATACAGCCTAGATTTAGTTTGTCGTCGGTTCCCAACATCTCACTAGGTGAATACTGGGCTGTCACCCACGTCCCGTGTCACTTATACGATCTTCACATTTTCTATGGGATAACACTAAACACATAGGCACAGTATACACAAATTCTGTATCAGCGAAAGTGGTACAAAGGTTCAAGAATCGTACTAAGACTCAGAGTGAAATGATATCAGCGACAATATTTACTGATGACATTCCTATCTTCAATGACATTGAAGAAGAATTACAGGATCTGTTGAATGGAATGAACAGTCTATCAAGTGCAGAATATGGATTGAGAGTAAATCGAGGAGGGGCGAAAGTAATGAGAAGTAGCACAGAAATGAAATCAGCGTGAAAATTAACATCATAAATATTGAGAACAAAGTAGATGAAATTAAGTAATACCTTGGCAGCAAAATATCTCATGACGGATGGAGAAAGAACTACATAAAAATCCGATTAGCACTGGCAAAAAGGGCATTCCAGAAGTCTACTGGAATCTAACATAGGTGTTAATTTGAGACAAGAAATTTCTGAGAATATACTGTACGTTTGGAGCACATCATTGTATGGCAGTGAGACGTGGATTGTGGGAAAACCGGAACAGAAGAGAACAAAAGCATTTGAGATGAGTTGCTACAGAATAATTCAAAAATTCGGTGGGCTGATAAGGTAAGTAATGAGGAGGTTCTCAGGGGAATCGGCTAGAACTAAATACATGGAAAAGACTAACAAGATGAAGGGACAGGATGATAGGACATCCGTTAAGACATCTGTGAATAACTGCTATGGTAGCAGAGGGAGCTATAGAGGGTAAATACTGTAGAGGAAAATAGAGATTGATATAAATCCCGCAAATAATTTAGGATGTAGGTGGCACTTGATACCTTGAGACGAAGAGTTTGGCACATAACAGGAATTCATCACAAGTTGCGTCAAACCAGTCAGAATACTGATAACTCATAAAGATATCACTTTCACTTCTATTGTAGGCGTAATGTTTCAGTGAAATATTCAATATATCTACATCTGCATATATACTCCGCTAGCCACCAAGCGGTGTGTGGCGGAGGGCACAATTCGCGGCAAAGTCATATTCCCCCCCCCCCCCCCCCCCCTCTGTTCCACTCGTGGATCGCGCGAGGGAAAAACGACTGTCTGAATGCCTCAGTACGCCTCTTATTTTCCATATCTTTGAATGATGATCATTACGCGATTTGAAAGTTGGTGGTAGTAATATATGCTCTACATCCTCGGTGAAGATTGTATTTCGGAATTTAGTGAACAGCCCCTTCTGTTTAGCGCGTCGCCTATCTGCAAGTGTGTCCCACATCAAACTTTCTATGAGATTTGGAACGCTTTCGCGATGGCTAAATGTACCAGTTACGAATCCTGCCGCTCTTCTTTGGACCTTCTCAATCTCTTGAATCAGACCCAACTGGTAAGGGTCCCATACCGACGAACAGTACTCCAAGACTGGACGTGATGATGCCATATATACGTGCCTGATTTTTTAAAAGTTTTTTGACATGTGCTGAACCACAATGTGAGTAATATGTTATGTTTTTGAATCTCCTTTTATTATAAAACTCCCATACCGAGGGCATGGTGTTTATGCCACTATGTTTATAAGCTCTGTTTGGAGAACACCAGTTCGAATGGTTTCTCGGCAGAGATGTCAACAGTAGCTGTTATAAATAAATAATTTCATAGTTAATTGTGCCTATGATCTCCACATAAGATGCTTCAGAAACATTTAATTTAAAATGTGAGAAAAAACATTAAGTTGTAGAATATAATTTCTTATGAACTGTTTGTATTTTGTATTATTGTTGCAATGACTTGTTCCTCATGAACGAGGCCGTTCTCACTTTGAACATTGAGTCCAATGAAGTTTATGGTCACACGCAGAACAAAGTAGGCTAAAACGTCAGATTTGTCTTTCTGGCATTACTTGCAGTGGTCCTTGAACGAGGCCGCTCTCACTTTGAACATTGAGTCCAATGAAGTTTATGGTTACATGCAGAACCAAGTAGGCTAAAACGTCAGATTTGTCTTTCTTGCATAACTTGCAGCGGCACTCGTGTGGTAGCAAACGAAATTTGGTTGTCGCGGTGTGTTAGCTATCTTCGGGATCGCCAACAAAGGGCTGCCGAGGAATGGCGCCATTACCGGGGCTGCGACAGCGGCCGCTTTCATCGGCCACTCAGGCGCTGGACGTCATTACCTGTCGCCACTGATCAGCCGGTATCGCGTTGGCGGGCTAACTGCGGCGGCCCGCCGCGCCATTAACGCAGCTCTGTGTCACTCACATGACGTCACAGGTGGCGGGAGCCGCGCCTCGCGGCCAGCCGACGTCAATTTAGCGCCGCGCTGCATACATTGCCGCGTTACACCGATACGTGAAAGCTATAGGTTCCACATTTTAGATTAAAGTTGAATGTACAGTCGGTAAAGAGCGCCATAAATAGTGAACTTTCTCGTGCAACGTGACGTAGAATACAAGGGAAAAAATAGGAGATAGACCTTCGTTGGTGAGATGCTCACCTTAAAAAATATTAGTGGTTTCCTTAGAAAAGCACACATGTAGCTTTGGATTGCTTTAGATGGTGAAAAATTTACCTGGAGACCACGTGACCATCCACCGCGGCCGGAAGTCATTACACGGAAAAGGTATGTACAAGTGGCGTTCAGTAAGCAATGCACCAATTTTTTTCCTGAAAGCAGGATGGTTTTATTCAGGATTCCATTACCCCATATTATTGCTTACTCTTTTTGCTACACAATATTATTCCCCACTCTTTATGATACAAAACACTTGAGCCGTGCGTGGCTCGTGTTCCCTCCATCATGTATTTTACATCCAGTTTTTTTTTTCTTTTTTACGTACTTCCACCTCACAACGTTAATCTAAATTGCCATTGACACTGAGTTGCTGCTTCGCCAGTTAGCGACCGGCGCTAGCAGCGCGTATCGATGTATCCCCTCTCGTAGTACCTCTGCTCGCCTGCTATTACTTCCCGGTCGTTGTCTGTCGTGAGTTCGGCTCGCGAGTTCGGGTCTGCCAGTCCATTGGAACGCGTCTGGAGCGCAGTCCGGACCTGCCGGGGAATTGCATTGCGACACTAGTGCAGTCGGGTTGGAGCAGCAGTGAGGTCTGCTTCGACATGGTTCGCTCGACCACTGCCGCCGCGCATCACTTGAGCCGGGCCACGGTCTTGGTGGATCGTCGGTCGATCGGTCGTTCTACCGGACGACGCGTTTTGGCTCGCCGATCGTTCATGAGTCGTCTGTGTGTGTGTGTGTGTGTGTGTGTGCGCAGTTGACGTTATGTCCACTGACAACTATTTTAGATGTTGTCGCCATTCTGAGGGAGTCGGTCGGTTGCTGCGGACCAGGGAAGTTATTTCTGCGCTGTACAGCCGGCTGGGTCCGCTGTCGATCATTGCGCAGTGTCGGAGCGTGTGTGGAGCTGTCCGATCGCTACGAGCTTCGTGGTTCGCCTACCCAGGACGTCAAAGATGAGTAGTGGTTTCAAGTACCGAAGCCACGTCTATTCATGTTGTGTGGTTCGTTTCGGTGGTTCGCTGTTCGGAAGGTTTCCCTGTGAGAAACACCGACTGTTTGTATTGCTGAAATTTAGCCGACTTGAAGTGGAATTAACTATATTGGTTGACTAGAATACAAGTGCACCAGCGGGATTTTCTGCCTTGTCGCCTTTAGTGTTCTGGTTACCTACACTGGCCATTAACGTAATTTCAGGCAGTGCCCTTTCCTCACCCGTTATCGTTGTCTAACCCGGTGTATAGTTTTGACAGCTTAATACATGTACATATTTGGTTGTGTATAATCACGACCGTAACATTTTGTTTGAATTCTCATGTACCGATTGGTGGCAAGCATGTCGTTAGTGGGTCGGTTCGTCCGTGGCTGTCTCTTGGTAGGGCTCCGACGGATCAAGTGTAGTTGGCCTCACAGCCTGTCTCACCTAAGTGAACGAGGGCAGACCGACGTCCCTGTAGGCTTCTGAGTGCCGTTTTCTGCATTGTCCTTCTCACCGATGTTTAATTGTCTTTTTATAATCTGTCATAGCCAATGATTTAAAAATTCTTGTTTTTACTGGAATTTATGTATTTTTGAATGTTGAAAAACCTATTGTGGGCCATAAGCCGCTTAAAACCTTATTCTTGGAATTACCCTTTAAGCAAAAACATTGCGGCTTTCTGCCTTAAAAGATTAGGTAATATATTTTAAAGTTTTCAAATTTAATTGTGGCCCTTAGCTGCTTGTATTCCACCTTGCATATGTTTGTTCTATCTACTTTTACCTTGAGCTTCTCCAGCCTGGCTGTGATACCATATATAGTTTACTTATTTTATTTGCTATTTTAACTGAATTTTTACTTCTGTTGACTTTTAAGATTTCTTGTTTGGAGGCCCTCAGACGTGAAATAGTGGCCTTTTTTAAACTCGTATTTGTAAAGGTTCGGCTATGTGCCGTTTTGGTTGTAAATGTGTTATTAAATTACAATAAATTACAATTTTGGGTGAACCTGACCGACACCCTATTTGGCCCTTTCCACAATCCTAATCACCTAGAGGGCGTTTCAACACTATTTTTCAACATAACCTCAGTTCAGTGCGACGGTCTTCCGCTACCAATCTGGGACGGCCTGTGTGCCCGCCGTCGGAGACAACGCATTGCTGCATTTTGCACAGTGAGCGACCAAGTCTCACACTCATACAGCATAACTGGTAGAATAATAGTTTTGTATATTCTAATCTTTAACTACCTAGACAATATCCGTGAAGATAGTAATCTATTCACTGAGACGTAGCACGGATTTCCCACCCGTAATCTCTTCTTCAGTTCTCATTTCTCGAAGAGATGTCCACGCCTAGATACTTAAATGTGTTCACTTTTTCAAACTGCATGTCTCCCACTCTTAACATTTCCTGATCTACTGCTGTTGGCATTCTAGTAGTAACCAGGTATTTAGTTTTGTCCTCACTTATCCTTAGACCTACATCTTCACTAGCCTCGATTAACGCATTCGCATATGCTGTTAGAGATTCTTTCCTATGGCTAATGTTCTTTAGATCATCTGCATACCCTAAAATATTAATATTTCCATTCAACTCCACACCCTCTGAATTATCTGCTGCCATTCGTACAATATATTCTAGGATTAAATTAAAAAGTAGCGGAGACAGGGCATCTCCCGGCTTAAGTCCGTTCTTTAGTACAAATTCTTGAGACTCCAATATGCCCATGTGTGCTCTACCTTTTGTGTTTTTCAAACTCGCTTCTGTAAGTCTAACATACTTCTTTGGTATTCCAAGTTCCAAAAGAATTCCGTACAGTTTTGATTGCAATACTGAATCATATGCTTTTGTAAAATCTATGAAAAGATTATGAACTGGTTTATTGCATTGCCATTTCTTTTCCAAAATTTGACGCGGGGTGAATATTTGGTCTATAGTTGATCTATTCCTCCGAAAGTCAGCTTGGTAATCCCCCACAATTTCATCTGCATATGGTGTAAGCCTGCTTAGCAGAATATTCGAGAAAATTTTGAAACATACTGGTAACAGCGATATCCCTATATAATTACTACAATCCATTTTCTCGCCCTTTTTAAAAATTGGGATCAGACTTGACTCCTGCCACTCTTCAGGTACCATCTCTGAGTTCTATACTTCAGTTATCACTTTGTGAACTACTTCCACCAATTTTTGTGCCCCATTTTTAACTAATTCTGCAGTTATGCAATCTGATCCTCCTGATTTATGGTTTTTCAATTTGTTGATTGCATCTGTTACTTTCTTCAACGGTGGCTCAGGTATCTGTTGTTTCGCTGTATGTATTTCGTACGCCTGCTCATTTCCTGCTAGATTTCCCCATAAAAACAAATCTAATGGGGTTAAATCGGGCGATCATGAGGGGCTATGAATGACGACGATGGCGCCCCAACCACCTTCCTGTAAACCTATTGGTTAGTTCTTCCACAACAGCACGCGCAGAATGTGCTGGGTGACCATCGTGCTGTATTCAGATATGGACTCTCATGTGTAGACGCACGTGTTCAAGGAGACCACCCAAACTGTCGACTATAAACGTGAGACACAACTCCCCTGTCGTGTACCTGGGAAGTAGTGTGGACCGATGATTTCATCCCCAAGGATTCCACACCATACATTAATAGACCACCTACGTTGACGGTCGACAAGTAGTACCCACCGAGGAATGTCTGCGGGCCAGCAGTGCACGTTATAGTGATTCACTGCACCATACTTTTTGAACGTGGACTCATCAGAGAACATAACACCTTGTAAATACTCCAGCAGTTAGCTAGTCAGATGATCTGTTTGATCTAGAATGAGGAGTTTGCGCTGATATGAAACTTCCTGGCAGATTAAAACTGTGTGCCGGACCGAGACTCGAACTCGGGACCTTTGCCTTTCGCGGGCAAGTGCTGGCGGAATTAAAGCAGTGAGGACGGGACGTGAGTCCTGCTTGGGTAGCTCAGATGGTAGAGCGCTTGCCCGCGAAAGGCAAAGGTCCCGAGTTCGAGTCTCAGTCCGACACACAGTTTTAATCTGCCAGGAAGTTTCAGATTTGTTTGATAATTGAACGTTGTGTGGCCTCATGACCATGAAAGAAACAAAACTTATCCGAATATGCGGAAAAATTTTATATGTGGGTCAACGTTTGTAAAACTATAATTCCTCTCTCTCAAAGCACACCCTATGGGGAGAGAGGGAGACTTTTAGTTTCAGCTAATCAAAATTTACGAAGTAAATAACTATTTTTTATTTATCCGTAACCATTTTCCACCCAAAAATTACAACATGTATTTTCTTGAATTACAGCGCCAACTACCAAGAATCAAAAGAAATGTTAAAGACAAAATGTACTAAGTACAATCTGATTCTGCAGTAAAGAATGGAGGTTCCCGTTAGAAATTTTAAAGTTGCCTCCCACCCCTCTCCTAGGGAGCTGGGTTGGAGTGCTAATTTTAGCACCACTAGATGTCCCTCTTGAAAATAATCGACTTTGGATACTACACATTTTATGGTCTGAAGCTTATTTTTCGAGTTATTCTGGTTTGTCAACCTAAAGTTTACACCCTGTGTATATACACCAGGGTTGACTGAAAAGTAATGCCTCCACCTTCGTAACTCTTCAATAGTTGGCAGCATTGGTATGCGTCAGGTCCTGGCTGGTTCCGTAGCCTCTTCTCTACAGCTCCAGTTGGCAGGAAGCCGTATAATTGAACGATTGTGCTGTTACAGTGTAAAGAATGGAACCCTGCGCTGACTGTCGGTCAACGCGATTTAAGCAACATACAATCATTGAATTGTTGACAGCAGGAGGTGTCACCCCAAAGGAGATTCATCTAACAATGAAAACTGTTCATGGTGAATGTTTTGATGTGAGTACTGTGCGTCGTTGGGCGAGTAAGTTTAAATATGTTGACGCGGGAATATCTGACCTGGCTGATAAACAAGGAGTTGGATGTCCTGTGACTGCAACTACCGAGTTTCACAAGCAAAATGTTGACAGACTGATTCAGGACGATCGTCGTATCACTCAGAGAGAAATTGCAAGTACAATTGGCACGAACCTCTGATGGATCTCCTTTGGGGTGACACCTTCTGCTGTCAAGACTTCAATGACTGCACATTGCTTAAATCGCGTTGACATACCGTCTGCGCAGGGTTCCACACTTCGCACTGTAACAACACAACCGTTCAGTGCTAAGGCTTCCCGTCAACTGGAGCTGTACAGAAGGGGCTACGGAGCAAGCCAGGGTTTGCCGCATACCAATGCTGACAACTGTTGAAGACTTACAAAGTTGGAGGAATTACTTTTCATTATAAGTTTCTATATCCACATACTTATACAGGGTGGTCCATGACAGTGACCAGGCAAAACATCTCACGAAATTAGTATCAAAAGAGAATAAAGAAGAACAAATCGATTCTAGCACGACGGTAGTAAACAAATGGCTCTATGGATGGCCAACTAGATGGCGCTGCCATAGCTCAAATTGACAGAAACTAATTTTTTTTTAAAAATAGGTACCTCATTTTTATTACACATTACAGTAGTACGAAAATAAATATGAATGTTTGATTTGGAACATTTGTTTCGCTTAGTGATGGGTGGCGCTGTTATATTCCAACACTTTTCATATGCCTCAACCATTTAGATGATCAGTTTGTAACAATGCGGTTTTTTAAATTGAAACACAAAAGGTAGTTACGTTTGGACTTTATTTCTGTTGTTCCAATGTGATACATTTACTTTTGTGAATTTATCATAAATTATGGGAACGCATGCTGTTACTGTGTGAGCAACCGTAATAACCTCATTAACGTAATAAATGCTCAAAATGATGTCCTTGAACTTGAACGCAATTGCAATACGCGTAACGAAATTCCTCTCAACAGCGAGTAGATTGCCTTCAGTAATCGTCTTAGATGCATTGACAATTCACTGATGCATGTTTTCAGGCGTTGTCGGTGGATGACGATAGCAAATATCCTTCAATTTTCCCCAAAGAAAGAAATCCGGAGATGTAAGGTCCGGCTAACGTGCAGGCCGTGGTATGGTGCTTCTTCGACCAATCCACCTGTCATCAAATATTCTAATTAATATCGCTTCAACTGCTCACGTACTATGTGCTTTACATCCATCTTGTTAAAAGTACATCGCCATTCTATGGTGAAGTGAAATATCTTGTAGTAGAATCGGTAAAACATTAATTAAGAAATTGGCAAACATTGCACCATTTAGATTGCCATCGATAAAATAACGGCCAATTAGATGTCCTCCGATAATTCCACACTATACATGAACCCTCCAGGGTCGCTGATGTTCCATTTGTCGCAGCCACCGTGGATTTTCAGTTCTCCAATAGAACATACTATGCCGGTTTACGTTACCTCTGTTTGTGAATGACGCTTCGCCTTGTCGCTAAACAGAACGGTCGAAAAAACCCTGTTATCGTCTCATAATTTCTTTTGTGCCCAATGACAAAAATTTACACAATGTCCAAAATCATCGCCATGCAGTTTCTGCTGCATAGAAATATGGTAAGAGTGAAATGTATGATGATGTAGAATTCTCAAAACCAACATTTTTGAAATTCCCGATTCCCACTGATGTGCAGATTAGCCTCATCTACAGCTAAAACACTTATTTGAGCCTCTCAGTTTCTTGCAATTCTGGGTTGCGTCTTCTTCTTTGGCTGTACACTTCCGGTGTCTTTAAATAAATTAACTATCTGACGAAAGGTTCAGACACTTGGATGTTGTCCGTCAGGATAACGATCGATATACATAGTACAAGCTTGTTCGGCGTTTTGATCACAATAGCCATAAATAAGCATCATATCTGCCTCTTCTGCGACTGTTAAACTTTCCATTTTAAGAACATGATAGCCGTGGGAGAGCCAGATGTATGACACAGGCAAAATATCCTCAGACTTCAAAAAGTATATAATAACTCGAATACCAAAGAAAGCAGGTGTTGACACATGTTAAAATTACCGAACTATCAGTTTAGTAAGCCATAGCTGCAAAATACTAACGCGAATTCTGTACAGAAGAATGCAAAAACTGGTAGAAGCCGACCTCGGGGAAGATCAGTTTGGATTCCGTAGAAATGTTGGAACACGTGAGGCAATACTGACCCTACGACTTATCTTAGAAAATAGATGAAGGAAAGGCAAACCTACGTTTCTAACATTTGTAGACTTAGAGAAAGCTTTTGAAAAAGTTGACTGGAATACTCTCTTTCAAATTCTGAGGGTGGCATGGGTAAAATACAGGGAGCCAAAGGCTATTTACAATTTGTACAGAAACCAGATGGCAGTTATAAGAGCCGAGGGGCATGAAAGGGAAGCAGTGGTTGGGAATGGTGTGATACAGGGTTGTAGCCGATTCCAGATGTTATTCAATCTGTATATTGAGCAACCAGTAAAGGAAACAAAAGGAAAATTCGGAGTAGGAATTAAAATCCATGGAGAAGAAATAAAAACTTTGAGGTTAGCCGATGACATTGTAATTCTGTCAGAGACAGCAAAGGACCGGGAAGAGGAGCTGAACGGAATGGACAGTGTCTTGAAAGGAGGATATAAGATGAACATCAACAAAAGCAAAACGAGGATAATGGAATGTAGTCGAATTAAAGTGGGTGATACTGAGGGTATTAGATTAGGAAATGAGACACTTACAGTAGTAAATGAGTTTTGCTATTTGGGGAGCAAAATAACTGATTATGGTTAAAGTAGGATATAAAATTTAGAATGGCAATGGCAAGGAAAACGTTTCCGAAGAAGAGAAATTTGTTAACATCGAGTATAGATTTAATTGCCAGGAAGTGTTTTCTGAAAGTATTTGTATGGAGTATAGCCATGTATGGAAGTGAAACGTGGACGATAAATAGTTTAGACAAAAAAAGAATATAATCCTTCGAAATGTGGTGCTACAGAAGAATGCTAAAGATTAGATGGGTAGATCACATAACTAATAGTGAGGTATTGAATAGAACTGGGAAGAAGAGAAATATGTGGCACAACTTGACTAGAAGAAGGAATCGGTTGGTAGGACACATTCTGAGGCATCAAGGGATCATCAATTTAGTATTGGAGGGCAGCGCAGAGGGTAAAAATCGTAAAGGCAGAGGAAGAGATGAGTACACTAAGCAGATTCAGAAGGACGTAGGCTGCAGTAGGTACTGGGAGATGAAGGAGCTTGCACAGGATAGTATAGCATGGAGAGATGCATCAAACCAGTCTCTGGGCTGTAGACCACAACAACAAGAACATGTCTTCTGGGAAACTATTATGACTGGACAAGCGTTTTTTTTTTTTTTTTTTTTTTTTTTTTTTTTGTCGATATGGTACACTACAGCACCACCAGTCCTCCACAGTCTGTGTTGGTGAGCCAGCATATATAAACCATAGGGCAGTGACACTGCGTAACTGCAATACACGTTTTTAGGTGTGGCAGTGGGAGTCGGAGTCCCATACCACCCTTCAATAGTGACAATACTCTTCTGTCCGGCATAAAAACTTAGTCCAACGTTTGCAAGTAGGATTGGAAAGTAGTAAACGTGGAACAGAGGGCTAGTCCTGTCAAAGGAGGCATCTATGATGGTCGTGCCAAGCCCAGTGCTAGTCCTGTTCGGAAGCTGATTCCTCTAAGAAGGTCAACGGAACCGGATAGCGATGCCAGTGAAGTGGATGTGTACTCTCAACGTGGCGTAGCCCATGGACAGTGTGCTGTAGGGCAGCCACTTTCTCATAGAACCAAAGCACCTTGTTGTGTATGGTCTCCTTGAGTGGGACGATATCTGCTTCCTCATGGAGAGTCACAATATTCGTGAGTGGCAGGGCGTGCTGGCTCCACCTGAGAACCTTCTTCTGCAGGTGCTGCAACATCCGCATCCTGGTGACTAATTGTGACCCATGCAGTGGAGCCGTATGTGAAGGCAGGCAGGATAACTGTCCGGTAGATACGGTGCTTCGTAGGCAGTTTAAGTTCCCTACTGTGGAAGAGGGGGCACAATGCCCTGGTGAGCTTTTGCCCCTTGTTGACGACATACTCCACATCACAGTGGAACAGCAGCTTCGAGATAGGTGGTTGTCGGGGACCAGGGCAGCTGCACGCCTGCATTCGAAATATTCCAGTGGAGGACTGGGTCCCGTTTCGTGAAATAGACTGCCGTAGTTTTGGAGGCATTCAGAGAAATTTTGTTTGTCCGACACCAGGTGATGTTGGCGTCCACTTGTCTTTGTAGGTGGGCGATGACGGTGTCAGTGGTATAGAGTGCTGTATCATCAGAATATTGTGCGAGGTGGCACTCAGGGATAACAGGGTTATCATTCATGTAGATGTTAAGAAGAACGGAAGATAACATGGATCCCTGTGGAGTGACTGCTGTCAATGGGCGAATGCCAGAACTCATTCCCCGGTAAGGCACGGCGAAAGTCCTACTGTGGAGGAAGTCATCCACAATCTTCACATAGATATCCAGTATAGGGGTCTGTGTCGGCACCTTGTGCAAGAGTCCAGATCTGATTGTAGGCGTTCTGCAAGTCTAGAAAAACGGCAGCTGTCGGCGGCATTGAAGCCTTTGCTGACGTGTTTAGTGATTCATAGTACCCGAAGTTCGGCAGAGAGGTGTGAAGTAAAGCCGAACTGTTCAGGTCGGATCGTCCCAGCCACTGCCAGAGGTTGGGAAAGTCGGTGGAGGATCACTGATTCAAGGACCTTCGCCATGGCGTTTATGAGGCTGATGGGCCTGTTGTTGGTGGGCACTGTAGGGTCCTTGAACAGCTGGGGGATCACAGTGAGCTTGGCTTGCTTCCACTCAGAGGGGAAAAGACCACACGTGAGACAACCATTTAAGATATTGGTGAACAAGAGTAGAGGCGTGCGTGGTAGGTGGTAGAGATGTTCATCTAAAATTACGTCCAATCCAGGGGCTGACCGGCTACGTCTCCGTCGTAGGAGCCGCTGGACTTCCGCCATGGACGTTAAGTGGGGGACAGACTGAGGTGGATGGGTGCGAAAAGTGGCAACAGCTGTCAAGACATCGTGTTCGTCCTGTAGTTCGTCTGGTGAAAGATCCTGGACAAGGAGATGGGTTTGGGCTTCAAACGCATCCACCAGCGTTTCCACAATTTGGCGGTTATCATATGACAAGTCCACTGCCGTGCGAAGAGGATAGATAGTCGCTCGCATAGAATGTCTCAAGGTGCGAATGACAGCCCAGTCAGGTGTATGGTGTAGGAGGAAAGAGGACATGCGGTCCTCCCATTTTTCGGACTTCCAGTCTCGAGGTGGAGGCAGAATTCGCGATGGAGAAGCCTGATTTGATATTTGTCCCAAGGATTGCAGAAGTGCTTCCACCGCCAATGGTAGCGGATCTTTTGCACTTTCACTTCCCATAACAGTGGAGGCAAATCGTCCAGCGAGGTTAAAGCCCAAGGGACAGTGGAGGTGGAAGGCTTCACTGCTTTCCGGATTTTGGCTGTAAGGTAATCCACAGCACAGACAATATTGGCCGGTGTGGTCAAGTCAATATCATGCCTAGTGGTGTTATTAAGTACCCTGGCAAACTTTTCCCATTTAGTGTGAGCCACAGTGGAATGAACATCCAATGAAAGAGCAGCATCGGTGAGGTGCAGGAAGACTGGGTCATGGAGAACTCCCAGAGAAAACTGAGTGGCGACGGTTTTGTATATGGCCACATGCAGAACGTCTGATTGGCAGTTGGAACGGTCTGGGATATGAGTAGGTTCGTGGGGGCCGCAGACTGATGATGTTAAAGTGTCCTCCAGGTCAAAGAGCAGGTGGTCTTTGGGGGTTAGAGACCTGAGAATGTCAAGCCGGGTGCTTGGTATTGAGATCAGCCCCAATGATGAGCCTGTTTAAGGACATCAATGTGCAAAGGTCTGCTTCGACAAGTGGCTTTTTTGGGCTCAACTATGCTGCTGCGAAGGTAATGGCACCAAGGCGCGTGGAAATGGGAACCACTGTGGCCTCTATGTGTTCCATAGGCTGGAGAGTCTCCTTGGTATGGGCAACTGCTTTGTTGAGGAACAAAGCTCTGTCCCCACCATTGCAGTCGAGGCGGTCAGAGCAGTAACACAATGTTGCAAAGGCAGAAATCGTCTGCTGGTTTAAGGTGTGTTTCTGTGACCAGTAAAATATCCACACAAAGGTCATGGAGAAAGGTGTTCAGCTCTGTCTTCATCTGTTTAATGCCATTGGCATTAAAAATGCAGGAGACAAGATCCCGAGGGAACTGGTGGGGGTGTGGTGGTCGAGCCGCCATTACACCAATATTTGACTTTGTCCTTACAAGAGGGCGATGACTTTGGAGACCCCGTCCTCCGACCGACGGATTTTGTGGGCAATGTAACGAATAACAGCCTGGATTTGGGGTTGCTTGAAGAAGGAGATGACCAAGAGGGTCTCGCACATGTTCTCCCGAAAGGACGTCTCATCCACCACCACTGGGGGAGGGTCCTGGGTGGTCTCCTTGCCCCTGTGTTGGGGAGGGGCGGCTGTAGTAATAGGCAGAGTGGGGGTAATGGCAGAAGCCTGGGATACAGCCACAGGTTGATCGGAGGGGGCTGCAGCTGGCTCCTGGAGTGGGTGTGCAGGGGAAGCCACAATGAAAGATGGACAATGAGAGGGAGACCAGGCTGCAGCAGCAAAGGAGGACTTGGGAGTCTTGGTAGAGGGGGAACAAGTGCCTCAGAAATTTCCAGTGTCTGAGTGGCTGGTCCCACAGCAGCAACTGAGGGAGGTGCACCAAAATGGGCCTGCAAAACAGGAAAGTTGGTGGTGTCCCATTGTGGTGGGGGAGGGCGATTCGTTCCTGGTTTCTTTTTGGGAGGACATGAAGACTTCAATGCCTTCTGGTAAACAGGGTAGCCCCTCCAGGATGCCATGTTGTGGGGATCGTGGCTCGAGCCCAAACACCTGGTGCATGTAGGTTTCTCCGAGGTGGGGAGTATGCAGCTCTCCACTAAATGTGGGCTGGCACACTTAACACACCATAATGGTAGGGAGCAGTAATTACCAGTATGTCGTAGACGCTGGCATTTGCGACAAATGACAGGCCAATTTTGGCCCTCTATGATTCAATCTGGACCTTTGTGTACAGAAGGTACCGGGTTTTGGTGAATCCAGGAAAGGGAGACGACATGGGTAGGGAGGGTATCAACGCCCGTGTCTCAGGATCTCACTTGCTACACTGGTGGACAAAAGGATCCTCAAAATGGAGCCAAAGCAGTTCCTCCTTGACCTCCCCTGCTGTAACTTCTGGGGGCAAGTCCTCGACGACGATTTTGGTCTGGTGATTTCCTGACGTCTGGTGGGTGAAGTAAGCCATCGCCCTTGTTTTGACAAATTCGAGAACAGTAAGATAGTCGTCCCTGCTGTCGAGCAGGTATTTCACATGATCATTTTGGTATACAATCCGCAACTGGCTGAAGATGAGCGGCTGAAGCTCAGAGCTCAGTTTTGTACAATTAGTGGTATTATACTCTACAATAGGTGGTATCTAATCTTTTTTCAGAGGGTAGGAAGGTGTCTCTTGCGAAGGAGGGTCAGGAACAGGAGCCTTGTCCACATCCACCAGAACATCCGGCGTGGTGTGCCCCGGGAGGGAGGCATCGGAGCTCGACCCGCGATTACCACGGCCCGCGTGTTCGCACGAGCACCCGGAGTGTCTAGAGCGACGGCCAGAGGACTTTCCAACTGGGTCTGGGTGCCTAGAAGACTCGCCACGGTGGCGGGACGACAGAGGAAGAGGTGCACTCATAGGGACAGCCAGGTGGTGGTCAGACACAGCCAAGGTGGCCGCCGACTCATCACGGGAAAGATCAGTTACTAAGCGATCACAGGAGTCATCGGACAACGACGACGACACGAGGCGGGGCGGTGGACAGTCGTCACGGGGGGTGGTTTCCGTGCCAGTGGTATTCATTGGCGATTCGTGTCGGTTGGCGCGATTCAAACGATCCTTCGCCCGCTGCTAGGTGGGCGGAGCATCAGGCTCGATCGGAAGCCGGGGTGAGCGACGTCTCCGACGCGGTTCACCTCAAGGGGTGGTGGTGGGCGTATTGGAGGGCAGCGGAGGTTACTCCGCCGACTTCTCCACGGTGGAAATGGGTCCACCTGGCGTAGCCAGGGACTTGGCACGAAAGGACTACGCACACCAAAAACTTCCCAGCTAATCTGGGGCAAAAACTACGAAATATCAACGCCGAAAAGGCAGATCGGCAATGCTGATATACGGTGAGACGTACAACGGTACGACACCCAAACGCACTCTTATAACGAAACACTTACAGGGATCCAACTTGTAGCACGTGGACAAGCGTATTATCACATCTAATTGAAATAACGAATTGCACACAGTGCTGTCAGGTGTGTTGCTACATTTGTGAGAAGATTACAGAGCCATCCATCACAAAGCTAAACAAATGTTCCAAATCAAACATTCATATTTGCTTACGTACTATACCAATATTTAAAAATATCGGGGTACTTATTTCAAAGCCGGCCATTGTGGCCGAAAAGTTCTAGGCGCTTCAGTCTTTAACCGCGTGACCGCTACGGTCGCAGGTTCGAATCCTGTCTCGGGCATGGATGTGTGTGATGTCCTTAGGTTAGTTAGGTTTAAGTAGTTCTAAGTTCTAGGGAACTGATGACCTCACATGTTAAGTCCCATAGTGCTCAGAGCAATTTTGTTTCTACCAATTTGAGCTATGGCAGTTGGCAGTTTCATGTAGTTGGCCATCCATAGCGCCATCTGCTTCCCCCATCACCCTCGCTGTCAATGGGCCACTATATATATATATATATATATATATATATATATATATATATATATATATATATATATAGTGGCCCATTGACAGCGAGGGTGATATATATATATATATATATATATATATATATATATATATATATATATATATAGGGTGAGGCAGCTAAGTCATAACACCCCTTGTATCTCCCCAATCGTAATAGATACAAACATGCCGTTTGGATTGTGAATTTCAGGGACATCACATTTCATGTTTGTGCTATTTTCTATTACAGAGATATGAGGACATCTTTGGTTTTTTTAAATGGAAGCCTATGTTAAAATTTAGCGTAACATAATGGGCCTAAGAAGACGGTTTCAAATATGTGTATATCGTATTTGGGCTAATAGTTTTTGAGACACTGATATGTTCTCGTATCGTGTTCGTCATTCGAAGCGGCGTTGTCCAATGCGACCTTTCCTGTTGTGTAGAGTACATGGAAAATGTCGCGAGTCCGTCCTTAAAGAAACACGCCCATTTATCCGACCGTAGTAATACATACTGCGATATTTTGCGCAAAAAGTAACTGATGATGTCTCGCAAATATTATTGTCATTTGACAATGTGATACCAAAATAGTAGAAAAATGAGGAGGCCCTTATTGGTCACAATTATTTCCTACGTATTTGTTTTCTTTATTTGAAAATATTTACTATTGATCACAATATGAAGCAAATACACGCAAAAATGCAAAACAAATACTGTACATGATACAAAACTTTACTGAAGCATTTGCTCAAAATGCCTCCCCTCTGCTGCAATGCACATTTGTAGTAGCCGTTCGAATGATTTGTGAACGGCTGCGAGGGTGTCACGTGAGATATCAGCGCGAGTTTCGATGATACGTTGCTTCATATCGTCTGGCGTGGTTGGTATTTGAGCAAACGCTTTATGTTTGATTACTCCCCACAGAAAAAAATCAAGAGGGGTCAATGCAGGAAACCGGCCTGGCCACTTCACTTCAGCACGTCTTCCTATCCAACAATCCGGGAACTTTTCATTTAACAGCTCTGTAGCCACACGGGAAGAGTGAGCAGGACAGCCGTCATGTTGGAACCATATGCACTGACGAGTGGTTAGTGGCACCTCTTCCAGCATAGTGGGTAGAGTGTTTAGAGGGAGCTGTGCATAGTTCCATTTAGTATACCCGGAATGACGTACGGCCACACAATGACATTTCCGACGATGCCGCACCACCCGTTAACACTCCAC